>NW_028258351.1:16422649-17627798 GCF_053883595.1 Heterocephalus glaber | reverse complement strand
CTGGAGTGGAGACGCTGCTTTCCCATTCAGAAGAAGGCGATGCCCATGTTCTCCTCCGGCTTCGGCAGAGGTTTTCGGGACTGGCTCGCTGCCTGGGGCTGATGCTCAGGTGTGTGGGTGTTGGAGGGAGCAGGGTCCTGGAGGAGGAGAAGGAGGTGAGGGGAATATCATCATCATGGGAAGGAGGTGGAGGTGGGTGTGGAGTCATGCTGGGGACCTGTTTTTCTTTTTTTTTTTTTTTTTGGCACAGGGGATTGAACTCAGGACCTTGTGCTTGCGAGGCAGGCAAGGTGCCACTAAGCTAAATCCCTGGCCTGGGGGCCTGTTTTGAGGGTCTTGGTACTGATTCCCTACAGCTCTGAATTTGAGGCTCCTGTGTCTGTGCCTGTGCAGGAAGTCTTAGATCTCATCTGCCGGATCCTCAGTGTCAGCGGCAAGAATATTGTGAGTGGGCTTTGTCTTTTTGTATGCAGCTTTTGGTCAGGACCCTGGACAACCAGGAAAGCACTTTGTGACCTAAATATCCCAGTGTTATCCCTAAAATTGTTTCAGATAAGATAGCACACCTATAATCCCAATACTTGAAAGGCTGAGGCTGGAGGATCCCCATGAGTTCAAGGCCAGCCTGAGCTACATAGTGAGAAACTATCTCAAAAAACCAAACCAAACCAAACCAAAACAAAAACCAAAACAAAAAAAGCTCCTGCTTCTTTCCAAATATCATTATTCCCTGCTTCCTGAATACATGTGCTGCTGTCAGTGGATTTGCTCACATAGAGCAGTGCCACTGTGGCTGTTGCTTCCTTAGGAGAGAGCGAGTGGGGATCAGGTGAGTCATTGTTGAGAGACTCAGCCACCTCCCCTTACACAGATCCCAACCAGGATCTGTGTAGAAGGTGGGATTTTGTTTACTGAGAGAGCTGGGCCTAGTGAGTATATAGCCATACATGACTACTCTGCCTGTATTTCTGTCTTGCCCTGGCTTTCACATTCTTCCCTTACCCTTTACTGATTTTTTCCTCCAGAGCTTGCTTGGAGATGGTCCTCTGCGGCTGCTGCTGTTGCCCTCTATCCACCTTGAAGCCTTGGACCTGCTCTCTGCTCTCATCCTTGCGTGAGTGGAATTGGGCTGAGTCTGAAGAAGGGTCTGGGCATGCTGGATGTGAGGGTCACCATTCCATCTCTGCCCCCAGGTGTGGAGGCCGGCTCTTACGCTTTGGGTCCCTGATCAGCCGCCTGCTCCCCCAGGTCCTCAATGCCTGGAGCATTGGCAGGGACACCCTCTCTTCAGGCCAGGAGCGGCCTTACAGGTGACTGGGAAGGGAATAAAGAAGAAAGGATGAGAGGGCATGCAGGAGGGCCAGGGGCTTCAGCACATGGACTCTCCATTCATAACTTGCTCTTGCTGGGGATTTAGCTCAGTGGTTCTGCCACCTGTCACGCAAGCACAAGGACCCGAGTTCGATCCCCGGTACCAAAAAAAAAAACCCCATAACTTGCCCTTTGTTCACCCCACAGCACCATTCGGACTAAGGTATATGCTGTGTTAGAGCTGTGGGTACAGGTTTGTGGGGCCTCGGCAGGGGTGCTTCAGGGAGGAGCCTCTGGAGAAGCCCTACTCACGCACCTGCTCAGTGATATCTCCCCACCAGCTGATGCCCTTAAGGTGAGTCCCACCTCAGCTCCTGTCCTTGGCTCCTGTGGCCTCTTGTCTAAATATGCCACCTTACCAAACTGTTTCCTGACTGTCCTGCTTTCCTGTGTGCCTCTGTGTGTGTGATTTTTGTTTCCCTTTACCAGCTACGAAGTCCCCGAGGGACCCCTGATGGGGGTTTACAAACTGGGAAGCCCAGTGCACCCAAGAAACTAAAGCTGGATATGGGGGAAGCTGTGGCACCACCAAGCCAGCGGAAAGGAGATAGCAATGCCAACAGTGATGTGTGTGTAGCTGCATTGAGAGGTGCGTGAGGCCCTGTGCTCTTCTTTTTGGTACTGGGCATTGAACTTGGGACCTTGCGGTTGTGAGGCAGGCGGCAGAACCACTGAGCTAAATGCCTGGCCTGAGGCCCTGTACTCTTGTAGGTCTAGGGTGCCCTGGAGTTACAGCTCAAAACCAGTTGGTGAAATAAGAGGGTGTATACAAAAAAACAGAGAGGCTAGGAGAAGGTGCATAAACAGCCGTGCAGCTATGGGGTCTGCAGGTGGAAACTTGGGTCAGACACTTTGTGTGTGCATTCTCTCTACCAGGTACAGTTCTAGCACCTGGAGGAAGGTCCCTGCCTCTGAGGCTCGAATTCCTTGCAGGGCAGGCTGCTCAGTGGAGCTTCTTGTTTCCAGTGGAACTGTTAATCTGTCAACAAGTTAATAGTCAGATGCTGTGCACTTAGTGGGTGACTTTCTTTTGGGTCTCTTTCATGTGTCTTACTAAACACCACCCTACCTCATCTGAAGGGGAGAGCCAGCTCTCACCAAGAACGTAAATGCACATTTATGTTTTATCTACATTATACCACTTAAGTATTGTCAGTATCCCTATATAGTAGAGGTACTTTTATGACCCTCACGCAATACTTGAGAAAGTAGACTAAAAAGGTAAATGCCTTGCTCAGGGTAGGCAGTGGCAGAGCTGGACACTCCTTTGGGATGTATGCTCCTCATCCTGACAGTAAACTTCCCTCTTCTTTCCCTCACCTCTTGGTAGGGAAAGGGGATTGGACCAAGACCTTTTGCATTTTAGGCAAGCAGTTCACTAGTGAGCTACATCCCCAGCACTTGTTTAAGACAGGGTCTTGCTGAGTTGCCCAGGCTAGCCTCAAACTTGAGATGTTTCTGCCTCACCCTCCTAAGTAGCTGGAATTACAGCGTGCACCATCATACTCTGCCTCTTACATACCATTCTCTTTCCCAGGCCTCAGCCGGACCATACTCATGTGTGGGCCACTCATCAAGGAGGAGACTCACAGGGTTAGTGGAGCCTGGTCTCCCTGGAGCCTGGGGAGGGGGCTGCTGCTGTGTGCACAGGGGGTTGTATACTCCAGAGGTGGGTCCACTGAAACCTGGGAGGAGGCTCTGGAGAAAGGTTGGGTGGTCTTGGTAAAGTTTTAGTGTACTCTGTGTCCTTTTCAGAGACTGCATGATCTGGTCCTGCCCCTGGCTATGGGTGTTCAGCAGGGCGAGGTCCTGGGCAGCTCCCCATACACTAGCTCCTGTTGCCGCCGTGAGCTCTATCGCCTGCTGCTGGCCCTACTCCTGGCCCCTTCTCCTCGCTGCCCACCTCCTCTCTCCTGTGCTCTTCAGGCTTTTTCCCTTGGCCAGAGAGAAGACAGCCTTGAGGTAACTGCTGACTGCCCAGGTTCCCCTTTGGTTCTTAGATTCAGGCCCCATGAGTCCCTGTGGCCCTGATGCTCACACTTGTCCTTTCTTTCTTCAGGTCTCCTCTTTCTGCTCAGAAGCGCTGGTGACCTGTGCTGCTCTGACTCACCCCCGAGTTCCTCCCCTCCAGACCATGGGCCCCACCTGCCCCACACCTGCCTCAGTTCCCCCTCCTGAGGCTCCATCTCTGTTCAGAGCCCCACCCTTCCATCCCCCGGGCCCTATGCCCTCCGTGGGCCCCATGCCCTCTGTGGGCCCCATGCCTGCTGTAGGCCCCATGCCCTCTGCAGGGCCGTTACCTTCTGCAGGACCCATGTCTTCAGTAGCCCCAATGTCCTCTGTAGGCCCCATACCCTCATCAGGTCCTATGCCTTCTACAGGCCCTGTGCCCCCAGCACGCCCAGGGCCTCCAGCCACATCCAATCACCTTGGCTTGTCTGTCCCAGGCCTGGTGTCTGTTCCTCCTCGGCTTCTTCCTGGCCCCGAGAACCACCGAGCAGGCTCCAGTGAGGACCCTGTCCTTGCCCCTAGTGGGACTCCTCCACCTACCATACCCCCAGATGAAACTTTTGGGGGGAGAGTGCCCAGACCAGCCTTTGTCCACTACGACAAAGAAGAGGCATCCGATGTGGAGATCTCCTTGGAAAGTGACTCTGACGACAGCGTGGTGATTGTGCCTGAGGGACTACCACCCCTACCCCCACCACCACCCTCTGGCACTAGTCCTCCCCCTGTAGCCCCCACTGGGCCACCAACAGCCTCCCCTCCTATGCCAGCCAAGGAAGAACCTGAAGAACTTCCTGCAGCCCCAGGGCCTCTCCCTCCACCCCCGCCTCCACCTATCCCTGGTCCTGTGACACTTCCACCACCCCAGTTGGTTCCTGAAGGGACACCTGGCGGGGCAGGACCCCCGGCCTTGGAAGAAGATTTGACAGTTATTAATATCAACAGCAGTGATGAGGAAGAAGAGGAAGAGGATGAAGAGGAAGAAGAGGAGGAGGAAGAGGAGGAAGAGGAAGATTTTGAGGAAGAGGAAGAGGAGGAAGAAGAGTATTTTGAAGAGGAAGAAGAGGAAGAAGAGTTTGAGGAAGAGTTTGAGGAGGAAGAAGGTGAGCTAGAGGAAGAAGAGGAGGAGGAAGAAGAGGAGGAGGAAGAAGAGTTGGAAGAGGTAGAAGACTTGGAGTTTGGTTCAGCAGAGGGCGAGGTAGAAGAAAGTGGACCACCACCCCCTACCCTGCCTCCAGCTCTGCCCCCTCCACAGTCTCCCAAAGTACCGCCTGTGCCAGAACCTGAACCTGGGCTGCTGTTAGAAGTGGAAGAGCCTGGAGCTGAAGAGGAGCCTGGGGCTGAGACAGCCCCTACCCTGGCTCCTGAGGTGCTCCCCTCCCAGGGTGAGGTGGAAAGGGAAGGGGAAAGCCCCACAGGAGGGCCACCTCCTCAGGAGCCAGTTGAAGAAGAGCCCTCTGACCCCCCAACTCTGCTGGAAGAGGAGACAGAGGGTGGAGGTGACAAGGTGCCACCTCTACTGGAGACACCTGCAGAAGAGATGGAGACAGAGGCAGAGGCCACAGCTGTGCAGGAAAAGGTAAGAAGGCAGGGCAGGTATATTTGGAGTGAGAAGGTGAGGCTGGCAGGAGGGCATATGGCTGTATTAGGAAGAGGTTCACCCCAGTTTGACATACACATGTGTATGTGTGTGTTTGTGTGTGTGTGTGAGAGAGGGAGACTGTTTTGAATCCTATGTCTTTATCCTTAAAAGGAGGAGGATGACACAGCTGCCATGCTGGCTGATTTCATCGATTGTCCGCCTGATGATGAGAAGCCGCCGCCTACCATGGAGCCTGACTCCTAGCTCTCCTTTGCACCCACCACCTTGTCTCCAATAAAGTTATGTTCTAAGGTATTGATGCTGCTTCCAGCTCTTGCCACAGTGTCCCCAGCCAGGAGCCTGGGTGTCGGTTGAGGTTTTCAAGCTATCTGTAGTCTCCAGGTGTCTGCAAATGTCTTTATATCTGGCCTGCTGTCTCCATTGTCCAGAGGAGGAGCCACTGTCCCAGGCCTTCCTACTCATTCTTGAGGTCTGGATATTTCCAGTCAGTGCGGTCCACTTAAGCACTTACACTTACCTTAGGTCTTGCTGGGAGGCCCGAGTCTAGAGCTGTGTCTGTGAGGGTACCAAGGTTTATGGGCTTGAGGTAGGGGCCCAATGATGTTTTTACTCAGGCTTTTGATGTATGAACATAAGTGAAGTGCTTTGGAAATGTGGGAAAGGGAGTCATTTCTCCCAGCTGCGTGCATCTTGAAGGGCTTCTTGTAGGAGGTGGCATTTGAGCTAATTTTTGGAAACTTTAGTAAGATTTTAAAAAGTATTACCTAAACTTGTTATATTGTGAAATTTCAACCCCTCAAAAAGTTGTGAGAGGGCCAGGGATTTAGCTCAGTGGCACTGTGCCTGCCTCACAAGTGAAGGTTCTGAGTTCAATCCCTGGTACCAAAAAAAAGTTGTGAGAGTGTATAATGGGTAATGTTTGCCTAAATTAATAGTAATATTAGGCATGGTAGCTTTTATTTCTGTATAGCTGTGCATCTGTATATAGACTTGTATTTCTAGGTATCCATAAATTACTATATTTGTATCCATTTCTCTTTTTGTGGGACCATGTGAAAGTAAGTTGTAGACATGGCCTTTCTCCGCCTGAATTCTTCAACATTTTCTGATAGATTAAAAACACAATCAATACCGTTATCAAATCTAAGAAAAGTAACAGTAATTCATTAGTACAGATAGTCTCTCACTTATGATGACAGTTTGACTTTAGATTTTTTGACTTTATGATGGTGTAGGGTACCATTTATTTTTAAACTAAGTGGCTTCAGACAGTAAGAATTGCATTCTGGTTTCTGCTTTTAGTACGGTGTTCAGTATATTACATGAGGTATTTAACACTTACTGTAAAATAGGCATTGTAGATGATTTCACCCAATTGTGGGCTAATGTAAGTGTTTTGAGCACATTTAAGGTAGCTCTGGGTAAGCTATGATTGGTGTGTTAGGTATATTACATGGATTTTCAAAACATTATTTTCAAACTTATGATGATTTTATTGGTATGTAACCCCATCATAAAATAGGGAGTATCTGTATTGTATATATTGTAATAATCACATTTTCCTATTTATTTCTAAACTGTCTTATGCTTCTCTGCCTTCCTAAGTTAAGTTCAAGAGGAGTTTTTACTAAATGGAGAAGACCACTTAATTTTAGTTTAAAGCTTTAGGATCACTGCAAGAACAGGTGCACAAGTGTTAAAAGTCCTGCGATAGTGATTTTTCAGAAAGGGAAAGAACCTGATTTCTGGAAACTATAGATGGATAAAGTTGACATAGACCCTGGGAAGGGGATATAACAAATGTTTCCAATTTAAATTGTGTTCTGAATAGGTAATATATTCACATGGCCCAAAAGTCAAGAGATATAAAAAGTTTGTTGAGAAGTCTGCTTCCTTCTTTTCTCCAGCCACCCAAATGTCTTCGTGGAGCAGCCACTATAAGTAGTGGTTACATATTCTCCCAGAGATACTGTGCATTTACAAGCAAATATGTATAAAATCCTTTCTTTTACTTTTTACACAGAGTTAGTGTATTATCACTTAATTGAGTAGAAATCACTTTCACTGTTGCACAAGAGATTGCAAAGGTGGTACAGAGGGGAGGGGCAGCAAGGTGCCCACTACCTGGTTTCCCCCAGTGGGACTCTTACATGATTATAGTGTAATGGCAAAACCAGACAGTGATTGTTTTGCAGTAATAGACACTGTTTTCCAAGCTGAGGATCAAGCAAGAACAGAATGGACAAAAATCCTTGCCTACCTCTATTGGGATTTATAGCATAGATGTTTGGAGGGTGGGGAGAGACAAGTAAAATACCTGTTAGATGATGATGTGTGCCATGGAAAAATAAAACAGGGAAAGGGGAAGTAAGTTTGTGTGGGTGTGCTTTTTCAACATTGATGAAAATTTTCAAATGTTAAGAGAAGTTGAAAGAATTGTTCAGAGGTTATTCATATGTCCACCATGTTACCATGTGTGTATATTTATGACATTTCTAGTACAGTGGTCAGGAAAGTATTGAGAAGGTGAGATTGAATAAAGACAGGAGTTGAGAGCCATGGAAAGTTCTGGTGGAATAGTGTTCCAGGCAGAAGGTATAGTAAGTGCTGAGCAAGGTGGTACATGTCTGTAATCCCAGCACTTGGGAGGCAGAGGCAGGAAGATTGCCAAGAGTTTGAGGCCAGCCTGGATTATTTAGTTAAAGGCCAGCCTGAACTACATAATGAGACCCTGTTTCAAAGCAAAACAAAACAAGTCAGAAGGTACAGGAAAAACAGGTATCCTCAAGCAGGAGTATTCTTGATGTTAGGGAAGCAGGGAGGCCAGTGAGGTTGAAAAGAGGTAGAGAAGTCCCTTAAAGGGAACATGGTGGAAGTGGGAGTGGAGGGGCCAATGGCTTCTATTCTGGGAGAGAAGGGAAGGTGCTGGAGTGTTTTTAGAGAACTGACATAATGTGGTTTGTGTTCTAATAGGATCCATTTGACACTCCTGGGGAGTAGACAGGGGAGTAAGGGTGATATCAGAGAAGTCAGATTTCAGCAAGAAGAGGTGATGCCCTTGATTAAAGTGGTAGCAAAATGAACTCTGGATAAAACTTTTTAAGATGGAATTGACAGAAATTTGAAATTTCTGAATTTCATTTCAGTTCATACAGAGCTGCTTCATTCCCTTAACACAACTATTTATAATTGTACCTTAATTTAAAAATTCAGTCCTTGGTCCACGGATAATTAGGTTGATTATCTTTTGCTGCCACTAAACACAATTACATGTATACACACGTGCACATCTCATTTTCCACCTAAATAAATTCCTAGAAGCAGAGTTGCCAAATCCTTTAAGTGTCTTGTCAGTTTGCTCCCACCAGTAATGTTTCCCAAATCTTTGCTAAGGTGTTAAATTATGTGATTCATGACAGTATGCCAAATGGCAAATTAGTGTTGTTTCTGAACCTTTTTTTTTTTTTGAGACCGACTTGCTATGCAGTTCAGGCTGGCCTTGAACTTACTGTGTAGCCCAGACTGATCTCTAACTTGTAGTGATTCTTCTGCCTCAGCTTCCCACTACATCCAGCAAACCTTTTTTTCTGAATTTACTTTTTTTCTCTGCCCAGTGCTGGGAATCCTTTCCTTTGAAATGTCTATAGTTGATAAATTCCTGAGGTTATTTTTTTTCTTCACTTCCTTCATGACTCTTTATAGATTAGGAAAATTAGCCCTTTGTTTATAATAAGTTTTTTTTTCCAGTTTGTTTTTGTCTTTTGACTGCTTGCATTTACCATGCTGAAAATCTTTATGATATATTTTTATTTTTTGGTGCTGGGGATGAGCCCTGTACCACTGAGGGTATACCCTCAGATCTGAAAGTTTATTAGTCAAATTTATCACTCCTTTTAATGCTGTTAGGTTTCGGGGGGTTTCTTGGGGTGTGCTGCCTACTGAACCTAGGGCCTCACACTTGCTAGGCAAGCTCTAGTAATGAGCTGTATCCCCAGTCCATTGGAGGATATTTTTTGAAGGCCTTGGGTGAGATTCATGGATGTCTTGCATTTATGTTCCTAAGATGCTTATGATGTGTCATATCTTTATAATATAATGTTTTGTTTTATATTTTGAGACAGGGTCTTGCTATGTAGTTCAGGCTGGCCTTGAACTCATGTAGCCCATACTGGCCTCAGACTCGCACCACCACACCCAGCTTGCAATACTATTTTAGTGGTTTTAGTTTTTACTTTTACAGTTTTTATCCATTTGGAATTTATCCTTTTTTTCATATTATTTACTTTTTATTGAATTTGTTAATGTTACAGAGTTCTTGCACTGCCAGACCATGCCTGAGAATCCAAAGAAAGAAATGGTAGAGTGGACTGCCTCAGCCACCCATCATATAGTATATTAAAACTTGATTCATGTGCATTTTTGTAATTTCAGAATCTTAAAAAGTTATAACAGCTGGAATTTAAATCTGCTGTAGGTCTTCAGAGTTCCAGTACAGTGAGCCATTAAATAAAACCTCATATTCATCTTACTCCACCTCTCAGTAATACAACCCCCAACAAAATTATGTGGGACAATCTGTACTTTTCAAGGAAAATATGTGACTCAAGGTCCAAGAGATTACTTGTTTTTGGTTCCCAAATGAAGTCTTCAGCTTAACCAAGAATCTCTTATTTTTCACGTAATCATCCAAACTCCCCTTGCTGGCTCAGCTACTCACCCAAATACACCAGAAGGCAGGCATCATACCTGCCACCTCAAATAATCTCAACATTACTGCCCACAGTGGCCAGCAGGGGCTGTCACTGTGTGTGGCCCTCCTAGAAGCCAGCATGTTCATCAAGACTGAAATCCTATAAGAAAATGCCCCCAACACCAGGATAGTTTTACTTACCCACTTGCTTTACTCTTGCCAGTAACATGTCTGCAACTCTTGCATTTGGCAAAGGGATTTATTATAGAGAAACCCAGACTCTGCATCAAGTGGTCACTATCACTATGAAATACTTCTACTGAACCATACATGCCAGACTAGGGAAAAACTGCTAGACTATCTCATTAGATGGAAAAAAGTTCAGTAATCCAGAGAAGCTTCCTCAAGTCCCTTGTAATAACTAGTATATACCTTAGGGTAGGGCAGAGGACAGGTTAATTAAGGTCACTTAAATCTTAAATTTTTTACAGCAGATCAGAACCCAGATGGCTGACTTTCTGCAGGATTTCTGATAGTAATCCAGTAGGGCTGGTTTCAAGGTTCACATCGGTACTTTTAATAGCTGTAATCCTCTTATCCAGAAGTTGTGATCCATATGAAGTCCACAAAGAGTGCAGCAAATCTGGGGTAGTCAACCCTTACAAAGGCTCAGTATCTGAACATAAAAAGATTTTCCAAATGACCACTGACTGCAGGTTTTGGTTTTTTTGTATTTGCAGAGTGATTATGAAAAAAGTGTTGAATCTAGTTCACACACGTAAGAATTAAAATTCCCTTAAATCCAATATACATAAAGAGCAGTTGTGACACTTTAAACTTCCCTGGTGTAATAGGCTGGTCACTTGCATGGTCTGAATCAGTTGCTGTAGATCCAACAGAGATCAGATGATGAATGGCTGTTCATGGTGGTTAGCTGTGGTCTAGTTACCTTAGAGGGGTTGGCAAAGACCATTCCTTAATTGTACTGTGTGTGGCTGCATTTCTGGTTTTCAAGCACAGCATACTGGCTGTCTAGCTGAAGTTTAAGGGCCTGGTTTTTTTTGAAACCTCATCCCTACCTCTATTTTTGTGTCTTATCTATTTCAAAGCTCTTCTCCATTTCTTTATCCCTAAGGGAAAAGAAACGTAATCAGTAAATATTTCTTCACTAGAGTTTTTGGAAAATGTTCTTCCTTTAGTTTAAAAAAAAAAAAGCCACCCCTTAGAAGAATCTAAGAGAGACAGGAAGGGAGAAATGATACATAAAGTCAGTATTAAACCATTGTAAGGCTTCAATTGAACAGAAGACACATAATACTAAAGAGTATGAATTGGAAACTTATTTTGGGACCAACTTGAAGACAGTTGGAAAGAAGCTGTGTAATGACCTTTCCTAAGACTCATTTTTACTTTTAGCAATTAGTTGATAATGTTTCTTTATGCATAAGGGTAACAATTTTCTCATTCAAGTGAAGTTCTCATGACAATGACTTCTCATTTCTGCTTTGTAGGAGTGGTTCAGGTCCGATCAGGTAAAGAAAGATGAGCATGGTCAGTCACTGCCTTCTCAGAGGTCCCTTATACATTTTATAGCACAGAGTAGAGGAGACGGTTCAAGCAGAGGTTTAATTTCAAGCCAGCTGTGCTCTCAAAGAGGCAGAAAGGCTGGGATTTACTTTACAAGCCACCCCCCAAAATTTCTATCTGATGTCATTTATATTTCTTCCCATTTTATTTACTTTAAAAAAATGCATGTCCCTAAGT
Organism: Heterocephalus glaber; assembly: GCF_053883595.1. Taxonomy (NCBI): domain Eukaryota; kingdom Metazoa; phylum Chordata; class Mammalia; order Rodentia; family Bathyergidae; genus Heterocephalus; species Heterocephalus glaber. The sequence continues at coordinate 17,616,363 of NW_028258351.1, read as the reverse complement.
AAGATGTAGATATACCACATGTGGTCATTTTACTCCAGGTAGCATTGATTTTAAGTACCTATTCGGCTTTCTACTTGTTTGGCAGTGGACTGCAAGGATGGAAACTATCACTGTGTATTTCTGGTGGTCCTTGTGGCGTTTTCCTTGTGGTTAGCCTGGCCTATGATACACCACTAGGCATTGCTGGTTCTGGGATTTCTGTAACAATTACTGGAGCAGGAGGTGCTTGTACCGGAGGTGTTTTGTTCCAAGGACCTGAAGATTTCTCTATACCTCCACCACCTCCACCTTCTTCCCAGTTATCTCCTGGATCTTCTCTTTTTTCATTATCATCTTCCCTTTCACTAATTTGCGTGGCCTGCACTCAGAGTCCGCTGTAATTAACCTCTTTTTGCTCAAATTCTTAACACTCATCTTCATCCTTCGTCATGGCCTTCGTGGCGGCCCTGGGGCCCGCAATCCCTGCGCCTGCGGCCCCGCCTTCGCCTGGCCTGGCCCTCGCCGCTCCACCTGTGTTGTTGGCGGCGTGGCTGCTTAGAACCTTTTTCTTGTCCTTGGCAAAGAAGTTGTCCAGGCTCCGCTCCTCCCTCTGGGCCACGGTCTCCTTCTTGGCCCAAACGGGAAGGGCCCGCGGAGGGGCGTGGCCCGCGGAGGGCGTGGCCCGCGGGGCTGGAGCTCGGGTTCTGGCCGCTTTTGCGCTCAAGCTGCTGGGTGCAGGTGTGGCGACGCCACAGCCCTACAGGGTCTCCGGGTGGGGTGGGGGTGGCTCCCTCCGCGCGGCCCTTCCCCAGCTCGTGCGCTGCCTGAGCCTGCCAGGGCTCCCGCCTGGCCCACAGTCGGATAGGAAAAGGAACTCGCGGGCCAGAGGCTCCAGCAAGAGTATACAAATCCAACTTTATCATTTCATTCAAATGTCATAACAGTCCCATATTTTAACGATTTCAGATGACACCTTGAGTATAAACTCAGTTTCTATACGTTTGTGTTTATTTCCTGTATTTCGTTCCATTGATCTGTGTGCACATACATATTGTGGCTTTGTGATAGGGCTCACTGTCTCTTAAGAAGAGTCGGTTGTTGAGTATGTTTTGGATTGATCCAGGGAAAGTGGTAGGGACAGAATAGGTCCACAGTTCAGAACGGGCCTGTCAGGCATGTCCAGCACTTTTGGATTGGTAGGTGGGGCAATAAGGACAGCATATTGACCTTAGCAAGCTCTTCAGGTTTTCAGTGTCGTGTGGCCAGCGAATGGTAGGAAGGTTGATTAAATTATTCAAGCAGTCAATGCTCACCCCCAACAGGTAGCAAATCAGGGTTTTCCTGGAGTGTCATAGTGTGCTTCAGACTTTGGCCAGAATTACTGTAAATAGTTTAATTATAAATCACTTTATTAAGAATTCACAAGACAGAGGCTGGGGATTTAGCTCAGTGGTTCTGGCGCCTGCCTCGAAAGCACAAGGTCCTGAGTTCGATCCCCAGTATCAAAAAAAAAAAAAAAAAAAGCACAAGACAAAATTGGAAGGCTGTTGTTTGGAATTAGCTAACAAGGATTTTTAAAAAGTTGGACAGGACCAGGGTGTGGTGTCACGTCTCTGTAATCCCAGTAGTTGGGAGGCTGAGGCAGGAGGATCAGTAATTTGAGGCCACCTTGAGCTACCTGGTGAAACCCTGTCTCAAAAAAGGAAAGCTAAAAAAACAGAAACCTCCACTAGCATGTGGTAGGCCCTGGGTTTGTTCCCCAGCACTACTGGAAAAAAAGTTAAGGTAGAATTTCACAGATCAGATTGTGCTCTGCCTTTGGGCCACCCGGTTATGTAAATGCAGGAGGAGTATGTGTATAGCAGAAATAGAGGCGTTCAGGGCTGTCTAGGGGAGCTATGGGGACCTTCCTACACAGGTTCGCTGGAGTACAGGCAAATGCAGCAGGTGGTGCAGAGGTGGAGGAGCAGGGATGCAACTGGATGGTTTGCAAGGCTTGTTAGTGAAGGGCCTCAAAATTGTGCTTAGCGGTTTGGGCTTTCTAAGTAGTGAGGATTCCTTTAAGGCTTATCCTTAGGAGGGAACTGACTTGTTCTATTTCCAGTCAGCTTTGACATCCTTGGGGCGGGGGGAATTGGAGCCCAAGAGATGAGAAAGGAGATGTGCTGGCAGAGTTTAGGGAGGAGTATAGTGGGAGAGCTGACTTTGGTCAGGAGCCAAGAGTGGGAACAAGGGGCTTGAGCTGCCTTACCGTGCCAGAGTCCCTTCAGCCTGCCACCTGGACTCAGTTGCCACATAGCCACAGACACTGCAGTTCCAGGGACCCTTGCCACAGCTGGCTGGGCTGAGCTGTCCCAGTTTTCCTTCTTTTCCTAGAAAGAGCTGGCTGCCCAGCCCAGCATTCCACATTCTGTTGTCTCTTAAGTATGATAAGTCAGTGTCCTTACTGTTTACACTGTTGGAATCTGGAATCTAAATGATTTCCCAAACGACAAGGCCTGGAGACAAGGGAGTAGTTTTAGGATGGAAGAGGTAAAAGAGACAATTTACAGAAGTATTTCTTGTGCTTATGTTGAACAAGCAAGTACAGGGGAAACATACATGATACCTCTCCAGAGGAATTCATGATCTGGTAACATTGTAGAATGTATCACTTGAACAGCACCTGTGGGGAATAAGCAACTGCAGATGTGGGGTTTGGACCTCAGGAGAGGGCTGGACTGGAGACCTGGGAGGTGGGAAATCACCGGGGGAGTTGATTGGAATGAAAAGCGGTGTGAGTATAGAACCAAGATAACACCACATTTAGGGCCAACAGGGGCCTTTCAAGGAGAGCAAAGAGAACTTGAAGAGGAGCCAGGCGGGGTGGCAGATGCCTGAATTCCCAGCTTTCAGAAGCTGAGGCAGAAGGATTGCAAGTTTGAGGCCCACCCTAGACCCTGTCTCAAAATAAAAAGAAAAATGGGCTGGGGATGTAGCTCAGAGCAAAGGCCCTAGATTTAATCTCCAATATCTAAAAGTAAAAACAAACAAAAGTGGGTAGGGTGGTGTCTCAGTAAATATGAGAAGTTTCAGGCAGGAGGGGGAAAAATCAGTCTTTTTGAGAAATGCCTGTCGGATGTGTCACCATTCAGTGACCTCATAGCACAGTCTGTCGAAGCTTCCCTGCTCTTAAAGGCCTGAGCCCATCGACACGGAGAATGGGCTGGACTGTAGGATACTCCTGGACCTGCACACCCTTCTCCCTCACTTCTTGCAAGCCAAGGAGACTTGGAGGGGCAGCTGTCAGCATAGATCCTGTGGAGCCTACAGGTGCCACTTCCCTGGCTTTGGTCTCCACAGGTTGATCTTCAGTCCTCCTGCCTGGTTTACCCTTCCAGTTCTGGTCTCTGCCTGCTTGGATACTGTTTTAAAAGGCTCAATGAATGGCCTCTCTGCTACCTGGCCAGTGGGTTTCTCTACAGTAACTCATCTGTAGCATCCTCTGGGCAGGGACTGTGTTGGGAATTCTTTTCTCCCTGTGGTTCCTAGTAAACTGCTTGGCATAAAGGAGGTATGAGAGGATGGAGTGGCAGGGAGGGTGGTAAATGAATGTTTCTGTGGGTGATCCAGAGTCCAAGAGAAAGCTGTCATTCCTAGTCCTTTGTGATTGTGCTTGGCCTTCCTTATTTGTGTTGGATTATCCCAGGTTCCTTCATCTTTTTGACTTGGAATTCCAAGCTGGTGGATGGTATAAAATGATCGGAGGACAGTCGGGGATTTAGCTCAGTGGTTCTGCCGCCTGCCTCGAAACCACAAGGTCCCGAGTTTGATCCCCAGTACCATAAATAAACAAATTAAATTAAATAAAAAGGGCAACTGAATTTAGATAGTGTCTGAGACCCAAGAATATGGCTTAATCACTGCTTTACCACATAGGAGATGGAGAAACAAGCTATGGTAGACTTGAAGGACTTGTGGTCAAAAAGATATATAATAAAAATAAGATAATATAATAAAATAAGATATGTAATAAAAATAAGATTCATTTATTCTTTCATTCTTGGAGACAGCTTCTTGTTCTACTCTGGATTGATTCATTATTCTTTTGATCTGATTTCCTTGTTGTTCAGAACTGCCCTTACCTGTTTCCTGGATCCCATGGCTCCAGTAGCTTTTTGAGAAAGGCTGCAAAGAAGATAAAAAGATTTACTTCATACAGTTCTGAAAATAAATTTATTTTAACATTTAACAATATGGTCAGTTACAGGAGGTCAGAATATATTTTCCCTTAAATTTCTGTAGATATTTTCCCATTTCCTCTGGTTTCCGATTTGGTGCCACCAGGTGTGGTGGCATAGGGCTGTAATCCTTACACTTGGGCTGAGGCAGGAGGATTGCTGGGAGTTCAAGGCCAGCCTGGACTACATAGCAAGACCCTGTCTTAAAAAAGAAAGTTTGGGGGCTGGGGATTTAGCTGACTGGTTCTGCTGCCTGCCTTGCAAGCGCAAGGTCCTGAGTTTGATCCCCAGTACCAAAAAAACAAAGAAAAAGAAAGTTTGATGCCATTTTGACTCACTTTCCATTTGACCTTTCTTTTTTTTCCCCTTTGTCCCTACCATTTTGAATTTTACAGTGGAGTGTCTTGTTCCAAGTCTGTTTATATTCATTTTATTGACATTTATTGGGTTGAATCAATCTGGAACTAATATTCCTTTATTTCTAGAAAATTTTCTCATAATTTTTTTGGTTTTCTTTCTTTTCATTGTTTTTTTCTTCTCTCATTTGGAAATCCTACTGTGTATTTAGATGTTGAATTTTGAATGTATTTCCTAATTTTCCCTACCATTTCTCCCTTGTTTTCTATTTCTCTGTCTTTTTGTTCTGGGAGATTTCATTAACGTTTCCTCCAAAGCTTCTTTTGAAATTTTAGTTTTTGCTATCAAATTTTTATTTCCAAGGGGTCTTCCTTGCTCTCCAATAAATCCCTCCCGCTCTTTCTCTCCCTCTCTCCGTAGGTTCTTTTTATGAAAGCACCATAGCAGTACTATTCCTCTCTTATCTCACTTTTTATAGTAATGATAATTTTTAAAAAGCTCTCTCTTTCTCCTTTTTATCTCTCTTTTCTCCAAGTTCCCTTTCTGTTTAGTTTGTTTGTTTTTTGTTTTTTGAGACAGGGTCTCCTGACGTAGTTCAGGCTGGCCTTGAATTCATAGCATCCTGCCTCAGCGTCTCAAGTGCTGGGACCACAAGCAATATCTGTAGATAATTTCTCTTGCCTGTGCCGATTCATAAATAGGCCCACTCCTAAATAGGAATGTCTTAACTCAGGGCATAAACTTGGCTGCTGGTTTTGAGGAAGCTTGGGTGGGGTGGGGACTGGGAATTCCCTTGTCTAGTATGTTGTTTTGAGCATAGAATTGTAACCTGCTGTCACCCCTGGCTAGTGTCTCCAGAAATAAAACAATTTTCCCAAATGTTGGGTGGAGATAGTTGCCTGATTGTGCGGATAAGGGACAGACATCTGGGGATAAAACTACTACTTTTCTAAGTAGCTAATTTTCTAGTGTTCAGTTTTCTGTACCCTTTGCCTTCAGAGGTGCTGGGGCCTACACTTTCTAAGCCTTTTCAGGACTCTGTCAGGACTTGGCTTACTTTTTTGGGGGGTTTATGACTCCAGATATGCTTCCTCCATGCATTTAATATCCATCTTTTTTCAGTCTATTAAAGCAGTTATCACCTGACTGCTTCCAGATGACAAAATTTGCTGACTCTTGCATCTGTATTTGTCACTGCTCTATCTTTGTTCATGTGAATTTTTATGTTTAAAAAACTTCTTTGCTGTCATTCTAGTGGAGGTTTAGGACAGAATGCATAAAGATATGTTCAGTCATCCTTTCTAAAAGAAATCAAAAGCATCTGCAGTATGTCCTTGGACTTAGAAGTAGCACTCTTATCTTGGTTATCAAAGCCAGCTTCCTCAGGCATATTGTGCAGTGGATGGATGTATCATCTTGGAAATAAAAAATGACAGATGCTAAACTTTTGTGTGTTTATATTGTGTGATGTGTTTAAGGCAGAATGTCAGGACCTCTATACAATTCTATTGCTGTCACAAAATCCTTGAAACAACTTAAAAGGAAGAAAGATTTATTTTGGCTCATAGTTTCAGATGTCTTAGTTCATGGTCACTTGGCTCCATTGCTTTTGGGTTGTGGTGAAGCAGAACCTCATGGTAGGGAGTGTAAGCAGAGCAAAGTTGGTCACCTTATAGTGGCTGGGAAGCAAAAGAGAAAAAGAGGAAGGGGCCGGAGTTCCAATATCCTCTTCAAGGGTACTCCCTCAATGACCTACTTGCTCCAACCAGACCACACCTTCTAAAGATTCTACCACCTCCCCGTAATGCCACCCTCTGGGGACCAAGCCTTCAACCCAAGAGCCTTTGGGGGACACTCCAGCTCCAAACAACCAACCACCCACCCTGAACCCTGCTCTTTGCCTTGAGGAGAGAGTTGCAAAGGCTCTCACTCCATATCTATCCTCACAGATGTTTCAGGTAATGACATCTGTCAGATGTCCTGATGAATGTTCTCCAGGCTCCTCTTTCTGGTAACATTCTGTCTTTGGCTAGCAGAACATTTATAAATGATTTTCTTTCCTTTTTGTGGCGCTGGGTGCAATGGTGGAATGGTAGCTCAACTGAGCTACCATCCCTAGCTGTTTTTATTATTTATTTAGTATTTTTTGGTACCTGGGATTGAACTCGGGTCCTTGCACCTGCACAGCAGGTGGTGAAACCACTGAGCTAAATCCCCAGCCCTTTTTATTTTTTGCTTTGAGACAGGATCTTGGGAAGTTACCCAGGTTGTCCTTATACTTGGGATTCTCCTACTTCAGCCTCTTAAGGTACTGGAATTACAGTACTATTCCCAGGTTGCTTTTCTTAATCTTGTCTCTTGGAATCTATATCCCAAGTTACCTTATATTAAATCTGAAGTGTTTCCAAAATTCCAGAATATATTATAGCCATACTTAAGGTTATATAATCACCTCCTAATGACCAAAACCCTAATAACTTCATATCCACAGTTTGAACTAATGTAATTCTTTTTTCCATTGGAATGAATTACATCTAATATAGGAGAACTGAAACACACACACACACACACACACACACACACGCACACACAGATTTTATGCAATAGAGGTAGACTGAAAAAATTAATCCATTGAATTTCCCTATTTTTAACTCTATTTTTGGTATGGGGATTGAACTCGGGACTTCGCGCTTGCAAGGCAGGTGACGGCACCACTGAACTAAATCCCTGGCCCATATTTTTAACATTTTAACTTAATGCAAAGCTAGAATAATATAAATTTTTCATGCTTGTATTTTTGCTTTGTGATATTTATTTCAGTCAATCTCTATTTCTGAAAATATAAGTGTACTAATGCTTATTGGTTTACCCAATCCACTGTTAACTTTTAAAAAAATTATTGCAGTGCTAGGGATTGAACCTAGTGTCTCATACATACTAGACAAATACTTTACCACTGAGCTATATCCCTAGCCTTCCCACTGTTGCTTTTAACTTAAAATTACCTTGGAGCTTTCTGAGACATTCTTTTTAAACATATAAAGAATACTTTAATTTCTTGACTATAAATATACTCTGCTCATATACAATATAAAATATTCTACTAATTATTGCAGATGGCATGTAAACCCTGAGAGGCAAGAGCTCCTAGGCTCAGGCAGGTGTGCTCTTGAGATTCCCCAGCACAGATACACCTGGGGGCTGAGATGGACAAAGGTTTGAGAAATAGAGATTGTACTTCTGGTCCTGCAATAGCCCCAAACAGGCTGTGGAGCCAGTGGGGAGAGTTGTGGAGAGGGTGGAAGGGCAGTGTCTTCACCAGCCCAGTCCCACAGAGAGCAGAGGGAAGTTGGGAGTGAGGCTGGGCCAAGAAGAGAGTTGAGCAATGCAGAAACGTGGAGCCCCTCCCCACCTTTCCCATAACCTTCCAGCCCTGGGTAAGGACATCTGGGATATCAACTCAGGTGAGTAGAGCTTCCAGGGTCTTGGTTTAGGCATTTTTGGGGGCCAGTCCTATTACCCGATGAGAAGGGGGTTGTAATAATGCTCAGCCCAATGATCAGCTATTTTGGGAGACCCAGTTATTGAGGATCTCATCCTACCCAACTCTTAGACACCAGTACAGAAGAGCTGGGAATAGATTTCCTTTCCTTCTACTTTGTTTAATAAGTTAAACATTGAAAGTCCTATATCCCCATGATGACAATCCAAGGACCAACAGCCATGTTCTAATGAAAGATGGAGGCAGGGGAGTCAGCAGAAAGGCAGTGCTGTGGACCGTGAGGCATTGCCTTGCCTATTAGGACTCATTCTTTAAAACCCCATGGAGGAGAGTTTCACACCAGAAACTCTCACATAAGAGCAACACAGGGATGAGGGTTACAGGATAAGGGGGCTTGGAGGTGGGAGACTAGCTGGCTGAGTTTATTCAGCCCCCAAGCCCTTCTTTGAGTGTATCTCAACCAGGTGGTAGCTGTTAATCTTGAGCCTGGGTGACCCAGCCGCAGAGTCCTGCATTCCAGTGCCTGGAGCTAATCAAATGTCCTGCCATCTGGGTCCCTGCAGAAGTTTGGACCGAAACCTAGGTAGGAAGTTACCAGCCAGCCCACCAGCCCTAGAGACTGGGAAGAGACTAAAGGGAAGCCCCAGTCCCCTATCTGCAGCTATGCACCACATCGCAACCAGGTGGCAGCAGAGAACACCATTTTGGCAGCAACAGAAACTGGCCAAGGAGGCCCTGCAAACCAGTCCATGGGAGCTGTGACCCACTGAAGCAGGGACTCAGCGTTTGAATCACTCTAAAGTGAGTATTTGGTCAAGTCGCTTTTGTTAAATACCACCTGTGTAGCAAAGTAAATGGCCTGTGGCTCACACCATATAGGCAGTGACAGATTGGCTGAGCTGGACAATAGAGCCCATAAACAGCTGTGGGCCACCTGGGACAGCAAGAAGGTGCTGTCTAGGACGGTGAGTGCAGGCAGATGCCCAGGTTTGGGATGACCCTGCCTTGCTTGGCTTGCCCATCACCACTAGCATGGAGACATTGCAGGCCGAGGCCACACAAAGCAAGGTTGGGGCTGGGAGCAGGTGATTGCCACCAGCACCCATGTGTCTGTTGGTGAAGGGAGCTCCAGACTTAGGGCCTAGCAGAAAGCTGGTTGCCAAAAGCAATTTTGGGCAACAAGAATAAAGCAGGAGGCATAGCAATACCTGACTTCCAGCTATCCTACAAAGCAATAGTGATAAAAATGGCACTAGAAGAAAAATATGTGGTTCAGTGAAACAGAATTGAGGATACAGAAACTCCCCCAGACACATTCAGCTATTTGATCTTCAACAAAGGGGCCAAAAGCATATGTGGAAGGAAAGACAGCCTATTCGACAAGTGGTGCTGAGAAAACTGTGTGGTACATAGCTATACAATCTTCTGTACGCAGCAGATTGAAACTGGACCCTTATCTCTCACCATATACTAAATTAAAATAAAAATGGACCAAAGATCTAAACATTAAAACAAAAATTATACCCAAGGCAAGATAAAATAGGTAAAACATTTGAAGACAAGTGTAGGAAAGTATTTTCTTTTCTTTTCGGTACCGGGGATCGAACTCAGGTCCTTGCGGTTGTGCAGCAGGTGGTGAAATCACTGAGCTAAATCCCCGGCCCAAGGAAAGTATTTTCTAAACAGAATCTCAGTTGCACAAGAAATAGCAACAAGTGGGATTAAATCAGACTGAAAAGTTTCTGTACAGCAAAAGAATCAGTAGAGTGATGACAGAATCTACAGAACAGGAACACTTTTTATGCTAGGTGTTCCACAGACAGAGGACTAATACCTAGAATATACAAAGAACACAAAAAAACCACTTAAAATTAAAGATCCAGTCAAGAAATGGGCAAGAGAAATGAACAGATACTTCACAGAGGAAGAAATGCAGGTGGTCAACAAATATATGAAAAAATGCTCAACATCTCTGGCTATTAGAGAGATGCAAATTAAAACAATGCTAAGATTCCATCTTACTCCAGAAAGAATGGCAATCATTAAGAAATCAAAGAATTGGGCTGGGTATTTAGCTTAGTGATTCTGTCACCTCTCTTGCAAGAGCAAGGTCCTGAGTTCAATCCCCAGTACAAAAAAAAAAAAAAAAAGTCGAACAATAACAAATGCTGGCATGGCTGTGGTGAAAAAGGAACCACATTGTTGGTGGGAATGTAAACTAGTACAACCATTATGGAAATCAGTGTGAAGATTTCTCAAAGAATTGAAATTAGAAATTCCATGTGACCCAGCTATCCTCCTTCTGTGTATCATCCCTAAAGAGGTTAAGACATTATTCTACAGTGATACATGCATACCACTGTTTATAGCAGCACAACTTGTAATAGTTAAATCCTGGAAACAGCCTGTATACCTATAAACAGAAATGATTGGATAAAAAATGTGCTATCCATATATAATGGAATACTACTATGCTATAAAGAATGACAGATTTGAGACATTTTTAGAAAAATGGATGCACCTGGAAGATATAATGTTGAGGGAAATAAACCAGACACATGGTTAAATACTGTATAGTATCTCATTTAAGTGAGAATAACAAAGGTTGGATAGAAAGGGACAAAGAGATGGATCTCATGCAATAGGGAAGTGGTTGAAGGGAAAAAGATCAAGGGATGAGGAAGAGAGGAAGGAGAAATGAGTAGAATAAAGATATGCCATGTGCAGGAACCTAAAGTAACTCCAATTAATGTAAACGTGCCATAACACGAGCTAAGATGAATAATATCAATAAGAATGTAAAATAGGATGGGGAATTGGAGGAGGAGGGTGGGAGAGGAGAGGGAAGGGGATGGGGATTAAAAAAAAAGCTGTGGTATGTACATGTAACCACTCCTCAAAATGATGGTAGACGGCATGAGCTGCAAACAAGTGCTAATAAAATTTAAAAAGCAAGCAAGCAAGCTGGTTGCCAGGCTGTCTTCACTTCCAGTGTCCCCTTGGCATTTGGGCAGGAACTTCTCACGGTGGTAGAGGGAGGCCAGCATGTAGGCAGGATCTGTGGGGCTCTGAAGTTGAACCCAGTTAGGGAGGTTGAGGGGGTCGGCAGGACCACACTGTGGGACAGGCACATGGCACCATCAGCCACCACACTAGCCAGGTAGATGGCTCTGGTGCCGAACCACTGCACCAGCCAGACCATGATGAGGGAGAAGAGCAGGCTGCCCCTCCACACATCTTTGTCATAGGGTCTCGGCCTCAGCGCCTGGCTTGGTTCTTGGCACACTTTGGTACAGTCCCTTGCCTGTAAAGTCCATGTAGAACAGTGTGAAAGTCATGAATGCCATCCAGTTGCCCAGCCAAGCCAGGAAGAGTCTACGGGGTTGGGGGCATACAGCAGCAGAGCTGGTGCAGTCAAGGAAGCAGGGTGCCCAGGTTCTGGAAAACCAGATGGGCACAGCATGGACAGCTGTGTGTTGCCACAGAGGGCACTGATGGACACTCTGGTGCCTCAGCTGGGCTCAGCACTGCCTCCTTGGCCACCAATAGCATGGCTGCCATTCAAGTGAGGAAGATGGTCATGATCAGGCTGAAAAGGCTCTTTCTGGGTGACCAGGTGGGGGCCAGAGTGCCGGTATCCCAGTCAGCAGGCAGGAGGTAGCCTAGGCCCCCAAGGTTGATCATGAAGGCCTAGAGGGAGAAGTCTGCATGACAGTGGTCTGGGTCCTGGAAGAGCTTAGACAGTAGGGCCTCCAGGGGCATGAAGCACCCCTGACTGTGGAAGTCCAGCAGCCCCACACCCAGGATGAGCAATGCCAACTCTGGGGGTGGGTATCCTGCATGGCAGCTCCGCCAGCCAGCCCACCCTCAGGATGAGAAAGGGGATGAGCAGGATGCCTAGGAACAGGGCCCAGAAGAAAAGCCTTTGGCAGCCATGGCTTCCATGCCTGGTTACTGGCTGAGCCCACGAGTGGGACAGGGACCAGGCCCAGCACTGGACTGGTGCCAGCACCATGGTCATGAACTAATCCTCGACCTCCTCTTTCTGGAGCAGGGACAGTATGTAGGTGATGCTGGGAGCCAGGCACACCTCCAAGCCAAAGGTCAGAAGGTTGACCAGCAGGAGCTGAGCTTTATTTAAAAACAATTTTTTTTTGTTTTATTTAGTTCAGGCTGTCCTTGAACTCACTATGTAGCCCAAACTGTCTTCGAACTCAATGTGATCCTCCTGCCTTAGCTTCTCAAGTGCTAGGATTAAAGGTGTGTGCCACCATGCCCAGCTGATCTGGGCTTTCTGATGCTGCAGCAGGTGGTACCCCTATAGTCTATGGACCGTGGTGGGGCAGGCAGGTCAGGCTCCTGGGGTCAGTCAGTCACAAACTCTACAACTGCTTTGTCTCAGCCCTGCTCCAGAAACTGATGCTGAGGCTTCTTGCTGCCACCAAAGGCCTAGGATTCAGCCAGGCACCCATTTCCACCAGCCCTCTTGTGCAGGCCCAGCGCCTCAGCCCATGCTAAACATCTGCTGCCATGCAGCACCTCAGTGAGGAGACATCTCATCATTCAGATCCTGGCCAAGGCATGTGGCTGTCACCTCAGGCTGTAGAGCTCCTCAACCCTCTCCTTCCCTGCAACATATGCCAGCCAGTGGCTTTTAAATCTCAACATTTTTCCTTTTGTAATCATTTCCAAGACAGTTCCCGTAGAGAAGACTTGGGATTTATTTAGAGTTCCAGAGTTCTGAAATTCACGTCATCTTCCTCATGTCCACTCAGTTGATGGACAGTGTATTTATCTCAAGGCCGGAGCCATCATTATCTTGGCATGTGCTGACATCTGAGCTCTTGCCCTGTTTCCTTTGAAAAGCTAATGTAATCATTGACTGAAAAACAATCTAGAGAGTCCCAAAATTTCTTCATAATTAGAAAGCTCTGTTGCTGCAGGAGATCTGAAGGGCAATCGAATGACAGGTTGTCACTTCTTTCCATCTGTGGTGTATGTTCTACATTCACTGGACGCATCGTATTTCTGCCCAAACCAGACTACGAATGTCAGACTTCCTTTCTGTTTCAGGTTTCCCTACCTTTTTGGACTCCATATGAAAAATTTTATTTTGTCTTGAAGGTGACCCAGCAATATTTAATCACATAGTTCTGAAAGAAGTTTTCATGCTCAGCTAATATTTTTTTTTCTTTTCAAGACTGGGGATTAAACCCAATTCTTCACTTATGCTAGGCAAGCACCCTAACACTGAGCTACATCATCCTTGCCTTTTAAAATAAAAAAATATTTTATGAAAAAATAAAACTTCATAATCAAATAAAAACAGAATAACAATAGTTATTACACTGTGTATCATTATTTTCAAAGTAGTTACTCAGAGTATAAGACATAAACCACAAAGATTCTTACAAAAAAGAAACAAATAATAACACAAATCTTTATATCTATCTATCTATCTATCTATCTATCTATCTATCTATCTATCTATTTATTTATTTATTTTTGGTACCGAGGATCAAACTCGGGACCTTCTGCTTGCAAGGCAGGCACTGGAACCACTGAGCTAAATCCCCGGCTCACAAACCTTTATTTTCAATGAACTAAGGTAAATTAGTAGTATAAATGAAACCAGTTAGCATGTATATTGAAATATTTTTAAAGCAATGGATTTTGTAATTTGGGGAAGTATTTGAACTTTTCCCTATTTTCTATTTATCTCTCTTCTATTTTGTTCTTTATTTGTGTTTCTCATATAAAAGAAACCATGCAACATTTGAGCTTGTGTGTCTGACTTATTTCACTTAATATTATGTTCTCAAGTGGCATTCATTTATCTGTGAATGCCTCGTTTATCTTTATGGCAGCTACTCCATTATGTATAAACACTACATTTTCTTCATCTATTCATTTGTTGATGAACATTACACTGTTTCCAAGATCTACATATTATAACTGTGCTGCTATAAACATGGGTATGCAGGTATCCCTGTAATATGATGATTTTAACTCTTTTGAGAAGATACCTAGGAGGGGGATAGCTGGGTCAAATGGAATTCCTACTTTTAGTTTTTTTTACTTTGCTCTTTGCTCCTTTTCTTTTGCTAACTTCAGTTCCTCACCTGTGATATACCATGGGGATTAATGTCCAGGCCAGGAATGACCTTGTCTCTGACTTTGGAGTTTTCCACTAGATGTGGGAGAGAAAGTAAGATTCTAGGTTCATTCTCCCTCCAGGTTCTGCCTTCAGGGCCCCAGATGTACCTGACACAGTCTGCTCTGGCTTTTTAGATTTTGATCTCAAGTTAGGGAGGCTACATGGAGCTGCTAGGGAGAGCTGGAGCCCTTCTGATCTATAGTTCACTTTGTCTCCTTGATGATTTGGCTGAATGGGGGCTCCTGGAAGTCAAGTCTTCCCTTGCTGCTCAAGATACACTTGCCGCCCTGGGAAATCACATATCGATGAGGCAGAAAGGGAAGGCAGGGTAGGTGGGGCTTGAAGGGGAGGGCAGAGAAGAAGGATAAGAAGCAGGAGGTCTGTGTCTTGGTCTCGGAGGCTGGACGTTCTGACCTGGCCAGGTGAGCAAAGAGTAGAGAGTTTTAGTTCTCTAGCCCTGACTCCTTGCTCAGCGGGCACATGGAACTATGAATCTCTTCTATAAGGCAGGTGTTGCTGTGAGAGATAACTGCGAATTGCAGAACTGGTGTTGAGAGATCACTGATATGGGGCTGCTAGGAGCCCAAGACAGAGGTATTGGGAGTCCCTGTCCTGAGAACAAGATGTATGGTGTCTGAGACCTCCCAAGAATCCTCTCTACTTCTGTAGACTCTTCTAGAAACATTTCTAATCTCCATGAAAACTCCCAAAGGACTTCCTAGCCACAGGGGAGCAGTGCTCATAAAATGCTTAACAACTGGCTCTCTAGAAAAAGATCCCTGGATTCTGGCATTTGCCCATTCTAAGGTGTAAATATCATTACTGTGGCTACCAATGTGATGTCATCCAGCTTGCTAAATACTTGAGATGTTAACATCATTGACTTGAGAACCAGCACCAGTGCCGACCCCAACCGGAGCCCTTTCAGCAGAGTCTCCCTTCTCCCACCCCTACCCAGTTCCACGTTAATGTCCACACTTTACCGGCACCGTGACATCCTCTTGCAGCCTTCTGATTCTCTTCTCTGTGCCTCGTCTCTCAACTCTGCTGTCTCACAGCTTGAACTCTCCCTATCTCTGTAGGATTTTCCACCTCTCTACAGTCTTGGGCCCAGGCTTGCCCTTGTCACTATGTTCATCTTCACCTGCACTGGCCAGCATTCCTCTATCCACCTGGGCCAGATACTTACCAGAGGGAGGCAGCTGGGAGTTTGTGGCCTCAAGTGGGGCAGGGGGCTGTGTGCAGGTGGGATAAGGGTTTTGATGCTTAGTAGACCTGGACTCTATCTCCCTGTCCTTCCTACAGGGACTGGATCTCTTGGGTCGCTAAGGGACCCTGTACCTCGGGGCTGCCTCCACCATCTACCAGAATGTGACAAGGGAGACAATAATGGCCACCATGCTTGATACTAAGAGGGCTACACTTCAGATATTCATTAGCACCTGGAAAGACATCAGCCCACTATCGAGAGAATCAGGTGCCTGGGGTCCCGAGGAAAGAAGTAAGGTGGGAGGTATGGTGCCCCAATCTGGGATCATAGGCTCGAAACTGCCTTTTCTCTCTATCCCAGGTGCCTCATGTGCCAGCCTGAGGAGGAGTATTTTTCAAGCCCTGGACCCAGCGCTGTGCCAAGGCAGTTCAGGGAGGAGCTGACTGTCTTGGATAAGGACACTGAAATCTGAAACGAAAGCCTGGATAAATTCAGTCCACTGACTGAAGGAAAAAATGAGAAAGTTCACAGTGCAGAGTCTGTTCCTGGGAAGGGCTGGACCAGCAGAGGGCACTGGGGCACCAAGGATAAGTTTGAAAAGTCCTGTGGGCTTGAAACACCAGGAGAAGAAAGGACAGATAGCGGGGAAAACCCAGAGACGGTTTTTCAGTAAGGATGTGAATGATACATTTCTTTGTGGTTCTTAGTGATCACTACATGACTGAAATTGGAAGAGGATAAACTGGTCTCCATGGCACGCAGGATCTATAGCTCACATTTACAGTGTGCTAAATAACACTTGGCTTTCATGAGGCAGGACCCCTGTGGGGCAGCCTAAGCCTAGAAGGAGAAGGATTTCTAAATCTCAAAAAAGTATTGGGTGGCCAGTGACATTGCTAGTCCTAGCTTCACCTTTTGTTGGAAGCTTGTTTTAGGCCTTGCTGTGGTGAGTTACTTTGGCCTTTGTGCAAGTTCCCTGCAGAATATGTGGGCACTTATTTCCTTAGGTTGAGTCTCTTATGTAGCTTGCATTTGTCCATGTTTATTTATATTCATGTTTACTTCAGAAACATTTTCTTTAAAGTTTTTTTTTTGTTTTTGTTTTTGTATTGTGGATTGAACTCAGGACCTTGTGATTTCGAGGCAAGCGTGGCACCACTGAGCTAAATCCCTGGCCCATAAAGTTTTTCACATTTATTCTGATTCCTTGATCTGATTTTGTTCAGCTTTCTGGTGTGCTTTCATTATCTCTAAATTATGTTATTTTGCTTTTTTTTTCTTCACAGAAAACATTGCTCTATTAACTGTGGTTGCCAACACAGAAACAGTATAAAGGGCTCCTTGAGATGCATGCCCCGAGAGGATCCTGTTCTGGAAGCCCCCATGAGTGAGCAGGATAAGATAGGATAGGATGGGGCTGGGAGCTGTGGCTCAGCAATGACACAGAATCATGCAGGGCACAGGAGCCATTGGCCACACCAAGGCAACTGTACATTCTACTACTTGTTAAGAGTTGTGAACATGAATAATATATAAAAAGGAGAAAGAGGTTTTTGCGGTAATGAAAAAATCCATTTTCCTCTACAATGGTTTCTTTTCTAAAACAAGAAAATAAATATTGCAACATAAGCCAAAAATAATTTAAAATTGCTCTTTTCAAAATATTTTCAGTTGTGTCTTTATTGCACACCACAGCTGCCACAGCAGCTGGAGGGTCATCTGCCCTTTGGTATAGATTAGCAAATAGCAATTGGACAGGACAATAATGGCATTGAAGCTGATTTCCCCCAACAAGTGCTTTGGGCAGTTGTTTGGGCAGAAAGTTTTTGAATGTGACAGTGTGGGGCTGATATGTAAAATGAAATTTGCTGTCTACTTATCACCAAAGGCAGGAACTGGAAAGTGCCCTGCCCTGGATTGGCTCTCTGGTTTAACTTGCACAGAACAAAGTTTGTGTGTATATATATATATTTTGGTACCGGGGATCGAACTCAGGACCTTGCGCTTTCAAGGCAGGCGGCAGAACCACTGAGCTAGATCCCTGGCCCAGAACAAAGTTTTGAATCGTAGTCTGATTATCACCAAGCTGCCTCAGAGCACAGCATTGTCATCATCACTCCAGATGTCAGTCCTCATGAACCCAATAGTTTTTTTCTTCTTTTAATGGTAAAAACTTTATTTACTATTTATAAATACATTGCAAGACAAATTTCTCAAAAACACTTTTTTTTTTTTCAAAAATGTAACTAAAAAATGAAAGGGGCCGGGGATTTAGCTCTGTGGTTCTGGTGCTCGCCTCGAAAACGCAAGGTCCCGAGTTTGATCCCCGGTACCAAAAAAAAGGAAAGCTAATAGGTAGGCAGAACATCTCGAGAGCCCTTGGGATTATCAAGGAGCTCCATGCAGTGGGTCCACCCTGGGACTGCGGGCTCCACATACCCGGCTTCTCCAGGCACACTCAGATCTAGCCTTGGGGACCACAGGTGGCCACGGGCACGAGCTCCTTTCCTCGGTCACAGCCATGGTTGGTTATATCATCTAGTATCTCTACCATTTTCTCTAGGATTATCTAGTGTAGATGCTGTTATATTTGGGCTCTGTTGTATACACTGTTAACAGTTAATTAAGAACACATCTCCGTATATATGTATGAGTGGTAAGGAGTGTGTGTGAGAAGAATTCCAAGTTCAACCAACACAGGTCAGAGATCTCCAAGTGTCCCGTGTCCTCGACAGGCTCCCAGCAAGCTGGTCATCTTTCCTGTTTAGATTTTTGTTTTTCTTTTACATTGTGCCAAGCAGGATACAGGTGAGAGATGAAAATAAACCTTTGCTTTTAAAGAGCTTAACCCCAAAAATCTTGTTTTGAGGAGCTGAACTAGAAAGCACTGCAGTCATCTGAAGAATTGTGCGATTGCTCAAAAGGCCTCTAAATGAGGAGGCTGCCAATTGGTGCCCCTGCCTCTCCTGCCCCGAGGGCAAGGTGATCCCAGCCACGCAGCCTTCCAAAGGCACTGTCATCAGGAAGCTCCCCAATGGAGGGTCACACACACCTTCCTGACAGGCTCCCAGTGTGCCCAAGAACCTTCAGGGTCATTCTGTTTGTAAGGCTGCATCTTAATCTCTCCAGTAGTTTTCAAAGTAGATCAGGTCACTTGGAGATGACGGACAATCTTTGCAGTCCAGAGACCCAGGCCCCTGATTCAAAGATGTCCCCCTCAGGCTGTGGTCTTGGGAGGGGCCATCAGGACATCCAGGTGACTGGAGTTGAGGCTTTTCCTACTCTCCTATGCTTTCGCTCATTTTACAGAGGGTAGGGAAGAAGCTTGCTTGCTGAGTTCTCAAGCTTTACAGAGGATTGGAGGGTTGTCCCCTCAGCTGATGAAGGTTTGGGAGGGAAGTCTTCTGTGAGAGTGGAGGTTTACAGGCAGCAACTAGAAAATTCAAACTGCTTTTCGCTAATTACTGGAAAGATCTCAAGTTCACCACTTAAAGGAACCATAGGCATTTCAAAAATCTGTCTAAACTTTGTTTTTTTAAATAATCAGTTCACCACGAAAAGAAATACAAATCGAGGCTGTAGCCAGCTGCTGAGCCTGTCCTTGGCAGTCTTTTGTGCAAAATAAGGTGTGTTTGAGCTCCACATTAAGTGGTCAGCGGGTCTACTGGTTGTTTATGCTCAGGCAGTGCACATCCTCCTTGCCTGGGACTCATGGCCCAGGAGGGGATGCCCATACTTGTCCACGCACCAGCAGAAGCCCTGCTTTCTGCCTTTGGAGGGGCGGGACTGCTGCTTCTTGCAGAACCCCTTCTCGTCACAGTTTGGGATGTGGACGCCCCTGGGACTCAGCACGTTAAGGAACTTCCGGTAGTTGAGCGTGTCTTCCATCACTCTCCGGCAGGGGCTGTATTCTGGCTCCCGCTTGGACTCGGAGGAGAAGTTCTGGGAGTCCGTGCTCTGGGACTCGTAGTGGACTTTGTAGTGCTGGCTGTCCTTGGCGTGGCCTTTCTTATTTTTTTTTTTTTTGTACCGGGAATTGAACTCAGGGCCTTGTGCTTCCCAGGCAGGCACTGTGCCGCTGAGCTACATCCCTGGCCCATGGCTTGGCCTTTCTTGATGACGTCCATCTTCGTGTGCAGGGTGTGGAACTTGGAGTCGGTCACCCGGTGGGTGCTGGGGACGGCCTGGGTCTCCACTCTTCCAGCGCCGTGGTTCTCCTCCGACTCGCTGGCATTTCCTGGAGTGGAGGGCGCCGTCAGCAGGAAGGGGTGCAGGCGGCCAGCGGCGCTGGCGTTGGCGCAGAATCCGTGGCCATGCAGGAGCGCGTGCTGCGGACGCGGTCATGGGGCTGCAGATGCGGTCATGGGGCTGCAGCTGGCGGCGGAGGCCCGAGCCACAGTGCTAGGTGTAGACGCTGCACGCCGGCGAACCCAGTATTAACGGAGAAGATGATAGCTGGGACTTCTGATTTATGCTTTGAAAAACCCTGGAAAATCTGTGTCAGGATTTGCTCCAATTTTCAACCCAATGTCCTTGGGGTAAAAAAAAAAAAACCTTCACTGGATATTTGGGAACAGATCAAAGGAAATAGGCTTATGATGGGACCCATCTTGTGAGATCTTCTCCAGGTTCTCTGCTGTACATACTGATTGACCAAGGAAAAGATGACCAGTTCCTTTCAGATGGACAGCTACTCTCTGATGATGACATTGCTGCCTGTACAGCAAAGGAAATCTTTGTTATTTCTAGATTACAAGAGGGTTAGCATCATGAAGATTACTTCATTGCCACCTTTATTGCTGATCAATCAGACATCATGCAAAATATCCAAATGCATGAAAAACTTCAGAAAAAAGAATTTCTTCAAGATTATTAAAGTGGTAATGAACAGAATTGCTGAGAAAAAAGACTTTTAAATATAGGACTGCATAATGCTAAATGAACTTCCTTTAGAGTTGAATCACCTTCTTTCTGAATGAATACATAAAAACCTACTTCTGATTGTAAAAGTTATTTTATGGGTGTCCCCATAGGAAAACTTTAATACTTCACAGCTTTTTTGGTGTCCTTTGGGAATCTTTGGTATATTAACCTCAGGTCAGAGAATATGAGCAAAATCCAATTCAAATCATAGAATTCTAACTGCACCTGAGGCTCTCAGGGTTGTTTAGCCCAGACTCCCTCATCTTTCCAGACGCCTCTGAAGGCAAGGACTGTCGTGTTCATTGTTATCCAGTGTCTAGAAAGTAGTTGATTTCTAGTAGGCATTTAGTAATGGGTTGTCAGCTATAGAACAAGAAAGTAGGCTCAGAAAAGTGAAAAGAATGCACTACCATTTTATCTGTGGGACAGCTAGAAAACAAGCTTCTAAACTCCAGTTCAGTGATTTTTTTTCTTATTTGTTGAGCTGAATAAATCGGTGAGCATTAGTTTTTTGGGATAAGTCTCTCATAAATTAGTAAGATTCAGTCTGAAGTGGCTGAAGGAAATGTATACATTTTATATGTTACTGTAAATAAATATTTCCATTAATCACATATAGAAATTTAACTTGGTGAACTCACCAAGCAAAGTAATTTATTTTTATTTTTAGTTTTTTGAGACAAGGTCTCTCTGTGTAGCGTAGGCTGGCCTCGAACTCACAGCAATCCTCCTGCCTCAGCCTCCCAAGTGCTGGAATTAGAGGCATGCTCCACCATGCCTGGCAGCATTTTTTATTTTTATTTTTTGGTGAAATACGAAATTATGTTCCTTTACAAATGTAATAGAAAACCTTTTTGAAATATCATAGGTTAGCTTTGGTAGCATGGTTTTTTCCATTAAAGAGCACAGAGGTTACTCATTTTAAATATTCAATAAGAATGCATGTTAAATGGTACTCAAAGAAGACATTAGTTTCTTAAATTTATAAAATTAGTACTATTTTAATATAAATATAGATAGCATAAAAATTAGTACAATTTAAATATCAGTAATCAAGATTGAGTCCTAGAGGGAGCTACACACAAAATAGTTCTAGTCTTGGGTCCTCTAATAAGGAAGATCACAGTTCATGATTTTTTTTTTGGCCTGTTTGTGAATAAAATAGTTTTTAAACAAGCAAAGAATATTTTTAATATTTTTCTTATATAAACAAATGGCACATGACTTTCTTTGAAACAAACACAGAAGGTGTCCCCCCCTGTGACACTCATATCATGTCCCCATGGCTTTCCCCCACAAATGATTTGGAGCACAAAGGGTTTGGATATCTGAGGGAGAGGGCGGCAGGAAGTGTCTTAAAGAACAACCAAAGAAAGATCCCAGACTCCAGCTCTGGCTCTTTGGCCATTGTGTCCAGCCGGGCCAAAGGCATAGGAGAATGGCCTTCACGGGGCCTTGTTACAGGGATCCAGATCATTCTGCAGAGCTTTGGGCATGGGCTCAGGTTGGCCACATCTGGGAGTGAGCAAGGAGATGCCAAGTTCAGTTGCTGTCAGTGTTAGAATCAGGCAGCTGAATCTCTGGGAATTGCCCTGGCAATTGTCACAGTGTGCCTGTATATAATGCCCACCAATGAGCAGGCAAAAGGCATGTCCCACATACACACACACAACTCTGATGCAACACCTGCAGCTGGGAACCCCGGGTGGCTTCTCCAAGGAAGCTGAGGCCTTTGACACTGCAGATGCTCACACACTGTCACAAAGTCAGCTCGTATAATAAAATAAGTGAGCATTCTACCCTTCTCCTTATTTGTTTCAAAATACACTTAAGATACATAAAACTATGTTCCTTACCATTATCCTTTGTCAGGTAGTGAGAAGGAAGGAGGTGGAAAGTGATCAGGATTGATGAGAATGTGAGACATTAGCCAAATGAATTACAGAGCTGCTTCTGCCTTCCTGGGGAGGGGAAGTGAGTGTGGGCAGATGTAATGAAGAAGAAGATCTGCCTCTGGCCTGGAAAAGGAACCTGCCTTGGTCTCAGGGGATGGGGGTGGAGGTGGCAAAGCCCTTCACACTGTAGATAGTGGGCCAGAAAATGAGTGAGGGCTGGGGCTGATAGGGAAGGTTGGGAGCTGCTGGGGTGGGAAGGGAGGAGAGACTGGCAGCCTTGTCCTCCCTGTGGCCTGGGTGGGCCTCCAGGAAGTGGAGACGGCTGCCTGGTGAAGACTGGCAGAGAGCCTGGTCTGGGAGTGAAGCAACCACCAGTCAACCAGCCTAAGACACCTGGGCTCTGTAATACACAGGCCCCAGGGACAGTCCAGTCCAAAGCAGCAGGAGAAGGGCAAATCAAGAGGCCATTGTGAGCAGAGGCTTTCTGAAGACTGTCAGCTGCCCCGTCTGCCTTTCTAGCTCCAGAGAAGAGTGCAGATTCTCCTACAATTACCCCTAATTCTCTACTCTCAGAGCCCAGCTCCTACTCCAGGTTGGAGGGAAGGGGTCACGGGTAAGTGCTGAGACAGCTGAACCCTAAGCCTCCCTGGCATCTCACTCTCTGAGGAATTTGGTTGTTCTTTAATCTTACCCCTTTGGCAGCTGCAGGGTCAGCTCAGGCAATCCAGCACAGAGAAAGCTTCGTGGGAAAGAGGGCGAGGGAATTACTCTGGTATCCTCTACCTCTTCGTTTTGTGGCCCTGCCACTGAGGTGATCTCATATGGCATAAGACAGTACTGTGGGGATTCACAATCCCAGGTCAGACCTAGTCAGGAGCTTATACTGACCTGCCAGTAGCCAAGAGACTCCTTCTGGTGGGGCCTTCATTCCCATCGTCCCTTCCTCCCCTCTTAGGAGCTACGGGAGGTCATTAGCCATTTCCTGCTAACCCTCTACTCAACACTGGACTCTTCAGTATCCACCCAGGACTGGAAAACTCGGCCCCTAGCTTCCCCTAGGTGTCCGAGGAATGTAGGTCTGCTGACCCAGACGCCCAGAGGCCCTGCAGGGCCAGGTTCTGCGGTGGACAAAAGGGGATATTTGGCCTAAACATCTCATATTTTAGTCTTTCACGGCCTGGCCTAAACCTGGTAGTCTGAATTCGGTTTGATTACAAATTCTCCATGATTTTGATAACTACCTGCAGAGAAGTGGCAAGTGACAAGAGGTCCTCTATGCCCAAGTTTTCTTCACTCTCAATTCTTTTTTTTGGTACTGGGGATCGAACTTGGGACCTTGCGTTTGCGAGGCAGGCAGTGGAACTACTGTGCTAAATGCCGGGCTTCACTCTCAATTCTTGTCCTTCTCTTTGCCAAACTTGCTCTGCTCACCAGTTACTCCTACTGCAGGAAAACCCCACACTTGTCCTCTTCAATGCTGACCCAGATACATAGAAAGTTAAGCAAAAATTTTGTTTTGTCTTTTTGAGACAGGGTTTCAGTAAAGCAGCTCAGGCTGGCCTTGAACTCAATTTGTAGCCCAGGCTGGCCTCAAACTCACAGCTATCCTCCTGCCTCAGCCTCCCAAGTGCTGGGATCATAGGCGTGCCCCACTGTATCTGGCCTGAAAATTAAGCAAATTTATTATCAAAAATATTATCAACTTCATGGAAAACAAAGCTGCCAGAAAGGAAATATAATATTTGACTCTGCAGTGAACAATATTTATATGTTCAAAATAATGTAATCTTGGAATAAAAAAATTTAGATATAATCAAGCAAAAGATCGGAAAAAAGAAAAGAGTGGGGGCTGGGGATTTGGCTCAGTGGTTCTGCCTCCGGCCTCGCAGGCGCAAGGTCTTGAGTTCGACCCCTGGTACCAAAAAAAAAGAAAAGAAAAGAGTGGTGTCTAAGATTATACTGATCAGGGTGTATGATTTTCTCGATGATCTTCTGTGTTCTATTTGCCAATATCTTATTAACGATTTTTGCATCTATGTTCATTAGTGAGATTGGCCTATGGTTCTCCTTTTTGGTTGGATCTCTCTCTGCTTTGGGGATCAAGGTGATGCTTGCTTCCAGGAATGATTTTGGGAGTATTGCTTCCCTTTCAATTTCATTGAAGAGTTTAAACAGTAGTGGCATTAGTTCCTCTCTAAATGTCTTGTAGAATTCAGCAGTGAAGCTGTCAGGGCCTGGGCTTTTCTTAGTTGATAAGTTTTTAATTACATTTTCAATTTCATTGGTTGATATTGGGTTGTTTAGAATTTTTAGGTCTTCTTCGTTCAACTTTGGTAATTCATATGTATCTAGGAATCTGTCCATTTCTTCTGTGTTGTCCATCTTATTGGCATATAGGTTCTGGAAGTAGGTATTGATGATCCTCTGAATTTCTCCTCGGTCTGTTGTAATTTCACCCCTTTCATTCTTAATTGCATGGATTTGGGCCTTTTCTTTCCTTTTTCTGATAAGGTAGGCTAAGGGTTTGTCAATTTTGTTGATTCTTTCGAAGAACCAACTCTTGGCTTCATTGATTTTTTGTATCATTCTCTTAGTCTCCATTGCATTGATTTCTGCTCTGATCTTTATAATTTCCTCCCTTGTATGACCTCTGGGGTTGTCCTGCTCTTCTTTTTCTAGAAGCTTGAGGTGCAGCATCAGGTTGTTTAATTGGGCTCCTTCTGTTTTCCTAATATGCTTATTCATTGCTATGAATTTCCCTCGTAAGACTGCTTTCATCAAGTCCCATAGATTCTGATATGTTGTATTGACATTGTCATTTAATTGAAGGAACTGTCTGATATCTTCTTTAATTTCCTCTGTGACCCATTGGTTATTCAGAAGTGTGTTGTTCAATTTCCACGTGTTTATGAAATTTTTTGAGTTTCTTTTGCTATGGATCTCCAATTTCATTGCACTATGGTCTGATAATATACAGGGGATAACTTCAATTCCTTTGCACTTACTTAAACATGTTCTATGTGTGAGTATGTGGTCTGTTTTTGAGAATGACCCATGTGCAGCTGAGAAGAATGTGTATTCTGATTTTGTGGGGTGGAAGACTCTGTAAACATCTGTTAAGTTTATTTGTTCAAGAGTTCGATTGAGTTCTAGTATTTCATTACTTATTTTTTGTCTAGTTGATCTATCTATTTGTGACAGTGGGGTGTTGGGGTCCCCCACTACAATTGTATTAGTGCATATATGACTTTTCATGTCCATTAGTATTTGTTTTATATAGTTGGGCACACTAGTGTTTGGTGCATAGATATTTATGATTGTCATCTCTTCCTCTTGGATTCTTTCTTTTACAAGGATGTAGTGCCCTTCTTCATCTCTCTTAATCAGTGTTGGTTTGAAATCTACTTGATCTGCAAAGAGGATAGCTACTCCTGCTTTTTTTCGGGTTCCCGTCACATGGAGTATTGTTTTCCACCCTTTTAGTTTCAGTCTATGAGTTTCCTTTTGAATGAAGTGTGTTTCTTGTATGCAGCATATTGTTGGATTTTGCTTCTTGACCCATTCTGCTAGTCTATTTCTTTTGATTGGTGAATTGAGATCATTAACATTGATGGTTATAACTGAAATGTATTGACTTGTCATTGTCATGACTTTTTCTTTTTGTTGTGTCCTCCCCCTTTACATTTAATTTCTTGTCATGCCAGGTGGGTTCATTCTGTTTTACTTCCTGGGGTTGTGATCTTCAATGTCTGTTCCTAGGATATTGTGTAAAATTCTTTGGAGTGCTGGTTTGGTATTCATGAAGTTCCTAAGGTGCTCTTTGTCATGAAAGTATCTTATTTCTCCATCCATTTTGAAAGATAGTTTTGCAGGGTACATCAATCTGGGTTGGAGGCTGTTTTCTTTTAGGGCTTGGAATATGTCACTCCAAGCTCTTCTTGCCTTGATGATTTGTGTTGAGAAGTCTGCTGTGATTCTGATGGGCTTTCCTTTGTATGTGATTTGTTTCTTTTCTTTGACTGCTTGTAGAACTTTGTTCTTCTGTTGAGTTTCTGGAATATTAACAATTATATGCCTATGTGTAGATTTTTTTTGATCTAGGCTATTTGGAGTCCTATATGCCTCACTTATCTGTATGTCAAGTTCTTTTCCCCTGCTTGGGAAATTTTCTACCATTACTTCTATGAAGAGATTTTTTTATGTCATCTGCACTCTCTCCTGTTTCTTCATTGAGCCCAATCAGTCTTATGTTATTCTTCTTTGCATTGTCTAGCAGCTGCTGGATTGATTTCTCATGTTCCCTTATAATTTTGAAGCAATTTTTCTTTTCCTGGTCACTAATTGCAATCTTATCTTCTATATCTGAAATTCTGTCCTCACATTGGCTCATTCTGCTGGTTGAGTATCAGAGTGTTCCATCTCATTTCCTTTGGGGTTGCTTTAGGTGATCTGGAAGTCTGGTTTTGAGACTTATTTATGTGTTTTCTCATTTTGATTGGGGGGGTGGGGCGGTGCTGTTGCCACCCATGAGGATCACCTTCTCTGAGCTGGGAGAGGTGGGGCCAGGAGTGGCGGTGGGGATGGTGGCCCAGAAACCTCTCCCTCTTGGCTGGGAGCAGCAGTAGGAATGGTGCCTGGGAAGCCCCTTCCTCTGGACCAGGAACAGTAGGACGGTTGCTCAGAGGCCCCTACCTCTGGGCCGGGTGTGGCAGGACCCAGTACTGTGGTCTGGTGGTCTGGTGTCCTCTGCGTTTTTGTAGTTTGGAACCAGGTGGCTGTACAAAGGAGCGGGGGTGGGGTCCAGTGGATTGCTGCTGGGGTGCGGGCTGATTGGGCATGTTCCGTGTGACTTGTGACCTCGGTAGGGCATCTGCACACCTGCCTCTCTGCAGCGGGCTGACCCGGCATGTTCTGCGTGACTCATGACCTTGGTAGGGCATCCACAGACCTCCTAATTACTTTTTTGAGCATTGTGAGATATTTGACTGTGACTTCATGTTTCTCAAAGGGTTATCTGTGGGAGGTAATTGGAAGCAATAGCTATCAGCAAACTTATGACAACGTTCTTCTATTATGAGGGCCCTCTTCTGTGACTATAGCTCTGAAAAGGCATCTGATGACATATATCTTCTCTTTGACTGGAGGAGTTGTAAATTCCCCAGAGATGCAGGGATGGTTCAACACTTGCAAATCAATGAATATAATGCACTTTATTCATAGAGGCAAGGACAAAACCATATGACCATCTCAATAGATGCAGAAAAAGCAATTGTCAAAATCAAACATTCACTCATGATTTAAAAAACCTACAGAAAATTGGAATAGACAATCTCTATCTCAATGTGATAAAAGCCATCTATGAAAAACTGACAGCCAATATCATATTAAATGATCAAAAACTGAAATCTTTCATGCTAAAATTAGGAACAAGCCAAGGATGTCCACTGTCACCACTCCAGTTCAATATCATTCTGGAAACATTAGCCACAGCAATTAAACAAGAGAAATGAAAGGAATAAAGGTAGGAAATGAAGAAGTTAAATTGTTATTATTTGCAGATGACATAATACTCTATGTAGAAGACTCCAAGTACTCCACCAAAAGTCTTCCAGACTTAATAACCAAATTCAGTAGAGTAGCTGAATACAAGGTCAACACACAAAAATCAATAGCCTTCCTGTACCGAAAGAACAGACTCACTGAGAGAGGAACTGGAGAAACAACTCCTTTTACAATGACATCCAAAAAAAAAAAAAAAACCTAGGAAACAACCTAATGAAAGAATTCAAATATCTCTATTATGAAAACTACAGCACTCTGAAAAAAAGA
The DNA here is from genome assembly GCF_053883595.1 of Heterocephalus glaber. Taxonomy (NCBI): domain Eukaryota; kingdom Metazoa; phylum Chordata; class Mammalia; order Rodentia; family Bathyergidae; genus Heterocephalus; species Heterocephalus glaber. The sequence goes on along the minus strand of NW_028258351.1, from coordinate 17,588,291 downwards.
GATCAAAGAGGATATCAGAAAATGGAAAGACATCCCTTGCTCCTGGGTAGGAAGAACCAATGCAGTGAAAATGGCCATACTTCCAAAACTGCTATATAGATTCAGTGCAATCCAAATTGAAATTCCAACAGCATACTTCACAGAACTTGTGAAAACAATCCAAAAATTCATTTGGAACTAGAAGAGACCTAGAATAGCAAAAGCAATTTTAGGCAGCAAAGGTAATGTAGGTGTTATCACAATCCCCAACTTGAAACTATATTACAAAGCTACTGTGATAAAAACAGCATGGTACTGGCAATGAAACAGACCTGAGGACCAGTGGTAGAGATCAGAAGGTACAGAAACAACTCCAGACACACTCAGCCACCTTATGTTTGACACAGAAGCCAAACAACCTCACTGGAGGAAAGATAACCTCTTCAATAAATGGTGCTGGAAAAATTGAGTTTCAACTTGCCAAAGATTAAAACTAGACCTATATCTCTTACCATGCACTAAACTAAAATTGAAATGGTAAAAGATCTAAATATTAAAACAGAAGCACTAAACCAGCTGGAAGAGAGGTTAGGTAGAACTCTTGAAGACATTGGCTTAGAAAAAGATTTCATGAATAAAACCGCAGTTTCACATGAACTAACACAAAGAATCAACAAGTGGGGTCTCCTCTTATTAAGAAGCTTGTGCACAGCAAAAGAAACCACCAAGAAAGTGAAGAGACAACCCACAATGTGGGCAAAAACTTTTGCCAGCTGTTCCTCAGACAAAAGTCTACTGGCTAGAATATATAAAGAGCTTAAAAATATCAGACCCCCAATTCAAAGATTCAATTCAAAAATGGGCATCTGAAATGAACAGATATTTCTCAAAGAAGTAGAAACAGCAAATAAACATATGAAAAAATGGTCAAGATTACTGGTCATTTTAGAAATGTAAATGAACATAACGCTGAGATTCTACCTCACTCTAGAAGGAATGGCTGCTATCAAGAAATCAACCAGCTGCCCAGACAGGAGCTGCATGGGCACTCCCACCGGAGGCCCACCATTCCATCAGTGAGTGCAGGCAGATCCTGGGGAGCAGCTGTGTTGCCCAGACGATCTTCACTGTGGGCGGATCCCAATGGGGGCTCACCCAACCCCAGAGGCTCGGGCACACCCACCCAAACCAAAGGCCTGCCCAGAAAGGAGCTGTTCAGGCACATGGGCTTCAGTCAGAGGCTCACCATACCATGGGCCACAGCCAGGGACCTGCCTGGAGAAGAGCTGTACAGGCACACAAGCAATACCTAGAGGTTCACTCAGATACCATTGAAAATTGCAAGGAGACACTAGCCAAAGCCTGTGCAGGCAACAGAAACTGGAGGGCACATCCCCCAACCAAAGGCCCTCCCAGACAATATACATAGGGGCCCCAGTGAGAGGTATGCCTAGATACCATCCCATGTGGGGTTAGGCCCCAGACAGAAGCCCACCCAGACAACAGGTTAGCTCAGGGATCTAGAAGGTCACCACTCTGAACCCAGGAATTGGTGTAGTGGTGAGCAGCAGAGTAAAGGCTGATTGGTGGCTTGCTGAGAATTCAAGAACACTGGGTGAGCAAAAAGTCTCCTTAACAAAGACACAGCAGGCTGTATCTATTGAAATGAGAAGACACATAAATAAGTCCCAGTATCAGACTTCCAGATCACCTAAGGCAACCCCAAAGGGCAACAAAATGGAACAATCTGATACTCAACCACCTGGACTCCTGAACTGGCAACGAAAGGAAACCTGGAAAAAATGAAATCAGAAATAATTTCTCAGATAACAGCAGAGATTGTGCCCATAGTGCAAAACATGATTAGTAAATCTAGAATGGACAGAGATAAAAAATAGAGGAGCTGAGGAATATAATGGAATCCCAACAGAGGAAACAAATGGAATCTATAAAACAGATGCAAACAGATTTTCAGGAGATTAAAAGCTCCATTGAAAGTTTATGCAGCAGAATGAGCCAATGTGAGGATAGAATTTCACATATAGAAGATAGGATGGCAATTAGTGACCAGGAAAAGAAAAATTTCTTAAAAATAGTAAGGGGCCACGAGAAATCAACCCAGCAGCTGCTAGACAATGCAAAGGAGAATAATCAGAGTGATTGGAGTCAAGGAAGAAACAGGAGAGAGTACAGATGGCATAAAAAAACTCTTCACAGAAGTAATGGCAGAAAACTTGCAAAATAGGGAGAAAGAACTTGACATACAGATAAGTGAGGCATATAGGACTCCAACTAGCCATGATAAATAAAACTACATGTAGGCATATAATAGTAAAGATTCCAGAAACCCAACAGAAAAACAAAATTCTACAAGCAGTTAGAGAAAAGAAACAAATCACATACAAAGGAAAGCCCATCAGAATCACAGCAGACTTCTCAATGCAAACCCACAAGGCAAGAAGAGCATGGAGAGACGTATTTCAAGCCCTAAAGGGAAGCAACCTCCAATTCAGATTGATGTAACTTGCAAAACTATCTTTCAAAATTGATGAAGAAATAAGATACTTTCATGACAAAGAGCACCTTAGGAACTTCATGAATATCAAACCAGCACTCCAAAAATTTTACACAATATCCTAGGAAAAGACAATGAGGATCACAATCCCAGGAAGCTCTGCAGAATAAATCCATTAGAAACGACAAGGAGTTAAACATAAAGGGGGAGAATCCAACAAAAAGAAAAAGTCATGACAAGGATAAGTCAATACATATCAATTACAACCATTAATATGAATGGCCTCAATTCACCAATCAAAAGAAATAGACTAGCAGAATGGGTCAAGAAGCGAGATCCAGCAATATGCTGCATACAAGAAACACACTTAAGTAAAAAATAAACTCATACACTGAAAGTTAAAGGGTGAAAAACAATACTCCATGCAAAAGGAATCCGAAAAAAAGGAGAAGTAGCTATCCTCTTTGTAGATCAAGTGGATTTCAAACCAATACTGATTAAGAGAGACAAAGAAGGACACTATGTTCTTGTAAAGGAAACAGTCGAAGAGGAAGAGATGACAATCATTGATATATATGGACCAAAAACCAGTGTGCCCAACCATATAAAACAAATACTAAAGGACATGAAAAATCATATAAGCACTAATACAATAGTAGTGGGGAGACCTTAATACCCCACTCTCAAAAACAGATAGATCAACTAGAAAAAAATAAACAATTAAATACTAGAACACAATCAAACTCTTGAACAAATAAATATAACATATGTTTACAGAGTGTTCCACCCCACAAAATCAGAATACAGATTCTTTTTAGCTGCACATAGGTCGTTCTCTAAAATAGACCACAGACCCACACATAGAACATGTTTAAGTAAGTGCAAAGGAATTGAAATTATCCCCTGTATATTATCAGACCATAGTGTGATGAAATTGGAGATGAATAGCAAAAGAAACTGCAAGAATTTCATAAACACGTGGAAATTGAACAACACACTTCTGAATAACCAATGGGTCGCAGACAAAATTAAAGAAGAAATCAGATATTTCCTTCAATTAAATGACAATGACAATACAACATATCGGAATCTATGGGACACAATGAAAGCAGCCTTTTGAGGGAAATTCATAGCAGTGACTACTCATATTAGGAAAACAGAGCAAGCCTAATTAAACAACCTGGTGCTAAACCTCAAGCTTCTAGAAAAAAAAGAGCAGGACAATCCCTAAGCTCATACAAGGGAGGTAATTACATAGATCAGACCAGAAATCAATGCAATGGAGACTAAGAGAACAATACAAAAAATCAATGAAACCAAGAGTTGGTTCTTCAAAAGAATCAACAAAATTGACAAAGCTTAAGCCAACCTCATCAAAAAAAGGAAAGAAATGGCCCAAATCCATGAAATTAGGAATGTAAAGGATGAAATTATAATGGACCCAGCAGAAATCCAGAGAATCATCAATACCTACTTTGAGGAACTATATGCCAATAAGATGGAAAACAGAGAAGAAATGGATAGCTTTCTTAGATATGTATGAATTACCAAAGTTGAACAAAGAGGACCTAAAAATTCTAAAAGACCCAATATCAATCAATGAAATTGAACATATAATTAAAGACTTACCAACTAAGAAAAGCCCGGGTCCTGATGGCTTCACTGTTGAATTCTACAAAACATTTAGAGAGGAACTGCTGCCACTACTGTTTAAACTCTTCAGTGAAATTGAAAGGGAAGCAATACTCCCAAATTCATTCCTGGAAGCAAGCATCACCTTGATCCCCAAAGCAGAGAAAGACCCAACCAAAAAAGAGAACTATAGGCCAATCTCGCCAATGAACATAGATGCAAAAATCCTTAATAAGATACTGACAAATAGAATGCAGAAGATCATCAAAAAGATCATACACCCTGATCAAGTGAGATTCATCCCAGGGATGCAGGGATGGTTCAATATATGCAAATCAATCAATGTAATACACTATATCAGTAGAGCCAAGGATGAAAACCATATGATCATCTCAATAGATGTAGAAAAAGCATTTGACAAAATCCAACATGCATTTATGATTAAAGCCCTACAAAATATTGGAATAGACAGTCTGTACCTCAATCTGATAAAAGCTATCTATGAAAAACCAACAGCCAGCATCATACTAAATGGTCAAAAACTGAAATCCTTCACATTAAATTCAGGAACAAGACAAGGATGTCCACTATCACCACTCCTGTTCAATAGAATTTTGGAAACATTAGCCACGGCAATTAGACAAGAGAAAGAAATAAAAGGAATAAAGATAGGAAATGAAGAAGTCAAATTGTCATTATTTGCAGATGACATGATACTCTATATAGAAGACCCCAAGAACTCCACCAAAAGTCTTCTAGACTTAATAACCAAATTCAGTACGGTAGCTGGATACAAGGTCAACACACAAAAATCAATAGCTTTCCTCTCCACCAATGACAGACTCACCAGAGAGAAATAGGGCAATCAATTCCTTTCATAATGGCATCCAAAAAACTGAAATACCTAGGAATCAACCTAATAAAATAAATCAAAGACCTCTACTCTGAAAACTATAGCACTCTGAAAAAAGAGATTGAAGAGGATATCAGAAAATCAAAAGACATCCCTTGCTTCTGGGTAGGAAGAACCAATGTAGTGAAAATGGCTATACTTTCAAAACTGCTATATAGATTCAATGCAATTCCAATTGAAATCCCAGCAGCATACTTCACGGACCTTGAGAAAACAATCCAAAAATTCATTTGGAACAAGAAGAGACCCAGAATAGCAAAAGCAATTCTAGGTAACAGAGACATGGCGGGTGATATTACAACCCCCAACCTGTAACTATACTACAAAGCTACTGTGATAAAAAGAGCATGGTATGGGCAAAGAAACAGACCTGAGGACTAGTGGAACAGATTAGAAGATGCAGAAACATTGCCGGATTCACTCAGCCACCTCATCTTTGACAAAGGAGCCAAACACTCTCATTGGAGGAAAGATAGCCTCTTTAATAAATGTTGCTGGCAAAATTGGGTTTCAACTTGCCAAAGATTAAAACTAGACCTATATCCCTCACCATGCACTAAACTAAAATTGAAATGGTTTAAAGATCTAAATGTTAAAACAGAAACACTAAACCGGCTGGATCAGAAGTTAGGAAGAAGTCTTAAAGACTTTGGTGTAGGAAAAGATTTTATGAACAAAACCTCAGTTGCCTGTGAACTAGCACAAACAATCAAAAAGTGGGTATCTTCTTACTAGAAAGCTTCTACACAGTAAGAGAAACCACCAACAGTGTGAAGAGACAACCAACAATGCGGGAAAAAATTTTTACCAGCTGTTCCTCCGACAAAGGTCTACGATCTAGAATCTATAAAGTACTTTAAAAATTCAGACCTCCCAAATTTAAAGACCAATCCAAAAATGGGCATCTGAAATGAAGAGACATTTCTCAGACAAAAAAGTAGAAATAGCAAATAAACATATGAAAAAATGTTCAACATCACTGGTCATTGGAGAGATGCAAATGAAAACAACACTAAGATTCCACCTCACCCAAGAAAGAATGGCTGCCATCATGAAATCAACTAATAATAAATCCTGGTGGGGCTGTGTGGAAAGAGGAACCCTGCTTCACTGCTGGTTGGAGTGTAGATTGGTGCAAACACTGTGGAAATAAGTATGGAGGTATCTCAGGTCCCATTTGACCCAGGTATTCCCCTGCTGGGTATCTTCCCCAAAGAATTAAAAGGATCATACCACAGTGATATATGTGCATCCATGTTTATAGCAGCACAGTTGGTAATAGCTAAAACTTGGAATCAGCCCAATTGCCCATCAACTGGAGACTGGATAAAGAAGATTTTTTTAATAAAATGGAGTACTACTCACCCTTAAAGAATGAGAATCTAGGGACACTTATAGCTAAATGGATGTACATTGAGGCGATACTCTTAAGTGAAATAAATAGGACACCCATGTGTAAATACCAAATAGTTTTTCTGGTGTGAGATACTGAAAGTGTAAATAGAGATCAAAATATATAATTGATAATGTGAAATAGGAAGAAAAGGTCCAAAGGGCAAGTGGGAGGGGTAATGGAAAGAAAAGAATGGAAATAAATAAATATGAGAAAAGGCTGAAACCAAAAAGAAAGACTAGGGATGGAGGGGTTGAAGGGAGGGCAGGGGGATAAAAATAAGAACCAAGATATATCATGTAAAGGTACAAATTCCCAATGATCAATGTCATCATATTGTACACCTAAAATGTACCAATAAATTTAATGAATAAAAAATGATATGTGCAGAGAAGAATGGAAATGAAATAAACAGTGTTCACCTCCATAACTCTCTCTGTCTTTATAAAGAGGCCATGATGTTTCTAGCCATGTTCTATCTTCGTATACTCCCTTTTGGAACTATTTTTACCAGCTGCCTACTCCCTGTCCTTCCCTTACTTACCTTGGATAGTCACAAAGTGAGGGAGGTATATAACAGCCACAGCTCCTTGCTCAGCCTCGATGTCAAACAAAGGCCTTGCTACCATCCAAGTATGCTTCTGCTCATTCCCACCCAGGAACTGGTCGCAGGCACAGAATTCAATCTCAGATGTCACCTCCTTTCTCACTGTAAAGCTGAGATCCATGCTGGAACACTGGTAGAAGCTTTCCTTCAGGCAGTGAACTCTGGGAAAAACAGAAAGAGGCAGACATGAAATTATGCAAACTCACTGAGCACCTGCTGGATGCCAGGCCTGGTATAGGGGTTTGTGGATAAATAGAGAGGCTACAACCTGACTTCAGAGTCTGAGGGATTTAGATTTGAGTCCTGGATCTTCTCTCTGTGTATCAAATGACTTCACCTTCCTAATCTCTGTTTCCTTTTCTGTAAATAAAAATAATAACAACATTCACCTCGTAGGGCTGTCAGTAATGAGTGACATTAATGCAAGCCAAGAGTGCAGTGCATGCTTGGGAGCAGTTAGCTATGATGATGAGGATGAAATAGGCAAGTGTTTTCATGTTTAAAAGGTCAATTTACCAGTAGTTAACAACAATCTATACACTGATATTAGTGATAACCTTTGGAGCTGAAAATATTGGATTTTTGAGATTTTAATGATTTTTTTAAGGCTCCCTTCATGATAAATGGTGGGGTGGACAGATACCAGTTTCTGCAGGTGGATATCAGGAGTGACATTATCTCCAAGCTGAGAGAGGGATTGCAAGGGTTTGGTATGTGGTAACGCATTATATAAGAGATTTTGTGTTTGTGGCCTGTGCAAGTAGGCACTTTGGAACCTATCTCCTGGGTGGACAATGCACAGAAACTTCTAACGGATACAGCCTGCTGAAACCTGGACCCTAGAAGGTAGTGAAGACAGTAATGTTTTCTCAAGCATTGGACTGCTTCAGTAATAATATCTTTCTCACCTCATTTGAATCACCCTCCCATGGGAATCCCTGCACTCCTACTGGGGACCCCACCTCCACAGTTTCTTGGCTTTCTTCAACCAGTGCCTCCAGGGACCCCAATGATTTCAGTACCAGTGGGCATTATGGCTCCTGCTCCAACTACCTATTGGAGGCTGATCAATCCTCTGATCTGCCTAGAAATGTGGGCGGTGAGGGCTAAAGAAAGAAAGACAATAGAAATATAATTTCACAGTACATGGAAGGCTAGGAGTTCAGTGCCTCAGAGTGGGCAAAGACAAAGAGACTCTGAGCCTGCTACTATTTATTGGGTGCACAGAATAATTGAAAGGAGTAGCAGGTGACTCAGAGGGAGAGGTAATCCTGTGTTGATGAGAGTCTTAGGTTGTTGAGGATCTTAGGTCCATGAAGATCTTATGTTGAAGAAGGTCTTATGTTGAATGAGGCTGGCGAGATGGGCAAAACATTCTTAAAATAGTAGGTGGGATGAAATAGCAAGCTAATAAGGAGTCTGTCCTTCCCCCAGGTGAAACCTTTCTTTTTGTATTACTAGTTAGTTCTCAAAGAACCAGGAAGTCTTCAGCTGATGTAATCTTGCCCTTAAGCATCACAGTATCACAGGACCATCCGAGTCTTCAACTTGTGACCGGAGGTACATGGAAATATGTTTCTGAATGCCATAGCTAGCTCATGGGCAAGAAAACATTGGGCCTTAGACAGTCCTAATCATAATTTAATTATGAAATGATTTCCTCCCAAAATTATGTAGAATGGCTTTCGGCAAGTACCCATTGTATCCATGTTTGGAAAGGATTTGAGAGCAAAAATAGATCATCCAGGTTTAAATAAAATGATAAAAATTGTGGTCCCACTACTACAGTTTTGATGGAGACATTTTCCAAGAAACCCTCAGATATGCTTATAAAACAGCTCTTAGTTAAATGTAGTTTGGGTGGGGTGATGCTATCAGGGCGGGCCTCTGGCTACTGCTTGTGCCCCTGTGCAGTTCTTTTCTAGGTGGGCCTTTCACTGGGCCTGTGGGTCCGAAGCCTGCTGGGGTCAAGGTGGGGCCCTGGCTAGGACCTGCCTGCAACCATGCTGCTCTGGTCCCCATGGGCTGGGTGTCTTTCCAAAAGAATTAAAAGAATCATACCACAGCGATATATGTGCACCCATGTTCATAGCAGCACAGTTTGTAATAGCTAAAGCTTGGAAACAGCCCAAGTGCCCATCAATTGGAGATTGGATAAAGAAGATTTTTTTTTTAATAAAATGGAGTACTACTCAGCCATAAAGAATGAGAAATTAGAGACATTTATAGCTAAATGAATGCACATTGAGGTGATACTCTTTAGTGAAATAAATAGGACACACATACCAAATAGTTTCTCTGGTGTGAGAAACTGAAAGTGCCAATAAGGATTACAAAGTATAATAGATAATGTGAAATAGGAAGAAAAGTTGCAAAGTGGGAGGGGTAGGGGAAAGGAGAGAAGGGAATGGAATAAATATGAGAAAAGGAAAAAAACAGAAATGAAGTTTTTATAAATAGGGAGGAGTGGCGGGGTTGACAGAAGGGCAGGGGAATGGGGAAAAATAAGATTCATGATATATTATATAAAGGTGCAAATTCCCAATGATGCATGTCATTATATTAAATATCTAAAATGCACCAATAAAATTAATGTTTTAAAATGTGGTTTGGTTTTGAGCTGGAGGAGAGTAGAAGGTGCTTCTGGAAAACTTCAAGCCTTTGGATTCTGTGAGTATAAGGAGGCCAAATCTATCCTCCAATTACATAATCTGAAGATCGAAGAGAAGAAGCTCCTTCTTAATGTTGATACCCAAACAAAGGCACACCTGGATGAATGGAAAGCAGAGAAGAAAGCTCCTAATGACAATGCCAGACCCGAAACTGTCACTAGTGATGAGGAAGAAGCTTTAGATGAAGAGACAAAAAGAAGAGATCACATGAATAAAGGGGCCATTGAAGTTTTAATATGAGAATATTACAGTGAGCTAAATGCCCTTTCATAGGAGTCTGATTATTATCCCAGGAAGAAGAAAAATGAAAAGAAGGAGATATTTTCCACCAATTTCCAGTGGTCCCATTGATCCCTTATCCCTCATTGGGGGTTATAAATGTTGTAGACATGGAAGAAGACAAAACAGACCTGATAGCTGGATAGATCAGCAAATTCAGAGATGTACTCAAGAAACTAGAAGAAGAGAAACACACACATAAACAGAGCAAATTGAGAAAGAAGGAAGAGAGAGAGGGGGAACATGAAAGGGAATGAGAAAAGCAAGAACAGAAATGAGAGAGGGAAAGAGAACGTGAACAAGAACAGGAGAAGGAATGGGAGTGAGAGAGAGAAGAGGATAGAGACCATGCCTGGACAAAGGAGAGAGATCCAGACTAGGATCTAAATCTTAAAACAGAAATGCCAAGTCTGCTGGAAGACAGAGTAAATAGAATGCTTGAGGACACAGGAGTAGGCAAAGACTATGAACGAAACCCCAACTACACAGGAATTATCGCAGAGAATCAACAAATGGGGTCTCATCTTGTCAAAAAGCTTTTGCACAGCAAGAGAAACCACCATCAGAATAGAGACAACCCATAGTGTTAGAAAAATATTTTTTCTAGCTGTTCCTCAGACAAAGGACTAATATCTACAATATATAAAGAACTCCAAAAAATCAGATCTCCCAAATTTAAAGACCAAGTCCATAAATGGACAGCTAAAATGAACACACACTTCTCAGATGAAGAAGTAGGAAAGTCAAATAAAGATATGAAAAAATGTCCAACATCACTGGTCATTCAAGAGATGTAGATGAAAACAACACTAAGATTCCACCTCACCCCAGAAAAAATGGCTGCTATCAAATCAACAAATAACAAATGCTGGTGGGGGTGTGGGGAGAAAGGAATCCTTCTCCATTGTTGGTGGGAGTGCAGACTGGCGCAACCACTGTGGAAATCAGTGTGGAGAGTCCTCAAAAAATTAGGATCAGAGGTTCCATTTAACCCAGCTATTCCCCTTCTAGGTATCTTCCAAAAAGAATGAAAAGCATCATAGCACAGTGATATACGCATACCTATGTTTATACTGGCACTATTTGTAACAGCTAAATCTTGGAAACAGCCCAAATACCTGTCAACTGATGAATGGATAAAGAAGGTGTGGATTTTTAAAAATACAATGGAGTATTATTCTGGCATAAAGAAGGAAGGGCTTGGGAGATTTCTAGCTATACGGATGCACCTTGAGACCATATTTTAAGTGAAATAAATTGAGCACACATGTAAATATCACATGGTTTCTCCGGTATGAAAAACTGAAAGTGTAAATAAGCACCAAAATGTCTAATAGGTATTGGGAAACAGGAAGAAAATGTTCAAATGAGAAGGGGAATGAGGTGGGAGGAGGAAAGAGGGACAAGAAAAAAGAGAATAGAAGGGAAAAAATGGAAACAAAGCTTTTATAAACAAAGGGGGGAAGAGGGCTGAGGGGAGGGGAATGGGGAAAAAAAGAAGTAGCAGATATACCATGTACTGGTATGATGAAGGTTAGCACCACGTATATGTAAAACGTACCAATAAAAAATTAGAAGGCAAAAATTTGTGGGCAATCTGTTCCTGTATAGTATGGATCTGTATGAATGTGTTTGTGTGAATGTATATATAAAAATATTGCAAATTTGCTTACAGAACCTTAAAAGAAAACTGATTTTGTACAAATCCAAATGTGCGGTATAATTGAGTTATTAGTTTCCCAGAGCACGGTATTCTTCTGTGGTGAGCAACACTCAGCTACCCAGGAGTTTCCTTGTTGATAGCTGCTGCTTCAGCTTCCCTTATAATGGAAAGTAGATCATGGTGATCACCCCCGATGCCCTGTTTTTACTGGTCAGAAATGAGGCAGATCATAAAATTTTGGAGAGTTCAGTTTTGCACTAGCTAGTCCTTAGTTTTAAAAAATGTTAATTTCAAAAGCATAAGTGAAAATAAGAACATTTAAAAACAGATGGGGCTAGGAGTGTAGCTTAATGGTAGAGCTCATGCTTCGAATGCTGGAGGGCCCTAGGTTCAATAGCCAGCACCAAAAATTTAAAAATAAAGACAACATATAAAATTAGGCAAGTTGACAGGCTAGGAGAGTTTGATAAAATGGAATAAGAATTCAGTGTGGCAATTTACATCTTATTTACAGAGTTAAAATGAATCATTCAAGGCAGTTAGACCAGACCAACCACTAATTTTTACCTATTCTCATCAAAGTTTATACTGATGAGATGTTTAGAGATATCTGTGGCTTTTTAAAATTGTAGATCAGAGTATCAGCAGGGAGAAAAATTTGCCTACAAATGTAACAAGAGTTAAACAGTTTAAACAAGTTTTAACACAAATTAGATGCAGTTATTTCCATGTCTATTTATTTCAAAAGAAGATAAAGTTTGGTCTGTTAGAAAAGCATAATTGTGCAATTTGAGTTAACTAGTTATTTTGACTTCTTAGGAGGACATTTGAAAACACTGTTCTTAACACTGAACTATGGTATGGTTCCATTATGTAAGTATTTTACATATTAAAAATGTATATATTTGGAAAAAAGAGATCTTGATTATGATTATAGTTACGCATTATTTATAAGACTATGAACCCTTGGAATGAAGGTCTGCCATATTCATTTTAGGGTTCCCAGCTTCTAGTAGAATACTTAGCATATGGTGGCTATTAATAAAACAGAAGCATATAGATTAAAAAAGACTTAAATGAAGTTTAAGTGACATAAACCAAATAGAAACCCCAGTGGACCTTTGCTGCATTGGGATTAGAACAAATCACCAGGAAGAACACATTTTAGGTAACTGGGCAAACTTGAATTGACACTGGGTTTAGATGATACAAAAGCCTTAATGTCAGCCTTGTTAGATGTCATAATGGCATGTGGTTACAAAAGAAAAGTTCTCTCTTTCTCTCTCTCTTTCTTTCTTTTCCTTCCTTTTCTTTTTCTCTCTCTCTCTTTCTTTCTCTCTCTCTTTCTTTCTTTCTTTCTTTCTTTCTTTCTTTCTTTCTTTCTTTCTTTCTTTCTTTCTTTCCTTTCTTTCTTCCCTCCCTCCCTCCCTCCCTCCTCCTCCTCTTTCTCTCTCTCTCTCTCTCTCTTTCTTTCTTTCTTTCTTGGCACCAGGGATCAAGCTCAGGACATTGTGCTTGTGAGGCAGGCACAGTGCCACTGAGCTAAATCCCTGGCCCCTTTATTTTTGTTTTTTGAAATGTATGGTGAAATATTTAAGGATAAAGTCACCCTGCCTTGGGTTTAAAATACTGTAACAATTAGAAAAGAGGAGGAAAGAGAATAGCTGAAACAAATTTGGCAAAATCATCCCTGAAGCTGGGTAACAGGATATAGTTCTTTGCACTCTCCATTTCTGTGTATATTTGAAATTTTTCTTAATAAAAATATTCTTCCATAATAAAAAGCACACATCCAATATCGCCTGCTGCTTTGGCAAGAGGAAGGGATCCAGTCGAGAGTGGGTGGGGTGCTCTCTGTGGGACCCACTGTAGGGACTGGGAAGGGGGAAGCCATGCTGGGGTAGGCAGAACCCCTCACTCACTGGTATAAGCCCCTCTCTTTGTCAACCACCTCAGTAGGCACAGGGTCTGTGGGACCCCAGAAGTCATTTTCACTCCCCAGAGTGAAAAGACCAATGTGCTGGATTCCTGAAATAGCAAGAGAAAAAAATAGATGGGCTCCACCTGAGCTCTCTGGGGGCCTCCCTCCAGAATAGGCAGGCTCAGTGTTCTGCTGCCTGATCTCCCCAGGCCCTTACTACTCACCCACAGTGGGGTTCTTTCTGAGGCAAGCCTGCCTGGCCATGACAGGGAAGTAAGCTGGCAGCCTCTGCCACTGCTCCTGGTTCTGGCTGGTCTCTGATGACATACATTCCACTGCCCCCTAACCCAGCCTATGCCTATTTCCTCTTCCCATTGGACAGGAAGTGCCTCCTTTCCCACTTGAGAGAGGAACCTGGCTCAAAAAATGAATGGGCTGACAGGGTTACAAAAGGAATTCCTAGGCACTGGCAGCCAGAATGGGAGCCTGGGCCTTGATGCAAAATCTGATGTATGCTATGGATGTTGGACAGGGTAGTATTAGTCCCTGCAGCTGGGAGAGAGGGATGCAGAAATTTCATTAGGTTCTAGGTGTGCAGGATCTTGCACGGGGAAAGGCTGTGTAGGTAAGGAATCTACTCTGTCCTGTAACAGTGGCAGGGGGTGGAGTGGATGACCTCCCACAGTTATGCATCCTCACCATGATGTTCCCACGTGGCCCCTTGAAATAGCTGTCTGTGATCTCTGCCGGAGTGAGGATGTGCTATTATCCATCTTTTTTTCACCTGGCTTCTCTGTAGGGATCATCACGCTTGGATTCCTACATGTAGAGATGTTTATTTTCTCTCTGATCTCAGAGTAAGGTAGGGCTGCCTACATGGCATCCCACTTAAAATTCACCTCACTAGAATTTGAATGCAGGCCCTGATTCTTATATGGTTCCTGTCTATATGAATGGCCCTCCTCCATGTCAGAACTGGGGCATTAGTTTGACTTCTCCCTTGCTGTTACAGCTTGAATGTGGCCCCCAAGTTCATGCATTGAAACACTAATAGCCAGTGCAACAGTTTTAGGAGCTGGGAATTATAAAAATGATGAGATCTTAAAGGCTCATAAAGAAATTAATATCACAATCACAGGAGCATATTTGGAAGGGTAAGAATGGGTTTGTTATCAAAGCAAGTTCAGATTCTGTTCCTCTCTTATGGGAGTTCTCTGGCTCTTCTTCATTTTGCCATGGGATGATGCCCAAGAAGGGCCTCTCTAGGTGTAAGTGCCTCAACCTTGAGCTTCCCAGCCTCAAAAACTGTAAGAAACAACCACCGTTTTTAAAATAAATTACGAACTCCCAAGTAATCTGTTATAGCAACACAAAACAATGACACTTGTCCACCCGCTAGCTGGAGACCTTGAAGATTGCTTCCAACTTGCTCTACTTTCTGTTCTCTCCTTTCCATGTGCACAGCCTCCATCCTACTCTCAGGTTCTGGCATTTGAGGCCTGAATCCCTATAGTGTCCTCCAAAAGGTTTCCTGCTTCTACTTTGGTCCCTCCTGCCCTGTCCTATACAGAATCTGATCTTAAAATATGAATCCATCATGTCATTTCTCGGTAACATTTCTCCATTGCTTCTGGAGAAAACAGAAAGCTTTTAACATAGTGATCCTTCTATGAGCCTTGCACCCCCAGCCCCACCTGTGTCCCCTTCTCCCTGCTCACTGACCTCTAGACCAGTGGCTCCCAAACTCAATGTGTTCAAAAACATCTGGACTACCTGGCACACACACATTCCACTCAGAGAACCCGCCTTCATTCTAGAGATTCAGATTCATGAGGTCTGATTGGGGTCTGAGAACTTTCCCCTGCACAATGGTGATGCTGCTGCTGCTGGCTGTGGACCACACTTGGAGTAGTGCTGCTTCACACACCTGGCCTCCTCCTGTTCCTCCAAGGACATAGGATCTCTTTTTCCTCTGAGCCTCTCCCTCTGCCTGGAATTGATCCCTTCTTGGTCCAGTTATCCTTCCCATCTTTCAGAGCTCAGGTCAGTTCATTTGGATAAGGTCAAACAGGCACATCAATACTTGCATACTGACTCTGGGTACAATTTCAAAGGGTTGTAGGAGAATTTGTTCCTGAATTCCTGCTGGGGTGACCTCTTGGAGTTTAGGTAATGTCTTGTTCTTTGCTGTGTTCTTATTTCCCCAAATAGTGCCTGCTACAGTGGGTCTGCAGGGAATGTTTGCTCAATGAATTGATAACTTCTCCCTAGTCTAGGAGCCCTTGATTTTCCATTTCAGGTGAGGTATAGTAGCCAGGAACAGGAAGATAGCTGGATTTCAAGGCCATGTTCTGAAACATACCAAACTGAAAGCACATGGGGGCTGCAGCCCATTTTTCTGGGGTGGGAGATGGGTCCTCCTGCCCGGGGGCTCCCCTTCAAGGCCAGATTGTGTGTATAGCTGAGTGTGGGTGGAGGTGGTGATGGGATGATGTCGATGGGATGGAGGTTTTTCTCTGTAAAGGTCTCTCTGGATTTTTGCCTTTATTTTTTCCTGTGGTCACTGTTTTCATTATTCCAAACCTTCTTTGTTCATTGAAGGAGCCAGTTCTAGAGGCTACTGCTTATCATATTGTGCTGAGCCCAGACGATTCACTCACTCACTCTCTCATCTTATTTGTCTAATGGAAATTTTCAAGGAAACAGGTGGTAAAAAAACTTTATAAAAAAAGCCTACTTCACTCTGGCTGGTCTGACTTCTTGGTTCCTTTCTGTTCTCTCTTTCCCACCAGCCCAAGAGTTTTTTCCCATCTCTCAGCTCTGCCCCGAGCCTGAGTTGTAAGTCATGTGGAGGTTGATAAGACCCCCCTCATCTCCAGGGTCCCAGAAATGCTCATGATACTGTGGGCATAGGCATAGAAATAGTAAGTCAGTTTTTGATCGAAGTCCTCCAATGTTTTCCTGCATTTCTCAGAGTAAAGTTTATTGTCCTGCTCCTTGTCCATGGGCCTTAGTGACCTGATTCCTTGTGATTTCTGACCTCATCTCTTTTCTCTTATAGCTCTATCAGCTCTGCTCTCTTCCCTATTTGTTAACTGTTTCAGGGCCTGCACACCTGCTACTGCTTCTGCTTGGAACAATCTTGCCTGATGTCTCATGGTTTGTTCTCTCACACCTGCTTCAGGTCTTTGCTGAAAGGTAAGTCACCTGGTGAAATCTTGCCTCATCATGCTTCCTATTCAGTATTGTACATCCAACCCTGAGCTCCCTGCTGCTTCTTTCTGCTTTACATTTTCTACATCACAGATCACACACAATATATTTTATTTATTTTGGAGGATTTTTTTTGTCCTCTCTCCTCTTCAGAATGGAAATTCCATGAGGAAGGAGTTTTGCCTGTTTTTGTCATTGTAAGATGTTAGGATTCTGTTTAGGTGGCAGTGATGAGCCTGTGACAGATGTCAAGCCATATTTGCATTACTTTGGAAGATCCCCAAGAGTGAGTGGAAGCTCCTGGTGGGTTGAGGCAGGAAGTAGGTGGCTCTGGTGGGAGAATGAACCTGGGTCAGAGCCATGGCTGTGGGGAGATGTTCCAGAACACCCGCTGACACTTAGTGCTGCTTTACATGTGGGGTCCAGGGAAGCTTGTAGCTTGGATAGATATGGAGTTGAAGTTGCTGCCACTTACTGAGAGGGTAGGTCTGAGAGAAGGCAGAGTGAGCTTCCTAAGCCTATGACCAGTGTAGTTGTCACTTGGGGCCTGCTCCTTAAGGCCTGTAATTGTAGTTTGATGCTTAGTGGCTGCCATTATGTTTTTTAAAATAATTTTATCTTTGAATTTTGTTTTGGAAGCAGAACCTGAGCTATGTATGATCCCATCTCTAGCCACTTCCCTCCATCTTCTTCCATCTACTTCCCTATTGTCTGGTGTTGTGGGGTTCCATCCATTCTCTTCCTCAGCCCAGCGACCATTTTAGCCCTCTGTACCTAGTCAGGGTCTAGATCATATGTGAGGGGGATCAAGATGGAACATCTAGCACCATGGCTCATGTGGTGATTTAGTGGGGGCAATTCTCTCACTTACTGTTGATCTGGATACATCCTACATCCTGACAATATCCTGAGGCGTTCTCCCATCTGCTACAGATTGAGATGGTAGGCGCATGGCAACATGGGAGCTGTCTGGCTTAACTTTACCACCTACTCTGAGGCACAGTGCACAACGGGCCTAGTTACACTTCAGAGGGGAAATCTGACATTTTGGAGTTGTGTGTACCAGCTGAGCTGGGGGCAGTTGTCCTAGACACGTGTAGGGGTCTGTGTACACCCTACAAACTAGTATTCTGGTGCCTGAGAAGTGTAACACAAAATAGAAAATAAATATCATCATCATCATGGTTTGAGAGAGAAACCATTATAGGTGAAAGAAAAAATAAAGCTCTATAGCTTAGTACATTGAGAGCAGTTTTATTTTGACTGAGGAGAAATTTCATTTGTACTGTGTTTTAATAATAATGCAGTTGTTCCTGAGAGGAAAGTCTGGTTTAGAGTGTGCTGTGTCTGGGGGCTTCTGGGTCTGACCAGAGGAAGGTGTCGAGTCTGTCTGTATCTGCAGATGGAGGCCTGGCAGGCACCTGTGGAAGGGGGCTCAGGATAATGCTGCAGAGGAGGGAGCTGTTTGTGAGGAGGCAGGAGGCTGAAGGTGGGGACTGGCTGTGCTTCTCTGGTTTGGATGTCAAAGACACCCCACCGCCACACACACAATTCAAAGTTCCTGTCTCTCTTTGTTCTCACAAGACCTCCTTTAACCTGGGTTTTGTTCCTGGTGTCCTTTTGGACTTCCTTAACCAGCCGGGAATCCGTGATCAACTATTATCAAAGACATGTCCCAGCACTTGGCCTGTAGAGTGTCCTTGGCCTTGGATGCAACTTCCCAGACAATCTGTGTCTTTCTTCTCAGTTCCCAACCCTGAGTTTCAGAGTGTGGCCCAAGAAATCACAGATCCAGCTGACAAATGTCACTATACACATGGCTCTGTGCTTGTTACCTCTTGCCTCTTACAGCTGATGGAGATAGCTCTTTCTCAGATGCACGCTCCCTGCCAGCCCTTGTTCTCCCTGAATGAGAGTTTCCACCCACCAGCCTCATCTCATTTTCTGATTGCTGAGATATCCATGTCCATTTCCACTGGGCACTTTCTTGCCCCCAGGACTCATCTCAGCACAAACAATTGGGTCTCTTTTGTGGCTTTATTCATCCCAAAGGACTCACCCTTACATGATGTGCTGTATAGATTCCCTTTCCTCCAACCCTAACTTCCCCTAGCTCTGCTAAGGACTACTGGCCTGAGACATCAGATAGAGGCTCAGGATATCTGACTGGAGATGGTGGAAGAGGGTAGATAAGGGCTCTGGAGCCAGGCAGACATGGGCTCACTGTGAGTTACTACTTGAAGATTCCTTATCTTTAAGTACTATGTATTCATCTATAGCATGAATTCACCAAAACTACTGTGGAGGGCACTCACAAAGATCAAAGGAGGCAGTGTGTGCCTTGTACTTAAGACAGCGCCTGCAGGCTATTACTTCAAGGATGCTACTGCGGTGGGACCTGAAGCACTTGCTGTCCCTCAGTATCTTGTTCTTAGCTGTCATTTTCTGCCCACACTGTCTTTCTCTATCTCTCTGTCTCAGAGTAGTATAAGGCTTTTCCTCTGGTGTCTTGATTCCATTACTGCTGCCCTTCCATTGACCTTTCATTTTCTGGATCTTTGAGATTTCCACCCTCCCTTCCTGCAAGTCCTCTTTTACCTATGTAATATGCTCAACTGTATATATAGCAAAGAATTCTTGATTCCAGCTTAATCTGTGTATTTCAAGAGAAATCCAGAAGTGAAATAAACCAGTAATAGAAGAATACTGCATGATCTCACGTGTATGTGAAATGTTAAAGAAGGAAGTACTTATAAAGAAAGTATAGGGGTAAGACAGTAGCAAAGCGGAGTGGGGGCAGGGATGTCATCCCTTCTGCTTGAACATTCTTCCCCACTTCACTTGGTTAAATCTTCTGTATTCTTTAGATTCCCTTAAAATCACTTCCCCATGGAAATTTTCTCCCCTGGAGTTTTTGTGTGGGCTTTTGCAGTGTCAGTCCCAAAAACTGAGATAAGAATCTTACATGCGCCTGCTTCCCATAGAAGCCCTGGCATCTGTCACAATGCAGGGTCAGAAAGGGGGTAGATGAATATGCAATGAATGCAAAAAACAATCCCTCATCATAGACCCGGCTTCTGCCTTCAGTCCTTCCCAGCTCCAGAGGAGAACTCGGGCAGACTTATCACAAAGTTTCTAGGTGGCAGAGAGGGTGAGCCAAGGTCTCACAAAGACATTGAACAGCATAGAGACTCAGTGGATTTCCACTTAGATCCAGCCCCTTCAGGCTTCTAGTGTCCCCAAGGATAGAGAAGGAAACCTTCCAATTGGCATTTGTGAGTGGGGCCCACCTGGACCTGAGGGAGAGAGATGTGACCTTCATGTTCAGGGTCTGGGGTACACAGTCCTACAGCATGGAGTGGGGCTCTGTCCCCTTGAATACCAGGCTGGCATGACACTTCTACCCCAGGACTGATTCACCTTCCCACCTGCCCCTGTGCCCCTCACCTGGGCCAGGTAACCTTCCTCTGTGCGGCTCTTCATTGTATGGCCCTTGGCAGGTCATGGGGATACATTCATTTTCTGTGTCTGTTTCTGCCTCAGCTGGGAGTTTATTGAGGCCAGGGGAAGATAGTTTTTGTTTGTTTGTTTGTTTCTTTAAAATCTGAAGTACTTTGCACAGGGCCTGGCATAGAGGAGGAACTAGGACATTTGACAGTCTTCCTCCCATCATTGTAGATATACCTGTCCCCCTTTGGTACAGAATTCTAGTATGAGAATCCAGAAAGGAAAAGGACATGGAAAGTATGAGCAGAACCCAGGAGAGGTGGCTTGAGGATGATTTTGTGGTGGGATATTGGCTACGATCATACCTGATGCTGTCCTTATGGATTAACATGGGCCCATTTTCCCTTCCAAGAATAGAAAGACAGCAAAGGAGAATGTTCTTGAAGAGAATATCTGTGTCCTGAATGAGAAGGATGATGGACTTTATGTGAGAGTGCTAGAATAGACCCAGCCCTGTGTGATTTCACCTACGTAATTTTTTTTATGTTTGGACACTGATTTCCTGAGGTCATTTGCTTCCAGGCTCCAACTACTTAACCTCTATTCCAAACTTCTGAGTGATAGTTCCGGTTTCTTGCCAGATGTCTCTACTTCAACACCTCACTAACAGATTTACCTGTTATGCCCCAATATATTTCAGGTATGCAAGACCATGCAGAGGTGAGCAACAAAGGCTCTGGAGCCAGCTGCCTCTGTGAGAGGAGCCCTTCCCTGTGCCTCACCCAGTATCCTCAGGTGTACAAACAAGACAACAATAGTGACTCCTGCCACAGAGGTTGTGTGAGGATTATATATGTTAGGGTCTCCCGAAATCCTAATACAGCTTTAAGGTTTAATACATTCAGTAGTATAAATGGTACACATACCTCAAAAAAAAAAAACTGATGGTGATCAATGTTAACTGAAACACAGAGCTAAAAGTGTATTATTCAAATTTCACAAATCTAATGAATTTATAAGAAATCAAATATAGTAATTAAACTATCTAAGGATATCTTTTTCTGTACTTTCTTTTCTTTCTTTTTTTAAATGGTACTGCAGATTGAACCAGGGCCTCATGCAAGCTATGGAAATGCTCTACCACTGTGCCAGATGCTCAGCCTTTTTTATTTTTTGAGACAAGGTCTCTTTAAGTAGCCTAGGGTGGCCTCACATTTACATCCTCTTATCTCATCCTCCTCATATCTGGGGTTACAGGCATGCACCACCATGCCTGGCCTCGAAAAATGATTTATCTGCTGCAGGTGTATGTTTGTAATGGCTGAAATGAGAAGTTAAAAACGTGTTATTGAAAATACATGCAGCTTAAATAGAAGTCAGATACCCAGAAGTTGCTCACCCTTTCATCCTCATTGCCTTAATGTCTCTGGTTGGTTCTCCTTTCCTTTCTCAAAGCCTCGGTTGGTCTTCACCTTTTCTTTCTGGACTTCTTTGCTTGTGCACAGCAGTCTTCTTACCATGCTCCCTGCCTTACCTGGCTGATTAGGTGCTTCTATATTGCCTTCTCCACTTGCAGCAGAAACCTTTAACTTTCCCATGGCGTTCTCTCCAGGCTCCATTTGCCACAGTACATCCCAAGTGCTCCTGCTCTGTACCTTCTTTCTCTTGCCCCAGTTTGACCTCTGCCTCCATGCCTGCTCAAGAATCTTCAGAAGGACTCACGTCAGGCCTCTGCCACTTGAAATGCCTGTTTGCAGGTCCTTCAAGGCCAACATCATGTGTATAGCCATGAACAACTAGAAACAACCTAAAATGGCCAGGAAGAAGGAAATGGTCAAATAAGCCATCGTTCTCTCCCTAGAGAAAATCATATGGTCATTGAAATTGGTATTGAACCATATATTTTTTTATTCTGTGTTTTGCAGTACTGAGGATTGAACCTAGGGGTTTCACACTGAGATATGTCCCCAGCCCGTTTTTATTTTGAGAGAAGATCTTGCTAAGCTGCTAAGTTGCCCAGGCTGAACTCAAACTTGTAATCCTCCTGCCTTATCCTCCCCTCCTAAACTCCAGGATTATTGGTTTGTGCTACCACTCCTGGCTGAATCAGCTTTCTTAGTAATAGGAGCTTTAATATATTAGGAAAATAAAGCTGGCCATTAGACAAAATGTATAGCATAGTTCAATTTTTCCTATAGAAAAGTATATAGAAAAAACAAAAAGTGTTTGCCTCAGTTCTTAGAAATGGTCATTTTTGAGTGTTGGAATTCTGGTTGATACTCATTTTCATCTTTTTGCTTATCTATATTTTCTTAATTTTTTAAACAATGAACATTGGGGCTGGGGATTTAGCTTAGTGGTGCTGCTGCCTGGCTCTTAAGCACAAGGGCCTGAGTTCAATCTCTGGTACCAAAAACAAACAAACAAACAACAATGAACATTGGTTTTATGTCAAAAAACTAAAAATCTGAAAATAGAAGACCTAAAGAAAGAAAATATTTCTTCCTCTGAGAATTACCCCCTTTTCAGTCTACTTGCGTGATCATTCTCTTCTTTGGGCCACTGTGCTAGTCTGTCTGTATTTCTGTTATCATAGACATCATTCTCTATTGCCATAATTGGATGGATATCTGTCTGTTCTTTTCTAGTCTTTGATATCTTAAGGGCAGAGATTGTGGGTTTTTTATTTGTGATCTATGGGTCATGACATAAAATCAGTGCTTTTTTTTTTTCTGTGCTGGGGCCTAAACGCAAGGCCAGGCAAGTACTTTCACTGAGCCACATCTCCAGTCCAAAAACAGTACTAATGAATATTTATGGGAAAAATCATATAAAGGGGAAAATAAACTCACAGTGAACAATGAAAACTGCAATACGTGTTGGGAGCCTGGAAGGGGACATTTACAGTGTTGCTGAGATTGGAGGGTGGTTTTAAAAGCTACTCTTTCACACAAGCAGGGATATTAATTTTTGGTGAAAAATCAAGGACTCTCTCTCAGACATATGCATTCTGAAGTGATGGGTGAAGATCTCAGGGCTAATGCCATTGCCATTGAGTGGGGCTGAAATAGCTGAGTGAGCCATTTCTCAGGGGAAGAGCATGTGAAGAAAGAAGAGCAGAGGCAGGTGGCTCCCTGATTTATGGAGAGGGTGGAGCCAATGTGAAGGTCAGTGTGAGGGTGATTGTATGACCAGCTGAGAAGACAGGCAGTCTTCACAGAGGCAAGAGTAGAGGCAATAGGACAAAGCAGGGCTCTGGCACATGGTGAGGCCTACGGCGGATCACAGGTAGACAGAGGATGGCAGACAGATTGGGCAGTTAACAGTCACCAGTGACCTCCACCCTTTAACCCTTGGACAGGCTAAGTGAGAGTGCCTCTGGGCTCAGCACATGGGGACTTCTGGGACTGAGAGAGGAGCAGAAAGAGGGGCTTCTCAGGATACTCACGTAACTACCTTCTGGGACCAAAATGCTTGTCCCTGATGTTTGCCATCATGCAACTAAAGTTGCGTCACATGGCTACAGCATTTAACACAGAAAGTGAATACCAGGAGTTCTATGTTTGTCTGGATACACATTCTTGTTCCTTGGAAATGGGACATTGCATCTTTCAGGAGCTCTTCATCCTGAGTCTCATACAAAGAGTAGATGAAGTCCAGAGAGTATGGTGGCTGGGTTGGGGCCTTTGCCTGGGCCCACTGCAACAGCTGCCACTTCCACTTACAAGGCAGTCTGCAGGAGAAGATATTCTCCATTTCCTTAGCCCTCTGATTGTTTAAAAGGCCAAACAGGAAGTGCAGGGTTGGTGCTGAAACAGGTCATGCCTTCCATACACTTTCAACAACTTTTCCATACATTTGAGGCTGTCAGGATGTTCATGTCTTTCATTCTCATTCTCTAAGGCAAAGGACACTGCTGCAAAGAACTCTTGGAAACACAGGTGAGTGAAGCTGTATTTCAGTGGGCTGGGGTGGCTTTGAAGAATATCCATTTTCAAGGGAGTGGCTGTGATGGCCTCATCTACCTGGTGCTTCCTGAGGTCACATGGACTGAACAGGGTCTCTTTTTGCCAGATTCCTTCAGCAGCCAGAAAGCAGAGGGCCCTAAGCTCTGACTTTAGTGGCTAATCTGGGAAAGGTAGTGAAGGCAGAGGGCTGTGGTGGTCTGAGAGGTCAGTGGTTGTTCTTCCCCTTGCTCCATCTGCTGCTTCAGGCCAGTGCAGACCAGCCAGCACACCCAGGGCATGAGACACATGGTCAAGAGTGCTGAGTTTGAGTTCACCAAGCTAAAGGCTCTAATTGATTGGCTTTCATCTGTGAAATACTTGTAGAAATAGTCTTTCCTTCCAGACTCAGAAAAGCCAAGGATTTCTACCCAGCATGCCTGTGCCAAAGAAGGAATGAACTTCTGTATCACTGTGATCTGAGTTGCAATCAGAAACAAAGCCCCGGGAAGTACAGTTTTCCTTAGCAAACTGCCCAGCAGTGCAGGCACTGCAAGTGGCTGGCTCCAGTGCAGACAGAGCTCAGAATCTGGATCCTCTAAGACCCGTTTTGGCTCATCCACCCCATCCAAGATGAAGAGCAGGTTCTCTGGCTGAGACAGGATCTTCCCAATGGGAAATGTAGAATCACCCGTTTCTTGCCATGAGCTCAGTGAGACTCATCAATTTATACCTGGCCAACTTTCTACAGCTGAAGTGAAAGACATGCTGGAAGTGGTCCCTTACAGCTGGCCTTGTTCCTAGGCTCCCCTCACCTGCCTGGCCAGTGTTGACTTCCCAATTCCAGCAGCCCCATACAGTATGACTGTGTGAGGTTCTTCCTGGTTACCCGGGCCTGGGCTAAATAAATCTTGGATCTCAATCAAATGTTCTTGCTTTTTCACCACATTGTGAAAATCAGCTTTCTTTGAAAAGGGGTTCTTGGCCTCTGAAGTCATGTTTTTTGTTATTTTTGTTTTTTTGGGGGCATGTTGGGGATAGAACTGACCATCTGTTGAGATATGTCTTGTGCCCAATTTTTCAATTTTTAAATTTTGACATAGGGTCTTGCTAAGATGTCCAGGTTGGGCTTGAACTTGTGACCCTCCTGGCTTAGACTTTTGAGTAGGTGGAATTACAGTCTTGTGCCACTGGGCTTGGATAGGGTGATATTTTTGTAAAAGTATCAGCTGTGTAAATTTTCTGCTCAAATTCTTTTTCCAAGACTGGGTAAGGCAGGGCTTCTGTGTTTCTTGTACCTTTCTGAAGTATCTATTAAAGGGAAGTAAAGATGGAACTTAACTATATAGAATAGCGTTGTCCATCTACTCATTCATTCAATAACTAAGTAGATTTAAGTATCTACTGCAAGCCACACAC
This sequence comes from Heterocephalus glaber, assembly GCF_053883595.1. NCBI lineage: Eukaryota > Metazoa > Chordata > Mammalia > Rodentia > Bathyergidae > Heterocephalus > Heterocephalus glaber. The sequence continues at coordinate 17,562,694 of NW_028258351.1, read as the reverse complement.
TGCACTGGCTATGGACAGTGGTATGTATGGGTTTGTGAAGTTCATGGAACATGAGATTTGAAATAGAAAACTCTGGTTCAAGTCTTCACTTGACCAAGTCACACTCCCTATAACTTTCCTTAATTATTCAAATACTTATCAAGGGCTTATTCAATGCCAGGAACTGGGAACAAAGACTGAATAAATAGGTACAACTCTCTGCCCTCATTAAACCCATGACTTGGGCTGTTAGCCCCACTGAGTCTTGGTTTTCTCATCTGTACCTTGGGGAATGTGATACCCCCTCCTCATCTTTCCCTTCCTAATATGTTGAATGTCTGTCACTTGTCTTCTTAGGTGAATTTTTTTAGAGATAATGCAGGTGACTCATTGGGGATGTTGAAGCCCAGTTCACGCCAGGGTAGCTGAAGGGGTTCATACAGAGTTCAAGTTCCTTCCTGTTTTACCATTGTAAGGAGGTTTAAGAAAATTGTGTTGCAGTATGGAATGGTCAATCAATTCTCACCTTGTGAGACTTTGGCTTCAGAGGGTCCCTTACCCCTGAAACCATAATTGATAGATCTGTTTTTATTGTTTACCAAGGGAGCAAGTTTAGTAATGTAAACATTAGGATTGCTCCCCAGGGCCACAACCACGGTCTGCATGCTCAGGTTATATCTGCCTAAGGTGCCAAGATAACGCTTAGTTCTTTGGGGGTAACATTCTCCCAAGTCTCCTAATTTTCTTGGATCAGTGGCCATGCACATACTTAAATCCTTTTAAATCAAGTGTACTTAAAATTTTTGCTTCCTTTCTTGAATCCTATAATATGGGTGTTAATAGTCTTATTTTTACAACCGTGTATAGATAAATTTCTTAGCAGCCTAAAACTTCTTCATGGGAGTACAGTGTATATTAGGAAGAAAGATTTTCATTAACCACTTAGGAAGACTGAGTTCCCTATCTTAAGTAACGATGAATAGTTACACATAGCTACCTAAGGAGGGTAATGATGGTCACGTTTTACTGCCAGACAGTTTTGCTAGGCACTGGAATTCAGGCCATGAAAGTTGGGGAGCAGAGGGTAATTGCTCCATGTGTTACAAAAGGGAAGAGCTATAAAGTTAATGCAGAAGGAAGATCAAGACAGAAGATGCTGGTGGAGGCCTAACAGGGAGTTTTGTGAGGAAAGAGATGTGAGCATCTCCATGTCTTCAGGAGAGTGTTAACATAGAATTTTGTAAAGCTGGGTCTTTTCTATGGAGGTTGTAGAGGTGCAAATTCCATGTCATAGAGCAGGAAGCAGCAAAAGGAATGAAAACTAAGTAGCATGACTGCTCAGATAAGGAAAATGAGACATAGTGGATGGAATGACTTGTTCCAGTCACCCAACAAGTGGATGAAGTCAGGTCAAATCTCAGAGCAATAAAGTAACCACCAGTTACTTTATACCAGTAAGCAGTACACCAGTAACCACCAGGGCTTGGGGGTAGGGTGTTTAGGGTAGGCATATAAGAAAGGGGAAGAGTAAGGGTGTGGTGGTACTTTCAGAAAGCAGCAGCAGGTTGGAGGAAGAAATAACTTCTCTGGGCATGGATAATTCTAGATTCTATCCCTGGTTGTGCCTTTAAGTGCTTGTGAGCTTCTTTCTTTAGGCCTATTGCACTAGGAAGAAGTGACAACTTTGATGGTAGTAGGGTAGAGGAAGAGGAGCTGGGTATGGAGATGCTGAGGTTTATAGTCTGGATGGCTCAGATGGCAAAGACCAAAATAAGAGAAATCAGGAAGGGAAGTGATTGGGGCTTAGGAACGAACCCAGATCCCTTTCTGGAACTTCTGGACCAGCTTGACCCCAGGGGTCATCAGTGCCCACCAAGGTTAGGAGCTGAGCAGTGCCTGGGCAAAGACCATGTCACACATGGCCTGGGTTAGATAAGACTCACTGCAGGACTCATAGGGTTCTCAGTTTCCCCATCTGTCAAACGGTAAGGGGAGCAGTCTCAGCACAGGAAGAAGATCTCTGAAAGGCCATTTCAAGCCCATTCTTGCTTCTCCATCCTTCTCCACAGTGTCCCACACAAGTCCCATTGCAGATAGATGCTTGCCTGTGCAGACTCACTGGCTGAACCACAGCCCCATCCAGGGCTCTCAGCCCAGTGCAAGTCTCACCCATCCTGCTGTGTTCATATGTTATCCAGCAGTGGTTCAGAAAGCTTTCTTTTTATGTTCAGAGGGTAGTCCAGGCATTCATAACTACAGAACTTCATCTTTCTTGAGGTGGGCAGGGTGGGGAACATCGTTTTTGGTGAAGCCGGGGAACTCAGGAATGAGGGAAACTCAGCTTAGGAATGAGACAGAGAGGTAAGGGGCTTGTCAGATGGGCAGAAGCAAGATCCAGGTGACTGAGGCTGGGGTTTTTCATGTTGAGGAAATTCTCAGTCTAAGCCAGGAGAGATGAGGAAAAGCCTAGGAACACTCTGCATCCCTGAACAATTTCCTTCACAGACTCATCCAAAGAAGGATGCTCCCACAGATAGCACTGGGTAAACTGTCCTGATCCAGGGTCCAGGAAATCCATGCACCTGTTCCATTCTCGCACTCCTTCTCTGTGTAAGTTACCACTCCTCCTTATCACTCAGCTCCCTCATATGGGGCTATGAGCTTCTGCCTACTGGGGCTGCATACAATAATAATAGCTGCAGCTGCTACAATAGCAAGAGCTCATATTTATTGAACATTTACTGTATATTTAGACTCGGCTAAATGCATGATTTATTTCTTTTAACTTGCACAAAAAGGCAAGCTCTTACTCTCCCACTTTACAGAGGAAGCAACAGAGACAGAGTGGTGCAGTAACTTGCTCAGAGCGGTGGTGTCAGAACTGAGACTTGCTTTCCCTAGCTCCTAAGTCTGTGCTCACAACTACAATGCTAGGCAAGTGCTCCTTTTGGGACCTAGGCTTGAAACCCGTGCCCATCCCCCACAGTGCCCCTCTAAACCTTAGCCTCTCCCCTGTCCAGCTTTGGCAGCACCTCCCCCCACCCCGGCAGGGTGAGGACTACATGGGGACCGGGGCAGCACTTGAATGAGAGGACATAGTACTATTTTAGTAAGCCCTCAGCAAGCCTCCCAGATCCAGCGTAGTCAGAGGCCTGGATCCTCCCTGGACAGAGCAGTCCCAGTCACCACAATGAGTATGGCCCTGGTTGTGGCGTGGTTCAGTGGTGGGATGGGGACCACAGTGAATTGGAGTTGGGGCTTTTTTCTACTCACTTGATGTCAAAGCCACCTCTTCCTGGGCCTTGGAGCACAGCACATTCAGACTCATCTACTTCCAAATTTTGAGGGCCAGGTCCCAGGCCTGCTGTCCCCCGTACTGAGCCATCAACTGTGAGGCCACCTCTGAGGCACTTATCTTCTCTGGTTGAGCTTGCATTGCACCAGAAGAGCTCTGCTTCTCCCAGTAGCTTCAAGTAACAGCCCAGGAGATGCTGGACTTTGCTGGCTATTTCTTCCTTAGTCATGGAATCCTTGGGAACGAATGTTCATGGGGTCAGGGGTGAGTGAGTGGGTAGAGAAGGGCAACAGGCAGATAGAGTAATGGGGACTCTCTACCATCTCCCAAAGGAAAACTCTCACAGGTATCAATTCTCTTGGCTTGATAAACTATGTAGCACTCAGAATGCAGCTTTGTAAGGCCTGGAGCCTCTGCTGATTGATAATATTGGAAGGAGTGAGGAGAAAGGAAATGTATGAAGATATAAAAGGGAGGAGCCCTGATGGGACCAGGAGAAACTAGAAGTCAGATTATGTGGAGCTGCTGGGGCTGGGCCCAGGGCTAGCAGAAAAGCTGATGAGGAGAGGGCCATGGGAAGATGAAGAGATGGGAAATAAGGAAATGGGTTTGAGTTACACTCACTGTTCTGTGTTCCTTGAATTCTTCCATTGCCTGGGACCTGGACTCCTGGGATATAACCCTCAAACCACACAACTGACCAGAGGGAGGCAGAGGGGAGATACAATGAAGGGGATGGGCTCAGAGCCCAAAATTGAGCTCAGGGTTGCCCATGTGCAGGTCTCTTCAGAACTCCCCAGGACACCAGTCAGAGAGAACAAGCAGAGTAGGCCACAGCCAGAAAATCAGGTCACCCAGAGGAAGCCCCAGAGGGACGTGACCAGGGGAGGAGGGGGCCAGGAAGTGCCTATTTTCACAGTGGGTGAAACCACACATGGCACACAGCATCCTGCTACCATCCCTCAGAGCCTGCCTGCAGAACAAGGTTGCAGACTTCTTCATTTCAGCAAATCACTTCCTCAGCCCTGAATACTGCATTGCATTTTTGTTGGCTCCTGTTTTTTCTCAAACCTCACATACAATCTGGAAAGTCCTTTGACACCATCTTTTAACTGATTGTTTGCAGATTCCTTCATGTCCCCTATGTCTTGCATGTTCTGTTTATAATTGCATAGTTTTCTTTATTACCTTCTGAATGTGATAAATCAACAACCTAGTCTCCAAGCCCTGATATTCTTTATTTCATTTGGTCTAATTGTTGGTGAGGATTTCAACTATGTTTATTTGGTTTATTGAGCTTTTTATTTCCAAGATTTCTGTTTGGTTTTTTTTCAAAATTTCTCTTTATTAAATTGCTTTTCTATTTTTATTTTGTTTTTGGTACCAGGGATCGAACTCAGGACCTTGCACTTGTGAGGCAGGTGGCGGAACCACTGAGCTAAATTTCTGGCCCTAAATTGCTTTTCAATACACTGTATTGTCTTCCTTAAATCATTCAACTTTTTATTTGCATCTTCTGTGAAGTTATTGATCATTTGTAAAATCAATTTTTTGAATTATTTGGCATTTCATCCACTTTGATTTCTTTGGGTTCAGTTTCTGAAGAGTTATGAACATTTGGAGGAGTCTTGTTGCCTTGTTTCTTCATTTTTTTTGTGTTTCTATATTGTGATTTGTTTATCTGTTGGGATTGGATATGTCTTTCACTTTTATGTGAGGGTCTCCTTGGTGAGCAGCCTTCTCGTGAGGTCTTGGTTCTCAGCACAACTGAGACGGGAGAGAACAAGTACACAAACCAGAGTCACAACAACACAAACCATACAGAAATTTAGGAAAATAAAAATAATTAAAATCAACAACTATACTTCCAGTAACAATAGAAAAAAGGGGGACAAAATAATATAAAGTAAACTAAAAATGTAAAAGTTAATGAGGATAAGAATAGTAATAGTAAAATAACTTTTAAAAGGAGAGAAAGCAGGAAAAGAAAAAATAGGTTCCAGTTCCTGTCCACAGTACGTGAGGTCCCAGGAGCGCTTGGAGACCCGCCTTCATCCGGAGCTTCTCTCTGCGGGTCAGCCAAGCAACCTGAGGCTCCTCGGCTGTGTTCTGGTTCCTGTCCACGGCACGGTGAGGTCCCGGGAGTGGCTTGGAGCCCAGCCTTCATCCTGTGGTCCGCTTAGCCGCGCGGGCGCCTGCAAGGCCCAATTCCATCCCCACCCCCAACCCACCTTATGGCTCTTCTGCTACCTGGTCCCTCACTACAGAGGCACAGGGGATTATACTTCACATAGTTAAATGTGATAGATTAATAACTACCACAAATTGTCATTTTCTAAGCTGTGCTTGATGCTATGGTATTGCTGATTGTAACATTTGGCCTAACATGTTGTGATCGATCTAATCAGTTTTCCTTCCTGGTATAAGGAAAATAAAATAGCCTCAGAGTCATTAGAGCCTCAAAACCTAAACACAAGCCATATCTGGAAGACAACTCTGAAAAGCAATCATTCCACAAGGGTTTTAAACAAAGCAAAAAAGATACCTGCATTAAGCAATTTTGAATTAAACCAAGGACAGTACCAAAAACAAAAATGAGGAGACAGACGCCCTACTGAGGTCCCGAGTTGCACGGAACAAGCCGAATCAGCCTGCTGCAGACAGGCAGGTCTGTGCATGCCCTACCAAGGTCCCGAGTCACGCGGAAGACACCAAATCACCCCGCTGCAGACAGGCAGGTCTGCCCATGCCCTACCGAGGTACCCAGTAGTGCAGAACATGACGAATCAGCCTGCTGCAGACAGGCAGGTCTGCCCACGCACTACCGAGGTCCCAAGTGGCACGGAACACACTGAATAACCCCGCTGCAGACAGGCAGGCACCTGGTTCCACGCTACAAAGACACAGAGGACACCAGACCACCGGATCAAGGTACTGAGTCCTGCTGCTCCCAGCCCAGAGGTAGGGGCTTCTGAGCTGCCGTCCCACTGCTCCTGGTCTAGAGGAAGGGGCTTCGCAGTCACCATCCTTCCCGCTGCTCCCAGCCCAGAGGAAAGGGCTTTTCGGCCACCTTCTGTCCTGTTGCTCCTGGCCCAGAAGAAGGGGCTTCAGGGGCACCATCCCTCCCACTTCTCCGGAACAGAGGTAGGGACTTCTGAGCCACCATCCCACTGCTCCTGGTCCAGAGGAAGGGGTTTCCCGGCCACCATCCCTCCTGCTGCTCCCAGCCCACAGGAAAGGGCTTTTGGGTCACCATCCCTACTGCTGCTCCCCACCCAGTCCCACCTCTCCCAGCTCAGAGGAGGTAATCCATGCAGGCACTAACAGCCCCCCGCCCCAGTTGAAATGAGAAAACACATAAATAAGTCTCAAAACCAGACTCCCAGAGCACTTACAGCAACCCCAAAGGGAAATGAGATGGAACACTCTGATAGTCAACAACCTGGACCCACTGAACTGGCAACAAAAGGGGATCTGGAAAAAATGAAATCAGAAAGAATTTCTCAGATAACAGGAGAAATTGTGCCCCTAGTGCAAGACATGATTAATAAATCTAGAGAGGAGCTCAGGAACATGATGGAATCCCAACATAGGAAACAAATGGAATCCATAAAACAGATGCAAATAGATTTCCAGGACATGAAAAACTCCACTGAAAGTCTACACAGCAGAATGAGCCAATGTGAGGACAGAATTTCAGATATAGAAGATAAGATTGCAATGAGTGACCAGGAAAAGAAAAATTGCTTCAAAATTCTAAGGGAACATGAGAAATCAATCCAGCAGCTGCTAGATGATGCAAAAAAGAATAATATAAGACTGACTGGAGTCAATGAAGAAACAGGAGAGAGTGCAGATGACATAAAAATCTCTTCACAGAAATACTGGCAGAAAACTTCCCAAGCAGGGGAAAAGAACTTGACATACAGATAAGTGAGGCATATAGGACTCCAAATAGCCTTCATCAAAAAAAAATCTACACATAGGTGTATAATTGTTAAGATTCCAGAAACACAACAGAAGAACAAAGTTCTACAAGCAGTCAGAGAAAAGAAACAAATCACATACAAAGGAAAACCCATCAGAGTCACAGTAGACTTCTCAACACAAACCCTCAAGGCAAGAAGAGCTTGGAGTGACATATTCCAAGCCCTAAAAGAAAATAGGCTCCAACTCAGATTGATGTACCCTGCAAAATTATCTTTCAAAATGGATGGAGAAATAAGATACTTTCATGACAAAGAGCACCTTAGGAACTTTGTGAATACCAAACCAGCACTCCAAAGAATTTTACACAATACTCTAGGAACAGACATTGAGGATCACAACCTCAGGAAGCAAAGCAGAATGAACCTATCTGGCACAACAAGAAATTAAATGTAAAGGGAGAGAACCCAATAAAAAGAAAAAGTCATGGCAATGACAAGTCAATACGTTTCAGTTATAACCATCAATGTTAATGGTCTCAATTCACCAATCAAAAGAAATAGACTGGCAGAATGGGTCAAGAAGCAAAATCCAACAATATGCTGCATACAAGAAACACATTTAATTCAAAAGGAAATTCATAGACTGAAAGTTAAAGGGTGGAAAACAATACTCCATGTGACAGGAACCCGAAAAAAAGCAGGAGTAGCTATCCTCTTTGCAGATCAAGTAGATTTCAAACCAACACTGATTATGAGAGATGAAGAAGGACACTACCTCCTTGTAAAGGGAAGAATCCAAGAGGAAGGGATGACAATCATAAATATCTATGCACCAAACACTAGTGCACCCAACTATATAAAACAAATACTAATGGGCATGAAAAGTCATATATGCACTAATACAATTGTAGTGGGGGACCTCAACACCCCACTGTCACAAATATATAGATCAACTAGACAAAAAATAAGTAATGAAATACTAGAACTCAATCGAACTCTTGAACAAATAAACTTAACAGATGTTTACAGAGTCTTCCACCCCACAAAATCAGAATACACATTCTTCTCAGCTGCACATGGGTCATTCTCCAAAATAGACCATATACACACACAGAGAACATGTTTAAGTAAGTACAAAGGAACTGAAATTATCCCCTGTATATTATCAGACAATAGTGCGATGAAATTGGAGATCCATAGCAAAAGAAACTCAAAAATTTCATAAACACGTGGAAATTGAACAACACACTTCTGAATAACCAATGGGTCACAGAGGAAATTAAAGAAGAAATCAGACAGTTCCTTCAATTAAATGACAATGACAATACAACATATCAGAATCTATGGGACTTGATGAAAGCAGTCTTACGAGGGAAATTCATAGCAGTGAATACGCATGTTAGGAAAACAGAACGAGCCCAATTAAACAACCTGATGCTGAACTTCAAGCTTCTGGAAAAAGAAGAGCAGGACAACCCCAGAGGTCATACAAGGGAGGAAATTATAAAGATCAGAGGAGAAATCAATGCAATGGAGACTAAGAGAACAATACAAAAAAATCAATGAAGCCAAGAGTTGGTTCTTCGAAAGAATCAACAAAATTGACAAACCTTTAGCCAACCTTGTCATAAAAAGGAAAGAAAAGGCCCAAATCCATGCAATTAGGAATGAAAAGGGTGAAATTCCAACAGACCCAGCAGAAATCCAGAGGATCATCAATACCTACTTCCAGAACCTATATGCCAATAAGAAGGAAAACATAGAAGAAATGGACAGATTCCTAGATACATATGAATTACCAAAGTTGAACGAAGAAGACCTAAAAATTCTGAACAACCCAATATCAACTAATGAAATTGAAAATGTAATTAAAAACTTATCAACCAAGAAAAGCCTGGGCCCTGATGGCTGCACTGCTGAATTCTACAAGACATTCAGAGAGGAACTGCTGCCACTACTGTTTAAACTCTTTGATGAAATTGAAAGGGAAGCAATACTCCCAAATTCATTCCTGGAAGCAAGCATCACCTTGATCCCCAAAGCAGAGAAAGACCCAACCGAAAAAGAGAACTATAGGCCAATCTCACTAATGAACATAGATGCAAAAATCCTTAATAAGATAATGGCAAACAGAATGCAGAAGATCATCAAGAAGATCATACACCCTGATCAAGTGGGATTCATCCCAGGGATGCAGGGATGGTTCAATATACAAAAATCAATCAATGTAATACACTATATCAATAGAGCCAAGGACAAAAACCATATGATTATCTCCATAGATGCAGAAAAAGCATTTGACAAAATCCAACATGCATTTATGATAAAAACCCTACAAAAAATTGGAATAGATGGTCTCTACCTCAAACTGATAGAAGCCATCTATGAAAAACCAACAGCTAATATCATACTAAATGATCAAAAACTGAAATCCTTCACACTAAAATCAGGCACAGACAAGGTTGTCCACTATCACCACTCTTGTTCAATATAGTTCTGGAAACATCAGCCACGGCAATTAGACAAGAGAAAGAAATAAAAGGAATAATGATAGGAAATGAAGAAGTCAAGTTGTCATTATTTGCAGATGACATGATACTCTATATAGAAGACTCCAAGAACTCCACCAAAAGTCTTCTAGACTTAATAACCAAATTCAGTCAAGTAGCTGGTTACAAGGTCAACACACAAAAATCAATAGCTTTCCTCTACACCAATGACAGACTCACTGAGAGAGAAATAGGGCAAATAATTCCTTTCACAATAGCATCCAAAAACCTGAAATACCTAGGAATCATCCTAACGAAAGAAATCAAAGACCTCTTCTCTGAAAACTATGGCACTCTGAAAAGAGAGATTGAAGATGATTTCAGAAAATGGACAGACATCCCCTGCTCCTGGGTAGGAAGGATTAATATAGTGAAAATGGCCATACTTCCAAAACTGCTGTATAGATTTAATGCAATTCCAATTGAGATCCCAGCAGCATACTTCATAGACCTTGAGAAAACAATCCAAAAATTCATTTGGAACAAGAAGAGACCCAGAATAGCAAAAGCAATTCTAGGTAACAGAGACATGGCCGGGGGTATCACAATCCCCAACCTGAAACTCTACTACAAAGCTACTGTGATGAAAACAGCATGGTACTGGCAAAGAAACAGACTTGAGGACCAGTGGAACAGATTAGAAGATGCAGAAACAATGCCAGACACACTCAGCCATCTCATCTTCGATAAAGGAGCCAAACACCCTCACTGGAGGAAAGATAGCCTCTTTAATAAATGGTGCTGGAAAAATTGGGCTTCAACTTGCCAAAGATTAAAACTAGACCTGTATCTCTCACCATGCACTAAACTAAAATTAAAATGGATTAAAGATCTAAATATTAAAATAGAAACTCTGAACCAGTTGGAACAGAGGTTAGGTAGAACCCTTGAAGACCTCAGTGTAGGAAAAGATTTTATGAACAAAACCTCAGTTGCCCATGAACTAGCACAAACAATCAACAAGTGGGATCTCTTCTTATTAAAAGGCTTCTGCACAGCAAGAGAAACCACCAGCAGTGTGAAGAGACAACCCACAATGTGGGAAAAAATCTTCACCTGCTCTTCCTCAGACAAAGGTCTACTATCTCGAATCTATAAAGAACTTAAAAAGATCAGACCTCTCAAATTTAAAGACCCAATCCAAAAATGGGCATCTGAAATGAACAGACATTCCTCAGACAAAGAAGTAGAAATAGCAAATAAATACATGAAAAAATGTTCAACATCACTGGTCATTTGAGAGATGCAAATGAAAACAATGCTGAGATTCTGCTTCACTCCAGAAAGAATGGCTGCTATCATGAAATCAACCAATAACAAATGCTGGAGAGGCTGTGGGGAAAGAGGAACCCTGCTCCACTGCTGGTGGGAGTGTAGACTGGTGCAACCACTGTGGAAATCAGTATGGAGATACCTCAAAGAACTAGGACTGGAAGTTCCATTTGACCCTGCTATTCCACTGCTGGGGATCTTCCCCAAAGAATTAAAAGAATCATACCACAGTGATATATGTGCACCCATGTTCATAGCAGCACAGTTTGTGATAGCTAAAACTTGGAAACAGCCCAAATGCCCATCAACTGGAGACTGGATAAAGAAAGTGTTTTTTTTAATATAAAATGGAGTACTACTCAGCCATAAAAAATGAGAAGTGGGAGACATTTATAGCTAAGTGGATGCACATTGAAGCGATACTCTTAAGTGAAATAATTAGGACACACATGAATAAATTCCAAATAGTTTCTCTGGTGTGAGAAACTGAAAGTGTAAATAAGGACTAAATGTATAATAGGTAACGTGAAATAGGAAGAAAAAGGGCAAAGGGGAAGGAAGTGGGAGGGCTAGGGGAAAGAATAGAAGGGAATGGGATTAATATGAGAAAATGGAAAAATAGGAACCAAATCTTTGTAAATAGGGAGGATTGGAGGGGTTGAAGGGAGGCTGGGCAAGGGTGAAAAATAAGAACCAAGAGAGACTATGTAAAGGTGCAAATTTCCAACGATGAATGTCATTATATTGTATACCTAAAATGTATCAATGATTAGAATGAATAATCAGTAATGTAAAATAGGAAAAAAAGGTCCAAAGTGGTAGGGGTAGTGGGAAGGGCAGGGGAAAGGAAAGAAAGGAAAGAAAAAATGCTGAGAAATGGAAAAAATGGAAATAAAGTCTTTGTAAATAGGGAAGGGTGGAGGGCATGAAGGGAGGGCTAGGAATGGGGAAAAAATAAGAACCAAGATGCATTATGTAAAGGTACAATTCCCAATGAGAAATGTAATTGTGTTGTATACCTACAATGTACCAATAAAAGAATTTAATAAAAAAAATGAGAAGACATTTAAGCAAGGAATAAACGCAGGCTACCATGCCACAAAAAGGAAATTTTGGGGGAAATGAGGTGGAAAAGTTGGATAATCAACCGCCTGGACACCCTGAACTGATAGCACAGCAAGTAACAAAGCAGATACATGAGGCTGTAGAAAAATTCAAAGCAGAAATAATCTCCTAGACAAATACAGAAATGGTGAGTAGAGTGAAAGACATGATTAGAGGCTCTAGAGCAGAAACAGTCAAGAAAATAGATGAGATCAGAAACATGCTGGAAGCCATGAATGCCCAGCATAAGAAATAAATGGAAACCATGATCGCCCAACATAAAAAAGAAATGGAATCCATGAAACAGATTCAAAAAGATATTCAGGAGATTAAAAACTCCATTGAAAGCATGCAGAGCAGTCTAAGAGAATCTGAAGACAGAATATCAGATATAGAAGATAGGATCACATTTAAGGACCATGAAAACAGAGATTTCTTAAAGATAGTAAGGGACCATGAGAATTCAATCCAACAGCTGCTAGATGATGCAAAGAAGAATAACAGAAGACTGATAGGAGTCCACGAAAAAAACAGGAGAAAGTACAATTGACATAAAAAAAAACTGTTCACAGAAGTAATAGTAGAAAACTTCCCAGACAGAGGTGGAGAATTGGACACACAGATAAGTGAGGCATATAGAACTCCACCCAGCCACAATAAAAAAAATATCTACACCTAGGCATATAATAGTCAAGATCTCAGAAAACCAACAGAAGGACAAAATTCTACAGGCAGTTAGAGAAAAGAAACAAATCACCTCCAAAGGAAAGCCTATCAGAATCAAGGCAGATTTCTCAACACAAACCCTCAAATGAAGGAGAGCCTGGAGTGAAGTATTTCAAGCCCTAAAAGAAAATAACTTCCAACCTAGCCTGTTGTATCTGGCAAAATTATCTTTCAAAATTGATGGGGAAATTAGATACTTTCATGACAAAGAATACTTGAGAAATTTCATGAACACCAAACTAGCACTCCAAACAATTTTATGCAATATTCTAGAAAAAGACAATGAAGGTCACAACTCCATGAGGGTCAACAGAGAGAAGACACCATGCAAGGTAAGGCACTAAAGGGAAAGGGGGAAAAATAAGAAAAGAGCCAACAACAACAAAACATCATGGCAAGAATGAGTCAATATCTCTCAATTATAACTATCAATGATAATGGCCTCAATTCACCAATCAAAAGAAATAGACTGACAGAATGGATTAAGAAGCAAAACCCAGCAATATGCTGTATTCAACAAACACACCTAACTCAAAAGGAAATTCATAGACTGAAAGTAAAAGGATGGAAAACATTTCTCCACACGACAGGATCCCAGAAAAAAGCAGGGGTAGCAATCTTATTTGCAGACAAAGTAGATTTCAAAGCAAAACTAATTAAGAAAGACAAAGATGGTCACTGTATCCTTGTGAAGGGAACAATCCAAGAGGAAGAGATGACAGTCCTAAATATTTATGCACCAAATACCAATGCCCCCAACTATACAAAACAAATAATAATAGACATGAAAAACCAAATAAGCACTAATACAATTGTAGTGGGGGACCTCAACACCCCTCTATCACAAATAGACAGATTATCTAGGAAAAAAATTAACAATGAAATTCTAGAACTGAACCAAGCTATTGAACAAATGGACTTAAGAGATGTTTATAGAGTGTTCCACCCCACAAAATCAGAATACACATTCTTTTCAGCTGCACATGGGTCATTCTCCAAAATAGGTCACATGCTAGCTCATAGGGCAAATCTAAGTAAATGTAAAAGGATTGAAGTTATTCCCTGTATATTATCAGACCACAGTACAATAAAATTGGAGATGAATAACATAGAAACTGCAGAACACCCACAAACACATGGAAATTGAATAACACTCCCCTGAACAACCTATGGGTCACAGAAGAAATTAAAGAAGAAATTAGACAGTTTGTACAAGTAAATGATAATGCCAGTACAACATACAGGAATCTATGGGACACAATGAAAGTAGTTCTATGTGGGAAATTCATAGTGAATGCCCATATTAGGAAAACAGAGAGAACTCAGTTAAATAACCTAATGCAGAACCTGAAGCTCCTAGAAAAGGAAGAGCATAACAAACCCAAAGCTTGAACAAGAAAGGAAATTATAAAGATCAGAGCAGAAATCAATGCAATGGACACTAAGAGAATGATACAAAAAAAATTAATGAATCGAAGACCTGGTTTTTTGAAAGAATAAATAAAATCGATAAATCTTTAGCCAACTTTACCAAAAAAAGGAAAGAAAAGACTCAAATCCATGCAACTAAGAATGAAAAAGATGAAGCCACAACAGATCCAGCAGAAATTCAGAGGATCATCAATACCTATTTTGAGAATCTGTACTCTAATAAAATGGAAAACACAGAAGAAATGGACAGATTCCTAGATACATACAAATTGGCAAAGTTAAATGAAGAAGATATAGAAATTCTAAACACCCCAATAACAATGAGTGAAATTTAAAATGTAATAAAAAATTTACCAACAAAGAAAACCCCAGGTCCTGATGGGTTCACTGCTGAATTCTACAAGACATTTAAAGAACAACTATTGCCATTACTCTTTAAACTCATCAAGGAAATTGAAAGGGGGGAAGCAAGGCTTCCAAATTCATTCCTGGAAGCAAGTGTTACTTTGATTCCAAAACCAGGGAAAGACCCAACCCGAATAGAGAACTACAGACCAATCTCCCTAATGAACATAGATGCAAAAATCCTCAACAAGATACTGGCAAACAGAATACAGAGGGTCATCAAGAAGATCATACACCCTGACCAAGTCGGATTTATCCCAGGAATGCAAGGATGGTTCAACATCCATAAATCAATAAATGTAATACACCATATGAACAGAGTCAAGGACAAAAACCATATGATCATCTCAATAGATGCAGAAAAGGCATTTGACAAAATCCAACACCCATTCATGATAAAAACGCTACAGAAAATTGGAATAGAAGGTCTTTATCTCAACCTGATTAAGGCTATCTATGGAAAACCAACAGCCAACATCATACTAAATGATCAAAAACTGAAAACTTTCATGCTAAATTCAGGAACTAGACAAGGATGCCCACTATCACCACTCCTGTTCAATATTGTTCTGGAAACATTAGCCATAACAATTAGACAAGAGATAGAAATAAAAGGAATAAAGATAGGAAAGGGAGAAGTGAAACTGTCATTATTTGCTGATGATATGATGCTCTACATAGAAGACCCAAAAAACTCCGTCAAAAGCCTTCTAGACCTAATTGACAGATTCAGTAGAGTAGCTGGATACAAGGTCAACACTCAAAAGACAATAGCCTTCTTATACGCAAATAGCAGACCCATTGAGAGAGAAATTCGGAAAATAATTCCTTTTACAATAGCATCTAAAAAAATGAAATATCTAGGAATCAACCTCACAAAGGAAGCAAAAGACCTCTACACTGAAAACTACAGCACTCTGAAGAAGGAGATCGAAGAGGATATAAGAAAATGGTAAGATATCCCTTGTTCCTGGGTAGGAAGAATCAATATAGTGAAAATGGCCATACTTCCAAAACTACTATACAGATTTAATGCAATACTGATTGAAATTCCAACAATATACTTCACAGAACTAGAGAAAACAATCCAAAAATTCATTTGGAAGCAGAAGAAACCTAGAATAGCAAAAGCAATTCTGGGCAACAGAGACATGGCTGGGAGTATCACAATCCCCAACTTGAAACTATACTACAAAGCTACTGTGATAAAAACAGCATGGTACTGGCAAAGAAACAGACCCAAGGATCAGTGGAATAGATTAGAAGATGCAGAAACAACTCCAGACATACTCAGCTACCTCACCTTTGACAAAGGAGCCAATCGCCCTCATTGGAGAAAAGATAGCCTGTTCAATAAATGGTGTTGACAAAACTGGATTTTAACCAGCCAAAGATTAAAACTAGACCCGTGCACTAAACTAAGACTGAAGTGGATAAAAGAGATAAATATCAAGACAGAAACAGTAAACTTGCTGGAAGATAAGTTAGGTAGAACGCTCAATGATATTGGCATAAGAAAAGACTTTATGAACAAAACTTCAGTAGCATGGGAACTAGCACAAAGAATCAACAACTGGGACTTCATCTTATTAAAAAGCTTCTGCACTGCAAGAGAAACTACCAACAGACCTAAGAGACAACCTACAATATGGGAAGAAATTTTTAGCAGCTGTACCTCAGACAAAGGTCTACTATCTAGAATATATAAAGAATTGAAAAAAATCAGACCGCCCCCAATTCAAAGACCCAATTTAAAAATGGGCATCCGAAATGAACAGACGTTTCTCAGATAAATAAGTAAAAACAGCAAATAAATATATGAAAAACTGTTCAACATCAGTGGTCATTTGAGAGATGCAGATGAAAACAACACTGAGATTCCACCTCACCCCAGAAAGAATGGCTGCTATCAAGAAATCAACCAATAACAAATGCTGGCAGGGGTGTGGAGAGAAAGGAACCCTTCTCCATTGTTGGTGGGAGTGCAGACTGGTGCAATCACTGTGGAAATCAGTATGGAGATACCTCAAAGAAGTAGGACTAGAGGTCCCATTTGACCCAGCTATTCCCCTACTGGGTATCTTTCCCAAAGAATTAAAAGAATCATACCACAGCGATATATGTGCACCTATGTTTATAGCGGCACAATTTGTAATAGCTAAGGATTGGAAACAGCCCAAGTGCCCATCAGCTGGAAACTGGATAAAGAATATGTGGTTTTTTTATAAAATGGAGTACTACTCAGACATAAAGAACAAGAAACTAGAGTCATTTATAGCTAAATGGATGCATATTGAGGCCATACTCTTAAGTGAAATAAATAGGACACACATGTGTAAATACTGAATAGTATCTCTAGTGTAAGAAACTGAAAGTGTAAATAAGGATGAAAATGATTAAAATGAATAACTGATAATTTGAAATAGGAAAAGGTCCAAAGATGGAGGGGTGGTGGGAGGGGAAGGGGAAAGGGAAGAAAGGAAAGGAAAAATTATGAGAAAGAACAAAAAAAATGGAAACGAAATCCATGTAAATAGGGAAGGGTGGTGGGGGTGAAGGGCGCATGGACAATGGGGATAAAATAAGAACTAAGATAAATCATGTTCAAGCACAAGTACCCAATGATAAATGTAAATGTATTGTATACCTAAAATGTACCAATTAATATATAAATTAAAAAAAAAAGAAAAAAAAGAAAAAATAGAGGCAGCAAGATAAAAAGAAAAAGAAGATGAGAAAGAAGATGAGAAAAAAGCAAGAGATAAAGATCTAACTAAACTTTAAAAATAAGCATATAAGGCCAGGGATTTAGCTCAGTGGTGCTGTCACTTGCCTCGCAAGTGCAAGGTCCTAAGTTCGATCCCCGGTACCAAAAAAAAAAAAAAGCATATAAATTTAGATAAAAGGAGAAAAGAAAAAATTAAAAGAAAAAGGGAAGAAAAAAGGGTTCAAAATTTTCTTCTAGCCGAAGTGCTTGGCATGAAGAAGCTTTTTTCTAGGTCCTCTTATATTGGATTCTATTATGCATTGGAACAGAGGGACAGGGATTTGCCCTGGAGCTTGATAAAATTCCTTCCTGTTCCCGTCAAAACCAAATAGGTTTGTGCTGTCTGTAGGTTGCATTCAGCCCTACCTTTCCTGTAGGCTTGGTTAATGGCATGTTTTCTGCAGCGGGATTGTATTCACTTCTGGGCCCCTCTTTTAATCCAACTCTGGAACAGCTGCTAGCCCTAAAGAGCTTTGCTTCAGGTGGTGGAGTAGGTAGTAGTTAGACATGCATTAGAGCAGAGAAAGTGGCACCTGAGCACAGAAAGGAAATCTTGCAACAGATCGAAGTCAAAGCTTCCTGAGGTTGTGGTCTCATAATTTCTTGAGACAAGCTCCTGGAGCCCTTCACATGTACCCCAGTACACAATTAGGTCTAGGGTTGACTCCTACACTCTTAAGGAATCCAAATGCCATATTGACCAAATTGGGCTTCTTTATATATATTTGAATTGTGGTTTTGCCCCCCCCCATCCCATGGGCTTCACACACAATTTTCACTCCAGTTAAGACCACATAAATTCACCTCCCCACACACCAGAGGTGAAGCCTCACTGTCGATTGGAAGGAGCCTAGATAGCCACAAACCAATCAAGCCCAAACTTTGGGAAAACAAAAGAGAAACCAACCTGGCTCTTTGGGAAGTTGCCACCTCTGGTGCTGCCAGCCTGGAACTCTCCCAATAAAAGTTTCAATAAAAGTTAGCATTGCTTAAGAATGAACTTTGAGGGCCGGGGATTTAGCTCAGTGATTCCGCCACCTGCCTCGAAAGCTCAAGGACCCGAGTTCAATCCCCGGTATCAAAAAAGAATGTACTTTGCTTGTTACTCTGAGTGTTCTTTTGTGGACCTCTTTGCAAATCTTCTCGAGGAGGATCAAAGAACCAAGATACCAACATAACAGAGAAACAATGCAGATCATCAACCCTATCTGGGCTGATCCTCAACTCTGGTATCCCAGGGTCTCCCCTACCCGGGCTTCGGGGAGTGTGGCAGATAGGTACAGATCTCCTTAGATGAAGCCTGAGAGGAGTGTGCTGAGCAGAATGAGACTCTGGGGTCCCAGCTAGGATACTCAGGAGGGTGATCTTTGGGGATTGTGGTGGCAAGCCTGCAATGTCATTGAAGGAGCTTGGACACTAGAATCCGAGAGACCTGTTCAGTAATAAAATAGCTTATGTGAAAGTTGGTTTTTTAAGGAAGGGCTAAATTGTGCACAAAAGTGTGTGTGAGGCGGTCTGGGCCATGTAGAAATAATGATTGTCTTAGTTACTTTTCACGTCCCTGATACGAAATACCTCACACTCAAAGTTAAAGGAGGAAAAGTTTATTTGTAGAGGTTTCAATCCCTAGTTGACTGGCTCCAAAGCAAGGTGGCATGGCAGACAGGCAGAAGATAGGCAGCAAGGAGCAAGATAAAAGTGACAAGTGAAAAACCTCTTTCTGTCCCTAATGTTTTAGTCAGGCTACTGACCTTAGGGTAAGTAGCACTCATACCCAAGGTGGGGTATCCTTAATCCTACCCAGAACTATGCCAAACCAATCAGTGGACTGATTTGGTAATCACACACCCTTGATCCTAGCATCACACACTCCAGATCCAGCCACCTCAAAAAAGCCCCATCTATGACTGCATGAGGCTTTGGGGGACATCTAATACAAGCCATAACAATGAGTATTTGAAAGTGGGAGAAATGGATGTGAAGAATGACTTATACTACTTTTAAAGAGTACCCTTACCTGAGAATTCATTCATTGCTTACCTACAGCGAACTATCAGCTTTGCCTGCACTGAACTCTTGTATCTGCAGTGGCTGAGACTGTTCAGACTGGCAGCACTGAGGAATCTTTCTCAGGAACAAAGTAAGGATTCACTTAGCTGGTTGGTCGGTGCCTACCAAGGAACTGGGTCTGCCTCTTCTCAAGACGATAAGGTGCCCTTTGAGAGAGGCAACAAGGAAAATCTAGGGACACAAAGGGGCTGACTCTGCAGGGCAGAAAAGTCCTTTCAACTGGTCCCTCTCTGCTTTCTACTGACCCATCCACATCTGGGATCCCCCTTTCATGCCTAGTCCTATCTTCTTCTCTCCTAATAGTACTCCTTCTCCTGCCTTCTCAATAGTCTATGCTTGACTTCCCATTAGAGCTTCACACCTTCCTTTACTGCCCCTCCACACTGTCCTCTAATTTAATGATCAGTGTACATTCTAACATGTTCCACATACTCCTCAATGTTAGGACCCTGTGTACTCAGCATGCTGCCTTACTGTGTCCAAATTTGAGGAATATAATTTCATGATATAAAATACCAGCTAGCCCTTAGTAATAGGGTTAGACAGGAATGTCATGATCTCCAGTGACCCATTAGGGCCTCATTTGAACATAAGATTGACAGAGGTCAATAGAAATGAATATTGCCCTTAATTAAGGAGCTTGATATATTCCATTACTGAATTGGGGGTAAAAATTTAAACAACCCAAGAAAGAGATACTTGTTCATCAATTTTCTTCTGATTTCAAAGGGATTGAAGGGTTTTTTTAAAGGACATTTAGCTATGAATAACAGAAGAGATATTGGTACTAGTGTAAGCAAAGGAGAGGCCAGTAAAAGGAAGCAGCAAGTCCCATGGAGCCAAGGGCAGAGAAGCAAGCTGGCTTTAGCCACAGTGAAAGCTGGAACTGGACAATTGAGCAATGCAGGGTAACCATGCTCCCCACCCATCATCCCTGTTTCTCTGTCTTCTGCTTCATTTCTTTCCTACTGTAGCCCGTCTTTCTCTTTTATTCCCAGAAAATGGATGTAGCTAACATTTCTGGCCCATCTGCTGGCCTGAGGGGGAAAGATCAGTTACAAATACGGCTGTTATCTTACCATTCAGTGTGCAGGGTAGCTTTGCAAAGGTTTGGAGAGTCTGCCAGGCAGTGCAGGTGTCCATTACATGCTGCTCTTTGACTTGCCATCACATAGGAGCATATGCAGGCATCCGAACACAGAGACATTAGCTGTCCACCCGCACAGCCAAGCTGTCCTTCAACCCTACTATTTGAAAGATGACCTGACACACCATAGTTAATCTTTGTGAGGCAAAACATCAAAAAATTGCTCTAGAGCCAGGTATAGTGGCACACTCCTGTCATCCCAGTAACCTGGAGGCTGAGGTAGGAGGATCACCACCAGTTTGAGGCCAACCTGGGCTACGTAGTGGGTTCAAGACCAGCCTAAACCACATAGCAAGATTTTTGTCTCTAAACACCAAAAAAAGAAAAAGCTCTTGGCCCTGATTTTAATTCCCATGATCCTCATTATTGCAACAAACAAACAACCACCCCAGCAAACAGTTACTGCCCTTACCAATGGAATGAAGCCCCCAAACTTCCCTGTTTTCTGCAAGGTGAGATGGTGGCAGTGGAGTCCTGCCTGACAGGACCCCTGTTAGTGCTTCTGGGGAGTAGTTATCCATAGTACTAGCTTAGTGCTCCACCTAGCGGTCCAACTTTTAATCTGTTTTTTTATTATTTTTTAAATTGCCAAGAAAAATCAGAAACAATTTTTGCATTTATTTTGTTGGTACATTTTAGGTAAACATAATGGTAACATTCATCATAGGGAATTGATATCTATATATGATATATATTTATTCCTCTTTTTCCCCAATCCCCTCCCCTCCCTTCAACTCCCTTCCCCTCATTTACAAAAACTTTGCTTCAATTTTTTCATTTTATTCTGTTTTTTTGTCCCTTCCTTCCTTTCTCCCTCCTTTGTTCCCGTTATCATTTGAACATTTTCCTTTCATTTTCCAATATCTTTTATACATAGCTAAATCTTGGAAACAGCCCAAATGCCCATCAACTGATGAATGGAGAAAGATGTGTGTTTTTTTTAATACAAGGGAGTACTACTCAGTCATAAAGAAGGATAAGCTTGAGACATTTCTAACTAAATGGATGGACCTTGGGACCATACTTCTATGTGAAATAAATCAGAACAGCATGTTTAAATACTGCATTGTTTCTCTGGTGTGAGAAACTGAAACTGTTAATCTGGGTTTAAAATCAGCTCACTTGGGAAACAGAAATTTAAACTCTCCAACTTTCTTTTTCCTCTATCCGAGCTCCACCCCTTACCCTAGGTTTAAAACCTGCTACCCCGCCTCTCAGGGCCAACCTTCTGACCTGAGAACATGCTGTCTGGCTAATAAATCTTTCTGCCTCCATCAGTGGCTTGTGAATCTGAAGTCTACTTGACAAGCCATGGGTCAGGAGAACCTAGGTCTGACTCATGGAATTCCAAAGGGAGATCTGTATGTGTTTCCCATATCAAAGTCGTTTTTTGTCATGTGGTTACCAATCCCCAAAACAGCTCTTTTTTTACTAGTTAGTTACATCCTACTGCTTAGGGAAAATTGGAGTTTTGTGGAATTTACTGTGTGTCACAGGGTAGTTTTTTTTTGTTGTTGTTGTTACTGGAGATTGAACTCAGGACCTTGCACTTGCAAGGCAGGTGTGGTGCCACTGAGCTAAATCCCCAGCCCTGCAGGGCACTTTTAAAAAGATGATTTGAGGGCCGGGGATTTAGCTCAGTGGTTCTGCTGCCTGTCTTGAAAGTACAAGGACCCGAGTTCAATCCCTGGTTCCAAAAAATAAAATAAAATAAAATAGATAAAAAGATGATTTGAGACCCACAAAAGAGAGTACAAGGCCAGCTACAGAGTATTTGCCATTTTAAAATTTGTCTTACAGTAAGAAATAATGACCTAGTCCCGAATTTATGCTCTTACCCCCATATTGGGCAAACCAAGAAGGTCAAGAATTTGTACATTGGTTGAATTTCCAGATTAGCAGTGAGGGTGAGTTGTTCATCTAACTGAGCTGGGTGGTGGTTAGAAAGAGGGCTCTGGAGCCAGCCTGCATGGGGCTGAATCACACCTCCACCACTTATTTCCTGTGGGACTTTAGATAAGTTACCTAATTTCTCTTTGCCTCTGTTTCCTTGTAAAATAAGGATGAGAGGGTTTGTGATGATTTATTTTTTATATCAACTTGGTAAGTGTTAGAGTTAGCCTCAAAAATGGATTTTTGATGTTCATGTAATTTTATAATGATTGAAAAAATTTAAAAATTACTATACTATTAAAATGCATTAGACTTAATTATAAGTTGAATACCTAGAAGCTCCTAACTCTGCCTCGTTGCTTCAGTGAAGCACCTTTGTATGTGCCATAGTAGGAACACCCCCAAGTTCTGCTTAAAAGACAAAGGAAGAGACCTAACAGTGTTTGCAGTATGCTAGCCTTTATGCAGGAAAAGACCATGTATATGCATCCGCTTTCTCTACAGAAAAGCTATCTTGGGTGTGTCTGTTTTGGAGTCTCAGCCTGGCTTCTACCATCCTTGGTTTGGTTGACTCAGCTCCCAGCAGAACATGAAAGACCTCATCCTCAGGCCAAGTTGATAGCACATTGCTTAGTGTTCAGTGGGTCTTGGCTAAGAGAGGGTGCTGGGCAAATGGAAAGCCAGTCTTTGATATTGGACTGGATTCAAATCCTGATGCTGCTGTTTTCTGGCTATTAAACCTCGGAAAAAATGGTTTAATCTTTCTTTGACTCAATTTTGTCATCTGTAGATGCAGAGAGGGTTCAATATTACAGATGTGACAGAATTCCTAGCCTTCAGGGATTGCTGACCCCTGATATTAGAAGGAGGTGCCGGTTAGCTCTGCTTCCTATCACCCCATCCAATCCATCTCTTTGCTTAGGGTTATTGTGTGGGGAAACAGGCAATGGCTCCAAAAGGGGGAGGGTTGGCCTTGGGAAGAAAGGAGGGACATGCAAGTAGAACCAGAGATGTGGACAGCATTTCTCAGGGTTGGGGCAGAAGCCAAAAGGAGATCCTGATGGCAGCTCTCCAAGTGAGTGCATGTGTGTGTGTAACTTTGTGCATCAAGAGCAGAGGCTCAGAGAGGATAGGGAGGGTGAACAATCCACTTCCATTTCTCTGTGGTAGAGGACATGGGTCTGTCCCCCAGATGAAGATAGTAATAGAAGATTTCATTATGTGGTCACCAGTGAATTCAGCTCTCTGTGGCTGAGCACCTGCCCCCTTCCTGTTGGTTCCTGGAAATGTACAAGATATTGTGGAGATAGACGTAGAAAAAAATTAACAGTAAGTCAGTTGTTTTTTGCTTTTTGTTTTTGGTACTGGGGATCGAACTTGGGACCTCATGCTTTCGAGGCAGGCGGTGGAACCACTGAGTTAAATTCCCGGCCCAGTAAGTCAGTTTTTGATAAAAACCTTTCAGTGTTTTCCTGCATTACTCATCATAATGTTCAGTGTCCTCATCCTCATCTATAATGCCTTGATGACCTGGATCTTCGTCATCTGTCTTCATTTCTTTTCTCTTATGGTTCCATCTCACTGGTCTCCTCCCTATTCTTTTCTGCCTCAAGGCTTTGCCATCTGCTCCTTCTGCCTGAAATATTCTTACCTGATCATCTCATGGGTTGTTCTTTCACTTCAGGTCTTTTTCAAAGACAAGTCACATAAGTGAATTTTTGCCTCACCATCTTCCCTGTTCCCAATAGGATTCCTACATAGACTCCCTACTTTTTTCTCCTTTACTTTTTCTGTAGCACAGATCACACACATTGCATAATATTTACAATGCCCTCCATCCTCTTCAGAATGTAAGCTCCAAGAGGAAGGACTTTGGCCTATTTTTGTTATTAGGCATCTCGAATGTCATCGTAAGACATTTGGATCTTGTTCAGGTGACAGTGATGAGAGGAGGCACAGTCCACTTCACAAGTCTATGATCAGTTTAACTGTCACTGGGGGCCACACGCTCAGCAGGGTTCAGGATGGCCACTGTTGTACCCAGTGAGAGAGAACCAACCAGAGACCGATATTAAATCCACACAGGAGTTTATTACTGGCCGGGACCCGAGCCGAGCATAGGACTGGAGCCTCGACTTGGGGGGAGACAAACATGTTTTATACATCTTTGAGGCCAACAGTTTCTAGGCCCCCCTATGGGATAGAACTAGTAAAGCAAGCAAAAGGTACAGAAGCGGAACATCCTACTGTTAGGACATTTGTAAAACAATAGTTGATTAATTGTTGTTTCTAAGAGACTCTCTAAGGGGAGGAGGTTTCTAAGCTTCCTCCTTCTGAGTTCATCTAAAGGGCAGGCAGGTGGGTCAAGCAGCAATACGGAGTCTGTCTTGCTAACAAGGGTCCTTCAGCCACGTGCTCAGCAAGGTCCACGATTGGGGTTTGAGGCTCAGTGGATTCCATCATGAATTTTAAAATAATTCAATCTTTGAATTTTGGAAGCAGAATCTGAGGGGAAAGTGGAATCTCAGCTCATATATGAAATTTCTCTAGCCATTTCATTTTCTCCACGGGTGGGAGGAAACCATGGAAGAAAGAAAAACTAGATCTTAGCACATTTGATGGCACTTTTACTTTGATTTTTGAACAAGGACACTGTAATTTAATTTGTACTGTGTCCTGATAATGATGGAGTTGGTCCCGAGAGGAGGAGGTTTGTCTTAGTTAGGGAAGAAAGTTTGATTTGGGATCTGCTGAGTTTAAATGACCTCTGGGATCTCCCACAGGAAGGTGTTGAGTTTGGGTCTGGAGCTGGAGCTGGAGGCCTGGCAGGCACCTGTAGAAGGGCACAGGATGAGAGGACAGGAAGGGGTTGTGAGCAGGAAGGAGGGTAGGGTGGAGCCTAGTTGTGCTTCTCCTGATTGGATATTGAAGACTCACCCAATTCTAGAGTCCTGGACCTCCCTTTCTTTCTTCTTCCCCTTCCCCTTCCCCTTCCTCCTCCTCCTCCTCTTCCTCCTCCTTGTGCTGCTGATTGGATATCAAAGATTCCCCCAATCCTAGAGTCCAGGTCTCTCCTTGTTTTCTCAAGACCTCCTTTTCTTGTTTTCTTTTTGTCTTTTTTTTAAGGATTCCTTCTGGACTTATTACCCAGCTGGGACTCCAAGATTATCTGTATCAAACACAGGTCCCAGCATTCGGTGCAGTATTTAGTATACCCTTGAATTTGGGTACATCTCCCCAGACAATCTCTATCATTCTCTGCTCCCAGCCCTGAACTACTAAGTGTGATCCAACATAGCCAGGGATCCAGTTGTCAGATGTCCGTATGCACATGGCTCTAAACTTGCCACCTGCCACCTTTAGTAGCTGATGGAGATGACTATTTTTCCCTGGGTGAACATGTCCACGATAGGTTCTATTCACTGGGCTCACATGTTTCCTGACATGCCCATTTCCACTGGGCAAGTTCCTCCTCCCAGCCCTCCTCTCAGCCTAAACAAGTATGCCTCTGTTGTGACTTTATTCCTTCCCAGGGAGGATTCTCCATTACACAATGTGCTGTGTGGGTTTCCCTTCTGCAAGTCCCAACCTCCCCCTGCTCTTTCTGGCTTTCTGAGATCTCTATTCTCTCCTCTTGCAACCCCTCCTTTGCCTTCATAATATGCTCAATATGCTTAATTTTACATGCTCCGAACTTTTGATTCCAGCTATTCAATGTATTTCAGGAGAAATCCAAAATGAAATAAGGCATGGAATAATGCTGCACAATCTCATTTGTATGCCATATCTTAAAAAGTTACATGGAAACAAAGAATGATAGTAGGATTGTGGTTATGAGGAGTGGAAAGGAGGAAGAAATGAGGAGATATTATCTCCTTTTCTTAGAACTTTCCCCCTCCTCCTTTACTTGGTCAAATCCTCTGTATTCTTTAGGTCTCCTTCAATCCACAAGGAAATTTTCTGCACTAGAGAGTCCTTCTCTGAGGCTGTTGCTACCTGTTTGTTAGTAAATTTCCGTCATCAAAATCAGTTTTTCCCCAACTCCATGAGGAAAGAATCCTGTTTGTGTTTGTTTCCCATAGCAGCTGCCCTGGCATCTTTCAGAGAGAGGGAGGATGAATATTTAATGAACGCAAAGAACAATCTTTCATGCTAGACTCAGCTTCTGCCTTTGCTCTCCCACTCAGCCTGCTCCAGAGGAGACCCCAAGCCAGACCCACCTCAGGGTCTCCAGGTGACACTGAGGGTGACTCAGGGTCTCACAAAGGCTCTGCAAAGCAGAGAGATTCAGTGTATTTCCACTTAGGTCCAGCTGGTTTAGGCTTCCAGTTATCCAGGTATGGAGAAGAGAACCTTCCAACTGGCACTGGTGAGTAGTGCCCACATGGACCAGAAGTAGAGAGATGTGAATTGTGTGTGTGTGTGAGGTCTGAGGTTCTCAGCCCTGCACCACAAAGTGGGGCTTTTTCCCCCTAAGCACCAGGCTGCCATTGCAGTGCCATCCCCAGGACCGACTCACAGCTTTTCTGACCTTCTGGCCCCCACTGAGTCTAGGTACCCCTCCTCTGCGTACTTCTTCATTCTACAGCCCTTGGTAGAGCACAATGGTGTGTTCATTTTCTGTTTCATCCTCAGTCTGGATGTTGTTTCTCCAGGGCAGAGGCAGATATTTGGCATCATTCTTAAAATCGAGAGTGCTCAGCACAGGACCTGGCACAGAAGAGGAGCTTGGTAATTAGACAACGTTTCTCCTTTTGTTGCAGACATATGTGTGTTCCTTTGGTACAGAATTCTAGAGTCGCAGAGGCCAGAAAGGAAAGAAAGAGATGGTAAGTATGAACAGAGTCCCAGAGACAGGGTCTGAGGATGATTCTGTGATGGGATGTTGGATATGACCATGAACACTTCTGTCCACGTCAGTTCCCATGAGCCCCTTTCCCTTCCAAGGATAGTAAGTCCACAGAGATAGTCCACAGGAGAGAGCTGGTAGAGGGGAAGGTCCTAGGAGAGAGTGTTTGCAGCTTGATTGGGAATAATGATGGGCTTTGTGTGAGAGTGCTGGAGGAGACTCAGCCCTGTGCCACTCTTGCCCATTTAATCTCTCTAGTGTCCAGATTTTATGCTAGTGGGCTCATCTGCTTCCAGGATTCAACTGCTCAATCTCTATCCCAAGCCTTAGACTGATATTTCCAGTTTCTTGCCAGATACCTGTATTTTTGACACCCAAGTAATTCTTTTACTACGTCCCTATCTTAATTCATCTTTCCCCCAAGAGTGCAGACCCACGCAGAGGTGAGCAGCGGAGCCAGCTCTCTGCACATGAGTCCCCTTCCCTGGGCCTCTCTCAGTCTTCTGGACAGCAATAGCACCTAAAGCTGCAGAGGTTTGTGAGGATTACAAGGTGGCTCAGGGTCTCTCAAAGTCTTAGCGCAATTTAACACCTTCAGAAGTTTAAATGCTGTACATGCATCAACAAAAGTTTGAAGGTGGCCAATGTAACCAAAACAGAAAGCTAAAGATTTTTTATTCAAATTTGACAAAGCTAAATACATTTAAAGTAGTTCAAGTAATCAAACTTTCAATCATGCATTTTTTTCTTTTTTCTTTGTCTTTTCTTTTGTCCTTCTCCTTCTCCCTGTCTTTCTCCCTGCTCCCACTCCTTCTGTAGGCTGAATCAAGGGCTCATTATAAAAAGGCTCTACTGCGACGCTACATTCTCATCTTTCTTCACCCTTTATTTTGAGGCAGGATCTTACTACATTGCTCAAGCTGGCTTCAAATTCACAGTCATCATGCCTCAGCCTTCTGATGGGTGGGAATGGAAGCATGTGGCACCATACTTGACCTGAAAGGATGGGTTTTTTGTTGCATGTGTAATGTTTATAATGACTAAAACAAAAATTAGAAGTTTATTATTCAAAGTGTCTGAGGCTTTATCATAAGCCAAATCATTGCCTTAATGTCTCTGGTTGGCCTTCCTTTCCTTGCCCACAGCCTTGGCCAGTCTTCATCATTTCTTCCTGGACTTCTTGCTTGTGCATAGAACCTCCTTATTGTATGTATTTCTTGCCTTTCCTAGCTGACTCAGTGCCTCCCCACTGCCCTCCCACTTGCAGCAGAAGCCCTTGAATTGCCCATGGGATTCTTTCCAGCTTCCATTTGCCACTGTCCCTTACAAACTCTCTTGCACCTCCTTGGTTCCTCTTGTTCCCATCTGGCTTTTGCATCTGTGCCTGTTCAGGAATCTTCTGAAGGTCCCGCATTAGGTTACTGCCACTTGCATCCTGGTCCTAAAGGCCAATTTCATGTTGATAGCCAGAAATGGCTAGAAATAACTCACTAGGCCAAGAACAAGGAAATGGTCAATTCAGCCATGGTAGTTTCCCTAGGGAATATCACACGGTCATTCAAATTAGTGTTATATCAGACTTCTTAATAACACAAGAAGATAGTCCTGATATATTAACAAAGCTGAGTATAAGGTAAAATGTGTAGTATGATTCAATTTTCCCTTAGAAAAGTTCATAGAAAACTAGAAGAATATATATCAATTCTTAATGCTGGTCATTTCTCAGTAATTAAATTTGGTTGATACTAATTTTAATCTCCTTTACATATCTTTATTTTTCTACAATGAGCACAGGTTTTAAAATGAAAAAAAAGTTTAAACAATTTGAAAATAGAAGATTAAAATAAATAAAACATTTCCTTCTCTGAAAATCTTTTCTGTTCTACTTATGTGATCATTCTTTCCTTGTTCATAGTTCTATCATTGGAGGAATTACTCTATTGTAATTATTGGATGGATGTTTGTCTCCTCTCCTAGTTTTTAATATTCTTAGGGCAGTGATTGTGCTTTTTAACTTGTGATTTGTAGGACCTGGAATAAATTTTTTTTTCTTTGCTGTGAGTCAAACCCAGGTCCTAGCACATGCTAAAGCAAGAATTTTACCACTGAACTACATTTCCAGCCCCAATCAGTTCTTAATGAATATTTATGAGAAGAATCAATTTAACAGGGAGATAGACATTGACCAATTGAATGATAAATATCACAATTCACACAGGAGAACCTGGAAGGGAAAGTTCATGGTGTTGCTGGGATTAGAGGGTGCTTAACAAAAGGTGCTCTTTCATTCAAACAATGACATATATTTTTCAAGGAAAAATAGGGAACTCATTCTCAGACACATGCCTTCTAAGTTGATGTTAATTGTCTTTGAGGAGGTGCCTGAGGGATCTGGGTGACTGATAATCCTGATATGTCAACTTCAATGGATTAAGAAACACCTAGAAGATTAGTCAAACATGGTCCTGTGTGTGTCTAGGTGGGTCATGGAGGTTGGTCATGGGTACTGGATATGATTCCTCATCAGTACCTCTCTGGTACCCTTCTCCTGCACTGCTCCCCAGGTGCCATGAACTAAGCAGTTTTTCTCTGCCACACCCTTCTACCATGATATTCTTGCCTTGGAACCAGCTGACTATGAACAGAATTTCCCCAAACTACGAGCCAAATGAAACCTTTCCTTCTTTGCGTTATGACTGTTGGGAATTGTGTCCAACAATGAGAAAACTGACTAATATAAGCTGAGTGAAAAATTTCTCAGGGGGAAACCATATCAAGAGAAAGAAGCAGAAGCAGGTGGCTGCCTGGCCCTTCGAGCGGGTGGGAGCAATGTGAAGGTCAGTGTGAAGGTGTGAGTATATGCAGCACAGAAAGATGGCGGTTCTTAAAGAGGTAGGAGGAGAGGCGTTAGGACAAGGCAGGGTTCTGCACATGGTCAAGCATACAGAGAATCCAAGATGCATAGAGAATGGTGGTCAGATTGGGCAGTTAGCAGTCACTAATGACCACCATTGTTCAGCTCTGGGACCAGACTGAGTGAAATGTGCCTCTGGGATCAGGACATGTGGGCTTGTAGGACTGACAAAGGAGCTGAGAGAGGGTGGTGGGGATTCTCACAGAACTAACCCAGGAATCCCACACGCTTGTCTCTGCTGTCCACCCTCATTTAGTTGGAGACTCTTTACGTGGCTACAAAGTCTAACACAGAAAGTGAACACCAGGAGTTGAATGTCTGTCTGGACATACATCCTCGTTCCTTGGAAATGAACCATCACCTGCACCAGGAGCTCCCCATTCTGAATCTCATAAAAACAGTGAAACAAGTCCAGAGAGTATGGGGACCAGGGCAAAGCTTCCATTTGAGCCCACTGCAGCAGCTCCCACTTTCACTCTGGAGACAACCTGCAGGAGAAGATCTTCTCTGCCTTCTTTGCTCTATGATGGCTTAACACTCCAAATGGGAAGCATAATGTTGGTGTCTCAAATAGGTCACATGCTCCACACACTTCTAGTAATTTTCTACACCTCTGAGGCTGTCAGGGTGTTCACTTCTCTTCTCATTTACCCCCGGTGCACAGGACACTGCTGCAAAGAAATCCTGGACACACTGGTGAAAGAAGCTATAGCTCAGAGAGCTGGAGTGCCTTTGATGAACACCTATCTTCACGAAAGTGGAGATGACAGCCTCATCTAACACATACTTCCTGATGTCACCTGCACTGAACAGTCTTCCTTTGCTAGATGCCTTCAGCAGCCAGAGCAGAGGCCCCTGAGCTGGGTCCCAAGGAGCTGAGTGGGAAAGCCTGGGAAAGGTGGTGCTGGCAGAATGCCGTGGTGGTCCAAGGGGTCAATGGGCATTCATCTCCCTGCTCCACATGCTGCTTCAGGCAAGTGCAGACAAGCCAGCACACCCAGGGCACAAGACACAGGGTCAATATCCCTGAGTTTGATTTCACCAATCTAAGGGCCCTAGTTAGTTGGCTTTCATCTGGGAAATATTTATAGAAATATTTCCTCTTGCTGGACTCAGATAAGCCTAGGACTTCCACTCAATGTGGGTGCTCCAAACAAGAAGCGAACTTCTGCAGAGCTGTATCCTGAGCTGTAATCAGAAAGGAAGCCTTGGGAAATATGGTTTTACCCAGAAAACTGCCCAGGCACTGGCTGTGGCCAACTCCATTGCACACAGAGCTTGGACCTCTAGTCTTCCAAGACCTATTTTGACACATCCATATCATTCAGGATGAAGAAGAGCACCTGTTCTGGCTGAGACAGGATCTGACCAATGAAGACCATGGGGGCAGCTAAATCTTTTGCCAGACTCGTACAATGTACCTGGCCAGCTCTCTGCAGCTGAAGTAGAAGACATGCTGGAAGTGGTCCCTGTACAGCTGGCCTTGTTCCCGGCCTCTGCGTCTGCCAGTACTTCCCAATTCCAGAAACTCCATGCAGTATGGCTGTGTGAGGTTCTTCCTGAGTGCCAGCACCTGGGCCAAATACGTCCCAGATTTCAATCAAGTCTCCTTTCCATTGCATTGTGACACCAGCTTTCCCTGACTAGGGACTCCTGCCCTCTAGGATGATATTTTCTGTTGTTTGTTTTTTGTTTTTCTCTTTGTAATGTTGGTGATTGGATTTAAGGGCTATTGAAATATGCTCTGTGCTCCTTTTTGTAATATTTGTATATAATATTTGTTAAGTTGCTTGTCTTTAACTTGTGATGTTTTGCTTTCACCTCTGGAGTAGCTGGGATTATAGACTTATGCCACTGCATCTAGCTGGTGTGAGGTTTTTGTAGCAGCTGTGTAAATTTCTGGTACAAATCCTGATTTTTCCAGGAATGTATGGGGCAGGACTTCTCTTTCTGTTTCTGGTGTGTTTTCCAGTTCCTCTGTAAGGGAAGGAAAGGTGGAATTTACATACATAGAAAAGAGTTGTTCATTAATTAATTAATTCATTCATTCATTCAAGAACTGAATGAATTTAGAAACTCACTCCAAATAAAATACTGCATTAGCTGTAAACAGTGGTATGTTCTGCCATTCCAGTGGATGGAACATGGATGCTAGAATAGAAAATTCTAGTTCAAGTCTTTACTTGACCATGTCCCTTTCCCTTATGGCTCTTTTTTTATTCTTCAAAAATTTATCAAAGGCATATTAGAGGCTAAGCTCTGCTCTAGGGGCTGGGAATAAAGAATGAACAAACAGACACAACTGTTTGCCCTCATTAAGCCCATCGTTTGGATCATTAGCCCCACCGAGCCTCAGTGTTCTCTTCTGTACCTCTGGGATTGTGATATCCTCTTGGAGGAGATCAGGGAGATAGAGAGGAGACAATGGAGAGTGGAGCAGTGCTGCTGACTCCTGACAGCCCTCAGTACTCACCACTGGAGGACTTGCCCGCTGGATCCTTGTGTAAGCACTTGTGAGTGTTGGTCAGAGGGCTGTCTTGTACCCTAAAGGTAGGGAGTGCCAGAAATGCCGGGGAGTTAAAGTTTGAGGGTGAGAGCTCCAGAGAGAACAAAAGGCAGTCATCTGGCCCCAGGACAGGCTCCTCTGAGGCAGGATCTACAGTGTTTCCTACACATCTCAGCAGCATCCAACCTCAGGTGATGTTATGATTTGGGTATCATTTGTCCCTATCAATACTCATGTTGAAAGGTAGTTGCCATCATAACAGTGTTGGTATGTAAGGCTGAGTGGGAGGCATTCCGGGTGATGGCGATGTACCTCACATAACGAATTAATATTTTTCTTGTGGAAATGGAATAGCTATCATAGGAATTGGGGCCTCTTTCCTCTCTTCTTCAGTTGCGTGTTTGCCCTTCTGCTTTTTTCTTTCCCCATCAAACATGGAGCAGCACCAGGTCTTCACCAGAAGCCAAGCAGGTACGACTGTTAGATCTCGAATGCACAGCCTCCAGAAGTCTCTTCTTTAAAAAATAAATGACTTCTTTTTAAACTAATTACTGTGCCTCAGTTATTGAGTTATATCAATTTAAAATAAAGAAAAAGAAAAGAAACCTAAGAAGGTAAAATCAAAAGCAAGTCCATGACATTCCTTCCAGTGCTGGTGCTGGTGCAACTTCTTTCCAGGCCTTCTAATACTGTATTCCACGAGGCATTGTAGAGAAGGGTAGCAAGCCACAGCGGGGACCTGGCACAATTTCTCTCTGCTCCCACCAAGTCCAAACAGGTTGGTGTTATGTGTAGGCCGAGGCCTGCCCCACATTTCCCACTGGATGCGGCCACTCAATAGCACTTCCTTTGCCTCAGGGTTGCATTCACTCTTGGGGTTTATTTATGAATGTGCACCCACCCTGTTATGACATATGGGCAGGGTGGGTGTGCATTTACTCCATGGGTTCTCTAGTATATGTACCTAGGAACAGAGCAAATGTTCAAGTCAAATCATATCCCCAGTGTAGGACTGCAGAGGAAGCAAACAGACCATGAATTCTGTACAGGAGGGCCTGAGGTGGGGCAGCCATGGGGCCTGAGCAGTTCATCCACTTGTCCTGGTGTGGGTACCTTCAAACCTGGCTCCCTCAGAAAATCACGCACAATGGGTCCCACTGCTCCCTGCAGAGGGCAGTGCTGCTCACCACCATGTCTTCCACAGTACCTGCTCTCCTCAATTAAGATTCTTGAGGGTCTTGGCTGAGCCTTCCCCTCTTTATCACTGTTTCTCCTTGCTGTCACTGCAACAGGGTATCCCCAGAGCCCCAGAATTGTGATCGTTCTACGTTTGCGGATCCCTAGAGTAGCTCAGTCCCAAATAATAGGCCCTTTTCAAGATGGCTCCTGGTTATATCTCTCTAAGATATGGCTAAGGCTGCAATGTATTTCTTTACCAAAGCTAGCCTGCCATGCAAGGGAAGTCAGTTTCAGAGCAATCTCTCACACTGGAATTAAAGACTGCAAGAAATGTATTCCTCCTGCAGCTAGGACTACCCTCTATGGGCTTACCTGGTACTTGCAGAATCAAATGGCCCTCCCTGGGGAGATAGAGTTGGTACTGGAGACCATTTTGCACTTTTCTCTGCTTTACTTCCTGGTTCTCTGTAATTTTTAGCTTTCCTGTAATCTCTGTCCTGATACTCAGAGTGCTTTTTCTCTTTTTGTCCTTGGAGTATAGTTTCTCCGTTGTTGCCTTGACTCTTCTCACTCACACAGCATCATGCAAAGGATCATTCTACTCCACTGTCTCACCTGGCAGCTTCACACTGTACTGGGGACTTCAAGGTTGGGCCTGAGGATGTCCAGTGAATAATTAAAAGCAGAATAAAACTCAGTGTCCCACCTTCAATTTTTATGTCTCCCTTTTTAACTTAAAACTTTGTCAGACCCCTGCACATCTTTGCCATAAGCATGTTAATTACTTAAGGAGTGTCTGATAAAGCTAGTACTACAAGGTTTATTCACTCTAAATTTACTTAGCCGATTTCATCTCTCTTCAAACACCAAGATAACAGTAAAGAATATCTTTTCAAGATTTGCAATGACATTCAGTTGTCAGCTTTTATAATGTCCTATTCCAGACCTCCTGGAACAGTGCTAGAAAGTCACACTCATCCATCATAAGTCTACAGTCACCTAGGATTCAAAGAAAAGCAGGGCTTTTTATCCATATCGCTTCATGAACAAACTCAGGCTGCCCCTCAAGCAAGGCAATCATCTTGTAGGGACCAGGTGTCCCCTCAAGCCATTAGGGCTTCTCCTGATTCATCTTGCAAACCAGTGCTGACATAATGAGCACGGCTTGACCAAGATTACCTACATTGGCAGCTGTGCAAATCCCCCACCATGGCTTTGTTTCCCTCTCCTATAAACCCCAAAGCTTCTGTCATCCCCTGAAGATAGATCTTGAACCTCCACATCTGTCCTTCTTGCAGTGACCACACTGATTAAAGCTCTTTTCTTGCCCCTCACCCATGCTCATCTTCTTGTTTGCATATTGGATGGGAGGTAGCATCATCTGTTGGGATTCCCCAGAGTTGGGGCTTTTGCAAACTCTGTTCACAATACCATCTTTAAAATATATCTGGAACCATCTCTTCTTCTGACACCCACCAAGATGGCTGGTCCAGCCAGCATTCTCTTCCTCAATCTCTGCTCCGGGCTTCTCACTGCCGCCCCGCCACCCCCCTCCCCCATGCTGACGCCGCCCCTTCACTTCCTGCTCTCAGTCCTTCAGCCAGAATTACCCATCTAAAATGTAAATTAGGAAAGGCCACCGTTCAGCCCCAAGTCTATTCTTTTCTGCTCTGGATCTTGGTTTCTTTTTTATTCCTTGAACACATCAATAACATTCTCACCTCAGGGCCTTTGCACTAGATTCTCTGTTCTTTTGGAATGACTTTCCCCAGATACCTATTATGGTGTAAATATGAAAGGTCCCCCAAAGATTCACATGTGGGGGGCTTGGTCTCCAAGGCGTCAGAGTTCCCAGGTGGGGCCTGGAGTGGTGAGTGAATTCTGAGGGTGCTGACCTCATGGATGGGACGAGCCGTTGATGGGTTCGAAGCTGAACAGACTGTTAGGGGGAGGAGGGGTAGGTCACGGGAGTCGGGCCTCTGGAGGGCCTACCCTGTCCCTACCCCCTTTCTCTCTGCATTTCGTGCTCTCTGCTTTCTGGTTGCTGTGCTGTTTCTGCCACATCACAGGCCTAAAAGTAATGGAGTCACTAACTGTGATCTGAAATCTCTGAAACCATAAGTACGTATACATTTTTCTCCTTTGAGTTGTGTATGTCAGGTAGTTTGTCCCGGGAATAGAAAGGTGACTAACACATGACCTAACCTGCAAAACAGTATTATCCGTATTTTAGAACTGTTACCCTACTTTATTTTTATGTATGACACTGTGAAC
Organism: Heterocephalus glaber; assembly: GCF_053883595.1. Classification (NCBI taxonomy): domain Eukaryota; kingdom Metazoa; phylum Chordata; class Mammalia; order Rodentia; family Bathyergidae; genus Heterocephalus; species Heterocephalus glaber. The sequence goes on along the minus strand of NW_028258351.1, from coordinate 17,526,405 downwards.
TTTCAGAAGTGACGAGTTAGCCTGTTTTGTTGATTGTTCAGTTTCCTATGCCTGATACAGTGGTTGCCCACATCCTGAGAACAATAAATGTTTACAGACCCTGAACGCTTTTGACTTTTTAAATTCTTCTAAGCAGCTACTTATGCTAACCACTAGATGGCACTCAAGTACTTTCTGTGCCTTGAAACCTCAATTTGAGGACCAGTTAGTGCTTTTTCTCTTAGGCTTAAGGTTTAAAACTTAACACTATTTCTGGTGCCTTTGGTCTTAGCTCCCTTTCACCGGGACTTTTTAAGATCACATTAAAACCCACTTTTGGAGCTTGGTTATGGTGGACTAGACATAAACAGCATAAACAGGCTGCTCCAGGAGACTAAATTAAATCAACAGGTATGTGGCTGCATGATGATACAGGGAGCCATAGGAAAGTAGTAGAGTGCAACTCAAGAGAGTTAGCAACCAGGTAAAATCCAGAAATAATCTCGATACTTAGAATAGTAAGTGAAATCGCAGAAATAGAGTCCATCAGCACCAAATGCAATGGCTTGGGGCGGGTGGTGGAGGGGAAGGGGCATCTTCCCTTCAGTGGGCTGAAGGATAGACTCCCAGCGTACTCTAAAAAGGCTGGCTCTGCTATTGAGCATATATGGAGACTGAGTAGAAGGAAAACCTGAGTTCTGCATATCAAGCCTGTAGGGGAGAAGTGTTCAGTATTTCCCAGTGAATTTAGACAGTGCGGTGACAGGGAGCTGTCGTAAGAAGCACCCCATTGCTGGAGAAGGCAGCATAGGAGAATAGAAAACACTGCATTTTTTTCTATCTCCAAGACACAATGGCACCTTCTCTCCAGTGATGCGGAAGCCTTTGGCCATGGGACTCACTTTGGGCCTAGGCAAATAGGGACTATGACAAAGGACGGCTAGGAACTCCGGAGAAGTGATGAGTACTCTGTGCCCAGTGAAGTGTCAGCTGGTAGACAGTGGGAAATGGAAGTTGAGGCAGAGGTAGCTTCCATTTAAAAACCAAAGCCCCAGAGCCAAACCCAACAGTTTGAATATTGTGACCATGAAAGAGTTGAGTTGTGTGTGGATTTGCTGGGGACTTGGGGCTAGGAGTATAATTGGCACTACAAAATAGAACTTTAAAAGTTGGATTTTTTCTTTTAGAGATAAGCAATTTCTCCAAAATTCTTCCTGCTGAGCACATAACCAACATCTCCTCTTCTGAGCCCAGATGAGGCGACAGAATATGCTGATGCCAGCCCCAGGAGGCTGGAGCCCAGTTTCCTTTCCATAGGAAAAGAGATGAAGGGCCAGGGATTTAGCTCAGTTGTTCCACTGCCTGCTTCTCAAATGCAAGGTCCTGAGTTTGATCCTTGGTACTCTCCCCCAAAAAAGAGATGATGAGTTGAAGATGGCTGGAAGCATTAAAGCAGGTGGGAAAGGCTGTCCCCAGCTGTCCGCAGTTTTTCATGGCACGGCTGAGACTATGGTATGAAGATATGACTTTGACATCTTGAAGGATCAGGGATGAAGGCAAGTGAGTACAGCATAAAGTCACTTACTGGAGCTGCTGCTGAGCTGTTCTCAGAGTCCACAGGCCCAGGACCGTCCTCTGTGCCCCTTTCCTGGCTGGCAGTCTCTGTAGCTCCAGCTGGTCTAGGCAGGGCCGACATGGGCGATCACTCCTCAGCTCTGTGATTCTCCAGCCACCTCTGCACCTTGGAAGACAGAAGCATCTGACTTCAGATCCCCAGAGAGAACAGGTTTCCACCCATGTCCACACCACATCTAACACAAGAACAAGATTTCCCTCCTTTCACGATGAGTGATATGGAAATATCTACTCCTTTCAGGTATGCAGTCAGCACTGAGAACCCAACAAGATGATCTCAATAGTTAGACAGTACATTTCCCCAAAGTTAGTATATCTCAGGCTTAGATAAGACTGCACTAAATACCAATAGTTGCAATTATTTATTAAAAAATACAATCTGGCCATCCATTCCCCCTCCTTCTTTTAATCTTTCCTCCTGTGTTGAGTAAAGGAAATATCAGGACTCAGTGTCCCCCCCTCCCTGCCACCATGATTTGGATTTAATATTATGAACTTAGATAATGTAAACCCAAATAAATTTTAAAAACACCGATTTTCCAAAGAATACTGGCATTTATTTGGGAAGAGCATTGCAATAGGAAGAACAGAACACTAGTGGAAATATGTGTGCAATAGTACACTACAAGTGTACCCAGAGATATTGCTGTGAGGGCAAGCTCTTAAAGAAAAAAATCAAGAAGGATTACATCAGATATTCTGAAGCAATAATACTTGGTCACAGTGATTGATAACCAGAATGTCACCAGTCCAAAGTTGAGCAGCCAGTTGCTGGACAGATGTCCTTGCAGAACTACTTTTTGTACAAGGTTTCTGTGACCTCCAGGCAAGCTTGTGAGTCCTTTTATGACGGTTGCATCAGGTAATCATATGTAAGAACCCTTCCTTCAAACTTCAGGGGTTTATCAACATTTTGTGTTAGGGTTAACACAAGCGACTGTATTTTGATTTTGACAACATTCACATTTCTTTCACAACAAAAATCTATACACATACCCACATTGGAAACCTCCAAGAGCACCCACAATATCCAAAGGACAGTTAATTGGTATCACTTACACATCCTTTCTTGGTGAGAATTCTCATTTGACTTTCTTAACTGCATTTAATTTTCAGTGAAGAACAATGATCCAGTTCCTGCTTTACTACCCCAAAGCCTCAACCAATAAGATCCTCCTATATTCTAGGCAAGGCACAACATGGTTTCCACCCCAGCAGGAAGAAAGAAATCACAGTTGGTGCTTTAAAATTTCTTTTCACCTTGAAAACATGTCAGAATTACAGGAAATGGCAATGTCGGTACGGTGAGCTCATACAATCTTTACCTAGATTCCCCAATTATTAACACTTTGACATGTTTGCTTTCTAACACTGTATGCTTATTATTTTTAACATAATTTATTAATTTGTGTTTTGCTAATTATTTGAGAATAAGTTGCAGATGTCATGACTTTTACCTGCAAAGGCTTTGGCAAGTATCTACTAAGAATAAGGACATTTTCTTACATAACCACAATGCAATGATGGAATTTTGGAAATTTAACATTAATGCAATACTACTATCCAAATACATATAACTTTTAAAAAGACATTCCCCCTTGTTCTTTAGACTGGTTATTAAAATTACAAAGACGCAATAAAAATACATAAACTAAAAAGTAAAAATGCTCCTTTGACTTTTGCTACCATCCCATCTACTTCCCAAGGGTAACCTTGGTCACATGATCATTACATGAATGTTTCAGTGTTACATGAAAAATAAATAGATGAATGCAGTCATTTCTCTGGATACTACACACACAGCTAAAACAAAAAGTTTTTGAGATTTGATTTTTCTACTTTTCTTGTAGATCTTTTGTGTTAATGCATATGAATCTAAATTATTCTTTTCCCCTTTTTTTGTACTTGGATAATACTTCATAGTTTGGATGTACTATAATATATTTAATCCAATTTGATGGGAATCTAGCTTTTTTTCACTAGCATTTTCTGCTACAAAACATGCTTCTGTGACCAACTTTGAAAACATTTTTTTGAGGTATGGAAACTAAGGCCTCAATGGTTTACCACTGAGCTACACTCTCAGTCCCAGTGACCAACTTTGCACACATATATACTGTTTTGTACATATGTGAATACCTGTAAGGGATAGATTCCAAGAAAAGAAATTTCTGGGTTGAAGAGATTACACATTTAAAAATTTTGGTTCAGAAATGTGTTTTTCGGGGAACTCACTTATATTTCTCTTTCAAGCACTGTATCAAGTGACTTCAAATACATATCTATGCTTCCTTGGTTTGTCTTTTAGGAAGCTTTTCAGTCAAACGGTTTGGCCCTCTTTAAAATGTGTGCAAGATATTCAATCCCGAAGCATTTGATTTGAACAACACCTTCAGTCTTGGCTTCCCTTTATCGTCTCCTTACTCTCATTTTGCAATTTTGCTTGATATATGTACTAACTTAATGCAATTCTTATTCTTAAATCTTTAAAAGTATATGAAGTTTGTACCACGTCCTTCCAGAGCAAGGTGGGGTATGAGTAAATAAGTGGCTGAATTGAGTTTTTTTGACAACAGTCCTGAATGCAGAGAGGGGACAGATGACTAACATCTACTGAGTGAGATCTGCTTCTGTCCAGGCCCTTTGGAGACCCAGCTCAGCTCATCATCTCGATACCTCTGTAAGACTGAGACTGTCATTCCAATTTTTCAATGAGAACCAGACCTATAAGACTCCAAATCCCAGTCCTGTGTATCATCAGGTCTCCCCTGGGGTAAAACCTGTGTTCTTGTTAGTGACTACCTGGTATTCTGCTTCCAGCAGGATAGTCTTCCTGTTACTCCCAAGGCTGCTTCTTTTTTTTGTTTCACTTTTTAAATATTTTATTTTATTTTATTGGAAGAAACCAATGAATGTTCAAACTTCTCTGACCTTATTTCTTTTTTTTTCCCCACTAAGTTTATTGGTACATTTTAGGTATAAAATACAGTTACATTCATCATTGGGATCTTGTACCTTTCCATGAGTATATTGGTTCTTATTTTTTTCCCCTTCCCCTTCCCTCCCTTCACTCCCTCCACTCTTCCCTATTTGCAAAGACTTTGTTTCCATTGTTTTCCTTTTCTCATATTTTTTCTTTTCCCTTTTTTCCTTTCCCCTACCCCTCCCACTTCCCCTGCTCCTTTAGGCCTTTACTTCCTATTACACAATATCAATTATACATTTTTTAAACTACAATATCAAGATCTAGGAGACATTGCCACAGATTTTACAGAATTTAAAAGGATATAGAAAGCATATTACAAAAATCTTTTTTGAAATAAATTTGACAACTTCTAAGAAGTAGCTTGGAAGACAAATTAATGAAACTAACTCTGGACAAAATATAAATTTTGCATAGCACCTATTAAAGAAAGTATATTCCTAGCTTGAAAACCTACCTATGTGTCAACAGCAGGCTCATATACATTTTAACTGATAAATTATATCAAACAATTAAAGCAGAAAAAAGAAGGAACACTTCTCCCCTCATTTTAGGAACTCCACATTGTGCTAATCCTAAAATTGGATAAAGATAATAGAAGAAAAGAGTATGAACATAGATAGAAATTTGTTTAACAAAACAAACTATTAGAAGTCAGATCTGGCAGTATGTAGAAAGTGGTTTTGTTATAGGGATGGCAGTGGTGGTTCAGCATTGGAAGATCCACCCCCCAAAGTCATCATTTTAACAGAAGAAAGGAAAAAGCCATATGATCCGGTCACTAGTTGGAGAAAAAGCATTGGACTAAATTCTACAGCTGTTCATGGTAAAAGCTATCAGGAGACTAGAAGGAGAACAGAAACTTCTCAACAGATTAAAGACATGTACTCCATACTTCCAGCGAGAACACCTTATATGAATGGAGAAGATACAATGCTTTCTCCTTAAGGTGGGGGAACAAGGGCAGATATACTTACTCTTTATCTGTCCATTAAACATTGAAACCTAGGCCCTACCAAACTAGTCTGGCAATCAAATGACACAATTAGAATAGGATTGGCAAGGTAGAAGCAAAATCTTTATATGTAGATGAAATGATCATCTACAGAGAAAATACTAAGAAATCTCTAGGAGCCCCTAGAACTGGTACTTGAATTTAGCAGGATTAGAAAACACAAGGTATACATAAAAATTCAGGTCTGTGTATACTTGCTATAAATGAAGAATTGGATATTGAAATTTAAAAGTTATGTAGGAGTACAAAGGACCTGGAAAAGTTAAAAAAAAAAAAAAAAGCAGTGATGTCAAAGCAAAGGGGCTTTAACTGTAGCTCCAGGAGAGGACTTCTGGCCAGTGATAGGTGCTAAGTGTAGGAGTGAGTTAGAGGAGGTGAACATGGAATTCTCTTCAAGAAGACTTTAAGAACAGGCCAAACATCAGCCATCTGGGGCTTAATGTGGAGAATTAATGAGGCCCCGGTGACAGCCCTACTAAGCCTCCCTAGAAAACTACAAATCTGGATGTCAACTGGTCATTAAAGTACATTACCCCAGGCTCTTTTTTCTTAACAAAATTTGGCATAGGCCACCAGGTGGCAATAATTCAACAGAAATAAGACTTAGAGCCATGAGTAAAAGCATTAAAAGCAGACTGGATGGCTCTGAGGTCAAGAGAGGGAAACATTTCTGCAAATCCAGTGGTCCCATGGAGTGGGCTGGTGAAGGGAGAGTTTTAGGGGGTGGGGGTTGAGGGCTCTAGTTCTTCCCGTACAGGCCCCAGAGAGAAACTCAGAAAGACACAAAAGGCCTGAGGAGGAAGCAGACACCACTCATGGGGGACTTGCTGTCCTCTCAGGGATCTTGGGTTGTACTTTACTCACTCTTATTCAGATCAAGGGATAGGGCTCTGCTTTCCAATGAATCTTGGGCAGATGAAGTGGGTCTCCCTTCTCATGGTAATGTGGCTGGAAGCAGTCAGACCAAAGTCTGCTGACCTGCAGAGTTTCTCCCAGTCCACAGAGGCCTGTGGCTGTGGGACAGAGCCAAAGGGAGATGCCACTGATCTTTTATGAGTTCTTGTCTGTCTATCCCATAGATCAGTGGTGGTGGACCTATGGCATGCATTATTTGTTTTTCTTTTATGACGAAAGATGTTCATGTATGAGTTGTTTTTTTTAAACTAAAACCTCAGTGTTCAGGTTTAATTGCAGTGTTACCACTTTGCAATAAATAAGTGTTTTTTATGTTGCAGTTTGGGCACTGGTCTCTAAAAGGTTCACCATCACTGCCCTAGACTATAACTTCTTGAGGAACCCTATTTACCTTGAACATTAGCACACTCTCAGGACCTAATATAGTGTATGAGTTAAATATAGTAGAAGTTCAATATGTATTTTTTGAACAAAGAAATAAATGATTCATAGAACAAGAAAGAGGTGGGCTTCATAGAGCTGTCCAGGGTTCTTAGTAACACCTGGCTTCCTTTGGTGGTTTGGCTTCCTAGGGCTTTGCCACAAAACCTGTAAAACTTCATTATTAATACATACTTATGCATTGTGTATTGCCTTGACAATCTTACTGAGCTCTTGAGGATTACCAAGTAGTCTGCTGCACTAGGTCCAAAGGAATGATCCTTTCAGCACAGAACCAAATGGGTTAAATGCCTCATTCCTCCTCTGTATTTACGGCATTTTCAGTTCCCAATTCCTGCCCACCCATATAACTGAAGTGAAAGTGTATGGTGGCAAAGTAGCAAGGGATAGTTCTGGAGAAGCAAGCAAGGGCCAGATTGTAAAGGCCTAAGGTATGAATTCATGGGGCAGGGAGTGTGCCTTGTTTGTCTCTAAGTACTCACAGTATCCTACACGAATTCCATGTGCAAAGTAAGTAATCAATAAAAGGTGCATGATTTCTAATTGTGCAGGATCACGAAAAGGATATGCATAATGTGGATCTGACTCTAAGCTCAGCCCTCTGGAATGGCTCAGTCACACTCTCTGAGGAGGAGAAGATGAAGGATCTTTACTTCTATTTGTTTCTTCTTTGAATGCGCTTACTCACATGTGCATTGACTAAATTATCCAGTTCTTAGTTCTTCTGTGTTGCTTTGGGTTATATCCAACTTTCATGTAATGCAAGGTAAAGGTAGGAGATGGGAAGGTGAGAATTAGGGACACAAGGTGAAGCTGAGAGAGCGAGTCCAAGAGCAAGGACGGTGGTTTGGCAAATTAGCTGTAGGGAAAGTGGGTTTCTGCTGCTTTGCTTAGAAACAAGTAGATTAAGAGATGAAATTTAAGAGGTATCCATGGAGATAAACAAATAGATGGATTCAGGGAGTGATTAAGGGAAAATGATTCTAAGTTTGCTCTGGTGTGACGCAGGGAGCCCTGATATCAGTTACCGATGTGCACTTGCAGCAAAAAGGTCCCAGGGTCAGGCACCATCAGGCATCCAAAGAACTCCTCAACTAAGAACGAGTTCAAATGTCACCACTTGCTGGAAACTTTTCACCTTACTAAGCATAAGTCCTTTGTGCTCACACATATTATTTTGTGTTGTACAGAGTTGTGTGCTTCTCAGTTTTCCTGTCCCCCACAGCAAGGACTTCCTGAGAACAAGAATTACAATTTATCTCTTCCAGTGTTCCCTTCCTTTCATTGCCCAGAAGAATACCTGGCATCTATTTAGTAACTGGTATGGATTTGGAGAATTTAAAATTAGATGAGACCATAGGATGGACAGAGAAGACTGACCTGTGAGGATAGATCTTTCAGTCTAAAAGGGCAGGAGCCAAGAAAGGACACAACAGAAAGTTCTAAAACACTAAGGAGAACAGAGACAGTTACAGGAACCTCTGGCTTGTGTCTGTCCATTGGTCCTTGGTCCTTCTGTGGTCTCACCTCCTGTTGTGACTCTGGCTTTGGCTGGAGGGCTCTAGCTTCTAGTTTTGGTGATGATCCCCGCCATGTCTTCATGTCCTGCACCCATGAAAGGGACATTGGCATCCCGCTGCTGCTGATTTGGGGATTGCTTCATCATCCCTGTTTTGGTGTCTTAGTTTTTCCAGTCACAGTGTGGCCCATCTTCACTATTAAATTCCCTAGCATGGAAAAATTGGTTTCAGTTTTCCAAACTGGATCCTGACCATTACAGTCTTCTTGCTTGTTTATTTCTTTGAGACAGGGTCTCACTATGTAGCTCAGACTGACCTTGAACTCACTATGTAGCCCAGGCTGGCCTCAAACTCAGGGCAATCCTGGGTCAGCCCCCAAAGTGCTGGGATTACAGGCATGTACCACCATGCCTGACCACAGTCTTTTATTATTATTATTTTTAAAAATTTTTAATTGATATGTAGTAATTGTACCTACTGATAGGGCATTGCAGTTTTCTTGCTGAGACCAGCTGATGAAGCCTCAATCTTTGGGTTCCTGGACCGATCTCTGTCTTTAATTTTGTAAAGAGGGGTCTCTTGCTTTGGTCACAGAGTCCCTGCAAGGTGATCATTGGTGGCCCTTATGAGTACCAGTGTAGCTTCCTGCTGTTCAATGCCTCTGTTTTCTTCAGTCAAACCTTGTATGGCCCTTTATTCTTATGAAGGAGGGTCTTGAATCCTGGAGGAGTAGAGTGAGAAGTTTGGTGCAAGATCATAACCTACATATGGTCACTATTTCCAGTATGCTAATTGCCTTCTGTGCCCTCCCACTTAGAAGAGAAATGTTTGAAGCACATTCAAAGGGTGGTAAACTTCAGCAATTTATTATGCTAAGAGCTAGTGCCAATAGGAAATATAAAACCCTTCCTGAGAGGCCTGGCTGAACTCAACAATTGATCTGTGTAAGATTATTAAGGGGAATGAGTTTGTCATGTGGCCATTTCTGCTCTATAGCAGTGTAACATATGTCAGGGGAATCCCTCAGAATCAGACCGAGGCTAGGTGGGCCAAGGCTGACCCCCTAGGGTTCTTTGCATGTTGGCAGGAGTGTGAAGAGACTCTCCCATCTTCTGGAGGAGATGGATGTGTAACTTCATGGAAGTAAGCTGGGACCAGGTGCAAGCTTCCCCTGGTGTGGCAAAGTGAAAACATTTAAAGCTTCAGCCTGACAAGTAAATGTGACTCTCATTGAGCAAAGAGAAAAAAGTGAAATAGAGTGAAGAGAGAGTGAAGAAAAGAGGTCTAGGTGCAGAAAAGGGAAGGATATTTCTACAAAGGTCACGAGGAGGTAGGATGGGAGGAAAGGCAGGAACTCAGTGAGGGCACCCCCATTGATGCCCATTCCATGTGCCAGATCTTTTGGCTCCATATATCAGTGCTTCCACCTGCCAGGAGCATGGCAAGACAGAGGCAGAAAAGACACAGTTCTGCTTTCTGGGAACTCGTGTTCTGGAGCAGAGGACCACAGGGCAGTGTGCCAAGTGCTCTGGTATTTGGGTGTGCCTGTTGTGGAGCCTGGAAGGAGGAGCGCTGAGAAGGCAAGGTTGGCGCAAAGGAGTCCTTCAGGGAGTCTTAAAGGATGTGCTGTGGTTGTGCAGGGGGAAGGGAAGCAGCTGGCTGGGAAAGGTAATGCAGGCATCTGGAGACTGGTACCCAAAGGCTGAAATGAGAGGGAGACTAGGGGATGTTTTGGGCCAAGGAGGTAGGTGATAATGTTGGGGGAGGTTGAAGAAGTAACTGCTGAAGGAAGCTGCCCTGAAAGACTTCATGTGACACTGGGGAGTCTGGGCCATGAGCACTGAGAAGCTGAAAAAGCAACATAGCAGAGAAGTGACACAATCAGATTCATGGTTTAGAAAGATTATCCTGGCTACAACAGGGAAATGTGATCAAGGAGGGCTAAGATTGAGGAGGCAGGGAAACTACACAGGTAGTTGTTGTGATGGTTCACCTATTAACTGCTTCACAGTTGTGCTGTGGACCCACAGTTCAGCTATAACAACCAGGCAGATAGTTGGGGACTGTCTTGTCCCTGACCAGGATCCATGAGGTTCCAATGGGGCTCACTCTGGCATGGAGAGAGTGGTTTTGGGAGCTGCTCTGGGGACAGAAATGCAGAGAAGTCAGATGACCCTACTCTGAGATGAGCATCCCAAGCTCACACGTGGAGTGTTCTGTCCTCTCAGCACATTGCAGGTAACTTGGTGTGACTCAGTGGGACAAGAGCTTTGCAGGTGGAGGCAGAGGTTTAATGGCTGCTGATGAGTTGTGAGAGCGAGGATTTTTTTGGGAATGTATGTGAAGGAGGCATTTCTATACAGCTAGATTCCTTTATTAACTTAATGAGTTTGGCTGCTTTCCTGGAAATGCAAGTGCCATTTGGCACCATCACTGCTGCTTCGGAAAGGGTGTCATTAAACTAAGAATCTGTAGGAATGCACAATAGCGATAAATGAAGCTGCTTGGGAGATTACACAGCATCACGCAGACTTCACAAGGGCCCTCCGAATGGAGGACACTCTTGCTCCAAGGCCAGCACCCAATTAGATGCTAGTGGAGATCCAGTAATTATCTGGGTCATCCAATCCATGCAGGTGCTGTTGGGTGACAGTACCTGAAGTAGGAGGTTTAAGGTAATCAAAACATCTCCCAGCCCTTCTCTGTCCCTGATGCATCCTCAAGTCCAGGTTTCTTTCTCCCTTTTTCATTTTTTGCAGTAGTGGGGATTGAACCTGGGGACTTGTGGATGCTAGGCAAGTGCTCTGTCACTGAGCTACATCCCCAGCCTAAGTCCGGATTACTAAAGATAGAACCCAGAAATCATATTCTGTTCTTTCTATGCTCCAGCTTTACCGATTTTCCTGGTGGATTCCTAGATCCACTGGAGGGAGACTTGAGAGAAATTACTTCTTGTAAGCACCAGACCAGATTTGGAACCCTAAAGCTAAGGTAGGTCATTGGATGGCTCGAGAAGAGAAATCTGTCTTCTTGTCTCTTTTGTTGCTTGGAATGAGAAGTAGTTTAAAGTTAAGGGAATATTTGGGAGTTATTGGGCTTTTGAATTTGTACTATCATTGTGAGATTTTGTCTTTGAATTGAGTTTGGACCTGAGAGTTGGGTGTAGACATCATGTGACAATAGCCTTCCCAGTTGACATCAGAGAAAAGACTGTCTTCATTCAAGGGATACCACATTCCCAGGAGCCACCATGTTAGAGAGGAAGGGTCCAAGTGGCCATAAAACATCTCCTGCTGACCAGTTGTTATTTGTCAGTCATTTTAGTTCTCATAGCAAGTCTGTAGTAGTGATATTAGTTTCTTGAAAGTGAGAAGTGGAGGCTCAGAGACATTAAGACACTGGCAAAGACCACTACAAGCTAGGCATGGTGGGGCATGCTTGTAATTCCAGGCACTTGAGAGGCTGAGGTAGGAGGTTGGTAAGTTTGACATCAGCCTGGGCAATGCTCCTGGATTCAGTCCCCCAGCCTCTCTCTCTCTCTCTCTCTCTCTCTCTCTCTCTCTCTCTCTCTCTCTCTCCCTCTCTCTCCCTCAGACATGCACATGACACACTCATAGGTAAGTAGTGAAGATAGGGTGGAACTCAGATTATCTTTATCTTATATCCAAGCTAGTGCCCCTCTCTCCGTATCCCTCCTTGCCAAGGAGGGAGGTATGTATTAGGAGAGTCCTATGAATCTGTGTTTGAGTTCATCCCAGCTGAGAAAAGTATCTGTGGCTCCCTCCGCCCCTTCTTGGCTTCCATCCCAGGCAAGGATTCCACATGGTTGGGTGCTTTCATAAAATTTTTATTTTTCAATTTCATGCTCATTGTAACAAATCCAAACAATACAAAAGTGGGTAAGGTAGGTGGAGCAAGGTCTTTCCACCCCCTCCCAGTTCAAAACCTTCTTCTATGCCTGTGACATGTGGAGTTGAAGGTGCCAGCTCTGAGCCCGGATTGCCTGCCTCTCTTCTGCACTCACCACTTACTTACTCCACAATTCTGGAAATATTATTTAACACAGTGCCTCAGTTTCCCCATCTGCAAAACAGGATAAGAGCCTTTATCACCTGAGGTGGCTATAAGGACTAAATATTTAGATAAGTGTCTGGCAAATAATAAGTATTCAATAAATCATTAGCTACTTTTATTATATATGGTGTTCAAAATCCAAAATGAGTATTAACACTATACATATTGTGTCACAGCCTCCTTTTTCACTTTACAATATGTTGTAGATTTCTTTCCAAGTCTGTACATATGGTACTTCTTTAATGGTTGTGTAGAATGTTATTTGTAAGAATGTGCTACAACTTATTCATTCAAATATGGACATTTAAATTATTTCCACTTTTTTTTTACCATTACAAACAATGTTACACCTTGCACTTTACCTAGTTTTATGAGTAGGATAGAGTTCTAGAGTAGGATCACAGGATGTTAAGATATAGATATATATTTTAAATTTGATTGCATATTTAAAATTTGCCAATATATTCTCACTGATAATGTAAAGAGGAAGCCTTATCTTCATCCCAGATTTACTCGTTTTATAACTGCTGGATTAAAGAAATATCCAACTAAATTTACATAATAAAGATATGCATACAAAAGAAATGTCCCCCTTAAAGGCACAAATATGTGCACAATATGAAAGAGGTAACCTGAAGAAAAAGATAGCAATAAGATAGCATAAAGTTCCTTCAGTTCAACTTTGAAGTAAAGATAAGTTTGTAGGAGCACTATTCAAAGATTCTGTAATGCTTATGATGCTACCTATTGTTATTCCCATTTTATAGATGAGGAAACTGAGGCATAGAGAGTAGTTTGCCTAACAATTGGCAGCTGGTGAGTAGCAGAGTTCCTATGCATCTGTTCATGCAAGCTGAGGTCCATTCATACTTCAGATTTGAAGAAACTGATGAGGTGTCAAAGAAGTGAGAACTTTCTAGGGCGAGATGCAGAGATCTGAGGGGTTCCATTCTACCATGCTACCTATGTGACTTTAGACACTTTTCCTGTCAAACATGGACACAGTAACGGGGCAGCATTGGGGCTGACGGAAATCATTCTTGTCACTCTTTTCCCCTCAGGATGGAGAGACTGAGAGGCAGGTGGCAGGACAACTCCTTCCCAGTTCCTACCTTAGTATTCCTGTATATTTATGTCAAATAGTCCATAGCTCCTCTTGCTCTCATTTCTGTACATGTCTATCAGTGTAGTAAATCCTGAGTGCCTCTGCTTTAAAAAACAAAATAGAATCAGAGCCTTTTGTGTTCAAAAGCTAAGTGTCCATAAATCAGTGCTGTTTGAATAGGAAGATGTATGTTCTTCTATGAAGACAGAGCTTTGAATTATTTATTAAGCAGTGACGTGACTTGGAAACTCAGGTACTCTCAGCCCCATGTGGACATCAGGGAGGATGACAAGAGTTTAAAGAATCATACACGGGCCCCTCACAATTTGACACCTGCCCACCTTTCCAAATCCCTTATGTCCCAAGCTGCAGCTATGCCAGACACTCACTGTCATGTTTGCATCACATACTGCTCCCTCCCCCGGATGCTGCATTTCACCTCTCCACCCTGCAAACTCATATGATTGCCAAGACCTAGTGTACATGTCCCCGTCTTTTAGAGTTAGTTTCTACCTTCCCCTGTCAGTGGCAGTATCTGTTCTTTGTAAGTCTGGCTAGATACAGAATCTTCAAGGGTAGAGCTACTTAGACATTGCCTAGCTAGCAATAGGATAATGACAAGCACATAGAGTTTGAGTCATTGAGTGAGGAAATGACTTGGTATCAGTGAGTGGCTGTCTTTGCTTGGTCAGCATAATGTATCTGGCACATGATACTGACTCAATTCTTGCCCATGTAAAAATACTGCTGTAAATGCCTTGGTTAAAAATAACAGGGTTGATGCTTTACTGACTTTGCAAGTAATACCAACCTGGAAGTGATAGCAAACACATTGAATGATCATTCAGTATTTGGGAAGATTGTGCTAGGTCAGCAATATTTCCTGAAATGAACAAGATATTGTTTCATGTGGCTAAATGTAAAGTGCTACTAATATAAAGTCTGTGAATTGGTGGCTTTTGTGGCTGGGGTGAGGGGGAAGGAAGATTCATTTTGAGTATGTATTTTATACCTCATTATAATTTTATTTAAAAATCTGATCGTTCAGTTCTTAAACTGAGGTAAGTTACAGGTAGATTTCTTATTTAAATATAAAATGAAAGGTTCCTCATTAAATATGGGTGAACTTTTTTATAATCTTGGAACTATGAATTGGACTGCACACACAATTAAAAATTTATTTGAAAGGCAAAATGAGACTGGTAATAAAACCAAAAGGAAAATAAGTAATGGCTTCTAATATTACTAAAATTAAAAATAATGGTTGACCATGAGATTATTGAAAGACAAGAAGTTTAACCTATTAGGTTATAAACAATGCTTAATTAAAAAACATCTAGTATATAAAAAATCTCTGATCAGTTGCTGCATAGCATTGGTTTAGTATATATTTATGGAGTAAGTGAGTGCCGGCACACTATATTTATTTAATTTTTAGCACATTATATTTATTTATTTAAATTAATTATATTGGTCCATTTTAGGTATACAATATAATGACATTCATCATTGGAAATTTGCACCTTTACATAGTCTCTCTGGGTTCTTATTTTTCACCCTTGCCCAGCCCTCCCTTCAACCCCTCCATCCCTCCTGATTTACAAAGACTTTTTTTCCATTTTCTCATATTAATTCCATTCCCTTCTTTCCTTTCCCCCACAGCACATTATATTTATTAAAGCTCTATTGGTTTGAGAACTGGAGATGAGACAAAAGACAAAGTCCTTGACCTTGGAGGGTAGGACTATAGGGCATGGGTTCAAGAGATCCTGATACGTCTCTGTACTTGGTCCAGTATTTGCTGGGAGATAAATGAAACAGAATCTGGGATGTTGGGCTGGGAAAAACAGGTAGATTTAACATCCAAGCTCAAATCATCTTTTATGAGCTTGGATGTAGATTCAGCTCTTTTGACTTTAAGCCTGGTGCATAGTGCAGACATCACAGCTGTGCTTCATCTATTGGAAGTGGAGTTCAGGATTATGACAGGCCCAGAAGTCAGTGGAAGAGAGGAAAATGTCACTGGAGTACAAGAGACTGGATAATTGTAAGATAATGTTAGGGGAGCATCATTTTTGTTGCTGAATTCATCATATTATATTGGGGAAAGGGTGTAGAACATACTTTAAAGAATTCTTCAACATGAGAATTATAGAAATTCATGCCAAACAAACTTAAGCAAAAGATGATTTCTTGGCTTCCAGGATCCTACAAAGGGGGTAACAGTCAAGCTGTGAGGAAAGCAGGGAAACAGGTAGGTCTCAAAGACAGTTGGAACCAGGGATTTTAGTGCCAACACCTTCCCCATACCTTATCTCTTGGGCACTTTTTTTTCATTTTCTGTTTCCACGATCAGTAGTTTTCTTCATGTGGCAGTACATATGGCAGGGTCTGAGACTTATTCATCATAGTGTTAAACACCAAAAAGAAAGCTTCTCTGGGAGACTATCTATCTATCTATCTATCTATCTATCTATCAATCTATCTACTATCTATCATCTATTGTGGTACTGGGGATCAAACCTCAGGCATTGTATTAGTCAGGTAAGTGCTCTAGCACTGAGCTACATCCTTAGCTCAAAAAACATTTTTTCAAAATCCCAGAGAAGAAACCAACTGACTCAGAGACAGTAAGGTGCTTACCCCTTGACTAGGTCTTTCCATCAGGGAGGGTGGGAGAAGAGCTTGCAGAGTGGAAGAACACAGCCATTTAGGAGGAAATTATTCTTTATTTTACAAGAGGAGACATGGCAGTTGGGCTGACTTTGGCTGAAAATAGGGGAAACTGACTCATCCTGGCTTAAATAGTGAAGAAATTTATTGGTCCATGTGCTGTAAAATATAGATGCAAAATAAGGGTCACCTTAATCCATTGGCTTCATTGTCCATATTCCTGCAGTCCCCTCACCTGTGCCCTCTCCTTGCTTTGTCTTTGTCTTCAGACTGCTTCTTTCACGGAGGCAAAAGGAAGCAGTTTTCAACTCTATCTCCAAACGTGAAATCCAGAGAAAGAGAAATCTTCTGGGAGATTTGTCACAATAAAGGGAACCTTTATGCTTAGATTCTTCCAGAAGACCTCTCCTTGGATTCTTTGGCTTGAATTGAGTCATTCACATACACTTCCTTGAATAAGTGAGTCACCAAGGGATTCCACGTGCTGATTGACCTAACTATCCATCCCTAAGCCTTTGGCCAGGAGATTGGGATTTCCCTGATCCAATTAGGCTGATTAGAGCTCATCTAAAACACCTGGGTTCTGCTCAGAGGGCGAGGTATCTCAGTTCTAACAAGCCAGCTAAAACTTAGTGTTCTAAATATCATCTATTTAGTTCCATTTTGTGGGTCAACAACTTGAGATGTGCTTAGCAGATGAGTCTCCTATTGGGCCTGGGTCTTTCCTGTACATATGGTTGGTTAATGGGTCAGCTGACATCTTCTCTTGAGATGCTGGGGTGGCGGGAACTCTCTCCCCATAGTTGTTATCCTCCATCAAGCCAGCCTGGGCTTGTTCACAAAGTAGACTCAGAGTTCCAAGAGCTACAAGAGAGGATAAGACCCAGGACACAAACATTTCTCAGGTGCTTTCTTGCCTCATATTTACTATTGTTCCCTGGGCCAAAGCAAGACCAGAATCAGGTGGGAGTATGACAGCTCAAAGGGGTAGATACACAAAGAAGTGAAAAAAAATGGAACCATAAATGTAGCAGTCTAGTGCAGCAAAGAGCAGTGATCTTGGGAGAAAGTCAGTTTCTACCATAAGATGCAAAAAGAAAAGGGTGTTCTAAACAAGGTGGAAGATGAAGAAGACTGATTGTACTATGACAGGGGCTAATTATGACGTATCACAAGAAATATTTAGGTGCAGTATAAATCTAGAGACAATAGGCTTAATTCCATTAGGCAGGGAGAAAGGAGTTCACATTCAGGACTGAAAATAAGGATTAAGGGAATTAATATCTAAACAGTGCCAGACTCTGAACTGTTGCATGTATTGTTTCATTTAACCCCTATGGTTGCAAATGAGGAAATAGGTCAGAGAATTTAAGCAACTTCCCCCAAATCACACAATAAGAAAGTTTGGATTTAAGATCAGTTGTTTATAGTTGTCATGTCTGAAGCAACCAGGATTTGGCTAAGGCAAGATTACAGCCAAGGAGGAAGAAGAGGAAGAGGAAGAGGATGGTGGAGTAAAGGTGGCTGAACTGCAAGGACTCATCACCTCACAAGCGGGCACAGTGAGTGTGGATGGGGAGGACTTTTGCCAGTATGGACCCCTAGCTGTGAGTTCTGGGGGCACAGACTGAATTTTTGCTCCAGGCCTCCTGCATGCAGCTTTCAGCAGAGTGATATCTAGCATATCCTGGGTGCTTCATAGATCTCACTTCATTCAGTCCCCACACAGCACTGATGGCTTGGGTGCTGCTGGTATCCCTATTCTACATAGGGCACAAGTGTCCACCAGAGAATTAAGCCATATTTTGAAGTTCATAGTTAATGAGTGGAGAATTAAGCCACATTTTTAAGTTCACAGAGTTAATGAGGGCTTAAAGGAAAGACTTGCAGCCTAAAATTTATGTTTTGAGACTCTCAGCAGGTCATGTGGCCAAAGGAAAGGGTGGTGGGACTGGATATGGAGACCCTCAGAGCAAAAGCTTTGTAATGCCATCATCATAGATGAATGAGGGCTTATTATTACTTGGTATGGATTGGGCTATATGTTTCATATATTTTAGTTAATCTGCAGAAGTAATTGGGGATAGATACTATTAGTTTGCCCATTTTAGAGAGGAAGAAACTGAGGATTAGTGAAGTAAGCTCACTTGTTTAAAAAACCCCACATGATTAACAAGTATCAGGGCTGGGGGTAAACTAATCAGGGCAGACCTCAATAGCCCAATAGCCTTGATCTCTTCTACCCTGTGCTAAGTGGCACCCAGCTGGAGAATATTGCCCTACCCAACATTGGGCTATGTTGCTCTCTGCTACAGTGTATGTTATATCTAACATTGAACTAGCAGTTACTGGGCTATCCACACCACACTTACCAGCACCATGTTAAACAGCACCGTGTTATCCACCATTGAACCACCTGGCATCTCTCTAACCAGTATTTGTCATCCAGGATCAAGCTACCCAGCACTGGGCTACTCAGCACTGCATTATCCAGTTCCCTGTGAGGTGCAGGAGGAGCAGGAGTCCTCAGATCTATGCAAAAGCAGATCTTTGTGGGATTCTTCTGTCAGGCTAAATGCCCTGAAAGACTGCTGGGAGCAGAGAACTTGAGCATATTGTTGCAGTTCAGGGTTGAAGATTTTGGAACGCTCCAGTAAGAGTTGAGAATTTGGCACACTGAGTACTCTCAAAATCATTGCTGCACTGTACCAAATTGTGGCTCCTTTTGAGTCTGACAGTTACAGATGCCTTTGAGGTGTGCTCACAGGAGAAGTGAGCCCCAGACCTACTCCAGTGGGAGATGTCAGATACAGGCTCTCTGTACCTCTCCACTCTAGAGATAGACTTCCTATGGGTCTGGATAAGCCCCTATCACACTGTGCTCTTCTGTTTTTCATGCTGTGCTGTAAATCTCTGGGGCCACACCAGCTGAACACACAGGAGGTGAGCAGAAACCGTATCCTCTCTCTGAACCAAACATTTCCCACAACCTCTTTTCTCCCCAGAGTCATTAATAACAATCTCCATCCTTGCAGCATCTGCTAACAATTTATTATTACATGGATAGTGTAACATTTTCATATACACAACATTTTTCATCCTTGGTTGGGTTAATTACAAAGGAATCACAAGCAAGAAGCATTCCCTCCAGCAACCCAGAGGAACAATGGCACTTTATTCTTTTCCTTACCTGAAGCCAGACTTGGCCTTCTTTCTACAGCTTCTACAACCTTCCCTCGTTTATCATCGTTGCTCTAAATGAGTCACATAATCCAACAGGAAAGGCTTCTGAGACTTTTGACTCAGTGACTTCTTCCTGTTAAAACTTGTTTCTAAAAATATGTGTGCAGGCTTTGTGTGTGTGTGTGTGTGTGTGTGCTGGGGATCGAACTCGGGACCTTGTGCTTACAAGGCAGGCAGGCAGCGGAATCACAGAGCTAAATTCCTGGCCCCCACTGGCCCTTCCTTAAAGTCAACTCTCACTTTCTCATTGAATGGACAAAGAACTTTTCCTCAGAATGCCTTTTACCAGCCACGTCCATAGGATATACAAAAAACCAGGGTGGCCAGGTGCTGTGGTGCACACCTGTGTCCCCAGCTACTTGGGAGCCTGAGGCAGGAGGATGGCAAGTTTGAGGCCAGCTTGGGCAACTCAGTGAGACACTGTCTCAAACAAATGCAGTGTCATAGAGGTGACTGAGGAAATTTAAAGTTTATTAGAATGGTGACTAACAGTTAGATGATAGAATGCTGCTACCTGGGAAAAGGGCTACAACTAACATAACTTTTTAAATTGGTGCACTGTAAGATGATGAAGTAATCTATTATAATCTATCTAGCCGCTAATGTTTATGTAGTTTTACTAAGTGCCAGGCACTGTTCTAAATTGCAATGTGTATGTATTCTCATCACCATTCGGAGGTAAAAACTATTAGTATTTACATTCTACAGATGAGAGAACTGATCCGCAAAGAGCTAAGTGACTTGACTAACATTCCAGAGCTGCTAAGTGTTGGGACCAGGATTCAATCCAGGTGAGGTCATTCTGTCTGACCTCTTATTTATTGCTCTCTGTAGCCTTCTTGGAGTGTGTATCCTACCTACTTGCTGAGGTCACTGTGATGCCTGTGAGGATTATGTAGAAGAGATGCCAAGTGAAGCAGTGTGAGGAAACACTATGAGTTTTGTGGAAAAGGCAATCAAAGGGCTGCACCTTCCAGGGCTCTCTATCCCATCATGTGACGGTAAAAGCCCCATCTCCCTCACTCAATGTCATCTCTTCCCTTAGCCCTGTCTGTGTGGGAGCCCAGTGGAGGGAAGGAATATCCTTGGAATTGGAAGATCTTCATTTGAGGCTTGGTACTCTTTCTTTCCATTTAAGTAAGAGAGGAATACCAGCCCACCAACATGGCCTTCAGCTAACCAGCTGTGTCCCTGTATTTGTGTATTTTCCCTTTATGAGCCTTAGGTTTTATAGCTGTGTAATGAAAGTTTGACCTGTATAATACCCAATATCACATCTTGCCCTAATGAGGCAATTCCTGTGCAGGAGGCAAAAACCATTCACTTGGTGAGTTGACCTCAAGTCATTCTGGTGGTGGTCACAGAAAGCATCTCTGGAGAGTAATTTTGGGTTCAGATTTAAGCTCACAGGAAGAGTGCCTTGATCTGAGTCTGCCATGGGCCCTGAGAGGAAGGAGTGGCAATTATATCAGGTATTTAATATCTAGTCCCAGGAATTTCACTCTTTCGATGAGGAAACCAAGGCCTAGAGAGGTTCAGTAACTTCTTTAAGGTCTTACACCAAGGTAATGGTGGAGGTGGGGTTAGAAGGCAATTTTTCCATATATCTTCCATTAAACATCACGGATGAGGAGCTGGCATAATAACCAACAGAATCTGACATTTATTGAAAACTTACCATGTCTTCACTCTGTGTGATAGATTAGATTATTATTTGATCTCCCTTTGATCTCCCAGTCAACAGGCAAGCAGTTGAGAAATAAGTGCTTGTTGTATGACATTGAGGTTTTGTGATTGTTACACAGCAATAGCTAACCAATAGAGGAACTGGTATCTGAAGCGGAATGCTATCATAAAAAAAATGAAATACGTAGCTATAGTTTGGAGACTGGGTGGCAGGTGGCGAGGAAAGTGTTAGTGTAAGAGGAAGTGGTGTAATGGCACTAATGTTATGTAATGACAAAACATTTGGTAAGACTGTCACTTGCAATAACCTGGAAGGTAGAAAATGTGCCTGTGGCATTTGTCAAGTTGGATGAAGGGATTTTGAGCCAGAAGGTTGAAAGTCTGAGCTGGCTGCTGCTAATGGCATTTGAAAGAGATAAGCTCGGAAAAGAATTGGCCAGTTTGCAAGCAGAATTCCGAGTGACTACAGACCATCCAGAAATTGAAGAATGGGAAGAACAAACAAACGAACAATTTCTAACCAAACAAGAGGTTGCCACTACAACACAGCCTTGGGGTGGGGGTAGATTTAAGGCTTTGTCTGTAAGATTTTTGTGGGTTGTTTTGCAGTAATAGCTGACTGAGAGGCACTATACCAGGCACTGTGCATATATTATCTCATTTAATCCTTATAATAATCCCCAAATACAGATGCTATTATTTTCTTTTATCCTGATGATGAAACTCAGAAGTTTAAAACTATGCCCAAAGAGTACATGAAAGCCCAACAAAGCTACATAAGGTAGATCTAGAGTTGGAACTTGAGGGTTAATCTGACTCTAAAAGCCACTACCCCAGAAAGCTATTCTGCTTCTCATCCTATAAATGTCGGCATCCTCTTTGCTGTAATGTGTAAGAGTGTGGTGGGCAGAATAGGCAACCTCTCAGCCCAAAGATTTCCACACCCTAATCCCTGGAAATAGGAAGGGGGAATTAGGGTTGCAGGTGGAATTAATGTTGCTAATCAGCTGAACATCAGGTGGAGAGGTTATCTTGGATGAGTTTGGTGGGTCCTAGAAGAGGAAGAAGGAAGAGTTAGGGGCCAGAGAGGTATTTGAATCACAGTTCTGCTGCCCTTGGAGATGAATTCCACAATCCGAGGAGTGCATGAACCTTCAAGATGCTGCAAAAGGAAAGGGAATAGATTCTTGCCTAGACTTTCCAGAAAGAATGCAGCGGTGCTGATACTTTGATTTTAGCTTAGTAGACCCAGTTTGGAGTTCTAACCCCCAGAACTATAATATAATAAATCTATGTTGTTTTAAGCCATGGAGATATTTTGCTATGATAGCAATAGGAAATCAATGCAATGAGTCTCCCTAAATGGGTGCTTTGTATGTACATATGTATATGATTTTCTAAGGGTGTATATTTAATCAAAGTCTAAGTGTACTTGAGCAAGGAAAGTCCCTTGGTGATCAAATAGGGGTGAAGAAGCCAGGAAATTCCTGGGAGGTCTATAAACCTTCTATCTGTTCCTTTAGTAGTTGACCACAGCCCAACACGAAAACTAATTTAGTACAACAAGCATGATGTGCCACAGGATCTCCAGATAAGCATCCACATGAGAGAGTGGGTGCAGGCATCTGTATTTGGGTGCTGACACTCTTCTGTGACTACTTACATGTGCACATGTGTGGCTGGATGTGTCATCCATGTTCATGTATGCATGTAGACAGATATGTTCACTTCATGGTCAGGCACGGGTGTTCAGGCATGGGCGTATATGGTGTGCATGCATAATGCACATGAGAGCGTGTGTGTACCCCCTTTTTGTTGTGTGTGTGGGTGATGTGTGTATTCCCTGCATTCATTTGGAGACTTCAGGTCTGAGATCAGAACCTTTCTAGTCCATCCACCTGGAACCATCTTGAGCCAGGCCCTGGGTAGAGAGGGACCACAGGAGCCCTTGACAGGAACCGTTAATTTGCTCTTTTCTCCCTGGGGCTGGAGTAAAATGAAGCTTGTTTTCCATTTCTACACAATAAGAAGCAGTGTATTGATTTTTCCTCACTTCTGATTGCTCACATTAGAGGCTTGTTTCTAAATAATTGACACCAGGATCATTCGTTTTACTGCACAAACATATTTTATGGGTCACTTTTTCCTTTGAGACAGTCTTGAGAGGATCCCAAACAAGTCCATTTTATAGACTGATGCTTCTCTGCTTGGAGAACATCTCTACAAGGACAAGTTCAGATGCTCTGGGGGCTATTTTAATTGTTCATTTGCTCACCCATTAATTTTTCCAAAAACTTTTATTGAGTGCCAGTGACATGCATTGTGGATCTAGGTGGTAGTGAGGGCAATGGTTGAGGGGCATCAACAAACTGGTTATTGAACCAATATGGTGGGACTGCTGTGTAGGCCTCCAAGGAAGCCTTCTGGTATACCTCTTTTAAGCAGTAAATTTCAAGAGTTGAGGAGGACAAGGATGAGGGCAAGAGGGACAGTCAAAGCTTCAGGCTCCCAAGGTCCCTTCTAGCTGAGCTCATGCCACACTGACATCTCAAAGATGCTGCCCCATCTCCCACTGCCACCCCCCCCCTTAAAAAAATAACTGGAAGCCGCATAAGGCTTATTTGAACCCTCTTTTCTGGCCATTTTCCTCACAGGGAAGCCTCTGTACCTCTTTCCTCATGTTCTGATTTGAGCTTCAACACAAGTTTCTTGCAGTGCAACTTCTTTGAGATCAGAAGCCACCCTAGAATCCCTGTCTCTGGCTTCACCAAGAGGGGTTTCTGATGCTACCACTTCTCCATTCAGATAATCTTCATTCCCTGGACTTACAAAATCCTGAGAGATACTAGCTGGAATGGAGAAGGTGACCATTACTCCCAGCTGGTGTTGACTGTTTGTCTGGACACCAAATACTGACATGCCACCTCCACTTCTGGGTGAGGAGGTCTACCCAAGTCTTCTTGGTTAGATTCAAAGCTTTTTCTTTCTCAAATGGTGGAATGAGCAGCAGATTCCTTTCTTTGTTGTGGTAGCCCTTTCATGGAGAGCTCAGGTTTCCATGCTTCAGTGCCAACTCTTGCCACCTGGTGAGAGAAGGCCTAGACCAAAGGCTCCCATCTTTCTACCACCCACAGAAGGTGTCCTTCTTTCTGGCAGCCTATGTGCCTCTAAGGAAATTAGCCTTGTCTGCTCAGTGGAGGGTTGGCAATTCTTGTAAGAGATCCCAGCTGGTGCCACAGCAGTGACACATTTTGGGGACTTCTTTCATGACTTCAAGTGGCCCCAGAGAGGGTCGCAGAACTTGCTTATGTGGAGTGAATCCAAGAATGCTGCTTGCCTCTGCTGTACCCATTTCTCTTTTGTCTTCCACAGAACCCCATGTGTTCCATGTGGCAGTAGGCCTAACTAAATGAATAGGTAAGTATTTTAGCCACTCTTTCAGCTAGATGTGTCAATGTGTTGGGAGCAGAATGGTAGAATAGACTTTCTGAGAAAGTGTTTTCACAAAGGGGCAAATAATGGCAAGTGACTTTTCACCTCTCCTTCTTCCAGATTTCTGCCTGAAAATCAGACAAAAGGGTGGAGTCATCTAATAATCATGTTGGGCCATGAGATGTCCTTGATGAAATCCATGTTCTAAAGATGGTAGAGCAGAAATACTGAGGACTCTGGCTCCTATTTACTATGGAATGTTTTCTACTGGCTATCCCAGGCCTTATTATGTATGAAAGAGAAATAAAGTATTCTCTTTTTCTGCTACTACTTTTTGAATGCAACTATTGACATATGAGGTTTTATAGTTATATCTCTTACCAAGAATAGCCTGGCATTCAGGACCTGGGTGGTCTGTGCTCAAGTAATTTACCAATATTTTATGATTCTATTACTAAAACCCCAACATGCTCTTTCATTTATAGCAGAGCATTAGGTCCCGATTCAGATTGGTGCATTAAAATAACACTGTTTTCCTTAAGGTAAAAGACTTATAGGCATCTCCATAATTTGGGGATACTCAAGTGATCAAAGTAGAAATGCTTATCATAAAATGATGGATGCAAGGGGAGCCCAGACCTCAGGGGGGCATTATGGCTTCTATCTAGCTGTTTCCCCAAAGGCTCATGTGATCATAGGTGGAAAGTTTCAAGAGTGGCTGGATTAGGGTACGTGCATGTGAATTAAGGGTATGATACTGGGATTAAAGGTGTGTATAGTGGAAGCTCCACCCTGAGTATGTGTGGCACCAATCTAGATGGAATATAAAGGGATTCTAGATGGAATATAAAGGGAGAGAGGGAAGGCAGCCTTGCTGCTGTTGCTTGCTGTTTTGGCTACTTGCTGTCTTTCTGCCTTGCTGTGCCATGGAATATTTCTCCTCCGCAATTCCCCTCTGTCATGCTGCCCTGCTTTGGCATCAGCTGACAATGGGCTGAAGTAAAGTTTTCTCCTTTTAACTTTTCACACTCTTCAGACTGTGAGCTGAAGTAAAGTTTTCTCCTTTTAAATTTGTGTGTCACATATTTTGTCTCAGCAATGAGAAGTCACTAGGTTGGGGGATTTTCTTAGAGAATCCTCCAATACAGGTATCTGCAGGAAATTGGCAATTAACATAGGTTAAAGGTGCATGGGATGGCCAAACTGCCAGGGTGTGCATCCCAGAAGAACCCTCTGTACTTCATAGAGCAGTATGTGTACATGTACAGACTGCTTGTGGGCATCTGTTTGGCTGAATGGGTTATTAAGGTCTGTCTTTTGGTTGTTCCGTGCCCATACCATATTAGCTAATTATCTTGAATAACACCCCTCCATTTTAAAGCCCTTTGAGCCTGACATCTTCCTCCCTGGGTGATGTACTACTTCATTTCCTAGTTTTATCTGCAGCCATTGGATTCACTGGGGTTCAAACTATCTACATGTATATATGATTTATTTTTCATGTGCTCATCTCTCCATAACATTGAAACAGAAGTGCAATGCCCCAAGTATGTGTAGTAGATCACAGAAGCCCTTCCTCCAAGTGGATAATGTTCAGACTCTTTTTTCTTTAATTAGTTGTCTTTTAATTAATACAATCATGTCTCAATTGGGAAAGAATCATTCCATCTTCACACCTACCTTTTTCTCTGTGCCCAAAGGACAGGCTTCTTACTTTCAAACATAGATAGCCACCTATTATACAATGCTGTGTCCTTCAATCAGCGTCCTGCCTTCTGAAATATACCTCCATTCAGCAGGCACAAATGCCAGTGCTTCCTTCTTCCAACAGCTAACCTGGCCACACCCACATCTCCCAGAGGCATGCCATTCCCACTCCTTTTCGTTCTTATTCTTTATTCCAGAGTTACAATACCTGACTTTCTGAGAGTTCTAGATATTCTTCTTTCCCTAGGCCCTTTGGGAAGGTTAATTAGGGCTCTAACCCTAGGTGAGTTAAGGGTCCCTCATTGCTTATTTCTTACAATGCTTTTTTAAGTACTAGGAATAAAACCCAGGGCTTGACGAATAAAACAAGCATTCTACAACTGAGCAAAATCCCCAGGCCCTTAGGTGTTGATCTTGATGGAAGTGGAAGTTCCTTTCCCTTTAATGTTGCTTGCCCCTCTGCCCTACTCTATCCTACAGGTCCTGTTACCCTCCCTCTACCCTAGAGAAGAAATGCAAGATCATTTGAAAAGGAGGAGATCTTGGGAATCTTGTCTATAAGAAGACTGGAAAGGTATTCATGTCTGCAAGAATTTAAAGATCTTCCTGGAGGACTTCCTGTTCAAGATGATGAACTAGCATACATTTTATTTGCATCTTGTAACAAGGACAGTAAAGGCATTCCTCTAACAAGGAAGACAGAAGTGGGGAGGAAGATTTGTGGAAGAAGATGCATAAAGAAATGCTGGTTGATTAAACAGAGTGGAGAAATTCAGCTCGATATATATTCAAAGAGGACAAACTTAGTAAAGCCCATGGATGGCCTCAGACTTAGAGATGATGGGTACTTTAGGCTGAAATGAGAGAGAAAGGCTGAAAACAGGAGGAATTGAAGATATGCACAAAGGCAGTTAATCCTCACAACCTTGCTTGTCTTTCTTTCCCAAAATGTAGACTAGATGACAACATTGAATTTATCCCCTGAGCAAAAATGAATGATTATTTCTTTATAAAGAATTAGCACATATTAATTGTACAAATTAATATGTGACATTTCCAGTTATGAGCATTTCATTCATTGAATATTGACTCTTCCTTCTACTCTGTCCTTTCTACTCTGGTCCTTTATTGCCTTCCCCTCTGTGACCCCCAATCACCTTCCATTCCTTAATAGAACCTTGAGAGTGATTATTGTATGCCCATTAACAAATGAGTAGATAAAGAAAATGTGATATTCATACACAATAGAGTATTACTCTCTAATAAAAAAGATAAACTCGAGGCATTTGTGGATAAACAGATGCACCTCAAGACCATAATGTTAAATGAAATAAGTCAGACACACAAGTTTAAATATCACATGGTTTCTCTTACATGAGAAACACAAAATATAAATAAATAGCGAAATAAAAGATAGATAATAGGAAGTAGAGAGACCTTTTTCAAATAGGAAGGCAAATAAGAGACAGAGGGAGAGGGAAGGAAGAAAGGGAAAAGAGATGGAAAAAGAATTGAGTAAAAAATAGAAACAGAATTTCCACAAATGGGAAAGGGAACGGGAGATGGGGGAGCAAGGAGGGATGGGAGAAGAAGGAGATAAAACAAGAATAGAGATGTTTGTGTACATGTATAAACTTTCCTGTGATAGATATAATCATTATGTACTGCAAATGTATCCTAATTAAAAAAAGAAATTGTGTGAAATGTTGGGGAAGAATGAGGGTGGTGAGTAAGACTTGGGGTGGCATTTGGGTAGAGGATTTGATGTAATCATGACTTGCTGATCCTTCCTGTGGTGTGAAGCCTTCCAGGTGGCCATCTTCAGCTTTAGATACAGAGTTCCTGGTCAGAGAATCAACCAGTTCATTCACAAAAGTGAATGAATGACCAAGAAATCCTTGCACATTTCAGAAGACTGAACTACCCAAGAGACAAAGTAAGGTAAATGGAAAATTGACTTCAGAAGAAAAAGAGATGATTAAAGAGAATTTTAAAAACATCTTCCATCTTCAAAGCATTCACTCTGACCCTGAAGGTATCCAGCTGCCTGAGTGGCCCTATTGAAAGTTCTCAAGTTTGGGTCAATGTGGAAAATTTAGACATCTTATATCTGAAAATTGAAAATCTATGCTGTAATGTCCAAAATGGTACCCATTAGCAACATGTGGCTATTTATACCTAACTTTAGACTAGTTAAAAAAAATTAAAAGTTCAGTTTCTTAGATGCAGTAGCCACATTTCAAGTGCTCAATAGCCACATGTGGGTAGTGTTTGCATCACAGAAGAAAATTTTATTGGGCAGTGTTGCTCTCTAGCAATAAGTTTCAGATGAAACTTGGATTTTAGCACTGTTGCAAAGATTTATATGCACACACATATACATCAATCACTTCCCCTTATTTGTTTTTATATATTTTTAAATTGAGGCATAATTTGTGTATAGTAAAATGTACAAGTCTTAAGTGTACAAATCAATGAATTTTTAATACGTATATACAGTGTGTATACTTATCAAATTGATATATGGAAAATTTCCATCACTCCAGAAAGTTCCATTTTTCCCCTTCCCAGTCAATGTTTCACCCTCCCACCTCTAAATGTAACTACTGCTCTGAAATCTATGACTGTAGATTTTGCTTGTTCTTCAACTCATAGTTGCGATTGTATAGTATGTATGTTTAGCATCTAGTTCTTTCAGCAAAAGGCTTCTGAAATAATACATGGAAAACATGCATGTTGTGTTTGTAACATTTAATTGCTGAATCATGTTCCACTGTGTTATGGCTTGTGTTTAGATGTACCCCTAAAGCTTCATGCAGATGAGGGGCTTTCTTTTTCAGAGGTGGCTGAATCTAGAGTGTGTGATGCTAGGATTAAAGACATGTGATTACTAAATCATGTGAGTGATTGGTTTGGCATTGCCCTAATCTCCGTAGTCTGGATAAGATAAAAGGGGTAGAAAGAAGCTGTTAAGGTCCCTTGTTGCTTTTGCTACCTTCTGCTGCCATGAAATGTTGTGTCTCTACCATGTCCCACCCTGCCTTGGAGCCAGCCAATTGTGGACTGAAACCTCTACAAACTATGAGCTAAATAAACCCTTTCCCCTTTAACTTTCAGAATCAGGTATTTTGTTTCAGCAACAAGAAGAAAGTAACTAACACACATTGTATAAATAAACCACACTTTGCCTATTATTTGCTTATTCATTCACTCATTGAAGGACATTTGGTTTTTTTTCCAGTTTTTGCCTATAATGAACACAGATGCTATAAATATTTGTTTTTAAGTCATTTTGTGGCAGGTCTCTTGATCTTTAAGATGATCTTCTCACTTGGACACTATAATTGTCAGTTCCCTTTTCTCTGGGCTCCCTAGACCCCTATCTGTCCCTCTGGCATCTCCCTGACCACATTGCAATGTCCTCATGTGTTTGTCACCTGTCTCCACCACTGCACTGTGAGCAGCCCAAAGGGAACAACTCCAGGGCATCTTCTGGAAAGCCAAGGTTGAACTCACTGTGCCAGCCTGAAGCTCAGACTATTCTTAGTGGTCAGCTCTGGGCCTGCTGTGCTGTGAAGAAGAAAGAATGAGGTTTCTGACCCAGGGAGCTGAGAGCCCGAGGGGACACTTGACTGACTTGAAGACTGGTGACCCACAAGTGCAGGCCAGTTCAAAATTCAGTCTCCATGTGAGTGGGAAGAAGCCTGAAGTGTCCTGGAGGGAGGACTCAGCACTGCTATTGTGCAAAGACCCTTGGGGTTTCTTGGACACTGTGAAACAAGTCACTCTAAGGAGTTGTGAAAATTCTGCAAGTGATCCCTGGGGTCTGAGCAATGACTCAGGCCATACATGGGGGCTCTTGTTTTCAGGGCTAGTTACCCACAGTAAGACCATCCTCACAACCTATAGTGGTGTCACTGGTTCTACTTGGGGTTTTTGCAAGATTCATCATCTGAGGATGCTCCACACTTCCAACGCCGCTCCTTGCCTCTAGTGCAGGACTCTGCTGCCTCCTGTAACTCCCACTGTGGATCAGTCAGAGGCTTTATCACACACATATATATGTATGTGTATACATACATTCATGTTCCACATGTCAGTGACAGGCTATATATCTGACAGTGGTCCTACAGATTATAATGGAGTCAAAAATGGCTATTTATTTTTAAAGTTGGAATGGAGGATCTGGCTAGATAGCTCCACCAGGAGGGGCAGGTTGGAACAAACTGAAGCTTCTGTCCACAGGTAGAAATTCTTTTGTTTTACTCTTTTCCTTTTTTAAGGAGAAAAGATTTATTTTCACTCATGGTTTCAGAGGTTTTAGTCCATGGTTGGCTGGCTCCAAGGCAGAAACAACATTGTGGAAGGGCATAGCAGAGGACACCTGCTCACTTCATAGCAGGCAAGCAGCATAGAGGGAAGGAAAGACACACCAGGATTTTTTTTTTCCTTCAGGAAGCCTCAGTTTTGCTCTTAAGGCTTTTCACCCAATTGAACTAGCCCCCCCGCTCCCCGACAGTGTATCAAGGACAACCTCTTTCACTTAAAGTCAATGATTATAAAAGTTAATTATATCTATAGATAGCCCTCATAGCAACAGATTAGTATTTCATTGAATAACTGGGTACTATAGTCTAACCATGGTTAGCACATAAAACTAGCATCCCGTTTCCCAAATTTGTTTCCTGGATATATGGAGGAAAAGAAATTAACTTAGCTTCTTTGTACCTGTGAAAATAAAGAGGCAAGAATAGGAAGGGATTCCCACAGGTTGGAACAGATGTCCAATCAAAATGGCTTAGAACTGAGTGAGGTGACTATAGATTCCCCTCAATAGCTCAAACAGAAACTATACTCCTGCAAAATTCTCAAGAGCATTCTCATCTCCACAGGAACAAGGATTCCTTCAGGTGGTGAGGGAAAGAGTGGGTGGGGCAAAAAAAAGAGGAAATGTTATAGTTTGGATCTGAAATATCTCCCAAAGTCTCATGTGTTGAAGGCTTGGTCTCCAACTGGTGATGCTATTGGGAGATGGCAGAAATTTGAGAAAAGTGGAGCCTAGTTGGAGGAAGTGGGTTACCAGGGGTGCAACTTTGAAGGATATATTTTTGTCCCTGGTGCCTTTCTTTTATCTATTTCCTGGCCACCATGAGGTGAGCGGCTCTGCTCTATTGTGTGCTCTTAATTATGATGTTCTGCCTTACCAGGTCAAATGACAATGGACTGAAACCCCAGAAACCATGACCCAAAGTGAATTTTTTCTTCTTTAAGTCATTATTCTTGGATATTTTATCACAGCAACAGAAATTTAACACAGGATGTACTGTATACATTTCCTGAGCACCATGCACATCATAATTACCAAAGAGCCTTATTCCCAGAGCTTATCTATTGAGTGACATATCCTTTAACAGCCACATATTGGAGCTACCACATCTCCATACATGATTTTCTTTTTCCACCCACCCACATATCCATCTCCCCACTCTGTATCTATTCATCTGCCTATCCATCCACCCATCCACCTCTTCATACATCCATACATGTACCTATCTTTCACTCTCCATCTAGATACTTATAAATCTACTGTTCTATCATCTATCTATCTATCTATCTATCTATCTATCTATCTATCTATCTATCCATCTATCTATCCAGCCAGCCCATCTATTCATACAATCACACCTGTATCTATCCATTTGTCCATCTATTGACTCATCTGTCCACCCATTCAGCTCTCTATCCATTCTCTGTACTATCCATTCACCCACCTATCTATTCATGGATATTTACAGATATTTACTAATTGCCTACATGGTTCAGACACCATGCTTAGTGCTGAAGACACAATGGTAAGAAACAGAAATGTTTCCTGCCTTAAGGGACCTTACTAATCAGGAGGTAGACAGTACAGACAAGTTCAAGATTGCAACTGAGGCAACTGCTACAAAGGAGAGGTACATGATGCTATGAAAACCTGAATGAGAAACTGAACTTAGGCAAAGAGTCAGGGAAGACCTCTCAACTCAAGTTGAGGAATAGACTTATTGAAAGAAGAGAAGGGAGAACACAAAGTTTACAGACTAGAAGGTAGTGGTGTGCTGAAGTATAGGAGCAAGAAAGCAGTCTGTAGTGATTGGAAGATAATTAAGGGCCATTTGTTCAGAGATGTGTCGGAAAGTTCTAGAATTTTTTTTAAATAAAAACAATCAAAGCATCTTAGGGAGGAATTAAATGATCAAAATTGTGTTTTGGAAAGGTAGATTGGGGAAGAAGAGAAAGCAATGTGATGGGCAGACCACACAGAAGTCTAGGTTAGTTAGTTATCTTATAGAGTGTTTCCCTAAGAATATGATCTTGAAGTTTTGGGACAAATATTTTTCCCTGTGTAAATATCAGCCAAAAATATTGTATTGAAAAATACTTAATGATCTGTGAAGTGGGAGTATTAAAAACTGAGAGATGTTGGATGGGGAAATGTTACTGGGAAGATGATCAGCAGGGCATGCTGTGTCTGGGTTTGAACGTGGTCCTTGTGACAGGGACTATGCCTGACTCAACCCTCCCTTCCCACCCCCACTCCAGTGCATAGTCAGGCCCAGTATCAAACTAACAAAGGAATGAGCAAAGGGTTTGGAAGACGGACTTGTTCTCAGGAGAACCCTTCCCAATTTTCTCTATCCTGCTCTCTGTGGGAAGGCATTTACAACTTCAGGCAGCCTTTCTCAACTTCTGTGTTGATGGATCCCAGTGGGCCTCAGGTAATGGAAACCTGGGGGAAGATGGGAGAAATGAGGGTATTAGCTTCTTCTTCGGTAACTTTGGGAGGGGTCTGCAGTAGCTGCTGCCCCACCTTGGTGGTTCCAGTTTCTTAAAGATGACCTCAGGTCCTTCCCAGTCATTCTTCCTTCCTTTTTCCCTGTGGTCTGAGGGTGGCGGAGGCTTCCTGTTGTTGCTGACATTTGCTAGCTCACTATCCTGCTTCTCAATTTTTCCATCACCCAATGTAACCAGTTCTCTGCACTTGAGACCCTTGGCCTTGAGCAGTTGAGTAGCTTCCTTTTCCTGGTTGTGTCCTGATTAGCACAAGACTGAGTTGTGGACATGGCTTCTGTGCCCCACAATCGCGGACCTTCTAGGAAATTCCCTACCTACATATCAAGTTCAGGAAAAATTTCATTAGAAACAATTGACAGGAGATTCCATTTGCAGCTAAACGAAGACACACTACTTTTATAAGAAAGAAAGTAAAAACAAGCATGTTGAGGACAAAGAATAAGATGAGGTTTTCAGGGGAAAAAGTATTAATTACAATAATAACAACTTCTAATGATTAAACCTCTAAGATTTTCTAGAAGTCTTGCTTCTTCTTCTTCTCCTCCTCCTCCTCCTCCTCCTCCTCCTCCTCCTCCTCCTCCTCCTCCTCCTCCTTCTTCTTCTTGTACCAGGAACTGAACATAGGATCATGCACTTGCCAGGCAGGAGCAGCGCCACTGAGCTACATCCCCAACCCCCATACATTTTCACTAACCTACAAAGTCTTATTGTGCTCATTTTACAGATGAGTACATGGAGTATAACAGAAGGCAGAGCTAATATTTGAACCTCTGGACTCACTCGCTCCAGAGCTCATGACCCTTCTGTGCAGCACATGGGGTGAGAGAAACTCTCACAAAGAAGTAGAATGTGTTTGTAAGTACTGAACCAGACTTGCTGCTTAGCATTGAAAATGTTGAATTCTCAATGTCCAAGTCACCTGAATGATGTCTATGATGTCACATACCAAGATGATGGTTGAGACATCAGCCAACAGTACCAACACCCTGTGTGACATCCCTGAACACACAGATACCACACTTACTGTCACTTTAACAGCGGCATAATACTGTTTTTCAGGGGACTGGTTGCAGCAAAATCCAGGCCTTGATTGTCTAGGAGACCATGTTTTCCTTACAGGTCACAGAGCAAACACTGTGAGAAACAAACCAATTACACGAAGAAAGAGGAGATATTAAAGAGCAAGTAAAATCCTTGCAGTGTGGCTGGGGTAAAAGACAGACAGGAGAAACCAAGAAAATGAGCCTCAAAGGCCTCTGGAATATTTAAACCTTCCTTCAGAGAACTCAGTGCAAAGATCTGCTTCAAGGATTTAATTTTTAAGAAGGTTTTGATAAAGGTACAGAGCAGAGCAAAGAATCCTTATCAGGGCTGAACTGGGGCTAAATGGAGGCAGTGAAGCCATTTCCAGACTCGGTTTAAAAAAGCTTTTCATTTACTAGTTTTCATCTTTTACTAGTTTTATTTACTGGCTTACTAGCTTTACATCCTCCTCAGGTAACATGAAAAACACTGTGTATGAAGGTAGCTGTGTCCTCAACCATGGTATGTGGCTTCATTCCTACTAATTCCTTGAAAAAAATCTTTGCCTTCACTATAAGTTTTACTGGTTAATCTGGGCCCAGAGAACAGAGAATGAGCCCTTGGATGCTAACAAAGGGTCAGAGCTGACACCTGGGCTCAGTTGTCCCACATCACTGAAGCCAGAAGTCTTTATCTGAGGTGTTTCTCTGACAGGACAGGACCTCCTGCTGGCTCTCAACCTAACTCTGTTCTTCAGTTCCTTTCATTTCCAACTTCAGTTCAACTCTCCCATTATGGCCCTGGAGCCAAACTTGTCTAGTTCCTCACACTTCCTTAAGACTGAGATATAGGAGTTACATTTGCTCATCTTAGGTTCATTCTCCTTTTTGCCTTATGTCAAAGTCATTCTACATACTACTTCTAAATTTCTTCCTAAAAGCAGCTCAGACCTTCTCATTGGATGCAAAGCTTTAGTGGTTTTCCATGGGCGGCAGGAGTCTCTGGTTGATTATTCTTCCCTCCTCGAGACACCTTTCCTTCTTGGTTTTCAGGATGCACACTTTCCTGGGTATCTTTGTATCTCATCAACTTTCCTTCTCAGTCTTCTTTGCTGGCTCCTCTTCATGTCCCAGACTTTGAGATGTTGGGGTGCCTCAAGGTTCAGTGCCTGAATCTTTTTTCTTCTCCAGGCTTGTTGCATGCTTGATTATCTCATCTCTCTCATCTACCTGATGAAAACTAACCTTACCGAAGACTTCCAAATTTATACTCCTCATAGTTCATAGTCTATATAGTCTCATATAGCCAGTCTGTTGGGCACAAATACTCCTTGACTACTGACGGAATTATATCCCTATAAACCCAATATGAGTTGAAAATGTATTGCAGGTCAAAAATGCATTTAATGTACCTAACCTATTGTTTTAGTTACTTTTCTTGTTGCTGGGACAAAATACCTAACATGCAAAGTTAAAGGAAGAAAGGTTTATTTAGCTCGCAGTTTGTAGAGGTTTCAGTCCATAATCAGCTGGCTCCAAGGCAGGGTCGCATAGCAGAGGAGAGACAATTCATGGCAGGCAGAAGGTAGCAAAGCAACAAGCAATGACCACAGTTCCTTCGATCCCTTATATCTACTGCAGGGTACTTAGGGCAGTTAGCACTCACATCCCTAATCCTAGTGGCCTTGAGCCTAGTGTTGCACCATGAATCAGTTCCAGCATCACATATTCTAGATCCAGATGGCTCTGAAAAAGTCTCACCTATAACTGCATGAGGCTTTGAGGGGGACATTTAGACACAAGCCGTAACACCTACTAAACATCATAACTTAGCCCAGTCCACCTTAGATGTGCTCAGACAACTGCATTAAGCCACAATTGGATGTCAGGAGAGCATTGTACTGTATATCCCTAGTCCAGGAAAAGACCGAAATTCATAATTTGAAGTATAGGTTCTACTGAATGCATATTGATTTGTTACCATAATAAAATTGGAAAGCCACAGGTTAAACTATTTTGAGACAGAGACCATCTGTATCTATCTTTCCAAGAGCCAAATACAGAATATTGTGTTTTCCAAGGATAGAAACACCTCCTGTTCCTTATGATCACAATGTGCTCTTGATACTCCTTCATTTGAGATCTGTGTTCTTTCCCTTTGAAGACTGGGTGATCTTTGTGACTGTATTGACAGGCAGAGTGTGGTCAAGTGATGCAGTGTGTATGCCATGCGTTTCTGTCCTGCTCTCTTGAGATGTTTGCTCTTGGAATGTAGCCGCCATGCAGTGAGGAAGGACAAAAGATACCATATGGAGAGACCACTTGGAGAGATCATATGTGGGTATCCTGGCCAGTAGGCCACCTGAGGTCCAGCTGACAACCAATTTTAACCACCAGACATGTAAGCAAAGATGCCTTAAGATGATCCAGTTTCTAGCTGTTGAGTTACCCCTAGCAAGCCCAGACACTGAGAAAAGAGACAAATTGTCTCTGATGTGCTCTGTACAAACTCTACCCACAATTCTACTAGCCAAACACAGTAACTGCTTTTGTGCCAGTAAGTTTTAGGAGATTTTCTAAGAAGCAGTATTAACTGGAGCACTAGATCTACTTTGCATTCATGAGCACCTTCCAGTTTTTAGAATCTGTGAGGCCTGCTTCTTCCTAATAGCTTCTCTTCTTTATAGAGCAGACACAATCTCCCTCATTGTGTACTCTTGCACTAACCTACTTCTTCCACTAAACTATTTTACTTAGGCCAGCCAGAGGAGCCAAGTCAGATCCCAGAACCTATTTCCTAGACACACACAACCTGGACTCAATCGCTCAGTGCTTTATCATGGCCACAAGCTTTTATAGGTGAGAAGTGCCTTCTCAATTCTTATCCTCTCAATCTGAAGAATGCCTTCCTATCCTACAGTGGCTAATCTAAAAGTTTCTTCCTTGAAAAGAAGATTCCAGAAGGTTCTAGACTTAAATGTACATATAATGAAGCCAGAGCCAGGGTGCACTGGGTGCTTGAGACCCTATATACATCCACAGGACTTTTACCTGGTTCCAGAAAATTGTTGCCTCTTGGAGTATGATCTTAGTGTGGTTGGCTCTTCTAATTTTCCAAGGAAAGCCGGAATTTTATGTGAAGTCTCCCAATCTTAAACTTTTATAAAAGCCAATCAAACTATATTGCTTCTGGATTGGAGCCGCCATTTGGCCATCCCTGCACTCACTAACTAGCCACACTCACAAGGGCACATCAGCCCAGTGTTTCTAGAGTGTTTCCTGGACTCTGTAGAAATGACTTCGTGATATTACCAAGTAGCTGTGAACTACTTGTAGACAATGTTGAGCCTGTGCTTGTCATACCTGTTCCCCCCGTGGCTGTCATAGGGTTGGGTGCACAGCTGCCCACGGAGTCTATCTGTTTAGCTAGTACCATGGTCTCCCCAAAGCTCTGGTCGCTAACATGAGAGTTCAGCCTCTGTCTTCCCTTGTCTTCCCCACAGCATCAACCCCAAATGGCTCTGAGCACTGCCACCTCTTGTGGTCACTCTGTCATTTTCCTCTCCAGCATGTACCCTTCTGAAGCAGCCCTCTGCATTCTGAAACTCCCCCCTTCCTGTCACCCTATCCCAAATTCCTATTTGGAACTTGAGACCGTTGTCAAAAGCCCTTCTAGTTGCAGTGTGCCAGTCTGCTGTGAGATGGGTGCCTCTCCAAACCTGTTGTCTCAGTTGAAGCAGGACGCGTAGAGTTGATTATTGCATTATTGCCACGCTGATGTGCAGTGTGGCTCTGTAAGTTAGATTGCACAACACTGAGAAGATTAGCACTTCAGAAGTTGTCTGCAACATTATGGATGCTCCATCATCAACAGTCTTCCTGTATTCTCTCTGGAGGAGCTAACGATGCTGACAAAACACATCATGCTGCCATTCCCTGCCACACATCCAGATAAAAGACAGCACATCTTGATGCTGGGCATATCATTCCGTGATGGTAAAACATTATCTTTTCTTTATGAATAATGGAAGACATTTGGCTTGCTCATAATCTTTTAAAAACTGTAGTCATAGTAACACGTGTGTTGCCCATTAAAATGTGATTTTCCTCCCCCCTCTTAAAGACAACAGCCTGTTTTACAGTGTGTTCTTATCCCCCCAAAAGAGCAATATCCATTACATTTGCATCTCCACCAAGGTCAGATATTAACAAAAAGAGATTGACTTTGCTACTAGAGAGTTTCTTGGCCATTACCCTGTGGCACATAAGAGCTAGATTTCTTTTGGCCAAAAATTGTAGTTTGGAACAAAAGGGAAAAGTCTTTGATGAAAAGAATCTTCAGTGGTTGCACACAGCTTGGGGTGAGGGGTGGCCTGCCTACATATGCCATTTCCTAAAGGAAAAGGATCAGGTTTCAGAAGAAATAACCAAAATGGAAGAGAAACTCTGGGTGTGTCCCAGCGCAAGTTGTCCTTGGCTTTGTATAAAAGTGGCTGTGCCATGGCGTGTGATAAGAGGGAAGGGGTGTTACAAATACATGGGGGTATATTTGCTCTTTTTGTAATTGACAAACTTCAACTGGGGTGTGGGGAATTTGTAAAAGCAAGCAGGAAGATGTGGATGCTCAGTGTCAGAATGGTTGAAAGAATTGGGGCTGATCAGCTTGGAGAGATGTGATGGCCAATTTTCAAATATCTGAGAGGCTACTTTGGGGTGGAAGAGTTTGACTTGTTTTTTGTATCTCTGAGGAAGAGAACTTGTAGCTATGAATAGGAGGATGCTATGGAGAAACACTTTAAAGGCTGGCCAAGGAACAGCTTCCTCTTTGTCACTGCTGCTCAGATATAGGAGAAAATGCACGAGTAGTTGCAGCACCTGAGGTTGGGTTCCCTGGCACGTGACTGGTTCTCTGAGTGCTTGGAGTCAATCAGGGAGTGCCTTCTTGATGGATACCTGGTAAAGTAGGCATGACTGCACAAAGGGAGGGACTGAATTGTGAGGAAGCTGCAAAAGAGCTTCATCGGATCCCTCAGGAGCCTAGGGGGATGGCCCTACAGCACTGTCCTGAATTGAGGCAAAGGAGCCAGTCCTTTGGGCCTTAGTCTGTCTGACCAGTCACTGGATGCAATTTTCCTGCATGGAGGAGGTTGACCTTGGAAAAGGCTGCTTTCTTCAGCTGTGGGGAATTCCAGGAAAGCAACTCAATATTGCTGGGAGCTGAGGGAATGAGAGTCTTGATCCTGAAGGGCAATCCAGGCAGCATAATGCTGCATTCACTCAAGGTGGCTGCTTGACGGAAATGCTGTGACCACTCCATCATGTGACTTCTCATGATGCTTCCAATGCACACATTCTATTATAAAATACTGGAAGGTCTATCTGAGATTCCATACATTGAGTGCTTCCCCCATGAAGCCTCTAGAGGCACAATTTGCTCAGGTGGGAAGCATTTGATCAATACTCCTTGGTTCATTGATTCGAACTTCATTCGAGTAATAAGTATTAATTAAATGCCTTAGTTTAGAAACTAGAAATTCATGTATGATATAGATAAAGCCTCAACTGTGATGGGGCTTATTTCATATTGGGAAAGATAACAAAACCCCCCCACAAATTAAATAACCTGAATAAGGAGGTAATAGAACAAGCAGGCACTTGTGTGTGTGTGTGTGTGTGTGTGTGTGTGTCTGTGTGTGATATTTACATTGGGAATTGAGAGAAGGTCTCTTTGAGGAGAATTGGATTACGTTAAGGAAATATGAAGATCTGAGGAATAATGTTCCAGACAGGAGGAATAGCAAGTGAAAAGGTCCTGGGGTGGAAACAATCCTGGCTATTTGAGACTTGGTTAATGAGTTTGGGAAGATGAAGCTGAGCTTCCAGGGAGAACTTACTTAATTAGAGAGCCAGTTGCTCATGGGAAATTAGGAGGCATTTTCAATGTTAGTTGCCAAAAGCCACGCACAGGAGAGAGGACCCAGTACTGTTGCACAGATCTGGTATGGGACTGCCCCCAATAGTGGAACTGCAGCTAACATGCTTGCTTTCCTTATCTGAAAAGTCAGGGTGATTTCAGTACTTACTCTGTAGCGTTGTTAAGAGCACGAAGGGCAGTGATGCATAGACGTGCTTAACTTGGTCCCATAGCAAGTGCTTGCTTGGTGAATGCTAGCTCTTATTTGTGTTGTTTACCCTAGAGAGCTGAAGAGATGCAGCCTAACCTAAGATTTAAATTCTATCTAAATCCTCCTCTCTATGCCATCTTAGGATGTCTTTCTCTATCTCACTCTTGGTCTCTGTATCTCTCAGCCTCTCTTTCTCTGTGTCTGTCTGCTGATCTATCTGCATGGTTTTTTGCACTCTATCTTTTCTTCTCTGTCTGCTTCTGTCCCTCACTCTGCTCTCTTTGTCTGTCTGTCTGTCTGACTCTCTCTCTCTCTCTGGTTTTTGCTATACTGAGGATTGAGCCCAGAGTGTTCACACTGAGCTATATCCTCAATACTTGTTTAATTTTTCATTTTGAGACAAAGTCTCTCTAAGTTGCCAAGGCTGGGCTCAAATTTGTGATCCTCCTGCCTTAGCCTTCCAGAGTGCTAGGATTACTGGCATGCACTACCTCACCTGGCTCTTTCATTCATATTCTCATTCTCTCTCCTCTCATCTCTCATCTCTTGCCTTTCTCTCTCTCCTTCCCACCCTCCCTCCCTCCCTCCCTCTCCTTCTGCACCCCCCCTTTTCTTTACTGCAGAGAGCCCAGTTCCACGAACATAGGCATCCAGGAACAGGGTAACCGTCCATAGTGTTGGGTATTGATGTGGACAGTAAGTCCCAGGATTCTACCCTTCACTGAGGGACAGAGGTGGCTGGCAGTGATTTCCCTCCCTGAGCTTTCCATCTGCTGGTGCAGGAAGAGGAATTTCCCTTGATGGTGCCAATTTCTCCACAGCATGTAGGGCTCCTCCCTTCATCATGAGAGCAGCTGCCTTTCTCCTCCCTTCCCACAGGCACACTTAATCCTGCCTTGAACATGTCCACATGGTCTCCACAGGGGCTGGAGCAGCAGGTCCTTCCTGGTCTCTGGACTGCAGTGAAGCAGATTGGCAGTGGATTTATTTCTCCTGCTCTAGTGGTGCATAGCAGCTCCCTGGTGAAGGAGCCCAGGTAGGGGGAGGGCTGGTCCTTCTGGAATCACAGCCACTTTCTGTATGGAAACCTTTTCCCAGCAGAATGCTGGCAAAAGCAGTGTCACTATCTCTCAGAGAAATTTTTCTAATACCACTTAAATGAACTAAATGAGGGTTTTGAAATTTCTTCTCTCCTGGTCCCTTCTAGTAGGTGGTGAGGTTGGAGAAGGCTTGGGGAAGGGCAGCATGCCCTGAGAAGGTGAGATGTGATCACAGAACTTAAAGCAGCCATGTGTAAATTTCAGTTCTAGACCCGTTACTAATTTAGGGAAAAGGATAGATAAGTTTCCTTTTCTGAAACCAGGGGCAAAATTGCTCGGTGCAAAGAATCCTTGTAAGGTTGAAACAGAACAAGATGACAGAATTTGGAAACTAAATGTTATGCATACGCTGATAACTCACGTAGTTTGAGTGGAATCTAAGGCCAGATTCTGCGTTAAGCATTTCATATGCATTATATCATATAATCTTTAATCCTAATGAGGTAGATACTATTGTCCCATTTAAAGGATGAACTAACTGAGGTCTTTGAATAGTTATGGGTTCTTCCCACTTTGTGTGAATATGAGAAAGAGTGGGGTGGGGGGAGGGCTGGGAAATCACCTTGACTCTGGTTGACTTCAAAGCTCTTGTTTCTTTCCATGTGCCACGTTCTCAGCTCTGACTTGAGAGATAAGTTGTGGCTGATCTGATGTCCCTGTAGCCCAATTGTCTTGATGAATTGAGACCTGGGCAGGCTGCAGGGCTTGAAGCGAAAGATCCATCTTGAGATATCCAGCAGGTTAACACTGGATGTGCTCAAGGACCCTTGGAGAAAGGATTTTAGAGTTACTTATCTCAGGAAAGGAACCATCTGCTCTGTGTTCTTTCAGATAAATTTCCTTCAGAATCTGTGACTTTAGCCAACACTTTTGGGCAGCAAAGGTTAAGGAAATCAGGTGTTTGCTGCTTCATTTGTCCAGAGAGAGCAAAGTTATGCCTGAAAAAGGAACCACTCAGAGTCTAGGAGGCTGTTCTTATTGTCAGCAAGAGTCCATCCCAAGGGGTTCTGCAAACAGCAGGAGCTCTTCTTTTGACTTCTTGGTGCAACTTGTTTTTACTTCAAAGAAACTAAGAGTGTTTTTAAAGACCAGGGTTCAAAACTCCAAGCACATTTCTTTAGTGATAAACACATAACTTGGATTTCGGGGAAACTAATCAAGGAAGGATTCACAAGTGAGGTGAGATTCTGAAGCTAATATGTCCGGATTTATAAGTGTGAGTTTGGCCACATTTCCTATTTTCAAATAAAAATGGCCTTAGCCCCCTATTTGCCATATTTTCAAAAATTCATCAAATCTTTTGAGGCTTCTGGATTATTAAAAAAATGCTTTCATGTGCACTCAGTTTTAAATGGTCAGTCTGGGTTCCACATGTGTGTGTTGGTAGAATGGGGAAATATGACCAGGCTACCATAGGCAGGCTGGTTTCAGCTGCCATTGATGCTGTTGCTGCTGCCTGTGATGGTTGTTGCAGGCTGTTTCCCATCACACAGCAGGCCAATCATGAGGGTTCTGCCAGCCCCAAACATGGTACTAAGGTCAACTCTCTCTTATCTTGGGTCACCTCTGTAGACCTATCCTTCCCTTAGGGTAGACCTTGACCCCCTAAAGTGTTTTTTATTGGTAATGGATCATATAGCCCTTCAGAAATTCCAAAAAGTTTGAACTTCGCAATGAAAAAAAGATAAATGGCATATTTATGAGATGCTACCTTAAGACACAATCCTCAAGACCCCTTCTGTTTGCCAAGGAGAATCAGAAGGAACAGCTAGTGCCTTGGCCAGAAAAATGTCCTGTTGTAACTCTCCCCACAAGACAATATGTGGCCATTTGTCATTTTACATTCAAGCCAGTAGGATTTTCTATGAACAACCCACACAGAAAAGTAGCTGCAATATTTAAATGGCAGCTTCATTCCTTATAAATAGTTGAATTCTTTTTTTTTCCTTTTGAGACAGGCTTTCTCCATGTTGTTTTTTGCACTACGGCTCAGAGTCCAACCTAAGAGTTGGCAGAACACACAGTGTGTGAATGAATGTGAATGAACAAGTGCTAACAAAGCACAGGACTTCTAAGTGCTGCTCTGATTCACAGCTGTGATCCCCACACTTACTAGGGGACTCTAGTAGTTCCCTGATGCCCAATTACATGAGACCTGATCAGATCTGTGACCAGGACCATCTCTCAGTGCCCAATTTGGACTCTATCACTGGAAACAGTGATCCAAGTCCAGATTTTGTATCTTGCTATCCCATCCCCATAGGGAGAGTGGGTACATTTTTGTGGACTGTGGGTATGCTAATATAGGGAGATCTTGGAAGATGGGAGTATGCCAGCACTGTTGAGAGATGGTAACAAACTTCTGGAACTTGCTGCATAGGTGGCCAGCATTCTCTGTGACCTCATGAAATTATTTTATTTCTGTATAAGTCAGGGTTCAAATATAGAAACAGACTGAGTTTCATAGAATAAGGGATATATGGTAGGAACTAGACTGAACACAATGAGAGCTGGTTTAGACCTGTGGGTAAGGTTGCTGCTTCTGCATCTGATGTCAGGCCTAAAGTCACTGTAGTTCACCAAGGGCAGTTGTTGGAGAAGAAAGCTGGAGGTA
Source organism: Heterocephalus glaber (assembly GCF_053883595.1). Taxonomy (NCBI): domain Eukaryota; kingdom Metazoa; phylum Chordata; class Mammalia; order Rodentia; family Bathyergidae; genus Heterocephalus; species Heterocephalus glaber. The sequence continues at coordinate 17,482,299 of NW_028258351.1, read as the reverse complement.
AACTTGGGAAAGCAAAAAGTGAGCCGGAAATCACAAAGACAAATGCAACTTATGGCTTGTATCAACTTGTGAAAGTTGATTATTAAATGTTTAGAACTTTTCTGACCTAATTGTTAAATACAACCATTCTAAAAATTATTATCTATGCTCTTGAGCATATTTATGTGTATTTTATCTACAGGAAATAGTATACAATGATATCCTATATAATGATGTACTATTGGGGATCTCTTTCCAACTCCATATTCAGTAATATCACATTGGTAGCTTTCTATTAGACCTTATAGGAGATTTATAAGACAGAAATTGGCAAATGCTACAAATCAGGGCTTAATTTATTACATATTTTGTTGGTGGCCTAGACTTAAGGCAACAGAAAATGTTAATAAAATAAAACTTTAAAAAAGATTTAAAAGTAGTTTTGGCAGTAACATTGTGAATAAAGGAAATATTCTTGTGGGATAAACACTTTTTTTGAATTTAGCAAAGAAGTAGTTCATGACCTTGATGAACGTGAAGTTCATCATTTCATTATTTTCTTTCATGTTAGAATAAACAAAAATATCAACTAACATTTAAATTGCAACTATATCAGGAGAGCAGGTTGTTAAACATTTACAAGCATGCTATTGGCTGAATCCCACAAGGACAAACTAGAATATTTATCCATCATTGCTGCCTCCAATCTTATTGACATAGATGACTTGGAAGAGAAGCTGGCATCCTTCATTGCAAAGCTGAATGCATAGCTGGCCTAAGACTTGGAAAAAATCGAAAGATGAGATCTAGCAGGACCTGGAGGAGAACAGTCCAGTTGTCCTCCACACCTGCAGGGGAGAGACATTGTGCGTGAGCTGCAACACTGTCTGATGTCCTCTACCTGACCTTCAGCAAGCAATGGCTAGTGCTTCATTTCTGCCCTCCTAAATCCTGTGCAAATTTCTCCTGGAGCTACCCCAAACCTGAAAACATGTGGGAAAGAGAATTCTGAGAATTGTAGCTTCAGCTGAGCTAAGTTGACAGAAACCCACTTTCTTATTTCTAAGACATAATTTGAGGCTGGGGTGTGGACTTACTGGGTGATGCAGCTGTTCCTGGGTCTGACAGTTTCCAAGGCTGGTATTGTCAATATGCAGGTAGGCCAATGCACATATTCAACAGCCAAGTCAGGGCTTCAGGCTTTGCAGTCACTATTAATCCAGAATCTGTGGATGGGTCATTTGTCATCACAAGGTGAATGTTCTTCCTTTTTGCCTTTCATATTCATTCATTCTTTTGGGGAGAGAAAAGTAAGATAGATGAAATTTGAATCTTTTGGAAGGAAAGCCAGACTCCATTCATTCACTCAGCACTGAGCCAGGTCACATGCAGAGCACTGGGGACCTGGAGATGAATCTGACCAGTCCTACCTTCAAAGATCTCACAGTGTAAAGAAGAGAAGTGAGTCTGGGAAGACAGAAGATACAAAGATCTCTAGGTTCCCCATCCTCACAGGTTATATTTTTCCATCCTACTCCTCCAGAAGCAGCAAAGATCCCACTACATGCCAACTCCTTTGCATGTCACAGCCTTACTTTGACTCCCAGCTTGTCTGTCTCCATGGGAGTCCTTCCACCTGTCCTGTGCTCTTCTCACTACACTCTGCTTCTAAGGTCCAACATGTTCATGTGCTTCTTCAACCTAGAACATCTCCTTGCTCCTTCTCTCCCTACAGAAGTCCTCTCATTTTTTCAGAGTCTGTTCAATGCTGCCTCTTCCATAAAACCCTCCTATTCAGAGCAAAGATAATTGCCTTTTTCATGTACCATTCCCACATCCTATAGCTTCTATCATTATTTAACACCATGAATGGCATATTTGCCGATGGCTACTTACCAAGAACACAGTATGTCCCAGGCATGGTGCCAAGTGGTGAATGGCTATTGTCTCCATTTAATTCTTTAATGAATCCTAGGAGCAGGTGTTCTGACCACCTTTTTTACAAATGAGGAAATGAAAGCTCAGGAAATTTCAATGTAACAGTTTCAAAGGCACATAGCTAGTCAGTAGTAGAGTTAGAGTCTGAACCGAGGCTTTTCTTAACCTATACAATATATGGCCGCCTCTTTAGCCCAAATGAAGGTTCCATAAATGCTAGCTCCCTGGGATAAGATGCAGAAGAAGCAGGAGAGGGTGATTCTGTGGATGAGTGTGTAAGTGACCCTTTTTCAGATGGTACTAAGACAGTAGCCCTGTGCCCTGTGGGTCCCCAAGAGAGCTGATGCTTTTGGAGCAGTCAGCCAGAAAGGGGCTCAGCTGAACAGCAGTTTGTCTTAGCTCTGGAAAGAAAGCATCCCCCAGCATTTGGCATAAAAATGGCTCTGAGGCACGACTCCGCCTCCCACCTCCTCAGACTCAGACAGGAAGGCTGTCAGCCTCCCTTGTCATGTCTGACTGAACGACAGCAATGATGTGCGTAGGAGGCACTGAAGCAGGGGATCCCTTAATAGATCAGGTGCTTCGAGCCCTGAGGCTTGCTATTCACTCTTCGGAGTGGTGGTGGTGGAGGGCTGTGTGAGCCAGAATATATCAACCTTCCAAAGGATGGGGCTAGGGTGAGACCAGTGAGTGTCTCACAAAATTAAAGGGGATACCAAAAAACCCAAAAACCTCAGTAATGGAGATAAGTGATGTTTTAATGCAATATGTGAAAACCCAAATTAATGCAAATTATCCATGGTGAAATAGCATCACTATTTAAAATCAGAGACTTTTTCTGACTTCAGAGAGGCACAGTTGTGTGGTCTGATGAGCAGGTCATCTGGTCTGCTCTGAGCCTTGAGCTCTGAGCTCCGAGAGAACTGTGAAGTTCTCTTGTTTATTTATCCCCAGTCCAGCAGAAACAAATTGCATTCCATCCATCCATCATCCATCCATCCGTCCATCCATCTGCTCGCTCACTAACTGACCATCTATGAATAGGTTTCTATGCAGATAAGAATATTTGAAAATAATGAAAATCATTTTCATGGGCTTTCTTTCTAGTGTTTATTCTCTAGTACATTAGTTAGATTTTCAGGGTAATTTTGAAAAATACTGCCATTTGTAGCCAATCTTGTCTTTTTCCTGATTTGACTGGAAAGAAACTTGAAATATCATTAAGCATCATGTTTACTGAAGTCACTGGTATATATGCTTTATTAGGTTGTGAAAATTACATTCTATTTGTATTTTGTAAACACTTCACACTTCTTGTTTTTAAAAATCATGAGTGTGTTGAATGTTATTGAATGATTTTTGTGCATCTTTTGATATGATTATATAGTTTTTTCTATAACACATTAGTATGTTGGTGTATGTTGACAAATTTCCTAATATTGGACTTGTATTTCTGAGATAAGCTCTATTGCTCCTGTAATATTTTATACAGTCTTGGAATGGATGTGTTTCTATTTATTTAGCATTTCTGTATTCACTATAACAAACAAAACTCAAAGTATGATTTTTCTCTTTAATTCTGTCCTTGTGGGAGTTTTACCAATCCTATTAAATGACAAAAGTTATCATTCTTTCACCTGCCAACTCTCTGAAGCAACTTATATAAAATAGGAGTTTCCTATCTCTTGAGAGTTTGTTGAGCTGGCTTCTGTAATAATCTGGGCTTGGTGTCTTTGGGACAGGTTGAAAAATTTTGACTCTCCATTTCATTTTTCAATGTGATCAGTTTTTTCAACTGTTCTATTTCTTTTTCAGTCAATTTTTATTATTTGTGTTTTAGAGAAAATTGACTGTGTCTTATGAATTCAAAGTTGTTCATTGTTTTCTTTTATGATTTCAATTTTTTTCTTGTACTCTTTTTTCTTTGTTTAAGGTTTGTCTATTTTGCTAATCTGTTAGAGGAGCAAGTATGTTAGCTTTCTGCCTCTGTGACAAAATATCTGAGAAAACCAACTTAAAGAGGAAAGGTTTATTTTGGCTTATGGTTTCAGAGGTTTCAGTCTGTGGTCACTTGGCTCTGTTGTTTCTGGGCCTATTGTGAGGCAGAATGTCATGGCAGAGCAGAGCTGATTACCTCTCTCAGAGACATCCCCACTCCTTAGTGACCTACTTCTGCCAGTTAGGCCCTGCCTCCTATTTTCCACCACCCATCACCTCCCAATGTGCCACCAGATGGGGACCAAGTCTTTAACATGTGATCCTTTGGCAGAAATATCAAATCCAAATTATAACAGCAAGTTTTGATGAATCTTCTCTAATATCCCTTCATTTTATTAATTTCTGATGTCATTTATTATTACTCTTTATCTACCTAGCTTTTCTTTTCCTAGAACTTCTTTTAGTTTTTGAGATAAGTATTATGGTTTAGACCTAGAATTTTCCCCATTTTCATCTATTTGGAAAGTGGCTGGCTCACGAAGACACCATACTTATGAACAGATCATTCCATTGATGAGTACAGTAGCTGAATGCGCTATAAGGAGGTGGGGCCTGGTTGGAGATAGTTAACTGGTGATGAGTCTCTGGAGGGCATATCTTCCTCCCTGGCTCCTCATTTCATTCTCCCTGGTTCCCAGCTGCCAAGATATGAGCAACTTTCCTCTGGCAGACCCTTTCACCATGGCCTTCCTGCCTTGGAGCCAGCCAACTATGGGCTGGATCCTCTAATACCTATGAGCCAAAATAAACCTCTCTTCCTTTAAATTGTGGATGTTGGATATCGTTTCAGCTATAAGGAAAGTGACTAAGGCAGGCAGGTTCTTGCCACATTGCCCAGGATAGCCTTGAATTTTTAATCCTCCCTCCTCAGCTTCCCTTGTAGATGTCTTAGCTTCTCCTTGTCCTTGGACCTCCTTCTCCTTCTTGTCTCCCCCACTTCTTCTCCTTCTCTTCCTTCTTTTTATACTGGGGATTGAATGCAGTGCCTTCACACTGAGCTACATTCCCATCTCTTTTTTAAAATTTTGGCACAGGGTCTCATTAAGCTGCCCAGGTTGGGCTCCAACTTGCAATTCTCTTGCCTCAGCCTCCCAGAGTGCTGGGATTACAGTCATGTACCACCACTCTTGCCCTCTCATAGCTTCTTGAGTTGAAAAAGGAACACGTTTATTTTTAATATTTCCTGGTTTTTAAATAAATACATTGAAAGTTAAATTTTCCTGTAGGAATGGCTTAAATCGTGTGCTACAAATTTTACATGAAATATAGCCACTGTCATTCAGTTCTAAATATTTTATAAATTTCTCTTGTGCACTTCTCTCACTCATGTTATTTAGGACTGTGTCTTTTTCTGTTCCAAATGCATTTTTAAGTACTTTCATTGCTGAATTTTAACATAAGTGCATAGGTTACAGAACATACCGTGTGATGTAGAACTTTTATAATTTGTTGATGCTGTCTGTGTGACCTGGTGCAAAGTCAATTTTTATAACATGCTTTGTGTGCCTGAATTACTATTCCATGATTATTGGGAGCAGGGTTCCAGATTTATCTATTAGATCAAGACTTAATTACATGGTTTGAATAACTCATGTCTTTGCTGCTAGATCTATCTATTTCTGGGGAAGGCCACTAAACTCTTCCTCTGTGATTGGGCATTTGTCAACATCTACCTTTGTAACTCTGCCAGTTTCTGCTTTACATATTTAAGACAGGATATTTGGATTTATAAATGTTCATGATTATTATGTCTCTTTGGTGAAATGTGTTTGTTTTACCACTATGTATAATAATGCCTCTTTATTTCTCTTATAGCTTTTGCCTCAAACTTTGGCTTACATTAATAGTGCTATGCTAGCTTATCTTTAATAATTGGCTAGTAAGGGTTCTTTTTGTCCCTTTGTTTCAAATTTTTTCTGTATATATGTAAGTAAAATACAGTTAGACTTTAAAAGAGCTGATCCAATACTCTGTTCTTTAACTTATAAGATTGATCTAGTCACATCACTAGTCACTGATCACTAGTATATTGTGCTTACTGTCTTTTTATGACTTTTAAAGTCCTATTTTCTACTTTTAAGCCATTGTTAGATTGGCAAAGAGTTCTTTACTCCATTTCTCACTATTCTTTCTGACTTGGAAACTATAAATTGTACTGTACTTTTTTTAGGAATGAACTCTACAGTTTAGAATTTCTTTTACTATTAATTTTTCTAATAAAGTCAAAAATTATTCACTATTTCTGTCCTCCTGGAGATAAGTCCTTAGCCTACTTTACCCACAGAACTCCGTACCTTTTTCATTATTGTTGGCTAGATATTTAGTCTAGATGATCAAATTATTTAGTAATTACATAGTAATGAAATAGCATTATTTAGTTGTTAAATTTATCTACATATATTACCAATTACCAAATTTATCTTTATTTCTTGAATGTAATTTTCCTCTGGTTTCAGTTTTCTTCTTGCAGAAGTACATCCTTTGTAATTCTTTGTTAGTTCCTCTGGATGGTAATCAGTTCTGAAAAACCTTCAGTCCTTATTTCTTTCCTCAGTTCTCATAACCTCTTCTCTTTTTCTGGAATTCCCCATAGACACATGTTTGACCCAGCTGTTTGTTAAGCGCTCCATCATATTTTTGTTTCTTCACTTCTCAAAATACTGTTTTGAGTAATTATATTTTGCATCACCATTCAATGGAGTCTTTCATTCTTTGATTTTAATCCTCTAGCATTTCTCTTTTCTATTAAAATTATTTATTTCTTCTATAATTTAGTCCTTCTGTAAATTAAATGTCCAGGATTTCCAAATGGCTCTTTCATTTCTTCTTGTTATTTTCCAGTTTCTTATTGTTACAATTCTTACCATTTCTTCCTTTATCAATTATAGATTCTAATTAATCAGAAAAAAGTTATTTTCTGGTTGCTCTATTGTTCTACCCATGTCAATGGTATATTAACCACTTGAGTATTGATTCTGCTGGTTGTTTCCTTTAGTGTTAGATTTTCTCTCATGGTTTGGAATTTAGCTTTGTTGACTACTGTGAGTGTGAATCCCTCAAGTCCCCCAACCCCAATTTACCTTTTTTTTTTATGTGGTACCGGGGATTGAATTCAGGATCTTGTGCTTTCGAGGTAGGCACGGTGCCCAATTTACTTTTTGTAGTCATTTCCAACACAGTCACTGAGTTCCTCCAAAGATCTGGTCTTAGTTGAAGCTCTGGTTCTTTGAGTAGATGGAGGAAGCTCCAAGAGATTAGCTGGTTTGCCAAGGTCCTAGCTGGAAGGCTGGCCCTCCTTGCCTCCTACCTTCCTATTCAGATAGCTTCACAGAAATCCTACCCAGAGGCAGTACATCCCAGCTTATTTCCAACTCTTTCTCCTGGCAGAGCCTCTTCTCAGGAGTGTGAGCCTGGATGACAGTCCCTACCTCACATGCAGTGGTTTTACTGCATTTTGCTCCACATGATCCAGCTCCATTTACCTCTGCCACCCTCTTGGCTCTGACTCAGCAGCCCTACAACCCAGCCAGCCTTGTGTCTTTGTTCTTTTCTATCTCTAGTCTAGAAAGATGTTTATCTTGTTTTCAAAGTGGCTGTCTTCTCTGTTTTCATGATTTATATTTGATCAATGAATACCATGTGTTGATATGAGAGAGAGAGAGAGTGAGAGAATGAGAGAGAGAGCGAGAGAGACAGCACTCAAAGCATGAACTTTAATGCCATTTTGGCTGGAAGACTCCTTTGGTATTTAAATAATTGTTAGCTTTTAAAAATATTACTTGTAACCCAAAACATCCTAATTGATACCAACATCTATTTCACACAGCATTGTTTCGAGGATGCAGTAGCATTTCCAAGGTGAACACTCTTCTGCGTGTCTGAGATAGAGAAAAGCTCAATGAAAGGCAGCTATGACTTTGATTTTTTGTCATCTACTTTTCCCCATGTGCTTCTGTTCACTGCAGGTTCAACTCCGCAGAATGCTTTGCTAGAATTTCAGCAGTGCTACCCCTGCTCTTGTTACAGATCCTTCCATAATCAACACAGTGGTTTCTCTTAGTGTTTCTCCTTAACAACACTTTTTATGTTTGCTTCTTCAGAATTAATTTTTTGCTCACTTATAAATAATGGTTTAGAAAGACCACTCAATGAAGTGTCCCAAGTTTTTAGTTTGAGTTTTGTATATGCAGGACCTTGGCGGTACCGTGGCAGGACCTTGGCAAAAACTCACTAAGCTCTGAGCCCCCAAAGAGGCCTGGGGCTGAAACTCAGGTCTACCATTGACTGACCTTGCAGTCACCTTGGCATATGGCTTACTGTTTGAGTGAGGTTTTCAACCTGGGGATGGAGGTCACAGTGTCTACCTCACAGTGCTGCTGTGAAGGATCGGAGGAATGATAGATCCCAACTTGTATCATATTTAAGGCATTCAAATAATATTCAAGTACTTTTAATAATATAATATGATATGATACTATTCAAATAATTACAAATACAGTTGGCCTTTAATATCTGCCGGGGATTTGTTCTAAGACCCCTCTGAGGATACCAAAACCTTCAGATACTCAAATCTCTTATATAAAATAGTGTAGCACTTGCTATACTGGTTATATAGGTTATATTGTATATAACCTATGTGATCCTCTCACACACTTTAATAATCACTTTAATCTCTGGATTGCTTATAATACAATGTAAATGGTACATAAATAGTTGTTATATTACTTAGGGAATAATGACAAAAATATATGTTTAAGTACACGCTACTTTTTTGGGAATATTTTTTACCTGCAGTTGATTGAATTCACATGTGCAAAACCAGAGGATACAGAGGGGCTGGTGTATTATTTAATTCAATTTTTATAATGTGGCAAGGTGCCCTGCCCCCATTATGATAGGTAGGTATGCAAATGAGAGAGAGAGAGAGAGAGAGAGAACAAGAAATGCATCACTTAAGAGTTGGTGCCATGCCCTCTGAGGCAGGGTCATTCACAGCCAGAATGGAGAGTGGAATGCTTCTTAGCACAATAATGTGCTAGAGTTGTGTTTTCTCAAAGGACAAGGTCAAAGCTGTATTAACAAGAGGAATAACCTTTTCTTATGTGGGAAAAATTATTGCTTGTTAAGACACAGTGTGTTTGTATCTTGCATAAACTCATGAGGAAATCAGCCATGAGAGGGAGCCTGAATGAAGATTTGGAGCTCCATCTTCTCCTCACTCCTGGGACCAGAAACCCCACCTGACACTTTATTTGATTATTTTATTATTATTATTATTATTTTGTATTAAATTCTTTTATTGGTACATTGTAGGTATACAACACAATTACATTTCTCATTGGCAATTGTACCTTTATATAATGCATCTTGGTTCTTATTTTTTTCCCATTCCTAGCCCTCCCTTCAGGCCCTCCACTCTTCCCTATTTACAAAGACTTTATTTCCATTTTTTCCATTTCTCATCATTTTTTCCTTTCCCTTCTTTCCTTTCCCCTATGCCTCCCACTACCCCTACCGCTTTGGACCTTTTATTCCTATTTTACATTATCGATTATTCATTCTAATCATTGGTACATTTTAGGTATACAATATAATGACATTCATCATTGGAAATTTGCACCTTTACATAGTCTCTCTTGGTTCTTGTTTTTCACCCTTGCCCAGCCCTCCCTTCAACCCCTCCAGCCTTCCCTATTTACAAAAATTTTGTTCCTATTTTTCCATTTTCTCATATTAATCCCATTCCCTTCTATCGTTTCCCTTATTCCTCCCACTTCCTTCCCCTTTGCCCCTTTTCTTCCTATTTCACATTATCTATTATATATTTAGTCCGTATTTACACTTTCAGTTTCTCACATCACAGAAACTGTTCGGTATTTACACATCTGTGTCCTATTTATTTCACTTAAGAGTATTGCCTCAATGTGCATCCACTTAGCTATAAATGTCTCTAATTTCTCATTTTTTATGGCTGAGTAGTACTCTATTTTATTAAAAAACCACATTTTCTTTATCCAGTCTCCAGTTGATGGGCATTTGGGCTATTTCCAAGTTTTAGCTATTACAAACTGTGCTGCTATGAACATGGGTACACATATATCACTGTGGTATGATTCTTTTAATTCTTTGGGGAAGATCCCCAGCAGTGGAATAGCGGGGTCAAATGGGATTTCCAGTCCTAGTTCTTTGAGGTATCTCCATACTGATTTCCACAGTGCTTGCACCAGTCTACACTCCCACCAGCAGTGGAGCAGGGTTCCTCTTTGCCCACAGCCCCGCCAGCATTTGTTATTGGTTGATTTCATGATAGCAGCCATTCTTTCTGGAGTGAAGTGGAATCTCAGTGTTGTTTTCATTTGCATCTCTCGAATGACCAGTGATGTTGAACATTTTTTCATGTATTTATTTGCTATTTCTACTTCTTTGTCTGAGAAATGTCTGTTCATTTCAGATGCCCATTTTTGGATTGGGTCTTTAAATTTGAGAGGTCTGATCTTTTTAAGTTCTTTACAGATTCGGGATAGTAGACCTTTGTCTGAGGAAGAGCAGGTGAAGATTTTTTCCCACATTGTGGATTGTCTCTTCACACTGCTGGTGGTTTCTCTTGCTGTGCAGAAGCTTTTTAATAAGAAGAGATCCCACTTGTTGATTGTTTGTGTTAGTTCACGGGCAACTGAGGTTTTGTTCATAAAATCTTTTCCTACACCGATGTCTTCAAGGGTTCTATCTAACCTCTGTTCCAACTGGTTCCGAGTTTCTATTTTAATATTTAGATCTTTAATCCATTTTGATTTTAGTTTAGTGCATGGTGAGAGATATAGGTCTAGTTTTAATCTTTGGCAAGTTGAAGCCCAATCTTTCCAGCACCATTTATTAAAGAGGCTATCTTTCCTCCAGTGAGGGTGTTTGGCTCCTTTATCGAAGATGAGATGGCTGAGTGTGTCTGACACTGTTTCTGCATCTTCTAATCTGTTCCACTGGTCCTCAGGTCTATTTCATTGCCAATACTGTGCTGTTTTTATCACAGTAGCTTTGTAGTATAGTTGCAGGTTGGGGATTGTGATACCCCCAGCCATGTCTCTGTTACCTAGAATTGCTTTTGCTATTCTGGGTCTCTTCTTGCTCCAAATGAATTTTTGGATTGTTTTCTCGAGGTCTATGAAATATGCTGCTGGGATCTCAATTGGAATTGTATTAAATCTATATAGCAGTTTTGGAAGTATGGCCATTTTCACTATATTAATCCTTCCTACCCAGGAGCAGGGGATGTCTGTCCATTTTCTTATATCATCTTCAATCTCTCTTTTCAGAGTGCCATAGTTTTCAGAGAAGAGGTCTTTGATTTCTTTCATTAGGATGATTCCTAGGTATTTCAGGTTTTTGGATGCTATTGTGAAAGGAATTATTTGCCCTATTTCTCTCTCAGTGAGTCTGCCATTCGTGTAGAGGAAAACTATTGATTTTTGTGTGTTAACCTTGTAACCAGCTACTTGACTGAATTTGGTTATTAAGTCTAGAAGACTTTTGGTGGAGTTCTTGAGGTCTTCTATATAGAATATCATGTCATCTGCAAATAATGACAATTTGACTTCTTCATTTCCTAATTATTCCTTTTATTTCTTTCTCTTGTCTAATTGCCGTGGCTAATGTTTCCAGAACTATATTGAACAAGAGTGGTGATAGTGGACATCCTTGTCTTGTTCCTGATTTTAGTGTGAAGGATTTCAGTTTTTGACCATTTAATATGATATTGGCTGTTGGTTTTTAATAGATGGCTTCTATCAGTTTGAGGTAGAGACCATCTATTCCAATTTTTTATAGGATTTTTATCATAAATGCATGTTGGATTTTGTCAAATGCTTTTTCTGCATCTATGGAGATAATCATATGGTTTTTGTCCTTGGCTCTATTGATATAGTGTATTACATTAATTGATTTGCATATATTGAACCATCCCTGCATCCCTGGGATGAATCCCACTTGATCAGGGTGTATGATCTTCTTGATGATCTTCTGCATTCTGTTTGCCAGTATCTTATTAAAGATTTTTGCATCTATGTTCATTAGTGAGATTGGCCTATAGTTCTCCTTTTTGGTTGGGTCTTTCTCTGCTTTGGGGATCAAGGTGATGCTTGGTTCCAGGAATGAATTTGGGAGTATTGCTTCCCTTTCAATTTCATTGAAGAGTTTAAACACTAGTGGCAGCAGTTCCTCTCTAAATGTCTTGTAGAATTCAGCAGTGAAGCCATCAGGGCCCGGGCTTTTCTTAGGTGATAAGTTTTAAATTATGTTTTCAATTTCATTGGTTGATATTGGGTTGTTCAGAGTTTTTAGGTCTTCTTTGTTCAACTTTGGTAATTCATATGTATCTAGGAATCTGTCCATTTCTTCTGTGTTGTCCATCTTATTGGCGTATAGGTTCTGGAAGTAGGTATTGATCATCATCTGGATTTCTGCTGGGTCTGTTGTAGTTTCACCCTTTTCATTCCTAATTGCATGGATTTGGTCTTTTTCTTTCCTTTTTCTGACAAGGTTGACTAAAGGTTTATCAATTTTGTTGATTCTTTCAAAGAACCAACTCTTGGCTTCATTGATTTTTTGTATCATTCTCTTAGTCTCCATTGCATTGATTTCTCCTCTGATCTTTATAATTTCTTCCCTTGTATGAGCTTTGGGGTTGTCCTGCTCTTCTTTTCTAGAAGCTTGAGGTTCAGCATCAGGTTGTTTAATTGGGTTCGTTCTGTTTTCCTAATATGCGTATTCACTGCTATAAATTTCCCTTGTAAGACTGCTTTCATTGTGTCCCATCGATTCCAATATGTTGTATTGTCATTGTCATTTAATTGAAGGAACTGTCTGATTTCTTCTTTAATTTCCTCTGTGACCCATTGGTTATTCAGAAGTGTGTGGTTCAATTTCCACATGTTTATGAAATTTTTTGAGTTTCTTTTGCTATGGATCTCCAAGTTCATCGCACTATGGTCTGATAATATACAGGGGATAACTTCAATTCCTTTGCACTTATTTAAGCATGTTCTATGTGTGAGTATGTGGTTTATTTTGGAGAATGACCCATGTGCAGCTGAGAAGAATGTGTATTCTGATTTTGTGGGGTGGAAGACTCTGTAAACATCTGTTAAGTTCATTTGTTCAAGAGTTCGATTGAGTTCTAGTATTTCATTACTTATTTTTTGTGTAGTTGATCTATCTATTTGTGACAGTGGGGTGTTGAGGTCCCCCACTACAATTGTATTAGTGCATATATGGCTTTTCATGTCCATTAGTATTTGTTTTATATAGTTGGGTGCACTAGTGTTTGGTGCATAGATATTTATGATTGTCATCTCTTCCTCTTGGATTCTTCCCTTTACAAGGATGTAGGGTCCTTCTTCATCTCTCTTAATTAGTGTTGGTTTGAAATCTACTTGATCTGCCAAAAGGATAGCTACTCCTGCTCTTTTTCGGGTTCCTGTCACATGGAGTATTGTTTTCCACCCTTTAACTTTCAGTCTATGAGTTTCCTTTTGAATGAAGTGTGTTTCTTGTATGCAGTATATTGTTGGATTTTGCTTCTTGACCCATTCTGCCAGTCTATTTCTTTTGATTGGTGAATTGAGATCATTAATATTGATGGTTATAACTGAAACATATTGACTTGTCATTGCCATGACTTTTTCTTTTTATTGGGTTCTTCCCCTTTACATTTAATTTCTTGTCATGCCAGATGGGTTCATTCTGCTTTGCTTCCTGGGGTTGTGATCCTCAATGTCTGTTCCTAGGCTATTGTGTAAAATTCTTTGGAGTGCTGGTTTGGTATTCAGGAAGTTCCTAAGGTGCTCTTTGTCATGAAAGTATCTTATTTCTCCATCAATTTTGAAAGATAGTTTTGCAGGGTACATCAATCTGGGTTGGAGGCTGTTTTCTTTTAGGGCATGGAATATGTCACTCCAAGCTCTTCTTGCCTTGAGGGTTTGTGTTGAGAAGTCTGCTGTGATTCTGATGGGCTTTCCTTTGTATGTGATTTGTTTCTTTTCTCTGACTGCTTGGAGAACTTTGTTCTTCTGTTGTGTTTCTGGAATCTTAACAATTATACACCTATGTGTAGATTTTTTTGATGAAGGCTGTTTGGAGTCCTATATGCCTCACTTATCTGTATGTCAAGCTCTTTTCCCCTGCTTGGGAAGTTTTCTGCCATTATTTCTGTGAAGAGATTTTTTATGTCATCTCCACTCTCTCCTGTTTCTTCATTGAGCCCAATCAGTCTTATGTTATTCTTTTTTGCATCACCTACCAGCTGCTGGATTGATTTCTCATGTTCCCTTATAATTCTGAAGCAATTTTTCTTTTCCTGGTCACTAATTGCAATCTTATCTTCTATATCTGAAATTCTGTCCTCACATTGACTCATTCTGCTGTGTAGACTTTCAATGGAGTTTTTCATGTCCTGGAAATCTATTTGCATCTGTTTTATGGATTCCATTTGTTTCTTTTGTTGGGATTCCATCATGTTTCTCAGCTCCTCTCTAGATTTATTAATCATGTCTTGCACTAAGGGCACAATTTCTCCTGTTATCTGAGAAATTCTTTCTGATTTCATTTTTTCCAGATCCCCTTTTGTTGCCAGTTCAGTGGGTCCAGGTGGTTGAGTATCAGAGGGTTCCATCTCATTTCCCTTTGGGGTTGTTGTAGGTGATCTGGAAGTCTGGTTTTGAGACTTGTTTATGTGTTTTCTCATTTCAACTGGGGTGGGGGGTTGTTAGCACCTGCACGGATTACCTCCTCTGACCTGGGTGAAGTGGGACAGGGGCTGGGAGCAGCGGTAGGGATGGTGACCCAAAAGCCCTTTCCTGTGGGCTGGGAGCAGCTAGAGGGATGGTGGCCGGGAAACCCCTTCCTCTGGACCAGGAGCAGTGGGATGGTGGCTCAGAAGCCCCTCCCTCTGGGCCGGGAACAGTGGGACTCAGTACCTTAGTCTGGTGGTCTGGTGTCCTCTGTGCCTTGGTAATGTGGAATCAGGTGGCTGTCTGTGTGCAGTGGGGTGATTTGGTGTCTTCCGCGTGACTCAGGACCTCGGTAGGGCGTGCACAGACCTGCCTGTCTGCAGCGGGCTGATTCGGCATGTGTTCTGCGCAACTGGGGACCTCGGCAGGGTGTGGGCAGACCTGCCTGTCTGCATCGGGGTGATTCGGCATCTTCTGCGTGACTCAGGACCTTGGTAGGGCGTGCACAGACCTGCCTGTCTGCAGCGGGCTGATTCCTGATTATTTTATTTTTAAATAAATATTCTACTTTAGGATAATTTTAGATTTACAGACACATTGCAAGAATCTTACAGAGAGTTCTAATACATGCCACACTGAATTTCTCCTATACGCACTGCTTTGTTACTCAGAAGGGGTGGGGCAAGAGGAAAGCCGAAGCATGTTTAGCTCTTCTAAACAGAAGAGCTCCCTGGATAGAGATGGATCACCAAAAGTGGGGTACTATGGTTTGAATGTGGTTTGTCTCCCCCTAAAGATCCTAAAGTTTTATGTGCTGGATACTTGGTCCCCAATGTGGCAGTACTGGGAGGTTTTGTAAGAGGTGATTAGATTATTGAGGGAGGCCCTGCCTTTGGAATAGATTAATGCTGATCTCCTGGAGTGATTTAGTTCTTGTGAGAGTGAGTTGTTACCAAAAAAGTAAGACTGGCTCCTCCGGCTTCCTGTCAGGCTAGCAGTCTCTTCCTCCCACCATGTTGCCTTGATGTGATGCTACCAAGGGAGACCCTCACCAGAGTCTGAACAGATGAAGCTGCCTGATCTTAGACTTCTAAAGCCAGAAACTAAGTGAACCTCTTTTCTTAATAGTTATCCAGCCTCAGGATTTTTTTTGTAGAAACAGAAAATAGACCAATGCCAGGGGATAGAAGCTGGAAAGAAGCAAAAATGGAGGAGAAGTAGAAAAAACTCTGTTCTGAGTACAAGAGGCAGTGACAGATATGTAGTTTTTTGAGTTTTCAGTCATCCTCTGCCCCACACATTGTTGAATCTGCCATTCAGGGCATAAAAATCCTCAGAGGGGAGCAAGCTTGGGAACCTGGAGCTCTTTTTTCATAAACTCTCAGGACAACTATGCAATATTTTAATTTAAGGTTACATATATTTTATTTTTAATGTATGAATATGATTTTAGGATTCCTTTGTCATACTGTTACAAATCCTGGAAAGAGGCTATGAAGGATTCTGAGAGGGATATTTGCTTGGATTCAGGGATTGGGGGAGGATAGGTAGAGTGGGGCTTTGGAAAAGGAACTGGCTTCCTGAGTGACATGGGGGCAGATGAACCAGTTGTGGAAGTGATGGTGGCAGAGCAAGATGATTTTTGGCTGCCATGTCTTGAATTATCCTGGTTCAAGCTCTTGTTTCTCTTGAGATGACTAAGTTGTTCTATGTGTGTTGAACTACCCTGGTGTTTTTTCTCCTGGCCTCAAAGCTTACAAATCATTCCTTCCTGTGTGTAGATCAGATGATTCTCCAAGGCCCTGTCTGCATAGGGTGACTGACAAGTCAATTTGGTCAGACAATTGCTCTGGCTGATTCATCCATTGAACTGAGTTTCTAGATGGGGCTCCTGGTAAAGCAGGTTTGAGCTGGGGCTAGAGCCTGAGTCTTGGAATCAAAAGTCAGAGAAGGGATTCTGACTGCACCTTCTCTTCCCCAGGTGAGGCAGGAAGAGGGTGTAGCTCTGAAGCCACTAAGACTGAAGCAGGGAACCCCAGGTCTGTGGAGATGGGGTATTTGTTCTATCTGTCTCATTTTAAAGATGAAGACACTGAATTTAGATTTTTGAGCTGCTTTACCTAAAGCCACATGACTCAGGTGGGAACAGGTGGGCTCTATTTGCAGGTTTAATCCAAGGGAGAAATGAAAGCAGCCTTCACCTGATTTTTGGTCTTTCCACCTCTTTGTACTGGGGAAGGAGATATGGCTGATGATTTTATGTTTATAGTTGATGTTGCCCAAAGAACTCAGCATAGTTTCTTTTCAGAAGAATGCAAGGGAAGATTGCATATGACTTCATTGGGCAGTCTCTGAGATGCCTCTTCTGGAGAGGGTCCCTCTACATCTTTAGGCTGCACATTTGACCAACAGGGAGCTCAACCTTGAAAGGTGTAGCTGAGGTGGAGGAGAGAAGGCATGCTGCTTAAAGCCAGAGAGCTGGGTTTTCATTTCATTTCTGATACTTAGTAAATATGTGACTTTGTGCAAGTCACCTGCCTCCTCTGAGTTTCAGCTGCCTAGATTTGCAATATGGAAGACATTGTATGCTCAATAGTTCTGTTCATCACCTAGTATAAGGCTCAAGGACAACAGCATTTAGAAAAGAAATTAAAATTTTAACTTGTAAAGGAGTTCAAGGGAATTTCACTTCATAAGAACTTGGGTTTATCAAACAAAATACAATGAGAATTTAAAGGAAAGAAAGAAATGATAAATGGACTGATGTTTCTGAGTTTATCATAAATTCATTTATGGTAGAAAGCAGCGATTTTCTTACATATCATAACATCCACAAAGATGATGACAAATTTTGGGGTAATTTCAATGTCAATGTCAGAGATAAAGTTTATTTATGAAGTTAGCCAACTATGGGAAAGGCTCAAATTTTCATTAGTAACTTGGGCTGCAGCTGTGTTCCTCCCTGAGTAGTATGCTCTTTTCTTGAGATTCTTGTGGGTGTGGGAGGGTGTGAGAGGCACCCAAGGTCCTGTCAACCACTGATGTCAATTTTAATGCTCCCTGGCTGCCTCAACTTCCAAGCCTACCCCTGTCTTTAGATCCCTGAAGTTAGGCCCAGGTGCGTCTCACCCGCTGTTCTCCTGACCAGTGGACTTTGGGCTGAATGAACTCTCAGCTCCTTCTCAGTTCTGATGCAGAGACTCTAAGATCTTAAGCAGCAGGGTTCCCTGGCCTAACTGAAACAGGTTACACAGAAAGCTTGCAAGGGTAGAGTCTTTGCACATTAGCACATGCAAGAATGATACCTTCCCAGAAAGGAAAACATCACTTGTTTTCTTCCAGTAAATCAAGGGTGGGAGGTACATTTGTTTAATGGGCTCTGTCCACATCTAATCCAATTTGGTAAGTGACTTGGAGATGGGGAAAATGCTGACCTGATACTTTGGAGAGTAGACTCAGATGAAGGGACTCAGGCAGCAATGCACACAGGACTAAGAGCAGTCCCAATGCAACATGCACTCACACATACATACATAGATACACGTATGTGTGTATTGTCTTTCCTTCCTATTGTCTGAATTTCTGACTGCATGACTTCTGGTCTCTTTATCTGTCTGCTAGAACCATAACTCACTATGATTGAGAAAATAGTCAGGCAAACACTCAGAATGAAGGACAGCAGGGTAATAGACCAAATAATGGCCCACCAATGATGCCCACATATGAAATTTTAGAACCTGGGAATCTGTTACCTTACATTCCAAAATAAAATTTTTAGATATAATAGATTAAGCATTTAGGACAAGATAATCCTCGATTATCCATGGGGCCCTATATAAGCACCAGGGTTCCTAAAGGGAAACCTTTCAGGCTCACCTTCCCTGGTTTCCTGATCCTCTTGGGGTTTGCCCTCAGCATAACTAGGCTCCCTTGATGATCCATTTTGGATGTGTCTTCCTGGTTCTTTCCCATCAGATTCATTCCAGTGGATGTGATTTTGGTTTTGACCTCTAAAAGAGGGAGGCAGGAGGGTCAGTGTCAGAGAGAAGACATAATGATGGAGGAAGGGGTTTCAGTGATGGACTCTACAGATGAAGGAGGAAAGCAGGCAGCCTCTGGAAGATGGGAAAGGAGAAGAAGTGGGGTAGGTCCTAGAACCATCAGAAAGAAAACAGCTCTGCAGATGTGTTAATTTTACCCCATGAGATCTGTTTGGATTTCTGATTTCCAGAACCATGTGATAACATATTTGTGTGATTTTAAGGCACTAAGCTAGAGTATCAGGAGAGAAGTAGTGAAAGGAGTCAGGAAGCCCAGGCATGGGCCGGGTGGACACCTTGGCTCTCCAGGCTCACGGAGAGACTCATGGTGCAGACAGAGCATGGAGGCAGATCAAGGATTTGGAAAGGGCTTCAGTGGTGGACTGGCAGAGCAAGGCCAAGGCTCCCTGGAGGACAGAGCTCCATAGTGTCTCAGAGGCACTGAGATCTAAGGATGGCAGAGAGGTAGAGGCTCTAGGATTAGGGATCAAGATAGAGACTCAGTGGCTTGGTACAAGGTGTGGCTATGGAAAAGAACAAAGAAGGCTTCCACTTCCAACCAGGCTAGCTTGGTGCTGAACTGTGTGCTCTAAGCTTAGCCTTCCTAACCTGAAAAACAGAAGTCTCAGTTAATTTTGGAAGTCATAGATGAGTAGTGGCGGGCTCGATCCAGCTCACAGACATATTTGACGTGCACTATGTTTTTAAAGACATTTAGGTCAACATTTAGACATCAAGAGATTCCACATATACATATGAAGTTCTGACTTATCTTACAATTAGGGGTGATCTGGTGACATTGGCCTTGTGCTCATGCTTGCTCCAAAGCCTCCCAGCCAATCCTCACAGGAGGTGGGCCATTCTCGGGAATCAGGCCCTACAGCCACGGTAGGTGGCACCCCCATCACCCACGAAGAGTCAAGGGAAGCATAGGCTTTCAAGGCATGAGCTTGGGGAGCCCCAAGGGAAGTGTCTGAGCCATGCGAGTTCCTCATAGCCCTGTGCTCCAGTTACAGCTTGACAAGTGCCAAGTGCAGCCAGACTCTCAGCCACATTGATCTGGACGCTAAACTCCTATTAATGGAGTGAGAGAAGCCAATTGCTTTCTTGGCAGCCACAGGCAGCTGATGGCTTGCACAGAACTTTCCATCAGATGGAGACACTCGGATTGCCCCACAGGAGCAACTGAACAGAAGACTTGTCCAGCCCCTGTGTATGTTACACGCTCTGGCCATTATGTGGTCCATCAGTTCTGCTGCCACTTCCATGATCTGGGCCTTCAGCTGTCTCTCATACACTGGCCCCTTTACTCGGACTTAATCCTCACATAAAGAGTGGCAGGTGCCCATTTAGTGAGCTGACACTGATTCTCATGCCCTCCTTCCCTCCATTCCCAATTTGCCTGTCCTTCCAGGCTGACCTTCTATGGTTTTCTGATCCTTTTGGTTTTTGCCCTCAGTACAATTACACTGCCTTGATGATCCATTTCAGATGTATCTTCCTAGTTCTTCCCCCTCGGGCTTGCTCCACTGCATGTGATTTTGGTTTTGACCCCTAAATTTGTGAACTTTAGCTGGAGCTAAAACCACCCCCTTGCTCTTACCTTATGAAGTCTTGTTACTGGCCAAGATCCCGTCCCAGCCCCAGAAGCACCCTCCTCAGTCACCAAAGGCCTTTACTTCCCTGGTACTTCTTACATATGTTCATTTTTCTCCATTCTCTGCACCATTTATCATCCCAAACCACAGCCACCTCCTACATAGGTGCCCCCAGAGCCTTCACTGGACCCTCTGCCTCTAGGCTTCGCTCTTCCAACCCACTTTCTGATGGCAACCAGAGAATTATCTTTCAAGGACAAACCTTACCCCAGAAACTCTGTTCTGAATCCTTCAGTGGATCACCTCAAAGGCCTGAGTGCAGCACATTTTGCTTGGGTCCTTGTTTTCTCCTCTAGCCTCATGGCTCAGCAGTGTCCATCCCCTCAGCCCTGTTCTAGCTTCACTGGTCTATTTGCAGGACTCCTGCTTCCCTCTGATGTTTGGTCTTTTGTAGATGTTAGTTATTTCTTTTGGCTGGAACCTGCTCCTACCCTAACCCCTTCTGCTGGCCAACTCAACTTTCACTAGTCTGTGGATGCCACTTCTCAGCACCAGACTCCTATGCCATCTTGCCTCCAGTCACAGCACTTGTCACCCTTATTAGTTGTTCCTTCTTGAGCTGTTTGTCTTGATCCCTAGGTTATAAGCTCCATCAAGGCAGAGTTCTGTCTGCTTTTCTCTCCATTATATCCCTATCACCTCGTGTAAGCCTGGGCCACACAGGTGCTTGATGAATCTATGCTGAATGAATGGATTATAAGGACAAAACCAATAACATAGAAAGCTTTTATAGGTAAATAGGGACCTTCCTCAAGCTTGGCCTAGAGTCATCTTTTTGATTCTCTCTGGGCATCCTCATGGAAGACAGGTTAGCCAGATAAAGAGTGTGGGTTGAGGAGCAGACAGTAGGATTCTTCTTAAAACCTGGTCTCCATGAATCCGCCTTGTCCATGAAGATAGCATGGGAGATGTTGCCCACTTGGTAATTTGAGTGGCATTCTTGCCCACCCTAATGGGAAATGGGCCTAATTTAGTAGACCTAACATCAGCTGAAACCAGGTTTGTCTGATTCCAGAGCTCATCTTATCTGAAAGATAACAGAATCAGCCTAGAGCTCACTTCCAATGGGGCTGGGCTAAAGAGTAGTGCATGATCAGGCAGCGGTCAGAGTTCTTTGTGTAGCTGTGTGACTTGGTCAATTTGGGATTCTGTTTCAGGTTACTTGGTCCACAGGGCTTTTGTAAGGTCTCATTTTTCATTACTTTGAAGCTCATAAGGGCCGGCCACCAGACTTCTCCATGTGGAGTTCCTCATTGCTCAGCACATAGCCTGCTCCACCCACAGCCCTGAAAACATGATCATTGAATTAGAAAGCTCTTTGTGGACCATGTTCTAATATCCTTCATGAGTCAGGCAGTAAAGCTGGCCAGTGAAACCCACTCGATCCTCACTAACTGGACAATTGCCTCATGTCAACAATGTGTATTATTATGTCCTCTGCTATAATGCATGTCTTTTTAAAAGAAAATTAGGATCTGTCAAGCACCATTACACAATGAACTCAGCAACAGGGCAGCCTGTGGCAGCATATCAAGCTTTGGCCAGACAGAGCAGCTGCCTGGGGAGTGTTTGTCTGGGGGCCTGGTCATTATCTATGCACACACCACATGGAGGCTCCAGCATCACAAAATCTCTTCCTCCTCCCAGGTCCCTGGCAACTGCCCAGGAGAGGGGATAGGAAAGATTTGATACAATTTTCTGGACTGAGGAATAAATCAGTTTCTAAAAGTACCCTGAATTCTGTGTCTGCACATACAGCAGGAGCCTGGGCAAAGGAGAAAGACTGCAGAACAGGTAGGACTCCATAGACTTCAGAAAGGAAGAATGATGGTCAGCATCCTAATGGGAGTGGATCCTTCTAGTGTTCTGTGCTTTGTGTCTAATATTATGGTGTCATCCCTCTACCTGTAAGAGTGAGGTCACTTTCATAGATGCAGAAACTGAGACTTGCTGAGTTCAACTTCACACTAGATGAGTCTGATCTGAAGGCCTGTATTCTTCCCATGCACTGTGCTGCCTGTGCTCCTTCTGGGAGCCACAGCTGCAGAAAGCTAGCAAGAGAAGGATCTTCAGGCTTTACCCATGGGACTGGCCAGCTACTAAAACACTTTCATTCCTCAGTGTGTAGGCAGACGGCTGCAGAAGGCCCTCTACTTGGCCAGTATAGAGGTGATATCATGGATGGTCCTGCGTTGGTACTTAAGGGATGGCAGTTTAGATGCTTTATCCTCAGGAGCCTGCTAAGTGACTAAGCAGCCCTTCGCTAAGTAATTCTTGCCCCCAAACCTTCAGACACAGTTCCCCAGGGCTGGCCTGTGCTATGTCCTCCTCTCTTTCTTCATTTTTTCCCTCCATATTTTCATCTTGTTCTTCTGTTTTTCCCCTACTCTTTCTCTCTTTCTCTTCTTTCTTCTGTCTCCTCCTCTTCTCTCTCCTCTTCTTCCCTTGCTTTTCCCCTCCTCCTTCCCTGTCCTCTCCTTTATCTTTATCCCCCTTTTTCTCACTTCCTCCTCCTCTTGCCTTTCCTATCCTAGTGAATGCCTACGGGTCCTCACCGGCCAGCACCTTTAACTGGCAAGAATCAGAGCCAGCCTCACTAAGTGGTGGAATAGATGCTGAGTTGTGACAATCCTGTCTGCCTCAGAAAGAGAGGTTTTATGTAGTTTTTGGCATTTACAGATCCTTTGTGAAAAGGTCACCCTGTTCTTGGAATCTTTTATTAATGCTGAAGACTGGCCCCAGAAATGTCATGTCTTTTTACCATGATATTTACTCAGAAAAGTATGACTAAGCATTGGAAATTCTATCAGTAGCTCAACCTGGGCAAGGCTGGGAGTTGCAGGGATGGATGGGTGGATGGATGTTGGTCCCCTGGGCTGCTGTATACTTTGGTCCCACAGAGGAAAGGAGAGATGGGCAGAACCCAGGTTCCTGGAATCCATTTCTGTGCATTTCTCACACTGTCCAACAGCTCCAGACCACAGGCTGACAGATCCCAGCTAGAAGGGATCTTGATATGTACATAATTCAACAGCCTCATTTTGCAGATGTGGAGATTGAGGCTCAGAAAGGGGATGATATCTGCCGGATCACCTTGCAAGTCAGGGGCAAAGCTGAAGACCAGGTGTCCTCATTCCTAAGTCAGTGGTTAATGTTCTTCCTCCCATACCGTACTGTCACAGAGCTCTCACTCTCAAGCTGAGCCTGGGAGGAGGATAGGAAGTGAGACTCTTTCTGGATCTGAAATTCTGGTTCCTGAGTCAGAATCCAAGGCAATGCACTGTGGACACAGGCCTAGACAATCCTACTCTCTGCTTCCTTCCTGCCTTTCTAATCTGGATTGCAAAGAGTAGCAGAAGCCTTTCCTCAAAGCACTATTGGTTTTCCGGATGGTCAATTCTTGAAACTAACCTTATTGTCTTATTTGTCCCAGGCTCACAGACCTGGGGCCAAATAACAGTCATTTCTTTTCTCACTGCCCTGGAGGTTGGAAATCTGAGATCAGGGCTCAGCTTGGTTAGGTGCTGCCCTCTCTGGATTGCAGATGGCTGCCATCTTGCTGAGTCCACACATAGTCTCTGTGTGTTAGGTGGCATGGGAGCTGGAATGAGCAAGCTGTCTAGTATCTCTCTCTTTTTTAAATCCTTTTATTGGTGCATTTTAGGTGTACAATATAATGACATTCATCATTGGAGATATGCACCCTTACATACTCTCTTGGTTCTTCTTTTTCCCCCTTCCCCTGCCCTCCCTTCAACCCCTCCACCCCTCCCTATTTACAAGGACTTTGTTTCCTTTTTTTCATTTTCTCATATTAATTCCATTCCTTTCTTTCCTTTCCCCTACCCCTCCCACTTCCCCTTCCCCTTTGCCCCTTTTCTTCCTATTTCACATTATCTATTATACCTTTTAGGCCTTATTTACCTAGTGTCTCTTTTTTTAAAGACACTAGGATCCCACCTTCATGGTGTCATCTAACTCAGATTACTTTCCAAAGGCCACTGGGCATTAATCCTTTAGCATATGAATTCTGGGCAGATATATTCAGTCCATTGCACCATTTCATATGGATCCTTTGGAAAGGAGGAGACAAAGGAAGTAACATCAATGTGTAAACTCTAAATTGTGTACCTGAATACATTTTTATTATTGTTTTGTCTTTGGGAAGAAATCAGGCAAGAAAAGAGTCACCCTTTTCCTACTCAATTTATCAGGTGAGTTATTTGTATCTTGGAGAGGAAAATGAGCCTTAGGCAAGAAGACCCTTCAGAAGGGGTATGGAGAAGACATTTACTATCTACCCCCGGCCATTCACCTGCCCCGTCCTTCCTCCACATTCATTTCAAAGGTCTGAATGAACCATGGAGCCAGGACCTGAGCAAACTATCACATCCCATTGCCCTGCCCAAAGTTACTACTTTGGGAATGAGAGCTTGACCTCTGGATGTCTAATTGGTGGCAAGGACCTTTTCTGGGACTCACTTTTCTGATGCATTTAAACATGAAAGATGTAGTCTCAAGAGCCACTGTTATAACCACTCGTGGCCATGAGGGGGCATCCACCTGTGCCAGCTCAGAGATGTAGTAAGAAAGCAGTTTCTTTCGCAGCCTTTTTCTCTGTGAGAGCAAGGGTTTATTTAGCTTGTATACCAAGAGTATTGCCTGGAACATAGAAGTATTAATAAGTGTTTGTTAACATATTTTGGAGCTCCTGTATCCTCACATATCCGCATCTAGCTCTATTTCCAAATGCTGTAGTTTTATAAACCTATGTATCTCTTCTTTTACTTAAGCTAGTTTGAGCCAGATTTCGTGATTACTCACAACCTAAAGAGTCTTAAGTCAAGGACTGGGGATATAGCTCAGTGGCAGAGTGCTTTGCCTAGCATACACGAGGTCCTAGGTTCAATCCTCAGTACCACACACACACACACACAAGCAGATTAGAAGAGTCTTAAATCAAATAGGGTGTGAAGTTAAAGGCAAGATCAGTGGGGCAGGGGTGGGGGCTTGGTGAGATTTAGAGCTGCCTGTAGGTTTGCAGAAGCCCAAGCAAGGGACTCAGATAGGTATTGTGCTTTGCATCTTGATCCTGCTGTGGACAATTCCAACCTGGTATACAGGCTGGGGGTCTCAGTGCTGAGGACTCCTAGTCATGCTCTAGGCATGAGGAGCCATTTCTTCCCTTTGAGGAAGTCATGAGGCTTCAGTACCCTTAAGCTGATGGTGACTCTGTTCTGGCAGCCACAGAACAATCACCAGCACAGGAAATCAGATGCTGCCATGTATCTGGCCTCAGACCCTGCCACAGGTAGAACCACTTGGCTGTCAAGGTGAGACTGGGGCTGTTTGACTGGGGCTCTCTCTGGTCCTGGATGCTGCTCAGGCTGTTTCAGGGTAAGGGTTCCCTTCCTGTAACTTTCCACTTGGGCCACTCTTCTCTCCTGGAGTTTCTGTGAAGAGTAAAATGATAATAATGAAAATAACAATTTCTACTTGTTACATTGAGTGTGCACTGTGACTGGGTGAGTATGGAGCAGGTAGTATTATTAACCCATAAACCAGATGAGGAAAGGAGTTCGGGAGAAGGAAAATAGTTTTCTGGGTCTCAGGAATGGTGGGGCTGGGGTTTGATCACAGTCCATCTGAGTCCAGCACCTCAGCCTAA
Organism: Heterocephalus glaber; assembly: GCF_053883595.1. Classification (NCBI taxonomy): domain Eukaryota; kingdom Metazoa; phylum Chordata; class Mammalia; order Rodentia; family Bathyergidae; genus Heterocephalus; species Heterocephalus glaber. Next base: position 17,456,297 of record NW_028258351.1, on the reverse strand, counting down.
CTACTCCATTACTTGCCTCTTGACAGGGATAGTCCTGAGGAACCCATGGTGGGACCCTCAGGGGAATGTAGAGCTACCATCTAACAAGATGGCAGATGGAGGCCCTACCCAGTGTGCCAGTATCTAAGCCAAAGCTTGGAGAAGATAGCCATGGTCTTCCTGGGGTTCACCTCCTATGGTCATTGGGGCCCCTGTTGGGAACAAAGCCTCATGGATTTCATGTGACTGGTATGATCCTGTTGGGCAGGATCCAGGCCAGCAGACTTCTTGGATACAGGAGGGAGAGGAGGGCTCAGCATTGATGCTCCTCATATGGAGACAGCTGTTGCCCACAGAAGAGGCATTGGCACTTGGAAGGGGTTTCCCCATACCTGCTGATGAGAGATCAGCTCTACCTGTGGTTTGTGGCTTGTGGCCAGCTCTGTGGGGAGGAAGGCTCTGTGGTGTGGACAGCTGATGACAATGCAGAAAAGCAGCAGTTCTGAACAGGAATTCAGTGTTATACCTGCTAGAGGGGCTTTGGCTTTGGCTGGAGGCCACCTCCTCTAAGCACCAGATTGTGGGCTACATGTGCCACAGGTTGGGGAAGAAGAGCAGAAATGATGAACCCTGGATCTCTGCATGGCCTGTGCTTGTGGATTATCCTAAGGAAGCTCAGGGAAGGAGAGTCCAGCACTCTCCTGAGAGCCTTGTTTCTGTTCTCCTGGATCTTTCTTAAAGACAGGGGTGTCTCTTCTTTTTTCTGGTCATATAATTTATTATTATTATTATTATTCCCATTAAGTTTATTGGTACATTTTAGTTATAAAATACAGTGACATTCATCACTGGGATCTTGTACCATTACATGAGTCTCTCGGTTCTTATTTTGTTCCCCTTCCCTTGCCCTCCCTTCACCCCCTCCACCCTTCCCTATTTGCAAAGACTTTGTTTCCATTATTTCCTTTTCTCCTATTTTTTCTTTTTCCTTTTTTCCTTTCCTCTACCCCTCCCACTTCCCCTGCTCCTTTAGACCTTTTCTTCCTGTTACACAATATCAATTATACATTTTTAAAATTACAATATCAAGATCTAGGAGACATTGCCACAGATTTTACAGAATTTAAAAGGATATAGAAAGCATATTACAAAAATCTTTTTTTGAAATAAATTTGACCACTTCTAAGAAGTAGCTTGGAAGGCAAATTAATGAAACTAACTCTGGAGGAAATATAAAATTTGCGTAGCACCTATTAAAGAAAGTATATTCCTAGCTTGAAAACCTACCTATATGACAACAGCAGGCTCATATACATTTTAACTGATAAATTATATCAAACATTTAAAGCAGAAAAAAGAAAGAACACTTCTCCCCTCATTTTAGGAACTCCACATTGTGCTAATCCTAAAATTGGATAAAGATAATAGAAGAAAAAAGTATGAGCATAGGTAGAAATTTGTTTAACAAAACAAACTATTAGAAGTCAGATCAAGACAGGGGTGTTTTAAAGACAGCTCTAGTAGGTACTGATAGGGGCTGGAAGGAAGCTTAGCCTCTATCCTCCCAGGCAGTGAGGTTGGGGCCCTGCAGGTTAGTGGTCTTAGCAGCCTTGTTGCTGGTCCCTCTCATCCCTGCTTCTTGAGCAGTGAGTGACTGATGATAACAGAGTGGTCTTCATCCTTCCCCCATCAGGAAAAGTCAGAAATGAAGCCCAGCCCGAGTGACTCAGGCATTCTCAGGCAAGTCTTGGCTCCTTGCTGTGAAAATAAGTTCAAGGAGGCAGAAAGCGCTGCTCTGGTGTGAAAAGAGCAGGGCATTATTTTCCAGGGAGTCTGATCTGCCACATTCATAGGAAGAACTCACACTTGCCTTGTAGACTAGAATGTACCATATCTGGGAGAAAATAACGTCTTTGGCTGAAAGATGAATTTCTCTCTACATTGTTGGGAGAAAACTGGTGGTGGCCATGGGTGTTGGGGAGAGCCTAAAATCAAACTGAAGCCCATTACCCTGCCAGCCCATAGGTCCCAGTTGTTTGGAGACAGTGCAGGGGAAGCCCTATGATACCCTGTGTTCACAAAAAAGGGCAAGCCCCAAAACTGTTTCTTGAGACATGGACTTCTTGGAGGAAGGGTGTGTGTATGCTGGTGAGGAGGGATCAGACTCACAGGCTGGGTGGAGAGAACTACAGGTGGAAGGTGCTAAGGGGTTGGAAGCAAGAGGACAGGAAAGAAGATAGTCCTGAATGAGACGTTCCTTTTTCTCCTTATGACATGTAAGGCCAGGATGCAGGACCAGCATTCTCAGACCTCAGTGCAGTTCAGAACCCCCTGGAAGGTTGTGACACTGCAGCTTGCTGGGCCCTGTCCCCAGAGTATCTGGTTCAGTAGGCTTGGTATGATGAGACCCAGAACTGGCATTTCTAAGTCTCTTGTGTGATTGATGGTGCTGGCCAGAGGAGCACACTTGGATAGTTATTAGCCTGGATGTCACCAGCTGCTATTGGGCACCTGTGAGTGTTTACTTGAATTCTTCAGCTAAGAACCTGCTTACCTTCCTCTTAAATTCTGGCTTTGGTCTGAGAAGACAGATAAAGAGTGTCAATGGGGGATGGAGTGGAGTAGAATCTCCAGGCCACAGGGCTGAATGCTGACTCTTCTTTCCTTGGGGATAACAGACCACAGAGTAGGGAGGAGTCACTTAACCTATTGAGCCCTGATAGCCTCATCTATAAAATGGGAATAATACAAATGCCTGCCTTCTGTTTCATTGAGATTGATTTGGGAGAAGGCAGCAATAAATGTGGAATCAATATGTGAATTGTGTCCAAATAGTCACCTATTTGTATCTTGGAATGGAGGGGTCCTGTTTCCAGGACCCTCCTTGAATATCAAAATCTACAGGTGCTTCAGTTCTGTATTTGCATATAGCTTATATACATCCTCCCTTATAATTTAGATAATATTTAGATTACTTATAATGCCCAATACAATGTAAATGTTACATAAATAGCTATTATGTTATTTAGGGGATAATAACAAGAAAAACAGTATATATGTGTTCAGTACAGATACAATATAAAAAAATATATTTTTGATGTAAAGTTAGGTGAATTCATCAATGCAAACCTACAGATAGGGAGGGATGACTATCTATAAATTCTAATTATTGTTTAATTTCAAGCCAGAGGAGAAATAAAAAATGGAGGGGTCATGAAGAGAGTCACTGCTTTCTGTGGAGTTGAGATGTTAGTTTCTTTTTTTCCCCTTGTGTTCAGAGAATTCAGACTTTAAAAAAAGTTGAATTACTTGGGGCAGAAGCCTACACATCAACTGTCTTGCTAACCTTAGCCAGGACTGCCACTAGCATGAAAGATGGGAGTGAGCTCATTATTGTGGTTTTGAGAAGCAGTGGATCACATTTTGCAAATGTTGACATTAACTGATTTTGGAGTAGAGCAAGATGCCCATATTCCTTCTTTTGAAATAGGATGCTAATGAAGAGGTTCTCACGAATGTTGACATCTCTCAGAACTGAACTTTGTCAACCTTCTCCAATCACAGAGGCAAGAAACTGGCACCATATTACCTGTTTTACTGCACACTTACTATGCAATGAGAGCTGTATGGGTGTTATTTCAGCTTTGAAGTTGGGTATTATTGTCCTGGCTTTAGTGATGAGGAAGCTGAGCCCCATAGATGGTAAGTTATTTGACTAGGGTCACATTTTAGTGGGTAACAAGGTCTTTGTTCTTTGACTGTATCCCTCTTCCTTCTCATAAGGAACATGAAACCTGTGCAATGTTGAATAACTGTAAGGGGCTGTTATTAAAATATCCCTCTATTGATTTTAAGTGCTCAGGGCAATTTTCTTGAGCTTTCTATTTTCCTAGTTGAACAAATATCCAGCCACTTGGGCATATTGACAGCCTATGTGGCCTCTCCAGCACTTCTGTAGCTTTGAGAACAGATCTCAGCCCCAGGTGACACAGGTGCCTTGGGGTCAGGGGAAAGGGGCCTTGACAAGCCTTCTCAATTTTTTTCACATTAGCCTATTGCCTGGGAAAATTCCAAGCTCGCCCCCCCTGCCCCCATCCTCAACTGAAAGCCACTTTGTTGCGCTGGCATAATTTCTTACAATAACATTAACATATCATTGGAGCTCATTACCTTTGGTGTAATAGTTCCCTATTGAACTGTGTCAGACTAATTATGTCAGTTCCTTTTCATTCCAGTTTAGTGCTTCTCCAGAGAGTCACAGTGCAGCACTGGTAATAATGATTAAACTGCTGTCGAATGCTCCACTGGATGGCCAAGCCAAACAGGAAAAAATTCCTTGCTGAAGAGGGGACTCACGTGGCCCTTGTACTTGATGCAATTTGGTGTTTTAAAGCTATTCCCTGGCGGTCATTTCTACATGGCAATGGAAAGCTGGTATTGTGGGGGATGACAAAAAGGCAAATCAGGGAAGGAAATAGCTTTGCAAGGCAAGAAGCAGCAGAGAGGCATCCAGGTGCTTTCCATTTGCCTGCTGAGCCCTCCAGCTCTGATGGGAACCATCTGGAGCCATGCTTTGCAACTCAGCCGGCAGAGGTGGGTGCACAGGAAGAGGCCAGGGTAATGAATCAGGACAAGCCAATATCAAATGCTTAAAGCTCCGTTGCCAGTGTCAGACGAAAGAGCCCCAGGAAGATGAATGAAAATGAAGTCATTTTCACCTTCCCGTAGTCTCAGGAAGAGCTCTTTGCTGGAGCCTAAATTGAACATGTCTTTGTCTTTTTGCATAAAGGGATGGAAGGAAATGTTGTGCTTTGACAGGAGCTTTGGCAGAAACTTGGCTATCTTCATCACTTCACTGTATGCTAACCTGCTCTGAGAATCCATTACTGATGACTATTAATATTCTTAATAATAGCAACTAGCATCATTTGAATGATTACTTTGTGCCCGGCCTTGTGTGTTAAGGATTTGATGTCTACTGGCTTATTTAACCCATAAAACAGTCCTTTTGGGGATGTCTTATCATCCCGATTTTGCAGATAAGAAATGGGTACAGGTAAAGTAATTCGCTTATGGTCACTCCTGGAGCCCCCATAACTGACTCCAAAGCCATATGCAAAGCTACAACCCCTCTTCATTCAGCCAAGTAATATGATTAGGGTCTTCTGTGAATGTGGCAGACACTATCTCCAGCTTCTTAGGGCTGAGAGCCCAACAATCAATGTCAAGCACAGGGCTATCAATTCTGTGAGTGGGCAAAGGCCAGGGGTTCTGAGAACACCTTCATTCATTCACTCACAAGTACTTGAGTGTCTACTATGTACTGGGCTCTCCTGGGTTCTAAGCAGGTTGAGATCAATAAAACAGTCATAGACTTTATTTTCATTAAATCCTTAGTTCATTTTATAGTGAATAGACCAAGACAGGAAATTGGTACCAAAAAATGGAGTACTGCTATAACAAATGTTAAGCAATGTAGATGCAGCTTTGGAACAGCATGATGTGTAGAGGCTGGAGGAGTTTTGGGGTGCATGCTAGAGAAAGCCTACTTTGCTGTGAACAGACTGTTAAGGGTGAGTCTGATGAGGGCTTGGAAGGAAAAGAGGAGAGTGGCAGAGAAGGTCTCCATGTTCTTATAGAATACCTACGAGGAATGTTGGTAGAAATATGGGTGGTGCCTCAGTCCATTTTATGCTGCTATAACAGAATATCAGAGATTGGGTAATTTATAAAGAAATGTATATCTTATAGTTCTAGAGGCTAGGAAGTCCAATATTAAGGTGTCAGCATTTGGTAAGGGCCTTCTAGCTGCAAAATCTCATGGCAGAAAGTGAGAGAGTGAAAGGAGGCAAGAAGAAGAGGGAAAAAGAAGGCTGAATTTGTTATTTTATAAGGAACCCACTTCCATGCTAACAAGCCTGCCACCACCATAGCAGCATTAGTTCATTCTTGAGGGTGATGTCCCCAGGACCAAAACACCTATCACTGGGCCAGTCCTCCTGACACCATCAGTAGGGGGAATCAAGTTTCTAACACATGAACTTTGGGGAATATGTTCAGATCATAGCAGATGGCAAAGGCCATTGTGTTTTCAGACAGAAGACAAACATGTCATTGGACACTGGAGGAAAGGCCATCCTTGTTACATATAAAATGTCAAGGACTTGGCAGAATTCCATTCATGTCCTAGTGTTTTATGGAAGGTGGAGCTTACGAGCAGAGAGTGGATATTTGGCTGCAGAAATATCTAAGCAAGTATTGAAGGAGCAGTCTGTTTTCTCTTGACTATTTATGGTAAAATGTGAGGAAAGAGAAATGACTTGAAGAGGGAATTGTAAACCAGAAAGGAAGCTGATCCCAAAGGTTTGGGAAATTCTTAGTCATCTATATTGTAAAGAATGGGAAAATTTGTCTGGGAGAGAATTTTAAGAGAGTGACCATCTGGTAAGGAGATTAGTCAGCCATCTAAAGAGAAGCCAAGGGCTACTGTTTAAGCCAATGGGAAAATGACCCATCTTCTCCACAAGGTGATCCATAGACAGTCAGCACAATTTCAAAGGAGCTGTAGCACCATCCATCCAGACCTCAGCATGCTTTGTCCAGCAATCACCCACATCATGGGCTGCACTCCTTACACTCCTTGCTTTGCTGCTCCACTGCCTCCTTTGTGGCTCCAGTGGGTCCTTTTATGGGATGAGCCACAGTGGTCATCCCTGTGGAAGTCACAGTTGGCAGACTTTGGCACTGATGTGTGATGCACAGAGTATACAGAGCCTTGGTGGCAGGGAGACCTGCACCTGCCTGAGGCCATGGGCATACAATCCAGGCAGAGAACTGGAGAGAGCCTCTGCTGGGGCAACACCCAGCAGGATCACAGGAGAGAGGTTGTACCTGGAGACCCCAAGATGGTAGATTTCAGCTGTAGAGAGCCGCAGGCATGTGATTCCAACCTGGGAGAGCAGTAGGCATACACTATACCCAGCAAAGCTTTGGGCGCAGAGTCCACCTGGGGCCTTTAGGACCACTTCCTTCCCTACAAGGCTGAGGGTTGGGGCCACCTCAATGGGTCTGGATGGAAGAATTCTGAACCAAAGTTATTCTTGAGTCATGAGGTTATAACGTTTTAGACTTTGAGACATGTTGCCTTTTTCTTTTTCTTTTCTGTCTTTCCTTCTTTTTTTAACTTTTTTTTGAGATAGAGTCTTCGTATTTTGTTATGTTGCCCTTCCTAAGGTTGGCTTCCTGAGATTCCCAGGTTGGCTTCCTAAGTAGCTGGGAGTATAGGCATGCACAACTGCCTCCATACACCCTGTCCTTCTCCACTAGCTCTACCTTTTGGAAATGGGAATATCTGTCCCGGGCTTGTCTTTTGGTTTCACAAACTCACAGCTAGAGAGCAATGTACCTCAGGATGGGTCCACACCTTTAGTTGCGCCAGTATGTTGAATGAGTTGATATTAAATGAGAATTTAACTAAGAATTTAAAGTTGACTGTTGGAATAAGACTTTGGGGGCCATTTGGATGAACTATTTTTTATTTAAGAAGGATGTGAATTTTGGGGCCTAAGGTAGAATGTTAGGAAGGGGTGATTTTTTTCCCTTCAAATTTCATGTGTTGGAATCTAAACTCCACAAATACTGGTATTAAGGAATCAGGATTTGGGTAGGTCTTTAGGTCATGAGGACAGAGCTCTCATGAACAGAAATACTGCCTTTATAAAGGAGTCCCCAGAGAGCTTGCTCACCTTCTACCATATGAGAACATAGTGAAAAGACAGCTGTCTATGAACTCGACATGGGTCCTCACTGGACAGCAAACCTACCAGCACCTGATCTGGGATTTCCCAGCCTCTAGAACTTGGTTAAATGAATCTTTAAGTCACTCATTCTGGTGGGGTTTTTTGTTTTGTTTTGTTTTTGTCATAGCAGCCCAGGCTGAATGGCAGAGTGTCTCAAGTGTGATGATGTATGAGAATGAGTTTGCAAACTGTGAAGTGTGGGGCTGGGCATGGTGGTGAGCACCTGTAATCCCAGCACTCAGGAGGCTGAGACAAAAGGATTGCTGTGAGTTCAAGGCCAGCCTTAGCTATGTAGTGAGTTCAAAGTCAGCCTGAATTATGTAGCAAGACCCTGTCTCAAGAAAATAAAAACTTCAAAACAAATAGCCAAAAATGTGGAAATAACCCCGAAGTCTACCATCTAGTAAACTGATAAGCAAAATGTGGTACATCCATACAACAGAATACCATAGAACAACAAAAGAAAGAGTCCCAGTACATGCTACAATGCGCATAAACCTCAAGCACATTATGCTAAATGAAAGAAGCTAAAGAGAAAAAGCTCTTGTTTTATGACACCCATGATAGGAAATGTTCAGGATATGCACATCTATACAGAGATAGAAAGTAGAATAGCAGTTGGCTAGGGCTGGGGGGTTTTGGGGACGATGAGAGTGAATGCAATGGGCACAGCCGTTTCTTTGGGAAGGGCATAGATGTTCTTAAGTTAGATTATGATGATGGCTGCACGGCTCTGTAATAAACTAATGATCAGAGAATTGTACCCTCAGAAAGGTAAGTTTTATAGGAGGTAAATTGTATTCCCACAAAGTTTTAAAATAGAAAAAAAAAAAAAAACTACCTTGAGTGCTCTGGACAAGATGAGTTCTAACTGAGGCTGCCCGGGGACCAGCATCTTTTTCCACAAAGAGCGACCTCAGAGCCTGAGCTGACCTACTTTCTTTGTGTCATCTGATCTGACTGAGCACTTTGCAAAGCTCCAATCTCTGGGGGTAAAAGTCTAAAGTCTTATTCACCATCAAAGGTGCAGAATCTGTGTCAGTGGAAAATGTGCTTTTTCCTGAGGAGTGTGGTCAAGGACCAGGTATCAGTGCCACAAATTAGAAAGGAGGCCAGAGAGGGCAGAGACATGCCACATGCCTTCTGGCTTGAGTTGAGAAGGCATTGTTATTCACAAATCTGAGGCAACAAACACTTCTGTCAAGAGCAAGTAGGTCAGACAGGTGAGAACTTACTGAGAGCAGCAGAGAGGGAGCATTTGCAATCTGGGTAGTGGACAGAGATGCGAAGCCACCTGAGGATAGGGCGGGGATGGGGCTGCCAGGAGTCAGCAGGTCAGGCTAGGCAGAGCAAAGCCAAGAAGGGCTGTCAGAAGGCAGAAGAAGGGAAATTACTCCCCTTCCACTACCCACTCCCTGTAACACTTGAGCTATACCCTCAGCTCCCCCTACCACTGTCTCTCTCTCTTTCTCCCTTTCTTTCAAGACTGACTCTAGCTAAATTCCCCAGGCTGGTCTTGAACTTGTGATCCTCCCATGCCTCCCAAGTAGCTGAGATTATAGGGTGATGCCACTGCACCCAAGAGAGACAGAGGCAGAGACAGAGAGACAGAGAGAGACCACTACTCCTCTCCCTGTAAGAACCACCATACACTGACTACTGCTATGGGATGAGTTGTGTATCCCCAAATATACACAGGTTGAAGCCCTAAGTACTGGTGCCCCAGAATGTGACTATATTTGGAGACAGGACCTCACAAGAGGCAATCAAGTTAAAATGAGGTCTTCATGGTGGCCTGTAAGCCAGTCTGACTGGCGTCCTTATACAAAGAGAAGGTGAGAACACAAGAGAGGCAGCAGAGGAGAACCTGCATAGGGGAAGGATGGAATCTTTATGCCCGCTGTCAGGTCAGGCCTCAGGCATCTCTATTTCCTGTGTGTGTGTATCTATGACCAAGTACTGTAGTAGAAAGAGGGGTGATATGCTGACTTAGTCTGCTCAGGCTGCCAGCACAAAATCCAACAAAAGACTGGGTGGCTTGACCACAGATCTTTATTTCTTACAGTTCTGGAGACTTGAAGTCTAAGATCAAGGTGCCAGCCGATGTGGTGAGGGCCCTCTTTCTGTCCTGTGAATGCCATCTTCCTGCTGTGTCCTTAGAGGGGGCAGGGAGCCAGCTGTCTGGTGTCTCTTATAAGGATGTTTAATCCTATCAGAACATAACCCCATCCTCATGATGTCATCTAACCTTAATTATCTTCTGAAGGAGCCTCAATTCCAAACACTGTCACACTATAGGGGAAGGGTTGGGTCTTCAACATGTGAACAAGGGACAGACACAATTTGGGCCATAGTATCCATATAACATGACACAGGAAATCTCTGAAATAGCATTTGCCAAGTACTTTACAGTTTCCAAGGTACACCCCGTACATTATCACATTGGAGACACACAATCAGCTGGTGAAGAAGGCCTGTAGATGAGGAGACTGAAGCACATGGAATCCAAAGAGCTGACCCACATGTACTCAGGAAGGGCCAGGAATCTGGGTTCAAGCCCAGACCTGTGTCCCAGGCACGTTCTCCCCTCCTTTACACTAAACTTTAAAGCCAAATGCAGCCACTGTTCAACTAACTAGAGGCTGAGAGGGGGGCCTTATATCATGACTTAACATCATGATAAGAATCAATCCATCCATACGTGAAGGAAGGAATGCCTAAATGACTGCTTGCACACATGCATGGACAAATACATGAGTGCACGAGTAAATGAAGGTAGTCAGACTCCCACTTGTATTTATAGTTGCTGATGGTCCCTGGAAAGGGCTATATAGGCTTAGAACTAGCCTGACACAAGAGTACTGGGCCCTTCGGGTTTGAAAAATCTTGAAAATGTACTGGCATTCTTTCCCCTTCATTGTTTACAGCCCCCACGCCTACGTGTTTCTCTTTCTCCAAATCTCTTTGCCATTGACTGTGGACGACCAAGCCATCACACCCACACAGGCGCCATTCTGGGAGTGACTGATGACGGCTGGACACACCCAGATGGACACCAAGAGAAATGTCTACTCCTTCCACATGCCGCAGCAGCATGGAGACAGCAATTTTTCATGTGAGTGTTTCCTCAGAGTCTTTCTCCAGCTCTCAAGCATAACTAAACCCAGACAGACTCTGTGAGATAAAAAATAAAGCGTTGTGTTTATGATGCCATGAAAAGCCTTCTTTTTCCTCCTAAAAAAGAAATTTTTTATTTCTGTGTGTGTAAGGATTTCCAGCAAGTACAGAAGGATTAAGACTTTGAAACTGTCGATTTATAACCGTGAGTAATGTGAAGTCTTTGTCTTGGAAAGGAAAACTGCTTTGCAAATTGGAGATGCAAGAGTCAGTCTCCTTTCCTTAATCATTTGGTAACTCATTTGTTAAATATTAATGGGTACTTATTGTTCACTAGGGCTGGTGTCACAGGATGGGAGTTCACAGTGTACAGAAGAGGGCATGGTACCCCCACTGCCCCGCCGGATTTGGTAGGCTACAGGTTGAGCTCCGATGTAAAGACTGATCCAGAGAGTATGAGGAAGCATGGAGGTTAGAGAAAGGGAACCTGGGAGGATGGGAGGAGCCAACCAAGAGAGAAGGAGGAAGATGGGAGATCCTGGAGAGGGATTGACATCGTGGGGGAACCAGGGGTATCCTGCGGCTGGGCCTCACTAAGTGGGCAGTACTGGGGAAAATTAGTACCTGGCTCCAGGTTCAAATGTGAGCTTTACCCTATTCTTGTTCTATGACCTCTGTAAAATGGAGAGAGAAGCTGTGACCTGCTCCCTTGGGGGTTATGAAAAGTAGGTGGTCATACACATAAGAGCCCAAAGCAGTGCCAGGTATGCAGGAAATGTTCAGTAGTCACAATCTGTTCTTATTTTATTGAGATTTGAATAAGAAAGAAAGGGGTGGTGGGAAAAGGTAATCTGGGGCCTGGGTGTCAGGGTGGGCAGTTGACACTTGACCCCTACTGCACTGATGAAGGGCCCAAGGCACATGTGATTTCAGCAGCCTAGCCTAACCCTGGGGAGGGAGACTGCCTCACCTGGGTGGTCCTGAGAGAGACTTCTCTGAGAGCAGGTGGTCCACCAGAACCTCAGGGACTGTAGGGCAGGTCCCAAGGGGTCAGCCAGGAAAGCTTTGGTCTGAGTCCTGGGGCCTGCAAGGGTTATGATTTGAACAAGAAATGTCCCCAAAGTATTCATGTATTGAAGACCTTGTCCCTAATGCAGCAGGGTTCAGAGATAGAGCCTAGAGAGGTGATTGGGTCAGGAATGTGCTAAGCTCATTAATGGATTAACCCATAAATGATTACCCCAATGGGTTGTTAGGAGGCAGAGTCAGAGCAAGTAGGTCATTAGGGGTGTGACACTAAAGGGTATATTGGGACCTTGACCCTTTCTTCTTTTTGTCTGCTTCCTGGCTGTCATGAGGGTGGGCAATTTTCCTCTGCCACACCCTTCTGCCATGCAGGATATTTAGAGCAGTGGAATCAGCCACCCATGGATGGAAATGTTTAAAACTATGAGCCAACACAAATCTTTCTTCTTTTAAATTGTTTTTCTTAGTTATTTTGTCATATCAACAGAAAGCTGACAAACAGCAGGTGACAGACCAACAGCCAAGGGGTTGGGGTGGTTTCTGAGGAGCCCGTGGTAAGCTGAGTCACCCGCCCAAGGTCCAGTGCAGGTTGACGAGCAGAGTCAAGAAGTGGACACTGGGCTCTGCTGAAGAAGCTACCTGGGGTGGGGTGAGACTTGTAGGGCATCTGGGGGAAAGGCCAGCTTGAACTCAAAGCCAAGGCTGAACCCAGCAAGCTAAGCCTCTGTCCAGTGGGGGAGTGAGGTGAGTTAAACAATATGCCTTTGTCCTCATGCAGCTTAGAAGCCAGGGATGAACACAGGAGGAGATATGATTCAACGTGCATCAACAGTGAGAGGAGGTGAGGGAAAGATAAGGGAAGGGCTATGGCCTATGGGAACTTAGAAGAGAGAGGCCCCTACAGACTTCTCAGGAGAGGTGACCTTTATGCTGAGACTTCCAGGATGACTACATGAAAAGAATGAGGAGAGTACTCCAGTCAGGAGCAGGTGTGGTTCGAGGAGAGACAGCTCCGGAGAAGGAGGAGCCTATAGGGTCTTTAGTGTGCAGTGCAGGGTTGATGGCCCAGACCAGGGAAGAAAGAGAGAGTCCTTGGAGGGGGCTGATTAGGACAGATGAAAAGTCCAGAAGCCAGATGACCCAGCCTCCAGGCTGTGTGCCCTGGACACTTTGCTTAGTCTCTCTCAATCTGTTCCTTTCTCAGTAGTGGGGCCTTCTTGTGAGAACAAAGAGACAGAATGTCTTCAGTTGTGGGAACAAATATTTTCTAAGTGACTGCTATGGTCTTGGTGTCATTTTGAGCACTGAGGATCTTTCCAGAGTACAGGGAAAGTAAACTGTTGGTCCTTATGGGGCTTACACTTCAGCAAGGGATAGTGCCAGGAAGAAATTTCAAGCAGGCTAGGGACTGGCTGGTGGGTAGCAGAGTAGAGTGGGTAGGAGGCTTTATAAAGGAGAGCTTGTCAGAAGAAGGGACTTAAGAGTAAATGACAAGGAAGATAATTTTCATAGCCAAGTCCTCCATAGGGTACTAAGCACAGGAAGGGTTTTAAAGGCTTTACCTGGGCTAACTCAGTTAAACCTATGACACCAGAAGAGGCCACCACTGTTACCACCATGCTCAATGTACAGTGGCAAAAGCAAGGCCTAGAGTCAAGCCCCAGGATTTAAACCCAAGGCAGGGCTCCCATAGCCACTGTCCTAACCAGCACTCCATGCTCCAGGGTGTTGAGACGGGAAGAGTGAGTCCCACAGAGCGGGGGTAAGCACCTCAGTGCGGACAATGTCTGCAGATTACAGAGTGCTTGCTCAATGGGAGATGGTACTAGTCGGCAGCTCTTCAGGAAAAAAGGAAATTCTCTGAGCACTCCTCAAACCTAGACCACATCTGAGGATGTTCTGAGGGACACAGGAGCACTGCAGAGCTGTGCCCCTTGGTTTCCCGCGTACCTCTGGGCAGGTGGAGAGAAATGCAGTGTGCTGAAGATTGGGAGAAGGGTTAAAGAGTGAAAGGATCTCCTACCTGCTTTTGCCCTTCATAAAAGTAACACAGCCACACCCTAGGAATGTGGACCGTAGAGAAAGGAGGAGAAATTACCTATATTGTCACCATTGAAATACGAGCACTCTCAGTACTTTCAGAGGATTTCCTCTTACTCTTTTTCAAAGTTGTGGGTGTTTGAGCTGTGTGCAGGAGAAAATAAAGAACTCAGGGGTTTTGGAATATTCAGATGATGCAATGTTATTATGTAACAGGAAAGTCTAGGATAACGTGACATCTACTTTTTATTTATTTTTTAGTTTTAAAAATTTTTATTTCTCTCAGTACATGTTTGTAGTTCATAATGATTATACTCATTGTGGGCAGATGTGCATAACATATTTGATTCTTTTTATCCCTCCCTCTTCTCCCTCTCCCTCCCTCCATTTCTTAGTCCTCTTCCCTTTTGTAAAAGATTTATTTCCCTATTTCCTGTTATCTTTTATTTTGGTGTTTAAGTTTTTAACATTTGGGTTTCTCGTAAAAGAGAAACCATGCGATCTTTAAGCTTGTGTGTCTGACTTATTTCACTGAACATTATGGTCTCAAGGTGCTTCCATTTTCTGACAAATGATTCAAATTTATCCTTCTTTAGGCCAGAGTAGTACTCCACTGTGTATAAATACCATATTTTCTTTTGATTCATTCATCTGTTGAAGGACACATAAGCTTCTTCAAGTTTTAGCTGTTGCTAATTGCTTCATATTCCCCAAAGTATCGGTGGTTTCTCAAATCAATCAGGGCAACAGATAGAGCCCCGTGGCAGATCACCAGAGACTGGGTTTCTAGTGACAAGATTGGCCAGTCCTCTTTGGGATAACCTACGTGTCAGCTTGATGCCCACCTCACTACACTGTTCCCATTTCTATGGTCACCAAGCATGTTGATTGCACACGCTTCTTAGTATAAGAATTTTTGAGTAGCTACTCTCATATAGGAATATTTATTTATAAGTCATACTACTGCCATTCTGCAGATTAAATAATAGTATAATGTTACTAAAATGTTAATCTATTTAGCACAGTTTGTTTTTATATAAAATAAAGATGTTCTAATATCTTCCCATACAATTTCATGAGCTGCGCATTGATTTAATCCATTTCCCCTCCCAACTGTAGACAGATACGGTGTCCTGTTGCAGTGTGAATAAATGGGTTACTTAATGCTGGATTTCACCATAGGAACTTTTGCTTTACAACGGAGGCTGGCAAAGTCCATATCAGTAGGGAAATAAATCCTGGATCTTCCATTTGTAGAGACAGGTCAGGAAGGGAGAAGGAGAGAATGTAAGTTCAAGGCCAATCTCTGTGTTGATAAAGGATGCCCAGAAGGCCCACATTTGTGAATTTTTTCTTTGGAGTCTTTAGGCTGCAGGTCACGGGCTGGATCCTGCTATGCTTCACACTTGGCATAATAAAGTGAGAGGAGGTGAACTGAGGGGGGTGCCTGGGGAGGGGGAGCTGACCACAGGCTGGACTGTGATGGCCAGGGAGGAGCCCAGGGCCAGGGTTACCCATGACATGTTTTTTTATAGTTACTGTAAAACATATATAAGATTAACCATCGTCACAATTTTAAAATGTGCAATTCAGCAGTATTAAATACATTCATAAAGTCATGCAACTATCACCATTATCCCACTCCAGGACTTTTCATCATTCCAAACAAAACTGCACCTAATGAACACTCGTTCCCTGTTGTTCCCTCTCCTCGTGCCCTGGTAACTAACATCCTACCTCCTGTCTCTGCCATTTGACTACTGTAGCTACCTCATTTAGTGGAGCCTTACAGTATTTTCCCCTTCGTGACTGACCGCTTTCACTTAGTATAATGTTCTCAAAGTTCACCCATATTGTAACCTGTGTCCAAATTTCCTTCCTTTATAAGGCTAAATAACATTCCATTGTATGTTTATCTCACGTTTTCTTATTCACTCATTGGCTGGTGGACATCTGAGTTGCTTCCACTTTTTGGCTACTGTGACTAATGCTGCCACAAACACAGGTGCATAAATATCTCTTTAAGTCACTGCTTTTAATTGTGTTGGGTATATACCCAGAAGTGGAATTGCTGGCTCCTATGGTATCTGTATGGAGTTTGAGAGAACACTTCACTATTTTCCACAGGCTAAACTCATTTTATACTCCCTCCAGCAGGAGGAATATCACTGGCTTTTGAAGAATGAGCTTCCACATTGCTGCAACAAGGTTTGACTTCAGGATCATGCAAGTTCTCCATCTGCTGCAAACCATCCTGCTACTCTTTGGCTTTGGAGCCTTTGGGGGTCTAATCTGACAGAGCTCCACATAAGGGAGGAGGGGAGGGAAGGGAATGAAACAGGCACAGGAGGTATAGTGTGAGTGAGACAAAGCAGTACCAGAGGGTAGGAGCTTGGGCTATGGCACATCCTAGCCCTGTGTCCTTGGGCAGTTTCTTAACCTCTCTGTTTTGTCATCTATAAAATGGAAATAATAACTTCTACCTCATAGAGGGTTGTGAGATGTAAATAGGTTAAAATGCACAAAGTATTTTGATTAGCTCAGTGTTAGCTGTTACTTTTGCGATTACCCACAGCTAGACTTTGAAGATACAAGATGGAGTTGAAAGTAACCATGACAGTTTAAATCCCGGAGAACTCAGAGAAAACTTGGCTGTGCTTGGGCCAATTTTATTCAAATCTGAAAGGACAAGTTGGGCCCAGATGACTTGCTGAAGCTCTGTGGTGGTGGGATGCAGCTCCTATGTCCCAGCCTGGGTCTTTATTCTTAATATGACAAGTCCTCAAACTATCATCTGGAGAGCAGGAAGGGGGAGTTCTGCTACTTTCCTTGGGAGGAAGCCAGGCTTCCCCTGGGTGATAATTCCCAGAGTGATTCCCATAAAAGTGAATATTTGTAGAATGCCTCACAATGGGCAAAGCCCCTTTACATACATTGTCTTGTTGATTATCACAGCACTATGATCCTTTCACTGCTGAAGAACTGAGGACAGACAGTCAGTGAGGGGGTGAGGGGTAGGGAGAGAGAAAAACAGAGCTGGAGAAAATGAAGGGAATGGGAAGGAGGCAACGAGGGAAAATAAAGGATAAGGTAAGGAGAAGGATGAGTAATGCTGAGAGTAGCTCTTATCTTGATTTTATTCTATTTTTTTTTGTTTTGTTTTTAATAAGAGCCCTGGTCTTTTTGACTACAACAAAGGTGTATTTCCTGCATCACCAGCTGATCTTCAGGTGGGAGAAGCAGCCCTTCCCAAGTCCAGGCTGGGGCCAATTGCCAACTGAGTTCTTGGACCCAGGGGCTCCAGCTCTGCTGACCCTGAGTGTGGCTGGGCTCTGGCTCTGATGCTGGGTCTCCACTAAGGCCTCTGCCCAGGTACCCTTTTGTCTCCACCAAGTGAGCCACAATGGCAATGACCCAGTGCAGGCCTTGCCTTCCTTGCTCAGTCACCACAGCCTTAGGAGGCAGATGCTAATCATGTCCCCATTTTATAGATGAGGAAACTGACTCAGTGGAGTGCTGGAGCCAGTTTCTGTGTGGCCAGTTTAGCTTCTACACTCAGAAGAAGTATGAGGTGCTGTTTGTAGGAAAAGACCATGGAAAATTACTCAATGGCCATCACCAAGCCAGAAGAGCAGCAGAAAGACTTTAAATTTCCTTCAAAATTTCTCATGGACTCATTTATCCTACTTTAAGCAATAACTGAAATGTAGTCTACAAGACTATTTCCAAACCATAGGAAACATATTCCAATTATTCAAGGACCCTCAAGGAGTCAAGTGCTGTGGTTTTGGAGGAAGTTTTCAGACTAGCAGATGAAGGGGTGAGCTAAGAGAGAAGAGCAGAAGGAGGGCCTGGGGCTGGAGGAGGAGGCTGGGACCCTGGCCAGGCCTACACTGCATAACTCTTCTCAGGGGCCAGGGGCAGGCGCTTATAATCCTCCCAGGATGCCTCGCAGCACAGCAAGTGCTTTAAGAGGTGGCTCCAAGAAAGGGCGTTTCCTGCCAAGACTATAAAAGGGAAAAATGGACATGCTATATTCAAGGCAAAGAATCAAATTTGCAGGACCTTCGAAGGAATTTATAAATCAGTTACCAGGAACATTAAAATGCCTCTTGCCGCGCTAATCTGTGGGTTCCTTTCTTCTCTTTTTCCAAATACCTAACACATCGCTCTTTTTTACTGGCTCTGGTGAGTTTGTCAATGAAGTCTGTTCCTTTTGCAACTTAAATATATGATCATTCTGTTCCCTGACTGAATTTGCAAAACAAACATTTACACGCATTCACTCCTGTTCTCCAGATAAAGACAGGGGGAGGTGGTTTTGTCTCCCTGTGGGTTGAGGACACTCTCAGTGGCTGAGCCCCACAAAATCATGTAAGCACTTGCACTCAGAACTCAACACTAGGCAAAGCGTGATTAGACAGAGTCACGGCTGGCCCAATAAAAGCAGGAGGACCTATCAATTTGCACTCTGAGAAGTCCCTACAGTACTTGTAGGATGAGAATAGCTGTTGTTTCCACGGGTCCTCCATGGACTAGGTGCTGTCCCAAGCACATTTATTGAGTCAATTTAATCCCCACAATATCCCCAGCATCACTGTGATCCCCCTATTACAGATGAGGAAGCAGAGACACAGAGACATTTCTTTTCCCAATTTCATAGAGCTTGTACATGGTACAGCAGTAGGGCTCATAAGTGCCATGCCATATGGCCCGATTAAGCAGGCTAATTTCACCATTTTTTCAGGTCTGGGAGAGTTCAGGGGCACCAGCTGCAATGAGAAAGGCAGACGTGGTGTGAGCCACTGGTTTGGTGATCATCAGCATATCTGCTTGCTAGACTGGCATTTCGTGGATTGTGTCTGTCATTTCAGCCCTGAAAAGCATATTTAGTAAGTCTTATAAAGGGCTTGTGCTGGAGGGGCCCAAGGGCTGGTTGTGCGGCAGGCCCCATCACTTAGGGAAGGTACTTGGTCTGCAACTCAGGAGAAACTTTCTCCCTGAAAGACTTTGGGAAGCTTGGCCCAAAAAAGAGGAGGTAAGCTGGATGCAGTGGATCTGTAATCCCAGCACTCAGGATGGCTGAGGCAGGATGAGCTGGCAAGTTCAAGCTCCACCTGGGCAAATTAGTGACTTAGCAAGACCCTGTTTCAAGAAAAAAAAAAAAAAAAAAAGAGGAAGCAAAGCAGTCTAAAAGCAGAGAGTGGGCTGAATGACAGCTCTAAGATGCTGGTGACACAGGTGGGTGATGAGGAAATGAGGAAGTGCTTCTGAGTGGGATACCTGGTGGTGCCCCAGCAGATGAGTGTAGCATCTCAGCCTGAACTTCAGCATTTGAGCCCCCTCGAAAGGTTCTGGGATTCTCCTTGCCAGTTTCTGTTTCTGGCCCTCACAGTCATGCAGTCCCTGCTAGACTATGCCACTCACCCTCCAGGTCAGTGCTGGCTCTCATGCCTTCCTGACACCAGTGCAGGTGAGGGCCTTGATAGCTCCCTTTGCACCTGCTCAGGCTCCTTGAGTACTCAGCCTCAGCATGAGTCAGGAGCCCTGCAGTCTCCTTGTCTGGAGGGGGCAGTGAGTCATCCTGGTCTGGCTCCCCTCATGCAGCTCTGTTTGCCTTCTCTGAGTTCAGCTAGAGTTGAGAATCTGGGCTCCCCTTGTGGCCAGGAGGCCTTTTGTGCCTATCAGACCGAATAGAAGCCTTGCCAGGGGATGGCAGGATAATTCAGCCACAACAAGGGGGGAGCAGGATTTCTTCCCTGTGGCTGGTGAGGGAAGTGTTTTGCAGAGGTTCATCATGTGGCCTGGATGAGCTCACCTCCAAGGTCTCTTCCCACCCTGAAGTTCCATGTTCTAGATGAGAATCGAGGGGAAGTGTGTATCGCAGACTACAGGCTAGTGTGCTGGATGACAACTTTCAGCTGAACGAAGGAGTAGTGAGCAGGAGTGCAGAAAATAGCAAAGTAAGGGGACTAATACAGGTTCTTTGGAAGCAATTTATGCTCAAGAATTTCCCTGAGAGAATCATTTTTTTATTCCAGCGTAAAAATGTAAGAAAATAATCTCACAGCTGGAAGTACTTCCTAGTTTTCCAGACATTTTTTCTTTTACTCATTTCTGTTTCTTTCTTTCACCATAGGCTGGGAAATAGGCAGAGGAGTATGTGTCCACTGTACAGATGGGGAGGCAGAAGAAGGAAATAGGATTTACCCAGCACCCTTCAGCTAAGTTCTGGAATTCAGATTCACATTCAGACCTTCTGCCTCTGCCTCAGTGCTCTTCCTCTGACTCTGTGTGCTAATCACCTTTTCTTTGCTGGGGAAAATAATACCAGACACACACAAGGAGATTTATTGTGGTTCCCGGTATCAGAGGTTCCAGCACATGGTCACCTGAGTCTAACACAGAGATGGCAGGGAGGAAGAAAGCTGCTCAGGGAGCTCCCCTCCTTCCTATTTGCTTGATTTCCAGCCAGGAATCAGAAACAGCAAGGAGAACCAGAGAGAGACAGGAAAAGGCCAGGGACAGAATATACATTCCATCGACCGATATCTGCTGCTGGGGCCCCACCTCCTAACAGCACACTCATCCATGAACTCATCAGTGTTGATGAAGTTAGCTCCTCCACCAGCTAATAACCTACTGAAAACTCTGCTTTGAAACACATGAGCTTTTAGAAAGACATTTTTATCTAAGCCATAACATTATGCATGGTGTATTTTGATTTTAGCAAAGCACTTGACACTATGTGCAATCTCCTTGAGGACCAGATGGAGAAGTATCCCAAACATGAGGCGAAAGTGAGATGAGTTAATTGTCTTGCTGGTGGCTATCTGGTGACTGCACAGAGGTCTCTGGTGTATGCTGGCCTTTTGTCCAGGGACTACTCCTAGGAGATGCAGCCATGTTTATTGGCCTTTTGATGACTCAGTGCTGAGGGGGACAGCTAGTACAATGGGTGGGATAATTGAGTAGAAAACAATTGAGAATGTTTGATGTATTCAAGATGACATGGGCTGCAGAGTCAGACCAGCTGTGGAACCTTGAGCAATTTACTTAATGAGAGCAGATGCTCACTAAATGGTCTTTCTCTCTCCTTTCTTCCTTCTGGCAAAAGAGGTAGGGTAGCAGTCTTCAAATATTTGAAGCTCCATTTCAGCAAAGAGATGCTGCCTGGTGAAGTCAATCATCTAGTGGCTACCAGCCCAGCCCCTGGAAACTGATGGGCTGGGTTCCCTCCCTAGTGCTGTTGCACTCCCGTTGCAAGTTCTTGGGCAAGTTATGCTCTTTGTGTCTCTCCTATAAAATAGAGATACCAAAAGCACTTACCTTGATTTTGCTGTTCAAAATCAAGTGCAATGGCAGCCAGCATGGGGTGTGTGCTATGAGTATTTCCCAGTATTGTTATTGTCCTGTGGCCTCAAAAGGTAAGATAGACCCCAATACTATAATTTATAGGAAATGATTTTTATTTCATGTAGGTGAGAACTGATCATGTCACTCTGCCAAACACATTTCAATGCAATTTCTTTGTCCTTAGGAGAAATTAGGAATTCATAATGTGACTTACATGGTTCAGCTTATGTGGTCCTTCCTTTCCTTGCGACAGACCCATTCAGCAACACTTTATCCCCTACTCACTCTTCTCCATCTGTACCAACCTTTTACATTCCATGTATGCACAAAGCCCTTGCTTCCAGCCTCAGGGCCTTTGCACATGTAGATTATTCTACTTGGAACACTCTTCTTCTGGTCAATCTCTTCAAATCCTTCAATTTACAGCTTAAGTACCTTTTATTTTTTCAGGGAAAACTTTCCAAATCCTCCAATGAATTCATTCTTTCTCTCCATCTCTGTCTCTCTTTCTCTCCCTCATTGCAGATCGAACCAAACCCAGGGCCCTGCACACGCTAAGCATGTACTGTACCACTGACCTACAGCCTCAGCCTATATACTCTCATAGTACACTGTTCTCTGTAACATGTAACACAGCACTAATTATTCATATAATTGTATAATTTAACATCTATCTCTAATGAGAGCAGAAACAACTGTCCCTTAGCTCAGTGCCTGGCACAGGTCAGAAAACACTGGTGGGTTCATTGAGTGTATTTTCTTACCAGTACAGCTGAACAGGATTGCCTGAGAGAGCTGCGGAAATGAGGGACTGAAGCTGGGAACACCTAGGCTGAAGAAACACTCAAGTGAGCCAGGACCTCCTGGTTGCTCTGGGGAGAATTCATCTCCACCAGCCTTCAAGTTCTGAGGCTGCATAATTTGCAAGACACCAGCTGAGCCTGATGAGATTTGAGCTTGATTATTTCAGAGAGAGATGCCAGCTCCTGGGATAAAGGGAAGGGGTGGATACACTCAGGTGTAGACAGATAGGGAAGATGGTGCTAGAGATTAAAAACAAGGAAAGGCCTGTGGGGCCAGCATAAAGGCCAGAGATGCTGGGTCTCCACCTGTATGGAGACCTCCCCTCTCTTCTCTCCACCTGCTCCTGTACCCCATTCTTGCAAAACCTTAGAATAATCACCCAATCCTTACAGGAAAAAAATCATAGAGACACCAAAAGAGGACAGAGTCCTAGGATGTGGAAGCCAAGGTAGAGTCTGCCCATTGAGGAGTCACAGCCATATAATCATCCAGCAGCAGGGACCAGGGGTCTCTCCACCTGAGCTGCACAGGGTCACATCCCAGGCACAGCTAAACTCTCAACTTCAGTGCACTTGTGTGTAACATTTCACCAGTGTCTGGGTTCCTGGACTTTAGTGATTCTGGGCTAACTCAGCCTCAAATGTCCACACAGCAACCCTGGGATTACACCATAACTGGAACTGCAAGCTCCTTGTGACCCTGCTCCTGCAGTGCAACAGGGATATTGGTCTACAATCCCACTGCCAGCCCTAGCCCAGCACAGAATCACAGGCAAGATCTGGGGAGATTTTTTTCCTCACCAAGACCCAAATCCCTGGGAGGAACACCTGGTTATTTTTGAGTCTTCTGCAAGCAATCTTACCCTTCATTTCCAGGAATTGCATTGGCATCCGAAGCTCTTGCAAGCAGCAATTTACTAGAACAAAAATCAAATCCCCAGCAAGATTCAAAAAGCAATGAAATAAATAGAATTGCATTTTTCATTCAACGTCAAGATGGTGGGGACACACCCACCTGCAACTGCAGAGCACGTTGTTTATCTTCCTTTTAAAAAGAGACCGGTGATCCATCAGCCACTTCATTTAAACCCCAGGACCCAGGGGAAAAGATAGAGAACAAAAGCTCTCTTTTTCCTTCCAGGAGTGTCCCATGCCAACTGTTCTTGTTTCTTTACTCTGCAGACCGCCCCTCCACTCCCACACTCTGAACCTTCGCCCTAATTCTTTTTTCTAAAGAACCAGCAGGAACTGAACATCTGGAAACACAGGTTTCCATGGAAAAGACAGTAGTAGGGCTTTGTTCTAACCTCCATCCAATGGAGATGGGTCTTTCTGATGGTTGCAGGGAGCCACAGTCCACCACAGCGGGCTGCAGCTTAGATCCCTGCAGATCAGGCAGTGCTACCAGCCTCCTGTGCCTTCCAGCTTTTCCTTTCTTGTTGCCTTGTTCCACATGCTGACTTCCCCCCAGACCTGGATTTACTTCAGTGGGACATAGAGCATGGTCTCTGAGCTTCTCTGATTGTTACTATCTCCAGCCTCAGCTTCACCCCATGCTGGTACTGCCTACCTCTACCTGGCCAGGACTATGATTCCAGCTCTTCATTTATGGCTCAAACAAGCTGGCCAGCCCCTGGCCATCAGTAGGAATAAGGTAGCTATTTGCTTATTTGGGAGTCAGAGAGAGGATGG
This sequence comes from Heterocephalus glaber, assembly GCF_053883595.1. NCBI lineage: Eukaryota > Metazoa > Chordata > Mammalia > Rodentia > Bathyergidae > Heterocephalus > Heterocephalus glaber. Next base: position 17,432,485 of record NW_028258351.1, on the reverse strand, counting down.
GGTGGTCTTAGATGTGTGTTAGAAACCAGTTGAAAACTCTCAAGCCAGGACGACTTAATAGGAGGTGAAAGGTCACACAGCAAAGTTAGATGCTGGGTCTCACAGTTCTCTGTTAGGTTCTCTTCCCATTTCTTCACGAAGCCCAAAAACTGAGCCAGTCCTTCTGATCCCTGTCCTTGGTGGGGAAATGGAATGAGATGTCTGGCAGGGATGAGCTCTGTGGCAGCATGACAAATGGCCCCTAGCGTTGCTGGGAAGTGGGTTCTGGGAACAAGGGCATCCAGCAGAGTCATTTATTCACCACCCAGACAGCAGTGGGGGAAATAAGAGGGAGCAGGGGGTGTAAAGGCTATGGGTTCTCTGACTCATTACCGGCAGGGACTGCCATTGAATGGAGCAGCACTTCAACATGAGGCCTGTTTGTCCTCAAGGCCAGAGCTAGGAAAGGAACATCTTTTTCATTTAAATCACACTTAAAATCAGACCGTCTCATTTTATGTTAACTGCAAATCCAAAACTTGCAATTTCATATAGGGAGATATATAGTTTTTAAACCATATAGTGTACAGGAAATGATAAGACAATTCTCACTCATAGGTGATAAAAGCATAATGTTTTAGAGGGCATTTGGTAAGTATCTATCAAAGCTTTAAAATAGTTATTCTCTTTGTCTTTGTAGTTCCATTTTTAGAAACATGTCCTAAGAAAATGATCAGAGATGGAGATAAAGATGTACATTACAGCATTAAATTAAATCCAGTTTTATAGCCTACCACTATGATACAGTGGTAGATTATGGTATATCCATTTGGTAAATTATTATGAATTATTTAAAAATAATGTACAGAATTCTAATGAAATAAGAAAATGTTTGTTATACAATGTCAGATTAACAAAGCAACCTGTGTATACATCAAATCAACTGTCTAATCTATATTTTCATCTCTCCATCTTTTTCTAATCTCCACATAATCTTAGAAGAAAGGGCAAGAAAACACCCTGTGAAGAGTGAAAACAGTTTTTTTTTTCCATTTGAGGGGAGCTAAACACCTTTCCCAATTTTTCATAAGTCTGATGTCATTTTTTATGGCTGTAAATATGTAGCAAAGGTTTCAGCCAGGCTAGAGCTGAGATTGGATATCTCTGATGGGTGGAGGTAAGTGAGAACTCTTTTTCTTTCTGCCTCTCATTAGTTTTTCTCCACTGATCTGCAGGATCCCTGCAGACTGTCCTTGACTCACACGCAGACGTTTATGCACATATTTAGTGACCTGCCTGGGGACCCCCATGCCCCACCCCCAAGTCCCATGGCTAGGGGTCCAGGAGAGGAGGAGCTGGACCTACAGTGCTTAGCAGGAGGGCCTGGGAGAGCCAGTGCTATGGCTGGTGCTCAAAAGCGTACCCACCCCCTCCACTTGTTGACCCAATCACCATGACAACTCATGTGCACTCTGGGAAGGATGCTGTTGGCAGAGAGAGGGAGAGAGAGGGACAGAGAGGGACAGAGAGGGAGAGAGAGCTCTAATTCCTGAGGGCCAAGCAACCCAGCTGTGGGGCCCATCTCAGTTCATGAAGAGAAGGTAGTGTGTGCTCAGGGCTCTGCCAGGAGGATGGTGAAGCCAGCACAGAGAGGCAGGAAGGGGATCTGCTACTAGGGCAGTGGAGAAGTGGGGAGCAGACATGGCTCAGTGGCACCAGCAGAGTGGGTTGAGCAGGGCATTGTGCAGACACTAGGATCCCACCAGAAATGCAGACTTACAGAGGAAGACAGAGGAAGGAACTGGGGAAGAGGTTTGGAGCTCGATGCTGTGACCTCATATTGCCCAGAGGAGGAGGAAGGCTGAGGATCTGTGATTGGCAAATATGGTGATGGGCAGTGGTTGAGGTGCCCAGGTGGCCCCAACCTGTCCTTGTAACAATGATTACAGTCTGTACAGTGAAACGATCAGACAGAGTAGAAGTTGCAAGCTTCAATTCAAGTTGCAGACTTGTTTCATGGGCATCCAAAACTTAACGTATCTTTAGGCTGGTCCCACCCTCTAATTGCTGCATGTCCACCCCTCCTTGCTCTGTCTCACCAAGCATACTGCCCTTGTTTATATCACCTGCCAGAGCCCTTGAGTTTGCAGCTCCTGGTTGAACATTCTCTAAGGACCTTTCCAGCCATCTACAAAGCCTTTGTCCTACCTGTCACCCCTCACACCTGCCTTGGCACTAAGAACAACTTGGTGTTCTCCACACACGCCTGTTCCTCTGTTCCTGTCTGCCTTACCCTAGATGCTCTGCTTGCCTGCATTCCCCTTTCACCCTGAAGACCACCCCCTGTCCCCCAAGTCTCCATTCAGGATTCGCCAGCTCTGCATTATCTTTCCCAGTCCCCTTTGTGCAGTCTGAGCACTTGTGTCTTTGTGTCCTCAATTTGCCCACTTCCCAGTGTCTAACACAGTGCCCTAGGAGTGGAGTCATTAGATCTCATTACACTGTTGAGCAACCAGTCACAGCCTCAAAGAGGTTTAGGGTCACACAGCTAATAAGAAAAGTACAGGCACCAGAACTCAGGTATTCTTCCTTTGCATGTCTGCTGGGGCTTCCCTGAAGTGGTTATTACAATTTGTGTGGAAAATCCAAGATATTTTAATAGATTAGTGATGGCAAAAATTGGATATGGCAGATACAGAACATACACACCCATCTCGTGTAGTTGGCCAAGTGGGTACTCTTCTGGGAACATCTGATCTGAGTTAATCCTTTCCCCTAGAATAGATTCCTGCCTTGGGCATCCTCTTCTATACTAGAGATACCCCTTTTGGGTTAGAACCCTATGGAGACAGCTGAGTACACAGAATTATTTTATCAGAATGAGGGGAGTAGGGATTCCATTTCACTATGTGGCAATAATGCAACTTAAATTTGAATTTCAGCTCTACTTCTTACTTGAAGTGTGACCTTGGGGAAATACTTAACCATACTGAGCCTCAGTTTCCTTACTTAAAAATGCTTGTGGCAGTAATTCTTAGGCTCATAGGGCTTTTGAGAGGATTAAATGTGCTAATCTGTACAAAGTGCTTAGACTGGTGCCTGGCACACTATAAGCCCTGATATAAGTGCTTGTGTTACTATTACTGTCATTTTGTCATGTGAAATGGGTGAAAGGGCTTAGAACTAGGAATCAGGAGACCCGACTCTGATCTGGCTCTGCCCCTGTCTGTTTCTTCCGCTCTCTATGGCTGATTCTATGTAGGACCCATGTTACAGGGGATTCTTCCATTGGAGCCCTCCTTTGTTGTTTTTGAGTTCACTCGAGGGCTAAGCATCGAGTGAATGGAAGGATAAGGGGAGTCAAGAGCTTCTTCTTAATGAGCCACCAAATTCCTGCGGGTATCAAATGATGCTGGGCCCATCTGGAGAGAGGCTGGTTCCCATTCTACCCTTGAGATGCTAGCTCAACTTCCAAGCTTTTTCTAAGCACTGACTCCAGGGGAGGCTTGGAATGAACTGGGCCAGGTCCCTGTCCCTGAGAGGGCACCTTATACTTCAGGGCAGTGAGCACAATTTGTAACAAACACAGGGAATGGGTGACCTCAGCTTTGGGGGTGTTATCAGAAAGGCCTTTGGGAAGAGGTGACACCTGAATTGTGAAGGTCATGAAGGTCAGTGGGGATGGTCAGAGGGGGAAGAAGTAGCCTGAACAGGAGCCACAGAGGAAGGAGCTGGAATCCAAGTTGCCTGATAGGCTAGTGGGTTGGGTGGCCAGACCACACCTCCAAGGCTGGGAACAGAGCTCCCAGGGAGGGAGGTAACCCAGGTACTGGCCAGGATAGGACAAGGAAGGCGGGAAGCTGAGCCTGCTCCTTCTCTGGTTTTGAGCCCTTTTCAGACTATCTTGGAAAGCCAAATCCACCTATGTCCTATGCCCCTCTTGCTGGGGATGAGCTTAAAAGAGGCATTAAGCACCATATTCCCAAAGCCCTAGCAAGTGTATTACTGGGCTCCCATGGAGCAGCTGGCTGCTGCTCACTTCCATGGCCGCTTCTAGAACACCTCACTATAGAAAGGAAACTCCCCAGCCCAGGTTTGAGTACCTGCAAAGCCAGTAGGGTCCTGGAGCTGAGAGGTCAGCAGGTAGCTGAGCAGAGGGTATTCTTGCAGGTCCAGGGTTTCTGAGCAAGGGAGCCAGGCAATCTTCTGCCTTCAGACTTCCCACTATCTGCTTAATCAGGCCTCCTGTTTAAATTCTCCACTTATCTCGCCTTCCACAAGATAATTAGCATCCATTTGTTCCTAGAGCTCACTTGGCAACATTAGTCATTGTAGGAGCTTTCAGCACAGCTCACAGACATTTCCATTTGATGCAAAGTTGAAAATGGCTTAGTGGGACTCTGAGGACAGTACTTACTTCTGCTAACTCACCAGCATCTGGCACCTCCTTTTGTTTCCTCCCACCTATTCCTTTGTTGCCTTCTGCCTGAGTATGGGATCTGATGATAACCGAGGAGAGGAGGGCATTCAGGCAAGAGAGGATGTGGTCCTTTTAGGATGCTGTGGGGAAGAAGACTCACCAGTAAAATAGTGTTGGGGTGGGGGAGGAAGAGGGCCTCAGTACGGCAGCCACCTTGGCCTTCCCCAAGAGACAGGGCTTTGGTAAGGGAATTATTTATAGGCTGAACTGCAAAGGAACTCACATAAACCCATTCCCAGCTCAGGCATGAGATCTGCTGCAGAATAATTCTCTGGCATATTTGCCACACAGAACTAACATGTGCTATCCTGGAGCAGGCTGCTCTCTGCCTGAGTGGCTCAGAGCCCTTGGCTTTTCTTGACAACAGTTGCTTTCGCTTTCTGAGAACTTAGCTACTCCAGCATTGATCGGTTTATATAATTCCCGGGCCAGACAAAGGACAAAGGTAAAGCCTCCCAGCCCTCCTGTGGGGGGATGAACATAATCAAGAAAGTCCCCACGATCATGCCTCCTGCTTCCAGGCTTCAAAGGATTTTCATATCCACGGTGCAGACAACCCTCTGAGGTGGGTGCAAAGGGACTAAGGCAGGAGGTAGAGAGGAGAAATTTGTGGAAGGAGGGGACCTGAAGGCCAGTTGAAAAAAGAAGAAGCCAGCTCTCCCACACCCACAGAGAGTGTCCAGGTCTGACATCTAGACCATAGCTGGGAAAGACAAAGGGATGCATGTGCTAAAGGCTTCTGGGGTCCCAAGATAACCCCATTAGACACCACAAAGAGAACCCACCTGTAATGAGTAAGCCATGCCTGGGGATGCATGCACTACAGAGTGAGTATCTTAAACAACCAAAAATGACTCCAACTCAATTATAATTAATTATAATCTCATTTACATTGTGGTTTGACTCACCTCTCCCATGAGCTTTGGGTACAACGACAGTTCCTCACAGGTCCATACAGGGACAAAAACTTCCCCCTCCAACAGAAAGGAGGAGACTTGTCCCTGACTGGAGTGAATTGTGGTACCAGTTCAACGAGCTACTCTGTCCCTATAAAAACCACATATAGGCTCTGACATCCGGCTTCTTTGGTGCCATAAACTCTTTGCACTGGCCCACTCTTACCCTGAGGAGTGCATCTTGACTGATAAATCTATGCTTTCACTTCTACTTTGATGTGTCCTGCTCAATTGTTTGTTCAGAATATCAAGAACCTAGGATAGTCACCATCCTGGACAACAGGACCATTTGAAACACTGAGAGATGAACCATTCAGAGAGAGGGAAGTCCTGCTTTGTTAACTCTGGTCTTGTAGTTTGAAATTTCAAAAAAGCAGTGTTGGATAAAGAAAATTTGGTATTTACACACAATGGAGTACTACTCGGTCATAAAGAAAATCTTGAGTTACTTGTGGGAAAATAGATGCACTTTGAGATCATAATGTTAAGTGAAATAAATCAGACACACAAGCTTCACTGTAGCAGGATTTCTCTTATATAAGCCCAAAGAGCAAAAAAAAAAGATAGATGGTAGGAAGTAGGGGGGATATCTGTCTCAAAAGGGAAGAGGATCAAGAGATGGAGGGGGAGGCAAAGGGGATTAAAAAAGGAATTGAACACATGCCGAATCAGCCCACTGCAGACAGGCAGGTCTGTGCACGCCCTACCAAGGTCCTGAGTCACGCGGAAGACACCGAATCACCCTGCTGCAGACAGGCAGCCACCTGATTCGACAATACAAAGATGCAGAGGACACCAGACCACCAGATCAAGGTACTGAGTCCCACTGTTCCCGGCCCAGAGGTAGGGGCTTCTGAGCCATCCTCCCACTGCTCCTGGTCCAGAGGAAGGGGCTTCCCGGTCACCATCCCTCCTGCTGCTCCCAGCCCAGAGGAAAGGGCTTCTGGGCCACCTTCTGTCCCGCTGCTCCTGGCCCAGAGGAAGGGGCTTCTGAGCCACCATCCCACTGCTCCTGGTCCAGAGGAAGGGGTTTCCTGGCCACCATCCCTCCCGCTGCTCCCAGCCCACAGGAAAGGGCTTTTGGGTCACCATCCCTACCGCTGCTCCCGGCCCCTGTCCCACCTCACCCAGCTCAGAGGAGGTAATCCGTGCAGGTGCTAACAGCACCCCCCCCCCCCCAGTCGAAATGAGAAAACACTAAATAAGTCTCAAAACCAGACTTCCAGATCACCTACAACAACCCCAAAGGGAAATGAGATGGAACCCTCTGATACTCAACCACCTGGACCCACTGAACTGGCAACAAAAGGGGATCTGGAAAAAATGAAATCAGAAAGAATTTCTCAGATAACAGGAGAAATTGTGCCCCTAGTGCAAGACATGATTAATAAATCAAGAGAGGAGCTCAGGAACATGATGGAATCCCAACATAAGAAACAAATGGAATCCATAAAACAGATGCAAATGGATTTCCAGGAGAAGAAAAACTCCACTGAAAGTCTACACAGCAGAATGAGTCAATGTGAGGACAGAATTTCAGATATAGAAGATAAGATTGCAATTAGTGACCAGGAAAAGAAAACTTGCTTCAAAATTATAAGGGAACATGAGAAATCAATCCAGCAGCTGCTAGGTGATGCAAAAAAGAATAACATAAGACTGATTGGGCTCAATGAAGAAACAGGAGAGAGTGGAGATGACATAAAAAATCTCTTCACAGAAATAATGGCAGAAAACTTCCCAAGCAGGGGAAAAGAGCTTGACATACAGATAAGTGAGGCATATAGGACTCCAAATAGCCTTCATCAAAAAAATCTACACATAGGCATATAATTGTTAAGATTCCAGAAACACAACAGAAGAACAAAGTTCTCCAAGCAGTCAGAGAAAAGAAACAAATCACATACAAAGGAAAGCCCATCAGAATGACAGCAGACTTCCCAACACAAACCATCAAGGCAAGAAGAGCTTGGAGTGACATATTCCAAGCCCTGAAAGAAAACAGCCTCCAACCCAGATTGATGTACCCTGCAAAACTATCTTTCAAAATGGATGGAGAAATAAGATACTTTCATGACAAAGAGCACCTTAGGAACTTCGTGAATACCAAACCAGCACTCCAAAGAATTTTACACAATAGCCTAGGAACAGACATTGAGGATCACAACCCCAGGAAGCAAAGCAAAACGAACCCATCTGGCACAACAAGAAATTAAATGTAAAGGGGGAGAACCCAACAAAAAGAAAGAGTCATGGCAATGACAAGTCAATACGTTTCAGTTATAACCATCAATATTAATGGTCTCAAGTCACCAATCAAAAGAAATAGGCTGGCAGAATGGGTCAAGAAGCAAAATCCAAAAATATGCTGCATACAAGAAACACACTTCATTCAAAAGGAAACTCATAGACTGAAAGTTAAAGGGTGGAAAACAGTACTCCATGTGACAGGAACCCGAAAAAGACCAGAAGAAGCTATCCTCTTGGCAGATCAAGTAGATTTCAAACCAACACTGATTAAGAGAGACAAAGAAGGACATTACATCCTTGTAACGGGAAGAATCCAAGAGGAAGAGATGACAATCATAAATATCTATGCACCAAACACTAGTGCACCCAACTATATAAAACAAATACTAATGGACATGAAAAGTCATATATGCACTAATACAATTGTAGTGGGGGACCTCAACACCCCACTGTCACAAATAGATAGATCAACTACACAAAAAATAAGTAATGAAATACTAGAACTCAATCGAACTCTTGAACAAATGAACTTAACAGATGTTTACAGAGTCTTCCACCCCACAAAATCAGAATACACATTCTTCTCAGCTGCACATGGGTCATTCTCCAAAATAGACCACATACACACACATAGAACATGTTTAAGTAAGTGCAAAGGAATTGAAGTTAGCCCCTGTATATTATCAGACCATAGTGCGATGAAATTGGAGATCCATAGCAAAAAAAATCCTCAAAAAAGTTCATAAACATGTGGAAATTGAACAACACACTTCTGAATAACCAATGGGTCACAGAGGAAATTAAAGAAGAAATCAGACAGTTCCTTCAATTAAATGACAATGACAATACAACATATCAGAATCTATGGGACACAATGAAAGCTGTCTTATGAGGGAAATTCATAGCAGTGAATACACATATTAGGAAAACAGAATGAACCCAATTAAACAACCTGATGCTGAACCTCAAGCTTCTAGAAAAAGAAGAGCAGGACAACCCCAAAGCTCATACAAGGGAAGAAATTATAAAGATCAGAGGAGAAATCAATGCAATGGAGACTGAGAGAACGATACAAAAAAATCAATGAAGCCAAGAGTTGGTTCTTCGAAAGAATCAACAAAATTGACAAACCTTTAGCCAACCTTGTCAGAAAAAGGAAAGAAAAAGCCCAAATCCATGCAATTAGGAATGAAAAGGGTGAAATTCCAACAGACCCAGCAGAAATCCAGAGGATCATCAATACCTACTTCCAGAACCTATATGCCAATAAGATGGACAACACAGAAGAAATGGACAGATTCCTAGATACATATGAATTACCAAAGTTGAACGAAGAAGACCTAAAAATTCTGAACAACCCAATATCAACCAATGAAATTGAAAACATAATTAAAAACTTATCACCTAAGAAAAGCCTGGGCCCTGATGGCTTCACTGCTGAATTCTACAAGACATTTAGAGAGGAACTGCTGCCACTACTGTTTAAATTCTTCAATGAAATTGAAAGGGAAGCAATACTCCCAAATTCATTCCTGGAAGCAAGCATCACCTTGATCCCCAAAGCAGAGAATGACTCAACCAAAAAAGAGAACTATAGGCCAAATCTCACTAACGAACATAGATTTAAAAATCCCTAATAAGATACTGGCAAATAGAATGCAGAAGATCATCAAGAAGATCATACACCCCGATCAAGTGGGATTCATCCCAGGGATGCAGGGATGGTTCAATATATGAAAATCAATTAATGTAATACACCATATCAATAGAGCCAAGGACAAAAGCCATATGATTATCTCCATAGATGCAGAAAAAGCATTTGACAAAATCCAACATGCATTTATGATAAAAACCCTACAAAAAATTGGAATAGATGGTCTCTACCTCAAACTGATAGAAGCCATCTATGAAAAACCAACAGCTAATATCATACTAAATGATCAAAAACTGAAATCCTTCACACTAAAATCAAGAACAAGACAAGGATGTCCACTATCACCACACTTTTTCAATATAGTTCTGGAAACATTAGCCACGGCAATTAGACAAGAGAAAGAAATAAAAGGAATAAAGATAGGAAATGAAGAAGTCAAATTGTCATTATTTGCAGATGACATGATACTCTATATAGAAGACCCCAAGAACTCCACCAAAAGTCTTCTAGACTTAATAACCAAATTCAGTCAAGTAGCTGGTTACAAGGTTAACACACAAAAATCAATAGCTTTCCTCTACACCAATGACAGACTCACTGAGAGAGAAATAGGGCAAATAATTCCTTTCACAATAGCATCCAAAAACCTGAAATACCTAGGAATCAACCTAACGAAAGAAATCAAAGACCTCTTCTCTGAAAACTATGGCACTCTGAAAAGAAAGATTGAAGATGGTGTCAGAAAATGGACAGACATCCCCTGCTCCTGGGTAGGAAGGATTAATATAGTGAAAATGGCCATACTTCCAAAACTCCTATATAGATTTAATGCAATTCCAGTTGAGATCCCAGCAGCATACTACATAGACCTTGAGAAAACAATCCAAAAATTCATTTGGAACAAGAAGAGACCCAGAATAGCAAAAGCAATTCTAGGTAACAGAGACATGGCTGGGGCTATCACAATCCCCAACCTGCAACTATACTACAAAGCTACTGTGATAAAAACAGCATGGTACTGGCAAAGAAACAGACTTGAGGACCAGTGGAAGAGATTAGAAGATGCAGAAACAACGCCAGACACACTCAGCCATCTCATCTTCGATAAAGGAGCCAAACACCCTCACTGGAGGAAAGATAGCCTCTTTAATAAATGGTGCTGGAAAAATTGGGCTTCAACTTGCCAAAGATTAAAACTAGACCTGTATCTCTCACCATGCACTAAACTAAAATCAAAATGGATTAAAGAGCTAAATATTAAAATAGAAACTCTGAACCAGTTGGAACAGAGGTTAGATAGAACCCTTGAAGACATCGGTGTAGGAAAAGATTTTATGAACAAAACCTTAGTTGTCCATGAACTAGCACAAACAATCAACAAGTGGGATCTCTTCTTATTAAAAAGCTTCTGCACAGCAAGAGAAACCACCAGCAGTGTGAAGAGACAACCCACAATGCGGAAAAATTCTTCACCTGCTCTTCCTCAGACAAAGGTCTACTATCTCGAATCTATAAAGAACTTAAAAAGATCAGACCTCCCAAATTTAAAGACCCAATCCCAAAATGGGCATCTGAAATGAACAGACATTTCTCACACAAAGAAGTAGAAATAGCAAATAAATACATGAAAAAATGTTCAACATCACTGGTCATTCGAGAGATGCAAATGAAAACAATGCTGAGATTCCACTTCACTTCACTTCACTTCACTTCAAGAATGGCTGCTATCATGAAATCAACCAATAACAAACGCTGGCGGGGCTGTGGGGAAAGAGGAACCCTGCTCCACTGCTGGTGGGAATGTAGACTGGTGCAACCACTGTGGAAATCAGTATGGAGATACCTCCAAGAACTAGGACTGGAAGTCCCATTTGACCCCGCTATTCCACTGCTGGGGATCTTCCTCAAAGAATTAAAAGAATCATTCCACAGTGATATATGTGTACCCATGTTCATAGCAGTGCAGTTTGTAATAGCTAAAACTTGGAAACAGCCCAAATGCCCATCAACTGGAGACTGGATAAAGAAAATGTCGTTTTTTTATAAAATGGAGTACGACTCAGCCATAAAAAATGGGAAATTAGAGACATTTATAGCTAAGTGGATGCACATTGAGGCAATACTCTTAAGTGAAATAAATAGGACACACATGTATAAATACCAAATAGTTTCTCTGGTGTGAGAAACTGAAAGTGTGAATAAGGACTAAATGTATAATAGTAATGTGAGATAGGAAGAAAAGGGGCAAAGGGGAAGGAAGTGGGAGGGCTAGGGGAAAGGATAGAAGGGAATGGGATTAATATGAGAAAATGGAAAAATAGGAACACAATCTTTGTAAATAGGGAGGAAGGGTGGGCTTGAAGGGAGGGCTGGGCAAGGGTGAATGATGGGAACCAAGAGAAATTATGTAAAGGTGCAAATTTCCAATGATGAATGTCATTATATGGTATACCTAAAATGTACCAATGATTAGAATGAATAATCGATAATGTAAAATAGGAAGAAAAGGTCCAAAGGGGTAGGGGTAGTGGGAGGGGCAGGGGAAAGGAAAGAAGGGAAAGGAAAAATGCTGAGAAATGGAAAAAATGGAAATAAAGTCTTATAGGGAAGGGTGGAGGGGGTGAAAGGAGGGCTAGGAATGGGGAAAAAACAAGAACCAAGATGCATTATGTAAAGGTACAATTCCCAATGAGAAATGTAATTGTGTTGTATACCTACAATGTACCAATAAAAGAATTTGATACAAAAAAAAAAAAAAAAGGAATTGAGAGGTATTGTATACCAGTGCCAGCTTCCCAGAAGGCATGCAAACATTATGTACTGCAAACAGGTCCTAATAAAGAAAGCAATGTGGAAAAAAAGAAAGCAGTGTTTTCCAAAAGTGACATGTGATTTTAGGTGGTACTGGAGATTATTTTTACAAGTTCACAGAGAAGATACTATCTAACGTTCAGTCACACAGTGAGAATATGATTCACTTTTTCAAATCTCTTTCGCTCCTCTGACGCTCCTCTGATTCCATCAGGGAGAAAGTCCATGTTGGAAGCTGATATAGTTTAACTCTCCTCTAACAGCTGTTAATTTCCCTTCTTAAAAAAGAGGTCTTAAACCTAGAGCTTTCAATGGACAGCATTGCTTAACTTTATTGTATTCATTTTAAATAAATTAATTTACTTTTAATTGACAAATAAAAATCATAGATATGTGCTGTGTAGTATTGGAATATGTATGCATTGTGGAATTTTTAAACTGAGCTAATTAAATATACATTAGCTCACATGCTTGGCTTTTTGTGGTGAAACATTTAAAATACAATCTTTTGGTGATTTTTCAAGAATACAGTACATTGTTATTAACTGTAGTCATATTCTACATAGATTTCTTGAACTTATTTCTTCTATTTAGCTGAAATTTTGTACCCTTTGACCAGTATCTCCCCAATCCCCAATCCCCAATCTCCAGCCTGTAGTAAGCACTATGTTCATATTTTCCAGTTAACTTTACCTTATAGATGATAACCCTGATTTTTCATTTTGGGAAATGATAGAAAATAAGTGAATTTATTTTCGTAAAAAAAATTGTAGTCAGATTCATTTACTTATCAAAGAACTGTAAAATGAGAGCAGGGCATTCTTGTAAACGCTCCACCAAGTTTCCACTAATGTGGTACACAACTACAGCACGGTTATGGAAACTAGAAAATTAGTACTGACTTGATACTATTGACTAATCTATGCACTTCATTCAAATTTTGCCAGTTTCCCATTAATGTCCTTTTCTGGTCCAGGATCTAATCCAAGATTCCACATTACATTTAGTCATCTTATTTTCATAAACTTCAAACTGTGACAATTCCCAAGTCTCTTTTTTTTTTTCTTTCATGCTCTTTCTGAAGAGTACCAACCAGTCATTTTGCAGAATGCCACTTAATCCTGCATGCATTTGAAATTTTCTGAGGATGACCACAGAAGTAAGCTTTCTCCCTGCATCCAGTGAGGATGTACACTGTGTCAACAGATATTAGGTGATCTCTATGTGGTTAGGGCTTGGGAAACCCTTTCACAGTCAGAGACAGTCTGTTTGTCCTCTGGTAGCTTTTATGATGTGGATCATGTCTGGCCAATAGTTGCCACATCCTAGCCTCCTGTGAGCAGTCTGATATCTTCTGACTAGGTCCTAACTGGTGGCCCCACTCTGCAGTGACCTTTATGGAAATCAGCACCTCTATCCTCAACACCCAGCTCCCTGCTGTTGGTCCTGAATGGTGACCGAGCGAGACTCCAGTTATCTTTTATTCCTGTGCTTTCTGAGACGTGTTCATGTTGGTTCAGATGAAAGGGGCAAGACAGCTCTTTGGATCTGATCTTCCCTTGGCTAAAGCTTTTTAGGCTAGAAAATAAAGACATTCCAGGCAGGTGAGAGTCAGTGTCACCCTCAACATAGGCATCTCTGCTGTTTTTCTTTTCAAACCCAAAAGAGATTTTCCCAACTGATCTTGCTCACCATCTGTTGCCAAACCATCACTTTGTTTGACTTTCCTTCCTTTTAGGCTCAGGAAAATGTGCTGTGAAATCCCAACCTCTCTTCCTTCTGTGATCTGAAGAAACACACTCTTTGGCCTCTTTCCCACCTACACTCTCCCTAGAGCTCAGGAAAGATCCCAGGAGCTCAGACCTGCTGTTGGCTCTGGGCAGCCTGTGTTGGTGTAGGTCTCCGATAATATTGTCCTGAGGAGAAAAGCCAATTACCATTAGCTAGGACTAATTAACTACCACAGAGGGCAGAATCTCAGAAGCAAATGCCTGACTCTCCCTAGGGTCTGTTTAATGAGATGGTGGCTCTACAGGGATGCCTTTAACAATTTCAAATCCTGAAATGGATCCCACCACTCAACTCACCATTGAATCCGGAGCCTGACTGTTACTTCTGCCTAATTTCCAGGTCACACTGACTTGTTTCAGAAGCTGTCAAAGCTAACAGATGAAGATGAAAAGTTAGTTTTTTTGGGGGAGGGGGCAGTATGAGTCAGTCTCTCATTTTTCTCTTGTGTGCAGTCATGATTCAGGCATCAAAATACACAGGCAGCTTTGAGGAGTTTTATCAAGTAGATGAGTCTTGGAAATAAGTTGGAACAATAAAATCATCACTGAATGCTCTAATCATAAGTCATTAACTCACTGAGTACAACTGGGCCTTAGTATTTATGGCAGATTGGTTCCAGAACCTCACAGAGACCCCCAAATCCATGGATATTCAAGTCCTTAAAATAGAACAGTGTAGTATTTACAGATAACACACACATCTCTCACATGCCTTATGTCATCTCTAGATGACTTTATCATACCAAATACAATCAAAATGCTGTGTATGCTGGGGATTTAGCTCAGCAGTTTCACTGCCTGCTGCACAAGCGCAAGGACCAGAGTTTGATCCCTGGTACCAAAAAATATAAATAAATAAATAAATAAATGCTGTGTAGATAGTTATACTGTATTGTTTAGGGAATAATGACAAGAAGAATGTTTAGGAAATAATAATGACAAAAAAGTCTAAATCGATCAGAAATATTTTTCCAAACATTGCCAGTCTGCTTCTAGTTGAATTTGTGAATGTGGAACCCATGCAGAGAGATGGTGATCGCATGTACTCTGTGGCAAGCAGTGTGGTGCTGCTGAGGAGACAGCAGTGAATGGGCTATGGACATGAACCTGCTCCCTTGGAGCTTGGAGTTGACTGAGGATTCCAGATAGCTCAATAATGAGGAGGGATGAGGGTTAAGATAAGAGGTTATGGGAAGGAAGAGGGGAAGACCTCATCCAGCCTGAGGGTGAGGAGGAAAATTCAAGTTGAGACTTGATAGATAGGAAGTGGACAGCTGAAAAGCAGGAAGTAGATGGGCAGCTGTTTCAGGCAGAGACAACAGCTCATATGGGTCAGACTTGAGAATAGCATAGGGAAACTGAGGAACTGCTGGAAGGTCTGATTGGAGCCCAGAGTTCAAAGAAAAAAGTGGAGAGGGGTGAGAGTGAAGGTGGGCGGCTGCAGGTGCAAGGATTATTTTTTAAACTCAGGTTTTTGACTCTATTTCTACAAGCAATGGGGAACTATTGCATGTAAAAAGAAAGGGTTCAGGATTTTCATTTTAGTCAACTTAGCTCATTGTGTAGGTTGGAGGAAAGGGAAGAAGTGGGGGCAAAGGGAACAATAAATAGATATTGTAGTCACTCTGGTAAGAGAATGGCTTAGAGTAGGATGGGATGGAAAGGAGAATATGGATTGAGAAGCAGGTCTTTAGAACTTCCAGCCCCAGGAATAACAACCCACTGGATCTGAGTCTTAATGTGCTTTACACTGTTACAAAGTAACATTTCTGAGTTTACTGTTTGTGGCAAGTCATTGTTATTATTGATCATACACTGAGTGCTGGCTGACCAGTGGAAGGTGAGAAGGAATGAGGCAAATCTTTTCCAAGACTGGGTTAAACATGTCATACAACTGTGCAGACACCTGAGATAGTCATTTTATGAGATTGAAGTAGTCTGGATTCCTGAGTTCCTGCTTGGAAGAGAGCTTCCAAAGGGGACTTCCTATCTTGTTTCAGGCTGTAATATAAATAAGAAACCAATGTGTAGCTCATTAAACTGCTGAGATTCTCAGGTTGTTGATTGTAGAAACTGGTTTTATTTATAAGCTCTACCATAAACCAGTTGGGTTCATATTTTTTCTAGCTCATCCACAGGACTCTAATGGTTTCCAACTCTCTGATCATCCAGGCAAGAATGAAGGCTTCCATTTCAGACACAGGTGAAAAAGGAATTGTTGGGTATCCATGAGGTAGGGAAGGAAGTAAAGACAAGCACACAGTTACAGAAATGTGTATGTTCACAGTTGTGTGGGGCTTTATTAACCAAGATACCTTTACATGCCCAGAAAGGCACTTGGTGATAATGATATGATAATAAAGTTGAAATTTCCTTACTGTCAAAGACTCTGCTAATATTTCATTAAATCTTACAAAATAGATACTATTATGATTCTTTTTTTTAATCGTTTACAAAACAAAGGCTTTGAGAAGGCAGGTAACTTTCCTGAAGCCACACATTATTTGAATACAGACATACTGACTCAGGATTTTGTCCTCTTCCACAAAAGACAAGGACACAAAGACAGAAGGCTGGACACACACACACACACACACACACACACACACACACACACACGCACAAAACAGAATCTGGGTTGTCCTTGTCCCCAGCACGAATCCTGCTCCATTTTCAGGACAAAGATGGCCTGATTGCAGTGGTGACAAGAACAGAACATTCCTTTTAACAAAGACCTAACATAATGAAATTCTCAGCTGGCTCAGGACATTTTGTTTCTCTCCAGATAACTTCCTGATGCTATCACCTTTTGCATACCCTGCTTATTCCACCTTCTCTGTCTCTCTCTGGCCCATAAAGGAGACTGCACTGGTTTGTTTGATGTTCCTTAGATACAAATGATCCTTCCCTGAATAATAAATAGGGTACACCCTTCAGAGGATTTTATGATTCCCCTCTTGTTCTAGGTTGTAAATGGTCTCCTTCTGCAGAAGGTCCCTTTTCTCGGTTGAAACTTCTTCCTTGCAAATGGGTTGTCCACTGAACATTTGGGCCTGTTTTCACAGCCTGGGCTGCAGATGTCACTCAGATTCTGGCCCCTGTAGTACTGGGGGCCCAGAGTGAGATGATGTTAGTAGTGAGATCCTCTGTCTTGGCGTATTTGTGGGGATGGGGAGTGGTTCCTGTGGGAAGTTACTGACATAAAAGTTTCTAGGTTGAATATGGCCCTAAAGACTTTCTCTTCCAAAATTTCATCAGTTCTAGTTGCTATTGCTGAAAAACTGAGTGGTCAATGCAGCTCTTTTATTATATTTACAGATTTGTGCGTCAGGGATTTACAGGGCCAATGGGAATGGTATCTTCCTGCCCCATGAAGTCTAGGGCCTCAGCCAAGAGGGTTTGAAACTGGTGGTAGGGAAGGGGTTGTCACTTGATGGATTTGGTCTAGAATCATCTGGAGATGTCTTCATTCATGTCTGAAGGTTGATTCTGGCTGTCAGTTAGGCCACTGGTCTCTCTGCATAGGCTGGTTTTAACACGATGACTGTGTTCCAATGGTGAGCATCCCAGGAGAGCAAGGCAGAGTGTGGAGCTTTGTGATGAAGCCTGGGAGGTCACACAATGCTACTTGTATCATATTCCATTGCCCAAGGCAGTCACAAAGGTCTGCCAAGTTTTGAAGAAGATATTGATCCTCCTGCTGAATGGGAATATAGCAAGGTCTAGAAGAAAATTGGAGACAGTAGATATTTTTGCAATCATCTTTGGAAAACACAATCCATCATGCCATTTCACTTGTGAATCCCTTCCTTTTAGCCTGCTGCATGGTCACACAGCCTCTACCCTCTTACACTCTTGGGGTGAGGAAGTCACTACTTGTACTAGTTAGGGGTCATTGTTTGTAAATAACAGAAGCCAATTCTGGCTAGATGACGTGAAACAAAATGTACTTGCCCAAAGAGGAACTTGTTGAATGGTTGAAAGGAAAGCTGAAGATCTAGGTTTGGCAAAAGAAAGGACCAGGGCAGTGTCAGATAGGGTCTTATTCAGGAATGGACAGAATAAAAAAATACAAATTCCAACTCAGTTTTGAATCTTTCAGGAACTCTGTTTAAAATTTGAATTATGGGAGGGTGGATCTGAATGGGTTTATGCTAAAAGCTTTGTCGTTTGCTATTTGCTTGACTCAGGGCAAGTTATTTAACTACTTCATGACTAAGTTTTCTCATCTGTAAAATGGAGACACTAATAGTAGCTAATACTTCATAGGTTATATGAGAATTAAATAAAATGAAACATACAGAGTGCTTAGCTCAAAGTCTAGCATGTTATACACCTTCGACAACAATAACAACAACAACAATTCCTACTGTTATTGCAACAAACACCCTTATTTTGATTGACTCACTCTGTGTATGTAGTCCAGTGTCCAGCCCAGAATAGATGCTCATTCATCAAATAAATGAATCACCCAACAAATCAATGAACAGTTTCTGCTCTAATACATGCAATCAAGTTCTCTGCAGCCATCTTAAGACACTTCTTACAACTAGAGCCAAGCAAAACAAAATGTTCTATGAAAACCTCAGTGTGTTCCATGTTCAGTGTGCTCTATGGGAGCTCCCTTCCTTAGTGATTGTTTTCTGTCTGTCCAATCCTCATTCTGAAAAATAATCCCTTGTGTTGTTCCTTGATCAGCTTCTTCAAAAAGGCTGCAATCAGTAACCAAAGAACTGTACTCTGAGGAGGAGGATAATATGCCGACGGGATTGCATACCACATCAATTCTCGCATCATATTTGATTAATTTTGTACCTAGCTTCATTACGTCTCATCCCTCATTTCAAAGGTGTTCTTCACCCAGGACACTGAAGGAGGCAGAGAGGGGAGACCAAGCAAGGGAGATACTGATGCAAAGAATTCATGAGTCTACAAAAAGTAACAACAGAGATTTAACACTATCAGAGCCCCACTGCTGGCTCAAGTCATAGTGCCTTGGCCATTATGAGAGAGCCCCTTTACACACTATTAATCAGCAGAGTGACCAGCAAATGCTGACCCACTTAGCAGTGATACCAAGCAGGTGACAGTTATTGGAGCGGACAGAATCTGGCCAGAGGGCACCTGCCTCCCCACAGGCTGGCTGAGGCTCTGTGATCTCTATGTGGTTACTGTGTGGCTGAAGGTGGAAATTCCAGCTCCCTAGGCAAGAGCTGCTTAAATGGGTCAGGGAAAGACTGAACTCTGTCTAGTACACCTGAGTTCTGTGTCCTTCCTCACCAGGCTGATGACATCTATCTCGTTCCTCCCTTTCTGCTCACATCTCACCTCATCTTAGAACTCTGGGGACTCATCTAACTATTTAATTCAAACTGATATTTTTTTGAGCAGTACAGAAGCACCTCTATTATTTGTGTTTTCTCTGTACTGTTGGCCCAATTCTGACTTCAGTTGCAGCTGTGTGAGTGCGTGCTTGCGTGTGCGCACGCGTGTGTGTGTGTGTGTTTGTGTGTGTGTGTGTGTGTGTGTGAGAGAGAGAGAGAGAGAGAGAGGGAGAGAAAGAGAGAGAGATAGCTGTGACTGGCTACAGACAGAGCTGATGCTGGATCCTGACCTCAGACTAAGCCCTCAGGCTGACCCCTGATACTGGTCACATACTGAACCCTGATCATGGCCACATACTAATCCTTGATCAAACAGATCACAGAGGGATGGTGGGGCTGGTTTAGCTCAGACCCTCCTCACTTCTTCAGTCACAGGTGGGAGTCCTGCTCTCTCAGTGGGATATAGATGGGGAGGAAGCAGAATAAAGGCATTCTGCACCTGAACAAAGACAGTGCCAATTACAGCAGCTTGCATTCTAAAACTTCAGACTCAGAAAAACCACTGCAGTTTCAGGCAGAACCTAATGAGGTTTTCAGAGCTGTGCCTTATTTCCTTTAGCTCATAGAGGTTATTGTGTTTTGCAGGAAAATTAACTGGCAATTAAATTTCTGAAAAAGTGTTTGAAACTCCTACAAGCTGTGCTTCATTGTTTTGCAAGATTGGGTACACAATGTAATAATTCCATCTGCAAATTAATTTTCTCTCACAGCTTCTATTGTAACTGCAATGTCATTTACTTAGTAATTCATTCATCTTTTTATTCAATGCACAGAACTATGTATTGACTGTGAACTGGTGAGTTTGGAGAAGGTAACATATAGTCTCTTCCCAGACCAGCTTCCTCTCTAGAAAGAAGGCAAGATTTTCTCAGAAATAAAGGTCACAAGTGGCAGAATGTGACTGTTCCATTACAAGGAGCTGGATAGTGCTTTGGACTTCTCAAGGAGGAAGGGACAGTCCTGACAATGTCTTAATGGACGAAAAATACAAAGAAAGCTTAAAGTGATAGGGACTAACATGTATTGGGTAACAGCTATCTGCCAGACTCAATGGTGAGTATTTGTATCTAGGATCTCACTCAATCCTTAGATCAGTCCTGTCATGTAGAGGTCTTATCTTATTAACAGGTGAAGAAACTAAGGCTCAGACTGTTTGGATGACTTGCTTGAGATTATGTATGCAGCAAGACTCTGTACTTAGAGCAGTTTGATGAAAATATTTCCCATTAAACATGCTAGGTCTCCCAAGTTACTGAGGATCTCTTCCTCCTCCTTGTACTCCTCCTCTTCCTCCCATGTGATTTGTAATCTTCTCACTTCATATTAGCACAAATGAAGGAGTTGTAGAAGGTCTAGAGGCAATTATCTCAAGACTGAGCTGACATCAAATGGACTCTGAAGGAAGAGGCAGCTGGAACTGGAGAAATGCTATCATTTCCTCATACTATGTAACTATAGTTTTCATTTAATTTTCATATACTTCTCATGAGGTAGTCATTATTATGTGAATTTTTGGTTAAGTAAATAATGGCTAAGAGAAATTAAATGACATATTAAGGTCACATGATGATGGGGCCACAATTCAAGCTCAAGTCTGTCGGTCAGTATTCTGTCACTGTGACAAAACATTTGGGATAATCAACTTAAAAGGAATAAAGGTCTATTTTTGGCTCACAGTTTCAGAAATTTCTGTCCCATTATGGTTGTCTCCACTGATTTTGGGCCTCTCGTGGGAAGTGTGTGGAGGAGCAAAGTTGTTCAATTCATGGTGGCTGGGAGCAGAGAGAGAGGAAGGGACCAGGGTCCCAATAATATAGTAAATTACACTGACTTATTTTTAATACTAAATCACCCTTGCATTCATAGGATAAATTTCACATGGTTGTGAAACATATTGTTTTTACAATACATTATTAAATTCAGCTTTGTTAAAAATTTTGTTTGGAAAATTTGCACCTATATTCATGAAATATATTGCTCTGTATTTTTTTTTTTAGTGTGTCTGGTTCTGTTTGAGTGGTACATCAAAATTTTGTTACATGATGTTTTCATTTTTGTTCAGTTAAAAATATTATTTTTTCTTTTTATTTCTTCTTTGACATTTGAGTTGTTCAGGAGTGTGTTATTCAATCTCCAAATGTGTGAGAAATTTTTTCAGAGATCTTTTTCTTACTGATTTATAATTTAGTTTCATGGAGGTCAGAAAGAGAAGCAGCTGAAGGAAAGACAGGACCCAGTCACCAAGTTGTTATTTGCAGAAGTGAGAGAGAAAGAAAGTTACAAAAGACCCCAGAGGGTGTCCTCTTAAATGGGGAAAATGGAAATATGGGGAGGAGACAGTGAGGGTTTTGCTTGGGCTTGCTAGGGTCCCATTCCCAGGGTCATTTGGAAGGAGCTGCCTAGGAGTTGAACAAGCATAGTTCTTGAGCTCAGTGAGAGGTCTAGTTTGGATTAGAATGTCATCTCTGTCCAGGTGGTATAGGTTTCCATAGTATGATCTAAGTCTGTTAGAAAAACAATCAGCCCTGGGCAAGGATCCAGCCAGGGTCAGGGCCATAGACTCAGGATTAAGACCTGAGCTTCAGGACAGTTTATCTCTCCTTTATGCCTAATGTTAGAAACTAGAATGAACAACTTACAAGGTGCACCATGAAATAGGCCATCACACTGCGGAGCTGGATGTACACCACAATGCAGAAGAGACAGCAAGTGAGATGAAAAGAATAAAACTGCTATGGTTTGGAATATAAATATTTCACAAATATATAAATACTATACAAATATGTACATAAATATATGAAATATATAAATATTATAAATTTATATAAATATTATAAGTATTATACAACTATATATAAATATTTTCTTATGCTACAGCCCTGGTTGTTAACTTTGGACACTACTGGGAGATGGAGCCTTTAGGAATGGTGTCCAGTGGGAGGAAATTAAGCCATGGTGGTGGTGGTGGTGGGGCTCCTCCTTGCAGGAGATACTGGGATGTTGATTCCTTCCTCTCTCTCTGCTACCCAACCCTGAGTTGAACAGCTTCGCTCCACCACATACTTCCTGACTTGATATTTTGCCTCATCACAGGCCTCCCGATCAGGGAAACCAACTATCCATGCACAGAAACTCTACTTATTTGTAGGGAACATTGTATGTATGTAGAAAATTTGGAATAAATTTTCAGAAAAGGCACTAGAGTAAGTAAATGAATTTAGAAGACTGTAGGATATTGATCAGTATCCCAAAACCAATCACATTTTATACATTAGCAAGAAACAATTGGAAAGTAATTGTTATTTATGACTGCATCAAATATAAAGTTCTTAGGATTAGATCTGAAAAATGATATAGAAGACCTATACATTGAAAACTGTAAGACATTGTTGAGAAAAATGAAAGAAGACTTAACTAATTGGGGAGATAGACTATGTTCATGAGTCAAAAGCCTCGCTATCATTAAGATGTCAATTCCCCTCTAGTTATGTGCAGATTCAATATTATGCTAAAGGCACAGCAGGCCTTTTTGGGGTAGAACTTGGAAAGCTGATCCAGAAATTCTTACAGCAATGTAAAAGTTACTACAATAGCCAAAACAACTTTGAAAAACAGAAAAATGTTCAGGTCCAAGTCTACCTATTTGCAAAATATTTTAAAGCTGTCCTATCATATTAACGGAGATTAGGAACATAGATCCACACATATGTTGACCATCAATTTTTTGACTAAAAAATTTCCAAAACAATAAAAGCACAGTCTTTCCAACAATTGATGCTGAAACAATTGGACACACACACACACGATTATGATCCACACTTTGCACCATACACAAAAATTAACATAAAATTGAATGAAGAACTAAAACTCTAAAACTCCTAGAAGAAAACTTAGGAAATTCATGTGATATTGGCTGAGATTTCTTAGATGTCACCAAAATACAATGCATAAAAGAAAAATTTCCTTAATTGGCCTTATCAAAATAAAAATGTTTGCTTCTCAAAAGGCTCTATTAAAAGATTGGGAAAAGGTTGTGAAGCTGTAGCTCAGTGGTGGACCATTTGCCCAGCATGCGTGAGGCCTTGCTGCAAAAAGAGTGCGCTGGAAAAAGTGTGAAGGGCTAGGGAGGGAGGAAGAGGAGAAAAAACTGTAGTCTACGAGAAAATGCTATTCCATTCTTAGAGTTATGACCAAGGAAAATGAAAGCATATGTCTATATACATGTTCCCAGTAATTTTACTTGTTAGAGAAAAAACTAAAAGCAGCACCAATGCTCAACAACAGTGGATAAACAAATTACAATGTATCTGTAGAATGGGATATTCAAGAAATAAAAAGGAATGAATTGTTGGTAGATGCAACAACACAGACAAATCTCATGTTGAGCAAAAGAACTGGAGAAAAGAATAAATACTATGTAACTATGCATATAAAATTATAAGTAATGTAGAGTATTTTGTAATGATGGAAAGCAAACCATTAGTTATGTAAAGAGAGAGGATTTAAGGAGTGGCAGGAGAGCGATTACAAAGAAACATGAAGAGACTTGCGGTTATGAATTTCTTCACCATGTTGATGGTGATAATAGTTTCATAGCCACACACATACATCTGCCAATGTATGCATTCTCTGATTTACTGTGGTCAATTTTGTCTCTGAAAGTTTATCAAAACTCTTAAAAAGGAATTTTTTATTCTGGTAAAATATACATAACAAAATCTACCACTTTAACCATTTTCAAGTGTACAGTTTAGAGGCATTAAGTACACTCACATTGTTGTGCGAACATCACTACCATTAATCTTCATCTTTCCAAACAAGAACTTGGTGTGACAAAGAATTTTTGTTCTAAGGAGTAATAGAAAGGGGAGGAGGAGAAAAAGTATGAGACATAGGGTTTAGATGCCAAAATGAACCATTTCCAGAATATTTTAAAATTATGTGGAATTAGGCCTATTGTCCCTGGAGGGATGATTCTCCAGGGATACTGGCACATAGAAGGAAGTGTCTCTGAGTCCAAAGTATACATCTCTTAAGGGATCCCTGATTGAAATTTGCATAGTACCTCGGTCAAAAGGTGTTTACTACCTCCTCGAAAATGAGGTAAGCTTGGTTCAAATTTCCAGTTCACAGACCATGAAAGCCAAGATCCTGGAGGATTCCTGAAGGCCTAATTCTTTAGAGTCTTTTCTTGCTACCATCTGAGAGTAAGTCTTCTGCCATCTTGGGTGCAAATCCCAGTCTACATTGGTTTCCACTAAATTATGCTCCCAATAGTGAATTTTGTATGCAGAGAATTCATTGAAGATTTGAGGAGTCAGGCCAGGTGCCCCAGAGTCTTCTACCACTTCACTCTCTCCCCTTCTTGTCTCTTCTTTTTTTTAGGATCAACAGCCCCCTCCCCAACATCTTATAGTACTGGTATAAAGATTATTTTATGTTGAAGACATTTCGTATTCAACAAATGCTGATAAATTCCTGATAGCTTCCCATATCTGACTAAAAGCAGCAACTTTCTGGAAATGAGGCTGTCATAAATTGCCTCTCCACAGGAATTTAATGGCCCTGAAGAATGTGGAAAGACAATTCATACTTGTATAGACAAACCTCATCACAGATTTTCTTTTTTTTTCACTTTATTAAATTCTTTTATTGGTACATTGTAGGTATACAGCACAATTACATTTCTCATTGGGAATTGTACCTTTACATAATGCATCTGGGTTCTTATTTTTTCCCCATTCCTAGCCCTCCCTTCACCCCCTCCACCCTTCCCTATTTACAAAGACTTTATTTCCATTTTTTCCATTTCTCAACATTTTTCCTTTCCCTTCTTTCCTTTCCCCTGCCCCTCCCACTACCCCTACCACTTTGGACCTTTTCTTCCTATTTTACATTATCTATTATTCATTCTAATCATTGGTACATTTTAGGTATACAATATAATGACATTCATCATTGGAAATTTGCACCTTTACATAATTTCTCTTGGTTATCATCATTCACCCTTGCCCAGCCCTCCCTTCAAGCCCACCCTTCCTCCCTATTTACAAAGATTTTGTTCCTATTTTTCCATTTTCTCATATTAATCCCATTCCCTTCTATCCTTTCCCCTAGCCCTCCCACTTCCTTCCCCTTTGCCCCTTGTCTTCCTATTTCACATTACCTATTATACATTTAGTCCTTATTCACACTTTCAGTTTCTCACACCAGAGAAACTATTTGGTATTTATACATGTGTGTCCTATTTATTTCACTTAAGAGTATTGGCCTCAATGTGCATCCACTTAGCTATAAATGTCTCTAATTTCTCATTTTTTTTGGCTGAGTAGTGCTCCATTTTATTTTTTAAAAACCACATTTTTTTAATCCAGTCTCCAGTTGATGGGCATTTGGGCTGTTTCCAAGTCTTAGCTATCACAAACTGTGCTGCTATGAACATGGGTGCACAAATATCACTGTGGTATGATTCTTTTAATTCTTTGGGGGAGATCCCCAGCAGTGGAATAGCGGGGTCAAATGGGACTTCCAGTCCTAGTTCTTGGAGGTATCTCCATACTGATTTCCACAGTGGTTGCACCAGTCTACACTCCCACCAGCAGTGGAGCAGGGTTCCTCTTTGCCCACAGCCCCACCAGCATTGGTTATTGGTTGATTTCATGATAGCCGCCATTCTTTCTGGAGTGAAGTGGAATCTCAGCATTGTTTTCATTTGCATCTCTCGAATGACCAGTGATGTTGAACATTTTTTCATGAATTTATTTGCTATTTCTACTTCTTTGTGTGAGAAATGTCTGTTCATTTCAGATGCCCATTTTCGGATTGGGTCTTTAAATTTGGGAGGTCTGATCTTTTTAAGTTCTTTATAGATTCGAGATAGTAGACCTTTGTCTGAGGAAGAGCAGGTGAAGAATTTTTCCCACATTGTGGGTTGTCTCTTCACACTGCTGGTGGTTTCTCTTGCTGTGCAGAAGCCTTTTAATAAGAAGAGATCCCACTTGTTGATTGTTTGTGCTAGTTCACAGGCAACTGAGGTTTTGTTCATAAAATCTTTTCCTACACCGATGTCTTCAAGGGTTCTACCTAACCTCTGTTCCAACTGGTTCAGAGTTTCTATTTTAATATTTAGATCTTTAATCCATTTTGATTTTAGTTTAGTGCATGGTGAGAGACATAGGTCTAGCTTTAATCTTTGGCAAGTTGATGCACAATTTTTCCAGCACCATTTATTAAAGAGGCTATCTTTCCTCCAGTGAGGGTGTTTGGCTCCTTTATCGAAGATGAGATGGCTGAGTGTGTCTGACACTGTTTCTGCATCTTCTAATCTGTTCCACTGGTCCTCAGGTCTGTTTCTTTGCCAGTACCATGCTGTTTTTATCACAGTAGCTTTGTAGTATAGTTGCAGGTTGGGGATTGTGATAGCCCCAGCCATGTCTCTGTTACCTACAATTGCTTTTGCTATTCTGGGTCTCTTCTTGTTCCAAATGAATTTTTGGATTGTTTTCTCAAGGTCTGTGAAGTATGCTGCTGGGATCTCAATTGGAATTGCATTAAATCTATATAGCAGTTTTGGAAGTATGGCCATTTTCACTATATTAATCCTTCCTACCCAGGAGCAGGGGATGTCTGTCCATTTTCTGATACCATCTTCAATCTTTCTTTTCAGAGTGCCATAGTTTTCAGAGAAGAGGTCTTTGATTTCTTTCGTTAGGATGATTCCTAGGTATTTCAGTTTTTTGGATGCTATTGTGAAAGGAATTATTTGCCCTATTTCTCTCTCAGTGAGTCTGTCATTGGTGTAGAGGAAAACTATTGATTTTTGTGTGTTGACCTTGTGTCCAGCTACTTGACTGAATTTGGTTATTAAGTCTAGAAGACTTTTGGTGGAGTTCTTGGGTCTTCTATATAGAGTATCATGTCATCTGCAAATAATGACAATTTGACTTCTTCATTATCTATCTTTATACCTTTTATTTCTTTCTCTTGTCTAATTGCCATGGCTAATGTTTCCAGAACTATATTGAACAAGAGTGGTGATAGTGGACATCCTTGTCTTGTGCCTGATTTTAGTGTGAAGGATTTCAGTTTTTGACCATTTAGTATGATATTGGCTGTTGGTTTTTCATAGATGGCTTCTATCAGTTTGAGGTAGAGACCATCTATTCCAATTTTTTATAGGGTTTTTAACATAAATGCATGTTGGATTTCGTCAAATGCTTTTTCTGCATCTATGGAGATAATCATATGGTTTTTGTCCTTGGCTCTATTGATATAGTGTATTACATTGATTGATTTTCATATATTGAACCATCCCTGCATCCCTGGGATGAATCCTACTTGATTAGGGTGTATGATCTTCTTGATGATCTTCTGCATTCTGTTTGCCAGTATCTTATTAAGGATTTTTGCATCTATGTTCATTAGTGAGATTGGCCTATAGTTCTCTTTTTTGGTTGAGTCATTCTCTGCTTTGGGGATCAAGGTGATGCTTGCTTCCAGGGATGAATTTGGGAGTATTGCTTCCCTTTCAATTTCATCAAAGAGTTTAAACAGTAGTGGCAGCAGTTCCTCTCTGAATGTCTTGTAGAATTCAGCAGTGCAGCCATCAGGGCCCGGGCTTTTCTTGGTTGCTAAGTTTTTAATTACATTTTCAATTTCATTGGTTGATATTGGGTTGTTCAGAATTTTTAGGTCTTCTTCGTTCAACTTTGGTAATTCATATGTATCTAGGATTCTGTCCATTTCTTCTGTGTTGTCCATCTTATTGGCATATAGGTTCTGGAAGTAGGTATTGATGATCATCTGGATTTCTGCTGGGTCTGTTGTAATTTCACCCTTTTCATTCCTAATTGCATGGATTTGGACCTTTTCTTTCCTTTTTCTGACAAGGTTGGCTAAAGGTTTGTCAATTTTGTTGATACTTTCAAAGAACCAACTCTTGGCTTCATTGATTTTTTTGTATTGTTCTCTTAGTCTCCATTGCATTGATTTCTCCTCTGATCTTTATAATTTCCTCCCTTGTATGAGCTTTGGGGTTGTCCTGTTCTTCTTTTTCTAGAAGCTTGAGGTTCAGCATCAGGTTGTTTAATTGGGTTCATTCTGTTTTCCTAATATGTGTATTCACTGCTATGAATTTCCCTCATAAGACAGCTTTCATTGTGTCCCATAGATTCCGATATGTTGTGTTGTCATTGTCATTTAATTGAAGGAACTGTCTGATTTCTTCTTTAATTTCCTCTGTGACCCATTGGTTATTCAGAAGTGTGTTGTTCAATTTCCACATGTTTATGAAATTTTTTGAGTTTCTTTTGCTATGAATCTCCAATTTCATCACACTATGGTCTGATAATATACAGGGGCTAACTTCAATTCCTTTACACTTACTTAAACATGTTCTATGTGTGAGTATGTGGTCTATTTTGGAGAATGACCCATTTGCAGCTGAGAAGATTGTGTATTCTGATTTTGTGGGGTGGAAGACTCTGTAAACATCTCTTAAGTTCATTTGTTCAAGAGTTCGATTGAGTTCTAGTGTTTCATTACTTATTTTTTGTGTAGTTGATCTATCTATTTGTGACAGTGGGGTGTTGAGGTCCCCCACTACAATTGTATTAGTGCATATATGACTTTTCATGTCCATTAGTATTTGTTTTATATAGTTGGGTGCACTAGTGTATGGTGCATAGGTATTTATGATTGTCATCTCTTCCTCTTGGATTCTTCCCTTTACAAGGATGTAATGTCCTTCTTTGTCTCTCTTAATCAGTGTTGGTTTGAAATCTACTTGATCTGCCAAGAGGATAGCTTCTCCTGGTCTTTTTCGGGTTCCTGTCACATGGAGTATTGTTTTCCACCCTTTAACTTTCAGTCTATGAATTTCCTTTTGAATGAAGTGTGTTTCTTGTATGCAGCATATTGTTGGATTTTGCTTCTTGACCCATTTTGCCAGTCTATTTCTTTTGATTGGTGAATTGAGACCATTAACATTGATGGTTATAACTGAAACGTATTGACTTGTCATTGCCATGACTTTTTCTTTTTATTGGGTTCTCCCCCTTTACATTTAATTTCTTTTTGTGCCAGATGGGTTCATTCTGCTTTGCTTCCTGGGGTTGTGATCCTCAATGTCTGTTCCTAGGATATTGTGTAAAATTCTTTGGAGTGCTGGTTTGGTATTCAGGAAGTTCCTAAGGTGCTCTTTGTCATGAAAGTATCTTATTTCTCCACCAATTTTGAAAGATAGTTTTGCAGGGTACATCAATCTGGGTTGGAGGCTATTTTCTTTTAGGGCTTGGAATATGTCACTCCAAGCTCTTCTTGCCTTGATGGTTTGTGTTGAGAAGTCTGCTGTGATTCTGATGGGTTTTCCTTTGTATGTGATTTGTTTCTTTTTTCTGACTGCTTGGAGAACTTTGTTCTTCTGTTGTGTTTCTGGAATCTTAACAATTATACACCTATGTGTAGATTTTTTTGATGAAGGCTATTTGGAGTCCTATATGCCTCACTTATCTGTATGTCAAGCTCTTTTCCCCTGCTTGGGAAGTTTTCTGCCATTATTTCTGTGAAGAGATTTTTTATGTCATCTCCACGCTCTCCTGTTTCTTCATTGACTCCAGTCAGTCTTATATTATTCTTCTTTGCATCATCTAGCAGCTGCTGGATTGATTTCTCACCTTCCCTTATAATTTTGAAGCAATTTTTCTTTTCCTGGTCACTAATTGCAATCTTATCTTCTATATCTGAAATTCTGTCCTCACATTGGCTCATTCTGCTGTGTAGACTTTCAGTGGAGTTTTTCATCTCCTGGAAATCTATTTGCATCTGTTTTATGTATTCCAGTTGTTTCCTATGTTGGGATTCCATCATGTTCCTGAGCTCCTCTCTAGATTTATTAATCATGTCTTGCACTAGGGGCACGATTTCTCCTGTTATCTGAGAAATTCTTTCTGATTTCATTTTTTCCAGATCCTCTTTTGTTGCCAGTTCAGTGGGTCCAGGTGGTTGAGTATCAGAGTGTTCCATCTCATTTCCCTTTGGGGTTGCTGTAGGTGATCTGGGAGTCTGGTTTTGAGCCTTATTTCTATGTTTTCTCATTTCAACTGGGGCGGGGGGCTGTTAGTGCCTGCATGGATTACCTCCTCTCAGCTGGGAGAGCTGGGACAGGGGCCCAGAGCAGCGGCACGGATGTTGGCCCAAAAGCCCTTTCCTGTGGGCTGGGAGCAGTGGGAGGGATGGAGGCTGGGAAGCCCCTTCCTCTTGTCCAGAAGCAGTGGGATGGTGGCTCAGAAGCCCCTACCTCTCGGCCGGGAGTGGCGGGACTCAGTACTGTGGTCTGGTGGTCTGGTGTCCTCTGCATATTTGTATTGTGCAACCAGGTGGCTGCCTGTCTGCAGCGGGCTGATTCTGAGTGTTCTGCAGGACTCGTGACCTCGGTAGCACGTGGGCAGACCTGCCTGTATGCAGCAGGCTGATTCGGTATGTTCCGCATGACTCTGGACCTCGGTAGGGCGTGCGCAGACCTGCCTGTCTGCAGTGGGCTGATTCAGCGTGTTCCCCATCACAGATTTTCTTATCTCTTATTTATTCTCTTAAGAAATCCATTTATTTTTTCCTAAGGAAATCTGTACCTTTCATGTGTGCCTTTTCTGATCACTTCTTGTCCTCTAAATCAGGCATATCAATCCCAAATTCCAACTCTCCTTTAGAGTTACTCATCACTGATCACTCCATATATGCATGACATACATATATAAACTCTTTCTTTACATTACTTCCCTGTATTGGTTAGGGTTCTCTAGGAGAATAGATTCAAGGGCGTGTGTGTGTGTGTGTGTGTGTGTGTTGATATAGATATCTATGAAAGGGGACTTATTAGATAAGTTTACAGGATCAGAGGCCGAATAGTCCACAATGGCTATCCTCATGTTGGAGAGCCAGAGGCTCCAGTAGCTGCTCAGTCAAAGAATCTGGAAGCTTCAGAACAAGAGGGATTATGGATGCAGCAGCAGTCCGAAACTGAAGGCCTAAAAGCTGCCTGAAGAGTCACTGGTATGATTTCACATTGGACAGAAAAAGCTGAAGGTAATGTCTATAGGTGATGGCAGTAGCTAAAGATGCCTCCACTCAAGCAGAATGAAACTTTTAAACTGGACCAACCTCATCCTTCCCCTTTTTTGTTTCTTCTGGGTTGCAAGCCTATTGGATAGTCCCATCCATAATCTGAGCAGGTCCTTCTCCCTCAGTTTGCTGGCCTACATGCCAATCATCTCTGGAGACATTCCCACAGACAGACACATACAGAAGTGTGTTTTACTAATCTCCTAGACACCTTTTAATCTGGTAAAGTAGACAATCAAGATTAACTGTCAAATCCCCTCAGCTTCCCTCCTCTAGAGCTTCAGCTTCTATCCCAGGTGGGGTTTTCCAGAAATTCTCCAAAGATATGTTTCCTAAGCCTACCATGTAATCCTTGTAGTAGTTTTAGAGATGAGAAAAATTTCTCTTTTTGCTGCATAAGAGTATGAAAACCAGCCGACTTGCCTCTGCAGGAGATGGGTATGGATAAAGCTATATTACTCAAAAGGGCATTTGTATTTTTAGGGCAGCCACTATCTACAGACCGTCTGGGCTTGAGAAAAGCCACTCCTTAGAGAGAATACAGGAAGGAAATTGCAAAACTTTTGTCAAAATATTTGGCCAGCAAAATATTCCTGTTTGCTTAACAGAGACAAATGTATGAATGCCACAGTACTGTCTGATTTCTCTTTTATTATCATCCCTTAAGTAACAGATTCTATTAATTTGCATTAACAATTTGAGAATAAGAAACCTTCAGAAGTAACCTGTTATTGCTTATATTTAGATGTCCCTGCAAAGCCTCATGCCATTATAGGTGGGGCTTTTTGGAGGTGGCTGGATCTACAGTGTGTGATGCTGGGATCAAGGATGTGATGCTAGGATTGATTCATGGTGTGATGCTAGGATTAAGGCTGCCCCAACTTTGGTGTGATTTTTAACCACCATAAAGGTGGGTAGCCTCGATAAGATGTAAGGGACAGAAAGAGGGTCATCACTGATTGCTTGCTGCTTGTTTCCTCACTACTTTGCTGCTTTGCTGTCCTCTTGCCTTCTGCCCACCATGAACTGTTTCACTTCATGATGCCCCTCCGCTATGCCACCCTGCCTTGGAGCCAGCCAACTATGAACTAAAACCTGTGCAAACTATGAGATAAATAAACCTTTTCTCTTTTAACTTTGAGTGTTAGTTATTTTGTCTCAGTCATGACAAAAGTAACTAAGATATAACCAGGTAACCAGGTCAAAATAGCAGAAAATGTACATATGATCACCTCATCCTCCTGTCTTAACTTCTGAGAAGTGACTGAAATAATTATCGGAAGAAGCTCCCATAATCATGCTAGAAAAAAAGAAGAAATTCTGTTGATGGACAGGAATTATGAGAAACTAATTAGATTGAACAAATTCCTTATGATGAATGTGATCATTATGTATACCTAAAAATGCAAAATAAATAAAATTAATTAATTTTAATACAAAAAATAGAATGGAGAAAGAATTGCAAAAATGGAGAAGGGATCTAGGGGAAGGGATAAGGATAGACATAAAACATTCAGAAGAGAAGAAAACCATGAGTCCCCAGACTGAAGGTTCTACTGAGTAGTTGTAATAAGATCATTGGACACATAATGGTGAGATTTTACAAAAGTAAAGATCAAGATGATTCCTAAAAGCTTCTGGATACTAAAAATCAACCAGCAATCATTTAAGAAGGGCAAAGAACCAGATTGAGCAGACATCTGCCTTTGCATCAGCAACCAGGCCCACAAGACAGTGGAGCAGGTTCTTCAAAACTAAGAGCAAATACCTTTCTGAACCTACAGTCTACATTTTAGAACCTTAAGACTTTCTATTCAAGATTGAGGTGAAATAAATATATTTTTAAAATAGACAAGGAATTGTATCACTGAAGGATTCACTAGAGCACGGCATCTATGTTTTAGGACCTGTCAAAACTTTCAGCCCTGGGAAAAGTATTATTTTAATTCTTTAACAAAAACAGATGGAAGCTTTGCAAAAAAATAAAAAAAGGTACAAATCAATATTTCATGTTGTTGATCTTCTTATAAAGTTTCAAAGTTCCTTATGTATTGATGAATGTCCTTTATTAGACACAAAATTTGTAAATATTTTTTTTCAGTTTGAAAGTTGTCATTTTATCCTCTTGGCAGTGTCATTCAAAGAATAGACAATTTACTCTTGATTAAATCCAATCAATTATTTTCTTTCATGCTTTTGGATTGTACCCAAGGAATTGTTACCTATCCCCAGGTCACAAAGTTGTTCTCTTGTTTTCCTGTGTAAGTTTTATAGTTTCCGGTCTTAAGGTTAGGTATATGTTGGATTTTGAATTCATTTCCATAGATGGTGCAGGATAAGGATGGAACTTCAAGTTTTGCATATGGTTATCCAATTGCTCCAGCACCACAGGTAGGAAAGATAACATAATCTGTAAAATTAAGTAATAATCAAATGTCACTCAGATTATTTTTCACCTTTGATGGTAATATTTTTTTTATCTTCTAATATCTGAGCAGGTCTCAAGATTAAGGAAGAGCCTAGAGCCAGGCTAACTGGTAAAAACTAAAGGTTGCTTATAATGAAGGGGCAGCTCTCATCCCCGCCTTGATGACATGATGAAAGTGACAATCTTAACACAGGGATTTCATTTCTCAACCAAAGTAAAAGAGGTAGATATCTGTGTGTTAACTAAAAGAATTTTAAATACTGACAAGCACACTTTCTGGGCTCAGGCAATTTTCTTATAAGAATTTTACAGATAGTGTATGTTCCCTTCTCTTATTGTAATTTTTATCTGGTGGGCTTTTCAGATCCTTGCAATACTCTGCTTAGTAACAATAAATATAATTTATTAATTACATCTTTTCCAAGGAGAGGGGAAAGTGATCACAATGTTCATAAGTTCCTTGGGCTTTTAAAAATGAGGATTACCCAAGCATCTCTCAGAAGTGGCTGGAAAAAAATCCAAGAGAGAAATATGGAACTATAAGAAGCAAAGGTAAGCATAGAAGCCACTCAATTAAACATTTTACTAAATCCAAAGAAGAAGGCCTTGTGAATGTGCAGTGAAGAGGCAGAGGAAAGTAAAGGTGAGATGATTTTGTTCTTCTTTGGGCAAAGGTTATATTACTGAATTAAGTTTAGAAAGTGGTAGAAAAATGTAAATTTAAGTAAATGTACTAAAAAGCTAACAATAACTAGTGAGAGAATAAATATGATACATAAATTTCAAACTTAGAAGAAAAAATGAAACAAAGCCGAGTTTGATCAATTCAATCAAAACCAGAAAGGGAAACTAAACAAAAGAAAACAATCCCCACCCCTAAAATGGGAACAAAAAGAATCTCTGGAAAATATAAAATCATTTGCCAGGAGGTGAGTTCAAGAAACCATATCAATGGGATAAGTTGACTTGTCAAAAGACAAAGACTCTCACATTGTAGGAAAAAAGCTCCCTCAATATCCAGATACATGCTGTTTACATGGCAAATTCTTAAAGCAAAATGACAAAGGACTGTTGAAAATAAAGGTAAAAAAAAATCAACAATTAATTCTACCACAGCCAAACAATTACTAACATCAAGAACAATGGAATTTAAGGTGAAAAAGCATGATAAAGGACAAATTGGGATTCTATAGATAAAGGAGTAATTAATCAAAGAGTGATCACAATTAGGAACCATTGTGACAGTAAATTTTAAGTGTCAACTTGGCTGGATTAATGGATGCCTTAGAAAGCTAGCAAAGCATTATTGGGTGAGTCTGAGAGGGTGTTTTGAGAGGAAATGGGGGTCTAAGGGATGAGTGAGGTGAGCAAGGCCTCCTCTGTGTGTGAATGACCATCATCCAGCCAGCTGAGAGCCCCAGAGAGCAAGAACAGGAAAGGTTCATATGTCCCTTTGTCTCCTGGAGCTAAGTACACTCCTTTTCTCCTTCCCTTTGACCTCAGAACCTCAGGCTCCTTGGTCTTTAGGCTTTGGTTCATAGGCCTTTGGCCTTTCTATTTTGATAAAAAGAATATTACAGAGCAAAATCTGTGAGTTATAGACAAAAATGATATTCTGAGGAAAATTTGTAACCATAAATGTTTTTCTAAGAATAAAAGAGAGCTTACAATCAAATTAATCTTTCAGCTCAAGGAGGTAGAAGTACAAAGTAAGTCACCATTTCCTATTTAAAAATTTCTTTAAACTAAATGTAGTGGAAAACAGCCTTCATTTGATAAAGACTATTTACAAAAGACCTCCTAAATGTCACACTTGTGACAATGTGACACCTAGTAAGTCTCAGGGTGAGGATGCTGCCTGATGCCTTTGCTACTCACCTCCATGCTTGAGCTCCTGGTCCAAGGATCCTCAGTCCAGGCTGTCTGTTGGGATCATGTTGGAGTCTTACAATAATGCCAATTGGACCCCATTCCAGTCCACCTGAATCAGAATTTCTGGAGATAAGGCCCAAGCATTGGTATTTTATGAAACTCTAGTTCATGGATGTACAACTTTTGGCTTGCCTAGACCATACTGAATGAAAAGGACTTGTCTTGGGTCAAATATAAAATGTATAATATGGTTAGTATATATAAGTAACAAAATTTCTTTTATATTTTAACATATTAAATTGTTTATAATTAACACAACAAGGCAAAGTTTAATAATTAAATAAAACTTATGTCTGCTTAATAACTATAAATGCTTGTCTTCAAGGGCACATACACATAGGTAAGTTGAGACAGTATTATTACTATTCACTGCATTTTACATAACCATGTGTAACACCTGATCCACATGGGTTTCAATTCAGTTGTGTGTGATGGGCATAGGAGGCAGAGTTAGCAGTACTGTGACCTCCCCTGCACAGTGTTCTATTGTGACCTACACAGCCTATCTTTGAGCACTGTACCCTGAGTCAAAAAATTATTGCTAAAATTACATAATAATATTAAAATTTTATAATCTTGTGAGGCCACACATTAATAGTTGTCCAGGGCCATGAGTAGTCAGTGGATTGGACACACTCTAGGTAAATCCAATGAAGAACAATTTCTTTTTGAACCTACGAAATGAGACAAAAGAAGTAACTCTCTCCCACTCTTCTCCTTTTCTTTTTTCTTTCCTGTCATCATTCTATCTGTATGACTATATAATTCCCCCAAAGATTGGAGGCCTACAGGTCTATCTGTTTCTAGTCAATGTCATTTGCATATATTTTTGGTTAAAGTCCTTGATCAGGCATGGCTTTCAAGCCTGCTTACTGGGATGTGCCCCCCTCCCCACCCAGTGTCAATTTAATAAATAAATCTTAAAGCCATTTAAAATACTTGAAAGGGGAAGATGGAGAAGTGATACTCTCAATCCTGCCTGTACTGCAGCCTTACTGACTTGTTGGTGAATTGATAGTCTTCCATCTTGTCAAGGCTTCCATTTCTCAAGTACAGCTTGTAGCTGCTCCAGTCTGAGACACAAAAGCAGTTTGGGTTTTCAACCTTATGGAGATCCAAATAATGACATTCTCTGTTCTCTTTGTTTGCAGGACATAGGCAAAGAGTGTCTTCCTTAGCAATAAGACATTTCCTTCTATTTCTTCTTGTGAAGAAAATTCATGACTGCTACAAACTTTGATAAAAGTGGCAAAAAGGAATCAGCTTATTCTAACTTTTCGATTTTCTGTATCATTTCCTTTTGTACTGTTGTCTCATGTAACATAAGATCTGCTCTTCACAGTGAGAGATTGACCAAGGGTTTTCCATCTCGTAACAAGGGTCACCAACTTTCTAGCCTGCAGGATCTGTAACCTAAAGAGCCAGCTCCTTACTTCCTACTCTTATTCATTTCTGTACTTTTGGTTCTCCTTTTAGAACACCACATTTCTAACACTAAAATCTGCATTAGTTAGGATTAGACAAGCACTACATATTGAAAACCCCAATGTGTGACTTATCCCACATCAAGTATTATTTCTTATCAATGGATGGAATATATTCAGTTGCTATGATAGCTCATGAACATCAGGAACCCAGTCATCTATTTTTGCTTTATCATCCTAAGGGAATGATTTTCTTTCTTATAGTTTTCTCAGAGTCCAAGATTCAACCATCAAGGGCGTTCCAGGCAAGAAAAAGAAGGATGAGAAAGGAAGACAAATATGTACAACTTGTGGCAGAGTTGATCCTCTTGAAAATGTCTTTCCTCAGACAACCTACTGGAAAGTTTTGTTTTCCTCTAATAATCCACTGTGATAGAGAAAGAGCTCCAAGACATTGTGGTGAGTGAAAATAGCACACACACACACACACACACACACACACACACAGGCCAACCCCACAAAGGCTCTGTATAGCTTGATAATGTACATTTACATATTTACGTATGTATCTATTGGCACACATATCTCTATGTGTGAATATGCAGCCAGCTTTCTGTATCCCAAGTTTGGGCATCCATGGACTCAACCAAGGAGAGACTGAAAATATTTGAAAAATTCATCTGTC
The DNA here is from genome assembly GCF_053883595.1 of Heterocephalus glaber. Classification (NCBI taxonomy): domain Eukaryota; kingdom Metazoa; phylum Chordata; class Mammalia; order Rodentia; family Bathyergidae; genus Heterocephalus; species Heterocephalus glaber. The sequence continues at coordinate 17,394,595 of NW_028258351.1, read as the reverse complement.
ATGAGCATGTATAAGCTTTTTGTTATTATTCCCTTAACAATCCAATATAATAACTATTTACATAACACTTACATTGCATTAGGTGTTATGTCATCTAGAGACGATTTTAAATGTCTAGGAGATTCGAGACAGTAGACCTTTGTCTGAGGAAGAGCAGGTGAAAATTTTTTCCCACATTGTGGGTTGTCTCTTCACACTGCTGGTGGTTTCTCTTGCTGTGCAGAAGCCTTTTAATAAGAAGAGGTCCCACTTGTTGGTTGTTTGTGCTAGTTCACGGGCAACTGAGGTTTTGTTCATAAAATCTTTTCCTACACCGATGTCTTCAAGGGTTCTACCTAACCTCTGTTCCAACTGGTTCAGAGTTTCTATTTTAATATTTAGATCTTTAATCCATTTTGATTTTAGTTTAGCGCATGGTGAGGGATATAGGTCTAGTTTGAATCTTTGGCAAGTTGAAACCCAATTTGTCCAGCACCATTTATTAAAGAGGCTATGTTTCCTCCAGTGAGGGTGTTTGGCTCCTTCATTGAAGATGAGATGGCTGAGTGTGTCTGGCGTTGTTTCTGCATCTTCTAATCTGTTCCACTTGTCCTCAGGTCTGTTTCTTTGCCAGTACCATGCTGTTTTTTTTTTTATCACAGTAGCTTTGTAGTATAGTTGCAGGTTGGGGATTGTGATACCCCCAGCCATGTCTCTGTTACCTAGAATTGCTTTTGCTATTCTGGGTCTCTTCTTGTTCCAAATGAATTTTTGGATTGTTTTCTCAAGGTCCATGAAGTGTGCTGCTGGGATCTCAATTGGAATTGCATTAAATCTATATAGCAGTTTTGGAAGAATGGCCATTTTCACTATATTAATCCTTCCTACCCAGGAGCAGGGGATGTCTGTCCATTTTCTGATATCATCTTCAATCTCTCTTTTCAGAGTGCCATAATTTTCAGAGAAGAAGTCTTTGATTTCTTTTGTTAGGTTAATTCCCAGGTATTTCAGTTTTTTGGATGCTATTGTGAAAGGAATTATTTGCCCTATATCTCTCTCAGTGAGTCTGTCATTTGTGTAGAGGAAAGCTATTGATTTTTGTGTGTTGACCTTGTGTCCAGCTACTTGACTGAATTTGGTTATTAAGTCTAGAAGACTTTTGGTGGAGTTCTTGGAGTCTTCTATATAGAGTATCATGTCATCTGCAAATAATGACAATTTGACTTCTTCATTATCTATCTTTATTCCTTTTATTTCTTTCTCTGTCTAATTGCGGTGGTTAATGTTTCCAGAAGAACTTAAAAAGATCAGACCTCCCAAATTTAAAGACCCAATCTGAAAATGGGCATCTGAAATGAACAGACATTTCTCACACAAAGAAGTAGAAATAGCAAATAAATTCATGAAAAAATGTTCAACATCACTGGTCATTCGAGAGATGCAAATGAAAACAACGCTGAGATTCTACCTCACTCCAGAAAGAATGGCTGCTATCATGAAATCAACCAATAACCAATGCTGGTGGGGCTGTGGGGAAAGAGGAACCCTCCTCCACTGCTGGTGGGAGTGTAGACTGGTGCAACCACTGTGGAAATCAGTATGGAGATACCTCAAAAAACTAGTACTGGAAGTCCCATTTGACCCCGCTATTCCACTGCTGGGGATCTTCCCCAAAGAATTAAAAGAATCATACCACAGTGATATTTGTGCGCCCATGTTCATAGCAGCACAGTTTGTGATAGCTAAAACTTGGAAACAGCCCAAATGCCCATCAACTGGAGACTGGATAAAGAAAATGTGGTTTTTTAAAAATAAAATGGAGTACTACTCAGCCATAAAAAATTAGAAATTAGAGACATTTATAGCCAAGTGGATGCACATTGAGGCAATATTCTTAAGTGAAGTAAATAGGACACATATGTATAAATACCGAATAGTTTCTCTGGTGTGAGAAACTGAAAATGTAAAGAAGGACTAAAATGTACAATAGGTAATGTGAAATAGGAAGAAAAGGGGCAAAGGGGAAGGAAGTGGGAGGGATAAGGGAAAGGATAGAAGGGAATGGGATTAATATGAGAAAATGTTAAATAGGAACAAAATTTTTCTAAATAGGGAAGAATGGAGGGGTTGAAGGGAGGGCTGGGCAAGGGTGAAAAATAAGAACCAAGAGAGACTATGTAAAGGTGCAAATTTCCGATGATGAATGTCATTATATTGTATACCTAAAATGTACCAATGATTAGAATGAATAATAGATAATGCAAAATAGGAAGAAAAGGTCCAAAGTGGTAGGAGTAGTGGGAGGGGCAGGGGAAAGGAAAGAAGGGAAAGGAAAAATGCTGAGAAATGGAAAAAAATGGAAATAAAGTCTTTGTAAATAGGGAAGGGTGGAGGGGGTGAAGGGAGGGCTAGGAATGGGGAAAAAATATGAACCAAGACGCATCATGTAAAGGTACAAGTTCCCAATGAGAAATGTAATTGTGTTGCATACCTACAATGTACCAATAAATGAATTTAACACAAAAAATGTATAGGAGGATGTGGATGGGTTCTCTGCAAATACTATGCCATTTATATAAGGGGCTTGATTGCCCAGAGATTTTAGTATCTGCCAGGATCCTAGAACCCATCCACTATAGATACAGAGGGATAGGTTTATACACACACACACACACACACACACACACACACACACACACGCACTTCTGCAGTATAATCACTAAACTAAGAACAGTGATACCTTTAGGGAAAGAACTTGGAATAAGAAGTGATGCTCAAGGGAAGTTTGCTCTACTTTATCTGTAATGCTTGAGAATTTGACTTGTACACTGACAGTTATCTTTATCTGCTTTATTAGGAAGACATAAAAAGGGTGTAGAAAAGTCTCCAGTGTCTTGTTGGCACTGAGGCTGCAGACCTCTCGGGGCAGAGTCAGCAGACTTGACTTCTGGGTCCACACCTGAGAAGCCACTTGGGCTCTCTAAGGTTCTCCACATCAACAAAACAGAGCTAGTTATACTCCCGAAAAGATGCTGGGAAGATCATGGAAAACAATTTATGGACAAATGCTTTGTAACATCTATTGGTGTGTACAAATAATGATGTATAATTTATAACATCCTTTGCAATTATACTATATATTTTATTACTTTATTATATTACAACATAACACTATATAATGTGTATCACTTTGTAATAGAAGTGTCCTATTGAGAATAGAAGGTAAGGAAATATGAACTAATTTAATACATGTAAAAGTGCCAAGTGCTTGATATTTAAAAGCACACACTCAAAATGACAAGTTGAGTTTCCAACACAAGTCCTCTGATCCTAAGCTCTGAATTCTTTCCACTTGATGTCTTAAAAGTTTTACATTACCCCATCCTCTTTCCAGTCTTACTACAATATTGAACATATTCAGTGACATTTTTCTTTTAGTTTCATTTTCCTTTATCACAAAAGCCATTCTTTTCAACACTGGAATTTCTTGGATTCCTGGTAAGTTGTCATCTACTTAGTAAAAGACAAAATTATTGATTAACTGAATAGGAAACGAGACCAAACAAAGTTCTGAACTAAAATAAGCTGACTAGTTATTTTACTGAGTTGGCATAGTATGTGGGAAAATGTGAATTTTTACTTTAAAAATTTAATAAATACTTTGTGGTGAACATAATTATTATTACTATAAAGTTTATATTTTAAAAAATTGTTTGGAAACACTATGAATCTTAGGAGCCTGCACACTATAACATAAAAGGAAGACAGGAATCTGAGTCTGTGGTTGGTGGATGGAAACTGATGCATGTGGGGAGTATAGGATAAAGGAAGGCTTGGCAGAGCTTATTAAAACAGACTTCAGCCTGCACCCAAGCTCAGGCCTGTGCTCTAAGGATTAAGGTATACTCTTGGTACCAAGCACCTTCCATGTGGCAAATTATTAATCAATATTTACTCAACTTTAAAAATTGCCATTCTCTCACCCTTAGTATTCATACCAGAGCAATGTAGTCAATTAAATGCATCTTCAATTATTCAAAGCCTCTTCTACAGAATTATTATACCTAAATATTGTGTTTTAATGAACTGTACTTAATTTCCACACCATCAAGTGACTGTTATGTTACATCTCCCTCCCAGGGGTCTGAGACAGTCTGTCTGGTGCTGCAGGAGACACATGGTTTTAAATGTCATCCTCAAAGCCCCCTCCTGGTCCTGTTCTCTTTTCCTACAAAGCTGGACTCAGTTAATGCCCTTTTTTATTTGCTGCATATGATTAGAAGGTGCGAGTGGGAGAAGAGGGACAGTCATCACTGCTGGTTACTAAGTCAGATCTTTACCTATTAAAGAAGGAATGGAAATCTGGAAATGACGATACACAGCTTCTGTGCTCTTAGGCTGCATGAAAGGAAAGGAGCAACATAACTGCATCCTCCCCAAGGCTTTAGTCCCTAGACATTGAGATCCAAACCCAGGAATGGGACGAAAGTAAGGAAGGAAAAGGGGCACGTTCAAAGTCAGCACATTTTCACATCACTGAGCTCGCCTGTAGGTTGCGGGTCCCAGGCAGAGTCATGTCAAGCACATGTCAAGGGACAGCAAGCATCCCTTTCTGGACTCAGCTCTCATTCTGTGTGGCTTGGGTGCCTCCCAGGACCCATGGAACTTATTCACTCTCAGGCAGCAGAGCAGCAAAGGTCACTGATGGTCCCGGAGGCTCCTCTTTCTTTCAGGGTTTCCCCTGGGTAAGGAGGTTCTTCCAGAAGCCGTGATGTTAACCCAGAATTAGATGTGGAATTCCTTTTGCCCAACTCTGATAGGGTCTTATAACATATACAACTGTTATCTATTGTTACAATTAAGGTACTTTATTGTTTCTTTTCCATGACACTCATTCTTCAATATATTATTTATCCAATTAATTTTATTTGTTATCTGTCTCTCCTTTACTAGAATATAAGCTCCATAGGGGCAGCTTTTTGATTGTTTTGTTTACTAATGAATCCTCAGTGTCTGTCGCATACATAAATATTTATTGGAAAATAGAAGGAATTAATGATCACTTGCCTATGCCTAATTACCACTGCCATACTCACCCATCAGTCATCCTCCCTCCCGAGCCCCACTGACTTAGCCAGGATGGGTTAGGTCACAGGCAGGGGTTTACTACAGATAGAATTTGTTTTCCATTCATGCCAGGTGTCCAGCCAGTTAGCAGTGGGGGTCAAACTTGCATGGGGTCTTCATCCGGAATTTTGCTGGTCACTGCGATGTTACAATGGACCACTAAGTGATCACACACCAGCCCTGCTGTGCCTGACCCCAGAGGAGGTACAAGTCATTTCTGCTCATGACCTGGGACACATATTCATGTAGGCACTTGGGCTCCTGCCTACCTGCAAGGAGTGGCTGGAAGGTATGGGGGAGTAGATGGAACATGGAGGGAACAGTGTTGTCCCTCCCACACCCACTCAAGCCCAGTCATACCCAGAGTCATGTGTTGCATAAATTCCTATCGCCTATCGATGGCATCACCATCAGGGTATTCAACATTACTCATGTATTCGTAATGACGCTGATGTAGATAAACCTACTGTGCTGCCAGTTGTATAAAAATATAGTAATATGACAATGTACAGTACATAATACTTGATAATGATAATAAATGACTATGCATCATGTATGTACATTTACCAACTTATTTTTATCATTTTTTTAGAGCTTTCTTCTACTTGTAAACAAAGTTTACTATAAATAGTATATTGAGTTACACAGGCAGTAACCCCACACATCTTGTGTACCACCATTTTGATTGTATCACTTTCTCTTATCATGATGTTTGCACAATGAAGAAGTCACCTAACAACCCATTTCTTCCCCATTGTTAGGCAGTGCATGACTGTGAATACTTGCCCCCACCCACACCCATTCATGTTTATGAATGCCCACTTATGCCCACCAACAATTCATTTATCCCCACCAATACCTTTCCTTGTTCACCCAGACCCAACCACCTTATATACCTGAGCAATATCCAATTGATGCCCCAAGCTACTCTCCCCACCTACTGTGTTTATTCATAGCCAACCACATCTAATTACAGAGTGTTCTTTTGTTCCTACCAAATGGAATTGTCAATTAGCACAGAGGGTCTCTCTGGGTGGAGTACTGGATTTCATCTTTTGGAATTCAAGGAAACTTTTGTTATGTGAAAAAATGTTTTAGACTCCCCACATATTAACAGCAGTGTTTGCATTAATTGCGGATTGAGCAAATACTCCACGTTTAAAAAGCTAGCATGAATTTGGTAATTCTCAGCATCTGTATCCACTAGAAACATAGTTGTATATTGGTATAAAAGCATGAAACGTATTGCAGACAGTGCTTGGAGCACATAGGGAGTCAAGGGGTCCTTCACAATAAAGCTATGCCCTGTAAGTTGGAGCCACTGAGGTAGAATAGGGCTAATGAACAAGGCAGCAAAGTCCAGAGAGGTTTTCATTTCCTCTCTCACTTGCTGCCAGAGGAAAGCCAACTGAATGGCATGAATCCAATGCCTTGTTCTGAGAGTGACTGCGTTTGTCTGCGAGCCTCTGTGAGAAGCTGTGCTTCGATTTAACTGCATTGCGTGTTCTCTCCTCACAGACAAACCCCATTTGCAATATAGACCTCGGCTTGCAACTAATAGAAACTGATATGTAGAAAATGTGATCCATTATCTCCCCTGCTGTGGTCTGCTCACCTCCACGATTTCATTTCAGCTTTAAGGGTACCTGAAGATGCTAACATTATGCCAAGGATTTTCTGAAAATGAAAAGAACTCACTTAGGAATATCTGCTAGATATGGGAAGAGATTCCATGACATCTGGGTGTGAAATGTCCGGAAGACAAACCCTGAACTCCTGGGCTTTTCACATATTCTTGTCCCCATTCTACCCTTGACCATTCTAGACCACCTCCCAGTCTCCGGGACTTTCAGCCTAGGATCTGTCTCTGCCAAGGGCAGTGAAAGATGGTCTTAGAAGCCATAGCTGCTTGCTAGAAGTCCCCAAATCCTCAGTCTATTCCAGGCCACTTGTTCCTCCAAGATTTTATTCAGATGGGTTCAAGTTCATTCCCACATACACTAAGTGACATGTGTGTGCTCCACTTTTACAGTTAAGATTTCCTCTTAGACTGTTATGCAGCCCACATGGAGGGTGAGTGGGGAGCTGACTGTTTCTAGTGAATGCAGTATGGCTGGCTGGGCTGTGACACCAGGAAGGTACCTCATGGGCTGGTCTTTCAGCTGTGGGCACCCCCCTTCTTTCTATCCACCATCAGTGACTCTCGGCACTGTCCCCTACACTCAAGACCTCACAATCACAGTCCTGACTTGGAGACAGCCTCTCTATATTCCTCTCTCCTTTACTCCTGTATACAACCAGCCTGTGGCTCTCTCTTCACTGTGACCCATTCTATAGTGCTTCCTTTTATCTACAGGAGATATTTTCCAAGATCTTCAGCAGATTCCAGGAACTGCAAGTAGTACTGAACTATATATGCTCTGTTTTATCCCATGCATAGTATATTCTAATATCCTATGATAATGTAAAAAGAATAACAATAAATGATGATCAACAAGTGATAATAAAATAGAGCAATTATAACAATATGATGAAAGTTATTTTGAATTACAAATTGTTTATTTCTGGAATTTTCAATTTAGTATTTTTGCACCACACATAACTACAGGACACTGAAACTGTAGAAAGTGAGACCAGGGATAAAGGAGGATCACTATACTTCTTTCCTTCTTGCAGATGGTCTCCAGTATTCAGATTTCTAATAAGTCCTTCACTGGTCTACCAGTGTGGGCATAGATGTACTTACTAATTTTTTTTAACAACTTGATTTCTATGGTCTAGGGAAGAGTTGTAGCTTTCGCTATCCAAAAGTAAATCCCCTGTACAATGGGAAACTTAGTACCCATCCCCATACCTCCAGAATCAGTGGTTACAGGTTCTAGGCCCTATTTCTGTTGAGTTCTGGATCATCCTATGGCATTTCTGAATGTTCTGTCCTTTATCTCCCCTGAATCACCTCTCTGGGTATCACATGACCTCCGTGGGTGTTTCACCAATCACTCCCCACAATACCAGTGGTCTAGGGATGTGTGTGAAGCACAATTTACTAAGGATTTGGGACCAAGTGGGGAGTTTCTGAGAGCAGCATAGTCAATAACATCACATGAGATGTTAAAAATCCTTATTCGCAAAGCTCCATTGGTTCTTCCTTGATATAAGTAACTTCCATGGGTATTCTGATTTCTTTGGGATCCAGACTCTGCTGACTTTCTCCTTCTCTCTGGCTCAGACTCCCAGGCCCCACTTCCCTGTATATTTCACACACAGCAGATAGTTACAGATTTACTGGAGTTCATATCCTCTAAGCTGTGCACACAGAGGCTCCCTTTCAGAATCAAACACATACGAAGGTATGTTTATGACGAGGTACATTCATGTTTGTGGGAAGAGCTAATGATCACCTTGTGATATCATTTCTCCTTTGTATGGGATACTTTTGGTCCTAGATTTCCAGATGGTTGGGCTAAGACCTCAGAGTCTATCTAGTTAAACTCCCCACTTGGTGCTTGAGTTCCTCCTATAATCACTGAAAATGTCAGCAGTGCTGCTCCAGTGTTAGTGTTGGGCCCATTTGTTTTGCCACCTGATAGATTTATGCATCTTCTTAATGCTTCAGCTTCCTACTGAACAGTATCTACCTCCCATGGTTGTTGCAAAGATCAAATGGGATGGTGATGCACAGTTCTCTGCACAGAGGCTGGCAGAGACTTGGTCGCTGAAACATGTTTACTATTAGTTTCCCATCACTGAGCAGACCTGATGGATGATCCATCCTTGAATCTGTTTCTTTACAGCTATTTTCCATGGGATGCCATCCTCGGTAGCTGGAGACAAGAATCCTATTTGAACTTCTATGAACAGCAGTGCCCGTAGTTGTCTCTCTTTATGGGTAAACTAGATGTTATGGCTTGTGTCTAGATTTCCCCCAAAGCCTAATGTAGTCATAGGTGGGCTTTTTTAGAGGTGACTGGATCTAGAGGGTGTGCTGCTGAGATTAAGGGTGTGTGATTAATCAATTAGTCGACTGATTGGTTTGGCCTGGTTCTGGGTAGGATTAAGTGTGCCCCACCCTGGGTGTGAGTGCTACCCAGGTGGGGATGTTGGATAAAAATATAGGGAGAGAAAGAGGCCTAGTGTGGTTGTTTGTTGCTGTCTTGTCCCATGTTTCTTATTTCTGCTGCTACTTGTCTTCTGCTCTGCCAGGCCCTCTGCCATGGCACCCTGCCTTGGAGCCAGTTGATTATGGACTGAAACCTCTACAAACTATAAGTCAAAAATAAACCTTTTCTCCCTTACCTTTAGGTGTTAGGTATTTTGTCTCAGCGATGAGAAAAAGTAACCAAGACACTAGATTTTGCAAAATTACTGGGAAGTTAGTGGTTGAGAGAGAAGAAGAGACATGGGGAAGGAACATCTTGGGTAGCATCCTTGATACTCATAGCACCCTCAGCTACGTGGGGTGATGGGGTGGCCATGAAGGCTGGCCCAGGAAGGGACTTCTCAAGGAATCTTCCTCATCCCAGGACTTCACTTCAGACAGTGCCGATCCCCATCAGTCACATCCTGGGATCCTTCTAGGGGAAGGCCGAGCATCACTCAGAGCCCCCTCTGCCTCCCCAAGTGCCTACCATACCCAGCACTGGCTGTTGGCAGCAGCAGTGGCTTGGAAACTGGCAGATGGCACATGTCTGCAGCAGAAGGATTCCCAGTTCTGTTCGCAGCCCCCTAGGATACCACTGATGTTCCCAGGAGAGGCTGTGAAATTCTCAGATAATTCTTAAAATATGATTAATTTTGATACATTTAAAAATAATAAGTGCTAGACAGAGCTGTGTGGGAAAACACTGGTTGCAGAAAGAAGTCAGGAAGAGAAGCAGCTGCCCTGTTTGCCTGACCTTGGGAGAGCAGGCAGGGCCCCCATTGTGGTCAGATTCTGGATCCAGCTGCAGAGACCTGTGAACCCATCTCCAGGTCTGTGGTGTGGTTCAGGGACCTGGGTCCAAGCTCCTTGGAGGCTGTGCCTGACCCTGCTGCTGCTGCTGCTGCTGCTGCTGCTGAGAAGTGCTAGTTACAGACCAGGGTCCCAGGAGCTGGAGACACCTAAGCTAACGCCAACACCTCCCTCCTGCACACCCTCAGGATCCCCTTTCAGTCTGGAGTTGAAGGGCTGATAGACCCCTCTCTTCCTTTTTCCTCACAGCTCCTCTCTCTTTGCCTCCTCTGTTTTCTCCACCTTTCTCTTTCCTCTTCTCTTTCCCTTGATCTCTTTCTCTACCTCTTTCTTTCAAACCCTTTTAAATCATAGAAACACTGGGCCACAAGCCAGACAGAGACATGTAGATTGGATCCTCCTGCTCAACCTCATCCTTCTTTTCAGAAGCACCACCCATCATTTTATTTCATTCTTGGGGCTTTTGCCTTTCTCTCAACTTTTGCCTCTGTCCAAATCTGCCCTGTCACATTGCCAAGTCTTGTCTTGCCTGTTCTACCTGCCTTTCCTTCCTTCTCTACCCAACTTGCTCCCCTTCTTCTTCTTGCTCTCCACCTCCCCTGTTCAATCTCCATCTCTATCCATGGTCCTGTGTTTGTTTCCATGTGTTCAGTTTCTCGCCTTTTGCCTGTCCTTTCTCCCTGCTGCCACCTCTCTGTCTCTATCTGGATCATTCTTCTCCTTCTCTCTTCCTATCCTCTTTCTCTTTCATCTTCTTCCCTTCTGATTCTAGCTGTGTCTATGTCTCTCTTCTGTGAGGCCTCCCCCTGGAAGGCTGAGAGGAGGGCATGGCTTCAGCCCTCGGTTCTTAGTCATCTGGGAGAAGCTGAGGCTTGGGGATCTCAGTGATATCAACAGAGTGAGGAGTCAGGGCTCTGTCTCTTGGCCAGGGAACTTTGGCTTGGTCCTACATGGACCTCCAGCCAAATAACTTCCTTCTCTACATCCCTCCTCATTACGATGCTCGCATCCTCTCAGAGTGGACCTGTCTTCCTCTTTGAGACCTACACACACCAGAGCTGCACAGAGACCAGGGAGGGCAGTGTTCTCTAGAACATGAGTTCAGAGGCACACATCTGTTGGCTGGGGATTATCTACTGGTTGTACTTTTCAAGTGGATTTCCAGAGAAAGATAATGAGTGGTTCCTGATCCAATCAGGGAGAGTCTCTGCTCACAGCCTTTTGCACTACAGCCTCCTGCAGTCTCATAGCCTTGACGAGTGGGAGATGGGGGTTCTATTAATGTGTGTATTTTCTCTTTCTGGAGTCTCATGTGACCACCTCATTATTTCCTCCCATCATCAGAATCTTTTTCTTCAAGGCCTAGAACAAATGCTGCCTTCTTCCAATCTTTCCCAATTTCCTTCCCCTTTCTGCTCCCCTCTTCCAATTTGCAGTAAATCTTCCCTACACTAAATCTGGGGAAACACGATTTCTCTTTCCTCTTTTATGGCAGAATTCCCTGAAAATTTCGACTTTTCTATTTTTTAATGACTAATTCCTCATAGAGGTTCCAGAAGAGTTGAATTAGCTCCTTCTTGGTAATTTGCCCCTCCTGGTCTCTGGCCATGGGTGACGGGGGCAGCCTTGCTGGACTTTCCCTTGTCTACCATCTCACCCACCGACCAAGTTCTACCGGTTCTTTGTTACCAGTGTCCCCCTTTGAGACTACTATGTTCTACATTTTCATGAAGCTTCTCTGCCATCTGCTAGTCAAAAGGGGTCTCAGTCTCTATCTTACATACAGTGGCAAGTCCGATGTCATCCCCCAGATCTCTGAGAATTTTTGGAGCTCTTACATTTCTCCTGGTCCTGATGCTCAGTCTCATTCTCATGCCTATCTGTCAGAAGAAGCTTGGCTTCCCTGAAGGACCACTGGCACAAAGAAGGGGGTGTCACAGCATTTTAAGATTTGGGAGTGATTGAGGAATATTAGATAACAATACTGCATAGCAAACAACTTAAATTTGAATGTTAGACCTATCTGATCTTTGGGGAGGCAGTTTCTTTTTAAATCTTTAAACCCTTTTTATTTCAGACCAACTCCAGACTCACAAATACCCTCCAAAACAGTATAAAATAGTCTCGGGAAAACTACACCCAGCTTTTCCAAATGTTAACATTGTACATAACCGCTGCAGAATAATAAAAATCAGGTAATTAACATTGATTCAGTGTTATTTTCTAAACCGGTGAACTTATTCCAACTTTTCCTTTTCTCATTAATATCTATGGTATGCTCCAGGGTCCAGTTCAGGATCAAATGTTACATTTAATTGTCACACCTCCTTAGTTTCCTTTAATTAGACTTTCTTTGTCTTTCACGCCCTGGACACTTTGGAAGAGGGCTGCTATGCTAGTTAGTTTTTGTCACCGTAGTGAGATGCCTGAGATGATTAAATTATAGAGAAACAGTTTATTTTGGTTTTTAGTTTTGGAGATTCTGGTTTATGACTGACTGGCTCTTTTGCCTCGGGGCTGTGGTGAGACAGCACATCATGGTTGCAGCATGTGGCTGAGCAAACTGCTCACCTCATGAGCCAGGAAACAAAGGAGAAGAGGAAGAGACTGGTGCCCGACAATCCCTTTCAAAGGCATGCCCACATGACATCAGGAACTCTCACCAGACCCATCTTCTGAAGATTCCACCACCTCCCACTAGCATCAGCCTGGGACCAAGCTTTTAACACATAGGCCTCTTCTAAACCATAGCAACTGGCCAGTTGTTTTGTAGAATGTCCCTAGCTTTGAGTTTACCTGATGTTTCCTCATGATCAATTCAGGATATGCATTTTTGGCATGAATATAGCAGATGTGATAGCATGTCTTCGGTACATCCTGTCAGCACAACTTGATGTGACTTGTTCATCTACCTGCTAAGCTAACTTTGAACACTTGGCTAAGATGGTTTCTATCAAGTTTCTGTACTGTAAACTTACTAATTTCCCCTTGGCACTTAATATAAAGTCTGTGGGAGGATAACTTTTGGATTATATAAATATTCTGCTTATCCTATTTTTGCCCACTAATTTTAGCATCCTTGGGTGACTCTTGACTGAAGCAATTATTACTATGGCATTTGAAAAATGGTGATTTTTCTCTCATTCTTTCTATTTTTAGTAATTGAAATTCCATTCCCTTAGGGAAGAACTTTCCCTTCTATCCCATTCATTTATTTAACCATGTTTTTATTAAACAATTTGAGTATCCCTTATTTGAAATGCTTAGGACCAGACATGTTTTGGATTTCAAAAATTTTGATTCTGGAATGTTTGATTATACAAAAAGAGATATCTTGGTGAAGGGATCCAAGTCTACATATGAAATTTATTTATGTTTCATTTATACCTTATACATATGGTAAAATTACATGGAGTAATTTCATATAGTATTTTATTTTGGTACCGGGGATCGAACTCGAGTCCTTGCACTTGCGCAGCAGGCAGCGAAACCACAGAGCTAAATCCTTGGCCCTCATATAGTATTTTCAATACAATTTCATTTTGGCAGTGACCTGACACATGAGATCAGGTGTAGTGTATAATTTCCCACTTGTTGCATCCTGTTGGCTCTCAAAACATTTCAGAATGTGGAGAAAGTTGGATTTCAGATTTTCAGAGTAGGGATGCTCAACCTATATCAACATTGGCTTGTGGACACTTATTTTATTCCATGAATTATAATCTATTATGTCCACTGTAATCACACACACACACACACACACACACACACACACACACACACACACAGGATAGCTGCCTCACCCCCAGTTTGACTTCAGTAGGAATTAGTCTGCCCTGTGCCCATGGCAGACCTACTCGTTTTCTCCCCACTGTTTCACTCACAGGTAAAAATGCTGCTCCTGTCCCACATTCTTTTAGGGCATCACATCCTTGTTCGAAGGTTTCTTTTTACCCAGCAGCTTCCTAGTCTTATCTCCTGTGACAGTGTCTTACTTAGTTAACCCACTTGCTCCAAGGCCTTCCTCTGGTTTGCAAAACTAGTTCAGGAATAGGAATAGGTATGTGATCCAAACTGGGACACTAACATATAAGGTGGAGTAATGGGAAGACTTCTCAGTGGCCTGAAAGATCTTTGGAAGTCTAGCCCTCCACTCTCCAGATGGTTATAGAAAGGACTCCTAGAACTGCTGCAGCCATTTTGCCACCATAAAGTAACCTGACACTGAAGAAGTCAGAGGAAACACAGGAAGCATGGGGTCCAGGATGATGTTGTTGAACCATTGAATCTAACTGACCCTGAAATCTTTCTGATCTCACATAAGTCTTTATATTATTTAGGTCAGCTTGAATTGAGTTTCTTGACTTGCAACATAAAGATTCCTGGCAGGATCAAAGTCTTTGGAGCTCTGTGCTAGTCTGACTCACCTCTCCCAGATCCTTGTGTGACTCCTTTTTTCCAAGGAAGTGCGTAAGGCAACTGCCTTGCTAACAGGATTCTACCACTAGTGCAGCATTGATTTGCACATGTAGGGGGCTTGGAACCAAAAACGTGGGTGTGTAAATCCCATCAGTGATTCTCAAAAGCTGTGTAACATTGGACAGGTTAACTTACCTCTCTGAATTTAAGTTTTCTTCTTTGAAAAGTAAGACAAAAAGTGAATCAATTCCTTTCAGGGGTTTTGTGAATGAAGCAATGTATTTAAACCCAGCCTAAAGCTGAACTATAGCTAGTTTTTGCCCCCCATCACCCGTTCTTGCCTCTTCATCCTGCACTGTGCTTTTCTGTGCATTGGGCCTTAAAGGAGATCCTGGTGCTCCACATGTTAATAGTTTAGACTTAGAACCTCAGTGATTTTTTGAAAGGAAAACAAATCCCCATTGCCAGAAAAGATGAACAACTCAGCCATTTGCTAAAACAAATATTAGTTCAGTGGTGTCCGGGGAGAGCAAGCAGCACTGAGAACTGTTTGTGTTTTGCATCCTTCCAGGAGCTGATAAATGTGCTGCTGAGGACAAACATCTTTGGAGGAGGGAGTGAGGAGGGAAAGTCGCTCTGGGAGCTGTCCTGTCCACCTGTCTCCTGGCCCTCTGTGGCATCATTTATCCCATTTCTGCCCTGTCTGTCTGGGCTCATACTCTAGCAGCTAGCACCACCCCACTTCTAAGGCCTGAAGCTGGCTTCTTTAGTCTTTTACCACATGCAGTGGTTTGCACTGGTCCAACTGGCTCTTAATTCAGGCAAATGCTGAGCAGAATCAAGGGGATTCAAACATCACTTTTGAGATGTATGATACATACTCTAGGCCAGGGTTTGTTAGCTTCAGTACTACTGCCACCTTAGGACTGATAACTTCCTGTTGCGAAGGACTGTCCTATACACTGTAGGATGTTAGGTAGCATCCCTGGCCCCATGTCCCAGATAATCATAGCACTCCCTTCCCAGAGTAGTGACAACCAAATCCCTTCTGAGATTCCCAAAGGTCACCTGGGAGAAGACATGGCTTCTGCTTGACAACCTCTATCAGTGGAAGGTAGTGAAGAACGCTGGAGTTAGCTGTGCTTTGGTTTAAAGCCTGGCTCCATTACTCACCAGCTGGGATGTTTGACCAGTCAGCTTAACCTCTCTGAGCCTCAGTTGCATAGCTGTACAATGGGAACCACGTTAGTGCCTGTTTCACAGCATACTTGTGAAAGAATGAGATGAGATCAGTTGCCGGCAAGTGCGTGGCACCCAGGCTTCTTGGTACCCATTAACCTTTTGTGTCAATTGTAAACCCTACAAGAGCAAGAGTAATGCCTATATCGCTCACCGCTGTGTCCCCAGCACAGTGCTCAGGAAAATGTTCTTGGGCTGCACTGTACCTCACTGAAGTTTCACTTTACTGCTACTTAAAGCCCTTGACAAATCTCCTTAGCTCTGAGGAAGGACATTTCTTCTCAATCTGGGTTTTACATACTTATCCTAAGCTC
The DNA here is from genome assembly GCF_053883595.1 of Heterocephalus glaber. Lineage (NCBI taxonomy): Eukaryota > Metazoa > Chordata > Mammalia > Rodentia > Bathyergidae > Heterocephalus > Heterocephalus glaber. The sequence continues at coordinate 17,378,566 of NW_028258351.1, read as the reverse complement.
ACAGTGCCTCCTTTTCTCTCCCCAAGACTCCCTGAAGGGAGGCCCTCGAAAGGCAGATCTTGTCTGAGCCCATTCTCACCATCTTGGAGTCAGTTTCCCTACTAGAATAGTCTCCCTGTTTCTTTTGCTGACCCCAGGCCTCCTCCAGGTCACATTCATTGGCAGAACAGAGGTGACAGACATGTCTTGAGTCCAATGAAAGAGCAAATCCTTTCCTATTCAAATGACCAGTTTTGCCTACCTTAGGAGGTTCCTTTAGGTGATTCTTAGTCATGTTAACCATCCATGTTGTCATACTTCTCACCGTCTCTGTAATGTAAAAGCTAGTTTAAGAAGCAGCGTCCCCAGAATGACTTCTATTGGAGGACATTTCACGCCAGTAATATGTGTCAAGACTTCAAGGGATAAGACATGCTTTTCCCATGAGGGGGACTGACAATGAGGGAGGGAAGTCAAGGTGAATATGGTAACAATTAAGAATGTAATCATTACGTACTACAAATAGGTACTAATACAATAAAAATTTAAAAGTAATAAGAAAAAGAACATGTAAGTTCCAAATGGGTCAAAAGAGAGTTGGGTGTGGTGGCATGCCCTAGAAACCCAGCACTCTGGAAGGCTGAGACAGGAGGATCCCAAGTTCAAGCCCAGCCTGGGCAATTTAGTGATTTAGCAAGATACTCCCTCAAAAAATAAAATAAAATAAATAAAATGGCTGGAGTTGTAACTCAGAGTGAAAGCCCTGTTTAAACTCCAGTACCACACACATAAAAAATTCCTGATGACAAGAGGTTGTGAATGGACAGGGGCCCAGTTCTGTCCTTGTAATCCCCACTTTTCTATCCCATTCACCTCCACTTAGCAGCCTGATTCAGCTTCACACTGTCTGACTTGGAATGCTCCTATGGACTCCAACTGCTCTCCCTGCTTCCATCATCTTTGAATCCACCTCTGCAGAGACACCAGGGTGATTTTTCTAAAATGCCAATATGATTATATCACAGCATGCCTAGAATCTGTTTAAAGTTTATCATAGTGTTATCTGTAATTATGGAATATTGAAAGCAATTGGGGAAAGACTAAATAAATAGTGGTAGATTGAGGAAATATTTTATAGCCATTAAAACTCATGGTTTAAAAGATTAATTAGAGATACAGGAAAATATTTGTAACATGATGAGAAAAACCCTGAATTCAAAAGTATTTGGCATGATTCAGATTTAGTAAGTGTATGTATCTGTACAGTTGCAAGATTGGAATTAGATATGTCTGAAGAGTTTGGCTCTGCAGCCCTGACACATAACCATTATGGTACCTGGCTCCAGAAAAGCAATGAAGGTTACTTCTAGTTGGTAAGGCACAGAAGATTTTAAATTTCTTTTAGACTATAAACTTTATGAGGTCAAATACAATCTTGCAGTCTTTCATGTTAATTCCAATCTTAGCAGGGTACTTAGTATACAGTAGGCACTCAAAGAGCTCGGTGAGTGGAACTGAGCATGGTGCTTTATAATTTCCAAACTTTGCCTAACAATGTTGTGATCGGTTGAGCTCCTCTAGAAGCAGACACTGAGGCATGGATTTAAGTGCACATGGTGTACTTAGGAGGTGGAGTTGGGTAGAAAGGAGTCAAACCTAGTGTTCTCAAGCAGATGGCTATGTGGGCAAAGGTGGTTGTGTCCTATTGGGGAGCTCTGGGAGATTGTGCAGAACATGCTTTTTAAAGTTGCCATCAGCCATGTGTGGTAGCACATGCCTGTAATCCCAGAACTCTCAGAGGCTGAGGCAGGAGGAGCACAAATTCAAGCCCAGCCTAGGAAACTTAGTGGTTAATGAAATCTTTTCTCAAAATAAAAAAAGAAAAGAAAAGAAAAGTCTGGGATGCTCTAGGTTCAATCACCACACAGCAAAAGAAAAAAAAATAATAAAAGAAAGAAGGCAAGGAGGGTGTGGAATTTATCCTCCAGTCTTCAGTTCCTCCCATCTTGGTGGCTGGGGGTGGGGCCATGAGAGCTGAGCACTCAGGTGTCTGCAGTAGACACAGCCGTATACCTGAATGGCAGGAGGTGCAAGGATATAGGCAGGGTGCTGCTGGGTTCTGCTGAAAATATGATTATTTGGAAATGATTAGAAAAATATTTTCAAAAGATTAGCATGTAACTATTATTGGCCTTGGGGAAATGATCTAATCTCCTTGAGATTCCATTACTTCACATTCAAAACAGAGACAGTAATACCAGCCTGGCCTCTCTTTGAGTTAGGAAGTGTGTGCGTACGTGCATGTGCATGCACATGCGCTTACTATGGACTAAATGTTTATGTATCCCTAAAATCCAAATATTGAACCATTAGCCCCTAACATGACTATATTTGAAGACAGGGCCTGTGAGGAGGTGATAAAGGTTAAAGGAGGTCATAAGGGGCAGCCCTAACCTGATAGAGCAGGTGCCCTTGTAAGAAGAGGAAGAGTCATCAGAGACCACTGTCTGCCCACACAGGCCATGGGAGCACACAGTGAGGAGGTGACTGCAAGGATTCTTCCTTGGATCTGGGAGGAGGAGGCATTCAATAGCCTGATCTATATTCAGAATCACTTCTCCCAAGCCCTGACTCTCGGTCTTTGAGGCAAGCATGGAGATCTGTCTTGCTTTTGCCAGAGGGAATTCTTTTGCAGAAAGCTCCTCCATTCACTATATAAATGGATGCATAAGACCTTGAGGCTGGCCCTGAGATGACTAAATTATAGGCTGACTCCGACTTGGGCGGAAACTGGGGCATCTCTTCTATAATGCATTGTCATAATGTGTACCATCTGGGAAAACCTGTGAGCTCTTAATCTATTTACAGGCTTCCTTGCCATTTGGATTTAGCAAATTACTTAATCTTCCTAAACCTTAATTTTCTCATCTGTAAATGGGGATAATAATAGCACTTTTTTATTTGGGTTGGGAAGATTAAATGTAACTTTGTATGCAAAATGCTTACTATGTACCTGCTTTCAATACATTTTAACTGCTGTTAATATAATAACATGCTTATTATTTACTATTTTTATTAGGGAAAAATACCAGTTTCCTCACAATAGGGCTGAAGTATTAGAATTTCTGCTGAGCACATCTTACTAAAATCAACAATATTTCCAAATGAAAATGAAGCTGGAAACAACTCTAAATATCACCAAGGTCAAGGTCTTCCTGCAGGCCAACCTGGAAATTTAAAAACCTTCTACTGTCTCAATTCTGATTCTTGCTCCTCTATCCTTCCCTTTCCCAAATTTGAGCATCTGTGTGGCTATTCTCTTTGTCCCTTGTTTGTAGCTCAGGTTCAGGGGATTCAGGGCAGCCTTGGTTTCCAGGGACAAGAAAAGCCAATATCCCCAGGAACCTGGGGTGACCAACCACCTGGATTTACTTGGGACTTTCCCTGTTTTAGCAGTTTAAGTCCTAAGTCCCAGGAAACTTTTTTTCCAGGCAAATGAGGATGGTCAGCTACCTTACTGAGATCCAAGACAAATGTGGTGCCCAGGCTGGACTCCCTCAAGCAAAACCACCAGAAAATGCAGGATGACAGTGCTGGGCAAGTGATCAACTGCTTCCTGCATCTTTTCTGCTTTGAAGCACCAGGACTTCCTTCCTGGAAAGAGCTCTTGGAGCCATCCTGGGAAGACAACCATGGGGTGGCACTGGAAGAGTCCATCATTCAGGCTGTCAGAACAACTGGCATGATCAAATGGCTGCTTTTCTGGGATCCTCAGTGCCTTGATGAGGTGTGCTGGGAGCCAGGAGCCTTGTTGGGAGTCTGTGCTGAGGCTATGGGGTGGGAGAAAGGGCATTTCCCAATGGGAGCTAGTAACCTGCCTTCCCTGCCATTCCCTGCCAATGACTCCAGAGGGGTCACAGCATGCCTTGAAGATGCCATAACTTGCTGGACTTCAGACCCTTGACCTCAAAGTCCCTGTAAAGTTCCCTTTGTCCAGTCAAAGGCTAGGCAGTCAATCTCTAACTTCTCTCTGTAGGGGGTCATAGGAAAGAGGCAGCAGGAGGTGAGAAAAACAAAGGAGAAGAGATTTCTGCTGTAGACGTGAAAGAGGAGGCAGGGAGGTACAGGAGTCAAGATGGAGACTCTGACTATCCTGTGCCTGAGCCTTACACCCCAGCACAGAGCAGCTGGGTCTGTAGATTCACCTTTTGTTGGCTACATGCTGATCACTAACTGAGCTCTGACCCTCAATTCTCATCAAAGACTGGCTACACACTGACCCTTGACCTCTGACCTGTAGGCAGCTACTGGGAGAGCTGGCCATGGCTTTCGTCTGCAAATCTGTCTGAGAACAGACAATGTAGTTCTGTGTTCATTCACCAGCTCAGCTGCTTTCCCCAGTGTCTGTCAATTCCCCAATTACTAGCAAATTGCTAACACTCTTAGAAGCAACTCTTTCTGCATATTAATTCAGCCAAGCACATGTTCATCAGGTAACCTGGGCCCCCCGCATACCCGCTGGTGTGATTTGCTCTGCAGAACCAGGTAATTTCCTTGCTAGACTCTGGTGGAAAGTTGAAAAGCAGTGTCAGCTTCTCCTGCTCTTAATTAGGGCTGGGCTTTCTCCAGTAAATCACTGATCATTATCAATGAGCTTGTAATTTTATGTCCCAGAATTAGAGACTGATGATTAAAGAGAAAGAGAGGCTGTGGTACAGGACTGATCTCAAAGGATCTGGGCATTCTTTTAATCTCCATAATTTATTCCACTGTGACCTTTTTCTACACCTTCACTGAGACTCCCCAAAAGTAACATCCCCTTCTCTTGGGGATGTGAGATGGCCATTTCCCCTTGATCATCAACAACATGCTTGACAGTGGCCAACCTTCTGGCTGGTGGGGATTGAGCTGGTGGCTTGTCTGGGTCCTAAGGCTTTGTTCAAAGAGGGTACATGAGGAGCCTGTGAACATTCTTCACTCTATCATGCTTTCTCTTGGTTCTCCAAGCCTAGGGAGGCATCTGATGCCCTGCTGGGACCAATGTATGTAGTGAGGGACAGCTCATGATTCTCCGTAGAATCCACACCAGGGTGGCAGAGGCCTAACCCCAGCCAGGCTCCTAATGGTTGGCCAGACCCTTAAAGCCTGTGTGCCTCTATGGGGCATATTAGTAGTTATACCCCTTTGTTCTGGTCACAGAACACATTGCTTACCTCCTCTTCTGTCAGTACAGCTATTAAGGTAACATCTTCCTTCCCTTTCAGGAATGGTTCTGGAGCTGGGCTCCAGCTCATCCTTGTTTGCTCTTCTCCCATGATCGCAACAAACAGTTTAGGAATGGACAGATGATCTGGACAGCTTCAGGGAGGCTGGATGGGTTGTAATTATCGGAGAAGGGAAACACTTCCTTTCCTGTGGCTGGTTGCTCTGCTAGGAGAGCGTAAATGTGGAACTATCAAAAGTGTTCGGTTTGATGGCCGGATTTAAAGACCATGCAATGGGTGACATTCACAGGTAAGTACTGAATACCTACCATGTACCTAGTATTGGGATAATGTGGGGACAAACAAGGAGCTTCAAATATTCTTTTTCTTGGCTTAAATTCTTTTATTGGCATATTTTAGGTATACAATACATTTACATTTATCATTGGGTATTTGTACCCGTACATGATATATCTTTGTTCTTTTTCCCTGTTCCCTGTCTTCCCTTCACCACTTCCACCCTTCCCTATTTACAAAGACTTTGTTTCCATTTTTTCCTTTTCTCATAATTTTTCCTTTCCCCTTCCCCTCCTACTTCCCCTATCCCTTTGGACCTTTTCTTCCTATTTAAAATTATCAATTGCTCATTTTAATCATTTTAATCCTTATTTACACTTTCAGTTTCTCACACCAGAGAAACTATTTGGTATTTACACATGTGTGTCCTATTTATTGGCCTCAATATGCATCTATTTAGCTATAAATGTCACTAGTTTCTCGTTCTTTATGGCTGAATAGTATGAATATTCTTGAGAAGGTAGGACAGAATGTATACAGGAAACTGAAGAAGAAATATTGATAAGTTACAAATACATGATATATTGGTAAATCAAAATATATGGGGAGTGTTTAAATTTTTAAAAAAATGTATCACAGTAAAAGACACATTGCCATTAATTCCTCTCAAAATACTTTCCCTCACTTCAAACAGGCTAATATTTTCATTCTTGACACTTTATGAAACAATTCTAGAAGTCTTCTTGTGTCTTTAGGAGGTGTAATTTAAAAAATACAATGAATGCTGCTGTCAAGTGTCATCCTACAAAAACGTATGCCCAGGCTCATAGAAACACTACATGGTGTCCTCATCCACCTTACTTACCAGATCTAGCCATGCAACTGATAGGTCTTTCCCCAAGTGCTTTGTAACAACTGGGGACATGAAGGCAGTCACAACAGAGCAACTAAAGGCATTCACAAAAGAGAACTTCCAGAACTGCTTCAGGAAATGGCAAGAAGGATGGGATGTGTGTGTTTTAAGGGACAGAGAATATTTTGAGGGGGATAAATGGCAATTTGTCTTTTATTATAATTTTTTTTTAAATTTAAAAATTCATTGTATTTTTCAGTTACACTCAAGGAACTTTCCAGTTGTAAGCTCCAGGCTTGTTCAAGCTCCAATCTACCTGGCTCCTGCCCTCAAGTCTTTCTTGTGTAACAGGGCCCTCTCAGCCCTCAGGTGGGTTTGGCATCTATCCTATCTTGGCCCTGCTCTCTTACACACCCTCCTCGTTATTAGAGTCCTGCATTGTCTCCCTGCTCACATCTGTCCCCAGGACATGGTAGCCCCCAGTAACCAGAGCAGTGGGATGAGAGATAGGAGAGTTGAGTCTCAATCTATTGGAGTCACTAACTGAATGCCTCAGAGCAAGTGACATAACTGAGAATGACCTTTCATTTCCAGAATGGTTCTGCTTCCCTCTCTGGGTTTCTCTGAGCATCCTGAGAGCCATGAGAATGACTGTGAAGGTTACAGTGAACTTGCTGCCAGGTGCCCCAATTCTTGTGAGGCCCCATACCGTCTATCAAATACCCACCAGATGGAGACTGTCACGGTTGTTGCTATGTCTTCTTCCAAAATCCTCTATCCAGTTGCTGTGAATTCTGAACTTAACTCAGAGCACACTAGAAATTTGGGTATGACCCCTTTTCTGAGCACCACATCACGTCATGTTTTCCCTTGGATATTGAGGTCAATAACAGATTTAAATCAGTAAGGGCTTACTTGGTTTCTGCTTGATTTTGACTTTTTGAATCTTAGTAAAATTGAGATCTAAACTCCCAAAGCTGGGCAAATAATACTATGGTCCTATATGTAGTGTTATTACAAAGAGCCCTAAGAAAGAAAAGGTATGAGTAGCCTGTAAACTCAGTTGATCCCTGGGCAGAACAGTGAAGCATAATAATGTGTCCAGAGGATGAAGCTGTAGCACTGCCCATTTGTTAAGGAGGAGTTGCCCCAACACTTGGATCCTTTTACCCCAGTCCCTTTATCTCCCTTGTCCTGAAGCCTCATGATCTCTCTTCTAGAGCCAAGCCCTTACCCGACCTGTAGGTTCAGCACCTCTGATAGCTTTCAGGACCAATTCTGGATGTAGTCACAAGGGAAGTGAAAACATCCGACTCCTGTTCCTGGGTTCTGGTCCAATTATAATCTTGCATGAGGGTTCCATCAGGGTTTTTTTGCTGTGCTGTTTCCCATGGCTGTGACCCCATCATGGGACTCTGAAGTTTGATTCTACTTCTAAGATTCCAAGCTTCATATGCTTTGATCTAAAGCTCTATACTTGGTTTACTTCCTGTAGGTTCTTGGAAGATTGGTCACATGGTCTTAGTTGATTTGTGCTCCTAAATGGTGAGTTGCTGAAGAAATCCACTGTTACCAGCATAGAGTGGGTATTTGGTGAATAGTAATTGGATGGAATATGTTGGATGGAAAAATGCTTGAATGATGGGATGGATGAGGTTCATTTTGGCACTTACCAGCTTGACTTGCATCTCCAGAATACCCTCTCTGTCTCTGGAACCTCTGGATCATGGCTGTCCTGTCCTGGGCCCCAATTCACCTGCCTGGCCCCCTTCCAGCTGCCTGGTGTGTAGTGGCAGGTCTGGCTGGCTTATGATCCCTGCCATCTTCGAATTTAGCCTTCCCTGTGCCAGCATCTTCAGTGGTCAGTTATGGTCAAGGGAGGGCACAAGTGGATTAGGGACATTTGGGAGAGTTAGGGGGTGCATTGTGAAAAGTTGGATGAGTCAGACAGTCCAAGAACTACTTGCATCTTCTATTCTGTTCTCCAGAGGAGCCGACTTCTCATATCTGAAAACTTGCTTTGCTTTTTATGAAAAAATAATCAAAGCCTCAACATGGCTGGCAGAGTTTCTGAAAGTCAATAGGAAAGAAGAAAAGGAAAGGAGCTAGCTGAGATGGAGATAATGTTCAATGCCTCTCCTGAGATAGATCTAATTAAAAGAGATCACTAAAGCACAGACCTGGAAGCTGGCCCCCAAGGGAATGGGAGTCTCTGAGATGGACATTCCTGCTGGAGTGCGCTATTAATGATGGGATGCACACAGGTGCACCTGCTGCCAGCTCTTCCAGAGCAGCCCTCCTCAGGAACCTGGCACCAGGGCTTTGCGAAGATGCAGTGAACAGTCTGCCAAGAAGTACAGCCCTTGTCTTCCTGTGGCTTTTTGAGGGGCTTTCTGGGTTCAGGTCACCCTTATTTCTTTAGACCTCTTGGTGTCTGTCCTTCAAATGAGCCTGTTACCCACAGGTTTTTCGACTGTTGCTTAAAATGTTCCCATCTTATCTCAACCTTCTGTTGGATCTCATTGCCTCTACTGATCTCCCTTTCTCCTTCCTGCTTGGAAAATTTGGAGGTAATATTAAAGCATGAGTGTGACACGACATTTTACCTTCAGCTGAATGTGCAAAGGGCCCTTCAAGAGCTCCTTGTCACTGACAAAGCAAAAGCAATGACACTTAAGGACCTTGGCAAGTGGGCCCTACCTATCTCCTACCCATATGCCAGACCTCAGCCATGGCTCCTTTACTTTTATTTTATTGGGGCAAATTAAATCATCTAAAATTAGCCACTAACTGTTCAAAAGTATATAATTCAGTGGCATCTCCTACTGCCACAGTGTTGTGCAACCATCTCCTCTATTTCAAACAATATTCCATTATCCCCAAAAGAAGTCCCATAACTAATAGCAGTCACTTCCCATCCACCCTCTTTCCAGCCCCTAACAGCTGCTAATTTACTTTGGGTCTCTATGGATTTGCCTATTATAGGCATTTCATAAAATATAATTATACTGTATAACGTGGTCTTTTAGGTTTGGCTTCTTTTACTTGCCGTAATATTTTCAAGGTTCATTCATGTTGGTTGCACCTCAGTACTTCATTATTTTAATGCAAATAATATTCCACTGTGTACATTCATTTGCTACACTTTTTTTCTTCTGGTACTGGAGATTGAACTTGGGACCTTATGCTTGCGAGGCAGGCGGCGGCACCACTGAGCTAAATCCCTAGCCCTCATTTACTACCCTTTGTTTACACACACATATGTCCAGGGACAGTTAGGTTGTTTCCAACTTTTGACTATTATGAATAGTGTTGATAATGAATATTCATGTATAAGCATTTGTTTGAATCTCTGTTTTCAGTTCTCTTGATATATATCAAAGAGTAAAATTGCTGGGTAATCTGCAAGTCTATATTAGTTTTTTGAAGAGCCCCCTTGGCCCTGGTTTCTTGTACTTATGGACCCACCAAGCCCTGTTTCTTCTTTGTGCCTCCACACATGCTGCTCCTCTTTCATATCATGCTGGTCCTTCCTTCTTCACTGGACAAGCTGTCATTCATCTTTCTGGACTCTGCCCAAGTGTCACCCCCTCTTTGATATTTCAATTAAAAGAATTTATAGCCATAAAAGACACACTGTCATTAATCCCCCTTACTTATTCCATCATTCTTCCCACTTCCTGAAGCATTTCGGAAGTCCTCTTTTGTCAGTGGCTTTAGTCGTGCTCTTATGGCTGCCTCTAAATCTGAAATGTGTCCAAAACATTGACTTTTCATGATCATTTTGACTTTTGGAAAGGCTCAGACATGACACAGTGCCAGATCCAGTGAATAAAGTGAACGAGGACATGTAGTAATATTTTTCTTAGCCTAAGCCTGCCATCCTGTTCAACGGCATTTAACAACAGCACTCACCATATGTTTTTTTTTTTTTGGTACCGGGGATTGAACTCGGGTCCTTGAGCTTGCTAGGCAGGCGGCAAAACCATTGAGCTAAATCCCCGGCCCACACTCACCATATTTTTGATCACACCTCTTAAAGACACTCGTGAAAGTGGACTTTCAGAACTGCTTCAGAAAGTGGCAAGAATGATGGAATAAGTGTGTTTGAAGTGAGGGGAATATTTGGAGGGAGTTTAATGGCAATGTGTCTTTTAATGTAATACATTTTTTCTTTAAACAGTCAGCATATATTTTGATCACCTCATTTGTTGGTTTGCTCTCCCCTCCAGTACACATTGGACATTACTTGAGCATGGGGACCCTGTCTGGTCACATTCATCCCCTGAGTGACAAGGCTGGTACCAGTGAGATGTTTTCATGGACAGTAAGTGAATGGGGAGGGTTTGTGGATGGGGCCTGGGGTTGATATCTCTGGGGTCTTCCACACAGAGGTTCTGGAAGGCAGTGGCTGGGCTGTTGCAGGCTTAGAGCTCCCAGAATGGTCTCACTTTACTCCTGGGCAGCAGGGACATTTATTTTTCTTCCTCTCAGTATGCAGTGGCCGGCTGTCATCTCTGGGCCAGCATTGTCATGCTTCATTAGGATTGCTTTTGTTGCTACGTGCTAAAGTATTCACTGTTGCTAGGTTGTCTTTTGTTTCACATATATCTCACAATTTTTTTCCTGGTAAATAATCAGGGCTGAATTAATTCTGAATTTCTCATTGTTTGCTCCAGCTGTCGAGCTCCTTGCATGAGCAAAGAATGATTGTTCAATGTATTCCTGTAATGAATTGTCAGAGTCTGCTGGGTCATTGCTGGTTTTGAAAAGAGCAAGTGAGAGACAGGGAGGCACAGAGACAGACAGCAAGACTGAGAGAGACAAGGAGAGACAGAGACACAGAGGGAGGGAAAGAAAGAGAAACAGATATAGAGAAAGAGAGAGGCAAGGATAGAAACAAACACAAGGAGGCAAAAATATTTGACAACAAAAAGACAGAGTCGCAGTAATGGATGGACACAAACCAGATGCACAGAGAGACACTTGCACACTTGCAAAGACACACATAATCCTCACACACACAGATTCCCTAACACACTGAAACCATTAGAGAGTACATATGGAAACACAGAGACATACAGGAAAGGAGAGACAAGAAAGGACACACAGGATAGTGTTACACAAAGGGAGTCAAAAGAGAAAGAAACAAATAATGAACAATTGATGTCTGTGTGACTCTATGTGGCTGTGGTATAGCAGGAGACTCTGGTGTTGCCATAACAATGACAAAAATTGGCATTATTTAGTGTCTCCTCCCTCCACACACCTGACCCAATAATAGGAGCAACCCAGGGATTACCTCCTTTAACACTCACAACCTCCCTGCAATGCAGCAACTATTGTTATCCCGTTCTCTGGATGAGGAGACTGAGGCTCTGAGCTGGACAACGCATACATAGGACTGAGCCAGTGAAAGGCACAATCAAGTTTTAAACTCATCTTTCTCTCCCTGAAAATCCCAAGTTCTGAACACTCATACTCAAATGCTTCTCAGAAGTTCCGTCCCTGTGTTTCCGTTCTGCTACTTCTTCGTAAGCTGCACAGCTAAAGGCAAGCCCCTTCAGCCCTCTGGCCAGCTCCTTTAGGAAATCTGTCATTGCTCTCTCTCCCTCATTATTATACCAAGTCATGTTAAGTGGAGGAAGAGGTGAGAGGTTTGTTTCTGGGAAGGAGGAATGCGTTTTCCCTGGAGAGAAAAGGCCAGGGAGGAAAGGGCAGCCCAGCTTGGGTTAGGATGAGGAGCAAGGACATCCTGCTGCCCATATCAGGCAGAAAAGCCTTTCTAACTCTAGGGTGGTAACATCTGGCAGAAGGATTGTGGATGTCAAAGAAGAAAGATGTGGCTTGCTTCCTTTCCTAAATCTTGGGCCCAGGTAGGTGTGGATTTGCTTTTATCATCCAACAAACTGATATTTGACATATCATTATCTAATATACAATGTATCTTCCTTATTTATCTGCTTTGTCTGTCTTCCTCTCTGTAGTACAACCTAACGAAGGCAGAGATTTTTTTGGTTTTCCACTGTTAAATCTTCAGGATCTGGCATACAGTAGGTACTGAATAAATTTTTGTTGAATGAATGAATACAATTCTGTCTCTGTCATAATTCTCAGAGCATCAGTATTTCCAGAATTTTCTTTCCTGGCTGAAGTGGGGTAGGGTTCTGTAGAAGCGGGAGGAACATCACAATCTCTTTCAAGAATAACACTGAAGAAACTGCAGTGAGCTTTTGGGCTCTAACATTCGATTTGTGCTCTAGAAAGATGGGTCTGGTGGCCATGTGGAAGGCAAATGGCAGAGTGATGCTAGAGGCCAGAACTGTGAGAAGGAGAAGATGGTGTTATCCAATGCCCGGAGGCAGCAAGACTTGCAAAAGTGCTGTCAAAACAGGAAAACGCTGTGAACTTTAACAAAACTATCAAGTTCACTAACTTTCTTCTTCTTTTTTTCAGTTAAAGACCTTGCGTGCTTGGCTGGTTTTTCCAAACTCCCAGAGCTCCCCTGAAGTCAGTCAATACAACATTATTGTCATTTGGGGAATAGTAAACCTTTGAAAAATGCCTTTTGCTTTCTGGATTTATGGAAACCATTTGAACAGCAGTGAGTCTTGAAGAGCACTTCAAAACGAAGTGTTTTGATTTTCTCAATAATTTCCTGAGGATCTTAGAAATGAGAATTCAAGAGCTAGGATGGATTTTTCCCATAGGCTGCATACTTGTCCAGAAGCATGATTTATTCAAGCACTTCGATAAGGAAATATGAAACCAGCAGAGGTGTCCACTCAGCAATCTTGAGGTGGCTCAATCCTGAATCTTACAGGACCATCCAGATCGAAGTGCCAAAAAGTGTGGGCAGAACTCATATGTTGCGGGTCAGCTGCCCTTGGGTAGCCCATGAATTATTCACACCTTAGACTGTGCCACTTTGAGTCCCATCTCCACCTCCCACAACTGCATTGAGGCAAACCAAACCGGGTGATCTTCAAGCATCCTTCAAACTCTAATATTTTGGGATTTCATGTCCAACTGTCAACTCACTGAATTAGTTCAGATCTTACTGGTATCAATAGCACAGGTGGTGGCTCAGGCACCTGGAAGTAGGTAGGGATGATCAATGTCCCGATTTGGGGGGATCCAGGCTAGGGTGGAAAAGAAGGGAGTGGGAAGAGAACCAACTTGTTTCTTCCCTTTTTTCCTTTCTCCAAGGAAGCCATGGAAGGGCCTGATGGAGAATATGTCTTTGCCATCAGGTGCTGATGAGAGAGGAGATAAGTAGTAGGTTCTTGAGGCACTGGCTAGGTTTTTCATGCCATCCTGAAGAAGGTGGCATGAAATGACACTCTTAGCAGGAAAGAAATTCTGAACTCTCACCAGCCTCCTACCTAGATCCTGCTCTCTGCACCTATCTGGAAGCTCATGCTCTGACGTGCAGTGACTTCTGCCTCCAAATTACTTCTTTTCTCATTCATATGGTCCCAACATACTACTATTTGAAGATTCAGCTTAGAGGAACCTCTGCCTACTTTCATCCCAGTGGAATTAATGGTTCCACTCTCTCTGTATGGCCCATACCACCCTGCATTTATTTGGCCTGTGTCTGTTTTTCTAAGAAGACTTGAGAGTGTAGAAAAGTTTCATTCCTTCTTATAGCTCCAAAGCTCTGGGTATAAGACCAGGAACATAGTAAATGGAGGCTGGGAGCCGGACCTGGTGGCGCATGCCAGCACTTGGGAGGCTGAGACAGGAAGATTGCTGTGAGTTCAAGGCCATCCTGCACTACATGGTGAGACCCCATCTCAAAAAACCAAAAAAAAAAAAAAAATTGAGACTGAATATCACTGACCCATCAGGACACTGAGTTCTGTGGATCTGAATTTGCATCTTTGCTGTTTATTAGTTCTATGGCTTTATCCGAATTACCTGGAAAGCCCTAAGGGATCTTTTTCCATTGGTGCACCTGACCTGGTAAAGCTTGAGTAGGTGCTATATTAGAAGGGGTTCTATAAACTGAACACACTAACACAGATAATATTTGTGGAGCCATCTATTATGTACCAGATATAGCTCTAAGCACTTTATGTATATAGATCGTACATTTTCATAACAAACCTGTGAACTATTATGATTAAAATCATCTTTCCCATACACAGATGAGGAAGCTGAGGCTGAGATTTTAAGTCTCCTCTCTAAGACCGCACAGCTAGATTTGACTAGGGATTTGAATGCTAGACTGGGATTTGAACCTAGGAAATGTGGCTCCATAATCTTGCTTCCCTGAAAGTGTCGCTACTCATTGAGCACCCACTATGTGCCAAATACTTTATTTCAATTAATCTTTCCAGAAACTGAATGTATTTTATTACTCTCATGTGAAAGATGAAGAAATAGAGGCTTAAAGAATTTAGGTAACTTGGCTAAGGTCACACACCTCATAAGCTGTGACCTAGAATACAGCTGATAAACCCTAAAGCCTGTGATTTTCCTGTTTCTCTCTGTTCCTTCAATCCTTTAATTTCATTGCAAGAAACAGAAGTCAAAAAAGAGAGATGTTTTACCTGAAACCTGGCAGTGGGTTTTGGTGGAGCCAGGATGTAAATTGGCTTTGGTTAACTATTGCTTTGTAACAATTTCCTCTTGCCAAACCTTAGTGAATTAACACTACAGTAACTTTTTATTTTCCTTTTTGTTTTCTAGTGGGTTTCTCTGCTCATTTACTGGGTTGCTAGACTTACTGGGTCCCCTAGAAGGCTGGCAGGGTGGGCAGGTCTAAGATGGGCTCACAGATAAATCTGGTAGTTGGTTCTGGTGGTCATCTAGGCTCACCTCCATGTGGCTACTTATAACGGGTTTTCTTCCATAGTAGTCTGAGGGCACAAAGAGAGCAAAGACAGCAATGGCAAGGTCTCTTAAGATCTGTTCCAGGATAGCAAGGTGACTGATCCCTATTGGTCACTGCAAGTCAAAAGTAAGCCTGGATTGTAGGGGAGGAGAAATAGGCTCTGCTGCCACACTACCTTGTGGAAGAGCATGGACAGATGGTTGGGCTATTGTACCATCTTCCCTGTGTTTCCTCACACCCAGCTGGGTGCTCTTTCTCTTCCCTGGGTAGCTCAGACTTTTTCATTCCTCTTGAGTTCATGTCTGGTACCAATTTATTGTGCTACATGACCCAAATTTACCTCAGCTCAGCTCTTCTGTTCTCCAGAAGTCATCAAGTGCAGGGATCAGGGAAGCTTCAGCTCCCCACCCCCCTTCCCAGTCCTTGGGACAATGGGCAGACTTGGCCTTGGGCATTTCTGCTCTTCACAGCTGACCCTGGAGGGTATTGCACATTCTAATGTCACATTAGAATCAAACCAGTGTTTCCTCATAGCCTTCTGTTCTATTTTCTGGTTCTTACAGCCCTGTCCTACCAAAAGTGTGCTTTAGCAGCAAGTGAAGTTCCTGCCCATGTCCAAGGGCCAAAAATGACAGAACATTCCGAGATAAAGTGGGGAAATCTACAGTGAGGAATGAGGTTGAGTGTCTGGGTCTTAAGAAAATTGTGCAGACCTTGATTTCCTTTTGTTTTCAAGGCCATAAGGGGACTCTGGTCAGGAGAATGGCCAGCAACAGAACAGACTCCCTGCACCAGGTTTACATCCACAAATCTTTACTAAGTGCTTACCTCCAGCCACCTCACATCACAGACATGTGCAAAAGTGCACTCCAGAGTGAGAAAGATTGTATTTCAGGAAAATTTTTCACCTTAGGAGGGTACTTCTGTCTTGCAGGGGAGAGAAGATATGTGACCCTTTAGCCATGATGCAAAATTGCACTTTTGGTTATTACCCCAAAGGAGCAAAAGCAGGGGCTCAAATAGAAATGTGCACTGTCGTATTCATGGCAGCAATATTCACAAGAACCAAAAGGTGGAAGCAACCCAAGGGTCTATTGATGGATGAATAGATGGACAAAATGTGGTCAATCTACACAGTGGAATGTTATTCAGGCTTAGGAAAGAAGAAAATTCTGACACATGCTATAATATGGATGGACCTTGAAGACATGCTAAGTGGAATAAACCAGTTTTGAAAGACAAATGCTGTAAGGTTATATGGGTAAATTATAGGTACCTCACTTGTATGAGGTAACTAGATTAGTCAAATTCATAGGGACAGAAAAGAAAATGGTGGTTACCAGCTGGGGGAGAAGGGAATGTGGAGCTGTTTAATGAAAGTTTCAGATGGGCAAGATGAAGAGCATTCTGGAGATAGATAGTGATGATAGTAACACAGTGTGAATGTATTTAATGCCACTGGGATGTACACTTTAAATAAATGGTTAAAATGGTAAACTTTATGTTAGGTATATTTTATCATAATTTTTAAAAAGCCCCTTAAACATGCAATGAGAAAAAATGAGGAGAAGTGGCTGGATACAGATGTCAGCATGGTGCTATGGACAGAGAGGATGAGGGGGGAAATTTTGTGGATAACAGGAGAAAAATCCTGGACAGAGGAGGGCCCAGAATGCAGAGCATGTCGAGAAGGCAACTGCAGACTGAAGTCAAGTTTATGTTTTCCTGGACAGGTGCCCAACAGCAAATCCTGAGGTGCCATGGACATTGATCCCAAAGAAAAGGCATTTGAAGAGGTGGAAATGCTGTCACCCTGAGTTGATCATTACACATTGTACACACTCACTGAATGTACCCCTAAATATGTACACATATTATGTGTTAATTAAATAATTTTCAAAGTTAAAAGAATTCTTAAGTCAAAATGATTTTTTTCCCAGAGAAATAAAGAAAGTCACAGGATTTCCTTTCCAAGTGTTGTATAAATAGCATTAAACTATGAAACTATGAAAAAAATTTTAGGGACAAAATAGACTCGTAAATATGTTTGTTGGTGAATCCAGCAACAACAATCAACTCTAGCCCTGATCTTTCAACTACTACCTTCTTTCTTTCTGGTAAGATGTTTCCCCCTCTGAGAGACCCACACTGAGACTTTCTTTAACCCAGGACCTCCTGACCATTGCTCTGCTCAAGTTACACCACAAGGAGGAAGCAGGTTGGTATTTAGGATCTGGTTGTCTTCATCAGTATGGCTTATAACCCTCTCCTCCCTTCCTGAAGGCATGGTCACCTTTTGTGATTTCTTCATGTAGAGGTTTTGTTTAAAGACTAAAAAAGGTAGTAAAGAAATTCTCAATGCACCATGTCCAAACTCTCAGCAAGGTGGACACTGCCACGTGACAGTTTTTTTCAAGTTGTGCTGTGAATACCATCACTCCTCTGTGACTGGGTATCCTGTATTGTTCTTAATCTGCTGGCTCAGCCCTTCAACATATTGGTAGGAAGTTTAAATCATCATTTTATTTCAGAGAGCTGAGAGGTAAATGAAAAAACAGAAACACAAAAGCCCGAAAGAGTACAAATGATCTGGTTATGCGGTTGAAGATATATGGAAAAAAAGGAGGAGCCACAAGGTGAAGGGGACCACCTACTATGTGCTGAAATCCTGGTAATTAACTTTTGTGACTTATTTAATTCTCACCATGATCTTTTTTTTTTTTTTTTTTTTTTTTTTTTTACCATGATCCTTTGAATTAGGGATGGTTATTCTTATAAAACAGTTGAGTAAACCAAGGATCAAAGTCTAATCTGTTAATTAGTAGAAGAGTGAAAATTCGAAATTAGTTTGGATGACTACCGAGTCTGTTCTCATTCCATCGATTCCCATGACTTTTACTTTAGACTTTGACCTTTTGCCCTGGAAACATTCCAAGTATGAAGATACAGGTTCAAAACTGGTTTGGTGAGAACTTTCTGTTGGTGAGTGATTGAAGGAAGGCAAGAGTAATGTCTGGAAGCAGAGGGGCCAGTTCTAAGATTGTTGCTATAGACACTAAAAACCAAGGACAGAAGGGCAGAGGCAGCAGAATGGAGACATGGAAATGTGTTCACTGTATTCATATACTGTGTAGTGTAGTTCTTAGAAGCCATACTCAGAAATAAGAATACTTTTCCATTTTATAAATACCGAAATTGAAGTAACATAAACCTGAAGGCTCACACACAGCCAGGATCTGAACTCAGGTTCCCATGATTCAAAGGCTACTTGAACTTCCTCTAAGCCACACTCTATTTCTGGCATGGGTAGTTTCAGATTGCATCCCCATGTAAAGAGAAACAGAAGGTAGAGATTTAAGCCTTGGGAGAGGAGTCCTTACTCTGCAGGAGAGAAGTCCAGAATGACCAAGTTTGGATCCAGCAGAGTGGCAGGGTAGAAACTACCACGGCAGGTGGAAGTCCTGGTTCTTTGGAGTCCTGAGATGATAGTGGAATGTGAGTTTTGTCTCCATGTCAAACATGCTGTCTGAAATAATAGGAGTGAAGAGATGAGAAAGGGAAGAGAGAGGGGTGAGGAGGAAGAGGGAGAGACAGGAGAGGAGAGAAATGCTGACTGATAGGACCTCCAGGGGCCATTCCCAGCCTCCAAAAGCTGAACGAGAGCAAGGTATGCAGGAGACTGAGGGTGAAGGTGAAGCGGGAGAAGGACTATAGGGAAGTGAAGTGGGGAAAGTATAAGGAGCTGATTACCCATCATGCTGTGAAGGTGGGACGAGAATGACAGAGTAGACACCATGAGACTGCCCCTTGGTGGTCGGGGGTTAGTGGTGGCCATGGGGAGCTGGACAAGAAGGTGGGCTACAGCACAATACAGATGCTGGGGATGGCCATAGCGGAGAACCTGGGGGTCTTCCACAAGGACTAAAACCAGGATTCTATAGACAGTGCCTTTATGTGATAAGTTATTTTTGCTGTCACCCCACGTGGTTGTGCCTGGTAATTATAGGATAAAAGGAATTAAGGAAGACATAATTTCTCCCCATCAAAGCCTGACTATTTTACATCTCCACCTCTCTGGCAGTCAGGCTTTCTGCCTTCACAGGTGCCACTTTGATTTCAGTCACGTAGGAAAGGAATTTGAAACACTTTCAAAGTGATTAAAGAGAGGAAGCTACTGCAAATGTGGGCTAAGTGCAATAATCACATTAACTGTTTATGGCCACAGGGCTTTCAGGCTGCGGCTGGTGAGAACTGTGGCAGAGGTGACAATGACACTGCAGGAGCAGGAGGTGGCAGAGGTGCAGGTGGAGAAAGGCTCAATTATAGGGGTGGTGGGCCCACTACTGATAATACTTATTATTCCAGTTACTGTTTATTGAGCATTTACCAAAAGCCCAGTGCAGTCTCCTTAAACCTTCACTAGAGCCCACTGAGATGGGCATTATGATCCTCATAGCAAGGAAATCAAGGTCCAGAGAACACCAGTCTTTTATTTAAGATACACAGCTCAGAAACGGCACATGTTGGATATGGAGTTAGTCCTGTTTAAACATAAAAAACCACTCAGCCCTCAGCTTCACTATGCAGTATGTCTACTCCCTGTCACATTCAAGGTGTCTCTTTTACAGATTTAGTAATTTTCCCTCTGTCTAGACCTGGCATGAGTGGGTGGGATCTTGATCAATTATTTCCCCAAAACTCTCATATATGAAGGAAATGGTGTGACTTATGGCCTCCATGAAAGCACAGGTCAGAGAGCTCAGAGAAGGTGCAATTCAGAGGCTGAATGTGCCATTCGGTTGAAAGATGCAAAGAGTTTGAGAAATGAAACTAGGTCCCTGAGGAAGGTCCAGTAATCCTGATGTGATGTGGCTTCATCTTCTTTTTGATAGGATCCTACTATGGCCATGTTTATCTCTTTTACCTGAAATCACCTGGTTATGGACTTTAATCACAAAATACCTTCACAGAAACATACGTATGAGTATTTGATTGAATAATTGGGCATTGTAGTTTAGCCAAGTTGATATACAAAAAGGACCATACTCTTCCCTCTTTCTCTCCCTATCTCTCTAGGTAATGAGGCACCAGGAGATGTGGGTTGGGTAAGAGAAGAAGTAAGAGAGTGAGTAAGTCTTAATGACTGGGGGAATGAGGATCTGGACATTATTTATTTGGGCATCTGACTCTCACTTTTTGTTGCTTCTGAGAGTTTTTCAGATTCTAGATATCATAAACCTCTGCTATATAGTACTATATAACAAATGGCTCTAAGATTTCTAGGCTTAAAGGGAGCATTTATTCTCCTGGTCACAGGTCTGTGGGTTGACTGTATTTGGCTGCTCTAGACTGTGCTTGGTTGCTGGATCTGTTTCAAGATATGGGTCCAGATAGCCACAGATCCGTGGCTCCAGGTTGTTTCACAGGTCCTCTACATTTATTCTGTGGTCCGGACTCAGGTTTAGTGGCCACCTGGGCATGTTCTTCTCCTGGTGGGTTGCTGGAAGCCAAGAGGACAAAATCACCATAGTACAAAAACATCTCAGCTCTGTCCTGCTTGCCTCCCCCTGATCCATAGCAAGTCACTGGCCTAGCTCAATGTCAAGGGGAATGACAGCCAACTGTGCTTACCATGAAGCCATAGCCAGGCAGTGGTTATATCATACTGTTATAAAGAAGTGAGCCATTAGGACCTATAATTCAGTGCATTGCCCTCATCTCTATTCTGGGGTCTTTCTCACCTACCTACTTTCTGTAGATAGTTTATGACATTTCTCTTGGCCTCTGATTCTAAGGAATGCTCTTCCTTATGCAGATTTCCACTTGAGATCCTGTTACCTCTCCTGGCAACCCTCCTGAGTAGTTTCTTTAAAGATCATTGTAAACTATATCACCTCAGCTTTCTGGAATGTTCAACTAGCCACTTCAGCCAACCTTTTGCCCTTCAAACTCAAACTCAAGTCAAATACCAACCCATGATATACCCTAAGCTCCACAATAATGTGTAGCTTGTAGTTTTAAAGCCCCTTTCATTAGCCCCATCCATCTCCCAAGAAATCCCTTGGGTCTTCACGCCTGGTTGGAGTTCTATTTTTGCAAGAAAGATCAATTGTCTAGTTTGGGGTAATTGAGATTTTTTCCCCCTCCAGTCACAGTCATTTTTCTCTTGCCCAGTCAAGCATGTCCCTTCTGCTGCCTGCTTTTTGCTGGACACTGAGTTTGTGTTTGGAGATGAGACATTTCCTGCCAGCTGTGTTGTGCTCCGCTGAGCTGAGTGCTATGTGAGTTGCTCATTAAGGCTGACTATTACCTAGGATTCCCTTAAGTTACTCCAGACAGTTTATTCTCTTGCATGAGGAACGTAATGTTGGCTTCCTCAACCCTCAAACCCAGAGGCATTGGCCACACCAGCACCAAAAGATTAGGATGAAAAGTCCTAGCTGGTGGCTGGATGTATGGCTTACACCAAGTCCCATGGAGAATTACTTTGGGCAATCACAAGGGTGAATGTGAACACTGATTACATCTGTAGGTACCAGCCAAATGAAATGAAGTGTAACTATATAATGTTAGGCAAATTTAAGGGATTGTTATTTCTCCTGGGCCAAATCACTGCTTCCCGATATAGAAGAATAACCTCTGAGGTCAAATCCAAATTGCCTGTTTTATGCTTCTCTGAATCTAAGTACAATACAAGAAAGCTCTCAGCTGAGGAAGTGGGTCCTGAAGCCAGCCATCTGTGCCTTTTTCCTGGACTCTGCCTTTAAGCTCCCTCTGAGTGATGGCCTGGCATGGCCCAGCTAAGGAACCCCCATCTTTCATCTGTGACAGGAGGCAGGCTGGTCATCCCTGTGAGGCAGGGAGAGGGCTCACGTAGCTTCCCACCCTGTTTTGATTTGAAGATATTCCATACTCAGCAGGTTCTGCTGGACTCTCGAAGGTATCTGCTGCTCAGAGCCTCATCTTGCCCTAACCAGTCCCTTCATCTTCCAAGCTCAATGGGGACTAAGTCCTCATCGAAGCCTCCACACTGAAGTGCCAGTTTCTCCCTAAGTCCTGCACAGTATTCTTTCACATGTTTTCTTGTTTGCTGTGATACTTACCACACAGTATTGTACTGACTCTTTTATTGCTTCTCCTTCCAAGCTGTGAGTAACTCCAGGCCTAGCACTAATGTATCCCTGGGTCCCCAATACACAGCATCAGACTAGTTAATGTCCTGAGTTGGAGACAGGAGGAGAGAGAAGGAAACATCTCTTTCCCACTCAGTATCCAAGCAGCATAAGCTGGACTTCCAGGTGGGCTGAAAGGTGGTTTTATTCCAGAATTCTATGGAGACAGCAATAGCTGGGAGTTTGGCAATGGCTTTGAAATGATTAACTGGACGTTGTTATTCTGTGTCAGGGGACACCAGACCACCCTCCACTCACCTCATTATGGCTTCACTTGCATTGTGGTCAACCAGAGGTCCATCAGAGTCCATGGGCAACTGACTGCTTCAGCTGGGCAACCTGGGCTGCTGGATGGAAGAATTTGGCAAGAGAGAAATTCCATGTTATCTCAGTGATGAGCTAACTTCTTTTAAGAGACGTAACTGTTCTGACTCTATCAGGAAGTTCCTTCCAGGAGGCCACCTAGGGTATATGCTGCTGCCCAAGGGGAGCTTGCTTTGGGCTCAGGGAAAGTAGGCTTAGACAACCACAGTGTGGTTTGGGGAAAAGTCAAAGTAAGAGCGGTGTTATCAGTTAGTTGTCTGTTTGCTTTCCTTTGTCGCCTTGAGCAATTCTTTCTCCTCTCTGGACCTCAGTTTCTCTGTCTGTAGAATGGAGAAGCTAAGAATATCAATTCTTTTTATTTTTTAACTTTTATTTATTTTTGGAGAGTCTCACTGTGTAGTCCAGGCCTTGAACTCACTGTGTAGCCCAGGCTGGTTTCAAACCCACAGCAATTCTCCTGTCTCAGTCTCCTATGTTCTGGAATTATTGGTGAACCACCACACCCAGCAAGAATATGAATTCTTAACCTAAATTGTTTGGATTCAGATTCTGACTTGCTACTTCTTACCAGTGAGACCTTGGAAAGGTTACTTTCCCTGCAAAATGGGACTGGTGATAGATCTACTTCATGGGGCTGTGATGAGCTTTAAATGAGTTAATATATATAATACGTAGAGCCTGGGATATAGTGAGTATGATGTAATTGTTTATTGAAGACATTGTCATTGTCATTTTCTTCACTATCATCAATCAACGCACTAGGACATTGGTCCAAAACATGAGTTTCTAGACTGGGGCTGATCTCTGATGGGGGGATTTCACCAGGAGTCAAAGGGAGAACCAAATGTCTATGCCATACATACCCCATGTTGCCAGTATTTTGTTAGGGAGAAGATTTTCTTCTTTTTCTGAAACAATGTGCTTCCTATTCTTTTAGTGTTAAAATGTCATTTTTAAAAAGAAGTAGTAATGATTATAGATTTTTAAAATGTCTCATCTGGAAAAGCAAGAAGGTAGTCCTCGCATTGAGGGTTTTAGACTTCACTTAGTTGACTCATCTCTTTTTTTGGGTGAGGGAACCATTGCTCAGATGGCAAGTGGGTTGACCAAGAAATAGGAGAGTATCAACCCCCCAGGAATCTGAGGGAGAGACACTGGTCCTCATGTAGGTTTAGAGGGACTCACTCCAAAGAAAAGGAAGGGACACTGATACCCAAGTGAAATTCTGCGTGTCAGTAGTATGTTAGGAAACATGACTAAGAGAAATTGTAGAAGCTTAGCCCAACTCCACTGAAACTTACTGCACATCTACTCATGCCACATGGTATCACAGCCAACTAGTCCTGCCACTATAGCCACCTCTCTCACCCCTACCAATATTTACAGCATATTTATGAAGCACCAGACACAGCAAAAAGTCTTCACAGGGATTTTCTCACTCACTTCTCAGAGGCACGAGGGATGATTAGCTCCATTTTATGAAGGAAGCAAATAGAGACTTGGAGAAATGTGTTAACTTACCTGGGGTCTCATGGTCAGAGACAAAGCCAAGAGAAACCTAGGCTTGATACCAAAGTCAGCTTTTCAGCCCTCACATCATGTTCCCAATGTGGGCTCTGAGCATGTGCTTGGGCCCTACCCAAAGCTGGAAATTAAATAAGTGTTCACTTGTGATTGTTTGGTCTGTACTTCTCATGACTGCCTCCTGGGAGAATGGAGAGCAAGTGCCTTTTGCTTGCCTCTCCTTCCTAGCTCCCAGTACAGAGTCTAGCCCAGAGTAACTGCGTGCGTAATATTTGTTAACTAAATGAGTGGGTAAAATAAACGAGTGTGTTGAGAATCAAGAAAGCTTGTTAACATCCAGAATCCCGCTCCCAATCCACCCCCAATATCCTAATTCAGGACCATGGGGCAAGGCCACATTCTTCTATTCAGGCCCCACAAACCGCTCTTCGAGAAAGCTGGTTAAGGGAAATGGATTTGTCTGATTATCAGGAGAAGGGAAGCTGGCATTTTATTCTGGAGAAATGAGAACCATTCCAAGCACGCTAGGAGGGGATGAGAAGCCACCTGGAAGTAAGTATGCTTTATAGATAATTCCTGATAGCTGTGCCTGTATCTTTGCATAGTGATGTCCCTCCCCTTTTTTGGTCAACAAGATGGATTTTGAATGAGGGAGATTCAGGAGAAACATCACCATTCCATAGCTGAGAGGGGCCAGCTCACTGTCAGTCTTCTGCTGCCTCTCAGACAGCAGGCAGGCCATTAGGGCCTCCCTACCCTTCCACACTGGTTGTTAGCACATTTAAGTCCTTTGTAGGAGGCTTTCTTCAGCAGTAATTGGGCTTTCACTCTGTTGTGCTTCCTGGCCACAGAGCTTGTTAGCTGTCAAACAAGCCTGTGAATTTGCAGAATGGTCAGCAATGCTCAGTTTTTATAGGCAACACTACAGTGTGATCTCCCTGTGGAAGGACACCAGCAACACAGGAATGTGCCTTATCGTGGAGGGAGGAGAGAGGAATTAAGGTGCAACTTGGAAATGGGGGAAGTTGACAAAGTAGAGGTCTCATCCCTGGGGGTTTCACAGAGCTCAGTCCCACCAGGCACATGTTTGCAGTAGAACTGTTTCAGGCTGTGGCTGTAGGTTTGCCTTAGCCTGGTTACCCCCAGGGAATAATGACAGCTTCTTGCAGTGCTATGATTCCTTCCCTGCATAGCTTTTAGGAGACTATTTGAGCAGTTGGCAAGCATGAGGTGAATAACCCCAATGGAAGGAAGCTAACAGCAGTGTGAGAATTAGAGCCCAGCCTATGTGCTACCCTACAGAGAAAGCCCATGTAGGCGCAGTCCTGGCTAGCTTGTACAAGGGTCATTGTGAAGCCTTGGGCCTATCTGGTTCCTAGATCTTGAATTCTAGGAGAGAATCCTTTGTGTTGTCCTTCCTGCTTCTTTGCCTGACCACTGCATTGACTCCTTAGGGTCTTCAGAGCTGCCTTGAACCAGGGATTTAGGGAAAAAATATTCACGAGAATGAGAGGAATCTTTGTCAAAAGAGAATAGCTCTAAGTGTGGTGGTACATGCCTGTAGTTCCAACTACTTGCTATTCAGGAGGCTGAGGCAGGAGGATTGCAAGTTTAAGACCAGCTTGGGCAACTTCGTGAGAACCTGTCACAAAATAAAAAGGTATGTGGATGTAGCTCAGTGGTAAGCTGTCCCTAAGTTTGATCCCAAGGGTGGGAGAGAAGAGGAGGAGGAGGAGGAAGAGGACAAAGAGAAGGACAAGTGGCAGGGGAGGAATAGGAGGAAGAGGAAGGGAAGGGGGAGAAGAGAAGAGAAGGGAAGGGAAGGGAAGGGACGGGAAGAGAAGGGAAGAGAAAGGAAGTAGCAAGAAGAAGGTGAGGAGCTGAGGAAGATTCTATCTCTTCCGGTTTGCCAAGGGCCTTGCAGACAGAGCTAGGACAGGTGGACAGAGACTGCAAGATCAGAGCCAAGGGTGGTAGGCAGTGGGTGGGCACATAGGTCTCAAGGGAGGGAGAGGTGGGCAAGAGAGCAAGTGTTTATAACCAGGCTTGGCTCATACCTGCTATTCTGTGTAGCCTCCTCCATACCCTAGATCTGTGCCCCATCCTTCTCTGACCTGTGCTTTGCCCACCCCTACCCCATATCCTGATCTATAGGGAGGTTGATACCACCCAGGGGTTTCTTGTTTAACAATCATCTATTGCATTTGACCAGTGAGGCACAGATAGAAGACTGGAAAACTGGGGAGAGCGCACAAGGTGAGAGAAAGAGATTGACTCAGAAGTGCCCTCTTCAGACCCTCCTTGCTTTGGGATACATGTCTGGAAGTCATTGGATTCTCCATTTCCCATCAGGTGTTCCTCTTCTGAGTTCCACTGACTTTATTTCTTCCCTCTGGCCCTCTAGGTCTATGTGTGGTAATGCCTTCCTGTTACTTATTTTTGACCCCAAACCAGGTCCTTTTATCCTCAGAATTGTGGTACCAATAACAAGAATGTAGTACCAATTAAGCAAAAAAGACTTTTATTCTTCACCAAGAATAGGAGGAATAAACTTGCAAATCAACTCATCAGCCTGTTGGTGATCAGAAGGTTATAGATACAGCATAGAGTAAAGGAAATGGGGGGAGGGATAGGCTGATAAAGTGGAGGAATATTCATGTCTTTTCTGGGAATGAGCAGAGATCCCCCTACTCCCAAATTCTGGCACAACCTCTTTTCTTTCCTTGTATGAGTCTTGCCAGTCATTTTTGTAGCAATTGGCAACTGGCAACTGGCATAATTCTAGGGTGTTATTTAGCATGCATGTGGACTATAATGAAATTAGGGGTTATTAGTGGTCATTCTGGCAGTCATCTTAGATCTGGCCAGTTTGTAGTCCAAATGAAGAGAGACCATGGGCTTACAGGCATCATGTCAAATAAGATTAGAGCAAGATATGAAGTATAATTAGACAGTATAAACTAGGATAGAGTAACAGTCCCACTGTAGCTGGACATTGTGTGCCTCATCATTCCTACCATAATACTGGGAGACATCCCTGCATTTGGATCTTTGTGCACTGTCTCAGTTGAGTTCTGCATCTTTCTGGGCTTGACTGACAGAGGGCTTCTGTTCCCCGAGCCCTATCATCTTGAGCCTGGCTTTGTTCCTCTGATGGTGGGTTTCTTAGTCAATCTCTGGTTGCTGTGACAAGATACCTGACACCTACTACTTAAGAAGGAGACAGGTACAAACACCCAATGATAAATGTAAACATATTGTATACCTAAAATGTACCAATAAAAGAATTTAAGCAAAAAAAAAAAAGGAGAGGTTTATTTTGGCTTACAGTTTGTAGAGGTTTCAGTCCATGGCTCTAAGGCAAGATGGCATGGCAGAGGGGAATGGCAGAGGAGAAAGAGCTCATGGCATGGCAGTGGGAAGCAGAGAGAGGAATCAAAGGAGAAAAGAAGGAGATAGACCTTTCCAGGCCCCCAATGACCCACCTCCTCCAACCAAGTTTCACCTTCGAGCATCACAGTTAGCTATAAACTCATCAGTGGAATAATACATAATCCCATGATCCAATCTCCTCCTGAAAGCCACAAATATGATCATTTGAGGCTTTAGGGGGCATCTAGATATAAACCGTAACAGTGGGCTTGCTCTGACCTTGGAGACAGATGTAATATTACATTCTTGACACTATGAAAGGGCAAGGTAGAGGCTGTGCAAGAAAAGAGAGGTTTATGGAGGAGGCTGGAGGGAGAAGCCTGGGGCTATCCCTCAGGCCAGACTCTGTGGGGTCTTCAGATCACTTCTAAGAGAGGCTCTGTATGGTGCCTCCAGTCTTGGCAGGCCTAGTTTGATGGAAGAATACCGAGGTCAAATCACCCAAGGGAAAGATAGAGTTGATATTTACAATGTCAAAATGACATTTCTAATAAGAAAATCAGGACCTGTTAAAGAATTTTGATGTGGGAAATACTGCTTTTGATGCCAGAACCACAATTCAAGGAATTAAGGGTGGAGTTGAGAAATAGCAGGTATGTGAGGCCAGTAAAAAGAGATGCTGAGAGATTGCTGGGGAGCAGATTCACCTGCTTTGGATGAAAATTCTTGGGCAAAACTCATATAGAAGCCAAATGAAACGAAGATCATGAAAGTTCTTGGGCTGGTGGGGTGGAAGAAGACATATGGTGTCCTCTGCTTAGAGGAATAAAAAGAAGCACAGATGAAAGGAAGCTGCTTCTTTCTTCCCAGCAGTCCTCTAACTAATGTGTCCAGGCCCTAGGGCACAGGATCTGGCTCCAGTTAATGATTTCAGAGGCTCCATTGGCAGACACAGGCCAGAATCTGATGGATACGATAAACTCGGTCTTGACTTGGTCAATTTGGGCTGAAGTAATTAAAGAAGGTGCATTATCCCAAGACATCTTCCTTGTGTCTCATGAATATAATACAACCATATTTAAGAGAAAACCTTGTTGGCTCCATTACATTTGGCTTTTATTGTTAAAAAATCTTCTCTGGTTCCAAATTACTAAATATTTTCTCTTTGGTGGTCTAAAATGATGTGGAATAGACTGGCTGGCATGGATGACAGCAATTTTGGGATGGTCATTACTTTATAGAATGGATTCTATCTTAGCCGAGTTGATGGCAAAGCAAATTTCATTGCATCCTCATTCTCAAGTTCTATTATTAAATCAGAGAGAGAGAGAGAGAGAGAGAGAGAGAGAGAGAGAGAGAGAGAGAGAGAGAGAGAAACATGTTGCCGTGAGGATTTAATAACTATCCCTATTTGGACCCAAAAGTTGTTAACATAAAGAATGGGGAGGGGGACTGAAAAATATTCCATAGACTGCTCCAGAGTTTTCAGGGCCTGTCACCACTGATGTCTAAAGTTTGTATCCATGGCCTAGTTGCTGTTCTCTTACCCGGATAGGACAGCATGATGTAGTAATGTACAGCTCTTGGCTGTGGAGCACACTTCACCAATGAAGACTACAAGGACATTTAAAGAAAGACAGTGGCGGGACCCATTACCCTGATGGATTCCTGATTTCAGATAGTGGGGCTGGTTTCTCATGAAGAATCCTGCAAAAGCTCAGCTGAGAAATGTCTTCAAAGCCTAACTTCTTAGAAAGTGTAGGAATCACCTTCAAAGTATCGTTACTAAGTCAGATCACACTCTTTTTTTCTCTAACAATTCAACACATGCTTTTTGATTGACTATTATATCATACTAGCTGCCAGGGTTATAATAGAGGACAACAAGAACATCCTCCTTCAGGGAATTTGTATCCTAAAGACACAGACAAAAGTGAATGGATGTATAAAATAATGGAAGGCAATAAATGCAATGAAGAAAATTGAAGCAAGAATGAAAGGAATGAGTTTTGTTTTAAATTGGCCAGGGAAGTCACATCTGAGAGGATGACGTTTGAGTGGGGACAATGAAGCAGTCCATGAGAATATACGAGAGAATATTCTTGGCAAAGGGAATAGCAAGGTTAGGAGACCTAAGATGGGACCCTGCTTGGTATGTTTGAAAAAGGGCAGGAAGACATTGTGCTGGAATGGGCTGAACAAAGAGCAGAGTGGGAACAATGATATCAGACAGACTGCAATTCTTTCTTCTCCAGTGCCATTTAGCTCTTTCAAACTTGACTATTAGCATTTTCTTTCTCTCCTTTTGATTACAGATTGGCAGTTTTCAGAAACATACTTCTGGACATGTGTAGGGTCTAACATAGATAGGGTGTAATAGTACCTTTTACCAGTAGTTGCTGGTCCTGCACCCAATACTTACAGTACTTCAATTTCCTCCATTTAAATCTACACGCTTATAGCACATACCGGGGGCAGGAAGTGTGAAAACTGCTCACAGCACTTACAACCATAAGTTAGACACAGCCTGGTGGAGTGTAAATTCAAGGCTACAGTGGAGTGACCCATGGGATGACCCACTTCTGGCTTTGATGAGACAGAACAGGCCAGTACTCACTCGGCCTTGGTTCTGCTCTTGGGGACACTGGAGGCTCTACCTTCCATCTCCTTCTGTCCTCAGCCTGAGCTTTAGACCATGTCCCAATCCAGTCAAACCTATCTGAAGTTTCAGCTACATGATATGATGTTTTTGGTTGAAACTACCCTGAAAGAGGAGACTTGTGATTTTTCTGAGAAGCGCTGGAAGTTATCAATCCTTGCTACCTCTGTATTGTACCCTCTGAACCTTCCAACCATCTTGTTATATTCTCACCATACCCTGAGAATTGGATATTATTAACCCCCTTTTATAGTTGAGGAAGTTAAAGGTCAGAGGGGCAATGTGACATTTCCAAGTATTGTGTTCGTTGCTGAGCGATTGCCTCTCACATCCAGATAGCCCCTCCACACTCTGCACTGCAAGGCTGAGGCCCAGACGATAAAAGGCATTTTTACTTTACCCCCTGGATTCCTACTGGGTTTCTCCAGTAGGAGAAGCTTCAGGGATAATGGAAGTCAGAAGATAAGAAGAGGAGGTATATCTTCTTCTTTTTTTCATTAAGTTTATTGGTACATTTTAGGTATACAATACAGTTACATTCATCATTGGGATCTTGTACCTGTACATGATGTATCTTGGTTCTTGTTTTTTTCCCCATTCCCCTGCCCTCCTTTCACCCCCTCCACCCTTCCCTATTTACAAAGACTTGGTTTCCATTATTTTCCTTTTCTCATATTTTTTCTTTTCTCTTTTCTTTCCCCTACTCTCCCACTTCCCCTACTCCTTTAGACCCTTTTTTCCCATTACACAATATCAACTATACATTTTTAAAATTAAAAATATCAAGATTTAGAGGACATTACCACAAATTTTACAGAATTTAAAAGGATATAGAAAGCATATTACAAAAATCTTTTTCGAAATAAATTTGACAACTTCTATGAAGTATCTTGGAAGACAAATTAATGAAACTGACTCTGGAAGAAATATAAAATTTGAATAGTACCTATTAAAGAAAGTATATTCCTAGCTTGAAAACCTACCTATATGAAAAAACAGGCTCATACACATTTTAACTGATGAATTGTATCAAATATTTAAAGCAGACAGAAGAAGGAACACTTCCCCCCTCATTTGAGGAATCAACATTGTGCTAATCCTAAAACTGGATAAAGATAATAGAAGAAAAAAGTATGAACATAGACAGAAATTTGTTTAACAAAACAAACTCTTAGAAGTCAGATCTGGCAGTATGTAGAAAGTGGTTTTATTATAGGGATGGCAGTGTTGGTTCAGCATTAGAAGATCCACCCTCCAAACTCATCATTTTAACAGAAGAAAGGGAAAAAGCCATATGATCCTGTCACTAGTTTCAGAAAAAGTATTGGACTAAATTCTACCTGTTCATGGTAAAAGCTATCAGGAGTCTAGATGTAGAATAGAACCTTCTCAACAAATAAAAGACATGTACTCCATATTTCCAAAAATGCCTTATATGAATGGAAAAGATACAATGCTTTCTCCCTAAGGTGGGGAACAAGGGCAAATATGCCTACTCTTCATCTGTTCATTAAAATTTGAAACATGGGCCCAAACCAAAATAGTCTGGCAACAAAAAGAAACAAATAGCATAGGATTGGCATGATAGAAGTAAAATCTTTATGTGTAGATGAAATGATGATCTACAGATAAAATACTAAGAAATCTCTAGGAGCCCCTAGAACTTGTATTTGAATTTAGCAGGATTAGAAGACACAAGGTATATATAAAAATTCAGATCTATGTATACTTGCTATAAATGAAGAATTGGATATTGAAATTTAAAAGTTATGTAGGAGTAAAAGGACCTAGAAAAGTAAAAAGAAAAAAAAACATTGTGGGAAGACATTTATTACCTAATTTTAAGACTTCCTCTAAAGCTACAGTAATGAAGGCAATGTTGGCGTAAGGAAAGACATATAGATCAATGGAATAAAACAGAGAGTCTAGAAATAGAACCACACATATATGGTCCCCTGAGTTTTGAAAGATTATTTAACATTAACATTTTATAGAACATAAACTCAACTCAAGAGCAGAGGAAAAGATAGTGCTTTCAACAAATGGTACTAGAACACCTAGCATCTGTGTGTAAAAAATTAACCTCAACCCTTTATACCCATACATAAAAATAACTTGAAAGGATGTATGAACCTAAATATGAAAGACTAAAACTATAAAACTTTAAGAAGAAAATATAAGGGAAAATGTTCATGAATTCAGGGTAGGCAAGAATTTCCTAGGATACAAAAAACATGACGTATAAAAGAAAAAAATTGATAAATGAGATTTTGTTAAAATTTAGAACTTTAAAAGACATCGTTAAGACAATGAAAAGTGGTCTTTAAACAGAACATATTTATAATACATATAACCCATGACCAAAATATATAAAGAACTCTCACAGCTCATTAATAGACAACCCAATTAAAAAGTAGACAAAAGAAGGTGATAAATAACCAGTACAGCACAAGGAAATGTGTACAACACTAGAATCAGAAAAATACTAATCAGTACAAGAATAACATCATAATATACACTCATTAGGGAGATTAAGTTAAAAGTTTTAAAAGAACAAATATCAGCTTAGGTGTGAACCGGTTAGAACTTTCTATTACTGCTAATGTGAATGTAAAATGATAAAACCATTTTTGGAAAACAATATAGAAATTTCTTGTATTTCTGTTAAGAACCAACTGTTCTCTTCTTAAGTTTTTACTTAAGAGAAATGAAAACACATATTCACAATAGATTTCTACATACAAAGTGACTATCCCTTACCTGAAATTCTTGGAAAATGAAGTGTTTCAGACTTTGGTTTGAAATCCACTTGATCTGCAAAGAGGATAGCTACTCCTGCTTTTTTAGGGTTCCTGTTGGATGGAGTATTGTTTTCCACCCTTTAACTTTCAGTCTATGAGTTTCATTTTGAATTAGGTGTGTTTCTTGTATGCAGCATATTGTTGGATCTTGCTTCTTGACCCATTATGCCAGTCTCTTTCTTTTGATTGGTGAATTGAGACCATTAACATTGATGGTTATAACTGATACGTATTGACTTATCATTGTCATGGCTTTTTCTTTTTGTTGGATTTTCCCCCTTTGCATTTAATTTCTTGTCGTGCCCAATGGATTCATTCTGGTGGACTTCCTGGGGTTGTGATTCTTGTTGTCTTTTCCTAGGAGATTGTCTAAAATTTTTTGGAGTGCTGGTATGGTATTCATGAAGTTCCTATGGTGCTCATTGTCATGAAAGTATCTTATTTCTCCCTCAATTTTCAAAGGTACTTTTGCAGGGTACATCAATCTGAGTTGGAGGTTGTTTTCCTTTAGGGCTTGGAATATGTCAATCCAAGCTCTTCTTGCCTTGAGGGTTTGCTTTGTGAAGTCTGCTGTGATTCTGATGGGCTTTCCTTTGTATGTGTTATGTTTCTGTTCTCTAACTGCTTGTAGAATTTTGTTCTTCTGTTGGATTTCTGGAATCGTAACTATTATATGCCTAATGTGCAGATTTTTTGATCAAGGCTAGTTGGAGTCCTACATGGCTCACTTATCTGTATGTCAAGTTCTTTTCCCCTGCTTGAGAAGTTTTCTGCCATCACCTTTGTGAACAGTTTTTTTATGACATCTGCACTCTCCTGTTTCTTCATTGACTCTGATCAGTCATATGTTATTCTTCTTTGCATCGTCCAGCAGCTGCTGGATTGATTTCTCATGGTCCCTTATTATTTTAAAGCAATTTTTCTTTTCCTGGTCACTAATTGCAATCTTATCTTCTGTATCTGAAATTCTGCCCTCACATTGGCTCATTCTGTTGTGTAAACTTTCAATGGAGTTTTTAGTCTCCTGGAAATCTGTTTGCATGTTTTTTATGGATTCTATCATGTTCCTCAGCTCCTTCATTTTTTTTTATCTGTGTCCTCTCTAGATTTATTAATCGTGTCTTGCACTATGGGCACAATCTCTGCTGTTATCTGAGAAATTATTTCTGATTTCATTTTTTCCAGATCCTCTTTTGTTGCCAGTTTAGGGAGTCCAGGTGGTTAAGTATCAGATTGTTCCATCTTGTTTCCCTTTAAGGTTGCTTTAGGTGATCTGTAAGTCTGGTTTTGATACACGTCTTCTCATTTCAATGGGGATGGGGGGGATGTGTGCTGCTGGCAGCCTCGTGGCTCATCTCCTTGGTGCTGGGGGCAGCTCTGCTCCTTGGCACTGGGAGCAGTGGTACAGTGGCCCGGAAGGTTCACCTCCTCTGTGCTGGGGGCAGCTCTGTTCCTCGGTGCTTCGAGCCACATTTTCTTTTTCTTGTTCCTCCTTTAAGTGGTCTGTCTGACCAGAGATTCCAGTCTCTTGGGATCTTTACTGATTTTATGGTGTAGTCATCCTTTGGTCCAACTGCCACAGGTGCAAAATATCTGCTGGGGTTGTTCTCCAGGCCCTGGGACCCTCTTGAAAGGACCGGGCAGCTCTTCTTTTCTCCCATGGCTGCCTGGGAAGTATTGCCAATTCACTTTTTTTTTTTCTTAATTTGTGAAACCTCTTCTTCAACTTGACTATGAAGAGCTCCTCAGAAACACCCTCCTCATTACAATGTTAAATTAAAATTTAGTAGATGAAGCACATAGCAGAATAAACTTTCAATTAAAATATACACACTGCACTGGTGAAGGGAAACTGGAGACAACTTGCAGGCATCTTTGCCGCGAATGTGCTCGAGATTTAATTTTACTATGACATCTCCTTGGAATTACACTGCTAATTGATCACATTGTGCCTGTCTGTTATTTAAACTTTCAATAAAACGGAGATTAATGGAAGGTGTAATCCTCCCGGGCAGAACAAATATTCCCATTGCTCATGTCAGGTACAGAAATGGAAATGCTCTGCTAACAGCTTTTTGCATTCAATCTGTGAACACGAAGTTAATCATGAAAAATGCAGTGATTCTTTAATTGCTTGAATGAAATTTTTTCTGCCTGCCCCATTTCTCACCCCAAATAGCTGCCCTTGTCAGAGAGTAGAGTGAAGTGGCCAAGAGGCAGAGCCAGGCTTTAGAGCCTGGAGCTCTGGGAGGGGCTGGTGGTGTGGCTGGTGCCAAGGACATTGCCCATCATCCCTGAAGATAGGTGTGCCTGTTAGAGGGGACTGGAACTGGCTAAGGACACAACTCAGCTACTATGGGAACCAAGGACACTTACTACCAAATTGTGATTTTGGCAGGAGTACGGGATAAGCCATGAGGAAATGGGGTTGTCTCTACCTGAGACTCCTAGGCAGAGAGTAACATATGCTGAATCCAGAAGGCACTTAGAGAAAAACTATCTAGTCCTCCTTCAGGCAGGAGACAGGGTAGTGTAGCAGCTAAGAGGATTCTAGCCCTATTATTTATGAACTAGCAGCCTTGCTCAAGTTAATTAAATCACTATGCTTCAGTTTATCCTCCTGTACTTGGGAATGCCCATAACAGTTACTGTCTTACAAGACTGTTGTGATTTGTGGTGTTGTCATGTATAAAACACCCTGACTAAGACCCAGCCCCCAACCCTGAGCACCATGCAAGCATTGGCTATTAACATTGTTGTGCTCTCCCAGCTAATGTTTCTGTCTTTTCTGTCTGCCAAGTTCAATACCACTGCCACACAGGCTTTGGAGTCAGTTCATAGGGTATTGATTTCAACATATTCCACCAGCCAGTCACTTAATATCTTCAAGCCCCAGATTCCTCTATTGCAAGTTAGAGTCAGTAATATCTGCCTCCTAGGTTGTTGTAGAGATGACATATGTGTAGAATATTCGGCACAACAAATGACAGCTGTGGTGATTACTATCATTGTTTTCTTCCAGGCCTTGAGGAATCCATACAACTCCCTTCACTTTAAATCTGGCCTCTGATTGATCTGTGGTCAGTCTTCCAGTAGCTTCCACCCATCTGGGTTCCTTCACCTAGGTCTGGATAATGGAGACACACAGCCAGTTACCTCTCCTCACGTCCATCCCTCAGGTCTCTGGGGTTGTGCTCCTGCTCCCCCACATCATCCCCTCTCCAGGAGGGACACTGGCTCCTCTAAATGTTCTTCCACTGCAGTGGATTCTGGTCCTTCATGTGTTTTAGGTCTCCCTAACTTGATGAAGGCTAGTTTGCCTCTGCAAGCAAGGGGGACTCAGTATCTCTGATGAGTCTGGAGCAGTGATCTGATCACTCCCCAAGGCTTAGAAGGCATTTAATTTTTGGTAAACTAATTTTTCCAAGTTCTCTTTTAGGTTTGTTGATGCTGAATCATGTCCTTTGCATCCTTTGTGAACACAGCTGGATTTCTGGACTCAAGTGTAAGCCTTTTCTTTGTTCTCTGTGGCTTTCTTTTGGTTCTTACCTGCTGGTATTACTTAGGTTTCTAATTTCACATTCATCACCTGAATGTCATGTTTTTTTTCAAACACACCACAAAGGTGATGAGAAACCTCTTTCTACACAGATGAGACAAAAAGAAACTAGATTGAAAGCAAGTGTACGCTTAGGGGCACACAGCAATTTGGCTAGAGAATCAAGATAGATAATCAGGTTTTTTTTTTTCTGAATCTAAGTTTAAGAGTCATGGAAGTTCAGAGTTTGAGGGTACAGAAGGGTTGTAGAATCCATCCAGGCTACTCTCCTCAGGCATCAAGTGTGGAAGCACACCCTCTGCCACATTTCTGAGGGGAGGTTAGCTATCCAGGAGAGGGACAGCTTTTTATTTCTTGTCTGCTGCCTCTTCATCCCAGGAAAGAACTTCTCTGAATATTAAAAAGTTCTTCCTTACATTGAGCTGAAATCAGCCTTGTATGCTGTGGAAAATTAGGGTCCCTCTAAATATTTTAGTGGGGCTTTTTGTTGTTGTTGTTGTTGTTTTTGTTGTTTTAAGAAACACAGGGGGCTGGAGATTTAGCTCAGTGG
This sequence comes from Heterocephalus glaber, assembly GCF_053883595.1. Taxonomy (NCBI): domain Eukaryota; kingdom Metazoa; phylum Chordata; class Mammalia; order Rodentia; family Bathyergidae; genus Heterocephalus; species Heterocephalus glaber. The sequence continues at coordinate 17,341,430 of NW_028258351.1, read as the reverse complement.
TTCCAGCGCCTGCCTTGCAAGCTCAAGGATCCTAGTTCCATCCCTGGTACCAAAAAACAAAACAAAACAAAAACAAACAAAACAAACAAACAAACAAACAAAAGAAACAGAGATTCACTTAAACAAACTCCAGGACAGAGGTTACAGAGAGAATATTAGAGGATCCTGATCTCTTCCACTCTTGTTCTCACTCTCCTAGCACATTTGCTTCTCTGTTCTATTCTGTTCCCTTTCCTTGCAGATTTATTCTGTTTCATGCTCAGTCACAGCTCCTGTATCCCTCTGACTGCAGCCACAGAGGCTTCTTTAGCCCCCACAATGCAGGCACTTCCAATGGCCTCTGCCAACAAATGACATTTCTCTCCAGTTCGCATTCTTTTTTCTTTTTCTTATATCCTTTTATTGGTACATTTTAGGTATAGAATATGTTTACATTTATCATTGGGTGCCCGTACCTCCACATGATGTGATGTATCTTGGTTCTTATTTTTTCCCCATTAACTGTGTGCCCTTTACCCCCTCCACCCTTCCCTATTTACATAGACTTCATTTCCATTTTTTTTTCTTTTCTCATAATTTTTCCTTTCCCTTCTTTCCTTTCTCCTTCCCCTCCCACCACCCCTACCCCTTTGGACCTTTTCTTCCTATTTCAAATTACCAATTATTCATTTTAATCATTTTCATCCTTAATTAAACTTTCAGTTTCTCACATTAGAGAAACTATTCGGTATTTACACATGTGTGTCCTATTTATTTCACTTAAGAGTATGGCCTCAATATGCATCCATTTAGCTATAAATGACTCTAGTTTCTCATTCTTTATCGCTGAGTAGTACTTCATTTTATAAAATAACCATATCTTCTTTATCCAGTTTCCAGTTAATGGGCACTTGGGCTGCTTCCAAGCTTTAGCTATTACAAACTGCCGCTATAAACGTGGTCGCTCATATATCGCTGTGGTATGATTCTTTTAATTCTTTGGGGAAGACACCCAGCAGGGGAATAGCTGGATCAAATGGGACCTCTAGCCCTAGTTCTTTGAGGTATCTCCATACTGATTTCCACAGTGGTTGCACCAGTCTGCACTCCCACCAACAATGGAGAAGGGTTCCTTTCTCTCCACACCCCCGCCAGCATTTGTTATTGGTTGATTGATTCATAGCAGCCATTCTTTCTGGGGTGAGGTGGAATCTCAGTGTTGTTTTCATCTGCATCTCTTGAATGATGAGTGATGTTGAACAACATTTTTTCATATATTTATTTGCTGCTCTTACTTCTTTTTCTGAGAAATATCTGTTCATTTCAGATGCCCATTTTTGAATTGGGTCTTTGAATTTGGGGGGGTCTGATTTTTTTCAGTTCTTTATATATTCTAGATAGTAGACCTTTGTCTGAGGTACAGCTGCTAAAAATTTTTTCCCACATTGTAGGTTGTCTCTTAGCTCTGTTGGTGGTTTCTCTTGCAGTGCAGAAGCTTTTTAATAAGATGAGATCCCAGTTGTTGATTCTTTGTGCTAGCTCCTGAGCTACTGAGGTTTTGTTCATAAAGTCTTTTCCTATGCCAATGTCTTCAAGAGTTCTACCTAACTTATCTTCCAGCAAGTTTAGTGTTGGGAGATATAAGAAAATGGAAAGATATCCCTTGTTCCTGGGTAGGAAGAACCAATATAGTAAAAATGGCCATACTTCCAAAACTACTATATAGATTTAATGCAATGGTAATTGAAATTCCAACAATATACTTCACAGAACTAGAGAAAACAATCCAAAAATTCATTTGGAACAAGAAGAGGCCTAGAATAGCAAAAGCAATTCTAGGCAACACAGATATGGCTGGGGATATCACAATCTCCACCTTGAAACTATAATACAAATCTACTGTGATAAAAACAGCATAGTACTGGCAAAGAAACAGACCCAAGGATCAGTAGAATAGATTCGAAGATGCAGAAACAACTTCAGACATACTCAGCCACCCCATCTTTGACAAAGGAGCCAACCACCCTCATTGGAGGAAAGATAGCTTATTTGATAAATGGTGTTGGAAAAACTGGATTTCAAACTGCCAAAGATTAAAATTAGACCCATACCTATCGCCATGCACTGAACTAAGATCAAAGTGGATTAAAGATCTAAATATTAAGAGAGAAACAGTTCTCATTCTTGAGATGAAATCTGACTCACAAGTGCCTTAGCCCAGGTTCTGTAGAAAGCAGAAGCCACAGCAAAAGCTATGTGTTAATGGGAAGTACATGTCATGGAGGAAGGCGTGAGAGAAATAAGTAATGTGGGAGAACAAATGGAAGAGTGTCTTGCAATGCTGGCCTCAGCTGCCTACCAGGCTGATGTCTTGGTCTTGCAGGACATCTCCAGAAAGGCCATATGAAGCTACACTATTGCCAATAAATTTATCTAGGCCAATGGTGCTCAATCTGGGGTGATTTGCTCCCAGGAACATTTGACAATGACTGGTAGCATTTTTGATGGTCACGACTAGGGGGATGCTGTTGGCATTTAGTGATGTGATGCTACAAAACATCCTACAAGGTACAACTTCCCTGACCCCAACTAAAGCTTTGTCCAGCCCATAGTGACAATAGGATTGAGGTTACAAAACACTGATCTAGGCTGGACTATAAGGGGATGAAGTTATAAGAATGCATCACTTGGTTCCCATATTCCTTTGGTTAGAGTTTGTCCCATGGTATGTTAATTCCTTACGTTTCTGGATTGTGTGTGCTCTAGTCTGGAGCCTGAATGTTGCCTAAAGGCATATAAATTGAACCCCATACAGGCTCTTTAAGACATGGTTTTCTGGCCAATGTATGGGCTGACTGGCTTTGTGTCAAGAGTTCATGCTAGGCCAGTTAGCCATAACTTGGTCTTGGGTAGGGCTGGACAGGGTCATGGGGTAAAACATGTGGTTGCTTTTACAACAGAAACTATGGGTAGAAAAAATTCCATTAGAAGTACACTTTGAAAAATCCACATTAAATCCTTTATGGAACGAGGTATGATATAAGCAATGATGTGCACATAAATGTTAGCAAATGGCTTTTTGGAAGTGGGTGGGGGCAGTGTTCTGATTTTTAATGTAAGCCACTTTTCTGTGGGAGAAATATTCCTACTGTGGCCAATGCAAGTTACTGAAGATTTGTAAATTTCCTGAAAACTTAACCATTGACACCAGTATTAGAACTGGCATAAGTAAATTAATAAATGAACAGCTTATTATGACAGGAAAACAGTTGCAAAATATTGCAAACTTTTCTTTTTCTCCTTTAGGATAACTGTCCCTCCATTTCTAAGCATCCTTGGTCTGGGTCCACTGATTAAGAGGAGTATGATACGATGAGAAGAAGAGTTGTGAATTCTCTTCCTGGATTTTATGTTCTAAAAGAATATTCTTACATAGAACAGAAAGCTCTTTTGGATATTTAGATGCAAATTTATAAGACCAGGAGGTTGAGAGGAGTCACCACCATCTGGTCTCTGGATCAGAAAAAAATTCCAAATGTTCACCAAAGGAAAAAAAAATGGTAGAGGAAAGGTTGAGAGAATAGTCACCTATGGATCCTAGATGTGGCACCTGCTCCCCACCTCCTGGACAGAGCTTAAGGCAGCAAGACCTAAAAGAGGTTGGTGGGGTTCAGGACAAGAGTGGACTATTTTCTGGGGGGCACCTAGGCAAGCTTAGAGAAATAAGTTATAGATACGATGCAGCGATAGGCTATTGGTGAAAATCCCTTCCCGCTGCTCTGGCGTAGAAGCAGCTAATGATTCCTGGATCTGTAAACAGCCACAGAGATACAAGAGGGAGCGTGCAGACAGGAAAGGGACAGATGTATGTATGAGAGCCAGGGACTGGTGAGGAACAGAGAGGATGATGGTAATCTCAGAGAATGCGCCTGTGGACAACACTGAACCATCTGATAGCCTTAAAACTATGCAGGAACATGACCATAGTTATAAAGCAAGTAGTAGGCCCCCAAATTGACAGATTGGTTTTGCCACCATGGCCGAGCAAGATCTTAAAATATAATAAAAATTACAAAGTACGTACATTTTATATTTCTGTCACACATAAATGTGTGGACTATGATTGCAATTCTAGTCCTTTGCTCTAGACTAGAAATCAGCAAATATTTTTGGTAAAGAGCTAGAGAAAAAATATTTCTCTAATCTCTCTTTACTTCTCCTCTGCTAGTTTTTCTTTTTTCTTTCTCCTCCTCCTCCTCTTTCTCCTCCTCTCCTTCCTCTTCTTTATCCTCCCCCTTGGAGTCCTCCTCCATTTGAAAATGTCAACTGTAGGCTTAGCTCACAGAGTTGGTCCAAGGGCCATATGTGTCCTTCCTGTGTGAGAAGCAGCAGCCTTCAGACAGAAGACAGTCCCCTCCATGTTTATCCTTCCTCCACCGCTCCAGCCCACATAGCTACTGTCTCCATGACAGTTCCCTTTGGCAACCCTGTTGGATTTCACAAAACCAGGGAGATTGTGCTGCAATGAAATTCAGTTAGTTCAACATGCATTAGCATACCAAGAAGATAACACTCGTTTTCTGCCCTCAGGTCACATAAGGGAGCTTGTATTTGCCTATAGAATGAATTATTGGTATGGCTGAAGTCTACAGTTCCTTCTATCTTTGATCAAAACAGGGGCATCTTTCTCTCATTCTTAGAGGACCAATTCCTCTCCCTAATTCTGCTTACCAACTCAGGATCCTTCTTCCCTCTGTTCCCATCTTTGAAAGACCATCTTCTATAACCAAGGAGCCCTGATAGTTCATGTCAGAGCATGGTAGTGGCCAGACAAAGTATTCTTCCTGGGTTCTCAAAAGTGGACTCTTTGACAGGTGGCCTCAGAAGTTTCAATGAGGAAAGTCAGCCAGGGCATTTTTCTTTGTAAGTGTCACTCAGGAGCTAAGGATGCCTGGGTTGTCATGTGATGCTGTGAGGGCTGGGTAATTGCATTAAGTTTAGTCCTGGCTCTGCTTTCTAGATTTTGACCCTAAACATCAAAAGAATTCTGATCAATCTCTGGGCAGAAAGCCCTGAAACATAGCCTAACCCTAGTGACCACCACAAGCTGTATTATAAACATTTGACAACATAGATGACTCTGTGGCCCATGTTCTCAGATGTCAAAAACTCAGAACTAGCTCCCCTTTCGTAAAAGAAAGGACAGATCAAGGAGAACTGTCTTTATATGTAAAAGACAATGTACTAGAATGAAACTAAGGGGTGTTTTTCTTCTCAAATTGATAGCAAAGCAAACAGGGCACCTTGATTTTATTTTTAGGATAATTTCTGTCACAGAGAGGAATGAGGGAGAAAAATCAACTCTTGCCTTCTTCTGTTTCGAAAACTTTAAACCTCAGACAACAGGAGTAGTCCTCAATTAATCCACAAGCAGCCAGTCAAGCCTCAGCACATGTGTCCCTACCACCTGTGGGTTGGAGCTCCGCTGCCAGCTCTTTGGGCACACAGATACCCAGCTGCCCCTCTGCTCTGGAGGACTTTCAGTCGGGCAGAGCAATGCAAAATACAGCCTTGCTTAAGAAAGTCTACAATCATAGGCTGGGTGCTCGCAGTGGTGGCATAACCCTAGGTTGGAGCAGTCAGTGAAGACTGCAGGGCATGATTATTGATCCCACACAAGTGAATGAACACATTTGACATCAGGAAGCCTCGTTTGTTCACAGCCTCTGCAGACACGGTGGATTTGTACACTCTGAAGCTTACTAGTGGAGCCCTCGGGACATTTATATGGAGCCACATGCCCTCATACCCTCTAGTGACCATAGCTCCATTCTACCTAACTAGCAAGGGGTTCCACGGTGTTTGTTTGCTCTGTTAATGCATCTTTTTTTTTTTTGGAGCATACTCTTTGCCTTCCTGGACTCCTCTGTTGATGATATTCTTCCCCTAACCAATTTTTCTAAGATACATTTCACCATGTCATGTTTCTGCTTTTAAAAAAAGCCTTCTGCAAATCTCACTCATGGGGAACAAATCAGATCTCAGTCTTTATTTTCTCTGCTGTCCTGCCCTCCATCCACCCTGTGCCCCCCAAGCCCAGATACTTGAGCATACAAATGCTCTTGCTCTTCTCCTCCCTTCAGGCTGTTCCCTCTGGCCGGGACACTCTGGAGCTCTGTTCCCCTGGGCCACCTGGTGTGCCCCTGTATCCCTGGACTATAGTGATTGTCTCCAGGCCACATGTCCTGAAGTTTCCAAGCCTTTCCCCGCTGCTTCCTTTCCCTGGAGTCAGTGCCCTCTGTCCCTTCTGACTCGTGCCTCCCACACTTGCTTGTCATCTGACAAACATCTTTTCCTCTCAGGCCCCCGCTGACATGCCATTGTCCTGGTAACTCAATCTGATTCTCCAAGCTGCCTTAGATCCTTTTCCTCATAGGTCACACCAAATTCTAGATGTATCTCCAAAGTAGAAAAATTTAAAAAATTTAAATCGATCCATTTTCTTCTTTGTTACCAGGGAAGGATACATTTTTAAACCCAGCAGGGTTTTTTTTTTCTTTTTTATAAAAATGCCAATACTTAAAGACAGCAGAACAAGAAGTTTGCTTTCTTCAATATTTAGAGTAGTATAATATTGGAATGTCCATAACTAAGAATGCAGTTGACTAAATGATTCCATGTTGTGAAATAGTATGCAACTATTAAAAAAGAATGTATTACATTTCTGTAAATGACTGTAATATATTTTAAGTATAACAATTTGCTGAGTAAAGTGAAAGGCATAGTCATATTTTTGTAAAAAAATAATAAAGCAAATGCTCTAAGCTACCTTTATGTGCTTGTCCACGAGCATAGCAAAGTGTGTGAGGATGCATATCATACTGTGAACAGCAATAACCTTGGGGAAAGAGGTGTAAAGATTATGGGCAGGGAAAGTGATTATTGACTTTTTATTTACACTGCTCTGTATTCTTTGGCTTATCGTAATAAGCATCTATTTCTTCTGGAACTAGAAAAATACAATAAAGAGGAAAATTTTGCCACTATTATAAAGACTTAATGTTTTATTCAGGGATGAGCATTCCTATATCTTCTCTCTTCTGAGTAATGTAGAGACAGAAGAGCATGAGTCTCCAACTTGTTCTTCTCAGAGGCAACTATTGTTTACTATCCTTCTACAAAAACATCAATGCATTATAATATACCCTGTACTTTTTGCTTAAAATTAAGCAATTCTCATATTTGACACCAGTAGTATATGGCACCAGTAGTATAGTATACGTTCTTCTATATTCTTGCAAAATTCTGTGCTATTAAACTTTTAGAACTTTATCATTTGATGGGTAAAAATGCTTACAATTTTATATTATGAGTGACACTGAACATATTTAGAAGCCACATGAGATGATTAATTCAAGATTTTTCCTATTTTCTATTTGTACGTATTTAGTACTATAAACTTTCTTACCAGCACTCCTTTAGCTGTGTCCGCAAAATCTAGTATGTTGTATTTTCATCTTTGTTTAGTACAATATATATTTTTACCTCAAGACTTCCTTTGTAACTCAGGGCTATTTAAAAGTGTGTTGCTTAGTTTCCTAGTGTTTAGAGTCTTTCCTGTTATTTTTATTTTATTCATTTCTAGTTTGCTTTCATTATAGTCAGAAAACAATCTGTATGACTTCAATTCTTTAAAATCTGTTGAGGTTTGTTTTATGATCTAGAATATGATCTATCTTAGTATAAAATCTATGAACATTTAAAAGGAATGTGTGCATTGCTGCTTTTGTTTGTTTGTTTGTTTTTGAGACAGGGTCTTGCTATGTAGTGCAAGCTGGCCTTGAACTCACTATATAGCCTAGGCCAGCCTCAGACTATAGGCAATACTACTGCCTCAGCCTCTCAAGTGCTGGGATTACAGGCATGCACTGCCTTGCCCAGCTACATTGCTGTTTTTTTTTTTTGGTGCTGGGGATTGAACTCGGGTCCTTGCACTTGCGCAGCAGGCGGCGAAACCACTGAGCTAAATCCCCGGCCCTACATTGCTGTTTTTGAGTGAAGTATCCTATAAATGTTGATTTGTTTACATGTTAGTGGGTGATGTTGAGTCATGTCTATGTCCTTGCTGATTTTCTTTCTAGTTTTTCTATCAACTGTTGAATAAAAACTGTTCAAATCTTCAAATGTAACTATGTATTTTTTTGTTTTATGATTTTTGTTGCACATATTTTACAGTTCTTATTGGTAGTTATACATTTAGTATTGACTCTATTATTATATAATACCCACTCACTCCCTCACATTTTCTGTGCTCTGAAATCTAGTTTTTCTGCTATTAATATCCATTCCTACTTCCTATTAATATTTGACTCATATATATTTTTCCATCCTTTTATTTCAAATTGTCTATATCATTATGCTTGAAGTGTGTTTCATAGAGACAGCATGTTGTTGGGTCATGTTTTAAAATATATTTTACTAATATGTGACTTTTAATTGGCATACTTGGATTATTTATATTCAATATAATTATTGATATGCTAGGGCATAAGCCTATCATTTAATCTCCTTTGTTTTCATTATTCTTTTATTTTTTCTGCCTTTCCCTTCCAATTTTAATTTAATTTATTTATAATGCTTTCTATATATGTCTTTATAAAGCTTTGATTAGTGTTTTCTACTTATATAAATAATGTATCACAGCCTACTGACATTGTCATTTGACTAGAGGAAGTGACGTGTAGAAAATTCTCTCTATAGACTTTATCTTCCTGCATTTATAATTGTCTCAAATGTTTCTTCCATATATATTTATAGCCACACGAGAAAGCATTATAACTTTTTATTCAAATGTCAAATGTCATTTAGAAAACTCATAAAAGAAAATTTATTGTATCTAACTATATTTTTGTTCCCTTCTTTATGTCCTTGGATTTTTCTCTCATTTTTCCTCTCTGTTTAAAAATTTCTTTGAGCCATTTTTTGAGAGTAGTTCTGCTGCTTAATTTTCTTTTCATTCCTGAAGGACATTTTCACTGGGTCTAGGACTGTGGGTTGACAATTCTTTTCTTTGAGCACTTGAAATGTACTGGGCCATTTCCTCTGATCTCTAGGTTTTCTGATGAAAAAAAAATCTACTGTCATTCAAATTCGGTTCCATCTGTAGGTGTGGAATTGTTTCTTTCAAGATTTTTAAAATTTATTTTTAATTTTGAGAGTTTGGCTTTAATGTGTCTTGGTCTGGATTAATTTGGATTTGGCCTTCTTGGGGTTTATTTAGCTTCTCGAATCTATAGATTTATGTCTTTTGCCAAATTTGGCAAGTTTTTGAGATATTTTTGAGCAATTTTCTGATGTACTCTCTTTCTCCCAGTCTTCAGAGATTATGATTACATGAACGTTAGAACTTTTGTCATAGTTTCACAAGTCTCTGGTGTTCTGTTAATTTTTTCTTTTTTTTTTTTTTCCTATTGTTTAATTGGGTACCTTGTATTGCTTTATTCAAGTCCACTGATTATTTCTTCTGTCTCCTGCTTTGGTGTTGATCCATCCATTGAGTCTTTTACTTTGATTACTATATTTTCAGTGCTAAAATTTTGACTTGATTCTTTTTTCTTGATCTTTTTTTCCTTTTTTTCCTGCTACCAGGGATTGAACTCAGGAACTTGGACTTCCAAGGCAGGTGCAGTACCACTGAGCTAAATCCCTGGCCCTCTACTTAATTCTTATTTATATCTCATACTTCTTTTTGGTGAGATTTTGTTTCTTTACTGAAACTATTATGCAATTGACTTTACTATGTTTATAATTTCTTATTGAAGTACTTTTATGTCCACTGATTTAAAATCCTTGTCAGGTAAGTCTGGCCTACCTGTTTTATCAATGCTGTGGTCTGTAGTACTTTCCCAGCACTGATACAACAAGGTTCCACAAGTTAGCTGACAACTGCAGAAATATATTCTTTCACAGTTCTGCATGCCACAAGTCTGAAATGAAGGTGTTGTCAGGGTTGGTTTTTTTTCTAGGAGCTCTGAGGGGGGTCTCTTCCAGGCCTCTCATCTAGCTTCTGGTGACATGAAATCCTTTTGTCTTATAAATATATCACTCCAGCCTCTGTCCCTGTCTTAAATGGTATTCTCTGTGTATCTGTCCCTATGTCTCCTTTTATAAGGAAACCTGCCATTGGATTCTTCCAGTATGACCTCATCTCAACTAATTACATCTGCAAAAACCTTATTTACACGGTCATATTCTGCGGTACTAGGGGATAGGATTTACTGTTTTCATTTAGGAGGGACAATTCAACCCGTGAGACTATCCATTGATTTTTAAAAATTCAGTTTGAGATCTTAGCATGATGAGTATTTTTTTTGTTAAAGCCTTTGACTATTATAAGATGACCTTAGTCCATTTTGTGCTACCATAACAGAATACCATAGACTAGGTAATTTATAATGGATAGAAATACATTTTCTCACATTTCTGAAAACTAGGGATTTCAAGATCACAGGGCAAGAATCTGGTGAATTTCAAATATTACATTGCTCATGGCAGAAGGCAGAAGGACAAGAGAGGGAGGGAGAGATGGAAAGAGGGAGGGAGGGAGAGAAGATATAAAGGAAAGAGAAAGATGGAGGGGCAAATTCCTCCTTTATAATGAACCCATTCCTGTGACAATGGCATCAATACATGCACCCTACCTTGTGACCTTATCAGGCTTCATTAGACCCTACCTCCCAACCCTATGGCATTGAGGATTGAGTTCCCAATACATGCTTTTTGAGAGTGTCTCAAGAGGCATTCTATATGATTTTTTTGGAAAAACCTTTTCATAATTGAATTATCATTAGGGCTGTCTAAAGAGTAGTCTTCCTGCCCAAGAGCCAGCTATGGCATGGGGAAACATAATTTGGTTTTGCCCCCCACCACAAATTGAGGCCTCAATGGTCCATGATACTGTGACACTCAAGGGCAAAATTACATCAGCTGAAATATCCTGATTCTCTGAGAACCTAGTAGTAATTTAAAAAGAGAAAGGTTTCACCTGGGGGAAGGACAAATTCTTTATTAGCCTGCTCTCTAGTCCCACCTACTACTGTAGGAATGCTTTGCTCATCCTAATCAACATAAGACCCTCATCAACATAAGATCCTCATGGACCTAAGATCCTCATCAAACTAAGATTCTCATCAACATAGGATTACCACTGCTCTCTAAGTCACTCCATACTCCCTCCAGTTATTGTGTGTGCCCAATAAATAGTGGCTAGTTAGGAGTGTCTTTGTTTTTGCCCATTCTGAGGCACTGACCTCCCAAGCCTCCCAAGCATTACGAAATTATGTCTCTATTGTCTTTCTTTAGCCCTCACTTCCCCCCCTTTCTAGGCAGCTTGGAGGATTAATCAGCCTCCAACAAGTGTGGTGGTTAATTAATGGTCAACTTGGGTGGGAATACCCAGCTGAATTGAGTTAGCCTGGTTGTGGGGGACGGTATAAAAGGAGAACAGGTGTGGAGGATTTTATGCTGATTTCCTTCTGAGAAGCTTCACCAAGGATGGCACTTTTCTCTTGGGTGGAGCTCTGTTCCTCACCTTTCCTCGAGCTCTGTCTGCTGGCCTTTTGCAGACACTTTGGCTGGGAGCTCTGGTCTTCCCCTTTGCCTTGGGCTTCCTCTCCTCATTCTCTGTGCAGATTTTTCAGCTTCTGGTATTGGCCTTCTGGTCTGCCTGTGGCGCCTCTCTAGTCCCCTTTGCCCGTTCTTGGACTTTCTGACACAGTTCAGTCTTACATCATGGATTCAGTCTTACATCTTGGGTTTTCCAGATGTAATTAGTTGAAGTGAGATCATACTGGAAGAATCCAACGACTAGTTTCCTTATAAAAGGAGACACAGAGACATATACAGACAGATACACAGAGAATGGCCCTGAAGACAGGGGCAGAGATTGTAGTGATGTATCTATAAGACAAGAAAAGCCAAAGATTGTCAATGGTGCAGACTTGCACTGGACATTGAGTTGGGATTCAGGCCCTCAGCTGGATTCTTCAGATCTCTAGCTTGGACAGACCTCCTCTACTCTACTACATTTGACTCTAGTAAGCACTGACGAACACAGAGGGGCACATTCAAACAATAGCAGAAACTCTGGATCTTATTTAAACTTTTGTTTTATCTGGATTCTGCTAATGCCACTCCATGAGGGGACTGGAGGGGCTGTCTTATTACTGCTAGGTAGGGGCAGAATCCCAGTTTCATACTTCCACTGACACCAGAGTCAATAAAGCTCTTCACTATGGACAGTAGGGTGAGACTTCTGGTTTCCCACTAGGCTTCCACTGACATCTCACCAGCTGGGGGTGGGGGTGGGAATGCCTCACTGGTGACCACCAAGTACTTTCCAGTGACACAGAGGTGGATGTCTTTGTTAATTCTAGTGCCATATTTCCTGTGGCACCATCCCACTGGGGAGAGGAAATTATTACTGCCTGGTAGGGGTGGAAGTCTGGGCTGTCCACTTAGTCTTTGCTGATGTTCATGTGGGAGGAGGCCAGAGTATTTTTATGTGGTATTTTGCTGAAGTAAAGCAGTTAATATCAGTAAATTTTCTGTCTTACCAGGCTGCTTCTTCCCCAGTCCTTTTTCTTAAGAGAGCAGGCTTTGTTGGATTGGCCTACACAATGATGGAGAAACTTTTGGAGCTTTCAATGATAACAGCTAGCTGCGGCGTGCGTGCCATAGATTCACCACCATATTTAGGTGGCTGGCTTCCTCAGCTCTAAGTCTAGGATACATGAAGCAAAAAGATAACTCAGGGAACTCTCTACCATGTTATCCTGTGGGTCAGTTTGCTCCACCGTTCAGAGTCTTCTCATTGTTATTTTTATTTTTTAAAAAAGGTATTTTCGTTGTGCTTAGTGAGAGAAAGAGGCAAAATATATCTACTGGATCTCTCTGGAAGCAGAAGTCTCTCAGTAGATGTTTTTGTAACCTATTATTATAGTAAATTATATTAATATTTTCAGTGGTGTTGAACAATCCTTGTAGACAGCTAAACTAGTGAGAAAATATTGTAAGGCAGTTAGGCAGGGCTGGGCCCTTAGCACAAAAGATAATTGTTGCAGGAGGCACATTCACTGAAGGCCAGGATTCAAGAAAAGAAAGAACTACTACACCTATATACTCCCACAGGGATGAACAGCAGTGGTTGATATTCTAAATAAGTACCCATTAACTTGGGTGGCAACCAAAACCTTCTGAGCCCATTCCTTCCCCCAAAGTCCTTGTTCCTTCCATATACATTTGCAACATGACTTGCTTCCCCATTTGATCCCCATTTAATCAATATTACCTAAGCAACCATACTTGTAATCTTATTGGCTGACCCCTGTTTTGTCATACCTCATACCCACCTTGGGATTTCCATTGGATCAATGTTACCTAAGTAACTATACTTTTAATCTTCTGAGTTGACTGTAGTTTTGTCCCACTTTGAACCTCCCTCACCTTGTGGCTTTCCTCAATAAAACACCCTTGAGAAGCTGGGTGGGCGGGCAACCCACTTTCTGGTCCCCCTTCTGTCTCTCTTAGACAGGAGCTTTCTTTTTCTCAATAAATTCTTCCTACTCTTAACCTCCATTGTTCCTAGAATTCATTCTCAATTTTAGAGAACACGAAGTTGGTGTGTAAGGCATCTAGCAAGTTGGGAGTTATATTTCCCTTATATTATTTGGAAGTCCACATATCATATACCCTATATCACTTATATTATTAGAATACAATAAATAAACACAATAAATCCTAGTTGTACATGCTGAAGTATTCTTTTAATACAGATCTAAATTTAATTTGCTAATATTTTACTTATAATTGCTACATGTGTATTCATAAGTGAACTGGTTTACAGATTCTTGGTGTATGTGTGCATAGGTGTGCATGGTGTGTTTGCAGGCTGTCATTTTCAGGATTTTGCTTACCTCTTTGCGTGACTGGAGAGCCTTTCCATATTTTCCTACACTATGAACTGTTTAAACAACATGGGCTGCATTCATTCCTTGAATATTAAACAGGTATTCCCTGTAAAGCCTTTGACTTTGGTGCTGTTTTTGCACAATCACTTTCTTCTGTGTTTCCCTGATTATCTCAGATTCTCGCGTCACCCTAAGTCGAGTCTGATATATTTATTTTCCAAGAAAATCATTATTTCAAATTTATCAGTGACAATGTATATTATATTCTCTAGTAACCTTAAATCTCTTTATGCAGCTCAATGCTCTTTGTAAAAATATTGAGTATTTGGGTTTCTTTTCTTTTATTCTTTACAGGCTTGCCAGAAGTTTGTACATTTTATTACAATTTTCAAATAATCAGTCTTTAGTTTGTTCAGTTTTATGGAGTTTTTTCTTTTTAATGCATTCTTGTTTGCTTTAAACTACAAAGGCTAAATCTTTCATCCTACCTATTTAAATATTCCATAGTTTATTATCTAACTTATTGAACTGAAAGCTTGGCTGATTTATTTCCTTTCTTTCCTTTTTAATAACAACAGTATTTTGAGTGATCAGTTTTCCTTTAATTCAGATTTAGTGCTCATCTCATGGGACTTTATATGTAGTGATTTTTATGTATTTAATGTTTAAGTGATCTTAAATTTGATTTTCAGTTACTTCTGAAGAGTGCTTTTAAAATTTTTTGACTAGTTTTTTGATATTATTCTTTTGTTCAATATTTCTAGCTTTGTCATTTTGTGGTCAGAAAAATTATGTTATTCCTTATTTTTTTGCGGGGAGGGGCAGATTTACTAAATTTTTCTTTATGGTCTCATCCTGGCCAAACTTTAAAAATATAAAATGCTTTATTTTTAGGTTTTGAAGTTCTTTATGTATCTAATGAGTCTGAGTTAATTACAGTTGTAATTGTGTTCTCTTTTGTGTATACTTATTGAAATAATTTGGAAGAGAAGTATGTCAATGTATCCCACTAGCTATTATCTTCTTATCTTTCTGAAATTTTTTTCCCTCTATATATTTTAATTCCTTTCTGTTCAGTGATGATTGTGAACTTTTGTCAATGGTATTCCTCCTGGTTTTCCAATGTAGCTATGAGCTTATCTTTATATTAATTTTTCTTCTGTCACTTTGATGTGATTTGGCAGAAAGAGGAAGTATGTACAAATATTCAACCTAACATCTTGATCCTGAATCATACATACATGTAGTACATGTGATTGTACCATAAATACAAATCACAACCTCATCTTTCAGAATTCTTCACAAGGAGACCGAATGTTGCAGTTATCGTTCCAGGAGAGTTTGAGAGAGCTTATTATTATATACCATAGCATATATTATATGATTAAATGTTAGGAGTTTTTGGGTGCATTTATGGAGGAAAGTAAAAAATCTATGTACATGTACCTGCTCCCCATGAGGAATGTCATCATTATGTACTACAAACATGTACTAGTAAAAATTAAAATTAAAAAAAGGAAAAGACTTGGTCACAAAGTAGTAAATTTAGAGTACCTGGATCCCCCAAACATGACTTTTCAAGAGACTTCTACCAATATAGGAGTTCACGTTTCAGTTCTACCACTCCCTCCCTACTCATGTGATCTCAAGAAACTTCACCTTTGTAAGGTTTTCTCATCTCTAATAGCACATACTGCAAAGGCTTTTGGGAAGTTAAGTCCAATAATGCATGCCGAGCATTCAGCACTGTGCTGGACACACGCTATGCAGTCTGTAAATATTAGCAATTTCTGATATTATCTTGGACAGTGATGAGCAAAGTTGTGTGGTTATATGGAGGCAGCTGAGGGCCAGGACCAGTGCAGAAAGCAACTACTTGGAATTCTTTCAGCAGCCCAGTGTGTTGATGCAGTGTTAAATTAAGGCCCATTAATTCATTGTGAAAACAAGCCTTCAAAAGAGCCTAGAATTTGCAGCTTCTCCTGCTGAATTAATGCTGTATGGCACTCTTTATTTTAGAAATAATAAATGCTAACTCAACAGTAGAGAAAACCCTTGTTGCTACATGCACAAGGTGGCCATGCTGGGTGGCTTGTGCTGCCTGCACTCTGGCTGGAAGCTGCTGAGCACTTTGCTGCCAGTGACTAAGCCAAAGGTCATTGCTCCCAGGACTCGGTGTGGATATAAAGTGGGCACAGATGTGATGCTGGTGGTGAAGAGGCAGTGGAGATAAGCCTGTTGCCTGATTGAGAGGGGTCTGCACCACTTTGGGAAACATGCACAGTGCTGGGGGAGGGGCTAGGAGAGTCCCCAAAAGGGAATGTGAGCTGTCCTTGACTGGCAAAGTCAGAGATCTGTCTGGAATAGAAGTTGAAGGAGCCTACCTGAACCTGTATCTCATTAGTCCTGTGCTTTATCACTGAGCACAGAGCTCAGGGGTAATGTTGTGCCAAAATGTACCCAAAATAAAATCGCAGAGAGAATGAGAATCTGATTTATTCACTGATTTAAGGAAGTCATTTCACAATTAACAAGTGATGCTGCAAGACCTCAGAGTTCAAGAAAGCTGCCTACTATGATTCTGAAGAAACTCACTTTGAATCACATGCTGTTAACTGCTGAAAGTGACTTAAGAAAGTCTTCAGTTCAATCACTCAAGTGGAAAAAGGCTCTTTCTTTCTGAAACTTTTGTTGTCTGCATGGTAGACTTTCTGGACTAGTCCTTTAATGTATATATTTTTTCCAATTTTTCCCAGTGATTTGTCTTTGGTTCTATGTTATGTCTCCACTTCATCTTCAACTTCAAGAGCTACTGTTGTTTTTGTTGTTCTGCTCTTTTGGACAAAAATCCTCTCTTCCATATTGTGCATACTGTGATTGAAATCCCCCTATGTGCCCCCTACTCCGCTTCAACCAAGTTGGCCTTTTACTCCTATTTATTTTAGTTCCTGTCTTCCACACTAAAGTTTTCAGCAAATGTCTGGGAGCAGGGGGCATAGTTGTAGCTCCTATTTAAAAGCTGATTGGGCCAGACATGATAACACACACCTGTAATCCCAGGCTTTGGGAAGCTGAGACATGAGAATTGCAGTGCATTCGAAGCCAATCTGGGCTACATAATGAGTTCAAAACCAACCTGAACTATATAGAGAGACCCTGTCTCAATTGACCAAAATAATAAAAAAAATAAAAATAGAGGCTGATTGGAAGCTCTGCCTGTGGATGGAACTGTCAGTCACAGGCTTTACTGTAGGGGGGGTCTTTGAAGGATGGCAGTGTCTGTATCTTTGGATTCTTCCCTGTGGATTGGTAGATGCTCTAGGGAAGATCTTTCCATGTCCTGCCATTTTGGGAACTGAAGGAAGGAAGAGGCCTGGGGTTTGGCTTCAATATGGAGGGTGTAAACTTTTACTCACCCTCCCACCCTGCTCTCAGGTGTTCTGGGGGTTCTCTAGTCCCTCTGTTCATTCTTTCTCCGGAGAATAAACCTTTCATAAACTAAGCTTTCAATTCTTGTGATCTAGCTACTTCTTAAAGAGACACTCAAGCATAGCCTTGTTTTCCTTGTATTTTAATCTCCACTTCCAGTGGATTATGGTAATGGTGGTAAGTGGTATGAGATGTGAACCAGGTTGGTTCTTGGCTTCCCTTACTCTTCATGGAGAATCAGATTTCATAGTTACAACCCTTCCAACTGTTCCTCTAACTGCTCTTTAGCTTCTAAACTTTTGTTGCACTTGTGCCCTTTATTTATTTTTTTAAAAAAATCTATGGACTTATCTCTTAAAAGAAATACTCTATTGTTTTAGTGGGGTTTAAGAGAAAGCAGAACTAAATACATCTGCTTAATCTGCCAACTTTACCTTTTAAAAATCAGACATACTGCACGCCTTCTATAGAAAGATTAGAAAATATAGTTAAGAGAAAAAGAAGATATAGTTAAGGTAATAATGCTGTTACTTAGGAAAATCATTGTTAATATCATAGTAGTAGATCCTTTTATTATTTCATGAATTTGAATTATATCTAAATATACATGTATATGATAATTGGGAATCAGTAAACATTTTCACCTGTTTTTTCACTTAACAATATAACATAAACACCTTTTCAAGTCATTAAATGTATTTCAAAATCATTTTAATAGTTCATTTTAATTTATGAAATATTTCATAATGTAGTATACTTTCAACCAGTTCCACATTACTCGATATATGGGTTTTGTCCACTCATTTTTTCAGGATCATAATACATAAAAGCAATTCCCAAAGCTTCCTCTGATTTTTGATTATTTCCTTGAAATAAATTCTGAAAACTACTCCATCAAAAGTGCACTTATTATAGTTCTTTTGATTCTTATTACCCAGCTTCCCCTGGAAAGATTACATGTATTTCAAACCCAGTATGTCAGAGACTGGGTTCTTTAGCTTCTCTGAAATGACTATTCGATTTTAAAACACCACTCATCCAATAGAACCAAATGATGCATTGCTAGGGTTTTGATTTGTGTGTGTGTGTGTGTGTGTCTGTGTGTGTGTTTTATTACTGCTGAGGTTGAGCATCTCTTCCTATTCCTTGGTCATGTAAATTTCTTCTTTTCTGAACAGCCCTCACAGTGGTTTAAGATTAAAGTAAAAGTGCAAAATTTCAATGATTAATGTTATTATATTGTATATCTAAACTGTACCAATAAAATAAAAATTTAAAAAGATTTATAGTTAAGACTTTGATATGCAGAAATGTAATTGTCTTCATTTTTTATAACTTAGCTTAACTCACTCCTGAATTCTGCCCATTTCCAACTCAGCAGAAACAAACCCACTGCTGATTCAATGTAACTTCCTGCACAGTGACTTGTAGGTGAACACAGCCTTCCTCCTCCATCCCTTTTGGTCTATTTGCTATTCTATTTGCCTCTGCACTGGAGCCATGGGCTGCTGCTGGCGCCCCCTGCTGTCCAGATTCCACTCCAGCTGGAACAGGTGCTGCATTAATAGCTTTGGGCTCCATACTTGGGATAAGTCTCTTGGGAACAGCAAAGGAGGTGGAAACACTCAGGACAGCTCCTTTATGCTTTTTCTCTGTGTAGACCTCTCTGCTGCCACTTCTACACTGTCGATGTCATCCCTTTAGTCTTCCAGGTGGCTGCCAGGGCTCTGGATGGGAGATGTATCAAGACTCTTCTTTTCCTCCTGTCCTTATCTGGAGGGAAGACATACCCCTTTCTGGCTACCCTGCTTGATTTCCTTTCTACTTGCTCTCTTTTCTTAAGAGAATTTAATTTATTTTTAAGTGGAAAAACTGCTCTCATCCCATGTCCAACTTCTTTCCAACTCTGTGATCTTGGTCATCCAGGATTTGATCTTTTTTGTGGCATTTACGAAGAAAACGGTTTCTCTTGCAAATCAAAAATACTTTATTGTTATACAGAGGTCTTTCAAGTTCAGTTTTGAAAGTTAAATCTTAGCAAAAACTTTTTTCCCCTAGGCCAGGTGGCTCACACCTGGGATGTTCATTAAAATTATCAAAAGTGCTTTGGAAAATTCGAATGCCCAGGCAGCACACCACAACTGTTGAAGCTGGGACCCAGAAAACTGCATGTTTTACAGCCTCCTAGCTAGTTCTGATGTGCAACCAGGATAGGAAAAGACTGTTCCACACTGAGGCTGTTTCCCCCAATTCCTGGGCCAATCTACCTGACCTCTTGACGCTTGAAGATAGAAAGGCTTGGGCACAAACTGGTCTTCTAGTTTGGGACTGTGAAGTGTTGCCAGCACCTGGGCTTCACATTTGCACTTCAGGGGAATTGGAGGAAGAAGGGGCTCTCAGCTGGTGTGGATCCGCTTCAGCTGGCATGACTGGCTGGAGATGGAGACTCTGCAGGTGTAGCCTTGCTGGCGGGAGGGAGAAGAGGACCCTGCCCTCAGGTCCTCATTAGCCAGTGTGGGAGGAAAAAGGCTTCTTCTGCTACTGGAATTTGTCAAGGATCAATATGTCACAACATATGTTTTACAGCTTCCTGTGGTCTTTGATAAATCTCTGGAGACTTCTTTACTTGTCTTTTGTCCCCCCTCAGGGTTATGAAGCCAACTGTTCCCCTCCATATACAGATGTGTTGAGGCAGAGAGCTCATTTCCATCTGAACTGGAGGCTTCTGGGGGAAGCTGGCACTCCTACTGCAGGACAAGGTGGACTGGCTGGGCAGGTGGTGGGTGGACTTCCTCCTTGGTCATGACTTCTGGCATATATACCCAGAACAGAGGAGAGCAGGACCAGTCTCTAAAGCTTGAGAGAAATTACTTGGTTTTTCCCTCCACAACTGAATAATTTAGCTTTCTATTTGCAAGGGATTTGAAAGGAGAATTAGGCACATATCCTACCCTCAAATCACTTGCCAGGTAGCAGAGGCAATAACTAGCTGCTATTATTTCCAGCACCTACTGCATGTCAGCCACTGGTGATAGAGATAATAGTAGGGTTAATAAAGTCTCACGTTCATTTGGGTGGTTATATAAACTTGGTCCCTCCAAACATTCTCTATATTCCTCACAGGAATGGAATGTATGATACTTGGCTACTGAAATTATGGTCCAGGACAAGGACCAGGACCTATGGCATCACATGAGACCTTGTTTGAAAAACAAAACATCAAGCTTACCCCAGACCACTGAATCTGAACCTGCATCCTAAGTAGATCTTCAGCTATTTCCTATCAGACTGATATCTCTATTTTACAGACAAGCAAAGGGACTCAGAGGGAATTGAGCATAATCAACACTAAAAGCACCAAAAGTTAAGTGAAAATTTCAACCTACATCTGATTTTAAAGACATGCTTATTTCCACTGTACAGTGCTGCTTCTGACAACTCAACTGACTTCGGTAAAGCTAGACTGTAGCACAGCTGAAGAGCTAAGTACTGGAGAAGGAGCACTCCTTAGGTTTTAGATTTCAGATGTGGAAACAGGCAGGAGGGATACCTGAAGGAGAGAGCATTTGAGTTATTTCTAGAAGGAGCAAACCTATGGAGAAGGAGACAAGCTTAGCAGAGGTGGAGGAAAGAATATAACTGGAAGAGTATCACTCACCTGGTCTCCTTGATTCAAATGAGGGCTGGATGGTCGTAATTCACAAAAGCTTTGATTCTCCCTTGGTGCATGGCTGCCAAAAGGAACAGACAGACAGCACCTGCTCCAGCTGCTGGGTGCTTAGAAATGGACATGCCTAAAGAGACTGTGGACCTTTGGTTCCCACCTTCCTGGGCCTGGCTACAGAAGCCTTCTTCACTGGACAATTAGCAAATGATCTATTTGGAAGCCGTAATGTGACCTTGTCCCTATTTCCTGTTCTTAACTTGGCAATCAATCATCTTCTCAAAATATAGACAGTAACTATGATGGAACCTGTCAAAGACAAAACCAAATATGATAAGGAAATATATTTTACTGATGCAATAGGGGGAGCACCCTAGATCTGAAGATCAGAGTGTCTCATCAGAGTTTTTACTTTATTATTATTTTTTTACCTTAGACTTTTACAAGAAGGAGTAGCAGGTTATGGGTGGAGCAATTTTACAGTTGGATTGTTTTTGTAATCTCAGGGAGTCTCAGCAGAACAGGAAATATTTATCTTTGTGTCTTAATAGTTTCAGGAAAACAAACAATTCACCTAGTCACTTGTGAGAAAAAGAATGGTTTTATTGTATTAAACAAGGGGATCATCCTCAAGTCTTTTCTGAGTCTTATGGGAAAGGGTGGTTCTTGGCCATCTGCCATTTCCTCAAACATGGAAAAAGTGGGGATATATTTTAACTACCTCTGTTTTCCTAGAACTTGGAGAAATTGCAACGTCATCATTCCTGAAGTTTATGCACAAACTTTTAAGAGGAACAACCTGGTTGGAAAGAAAGACCAGGATATTCCTTTGAAGTTGAAATTCCATGGAAAGTACACGATGTGTACCTGGGTTGTATATCAATGAAAATCAATTAAAAAGCAGAGTTTTCTCTGGTTGCTCTCATTTGCATTTCATATCAGAGTACAAAAACATGTCTTTTTCACATCAAACATTATGATTACAATGGATATAACATGTTCACAATTGACACACACGTCAGTCTTGGAACAGAGGGAGTGGGGAGTAGAGGGTGCTGCAAAGGCCCCTGAAGCTGCTCTCTGGTGCCATCACATGTTACTGAACACTTGAGACTTGCTGCCAGGTGAGTCAGGGCATCACAGTGTCTTATATCTTGGTCCATGAACTATATGCTTAGAAGCACCGGGTATGTTTGCTAAAAGTACACATTTTTGGGCCCCTCCAGGAGCTGCTAAACCAGAACCTGGACCAAGGTTAGGATAGGGCCAGTAAAGCTGAATCTGCAGCCTAACTGGAATCCCAGGTGGTTTCTGTATAGACTCCTGTCCCCATTCTATAGACAAACAAATAGGCTCAGACTGAGCTTGCTCAAGACTACAGGGCATCAGAAGTTAACAGGAGATTTAAACCCACATCTAGCTAAACTGTGGGGCTGGGAAGGAAAGAACCAAGATATTTCTATCAAACTTTGATAACTCAGTTCTCTAGTCCTTGGGAGAATGAGGTCAGGGAAACTTTTTCTATGAAAGAGATGATAGAGGCTGACAGAAAGAACGGATAAGATTTGAAGATAAAAAAGGGTCCTGGCAGATACAGAGAACAATGTGCAAAGACCCTCAGGTAGGAAGGAACTTAGGACACTTGTGGCTCAGACAGAAGTCCTGATGACTAGAGAGCAACTGGCAAAGGAGAGAATGCATAGCATGGGGCTTCTAGGAGAGTGCTGGGTGGTCCAGCAGGCACTGGAAGGCCATCCTAAGCCTTTTGGACTGTATTCTAAGAGATGAGAAATCAATGAGGGTATTAGTCTGGGGTGGGTAGGAGAGGTGAGGTTGTGATTTGATCTCTGACCTATCTCATTCAAACATAAACTCACATTCTCTATTAGCTCTCAACCTAGTTTTCCTCTAATGCCATCATTGAGGGCCACCACCCACCAGACATCCAATGAGGAAGGTTGGCCATCACCTGACCTCTTTAATCTTATCCCAAAAGTCTCTTGAATCCATCTATATCTCTCCATCACCCTCTTTTTTGATATTACCTGAGATTGTGCAGTATCTTCTCTCACCTGGACAATAACTGTGTGCAACCCAAGATTCTCACCCCCTGGTGCCATCTTCTCTTCTCATTTTCCCCACAAAGTAGTCAGGATGACCTTTCTAAACTTCCCAGACGTTCAAAGAATTTCACTTGGAAACTGCCCATTCTGTCTGACACTTGACCTTGACTGGCACCTCACTGACTCCAAGACATAAGTCATGTCCTAGCTCAAGGTCACTCAGGAAGCCTTGACCTTCTCAGAGTGGCTAGGAGCTCTTGCTGTGATTCTGCAGCCATTTCTAGGCTTCAATACTGCCACCATCCACTCTTTATCTCCCTGTGAGGCCCTGGCCCCTCTATAATGGCAGCATCTCACCTTTCTTCTTATTACCTAGTATCTGGTAAAGCAACTGCCGTAGGAAGTGTTCAGTGGGTTATTGTCAGCTAATCTAGCATAAGTTTCTGTGCTTCTCCAGTATTTCCTGGCAAGGGAAGATGGTGGCAGCACCAATAGGGTAGCTTTCAGCTGCTGGCCATTGCTTTCTGGGATGTTCTCTCCCCAGCTCCTCATCTCTCTGACTCTTCATCTTCTCCCCTTTGGCTTTAATGCTTATGAGACCATCCAGGATAATTAAGAGAGAGAAGTTTTATGCTATTTATGGGGCTTTGATCAAAGATTTTAATTAGCCTACCTTGCTTTAAGCCTTTAAAAGTTCATTCCCCAGGGCTGACCATTTGATAATGGAATTACTCCTTCTAGGCTGAGTGAGAGATGGGGAGGTTCTGACAAGGAGGGTCTACAGATTGTCTCACTAACCCTTCCTGAGATGGATAGATTTCAGCTCGGCAGGAAGGATTTCTCTCAGTCTGGTCTGTTCATGAATGGAATGATGTGCTTGAAGTGGTGGTAAGAGCCCTGCTACTGATGGTATGCTGGCAGATATGTGTGCAGATGCTAGACAGCTCCTAGAGGGGAAGTTAAAGCCATGAATCACTTATTGCATCATTGATTAGACAAGATTACTTTTTGGAACTTTCCAGGCCTAGAATTGCCTCTCTCCCTGTTCAGGGATGGAGAGGGGCAGGGTAGCCTTTGTCTGACACACAGAGACACAGTCTTGGGACTTTGATTTGAGGCTGAACCTGCATTTCTAATAAGAAGATGCATATTAAAGGAAGCCAACCCATGGAGACAATACCCCTGCACAAATCACCCTCCTAACCAGCTTCCATTGCCAAATATCACGTGTGTAGATGCTCAGAGCTTCTAACAAGGTCCTGTAAAGCCTGCTTGAGGAGCCCCAGACTGATTGTCCTGAGCAATTATGCACCATCTACTCCTCATAACAACCTCTTGGAACCCAGGACTTGTTGTTCTCAGATGCCATTAGCATCTCATGATTCAGATGAGGACCTTGGTAAGACAATTGCACATTAAACTTGGAAGGAAAACAAAGTGCATTCAAGAATATCTGGGGTGGGTGGAGGAGATGAGGTGGGAAAGAGGATGGGATATTGTCATCTAAGATGGATTGAGCTGACTATTTTCCAGGCACTGTGCCAAGTGCTCTATGTGTATGATCTCATGCAATTCTGACCAGTACTATTATTTTCCCCATCGTATGAATGAACAAATTAAGGTTCATTGAAATACAGCTTGCCTCAGTCTGTGTAGGATGAAGGCCACAGAGTTTCTAGCTCTTGCTGGTCTAAGCTCCAGCAAACTCTTTGCCAGGAAGAAATTTCTCCACCTACAAGAACTTGCCTATTTCTTCCCTGCTTTCCTTCTTTGGCTGAAATGCTGCACCCTCCCTCCCTCCCTCCCCTCTCAACTGTCACGTAAGCCCCAGCTGTAGTTTCCCCTGGACTCCCAAATGCTCACTTGTACTTCTAGTTTGCCAGTACTCCTTTCTTTCTGGCATTATAAATGTCTGTTTTAATGCCCAGTCCCTCAACTCCTATTTCAAGAGACTATTTCAAGATGGGAAACTGTATTTAATTATTCTCTGTCCTATTCCCCACCTGACAGTAACCACCACAATTCACAAGGAAATATTAAATGAAATAAATGAGAAAAAGCTCATATCTCTGTACAAGCTGGTTTCCAAAAAGATAAATAGAAATGTTAAAGGGGTAATCAAGAAATATTTCCTGAGTCCCCACTATGCACATCACCTAGGGGTGGGAAGGAGGGATAAGCCCTTCTGAATTGTTTGAATTTTAAAGTACATGTGTATACGACTTTGATTTTAAATGCATATTTAATGAATGAAACAAGTGGGATTTTATTTCCTGAAATCACCTACCACATAGCAAAAAGGCAGATTCCAATCAGCTAAGGATAAGACTTACAAGGATGATTTTCACCTATCCACTTGGTGGCCTAGATTTGGAGAGAAACCACCGTATATTCCAATTATGTCCAAATTTCTTCAGTGATTCAGAGAACAAAGGGCAATATTTCCTGAGGAAGCCGTTTCTGGGAGAGTACTGTGATGAGTGGAAAATGCAAGGTCAAATGAGGGCCAAATACTGCACAGAAAGCAGGGTGCTTGAGTGGGGAAAACCCCCAAAGCAACACAGATGTGCATGAAGAGGCAAAGGGGAAGCATCATCCTTCTCTACATCCAGAAACTGGGTGCAAGACCCCAATTTTTCCTATTCCAAAGATATGATAAATTTAGACTTCAATCAAGTGATGAAGAAAAACAGCAGGAGTTGAGATAGTGATTCTTTTAATGCTGTCCATTTTAATGAGCCATTGCATTTTTAAGAAATGATATGTGGATTGCTATGGATTAGAGCATCAGAAGGTAGAGGGCACACTCAGGCATCAATTTTGGCTCGGCTTTTCTTTAGTTGTCTGGTCCTGATCAGGTTTATGGGCCTCTCTTTGGCCTCAGTTTTTGTTTTGTTTTGTTTTTTTAAATCTCTGAGATGAGAACAGTGACTGTGCCTACCTGAAAGGCCCAGGATTAAAGTGGTTAATACACATAGCTCTTGCATTATAATTGGGAGCTGCTGCTGCTTATTCTTGCTGTTACTGTCATGTAGGACCTGCGGTCTATGAATGGGGAAAGCCAGCCAGGGGTGCGCACAGTCAAAACCCAAGGCACCACCTTTACCATCATTCAAGGAGGGAATGGTCAATTGCTGGAACATCTAAAGTTCTGTGGTCGTGTGCTGGCAGGTGACAATAAGTGAACCTGCCACGGCCATGAGTTCCAAAGTGAGGAAAGGGATCAGGATTTCATTAGATGCCTTGGGGCTGTGAGGAGTATGGCTGTGGTAGCTCCTGGAAAGAAAGCCTTGGAGGATCCAAAGCAGAGTCTCAAATTTAACGTGCATCAAAATTACTAGGGGGAATTCACAGAAATACAGCTTCCCAGGTTCATGGGCTATTGGGAAAGGGCAGCAGCTTCTCCATTTTAAATAAGCACTCCCAGGTAATGTTAATGTAGCTTTCTTTATGCCCCAGTTATCTGGGAAATAAGGTACACAGCTCCTGAGAGGTGCGCACCTGAGCTCCCTCACATGAGCTGACACCTCCTCCTCTGCCAAACCTTCAGAGGCAGCTGGTTTCTAATCAGAGTTTCTGGGACCTTAACTCTGACCTTGGCTAAGCTCTGTCCATGAACATAAACTGAGTCTTTTATATTGGCCATGGAATGCGACACAGAGCCCTAGTACTGGCCACAAACAGAACTCTGATCCCAGCCATACACAGTGGGTCCTCCATATCTATGTGTTTCTGCATCCATGAATTCAACCAAGTGTAGATCAAAAATTTTAAAAGTCACATCTGTATTGACCATGAATAGACTTTTTTCTTGCCAGTATTCATCATTCCCCAAACCATAAATTATGACAATTATTTATATAGCATTTTCTCTATATTAGCTAATACAAGTAATCTAGATATGATTTACAGTACATAGAGGAATGATATGCCAATTTATATAAAGGGACTGAGCATCTATGGGTTTTGGTACCTGCCTGAGTGGGATGGTTGGTCCTGCAACAAATTCCCTGAGAATATTGAGGAACATCTATATTTTTCTCTAATTCTTACCACATACTGACTTCTGCCCATGACCACAGCCTAAATCTTCACTTTAGTCACACATTAAGCCTTGGTTTTAATGTAAACTAACCCTGGCCTTTGACCTTTTGCAAGCTCATACTCTGCTAGCTGACCCACTTAGAAAGATTGGCAGAGAATGTAGATGTTCTGTGCTGAGCATTCTCACCCATAGCTGGAGACACATACATCATATCTTCTTTGGTGGCCGCTGGGCTCAGAAACACAGGAACTATGCAAGAGAGGCTGCCTTAGCTTCCCAGGCAAGGCTGATTAACGTGCATCATGCCGCCCCATTCCCCAAGCGCCTTCTCCAGATCATTGCTTCTCTGATTAATTCCTCAGAACAAAGCACCAGGTACTTATGTGGAGATTAAGTGGAAGATCCCAGAGGCTGTTCCCAGTGCTGGCTTCCTGGGCCTTTCCTGAGTGCTTGGTCTGTTACAGAGCCTGGCCAGCAAGCAGATGTTGTTCTGCCTCTAGAACAATGTGCTGACTGTTCTTTGGAGACAGTTTCATACTACAGCTATGTCATGTGAGTGACATTCTGACTTAGGAATCACTAAGACAATGGATTAAAATCTGTCATTCAAAGTGTTTCTCTTTTACAAGACATCACCACCATGATTACAGACCACCATGACCATCATTATCATTGCTCTCTCTGCACTGTTGGAAATTCTTTACCAGAATTATTTCAATTAATCTTTAAATCCTAGGATTAAAAAATAATGAATAACTTGGAATACATGAGTATCACTGCCAATAGGACAGGCCATGTCACACCATCAAGTTCAGGATAAGGAAAATGAATTCCTCAATGAACCCGTAGGTTTCTGATTGCTAGACTCTAAAACATATACAATCCATACAATTTTCCTTCTTTCCTTAGCTGCAGGGAAATTCCAGAATTTCTCTCAGTTGTTACAGATATTTTTCACTGAAAGGTTTTCAATACAACTTTCCTCTATCCATCTGCCTTTGTATCTTGGTTTCCACTTAGTAGAAATTAATTTTTTTAAAAAAATCTTACTTTGATGATATTTGATTTTGAGGTAATTTATTAAAGATGGGTATAGAAAAAGTGACAATACAGCACTATTCTGAAGCCAATGTGACAACTGATTTAGTTCCTCTTTCAACATAGTGGAGTCAGCTCCTAACACACTGAGTAACCTTCAGATAATAACTATAGACTCTGGAGAAAATATAAAAATCCACCCAGTTCTGAGCAATGAACAAAAATAGGCAGATTTTGTAAGGTATGTGAACTTGAAGGAAGGGACTGGCATGAAGTAGGTTTCCCATTTTTACAACTTTTATAAAAAGCTGCCATCTTGACACAACATGGAGCAGCTGAACCTAGAGAGGTGAGTGGAGACAAAGTCGCCTTTTACCAGCACCAAATGAAGACGGTGGATTTCTTGCTGCATGCAGGGCTGTCAGAGGAGGTTTTGAGCAGAGTGAAAAAAACCCCCTGCATTCAATTTTTAAAATCCAAGAGAATTGTAAACTCCTGGAGATGGTGAGGAAGTTTGGGCTCCTGGACACAAGGGTGTCTGAGGGGAGCAGGGACATATCTTCTGCTGACACAGTAGAGTCCAGCTGTGGGCACCTGGGCATATTGGGTCCTGAGGAGATCGGGGAATTTCTGCTGTCGGTCATTTGCTTTTCTTTCTGTCATGAAGAGTAAGGTGCCCTCACTGGCCAAAATGGAAATGTGAAGAGGTTAAATTAGGAGAGAAGAGTTCTGTGTTCTGAAAGAGTCATAGCATTAATCCATTTTCTGCTGCTGTAACAGAGTATCATAGACTGGTCAATTTATAAAGAAAAGAAGTTCACTTTTGCTTACAGTTCTGGAGGCCTTGAAGTCTAAGACCACAGTGCTAGCCTTAATGAGGGCCTTGTTGCTTCTTCATAACATGAAGAGCATAACAGCAAGAGAGAGCTGAGGAAGCCGAACTCAACTTCATGGCAACCCTCTCCCACAAGAGCCCAACTCACTCCAGCAAAAATAACATTAATCCACTCATGAGGGAAGAGCATTTAAAACCTAAGCACCTTCTATGAGACCTCAGTTCCAAGACTACTGCATTTGAGAATTAAGGTTCCAACCCATGAATTTTTGAAGGACATACTCAAACCATACCAGTGACAAAGTGAATCTACAGGAAAGGACGGCAGCCCTGTGGGCTGAGTCTGCGCTTGAACTTTGTGGTCCTGGGTTGAACTCATCGGTTCATTGAAAGTGATCATCTCTGGCAACACTTGGCTGCCCTGATGCAAGTTTGCTGAAATGAAATCATTTGGTTGGACCAGGCTGAGTTTTGCCAGGAGAACACAGCCAAGGGAGGGAGGGAGGAATGCCGGAGCCTTGTCAGGGAGGCTGTTGGACTGAGGAGTCCAGGGTAGTTGCCAGGAACTCAAGGCCACGTGTCCGTGTGCGCAGGCCATTTGAGGGACATGTCTCTTGGGGTGAATTTGGCTTTGACAATGACCCTTCCCTTTAGAGGTTTGTGCTCCATAATGGAAAATTCATTTACTCCTACATCATCTTCTCTCCATCTCACTTCCTTTCATTCATTAGAGTAACAGTGAAAAATACATGAACTAGCTCAGAGTATCTTTTTGAGTATAAAAACCTATTGTGAAACATCAAATTGTCTTCTAAAATTCCAGATGAGAGAATTATTTAATATCTGTGAATTGAGAAAATGTCAAATAATAACTTATATTTTGAGGACATTTATTTAACTATATTTTTCATAAGTATTGCATCAGTACATTCTTATAATTTTATAAGATTTAGACAGAACAGTGTAAATCATGGCCAGTTAGGATTTCCAGACATGAGTCAAGGTTTACTGCTTATTAAGGAGGATTTAGTACAGGCAGCAGAGAGAGGGAGCTGTTCAAATCTCCTGGGAGAGAGATTTATCTCTCTTAGCTAGATGTGGATGCCTCTTGTCTCATAGTCACCTAGCTGGACAGAGCTTTTTGTCTGACTTCATGTGGTTATAAAGGAATCATATTTCTCTCAGTAATGGGGTTAAATTTGTGGCCTGGATAATTTGGAACCACCATCAGACATGACTCATTAATCAAAAACACCAAGTCACATATCTGAGAAGTAAAGGATAACAAATGGATCTGAGGCTATTAATTGGATGTACCAAGGAACAGGGTTATGTCCCTGACAAGGAGCCTGTGCACTACGAGACATCAGCTCTGAGAGCCCAGGGCCTTCCCTTCCCTCAGACTGCTCAGTAAATGCCTCCACAGCCTTAAAGATGCCAAACACACAGGATGCTTTAGTGTCAGTTTTGGGTAAAACATTTCTTTCATACATGAAAGTTTCCATTTCTTTGTTCATTCATCATTCTCCCTTCTCTACAAGAAACCAAGATCAGCAGGTCAGCACATTGGTATCCCTTCTCCCAATGTCTAGTATGTGTGTGTGTGTGTGTGTGTGAGAGTGTATAAGATCTATCTAAACACAGATTGTATCATACTATGCAAATTTTTTTAGTTTGATTTTACTTGGTGATGTCTTAGATGTCTTTTATGCCAGTACATGAAAACCTCCTGCATTATATTAATGTATGCAGAGAATTCCACAGTTCCATAGTTTACTTAGTTCCTCACCTAGTGATACCCATTTACAAATTCTCCAACCCTTCAGAGCTTGGCTTTCATGCATTAGGCTACAATAACAATCATTGCATATGTATCTTTGTGTGCGGGTGCCAGTAGCTCTTCAGGCTGGGTTTCCAGGAGTGAAATTGCTCAGGTGATGGGTATGCATATTTAAATATGAGTCAATGATGTCAACCAGGTTCCAAATGAACTCACAAGTTTACATTTCCTCAAGTGAGGAACCAAAACTACCTATTTCCCTACATCTGTGCTAATGTTTGTTACTGTCAATCTTTTAAATTTTTGGCAATAAGTGCAAAAATCATGTCTCATTATTATTTGAATTTTGATTTCCCTGATGAGTAGAAGCTGTGCATTTTCTCATATGATTATTGGCATTTATATTTTTCTTAGATCCCGTTGTCTATTCATATCATTTGCTGTTCATTGTGTTGTATGTCTTTTCTCACTGGTTTCTATAAGATCTAACTCTGAATTTTACAGGCTCTTTCCTTTTCTTCTAAGGATACTAATCTCACCAAGAAGGCTCCATTTTTACCACTTAAATGCCTCTCAAGGTCCTCATCTCCAGATAGTGATATATTGGGAATTAGAGTTTCATCATATGAATGGAGAGGGAACATATATACTTAGTCCCTTGCACTGTTCCTGTACCTCTACCCCACAATCATTTAAATAAATAGAGGCTTAGTATTTGTTCTTTCTTGGACAAATCCTCCCTCAGTTTCTATTATTTTTCAAAATTTTCTTGGACACAGTTATGCATATATTAGTCTACCTCTATTCCACTGTTGGCTGGAAGTTATATCCTTTTCTATTCTTTGATGATTTCTCTAGATTACAACATGCTTCAATGATCTATCAAAGTCTAACATTAGATGGTACTTTCATTTCTCTCTTAAACAATATAAGATCTCAAACACTTTTATTCCATTCACTCCTCTCTTGACTCATGTGCTGTTGTTGTGTATTTTAATTCTACATATATTTAAATCTTCACAAGGCATTATTATTCATTTCTTATAATCGTTTTTCATTTTGGTTTATCTACATTTATTTTTTGTTCTTTGTTTTCTTCATTGCCAGTGTTATATCTGAGACAGTTTTCCTTTAATATTTTCTTTAATGCAAATTGTTTAGTGGTGAAGTCTATTGGTTTTAGATCTTCTGAAAATATCTTGATTTGAACTATGCACTTGAATTTTCACTGGCTACAAAAATCTAATTTTGTAGTTATTTTCTTCCTGTTCCCTGAAAATTCCATTCCTCAGTCTACTGTCTTCCACTGTTGCTTCAATTGTTGAGAAGTCAGCCGTGGTCTGTTTCTTCTTAGAAGTCATCTGTTTCCACTCCCATGCTGCGTAGTGGTGTTTAGGGATTTTCTCTTTGTCTTTGTGTTTTTTGTTTGTTTGGTTTTTGTGGGGGGTTTTTTCATAGTTTTCATATGATGTGTCTGGAGGTGTGCCTTATTTTGCTAAGGATTCATTTATATAATGTTTCCTAATTGTGGCTTATACTTTAACAATGTATTTATGTCATTTTTCAATTGAATCCATTGATTAAATTCTTTGATTACTTTTGGAGGTTTTTAAAGTGATTTTGTCTGTTCTCATGCTTCTTTTTACCTCTTCTCTCTCCTTTCCTTCTTGGACTACAATTAAACCTATGTTTAACCTTTCTTACTGTCTTCCCTATGTCTCTTACCTTCTTTCTTGCAATTTCCCTCTTTTTGTCTGTCTGTATTTCATTCTAAATATTTTCTTCTGAGATATACAGTAGTAATTCATTTCATCAATTCTCTTTTCATCTGTGTCTGAATTCTTGATTTCAGTCCTTGTGTTTTTCAGGCTAGAGTTTTTATTTTGTTCTTTTTCGGATCTGCTCTGAAATGTTGTGTATTGCCCCATTTCTTTTCTTCTGGCTCTAACAGGTGCTAGCAATCTCAAGATCACCTCAATCTGATGCTGGGGTTTCAAGTGTTCTGGAATTCCTGGAGGCATGAAACTACGGCAGTTTTTGTGAGGCTTGGCTTACTTCTTGGTCACACTTACTCTTGGAATATAGTTTTTTGGCATCTCAACCATTAGCGTGGGTGTTTCACTGGGGTCAAGGACTGGATTCCAACTTTTGCCTCCTTTGCCTTGAAAAATTTCAAAAGTTCTTCTTAGCTTATAAATGACCTCTTCTGGATTTATAATTGGTTTCTGAACAAAGGTGTCCTGGTTCAATGGCAGGCTCATCTCTTTGAATTTCTCCCCTTTCAGATATTACTATGAAAAGTTCTCACTATCTTGTTAGTATTTTGATGTATTTACAAAGCTGCTTTTAACTATTATGTCCAGCCTTATTTGTCTTAGAAGTTTGTTTGTCATTAAAGCAGGTTGGTTTGAAGCAAAAAGCATTATTGAAAGTAGAAATTTTACATGTTATCTTTCATTTAAATTTTCAATATATAATAGCAAGTCCAGTGAATTCCTGTTGGGATTTTCAATGAGATTACTTTGTATTTATAAATTAATTTGGAGAATAATTTGCATATTTACAGTATTGATGTCTTTCTATTCTAGAATATTCATTTCCACTTATCTTAAATTTCTCCTATCCTGCTAGGGATTTAGCTCAGTGGTGCCATGCCCGCCTGGCAAGTGGAAGGTCCTGAGTTCAATTCCTGGTGGCAAAAAACAACAAACAAATAAACAAAAAAATTCTCCTATTCTTTAGTTTATTAAGGTTTACATTTTATTTTTAGTAAGCTAAGCTTTCTATTCATTCATAAATTTATTTGTAAATATTTTATAGATTTCACTGTTAATGAGAACTTAATATTCTATTCCATAAGTTGGCAATCTTTGTGAAGGGCTGGATAGCAAATATTTCAGGCATCCAGGCATGTAGTCTCTTCCTCACACTGTTGTGTGAAAAGCAGCTGAAGACAATATATGAACAAATTGGTTCAGCTATACTGCAAAAATCTAAAAAACAAGTTGCCGATTAGGTTTGTCTCATGGGCCATAATGTACCACATCCTGCTCTATTCCTACATTTTTTCAATTGCTTACTTATTTGTATTTTATAGTTATTGATTTAAAAAAATTAATATCAAAGTTAACAAACTAAAACTCTCTAGTTACTTGTAATGCTTTTTCATTTGATTCTCCTGGGTTTTCCAGAGAGGGAAATGAATGGTTTTCAAATGCTGAGAAATCATGCTCTTCCTTCCTGGTCATTACACATTCTACTTAATATCCTTACCTTGTTGCATTGAATAAACACCCAATGCAGTGCTGTATAATCAGGGTGGAAATATTTCGGGTGTTTTTACCATTAACTGCAATATTTGTCAGGTTACTGACCTGATAGGCTTTGTAAGATCAAGGAAGTAATTCTTCTATTCCTCATACACTGAGAGATTTAAAAAAATTGAATTTGGTCAAATACTTTTCTGCCGTCAGTTGGGACAATCTTATGTTATATTCATTTACTTTATTAATTTGATGATTTAAAATTACTAATTTCCTAATATTGAATTATTCTTACAATTTTTGAGGAAATTTTTTCTTGATGATAATATACAGTGGACCCTTGACTTATGAACTAAGTCAGTTCCCGAGGGCTGGTTGTAACTCAAGTTGGTTGCAGGTCAATACAGCTGAGATCTGGATGTTTGCCTGAGTGCATGCTACAGATAACAAGAGGCAGATGAATCTTCCATTAACATAATTAACCCAAGTTGTTCCTATGTCAAGCCAGTCGCAACTTGAGGGCCTACTGTATTGTGATTTTAATACACATGCATTTGCTATGTTAATTCTTATTTAAAATTCTCACATTTAAGGATTAAAATGAAATTTGCACATAGGATTGTTTTAGTATTGTATTTTTTCAGTTTTAGGGTCATGATTATGAATACCTTACAGAATAAACTGGGATGATTTATTTTCTATATACTCTGAAATATTTTATATATTTAAATATTCATGATTCTGTATAATTGGTTTACAAATCCCTAAGGAGAGATGTCTATTTGGGGTATAATTGCTGACTATTATTTCAAATCCCTGAGGAAAGGTGTCTATTTGAGTGTAATTATTTTCATTTCTTCTACAATTAGTCCATTCAGAATTTCTGCCTCTGCTTGAGTACCTTTAGGTAACTTCCCAAGGAAATAGTTTACTTTTTCTATATTTTAAAATCTAGTATATAAGTTTATTAGTTTTTCTTATAAGTTTAATAGTCTTTTCTATATCTTTAATTAGGTGTGCCTTCTCAGTTTGAATGTTATTTATTCAATCTTTTCTCTTATTTATTCATTTTGATAGTGGACATTTGTACATTTTATTGGTATTTTTCAAAAGAGAAAAAATTCTTGGTCCAAATGGTCCAAATTTTAATTTTCAAGATATTTAATTAATTTTTCAAAGATGCTTTATTTTTATTTAAAAGATTGTTTTGTGTGGCATTTAACATCTTAGTTCATCAGAATGTTCCATTTGATTTTTTTTCACAGTGTTGGTTCCCCATAACTGCTTGGTGAATATTTGATGTGTCTTTACATTCAGAAGTTTCTGTCTCTGATGTTTCCCATCTCTTCCCGTGGTAACTAGGAAGGACTCAACAGAGAAGGTTTTCTAGGAGCTTGTCTATGTGGGCATATAGAGCCATTTCTTCTGGTGGCCCATGTGGTCCAGGGGCCTCAGTTAACACACTGGATGCAGCTTCACACTCTTGGGTTCATTGGTCTGGAGGCAGGGGGAGGAGCCAGCCATTCCAACTTTTTCTCTGCAATAGCTCCTCCCTGCAATGTGGTCTTTTCCTTCATTAGTTCTCTGATTTTGCTTCTTTCCATATTGAATCCTATCTACATTTTCCAAAATTTTCTCACCATTTCCTAAATGCTAGTATCACTTTTTATTGTTTTCCTGGGCTATTATAGGGTTTGAAAATCATTTTATTTCATTGCATAGAATTATATATAGCTATCCTCACTACTACGAATCCAATTGCACTTTTAGATAAATTCATGTTTTATTAACCTCAAACACCCATATACATTTGAAAGTGATTGTATCTTTATATAATAAATAATGATTACAGGAGACAGATTATTTAAACCATGTAAGTGTTTTACTGTGTAAAGAGGATACTTGTTAGCCTGTGAATTCAAGCCTCCACAGTGGTCTGTGGGTCACATGTGGAGAATAGTGAACAAGACCACCAGGACAAATCATGTGGCCTCATATTAGAATACTAAGACTAGTAAGTATGGAAATAAATTTGACCTGTTTGTCATAATAATTTTATTCTCTGAGATTTATCTGTTTTAAAAATAACTATTGAACATTAATGTGGATTATATAAATTTCTATATGGGTGACAGTGAAAGTAATGGTATATATGATTAGAATAAAGAGATATCTGATTGTTGAACTTTAGTTTGATGGTTTGAAACTTATTTATTTACTGAATGTCAAACATGATACCTGTGTTGGGATTCTCAAATCATCCCTGTATTAGATTTGCTAGGGTGCCTCTCAGGATGCAGCATATAGTTTTTCACATGGCTGTGATTCGTTATAGCAAACAATACAACAAAAAGTCAGTGTAATGGCTTATTTCTAGATGTTCTCCCAAAACCTCATGTAATCATAGGTGGGGCTTTTTAGAGATGGCTGAATCAAAAATGTGTGATGCTGGAATTAAGTGTATGAGGCTGGGATCAAGGTTGTGTGATTACTAAATTAATCCACTGCTTGGTTTGTCATAGTTCTGTTTATAGATAATGGGAAGGCTCACCCCAAGGATGTGTAGCCTGATTAGAATTTAAGGCACAAAAAGAGGGCTGCTGGTTGTTTACTGCTCCTTCCACTTACTGATTGCTGCTTTTGCTGCCTTCTGCCTGCCATGAACTGTTTCTCCTCTGTGATGCCCCTCTCTCATGCCACCCTGCCTTGGAGCCAGCCAATTATGAACTGAAACTTCTATAAACTGTGAGCTATAATAAACCTCTCCTCCTCTAACTGTGAGTGTTGAGTACCTTGTCTCAGCAAAGAGGAAAAAGTAACTAAGACAGTCAGCAAAGGAAAAAGGCACATGGGTGAAGTCTGGATGAAATTAGGTGCAAGCTTTCAAAAGTAGTCTCAAGTGGACTCACACAGGATGCAATTAATTCATCCAGTAATGAGCTGTGACAACATTGTGAAATGTAGTCTACCAGAGAAGGTCATGTGGTTCCCTCAGTGCTCAAGAGAGGCTGAGTAACAAGGTTTTTTACTGGGGCCTGGCAACAAGACTCATTTTTTCTAGCATGTGCCAAACTTCTGGAAGGAAAGCAGGTGCTCAGAACAGACTGTATCGCTTATGCAATGGTTTAGGCACAAAGAGTCCCTATCATTTAGGGAAAGTTTTACATTGATATAAAAAATGTTTACCACTTAAGTTCCCAGGTGCTAGCCAAGGGCCAATCTTCCAAGCAAGTCTTTCTAGGAATAGCAGTCTTAGCCCTCTCACATTAACTCTTTTCTGAAAATACCTAATCTCTGTTTTTGAACAGAAGTGATGAAACAAGTAACATGCTGCTGGTGATATCTACAACAAGGTTTTTTTTTCATAATTTTCCTACTCACAAGTTAGGTAAACATGGGGCTGCCCTAACATTCTTAGAACATTAGTGTGTGAAAGTTTTTACTTATTGGTCATAATTTGGCTATCCATGAAATGATTGATTATTTCATGAAATACTTGTTGAGTGCCTATTATGTATTAGACATGGTTATAGAAAAGGAGGGAGAGGAAGCTGGGCATGGTGGTGCATGCCTATAATCGCAGTACTCTGGAAGGCTGATGCAGGAGGTTTGGAAGTTTGAGCCCAGTCTGGACAACTTAGCAACTTAGTGAGACCCTGTCTCAAAACAAGAAATAAAATTTGAAAAGAAAGGCTGGGGATATAGCTCATTACAAAAGCCTTGAGTTTAATCCCCAGCACTGGGGTTGGGTGGCGAAGCCCATCGGACCTCCAAGGCTGCTTGACAAAGTTCCAGCTGGGGGAAGAGAAGGGTGGAGCACATTGTGCCCTCATGTTTTATTTTTTTCACGCCATAATGTTTAAAATTGTTACTCTGGTCACAGGAGTCATTGTGTTTGTGACTAACAACAAACTCTCCATGAGGCAAACTGGCAATGATGTATTGAAATCTGATCTGGCTCAAAAGTCCCAAATTCCAGTTTCTCTTAGTTCTATTACCTCATCTACTTCTAAAGAAACCTCTCCTGAAACTCCCTCTGTTTCCCACCACTATAACTCCCCCTCTTATTGCTGACGTTCCATTTACTAAAGGGGTCTTATGAAGAAATTAGAAGGCTAGACGTTAGATGTAAGAAATAGTGGGAAATGAGAAATAGAGAGAACGTCAAGACAGGTAAATACATTAAGGGGGCAAGTTATTCGATATTTCTCACAGTGCTGAAAATATTTCCTGCTCATGAACTATGAACCCGAATAACACTTAGGTAAGATGAATAGAGGTATAGGAAAGTAGAGAGCTAATAGCAAACTATATTAACCATTGTGCAGTTTCTCAAGGGCCAGCTGGTGACCACAAGTTTGACATTTAATTAATTAAATCTTGCTTGTACCCCCGCTGATATAGAGATTTTGATTAAGTTACATTTTGTTCTGCTTAGGTGTGGGAAAATAAGGGGACAATTGTGATTTTTAAGAAATGTATTCATGATGTTCAATGAAATGAATCAGCTTAGAAAAAATATACTGTTTAGCAAAAATAACCTTTACCTCACTATATATTGCTAAGGTAACCAAAAATGTAAACATATTCCGCCCAATGCCTCTTAGCTATTGCTTAAAGATATAAAAATAAATCAGACCCTGAGACTTCTCAGAGGGAACCTGAACATTGCTTGTGAAGGTTCTTTTCTCATTGCCGGCCCAGGACCTCTCCCCTTCCTACCCTGCGTCGACTGCAGCTGGTCTGCGGCAGTTGGGGTTGGGGGAAGAGGAAGTGAGAAGTTTGTCTGATAGTCAAATGCTTTTGCCTGACACATAAATTTAGGGGTTCCTTCAAGATTCATCATTGGCCAGCTTTTCCTCCCATTCTTCTTGTAGCACTCTTCACCTGCCTCCTATAAACCAATGATTCTTGAAACTGTATATCTTTAGCTGAAATCTCTTTCCTGTGCCTAAAACCCACAGATCTTCTGACTGCTGAAAGTTTCTTTTTGTCTCCCCTATAGCTCTCACACTCTCATCCTATTCAAGACTGAACTTGACGCCCCACATCCTGCCCAGACCCATTTCTTCTCTTTATGCTTCACATTCTGGTTAATGGTATTCCCATCTGTCCCATGAACAAAACTATCTAGAAGTGATTGCTGACTCCTTCTTCTCCTGTCTTTGTAGACTTGGTCCCTGTGTCATTTAACTATGGGTGGGTGACAAGCCACCCTGAAAATCAGTGGTTTAAGAAAACAATCAGTATGATTTTTGAGGAGGTGAATGAGCTATGCTGGGGGTGGCTGGGGTAGCTCTGTTCTGTGTGTCTCTCCTTCTCCCTCTTGATCAAGAGAAACACACAAAATCTCTCAATTGCTTGGCTTGGACAGTACAATGTTACTTCTTGCCTTACTCTATTAGTCAGTTTATTTTCATGGCTGAAGCCAAACTCTGCCCATTCAGTGGGAAGAGATGTGAAATCAAAAGGCAAAGGGCATGGAGAGGAAAAGAGATGAAGAATTGGAGCCAATAATGCTCTTGTCCATGGTGATGAAATTCTGTAGCTTTTACCTCTTAATTATTGCCCACTGCTTTCCATCGCCTTTGCTATGGCTCCTGTTCAGAATGTCTCAACACTCTCTTGGTCTATTGTAACATTCTCCTCTTGGCTATGTTCACTTTTAGACTCTTCAGAAGGCCTCAAAATCATACATCCACATGGATGTAAATCTGAACTAAAGTAACCCTTGCCCCACGTTACCTGTGTTTTGGGACAAAGTCTGAGCTCTTTGCATGATTTTCCGTGACTCATACCCTTCTCTGTGCCTTCAACTGTCTTTCACCTACTTTTTCCACCTTTTCCTTCTGCCTTGTAAAGCTCTTGGAGTTCCCAGCCATACTATATACAATTTCTGCAAGGTGAGTTCCTGTCATGGATGCCCTTTCTTCCTGCCTGCTCAGTGAGCTCCTGTACAGCTTTCTTCCCTGAAATTTTCCCAGACTCATCTAGTTGACGTGACCGCTTTTCCCTTGGTGCCAGGATTATCCTGGGACCTTATGGGTTATATGTGTATATAATGTAGACTCATGTATCCATGTCTTTCTTTAGGCCTCATATATCATACACTCCATTTTATCCTGAGTACTTAGCATAAGTCTAATTTATACTAGAATTTAATATTTTTTGCTGAACAATAGATAAATGGAGGGAGATTAGCTGACTTCAGGTTCATAGGAAGAGGAAATTAAAAACTTCCATATGTACCTTTTAGATGACATTAAATTAGAACATTTATAAAATGAAATGGGCTGTATTTCTTTTAGTATTAATATACAGTAATTCTAGCTGGACTCACACAGTAATTCTTATTGGACTTCTCACTTTGAGAATCAATTAATTTAGTGATTTAATTCTAAAGTAAGAAGATACTTACTGGCCAATGCAAATATTATCATGGATCATAAAACTTTTAGAGGTTAGTTTAAGTATTAGAGCTTATGCTGTTGGGCGGGGGGAGGGTCTACCCCAGGGCTGAATGTTTGCTAATAATTTACAGTAGTGAGTTAACAAACTATGACTTATGGACCAAATCCAGCTTGTAGCCTATTTTTGTAAATAAATTTTTACTGGGTCACAGTCACATCTTGTCATTTACATATTGTCTGTGGCTAATTTCAAACTGTAGTAGCAAAGCTAAATACTTGCCACAGAGAGCATATAGCCTTCAAGCCCTAAAACATTTACTGTCTGGCCTTGTATAGGAATTGTTGGTTTAGAAATTTGAACTTGTACCACATTGGAGCCTTTCTAAAGTGGGCTGGTGGCTCTTTACTCTGTAAATATCCTGTGCTGCCTCTTTTTATTTCTCTAGAAATGATGCTAATGCTTTTGCCAAGGTTGGGAGAAATTACATATGAAGAATTATATATGAGATTCCTGGGAAAATATGAGAATGTCTGGGATGTACTTTGACAAACATTTATTGAGCATCTACTTTGTGCCAAGTGCTCTGTTGAATTCTGGAGGTACAAAGAACATAGGGCTCACAAAGCCTAGCTGTTTGCTGGAAACAACGTTGCTATCTGGCCTTGGGACTGTCTGTGAACCTGGGAAGGATGAAAGGATGGGCGTTTCAGTGGAGACTTGTCTTGACCTTTCTTATCTGAGGCTCAGAACCTGTGGTTTGTAAATGTTATAGGTTTCACGTATGTGTTCTGATTCATTTCTTACTTGCTTCAGCCCTTTTAGATCCCAACAGTGGCCATGAAAAAAACGTGACTGCTCTTCAGTATGTTTAATGAGGTTTCATTTTCTAAAATCTTATATGTCAGAGGCAACCTATAATGTAGAAATGAAATAAAAGTGAGGAGATAGAGTCATGATCTGGCAACTGAGTAAGTTATCAAGTCAGCACATATCCATCCTTACCTCCCCATCACAAAAGGACCCTCATTTGCAGTGTGGAAATGGACCTATGTTTTTGCTGATGGGATCATTATGACACTAGGTCGAATGCTTAACCTTTTCTCTTTGCCCTCATAGTTTTAGGAGCCAATCCCTTATCCCTCTGGAATTTTCTCTTCATCTACCTGAAGATATTCTTGAACTCTTGTTGGATCTGTGGACTTCTCTTCCATGATGTAATGTGATTGTTGTACAACTTTGGAAGGAAGTGTACTTGTTAAATCATAAGAAGTTCCTTATAATAGCATAAGCATCCATTTAAAAAAGATCTCCCTCCCGGTACCAAAAAAAAAAGATTTCCCTGCTTCCTCTTTATCTGCCTGTCTGCCTCTCTCTCTCTCTCTCTCTCTCTCTCTCTCTCTCTCTCTCTTCCTCTCTCTCTATATATTCATATTTATCTATATATCTATATATTTAATATATAAACATTTATATATTATGTATTTTATATTTTAGATATTTGTATATATTTTATCTACATATATTTGACTTTCTTATACAAGAGAAAGCATGAGCTATTTAACCATGAATGTCTGACTTATTTCACTTAATATTGTGGTCTCAAGTTGTACCCATTTACCTATGAATGGCTTGAATTTATTTTTCTTTATGGTAGATTTGTACTCCACTGTGTATAAATACCACATTTTCTTTATCCAGTTATTTGCTGGTGGGTATATAGGCCATTTCCAAGATTTAGTTATTATGAATTGTGCTGTCATAAACATGAGTATGCATATCCTCATAATATGATGCCTTTAATTCTTATGGGAAGATACCTAGAAAAGAAATAGCTCAAGGATACAGGGTGAGGGAGTGGAGGGACAAGGGATGAGAAAAAAAGAATTAAATGGGAAAATAATGAAAATAGAGCTAAGCGTTGGAAGAAGTAGGGTGGAAGGGAAAGGGAAGGGATTAAAAAAGGAAAGAGAATTAAGATGTATCATGTACATATACCAACTCTCCACAGTAATTGTGATCATTATGTACTGCAAACATCTACTAATAAAAAGTTATACATAAAAAAAATAGCATAAGCAGAGGGCAGAGATGGATTTGTTGGGTGTGTCTTGAAGGCCAAAGAGCTGTTGGCCTCATGAAGCCTGGTACCCAGTGAGAAAGTCATCAGGACACAAGGCTGCCTCTTGCCCTTATTTTGAGGTGAAAGTGAATCAACTCCACCTGGGCCAGCTGTGGAACATCAGTCACCAGATGTCAGGGAATTAAGCATGCTCTTGTATTTCCTGGACAACTTCATCCAGGTGGATTCTGGACACACATCCCCTTCAGAGAGACTTTCCCCTTGTTGGAATGGCATCTTCTGCCCCTGCATCTGCAGAAAGGGAGATGCAACCTTCTGCAGTCTGAGCACTGGTGGCCTGCCTGGAGTGGTTTGATACTGATACAGCTTTGATGTGTCCCCCAAAAGTTCATGTGTTGGAAACTCAATCTTCAAATTCAGATGATAATTGCACTTAGAAGTGGGACCTTCAGGAGATGAGTAGATGGGGTAGTAAAGGTGGGGCCCAATTACAGCATTAGTGGCCTTATAGAAAGACGAAGAGATTCTAGCCAGCATGCTTGCTTGTTTTGCTATGTGATGTTCTCTGTTACATTAGGATGCAGCAAGAAGCCCCTGCCAGCTGCCAGTGCCATGCACTTGGACTTCTCAGCATCTAGAACTGTGACCCAATTAACTTCAGTTCCTTATAAATTACCCAGACTGTGGTACTCAGTTACAGCAATAGAATACAGACCAAAAGAGATCCTTTGGCATTATGACTTCTCAATGACTTCTCTAGATCAGAATCTTCTGCCTCCAGGTTATGCACAGAGTTTCACCAAAAGATAGTAAAGTCAAGTCACAAACCACATACTACTACTGCCAAATATGTTTAGTTAAAAGATGGCCTTTGTTATAAACTCTAGGTCCTAAAGAACTTACCACTTGGGAAATAAAACACCCTCTTAAATTGAAGAATTGAGACAAGATGTACAACTATAAAATAACCAGAGATGCTGTCTAGAAGCTTCTGCTTCTGCCAGTAAAACAGAAATCTTTCAATGATGGCAGGTGTTGCTGCAAGGAAGCAGAATCCTTTCCCTACACCCACATGATTATGAGGTTCTTAAGCCAACAGCTTGAGAAATTTAGAGTTCCTCCAATATATTTTAAACCTCCACACCCAGGGATTTCTTCTGAAATTTTATTTTTTTTATTTTTATTTTTTGGTACTCTTCTGAAATTTTAGGAGAGCTTATATACCATCTTCTTGTGGGCCTCATTACCTCTCAGAGCTATTCAACCCCTCAAGGTCTCCATTTTCCCTCTACAGGGGATGAGAGGTTGGATATGGCCCCCATCAGTCTAGATTTCTGTGGAGCAAGAGTCCAGGATCAGATAAAGTAGAATTGGTGAGAACATTCCTCTGGCTTAAGATGCTCAGGACCCCTGAGCCCCAGCCTACAGTGCTATTCAGAGGTGCTGGAACCTGTAAGAGGTGGAGCTTGGTGGGAGGAAATTAGGTCATTTGGGGAATGTCCTTGAAAGGGATATTGGGACCTAGGTCCTTCCTTTCTCTTTCTTCCTTTCCTGCTGCCACCATGTGGTGACTATCTTTCTTTGCCATACACTTCTGCCACAATGTACTACCTACCCAAATTCCCCAAAGCACCAAGG
The DNA here is from genome assembly GCF_053883595.1 of Heterocephalus glaber. Taxonomy (NCBI): domain Eukaryota; kingdom Metazoa; phylum Chordata; class Mammalia; order Rodentia; family Bathyergidae; genus Heterocephalus; species Heterocephalus glaber. The sequence continues at coordinate 17,297,238 of NW_028258351.1, read as the reverse complement.
ACAATCTATCATGAATTGAAATTCCTAAATCCATGAGCCAAAATTAACTGTTCCTCCTAATAAGTTGATCATCTCAGATATTTTGTTACAGTAATGGAAAGCTGACTAGTATATTGTTCAGATGATCTTTGGTAGGCTCTGAGTGTTTTATTGTGGGGTCTCCTTTTATATGTCATAATCACCAAGCATCTTTTGTTCATTTGGGCTCTCTGCTTTTATGTCTGAGTAAACAGATGTGGATTAGCATACAAGTTGTGATCTGGGGCAGAGGTGGTTTGAGAGAAAATAGTACTCACTGTTGAGCTGCTGATGGTCTCTGCTGTGGGCAAGACCATTCCTTTCTTTTTCTTTTTGGTTTTGGCTTTGGTTTTATTTTTTGTTTTTTGTTTTTGTTTTTTGAGACAGAAACTCGCTGTGTAGCTCAGGCTGCCTTTGAACTCACTATGTATCCCAGGCTGGCCTTTAACTTGCAGCGATCCTTATGCCTCAGCCTCCCTAATGTTGGGATTACAGGCATGTGCCACCACACCAGCAAGACCATCCCCTTCTTATCAGGTCCTAAGAGGACCAAAAATACTTTCATATATCCTAAAACAGCTTGAATGACCAAAAATTACTGAAAGATCCAGTAATAAAATCAGAATCCTGTAATTAGAAATGTCCTTAGAGTAAATTAGTTCAGCATCCTCCACTAGGCTAGGGATTTCTGCTTTATCCTTACCAAGACATAGTGAATTTTTCTTGTACAGTCCAAGTGATAGGGAGCTCATTACTCCCCAAACTAAGCATTCAATTTCTGGGCATCTCCAATGATATCACTTTATCCAGTGAGAAAATGGACCACTACAGAGCTGAAAGTGGTCCCCCTAGAGGTTACTCACCAAAAGATGAATCTTGGGTTATCAGTTCCATCTTGCAGAGATTTATAAAGTGAGTTCATTCACTAAAACGTTCTTGTTTCTAAGCCAAAGAGCCTCAAGGCCAATAACTGTTCTGCTAAGCGCATGGCTTCTAGGTTCTTCCTCATCTTAGAAGGCTCCTGTACAACTCCATACTTTAGATCTGACCTGAGTAACACAAAATTAACAGTTGTGGACTTCTGCCTGAAACTGCAATGCCTTTAGAAAGGGCATTTGTTTACCGGTTATTTTCTAGGGAGAGAAAGAGTATGGTTCAGTTACTTAAGCTCAGATCAAGTCACTGTTAAGGCTGATCTGGCTCTGAACCTCTGTGTCAGAATTAATGCCCTATTTACTATCTGCTTTTTTCAGGGCCTTTTAATGGAATATCAGAGGAAAACTAGCCCTCATATATAACCCATTTCAGCTTCTCATCCCTCTTTACAGATGGAGAAGAATGAGGCCAGAGAGAGGCATAGAATTTCACCCCTTTGGAGAAAAAAATCAAATCTTCTGGTTCTCAGTTTCAGTGAGACCATATTTCATCTGAAAGAGGGACACTGAGGACCCCTGAGTGTCAAAGGTTCCTGTTGTCCCCAAAGAGCTTTGCCCCATGGAATGTGGAGTCCAATCATCTTTCCATTGTCCGTGAGGACACTACCACCTGCCTTGACCTCCCCTCAAAGCCATGAACTTATCACTACAATGGCAAGATTAAAAGAAAATCTGTTAATATTCAAGCAAACTTGCTAAACAAGCAACTCTTTCAGGGTGACTATTTATCACAATTTATGATGGCAGATTATCTTTCTGATTCCCCCAGCACATGTCTCCAGAGGAAATTAGATACAGTACTTTCCTTAAGCAGGGCCAGGAGAAAATGTTTCTATAAATACTTAACAACTTGTCAGGGAAGATTACAAATATTGGCACGTCCTTCACAATGTCATGTTGGTTATTGAAGCTGTTGTAAGAAATCAGGATGGTATATTTCCTTCATGCTGTAAGGTAGCACTCCATGTCTGAGGCCAGAGGAGGTACATACTTGTTTTTTTTTGGTACTGGGGATCGAACTCGGGACCTTGAGCATGCAAGGCAGGTGCCAGAACCACTGAGCTATATCCCCAGCATGGAGGTACGTACTTGTAAAGGCAAAAGCTCTGAGACCAGATGCCAGACCAGGATCCTGACATCCTCTTCATCCGTCTGCCCCCTAGGCTAACAAGAGCATGAATTTAGGGGGTCAGAGAGCCCTGGAACCACTGGCTTCACTATTTCTCAATGGACTTTGAGCAACTCCCCTAGCTTCTCAGCATCTCAGTTTTCTCTTCTGAATGACAATACTGTGAAATGTACCAAGGCATCACAAAGATTAGATGAGGTATTGTTTGAAAATCTCCTGACATGTGGTGGATGAGCCAAAAATACAGAGCCTGTTTTCTCCTCCTCCCAGACCAGCAAGAAGACCACTGCCATCAACAGACCTGGGATGCACTAATCTCCATTTTCTTCTAACTTTCAATGTTGCTTAGGAAAAATTTGACAGCCATGAGACTAATAAAATGTAATGTTTCTCAACTTACTGAGGGGCAGGAATTATTCTAAGGGTTTCAAATAGATTAATTCATTCATCCTTACAGCCACCTTATGGGGGTCATGGTAGTACCACCCCTTTTACAAAGAGGGAAACTGAGGCAACCTGACATATTCAAGGTCACACAGGTAGAAGTGATGGAGCTGAGACTGCCCTCAGACTGCAGGACTCACGTATCTGGCTGTGTGAAGGGCTGGTTCTCTTTGCTGATAATCTCCCTTCAGTTCCTTTAAGGATTTCCTCTAGATCCTTTATGTTCTGGACTTTTATCATCAAGGTTCTAGGTATGGATTTTTTATTTATCCTGCTTAGCACTTTGTAGAACTTTTAGATCCATAGACTTATGTGTTGTTCATTCAAGTTCTGTGAAATTCTTAGCTATTCTCTCTTTAAGCACAAACTTTCAGTTGTATCTCTTTTTATCCTTCTATAACTCCAATAGGGGTGTATTGGAGTTCTTGCAGTTGCTTTTCATGTTTTTTAGCCTTTCTTTCATATTTTTAAACCTCTAATCTCCTTTTTGCTATGCTGTGTTTGATCTTTGCATTTTCAAGTTAGGTCTTTGATTATGTCCAGCATTCCGGTCAGTTTCTCTACTAAATTTTTATTACCTCCAAAATTTTATTATCTTTCATTTTCATTTCTAAGATTTCTAATTTTTTTCCATAGCTTTTCTCTTTTCATTCTTTTTGTTTATTTCTTGTGTCTTGGTTTATAAGACATTACCGAAAATCCTCGCAGTGAACCTCGGTCTCCTATGAGGCAGTAGGACATCCAAGAGATAGGAAAGAGACAACGAAAGACACAGAGACAGAGACTTGAGAGAAGGTGGGTCTTGGGCTGATCTAAGTTGCTCTGGGCAGCAAAGACAAAAGACATCAAGGACATCCAGTGTTTATTCATTACAAGCGTGGGAAGGAGGGAAGCTGGGCCGGCCTCCAGACACCTGCTGATAACAGTATCAAAGGCAGGGGCACTAGCATATCTTTTGCAGAAGAGAACAAACGGCTAATTCGGAGGGGAAGAATTTAGTTGGAGTCAGTTGACTTTGGCTGGAAGTGAATTCAGGCTATGTGGTTTTGGTCTCTACTTACTTCTGTTTTACTGCTTTGTGCTGCTATTTTTTGTAGGAACCTTAAAAAAAGCAAATTCCTCTTCATTATTTTTTCTTAATGTTAGAAAAGTTTGGGGCAGAAAGTAGTTTTGTTGTATTAGTCTACCATCTTGAACCAGAAACTCTTCCCAATATTATGCCTTGTTAGAATGAAGTAAGTAGTACAATAGTTCCTCCTTATCAATTGGCGATACATTCCAAGCCCCTAGTGGATCCCTAAAGCCAAGGGTGGTACTAAACCTTATATAAAAACACCATGATACTATGATAGTTGATCTGATAGCTGGTTGGCTACTAAGTGCTAATGTGTGAACAAAGGGATGATTAACAGCTCTGATGGTATGGACCTGGATGCTATGAAATTTCACAGTACTACTCAGACCAGTATGCAATTGAAACCATATGCATTGTTCATTTCTGGAATTTTCTATTCAATATTATCAGAGTATAATTGACCATAGATAACTGAAACTGCAAAAAACCAAAATTGCAGGCAAGAGGGACTACTGTATATACAAAAGCATGTATGTAACCTTGGCCATAAATCACAATATTACATAATAATTGTGAATATATCTATGAACTGATACACCATTTAGGTACTAGAACAAGACCAGTGCCATGAAGCCACTGTGTATTCCTTACAGGTGTTATCTCTTTGTTTCCCTCTATCCCCAGGTAACTTCTTGGATATTTTCTACTTCTTTGCAGGAGGGAGGGAGTCTCCATTCCATTATTTTTCACCAAATTGTTTTTATGCAGAGAAGCATATAACAGTAGCTCTTTAGAATAGTGGTCCAAATTTACAAAAACAATTATGAAGGGAAAACAATTAAAACCCACCAGCACATAAATAAATTAAATTAATAGAACAGGATTTGGGAAAGGATGAAAATTTGTAAGGAAATTTTCTCTATAATATAGGAGATATTCTCAATCAGGGGCAAACGAAAGTCCTGTTCAAACAGTGATGTTAGACAATTTGTTATCTATTTGCAACATAATGAATTATAGATCCATATCTCCCACTTTACATAAAAGTGAATCCTTAATGTCCAACCAGACTATGGCAGAGGTGGGGCTGGATGTTTCTTTGCAGGTGTGTGATATCTCCCCTGGTCAGATCTATGTCGGTCCAGGTTCCAGACTGATGATGAGAAAGATGTGGTAAGAGCACAGGAGAGAGACCTTTGCAAGTAGAAAAATAACTATACAAGTTTATGGAGTCTCACTGGCTGCTAGATCCTGCTTTATGTCGTCACAGCCCTGCCTGCCTGTGGCTGTGCTCAGGAAGGCCCTGGGCTACGAGCATTCCTTTGAAAAAGAAGTTTGTTCTGATTGAGATCATAATTAACAGTGTCTGCACTGATGCCTTTGATAGTGAGCTAGTGGTATGGGGCAAACCTGGCCATTTATCAAGTGTACACATTTGCATTATTCAGCGGGTTAGGGGGCCACATTAATGAATCACTTTTTTATTTGATTGTAGCTCTCACAACCCAGTAGAACTCTTGAGCCCCCCCCCCCTTTTCTCTTTCCAAGATTTGGCTTCCAGAGGGGCTTTCCAAAGAGACCTGTTATTTTTAGATGTAATTAAAATCACAACATACAGTATCATGGAACCCATTTTTGCTAACTGATCTGCAAGCAGATTTTTTTTTATTAAACTGACTGTAAAGCCTTTTTAATTTGGGGGTATTTAGAATGTTCAAGGAGAAAGCCACCCTTACATTTATGTCAGATGACAGCTAGTCAATGGGGAGAGAAAAAAAACCCACATTGGCTCTGTCGATCTCTGTGCTTTCACTGCACTAAATTACGGAATTAATAGGCTCTTAGGAAAGACTGACACACAGTTACTGTGAGAAAGACAATTAGATGTGGAAACTCACTTTCCTCACCACACTTAATTTTAACTGGAGCCTTTGAGACTCCATAAATCTCCTTCCTGTTTCCTCTCCACTTTTCCTACGTTCTTCAGAGAAACACCTAGAACATTTAAGAGGCTTCTCCCTGCACCCAATCTCTACCATATGTTGAGCTTTTGTTTTGTCATGGAAAATTTCTTTTGAGGTTAAGAAGGATTATAAATACAATATATTTCAGGGGCTTCCTATAGGGTCTTCCTGTTTCTGTGTGGACCTTTTCTGTTCTGGCTGGGTTTATGCAGTCAGTCACTTATTTATTCACTTAGTAAACACTGTTATCTCTCCAGGTGCTAACGAGATTGGTTGATCTCACTCTTTCTAGTTTCAGTCTAAGGGAGATATAAGCAGGTACCCCCTGCTGGCAGGGGATATATTCCAAGATCCTCAGTGCATGCCTTAAATCATGGGCAGTACCAATTCTATATATACTATTTTCCCTGCTCATCATACCTATCACAAAGTTTAATTTGTAAATTAGGCACAGGAAGAGATAAATGACAACTAATGGCAAAATATAACCACAACAATATATAATCCACTATAATAAAAATTATATGAACATGGTCTCTCTCTCAAAGTATTTTTTATACTGTCCTCACCCTCCTTCACCTTGGGATGATGTGAGATGACACACTGCCCACATGATGAGATGAAGTGAGGTAAATGATATAGCTTTAGGCTACTCCGTAAGGGTTACTTGAACTCAGGTATGCAATACCATGACAGTCAATCTGACCTCAAGATGACTACAGTGTGAATAGTGGCTGGGTGGCATATACAGTGTGGAAGCTCTAGACAAAGGGATGATTCACATTCTTGATGGAACAGAGAAGGACTGTGAGATTTCATTATGCTGCTCAGAATGGCACAGGATTTATGAGTTGTTTTAAATCTGGGATTTTCCATGTAATATTTTCAGACTACGGTGTACCATGGGTAACTGAAACTGTGGATAGTGAAACCTCAGATAGAGTGGAACTACTGCATATAGTTGGGGCAACATAGAATGAGCCAGAAGTACCTGGAGGAAGAAGTAGCTCACACTCAAATGCTGTTGTGTCTCTTCACACCCCTCCATCCTGTCCTGTGGCTTCTGTCTGCAGGTGCTCAGCATTAACCCTGGAAAAAGCAGTCATTTGTTGAATGGGTTCCCAACTGATGCAACCTGCTAACCTTTTAGTCAAGTCCTTCCAACTTTGTGCATCCAACTCAAATTAGGCTACTCTCTCTTCCACATGTCCTCATAATTAAATGCAAAGAAAAATACTTTCTGAAGAGCATAATTTAAAAAAAAATCCTGCTTTTTCCTGCTGTTCAGCAGTCAAGCATTTGTCATATTTTAGTCCTTTAACCACTAGTCATTTCTGACTAATATCCAGCAGGCAGACATGGGGTAAGATTTCTAAGATGATAAATGCTTCCCTTCTTATCTTTTGATATCTAGAAGTAGAAATTTTCAAGGAAAAAGGGTTTTATACCAAGACGACCATAAATCTCATTGTGTTCACAACAGAAGGCTGACCAGAGGAGTTTATTAAATCCGTAAAGGATTTGATGTATATCAAACTGTTACATAAAGTCAATACTTTGGAGAGAAGCAGACAATAAATACTCAGCAAAAGGCAATATTTCTATCAGGGAGAAGGCAATCACATAAAGATTAGGGGGAGCAATTTCAATATTGCCTGTTTCTCTGAAGTAAGGAGACAGGTCTTGTTTTCCAGAATGATCATGGGACAATGAATGAGGGTGGGGCTTGGCTAATTCCATTGTCAAGTGCAAACTAAGTGTTATGGACTGAACATTTCTGTCCTACCTAGCCAGTTCATATATTGATGCCCTAACCTACACTGTAGCCATAGACAGAGATAGAACTTCTAAAGAAGTAAGATTAAATGAGGTCAAAGGGTAGGGCCCTGATCCAACAGGGTTAGTGCCTTAAATAGAAGAAACAGCAGAGAGTGCTCTTTTCTCTCTTCTTTTCTCTTTTCCTACATGCACAAAGAAGAGGCCATCTAGGTACACAGTGAGTTGGAAGCTAGCTACAAACCAGAAGAAGAGTTCTATGAGAAAAATCAACCATGCTGGCACATTGATCTTTGATTTTCAGGCTCCAGAACTTGAGAAAATAAATCTCTTAAAAATTATCTTTATTTTAAACAATTTTAAAATATACATAAAATTTACTGTTTTGAACATTTTTAAGTGTACTATCAGTGCCATTACGTAGATTCACATCATTGTGCCACTATCATCATTATTCAGAATTCTTTCATCATCTCAAACTAAAACACTGTACCATTAAACAATAATTTTCCTTTCCTCCTCCCTCTGTTCTATGTATTTGAACATTTAGTACATCATATAAGTGAAATCATACAATATTTGTTCTTTTTATCCAACTTATTTCACTTAGTGTACTGTCTTCAAGATTCATCCACATTGTAGAGTGTGTTAGGATCTACTTCTTTAAGGCTGAATAATATTCAATTGTATGTACATATCAGACTTTGATTTTCTTCATTCATCTATTGATGGCTGGTTGAGTTGTTTCTATCTTTTGGCCATTGTAAATAATACTATTAGGAAATTGGTATATTCTTTTGGAATATACTTAGAAGTGGAATTGTTGCCAAGAAGCTTCTTAGAATTCATTTTTAGGACTTTTGAAGGTCATTATTTTATTTTCAGAGAAAATAAATGTGTTTTTAAGTCACCCAGTCCATGGTACTTTCTTGAGGCAGGTCCAGTGGACTAAGACACTGGGTGACCTTTGTGGGGGAAGGGTGTTCCCATTTTGCAGGTGGTAAGATGCCCACCTCGTTCAACATGCCTTGTGCAGACTGGAAACGGAATGAAAACTCTTCACTCTCTTTCTGTTGTGCCACTGTCTACATAGATACAGCTGCTGTACTTATTCTCTTCTGTGCACTTTCAGATTCCATTTTAAGTGATTTCTTGAGAGAATCCTCACATTAAACTTTAAAGAGTAATGCATGATACTCCTACTTTTCATCTGGAAACCCTGAAGCTCAGAAATGTTGATTTACTTGCCTTTGGTCACCAAGTTTATAACTGTAGTGATTGAGATGGAATTCAATTTTGATAGTTTCTAGAATGACCATCCTGTTATTCTGGATCTTAAAGTCATCTTTCTCCTTCCAGTGAGACATCCAAGGCTTAGAGTTATACTTGGCAAGGCTAACACTACGGAATGGGAAAGGACAGTTTAGTTAATTGCATAAATATTTGTCAATATAATACTAAGTACCTGGATAATTGCATGTATTCAAATAGTTTATTTCATTTTCTGTACTTCAGCCAGCTTTTCTTAAGTGGGACTAAATGTACTTTGAGAAGACAAAGCATTTCTTTTCCTTCCTTTCCTCCCATTTCCCCCACTCCATTCTTTTAATGATCTCACTCCCTTTCTCTTCGTAATGTGTGTAAGAAAATGAATCGTGGAAGAGATCCTTGAGTGGACCACAGTGATGGCCTGAATATAGAGGGATCACTGCTGAGAGAGTATCTGCCTCACCTCCAGGAGCGGTTATTTCCTCACGTTTTTGTATGTCACGTTTTGATCTTTCCAACAGGTCTATGGGCAATTTGAGGTGGCTCTGTTCTGATGCCCTTTTCCCCATGCTAAATGAAGATGCCCAGAATGGAGAATGCTCTTGGTGAAGGCATTCCTCCCTTTCCAACATTCCTGGTTAGGCCACACCCTTCATGCAGGATCCTTTCAGTCTTAGGAGTTCTTTGCTGCTTCTACTTCCAGCTTGAGGAGAAGCCATTATTGCCAAAATGGAAGACCAGGTTTTGAGGTCCCCTTACTGACAGCTGTTCTCCTCTGGAATCTTACTATCCCTCTCAGGTCAGTCAGGCAGCTGAGCTAGGAACCTACCACCATTCTAGGACCACAGACCTCTCATTTCCTTCCTTCAGTTCTACAGGAGCTTTCTTTTAATCTGTGTGTCTCTTTCTCCAAAACACCATCTTTACCAGAAAATCTCACCATCCTCTTCTACTCCATCTATGAACCCTCAAAGCCTTCTTCAGGGCTGAGGAAAACCCAAACCAGAAATACATCTTTTGCTTTTGGCCTGACATGTACCTCTCTGAAGACCATAAGTCTAGAGTTGACTTCCAATAGTTGACTTGAATAAGAAAAAATTAGAAAACATAGGTAGAAAAAAAATCAAAGCCTTACAATATTCTATGGCCACATGTACATGAGTACACACATATACAAGTATGAATGTGCACATTGTAAATACTATTCATAAGGGTCTGTATGTGTATGTGCATGTGAGTATTTGCATATTTTCTATGTGTATATGAAGGTGGATATATGACAAAGGCCCCCAGTCTGGCTCTAACGTGGTCACTTAGAGTCAGTCTTTGAATTCTGTTATTCCTCGCAGAGTGCAGCCTCAGAAGCCTTGGAGCCAGCTCCTGGTCTACTGAAGGACTGAGTGACTAGGAGCCATTAGAAGTGGTGGGGAGAGTAGGCTCCTGATTGGATCTGTCTTCTATTCCTGGTTAGCCCTACCTTGAGCCCCATCATCTGACCTTCAAGGCTCCTTCCTCATGCCTCCCTTTCCATGCAATTTATGTCTTTAGGAACAATAATTCAAAATGAAAGCTTATGATTGAATTTCCATGTGGCCACAGGGCAGCCTCATATTCAGAGTGGGAAGTGAGGCTCTGACTTAAAGGAATTGAAGCCCCTCAGCTATCTGCATGGGATCTGCCACAGCCCTTTCCAAAGGTCAGAATGAGGGCTGCAGCACCATCTTCATCCAGAGGAGCACTGAAAACACAGGCTCCCAATATCCACTACTACCCTCTGCCTCCGGGGCTCTGGTGTACAATTTCCCAGGTGACCCCTAGCTAAAAGCTACCATAATATGACACTCTTCGCTTGATCCTGTCTTTCCTTAGCCACCTGGCACACTTGATTGGCCCATGGATTAGGAATATAATTTGTCACCTAGACCAACAGCCTGCTACTGTGATGATTGGGACCTAGCCAGCTCTGCTGCCTCAACTCCATGGGGCCAGACCAATAACATACTTCTTATCTACCTCATTCTTCCTGCTACCTAAAAGTTAAAACACTAGCTTCAAAAGCAAAAACCTTTACATAAATGCTGCCATCCAGTATTTATCATTTAAAGATATTTTTATTCTACTATTTCAAATTAGTAATGTAGATGCCAAATTCTAAAAGCAAAAAAATGGTCAGAACAGAAAGGATCACTCCCACCTCAAACTCACTATCACTTCGAGGCAATCACTGTCAACAGTTTCATATGTCTGTTTCCAAAGGGTTCTACAGACTTAAAACTATGAGCTCTGTGTAATTTCCATTATTGGATGGTTTGGCCCTGAAAAGGCCTGGCAATCTCATGTGGATTGACCTAATACAAGCATATTCTTAAATACAGTATTTGGCTCAATGATTTGAATCACCATTTGCAGGGTATATTGTTTGTCTGACTAGGGAAACTGAAATATTTGTTCTCTGCCCTTCCTCTGATCTTTTTCCTATACAGGATAGAGTGGGGTGTGCATGGAGGTTGGGTGATTCCTTTGCCCAATGGGTTCCCATGTAGATTTTGGGACCAATGATTGGTGGGAGAGTGGCTATGGGAGGAGGGGAGAAGCCAGAGCATTCTCTGCCTCTCCTTAGTCCCTCCCATCTCTGGATCATCTTTGCCGATGTCTGCATTTCTGCTGTAGCCTCAGCTCCTACAAAGCAGCTTGCACAGTGGTTCTGATTCTTATGGGTAGCCTCATTTCAAGTCTTCAAAATTTCAGTTCCTACTGGAGGTCATGGCTCCTGGGATTTAGAAATAAAACCTCCTTTCTTTTTCCTCCAGGTCTGGGAGAATTTTCTACTCTGTAGCCAAAGAGAGCCTTCTAAATAGAATCTGTTCATGCCACTCTTCTGTTTCAAATGTAGCCTGGGCTTTCCATGTCCTTCTGATGACAACCAAAGCCCTCTCTGTATAGTATGGTCCTTTGAATGAATCTTGTACTTCTCCTTCAGCGCCCTCTGCCATTGAGGGCCAGACATGCAGAAACAACCTTCCCTGTTTGCACCAGCTGTGTCTTATCTTTGAGAATTTAATGGAATCCTTTTCTCTCTCCTTCTACCCCATCATTGTCCAACCCTACTTATCCTTGGAGTCTCATCTTAGATGCCATTTTATCCAGGAAGCTTTCCAGGATATGCTATGTTTCTCTGTGATCTCATTTCTCCTCTTCCTGTCCCTCTTCCCTTAGACTATAAGCTCCAGGAAAGCAATGGATGTGTTTATATCATTTGCAGTTAAATTCTCTGTTGTTTGTTCATTGCCTGCCACCTAGTAGGGACTCAAATGCTTGCATCCTTGCCTGTGGAGCCTGACTATTCACAAACCTGAAGAGGTAGGGAATTAAATGCCTTCATTGTATTTGGCTGCAGCACACTGCTGGCCTGAATGTGGAGAAAGGCCTCTTTCCTCTTGACTGAAAATTGCTCACTGCTCACCTGTATCTGTGGTGTGGCACTCAGATATGAATTTCCCTTAGCACATCTCAAGAAGTGCTGGTCTAGTTCTTAAGGAAACCTTCCCTTGGCACATGTAATTGGGCAATGCATAGATTTGGAGTGCAGTGACCTTAGACATGGCCTCCCAGTTAGTTCAGAGGTTGGAACATGGTGTTAATGAAGGCAGAGTCACAAGGTCAATCCAACCCCAGAAAGGGGATTATCAGAGAGCAAAGCATAACAAAACAGTACTCTTCCACATTGAGCCTGGCTGTGTCCTAGATTGGGTCCAGCTGCTGCCACAGCCTGAGAGCCCCAGAACCAGATCATTGTTCTTTCTGTAACTCTTTAGCTGTCAGATTAGATGTTCTTGTGGCTGCTGCAATACCCAGATGGGTTCTGAAATTCCTCCAAAGTTACTGAGCCAGTAACACTGGAACACAGATGCAGGCATGGGAGATAAGGCATATGCCCATTGCCTGTACTTACACACTGAGGTTAATTAACTTGGCAAGTAGGAGTTGGACTTTTGTTATGCTTCAGCTTCTGTGCTACATGCCAATGGCACACAGAATAGTTCCCACTGTCAAAGAGCTTAGTGTTGGGCTGCAGAGCAGGATAGAAAGATAAGTGGTGGTCATGGTCATGGGATGGTGGAGACCTCTCAAGGGTGCCCCAGAAGACAGAGGGTCATGGTGGACATGCTGCCTCCTGGATTGTGCAAGGCTGCAAGTGAGAAGCATTGGATGCAACTGTCAGAGAAGGTCACTTCAGGTGGCAAATTCACCTTCAGAGGAAGCACAAGTGTGTGGGGTATAGGTCAAAAAGCAGAGTGGTCCCAAGAATGAGTCACTCCTTGGTCATCTGACTGTATAAGACATTGTTCTTCATAACCCCACCCCCCAACTTCTCAGGGCAAGCACTGTGTTGTGAGGACAGAGGTGCTGTCTCCTTTGTCTGCATTTTGGGGCAACATTAATCAGCAGGACAGGTAGAAGTCTGAAGGGAGATAAGCCAGGTCATTGTCAATAATATGAAGGAGAAAGGACAGCATGGCCCACTCTTTTTAGTATACTCAACAGTGTTTCCAAAGGCAGATTCCCTATGCCAGAAAATTTGAAGTAGTCCCTGTATTATTTCAATAGTCAAGAGTTTTGGGGGTGGGGATAGGACTTTTATTTGGATGCAAGTAACATTTAGGCCAAGTGACTTAAAATAATTACCTTAGTTCATGGTAAAATGAGTCTTGATCCTGTGGTCTCAGATGATGTGACCAGGACTCAGGTCCTTTAACTTTTGGCTCAGGATCCTCTATATTAGTTCCTCTCTCAGTAGTAATTTCCTCTTGAGGCCCTAAGTCTGTCAGTTTGGGGGAATTCTGTGTTCCTTGGTTCATGTTCGCTAGGAACATGGTATTTTTGCCCCCAAATAGCAAACAAAATACCTGGGCCTCAAGTGATTGTGTCAGCTTGGGTGACAAAATCTCCCAAGATATAGAGACACTCTGACTCATTCAGGACTGCCCATTTAGTGCTAGTGGAGGAGGGACCAGGAGCTGGCAAATGGATTCAGCTTCCTCTGAAGCACCAGGATGGACAGGAGAAAAATAGCTACCTGCCTGGAAGAGCAGTATGGTTAGCCAAGAGAGGAGAGGTTGGTGCTGGGTAGTACTAGACAGCAAGTGTACAGTCAGCAACTTCCTTCTGTGTGTCAAACTCAGAATCAGAGACAGGAAAGAAGTCAGATTCTAGGAAATCAGAGATCATGAAATCCAACATCCTCATTTTACAGGTCAGAAAATAAAGGTCAGAGAGGGAAAGAAAGGGTCAGGGATTGCATAACAGGACCATAGCAGAGATGGGATTCAAACTTGCTCTACTCAGGCTCATAATGGCACTTTCCCCATGATAACGCACAGGTAAGAGGCAAAGAAGCAAGGGTGGGGGGAAGAAGTGGCTGCTTTCTAGCTTCTTGCTTTTTTTCTTCCAGGAGGGCCAGGAATGGGCTGGGGGCATGTTCATCTTTGAAACAGAGCCAACATGGTGGTTTGTGCTTGCTGTGAAATTTTCTATAAGCTATCAATAGTGTAAAGATCAGAAAACAACAGTAAAAATTCTAACCATTCCAGTTAAGAGAGACTAAATGAATAGACATTTTCACCAAAGACTTGCAAATGACCAGTTAGCACATGAAAAGCTGTTCAACATCATTAGCCATTAGGAAAATGCAATTTGAGGCCACAATGAAATATCACTGCCCACCTTTCAGAATGGCTGGAGTTATAAAACAGTGACAGCACCAAATGCTGGTGAGGATGTGGAAGAATTGGATCATTCATACTGGTGGGAATGCATACTGGCACAGCCACTATGAAAAATAGTTTGGCAGTTTCTTAAAAAACTAAACGTGCAACTACCACATAGTCCAACAAATTACACTCCTGCATACTTATCCCAGAGAAATGGAAACTTCAGTGCACACCAAAAGCTATATGAAAATATTCATGGTGGTTTAATTTTAATAATTGAATCAGACCCTATATCTTCAACAGGTAAATGCTTAAACCAAATGGTACATCCATACTATGGAGTAGTTCTCAGCAATAAAAAGAAAGAAACTACTGATATACGTAACAACCAGGATGAATCCCCAGAAAATTATGCTGAAGGAATCTCCAAAGTTTGCAGAATGTATGATTCCATTTATATAACATTTTTTGAAATGGCAGAATTGTAGAAAAGGAGAACAAATTCATAGTTGACAGGAGTCTGTGGTGGTGGTGGTAGTGGTAGAAGGAGGTAAGGCCATAAGATGGGAGGTACTATCCAATATCTTGATTATAGCATTGTGTACATGGACCTATACAAGTGAAAAAATTAAATAGAACTTAATACATACACAAATGAGATCAAGTAAAACGGGGAATGTGAACAAGATTGATGAATCCTATCAATGTCTATACCCTAATTATGATACTATACTATGATTCTGTAAAATGTTATCATTGTAAGAAGCTGGACAAAATGTATAAGGATTACCTGTATTATTTGTTACAACTACATTGTGAATCAACTGTTATCTCAAAATTCTGTTTTCAAGAGCATAGGTTACTGCAAGGTTGTTTTCACTTTTGCAGGTAGTTGCATTTCTTTTGAGGACTTTGGGGCAGGATATCAGCTCTTGGTCATGGTTCTGAGGAGAGCCAGAGTAGCTTTTTTCGACAATTTTCCTTGTGCTTCCTGAAGCTGGAAGCTGGGCAGGTCCATTCATCATGAGCCCCTGCAGCTACTATTAAATACCTGTTGCCAACGAGAAATTCATCATGAATGGCCCTTAGGCTCCCTGGGAGGCAGAAATAAACAGCAAACACACATTTGAAGAAACCAAAGCCTTTTATGAAAGACAATTGGGCTGGGAAGTTTTTTTATTTTCTGAGTCCTTGGAAAAAGATCCCGACATAATCACTCCAGAGTCTAGGATAAATAAATACAGAAAGTGCTTCAGGAATGCAGCACTTCTGATGGGTTTTATCGATTGGCTCCCCTGTGTTTTTTTCAAAAAATTCTTCAGCTCCTTTGCTTTGGCCCAGCAACATGGACAGGATTGTTTTCATTACAGGAGGGCATTGCTTTGGAATGAAAGATGAAGTGGGCTATATTCCATTCTCACCTCAGGGCAGTGCAATGTCTGGGCTTGGAGAGACACTTCATTATTTTCAAACAAATATCATCTTCATTTAAATTTGTATTCTGAGCCAGAATGATCACTGGTGCTTTTTGTCACCCAAATGAAAGAACAATGAGCAGCCTAAGGGCCATTAATTTATTTCCAGAAAAAAAGTGGTAGTAGTTGTTCTCTCTCTCTCTCTCTCTCTCTCTCTCTCTCTCTCTGAGAGTGCATGCACACATATGTGTGATAGAAGCAGCAAAGTGAGAAACTCAGACTGACAGAGCTGCCTCTGGACGCTTCTGTCTCTTCTTCCAGGTGGGCATCATAGGCCTTGCTGATTTTGACCTCCTTTCTGGAGGGAAACAGAAATTCCTGGTGGTGCAGGGATGGAGTAAGAATCTGGCCACTCGGTAGGCACCATAGCAATGAGTTGGTGGCGTGGGAACCAAATACCTGTGCTGGACAATTCAATCACTTAAAACCCGTGCTGTGTGCTCTGGGTGCACACTGACTCTCTGGCACTCTATATTCTTATAGATGATGGGGGACACTAGCCTCAGTGGCCCGTAGCTCCTGTGTTCTATGACAGTTACTGTGCTTGTGGATTTCCCACATATACAGTTTCCTTCGATAAGCCCTGTTGGGGATGAGGGTAGGCCCAGGTAGTAAACTATAAGACAAACCTCCAGTCCATTAAGGCCCTGTTTCAATCACCCACTTAATTCTATTTGCACTTCTTGGTTTTCTTTCATCTTATTTTAACCTCCTTACTAATATCTGAGATCCACCACTGTGACTTCAGTTTGAACAGTTCTAGGGACAGGGCATTCTCTACCTTCCAGGCAGCTCAATTTAGATTATTGGGAAGTTTTGCTCTTGGAGAATTTTTTCTTCTGCTGAACAGAGACACATTTCCCTGCTAGTCTTCATTTTGTCCTCTGGAATCATGACTAAGGCTAATTTTTCTCACAAATGACAGCACTCAAGTGCTGAAGGATGATAATCAAGACCCCTTAGTCTGGCCCTCTATAGAATCAGTACTCTCAGGCCCGAATCATTTATAGGATGGAGTCAGGAGAATCTTTATCATTTGATTTGGTTCTTATAAATAAGTTATATAGCTAAAACTGTCCCTTCTTATATATATAAAATTGATCATAAAAGTAATATAAGATTACTCCAGAAAATTTAGTTATTAGGGGAAAAATCACTCTGAAACACCCATTTGTAACCTAAATCTTACTTATATTTTGGAAGTTTTTTCTGTATTTTTTCTGTGTGTCATTTATAGTACTCAAGCATAGACTTGGATTTTTGTTTTACTTCTTTCTCCACTTGATATCATATAAAAATTGTTTTGCAGGTGTCCTCATAGTCTTCATATTACTATTTTTAAAGGATGTGTACTCTCCCATGTACTGATATACATATAGCATGAAGGATTGTTTTTCTTAAAGATCTTGCTCCTAAAGATCAGTCAGTATCCTGAAACAACTAATCTTCCCAGACTGGCTACAGCCCAGGGGTCTTTCCCCTGGCAGCCTACAGCCACACTAGACCAGTTCTGCTATGAGCAATAGGACTCCAGGTTCCCAGGACCTTGTTGGTTCTATGAATAGAAGGCCATAGTATCTCATCAGCTTGGGCTCTAGGAAATGTTTATCCTTCCATGACTATTGCATATTCCCAACCTTGTTCAAGTTTACACTTGTTAGAGAATTTTCCCTTTACTTCAATTTCTTACAGTTTAGAAATACTTTTTATTTTGAAATAATTACAGATTCATAGGAAGTTGCAAAAAAAAAATGTACAGTAGGTCCTGTGTTTCCTTCATTCTTTCTTTCTTGGTGTTAGCATCTTGCATCATTGTATGATGCCAATAACCCTGAAGAGCTGTGTGATCATTTTCTCATCTTTTAGAGCAGAAAGAAGCAAATGAAGGCCTACAAGCCAGATTAACTTGCTACCTGTTCTTTTATCTCTTTTCACTTGCTTTTATAAATATATTTCTATTGGAACATAGTCCTTCATTTAAGTGTTCTCTATGGCTGTCCTCATGGTACTACAGTAGAGTGAGTAGTTATGTCAAAGTTATGTAGCCTCAAAAGGTGAAAATACTCTCTGGCCCTTTATAGAAAAACAAATCTGAGGTCTCGTGTGTGAGTCAGCTTTCTGTAAGTATAACAAAGTAGCTGAAATAAATGAATTATAAAGATAAAAGGTTTATTTTGGTTTTATAGGTTCTAAGTTATGGTCAGGAGGACCTATTTCTTTTAGGCCTCTCTTGGGGATATTTGATGGCAATGGTAGAGCAAACTGCTCACCTCATGTTTAGGAGGAAATAGAGGAAGACAAAAGGCCCTGGGTCCCACAATCCCCTTTGAGGACATTGACAGGTCCCCAAGTTGGACAGCCACCCAAGCAGACCTGCTACACACATCCACAGGAGCACAGAGATAACAAGAAGCCAGCAGCCACCCTGCTGCTCTCACCATTGCCCTGTTCATCAGTCAGCCCCAGGCCCATCACCCATGGGACTCTAAAATTTTCCACCCTCTTTAGCAGTGCTCTCTTCCCCTACCTAAAATGCCCTATATTAACCATGGGCACCCTCCTCTCAGTGCCAATGACCTTCTCGCCCTTGGCCCATCTGCACCCAGGTGGCAATAAACTCATCACATGTTGCTTAGACTTTGCCTGCCTCAGTGGTCTCAATCGTGCCTCTGTCTGACTTTACAGACGTACTCCCAGTAACCTAGAGAACTCCCACAAAGCCCCACTTCCTAAAGCTTTCACCACCTCTCAACAGAGCCACCCTGGGAATCCAGCCTTTAACACATGGGCCTTTGGAGGATATTCAATTCCAAACTCTAGCACTTCTGTTTTAAAGAAAGATGTTAAAACACCTAAGGGGCAAAGATGAAATATCATCCATAAAATTATAGGACAACTATATATGACTGGAATGGACTTTGTGTAGCTTCCAGTTCACAAAGAGGAAAATATTTACTGAAATAGAACAAGACAATCTATGTATAAAATGACGAGCACCAAAAGAAATGATTTGAAACAACACAAAAGACTACAAGATCAAATATCTCTATGATTAAAATAAAATAAATAAGGCAAACTTAGTTATTAAAGTAAAAATTCATACTTGGTTAAAAAAATTGAAATATAAATTGTGTATTAGATGAATTTGAAAATATGATCAAAGATTGAATTAAAGGAAGTTGTGATTAGATGATTAGACATAGTCTTATCTTCCTCCAAGGACTGACTACAAGAGCAGAAGAAAAAGAAAGTATAATCAAGAGCCAGGGATTTAGCTCAGTGGTTCTGCCACCTGTCTCGCAAGTGCAAGATCCCAAGTTCGATCCCCAGTACCAACAACAACAAAAAAGAAAGTATAATCAACAATGTCAGAGAGAGCAGGTGAAGTTTCAGCAGTGGAAAGGAGACTTAAACAAATTAATATAAAATAGAAGAGTGGTAATAAGCAGTGAAAAGTAAAGAAAGCTACAGTGTGGAGTCAGAGTTGAGGGATACAGATGAAGCAGATTCCCATTTGCTTCTACAACCCAGGGAAATTTGAGATGCTGAAATCCTAGATAAGCTGAGTGGGATAATAGTCTGAAGATACAGGTTAATTCAACATCTGCTTGCTCAGGTCTCTTTTCCTTTTCCCTCTGCAGAACATCTGTGTTATAGCCTGAGTTTTAAACGTCCTCTATGCTCATGCCTGTGATTCTGTTAGGAGGTGGTGGAACTTTTAAGTTGGCACTTAGCGGGAAGAGGTAACATCACTGGGTCATGGCCTTGAAGGGCATATCTGGACTCTGGCCCCTTTTTGTTTCTTTTGACATGAGCTTCTGCCATGATTCTCTGCCTCATCACAGGCCCAAAGTGACAGGGCCAAGCAACTATGGATGATGGCCAAACAACTGAAATGGTGAACCAAAATAAACCTTTTCCTTCTTTTAAGTTGATTTTCTCAAGTATTTTGTCACAGTGATAGAAATCTGACTAACACAGTCTTGCAGTCATCATTGTTCTTTTAAAAAATCTATTGAGAGACCTCAGAGAAAAAACTGTCTCCTCTTCCTGTCATTCAATTCTCAAAGTTTTGGCCATCTTCCACTTTAATCACTCCAAAGCAACACTCATGTGTGACTCACCCCTGCCCATGTATTTAGAATGTCTTGCAACCTTATAATTCCTCATTTTTGAAAAAAAATTAAACAAAACATTACCAAACATTTGAGGGAAGCCTCTGTAATAGTTTTCTGATGTTGAATAGCATGTTATCTCCCAAATTTAGCAGCTTAAAATAAGAACCACTTATTATTTTACAGTTCCTGTGGATCAAGTATTCGGGTAGGGCTTAGCTGAGTGGTTCTGGTTCAAGGTTTTTTAAAAAGTGCAAATCTGAAGGCAGGAGAATCTGATTCCAAGATGGCTCCCTCACATGACTGTGGGCATAAAGCCTCAGATCCTTGCTGACTGATGGCAGATCTCAGTTCCTCATCAGCTGGGCCTCTCCACAGGGCTTAAGTTTCCTCATCTTCTGGCTGCTGGATTCTCCTAGGGAGTGATTTGAGACAAATTAAGGAGGAAGCTCTTTATATCCTGGTGTTGGATATTTTACACTATCATTCCCATTTTCTTCTCATTAGAAATGAGACCTTAAAACCAGACCATACTCTGGGAGGTGGAATTAGATTTCAACTCCTTTTGAAGGGAGGAATATTAAAGACATTAGGAACATTTTTAAAATACCAAAACCAGTAACAAAAAGAAAAGATAGATAATAGGAAGTAGGGAGATCTTTCTTAAATGGGAAAGGGATCAAGGGATGGAGAAGGAGGAGAGGGAAAAGGGGAGAATAAAAGAATTGAGATACAGTGTGCTCTGCACATGTACCGACTCCCTACAAGGAAGGCCACCATTACTTTATGCAGACCTGTACTAACAAAAAAATAGAGTGATTCCAGAGTGAACTGAAGAAACACAGGCGAAAAAAGAGAATAAACATTTTTAATGGGTGTTCTCAGCTATATTTGAGAGGATAATACATTCATTGAACAAACAATAAAATGGATGCTATGAAAATAAAAATCAGAAGCCCAGAAAGAGATACTGAAAATTTAAGCATGATTGCTGATTTTTTTCTTAATTTTTTTCATTTGCTTAATAAGTATTTTTTAGTTGAGGTGAAATTTATGTAGCATAAAATTAACCATTTTAAAGTACATATTTAATGGTATTTAGTGCATTTGCAGTGTTGTGCAAAAGTCACATCACTCCAAAGAAGATCTTGTGCCCATTAAGAGTTAATCCCCATCCCCTCTCCCAGCTGCTGGCAACTTCTTACCTGATTTCTATCTCTATGGATTTTCCTGTTTGGGGCATGTCTTGTACATCGAACCATATGATATGTGACCTTTTGTGCCTGGCTTCTTTCACTTAGTATGACGTTTTCAATTGGATTCTGTTTTATAAATTAGTAGAATAATTGGAGTCTAGAGTTTAAGGAATCTGCAAGAAAGGAAAACATAAAGGAAAAGAGAAGAAAATAGGAGAGAAAAGCAATACTAGAAGATGAACCCAGGGAGTCAAATATTTAATAGAACTTCCTGACTGAGCAGAGAAAATAAAGAGGACCAGTTTATGAAAGACAGAAAGAAAAAAAGATGTCTCCTCCAAGAAGGGTCACTAAAATCCAAAGGACAAGCATATTACATGGCAAATGACCCATATTACCATAAACTATTGTGACACTGTGAGTTATGAGTGGAGAGAGAAGATATGAGATTTCCAGAGGAAGGAGAAACAACAAAGCACAATGAAGCAAAAATGTAAGAAAATCAGAATATACAACTTTTTCCATCATGCAGTATCCTTGGAACTTAATTTCTAAAAGTTATGACTCCATGGTCTTATTCAGGTTATCCAATTGCAATGCAACTAAACGTAAAACTAAACTCAAGATAATATGTCCCCTCACAAATCAATCAGCTTGAAACTAAAGAAAAACTCTTTTACAGATGACTCAAATCAAAGAATAAATTATACCTGAAATTGAAGCATATTTGGAGGATGAGAACATATGAGAATAAAAATACTAAATATTGATGCTTAGAAAGATCACTAGGTGGAAAACTTACTCTTAAAACATTTATATCACTAAGCAAGTATAAACAGTATGTTGAACAAGCAGAATTCATTTAATTAAATACCATTTTTCTTTTGACTGTCTTATTAATCTGTTCTGCCACAGATGCCCAAAGAATACACAGGCACATACTCATTACTTTTCTGGTAACTCTCAGGTAGTTACATATTTTTACTTAATCATTTCAGAAATCAAATATACTTGTATGAGTCAGATTTCTGTCACTATAACAAATATCTGAGACAATAAACTTTTAAAGAGAAAAGGTTTATTTTGGCTAACAGTTTTGGAGGCTTCAGTCCATAATCAGTTGGCCCTGTTGCTGTTGGTTCTGGAGCAAGGCAGCACATCATGGCAGAGAGTGTGTGGTGGAGAAAAAACAGTTACCTGATGGCTGGGAAGAAAAATTGAGGAAGAGGAAAAGACAGGGATCCCACAGTCCCCATGAAAGGCATGCCCACAATGGCCTAAAGACCTCCTACTAAGACCACTTCTTACAATTTTCACCTCCCAATAAGCTCTGCAGGGACCATGCTTTTAACATGGGAGCCCTTTGGGGACATTTAAGATCCAAACTATAGTGATAGTCTTAAGTACTTAAGAATATTTCTGATTCCTCCTTTGCCATCTCCATCCACAGCCCATTTTGGTTTGAAGCTAAGGGAAAGACAGAGAAGAATGGAATTCAGAAAACTATTTCTTGACTAAAACTACCCTCTAAGGTGAGCTCACGTGGTTTGTACTGGAAATATGGTTAAAGTTAACTCTCATGAACATTTTCTTGTTTTTTTAAAGAGGTTCCTCCAATGGGTCTTTTAGCTGCAAATTTTGTTTATTGGACATAGGCTCTTCTTTGCCTTGCCTTCTATGGACCCATTCTATTTCAGCTCCAATTGGTGGGAACACTATGACTTTCTAGAATCATTTCTCTTCTCTGTTGCCACAGGCTGCTTTAGCTTTCTCTAGGGGCAGTCAAGCACTATTCTTTGTGCTTCATTTGCAGAGAAACCACAAACTCTCCTCTAGTTTGTTGTCAGGGCACTGCATTTCCCTGCAGCCCCTTGAAAGAATGTCTGACTTAAGCATAGCACTGTGCAAATAAGTACTCTCCCCAAATGTATTGTCTCTTTATCATCACTAGTCCCCTAACTAGTTCTTGGCTATTTCCTTTAAATATTCTGCATGGTGTTCTGTTTCTCATCTCACTTTTGTGTCTGAAAACTAGAAAATCCTGTTTACTCAGTCAACCCTGCAATTTAACAGCACACTACATAGCTACATAACAAAGAATGAAAAAAACTGAATTAAGCAACTACCTTAAAAAGTTAAGAAAGGCCCTACCAAGGTCCCGCGGGAGACACCAAATTACCCTGCTACAGACCCACAGGTCTGCCCACGCCCTACTGAGGGCCCCAGTGGCATGGAACACACCGAATCAGCCCACTGCAGACAGGCAGGTCTGCCCATGCCCTACTGAGGTCTCCAGTCCTGCAGAAGACGTTGAATCACCCCGCTGCAGACAGGCAGCCACGTGGTTCCACACTACAAAGATGCAGAGGACACCAGACCATCAGACCAAGGTACTGAGTCCCACTGCCTCCAGCCCAGAGGTAGGGGCTTCTGAGCCACCGTCCACTGCTCCTGATCCAGAGGAAGGGGCTTCCTGGTTTCCATCCCTCCCGCTGCTCCCAGCCCAGAGGAAAGGGCTTTTGGGCCACCTTCTGTCCCACTGCTCCTGGCCCAGAGGAAGGGGTTTCCGGGCCACCATTGCTCCCACCGCTCCGGGCCCAGAGGTAGGGGCTTCTGAGCCACCATCCCATTGCTCCTGGTCCAGAGGAAGGGGCTTCCCAGCCACCATCCCTCCCACTGCTCCCAGCCCACAGGAAAGGGCTTTTGGGTCACCATCCCTACCGCTGCTCCCCACCCAGTCCCACCTCTCCCAGCTCAGAGGAGGTAATCCATGCAGGCACTAACAGCCCCCCGCCCCAGTTGAAATGAGAAAACATGGAAATAAGGCTCAAAACCAGACTCCCAGATCACCTACAGCAACCCCAAAGGGAAATGAGATGGAACACTCTGATACTCAACCACTTGGACCCACTGAACTGACAACAAAAGGGGATCTGGAAAAAAATGAAATCAGAAAGAATTTCTCAGATAACAGGAGAAATTGTGCCCCTAGTGCAAGACATGATTAATAAATCTAGAGAGGAGCTGAGGAACATGATGGAATCCCAACATAGGAAAGAAATGGAATCCATAAAACAGATGCAAATAGATTTCCAGGACATGAAAAACTCCACTGAAAGTCTACACAGCAGAATGAGCCAATGTGAGGACAGAATTTCAGATATAGAAGATAAGATTGCAATGAGCGACCAGGAAAAGAAAAATTGCTTCAAAATTATAAGGGAACATGAGAAATCAATCCAGCAGCTGCTAGGTGATGCAAAAAAGAATAACATAAGACTGATTGGAGTCAATGAAGAAACAGGAGAGAGTGCAGATGACATAAAAAATCTCTTCACAGAAATAATGGCAGAAAACTTCCCAAGCAGGGGAAAAGAGCTTGACATACAGATAAGTGAGGCACATAGGACTCCAAATAGCCTTGATCAAAAAAATCTACACATAGGCATATAATTGTTAAGATTCCAGAAACTCAACAGAAGAACAAAGTTCTCCAAACAGTCAGAGAAAAGCAACAAATCACATACAAAGGAAAGCCCATCAGAATCACAGCAGACTTCCCAACACAAACCATCAAGGCAAGAAGAGCTTGGAGTGACATATTCCAAGCCCTTAAGGAAAACAGCCTCCAACCCAGATTGATGTACCCTGCAAAATTATCTTTCAAAATGGATGGAGAAATAAGATACTTTCATGACAAAGAGCACCTTAGGAGCTTCGTGAATACCAAACCAGCACTCCAAAGAATTTTACACAATAGCCTAGGAACAGACATTGAGGATCACAACCCCAGGAAGCAAAGCAAAACGAACCCATCTGGCACAACAAGAAATTAAATGTAAAGGGGGAGAACCCAATAAAAAGAAAAAGTCATGGCAATGACAAGTCAATACGTTTCAGTTATAACCATCAATGTTAATGGTCTCATTTCACGAATCAAAAGAAATAGACTGGCAGAATGGGTCAAGAAGCAAAATCCAACAATATGCTGCATACAAGAAACATACTTAATTCAAAAGGAAATTCATAGACTCAAAGTTAAAGGGTGGAAAACAATATTCCATGTGACAGGAACCTGAAAAAATGCAGGAGTAGCTATCCTCTTGGCAGATCAAGTAGATTTCAAACCAACACTGATTAAGAGAGATGAAGAAGGACACTACATCCTTGTAAAGGGAAGAATCCAAGAGGAAGAGATGACAATCATAAATATCTATGCACCAAACACTAGTGCACCCAACTATATAACACACATATTAACAGACATGAAAAATCATATAAGCACTAATACAATTGTAGTGGGGGACCTCAACACCCCACTGTCACAAATAGATCAACTAGACAAAAAATAAGTAATGAAATACTAGAACTCAATTGAACTCTTGAACAAATGAACTTAACAGATGTTTACAGAGTCTTCCACCCCACAAAATCAGAATACACATTCTTCTCAGCTGCACATGGGTCATTCTCCAAAATACACCACATACTCACACATAGAACATGTTTAAATAAGTGCAAAGGAACTGAAGTTATCCCCTGTATATTATCAGACAATAGTGTGATGAAATTGGAGATCCATAGCAAAAGAAACTCAAAAAATTTCATAAACATGTGGAAATTGAACAACACACTTCTGAATAACCAATGGATCACAGAGGAAATTAAAGAAGAAATCAGACAGTTCCTTCAATTAAATGACAATGACAATACAACATATCAGAATCTATGGGACACAATGAAAGCAGTCTTACGAGGGAAATTCATAGCAGTGAATACACATATTAGGAAAACAGAAGGAGCCCAATTAAACAACCTGATGCTGAACTTCAAGCTTCTAGAAAAAGAAGAGCAGGACAACCCCAAAGCTCATACAAGGGAGGAAATTATAAAGATCAGAGGAGAAATCAATGCAATGGAGACTAAGAGAACGATACAAAAAATCAATGAAGCCAAGAGTTGGTTCTTTGAAAGAATCAACAAAATTGGCAAACCTTTAGCCAACCTTGTCAGAAAAAGGAAAGAAAAGGTCCAAATCCATGCAATTAGGAATGAAAAGGGTGAAATTACAACAGACCCAGCAGAAATCCAGAGGATCATCAATACCTACTTCCAGAACCTATATGCCAATAAGATGGACAACACAGAAGAAATGGACAGAATCCTAGATACATATGAATTACCAAAGTTGAACGAAGAAGACCTAAAAATTCTGAACAACCCAATATCAACCAATGAAACTGAAAATGTAATTAAAAACTTATCAACCAAGAAAAGCCCGGGCCCTGATGGCTGCACTGCTGAATTCTACAAGACATTCAGAGAGGAACTGCTGCCACTACTGTTTAAACTCTTTGATGAAATTGAAAGGGAAGCAATACTCCCAAATTCATTCCTGGAAGCAAGTATCACCTTGATCCCCAAAGCAGCGAATGACCCAACCGAAAAAGAGAACTATAGGCCAATCTCACTAATGAACATAGATGCAAAAATCCTTAATAAGATACTGGCAAACAGAATGCAGAAGATCATCAAGAAGGTCATACACCCTGATCAAGTGGGATTCATCCCAGGGATGCAGGGATGGTTCAATATACAAAAATCAATCAATGTAATACACTATATCAATAGAGCCAAGGACAAAAACCATATGATTATTTCCATAGATGCAGAAAAAGCATTTGACAAAATCCAACATGCATTTATGATAAAAACCCTACAAAAAATTGGAATAGGTGGTCTCTACCTCAAATTGATAGAAGTCATCTATGAAAAACCAACAGCTAATATCATACTAAATGGTCAAAAACTGAAATCCTTCACACTAAAATCAGGAACAAGACAAGGATGTCCACTATCACCACTCTTGTTCAATATAGTTCTGGAAACATTAGCCACGGCAATTAGACAAGAGAAAGAAATAAAAGGAATAATGATAGGAAATGAAGAAGTCAAATTGTTATTATTTGCAGATGACATGATACTCTATATAGAAGACTCCAAGAACTCCACCAAAAGTCTTCTAGACTTAATAACCAAATTCAGTCAAGTAGCTGGACACAAGGTCAACACACCAAAATCAATAGCATTCCTCTACACCAATGACAGACTCACTGAGAGAGAAATAGGGCAGATAATTCCTTTCACAATAGCATCCAAAGAACTGAAATACCTAGGAACCATCCTAACAAAAGAAATCAAAGACCTCTTCTCTGAAAACAATGGCACTCTGAAAAGAGAGATTGAAGATGATATCAGAAAATGGGCAGACATCCCCTGCTCCTGGGTAGGAAGGAATAATATAGTGCAAATGGCCATACTTCCAAAACTGCTATATAGATTTATTGCAATTCCAATTGAGATCCCAGCAGCATACTTCACAGACCTCGAGAAAACAATCCAAAAATTCATTTGGAACAAGAAGAGACCCAGAATAGCAAAAGCAATTCTAGGTAACAGAGACATGGCAGTGGGTATCACAATCCCCAACCTGAAACTATACTACAAAGCTACTGTGATAAAAACAGCATGGTACTGGCAAAGAAACAGACTTGAGGACCAGTGGAAGAGATTAGAAGATGCAGAAACCATGCCAGACACACTCAGCCATCTCATCTTCGATAAAGGAGCCAAACACCCTCACTGGAGGAAACATAGCCTCTTTAATAAATGGTGCTGGAAAAACTGGGTTTCACCTTGCCAAAGATTAAAACTAGACCTATATCTCTCACCATGTACTAAACTAAAATCAAAATGGATTAAAGATCTAAATATTAAAATAGAAACTCTGAACCAGTTGGAACAGAGGTTAGGTAGAACCCTTGAAGACATCGGTGTAGGAAAAGATTTTATGAACAAAACCTCAGTTGCCTGTGAACTAGCACAAACAATCAACAAGTGGGATCTCTTCTTATTAAAAGGCTTCTGCACAGCAAGAGAAACCACCAGCAGTGTGAAGAGACAACCCACAATGTGGGAAAAAATCTTCACCTCCTCTTCCTCAGACAAAGGTCTACTATCTTGAATCTATAAAGAACTTAAAAAGTTCAGACTTCCCAAATTTAAAGACCCAATCCAAAAATGGGCATCTGAAATGAACAGACATTTCTCACACAAAGAAGTAGAAATGGCAAATAAATACATGAAAACATGTAGAACATCACTGGCCATTAGAGAGATGCAAATGAAAACAATGCTGAGATTCCACTTCACTCCAGAAAGAATGGCTGTTATCATGAAATCAACCAATAACAAATGCTGGTTGGGCTGTGGGGAAAGAGGAACCCTGCTCCACTGCTGGTGGGAGTGTAGACTGGTGCAAGCACTGTGGAAATCAGTATGGAGATACCTCAAAGAACTAGGACTGGAAGTCCCATTTGACCCCGCTATTCCCCTGCTGGGGATCTTCCCCAAAGAATTAAAAGAATCATACCACAGTGATATATATGTGCCCATGTTCATAGCAGCACCGTTTGTGATAGCTAAAACTTGGAAACAGCCCAAATACCCATCAACTGGAGACTGGATAAAGAAAATGTGGTTTTTAAAATAAAATGGAGTACTACTCGGCCATAAAAAGTGAGAAATTAGAGACATTTATAGCTAAGTGGATGCCCATTGAGGCGATACTCTTAAGTGAAATACATAGGACACACATGAATAAATACCAAATAGTTTCTCTGGTGTGAGAACCTAAAAGTGTAAATAAGGACTAAATGTATAATAGGTAATGTGAAATAGGAAGAAAAGGGGCAAAGGGGAAGGAAGTGGGAGGGGTAGGGGAAAGGATAGAAGGGAATGGGATTAATATGAGAAAATGGAAAAATGGGAACAAAATCTTGGTAAATAAGGAGGAATGGAGGGGTTGAAGGGAGGGCTGGGCAAGGGTGAAAAATAAGAACCAAGAGAGACTATGTAAAGGTGCAAATTTCCAATGATGAATGTCATTATATTATATTGTATACCTAAAATGTACCAATGATTAGAATGAATAATCGATAATGTAAAATAGGAAGAAAAGGTCCAAAGGGGTAGGGGTAGTGGGAGGGGTAGGGGAAAGGAAAGAAGGGAAAGGAAAAATGCTGAGAAATGGAAAAAATGGAAATAAAGTCTTTGTAAATAGGGAAGGGTGGAGGGGGTAAAGGGAGGGCTAGGAATGGGGAAAAAAATAAGAACCAAGATGCATTATGTAAAGGTACAATTCCCACTGAGAAATGTAATTGTGCTGTATACCTACAATGTACCAATAAAAGAATTTAATAAAAAATAAAAAGTTAGGAAAATCAACTAGATAACACCAAGGAAATTAGGAAAAAGGTATTAATTAAATAAAAATAAGAATGGTAGTGCTGATAGACACATTTACCAAGTAGTTTATGTAAAGAAGGCACAATAAAATTGGTGAAATATTGACAAATAGCTCAAAAACACTACCTTAGAAATAAACAAGAGAAAATGCTATAGAACCAAAAAAATTTTAAAAACAAGGGAACGTTTAAAAGATTAGTGTAAATAAATTTTAAAAGAAGAGTTAAATATATATTTTCTAGGAATTCTAAATGATCAAAATTGACTCCATAAGAGATGGAAAACCTAAATAAAGTAAAAATATGAGAGAAATTGAGAAAGTTATTAAAAAGCAACTTCTTCACAAATGCACCAGCTCCAGATGGCTTCAAAGGTAAGTTCTTTCAAATGCTTAAGAAACAACAGAAGATTCTGATACTATTTAAACCCTAGCAGAGCTTAGAGAAATAAGGATAGCTTCCAAATTGTACTTTTTTCAAAACCAGCATAGCTCAGATACTAAAATTTGACAGTTAGTAGAAAAATAGAAAATGTTAGACTAATCTCACTTATAACCATCATGAAGAAGAATTTAAACAAAACAATGATGGAAATTTCCACAACATATTAAAAGCATAAAATACCACATCAAGTGGGGTTCTTCTCTAGTTCAAAGGCCTTTCAAAATTATGAAACTCATTAACATGATATATTAATGTATCAAAGGAGAAAATAACAGAGGATCAACTCAATACATGCCAAAAGAAATTTTAACAGAATTCAGTATTCGCTACTAATTGAAAACTACCTTACATAATAAGAGTAGATGGTGGCTTTCCCAATGCCTACCTGTCCTTCCTTCATTATGAGCAGTGAAAGATTTAGGTTGACCTGACCTTCATCCCTGTCCCAAGAGAGGTTCCTGATAGCCCCATTACTTGATATAATTTCACTGCAAAAGTGAATAGTTAAGGGTGAACAACAGCTCAGTGAAGTGATTGGTTCAGACCAGTCACTTGCTTGATCCCAGTGGTTGGCTCAGAATGAATTAAGAGACCTAGGGCGTTCTTTCTCCT
The DNA here is from genome assembly GCF_053883595.1 of Heterocephalus glaber. Classification (NCBI taxonomy): domain Eukaryota; kingdom Metazoa; phylum Chordata; class Mammalia; order Rodentia; family Bathyergidae; genus Heterocephalus; species Heterocephalus glaber. Next base: position 17,266,769 of record NW_028258351.1, on the reverse strand, counting down.
CTTCTGAGTTATCTGTATGATGTTCATATAACCTGGGCATATCAGTGTGAAACAGGGCAGTCATGTTTTCCATCAAGAGGAAAGCTAACCAGATATCAGAGCCAGCACGTGGAAGCGGGTAGAAGGCAGAGTCACAGAAAAGAAACTGGAGCTCTGATCAATCTGCACCAAGAACTTACCTACCATTGGCTATTTCTACACAAGCTAGTAGATTCTCTTTACTGCGTAAACTCATTTGTGTTGATTTTCTCTTATTTGTAACTGAAAGCACTGTAACTGATTCAGACTGATATCTAGGTAGCAAAATTTACAACTAGAAACATTCTCATTAAATTCAGGACATATGAAATAAGAACAACACTTGCAAAGGATGGTCTGGGAAAAAGTCCTGGATTTCTGGAATTTGCAGTCAAGAAGTAATAGAAGAAAGACAGCACTTGGGAACCTGAAATGAAGAGATCAGAGAAGTCAGATGCCTTGAAGTGCTTTGCTCAAAATCAGTCCTGGAGTCAGGAGATCTACTTGCATTTACTTAGACCAGAGGTTCTCAACTCATTTGGAGGGATGTGTTACTACCATCTGAGTAGAGGCCAAGGATGCTCTCGAACCTTCTACAGTGTACAGGATAGCCCGCCTCAACATGATGTTATTCATCCTAAGATACTGATAGTGCTGAGTGTGAGAAATTTGCCTTTCTCCTCTGGGTTTCACTGGTTTGTATCCACAGTTCCTTCTGTGGCCTTATGGGTAGCCTCGTTGAGTAGTTAATATTGTTCTCACAGTATAAGTCAATGAGATCAGATGAGAGACAAAAAAACCTAAGAGGAGGGAGCCAGGTGTCATTAGTCACAAATAATGTGACATATACTTGCTGATTCCAAGAGTATCAACTAGAAAACTGCTGGAAGTAACAGGAGAATTCAGTAAAGTGGTGATTTTAACATTAATATTCAAGACCAACTGTTTTGCTCTGTGCTAAAAATAGTCAGTTGGAATATATGGAAAATACTGAAAAGCACAAAATATTTGTATATAAATTTAGCCTGAGCTGATCATTCTCCCTATAAAGAAGATTTTTTAAATTTTTCTTGAGAGCCATAGAGAAGTATGCTTCAAATTAGAAGCCAGTCCTCGCTGTTGGATGGTAGTATTCAATGTCATAGAAATGAGCGTGGTCTTAAAATTAACTGATATATGAAATTCCAATTAAAATTCACAGGATTTTTGAGGGAGAATCTGATGAAATAAACTCAACATTTATTCAAACAAAACCTGCAAAAATAACAAAAAAATCTGAGGAAAAATATCACTAAAGTGGAGCCAACCAGATTAGATTCTAAAGCACCTGAAACTCAGCAATTAAAGCAGTTTGATGCTGGTGAAGAAACAGGCAAGTGGGTGAAAACAATAAAGAAACCAGAAATAGACCAATGTACATGTGAGAATTTCTTTTAAGGTAAAAGTATATTTACATGGGATAACTCTCTCTGACTATCTGGAAAAATGTAAACCTTCCCAGGCCTTATATCTGTAATTTACATTTCCAATGTAGGATTCATTTTCAGACTATATAAATAATTCATATAAATCAATAATTTGAAAAGACAATGAGAAAATGGATACAACATTTGAGCAACCACTTCACAAAAGAGGGGATTCAGAGGGTCAATAAGCACTGAAAATAGGCTCAACTTTATTAGGGAAGCGCAAATTAAACCCACAGTGAAATACTATTCCACACCCACCAGAACAGTTAAAACGTGACTAAAACTCTTGTACTCTGGCAAGAGGGTGAATTTATACAGCTACTCCAGAAAGCTACTTTCCTAACTATTTGCAACATGAAATTTAAGCATAATGCATACAGTATGACACAGAAATTCTACTCCTACATGAAAAGCCAACTTGACTTGAACATTTGTCAACAGTGGGAAGGAGCTGTTGATTTTGTTATATTCAGACAATGAAATACACAGCAGTGGAAATAAATGAACTCTAGCTACATGTGACAAGCATAATGTTGAGCAAAAGAATACATCCCAAATGATTGTATTTACAGAATAGTCAAGCACATATGGAACTAATGTGTGGTGACAAATGTCAGGTTACCTTCTTGGGAAAGCAAGGCATGAATGGAAAAAAGCGTGGAGGATGGGAAGATCATTTGCTGCCAATGTTCTATTATTTGATGTAGGTCTGTTCCCTTACTTAAAATTTGATGCATATTTGGATGCTTTGGGCTGTATGTATGTTTCTCTTCAATAAAAATCTTCAAAGGAAACACAAAGCTTATTGTAAACAAGCTAATGAGAGATTCTATTTCAGGTTGAAAGCCATTTCAGGAGGGCACTTGTGACTCTAAGTTTTCCCATCTGTACACAGAGTGAGCAATGTGGACCTCAGATGGTGTTTACGAAAATTATATGAGACAATGAAAATGGGAGCATTTTCTGATCTGTAAAGGTTGTTGTTATGATTTTTACCATTACTCCACATCCTACTGCCTGAGAGGGGCATACATAGAATTATTATGACCGCCCCATGACTCCTGGGCTCACATGCCCTCTTGTTCAGTTGCCTTATGGAGAACTCCTTTATCATTTAAATCTGCCCTGGCTTTCCTCTCTTCTCCACCTCCACTGCCTCACTCCAGAGATTAATTCTCCCCTTAAACAATGGAAGATGGATGGCCTTCATGTTCCTACAGCTGATTAAAATCATTTCCTCTCTGTTGAGAGTCCATTCATGTGGAAACAGTGCTTCTGAATGCCAGCCTTAACATCTAGCCTCATATACTGGAATTGCAACCTGTGATGTCTAAACATTTCTCTTTCTTTCTGGCAACATTTCATAGACTCTGAGAATGCCCCTGTCAGAGCCCTGAATGCTACATTTCTGGTCACAGGTGGAGCATGGCCAGCTGAACCCAAGGACTTCCTCCGAATGCTGTAGATGGAGCTGCATCCATAGGTCATGCTAACTCTGGAGGATATGAATAAACAAACGTCCAACAACAGCTTTTATTTTGTACATTGTCTCACTAGGTCCTCCCAACAGTCTGGTTGGTGGTAGGTGATACAATCTCCATTTTACAGGCTTAGAAATTAACCTGAGGCTGAGAGGAATCCACTAACATCAGAGTCACAAATCACAAAGATAGAATTTGAACCTAAGTTTGTTTGACTCCAGACCCCATGCTGGCTCCTTTATTCAATAAATATTTATTAAATTATTGCCATGCACCAGACATTGGATACATCAGTGAAAAACCTTCTGCTCTTATGAGCTTCTATTCTACTGGAGGAAATAGAAAACAACAAATAAACACAATCAATAAATCAATCATGCAGTACGCTTTGGGAAAGAATAGTTATATAGTGTAAGGGGATATAAGGAATGCCCAGCGGTTGGGTCTGGGAGTGGTTTGCCCCGGAAGTGAAGAAGATGGTGGAGACTTCCTTAGGAGGTGACATTTGAGCAAAGTCTTGAGGAAGGTGAAGGAGTCCGACAGCCTGACAATCACAGGAAACTTGTCTGAACCTAGGAATAACCAGCGTGCCTGCTATCAATGCAGGTGTCAAGCTTGCTGCAGAGCTCCCACATCTCTGAAGAACCTTGCAAGTGACCTAGGCACCCTCTCTTTATCCTCATCCGGCTTTCATTCTGGTCTTATTTAAGTCTAGTTCTCAGTCCTGGTGGTGGACTCAGATTTGGCTCCAGTCACCCCTCCTGAAGTCCCTATATTTGGTTACTTGGTCACCTCTCATGCCTCTAGGAAAGGCATGATGTTTAAATTTTTTATTTCAAACTTGACTATTACTTGTGTACGTGAAGTTAGAGGAAGGACAAAGAAGTTCCCTCCCAGTCCCTGCTCCTGGAAACACAGGAGTCAGCACTGCCAGCTCAGAGACAGAAGCTTGTTTGGGGGAGGCCAGTCCCTGAAGGCCTAGGTCCTAAGTGTGACCAGCACCCACCCTCCACCCAAGAGGCTGGTGAAATGCTTTGTATCTGACTTACCCTGGCAAGTAGAAGGCATGGAGTTACACATGATATTTAGAATAGCTAGAGGTCTTGGTGGAGTGGAGGCTGGAGGGCCTGGAGGAGAAATTACAAATGGTAACCAAGTCTGGAAAGGACATCAAAAATGAAGAGGCCATGGTAGTGGTTGAAAGATTCCTCGGTGGCCAAGGAAGTTCTGGGTACATCAGGAGGTGTTCAGACAAAGGAAACGACCATGCCCAGGTCCTGCTGTACCATTTTTGGATGGACTATTTTTCTTACTTTATTGGGGATGTAAACAAATGGCAATTAAATTTCTATTTATACTTAAAAGGACAGAAGGGAATAAAGGGTCAGAGTGGGGTCATCACTAATATTCCTGACTTCTGGCATGTGGGATATGTATGGGACAATGACTTCTGGATTATATACAGTACCTGTCCTTTCCACTGCAAGAAATGGGCATCACAGAGTTGTACACCTTTCATCTATCCCCTTGGGACCAGAAGCAGTTTTAGGAGGCAGATAGTCAGGCCCATTGTCTACCACTGGTATGAGGACTGAATTATGCCCAAGGTCAGATGGGAACATGGCCAGGTTTCAGCCGATGAGGGTCCAGGGTTGCATCTTTTTTCTTTTTTTTTGGTACTGGGGATTGAACTTGGGACCTTGCACTGTCGAGACAGGCAATGGAACCACTGAGCTAAATCCCTAGCCCAAGGGTTGCATCTTTGCCTGTGGTCAGATTGCGTGTGTGTCAGGGATTGTCCTGCTTGTAGCTAAGAGGTGTGATCACAGATTCAGCCAGTCTTCTGCCTCTCTTAGTTTCCTGATCAGCTTCCAAGCAAACCAAGCTCATCATAACTTGAGAGCAAGTGGATTCTCTTGCTTGACCTTCATCCAGCTTCAGCCTCTTGGAGAAAAGCTGCTTCTGCTGCTTCTGGCCTGGGCTTACCCTGTCTCTGGGTCCTTTCCAGGGCTGCATGGCTCTGCTTTCCCTCCATATGACCAGCACTGTGCTGGGCATTTTCATAGGTGAGTTATCCAGATTTTTGAGAACAGCTATACTGGGGTAAGGTTTATCATCCCCATTTTATGTGCAAAAACAAAACACCCTGAAGTTCAGTTCTTTTGGCATCTGGGGATCTATGTATTCCTCCTGGTTTAGGGGGTCATATTTATTCCTTTTGCTTCTGCATCTTGCCAAATCCAATCAGGATTCCCCAGAGGACAGAAAGGCAAATTTAGCAGCCAAGGAGTTATTTCTTTTTATCGAAGTGCTCAGAGGCAGAGTTGACCAGGACTGACTCAATTCAGCCAGGGCCAGCTTTAAAGTTCTTTCCTCAGTGAGGATCCCATATGGAGAAAAGCAACAGGAAGCCAGATTTTCTGGCCCTGCAGGAAAGATCTCAGGTGGCTTCCTCTGGGGATATTTAAAAGGAGGCTGGGTAGCAGGTTTTGCTGGTCTCCAGAGGGGCACGGGCAACCCTTGTTCTAAGTAGTCAAATAGTTGCCCCATGGGGCAGTGGTGCCCAGCTTCATTACCTGGCTGCCACAGCAATGGGTTCCTGGGGATGTGGCCAGGTGGTAGGCGTGGTTGGGACAGGTGTCCTGGGTCAGATGCACCCATCTCTGAAAAGGACCATCTGCCTCCTCTTTCCCTATCAGCATCACTTGCCCCAGTGGCTAGGAGACTATTCCTGGGCTCTGTGGTCCAGGGGTAGATGTAAGAAAAGGAGTTACACCCAAACCCTTTTGCAGCTCAAATCAGAGCACAGGTCTCCCTTATAGAGAATTCTCATTGTTGTTTCCTCCCTCAAGGTGGCCTTGCCCGTCCCCTGAGTTTCAGTTTCCTGGCCCCTCTCCTGCCTGAAACCAGTCTTCCTTCCCTGAGGACCTCACTTAGCTGCTGAGCCTGCTTCCCTCCTGGGAAGGAGAAAGGAAAGGCTGGCTCTCCTAAGTGAGTACAGAACAAAGGGCCCCAGTGTCACTCCCTTTACCCTGACTAGTAGCTCCTGTCAGGGCCTGACAAATGAACGTGGGCACCTCGGGTGACAGAGATGGATGGGAATCCCAGCACAACGGCCTGCACATGCTGCCGGCCTAGGTATTCCTACCCCTAGGATCAGGCTAATCAGATGGCCATTTATGGAGCCATTACTTGTCATTTAGTTGGGGTGGGAGGGGGAGTTCGAGGTTTCACCAATAAGACAATTAGGACCCCTCTCTGGTGGCTGCCATTGAGTATTGGGGGTGGGGATTAGGGGTGGAGTGGCTGTGGACAGATGAGTCTCATTAGAGGATTATGATGATGATGACAACCCACAAGCTCACTGATGCCTCCTCGGGCAGGGCCTGGGCTGAGGCCATTAACAACTAGCCCTATTTTGGTTAGACATGAAACCCAACCATTGGGGTGTTCTGAGCCCTGTATACACCAGACACAGAAAAAGAGAACCTGGATGCTCTCTTGGCTGCTTGTTGCCTTTGTTTTAAACTAGAGATTTGAGTAAGGCACTGCATTTGGTATGCAGATAATTCCCTGGGAAGAGATTCTTTTACGTTCATGCAGTAATATATTCTGTGTCCTGGGGCCTGTTATTCTACAATAAAACAAGAAGGCTGGGAATCAATATAGAAATGTGAAAAAATGCTCTGAGTCATTTTCATAACCAGTGCTGAGTTGCGCAGAAGACGCCGAATCAGCCCGCTGCAGACAGGCAGGTCTGTGCATGCCCTACCAAGGTCCTGAGTCGTGCGGAAGACACGAAATCACCCCGCTGCAGACAGGCAGCCACCTGATACCACAATACAAAGATGCAGAGGACACCAGACCACCAGACCAAGGTACTGAGTCCCACTGTTCCCGGCCCAGAGGTAGGGGCTTCTGAGCCATCCTCCCACTGCTCCTGGTCCAGAGGAAGGGGCTTCCCGGTCACCATCCCTCCCACTGCTCCCAGCCCAGAGGAAAGGGCTTCTGGGCCACCTTCTGTCCCGCTGCTCCTGGCCCAGAGGAAGGGGCTTCTGAGCCACCATCCCACTGCTCCTGGTCCAGAGGAAGGGGTTTCCCAGCCACTATCCCTCCAGCTGCTCCCAGCCCACAGGAAAGGGCTTTTCGGTTACCATCCCTACCACTGCTCACGGCCCCTGTCCCACCTCACCCAGCTCAGAGGAGGTAATCCGTGAAGGTGCTAACAGCCCCCTGCCCCAGTTGAAATGAGAAAACACGTAAATAAGTCTCAAAACCAGACTCCCAGATCACCTACAGCAACCCCAAAGGGAAATGAGATGGAACACTCTGATACTCAACCACCTGGACCCACTGAACTGGCAACAAAAGGGGATCTGGAAAAAATGAAATCAGAAAGAATTTCTCAGATAACAGGAGAAATTGTGCCCCTAGTGCAAGACATGATTAATAAACCTAGAGAGGAGCTGAAGAACATGATGGAATCCCAACATAAGAAACAAATGGAATCCATAAAACAGATGCAAATAGATTTCCAGGACATGAAAAACTCCATTGAAAGTCTACACAGCAGAATGAGCCAATGTGAGGACAGAATTTCAGATATAGAAGATAAGATTGCAATTAGTGACCAGGAAAAGAAAAATTGCTTCAAAATTATAAGGGAACATGAGAAATCAATCCAGCAGCTGGTAGGTGATGCAAAGAAGAATAACATAAGACTGATTGGGCTCAATGAAGAAACAGGAGAGAGTGGAGATGACATAAAAAATCTCTTCACAGAAATAATGGCAGAAAACTTCCCAAGCAGGGGAAAAGAGCTTGACATACAGATAAGTGAGTATCTTCTACTTCTACCTATCTTCTACTCCAAATAGCCTTGATCAAAAAAATCTACACATAGGCATATAATTGTTAAGATTCCAGAAACACAACAGAAGAACAAAGTTCTCCAAGCAGTCAGAGAAAAACAACAAATCACATACAAAGGGAAGCCCATCAGAATCACAGCAGACTTCTCAACACAAACCATCAAGGCAAGAAGAGCTTGGAGTGACATATTCCAAGCCCTTAAAGAAAACAGCCTCCAACCCAGATTGATGTACCCTGCAAAACTATCTTTCAAAATGAATGGAGAAATAAGATACTTTCATGACAAAGAGCACCTTAGGAACTTCGTGAATACCAAACCAGCACTCCAAAGAATTTTACACAATATCCTAGGAACAGACATTGAGGATCACAACCCCAGGAAGCAAAGCAGAATGAACCCATCTGGCATGACAAGAAATTAAATGTAAAGGGGAGAACCCAACAAAAAGAAAAAGTCATGGGAATGACAAGTCAATACGTTTCAGTTATAACCATCAACGTTAATGGTCTCAATTCACCAATCAAAAGAAATAGACTGGCAGAATGGGTCCAGAAGCAAAATCCAACATTTTCATAACCAGCAAATATGGTTTTCAGTTAAGAAATATTTTTTTTTATTCTGAAATGGTGGGAGCAATTTTCAGTCCTGGGCACCAGTACTGGAGCTGATTGCTGCTTAAAGGTAAATGTCACTCAGAGGAGAGACCATGATAGCCCAGCTGTGATGAGCTGCACTTGGCCATCATAATCAGGGCATGCACTTTGGAAGCATTTCTTGTGTGCTTGTCTGTGCTGAGCGCTTTCATATTTGATAGGTTATATGTTTAGACAGATCCTCAGGGTTTATCTGCTCCAACAGCCTCATTGCGTAGGAATTCCCTCTACCGCACATCACTGGATGAACCCAGAAGCTTTCCTTAAATGTGCAGTGAGAGCAACTCATAAGCCCTAAAAGTTCAAACTATTTTCTCTTAATAGTTCTAAGTGTTTTTAAAAAAATGCTTCGACTTCCAATCTCACTTGGTGTTGGAGTGAATATGTGATTAAAATCTCCCTGCTCTGTTTCAGTCACATGGAAATAAACAGATGTAGTTAATGTGCAAGTACAAATACAATCTTGTTTTGCTTTTGATAGGACCCACTATGTTGCAAAAAAAACAAAGTAATGATTTCTATGGATGAGAAATGTAATGGAGATATGGGTGTACAGGGGCTGAAACCATGAGACCCTCAGTATACACAGAAGAACTAGAAAAAGGTCTGTGAAGCAGAGATTCACTCATGGAGAAAGTGCAACATTTGACTTCTAGTAAAAGAAAACCCCAATCAATAAAAACTTAGCCTGAGATGGTCTGATCTTACATTTAGCAGGCAAAGTGTTTAAGGCAGCTACATAAACATATTCAAAAATCTAAAAGAAAATACAGTCTTAATGAGCCTGCAGGTAAGGAATCTCAATAGACAAATGGAAACTAAAATGAACTAAATGGAAATTTTGGAACTGAAATTTATAATAATTGAAATAAAAGTATTCTGGATGGCCTTAATAGAAGATTAGAGATGACAGAAAAATGAATAAATGAATTTGAATACAGATCACTAGAAATGATCCAGTCTAGGAGAGTAGACAGAAAAAAAAGATTGTAGAAAGATGAACAGAGCCTAAGATATTCATGGGATAGTGTCAGATAATCTAACATACATGTAATAGAAGTTCCAGAAAGAGAATATAGATGAAAAATAATAAGTGTGATCAGAATTATATTTATATATGTATATATATATACATATGTGTGTATAATATAAACATATATATGTGTATATATATGTGTGTGTATAATATAAACATATATATATATATAAAACATAGGTCAGAATAACCAGTGAAAATAGGTCAAAAATAATATTTAAAGAAATAAATAGCTGGAAATTCCCCAAATTTGATAAACTATAGAATTATAATTCCAAAAAGTTCAGAGCATCTAATTCAATAAAGATATATCCATACCTACTCAGATTGCAATCAAACTGCTGAAAATAAAAACAAAACAAGGAGAAAATCTTGAAAGGAGACAAAGAAAAAAGCGTATGTGTGTGTGTGTGCACACATGTGTGTGTGTATTCACTGACTTCTCAAAAAACAGGAGAAGCCAAAGAAACAGAAGAATAACATCTTTAAAGTGAGTAAAGAGAAAACAAAACAAAAAAGAAAAATAACTGTTAACACAGACAATTTTACTGTCTATGTTCAGTAAAAACATTCCTCAAAAATGAGTGAACTAAGCCAGCCACAGAAAGTCAAATACTACATGAGTTCACTTATTTGTGGAATCTAAAATAGTTGAACTCAGAGAAATAAATAGTAAAATGACAATTCCTACAGGTTGGGGGAAGGGATGGATGAGGAGAGGGGAGATGCTGACCAAAGGGTCCAAAGTTTTGGTTAGACAAGAGGAATAAGATTCAGAGATTTATTGTACAGAATGGCAACTATAGTAAGTAATAATGCATTGTATATTTCAAAAATGCTAAGAGTAGATTTCAAAGTTTTTTTGCAAATACATTCAAATAATTGGATGGATTTATTACAATGATTCAACTATTGTACAACGTAAACATGTATTAAAACATCACATTTGTGTAGGAATCCACACAGTACCCCATTAACATATACAGCTATTATTTGTCATTTAAAATAACATTTAAAAAAGAAAAAGAACAACTCAGAGTAATTTCAGACACATGAAAGCTGAAAGAATGTGCCCCAGCAGACCTGTACAGCCAGCACTGCTAATGGGTGTTCTCCAGGCTACAAGAAATGACACCTGATGAAAACTGGCATCACCAGGAAGAAGAGATGAGAACTATGTTTTCTCTTACAATTAAAAATGAAAGATAGCAATTTTTAAGACAAAAATAATCAAATGATGTTATTATTTAAAACATGTAAAACAAAATATGACAATAATAACAGAAAGAATAGAGAATATTGATCTGATGGTATAATTATACTTTTGTGAGGTTGTTATTTTTAAATTGGGAAACAGGAAAGGTAAAGTGTAAAGAAATGTGTAGGAAGTGGAAAGTGACACAAAACTGACTATTGTCCCTAGAGTACACTAAACAAATACTAAAAAAAGATATAGATAGTGGAAAATAAAATGAAATAATAAGAAATATTTGATTAACATACAAGAAAACACTGAAAGAGGAACAAAGAAGAACAGAGACCAAAAGGGACAAAGCCTACAAATAGTAGGCTTAACTGAAATTATGTGTTTACATTAAATGTGATTGAACTAAACAGCAGAGTCTCAGGGTATAAAATAAAAATTTAAAAATCTGATGTAGTTCTCTATGTTGGCACAAGCAATTGGAAAATAAAATTTAAAAAATGCTGTGTCAATAGAATTGATAAATATAAAATACTTTGCAATGAACTTAACAAAACATGTATAAGAATTGTACAATGCTGAATTCAAAGCTGATATAAATGAATTGAGAGAAAAACTCAATTTCATTTAATTTCATTTTTTCTAATTCTGTCTGATTCAATGCAATGTTAAGCATCATCCCGAGAGAGAGAGAGAGAGAGAGAGAGAGAGAGAGAGAGAGAGAGAGAGTAAAAATCTAAAGCATGAGTTTAAAATCTATGTGACACGTAAAGGATCTAGGCTAGCAGAAGCAATTTTGAAAGAGATACATAAAGCTGAAAAACTTACATCTCTGACTTCTGAATCTACTAGCTGCAATGGTCAAGACAGTATAGTATTTGTGTAAATGACAAATATAAAGATAAAGATCAGTGGAACAGAACTGAAAGTTCAGTCACAAGTATGATCAATTGGCAACAAGGCACAGAAAAGGGGTACAGAATAATTCCATGGAGAAAGAAAAAGGTTTTTCAACAAATGATTCTAGAACATATATATATATATATATATCACCTCAACCTTCTACCTCATATCTTACATAGACAAAAATTAATTCAAAATGGATTGCAGGCCTGAACAGGAAAGCTAAGGCTATAACACTTTTAATGGAAAACACAAGTAAAAGTTTCCATGGCGTTGTATTTTCTAGAAAGGAAACAAAAAGTGTAAACCATCTAATGAAAAAAGCAACAAACTGACTTAATGTAAAGTAAAATGCTCTGATCTTCTAAATTCATCATTAATAAGTATGACAAAGGACCGTATCTGTAATATATAAAGAACACTTACAACTCAATAATATGACAAATAATACAATTTTTAAATGGGACGTTATTTAAGTAAAGACCATATCTTAACTAACCTTAGTCTTCTAATATTAACCAAGGGCAGCAAAAAGCAGTAGCAATATGATAAAAGAACACTAGACTGGGAGTCTAGAGTCCAGATGTTATCACCAGCTCAGCTGCTGATTTGCTGTGTGAAAGCCCCTTCCACATCCTGTGCTACTGATACCACATCTATAAAAACATGGGAAACAATAAAACAATGTTTTAAGCATTATGTGAAGCCCATATTAAATAGACTATCTAAAGCAGTTCTGGAATTTAGAAGTTCTGTAGATGGCATCATTTTTGACTCAAAGATTACAGGTGATGTTACAATAAAGATACTCAATCTGAATTACTGGATATAATGACCTGACAGCTGATCAATCATACTCTCATATGCATACAGGCACAGACATATAACATGAAACACAGAAACGTTATATTGACACACCCATCTATGAATACCTGGAAATGTGCATCTACCACTTGCTCACATAGCCACAAGGAGACCCACATATATAACACAGGCACACACAGATGCAGGTGCACATATACCCACATGTTCACTTGGACATGCATATTCCTAGACCCACACTCTCTCAGAGAGTGAGCACAAGGATGTACATAGATGTGTCAGTTGTCACTTACTCATGAACATGCACAGGCACACACACAGAGGGACATATACTCAACCACAAAGAACTAGTGTTCAAAAGGTTTAATCCAAGGGAGTAGCTTTGAACCAAAAGCAGAGGAAGTGAAAGAGTCTTGTATTTGTCAACTTTCCTGTTGCTGTGCCATAATACACAATACCTATATTTTAAAAGAGGAGATTCTTAATTTGGCTCACAGTTCAAGGGATTTGGTTCATGGTCACTTGGCTCCACTTTCCTCCTTGGTGGAGGAAAGCTGCTCACCTTATGACAGTCTGGAAGCAAAGGGAAGAACCAGGAGGGAAATATACCTTCCAAAGGCACACCTCTTCCAGTCTGGCCCCACCTCCTAACAGCCATGAATGCATGGATGGATCAATCCACTCATAAGTATAGTGACCCAGGATCCAATCACCTAAAAGTCACATTTCTGTCTTCAGAGTGAAAAACTCACTTTTAGAATCTGTGTGAGAATTTACCAGCAGGCATCTCTCCTGGGTTTAGATTGGCTTCCTTAATCAATCCATCTTTAAAATAAAATTCTAAATCAGTATTGATCTTCTCATCACACAGAAAGGAATGGCAAGTACCACAAGAGCACTGAACTGGGAGTCAGGAGCCAGTGTGTGGTAGGCTGAGGAATGGCTATGGGCTGAGATGAGCAGCATCTTAGAGCAGAAGGTACAATTCAGGTGCTACACTAAAGAAGAGACTGAGGCTTAAAGAGGGGATGAGACAAGCTTCTTGATCACAGCTGTTCTAACCATCTAAGAGAATCTCAGAGAAAGGCCATGGGCTCTGGAGATCTCATAGTTAAGGCTGGATCCAGGCAACTTCCTCTTTAGCTTCTGCAGAATCACATTCCTGGCCCCCTCTCAGAAGAGCACCCTGCAGAATTGGACCAGCCATTTCCTGAAAGGGCTTCACTGCCAGACCAGGCTTGGGCCCATTAACATTCAGCTCAGCTGCCAAGGAGGAAAGAGAAGAACAAAATCAGGGCAGCAGGAAGAAAAACACATTTCTTAACAGGACTGGGAGAAAAGGGATAGAAGTGTGTGTGTGTGTGTGTGTGTGTGTGTGTGTGTGTGTGTGTGTGTGCACACCCGCGCAGGTGTCACTCCCAGCTGTTTGCCTGTGGGCAAAGCAGCCAATTGCACAAACAATAATAAAGCCATTCATAAGGTGGCTACTCTGGGACAATCACTTCTATCCCTGAGCTCCCATAATCCCCAGAACAACTCAGTGGAACCGAATGTGTTTTCCCCATTTTGTAGATAAGGACATTGGGTCCTCAGAGAGGTTAAATAACTCACTTAAGTTTACTTTCATGGTAAGAGGCAAGGCCAGGGACTGAACTCATGTATATCTAAGAGTCTAAGTAAAGCAAAGTCCATTCTGCAGGGGACTAGCTAGAAATCCAGGGAAAGGACCTTGAGAAACAAATCAAAGTGGATTCTATTTACCTAACACTGACTCAGAAACTGCCCCAAGCCTGAGACAGGAAAGTGAACAGTGATGCTTAAAGACCAGGAAGAGCACTGGATTTGAACCAGGCCGATGGATCTACATGGGACAAGACCATGATGTGGAGGGTCAAAGCCAGAGCTTTTTGGGGATTTAGAAGGGCCTAGAGTGCAGAGAAGGGAGCATGCTGGGCTACAGCAAAGTCTCTTCAATTCAACACTACAGAGAAGCATCCCTGAAAACCCACCTTTGCAAAGTCCTTTGTATTGCTTCCTCTTTAACCTGACCCTCCCTGTCCTTTTTCATGATCATCCTGGTAGCTTTTCATCCCCATTGTACAGATGAAGAAACTGAGGCTTAGAAAGATTTTTTTCCTTAGTAAACCAGATTCTGGATTTTCATGGGTCCATCCTGTATATTCTCTCCCTGCTCACAGCCAGCTGTTTAATGTCACAACCTTTGTTTGTAGTCTTTCAAGAGAGTCAAGTCCTTGGTGTATTTTCATGGGCTATCTTCTGCAATGGTCTCTGGACTTTCTGTGTTTCTCATGCCCAGGAGACATAGTCCATTTTTTATTAATACAATGAAATACCTAAGGTTGTGCAAGTTGTTCTGAAGGTCTACTAGCATGGCTCCAGAATCTTTTTGTCTTCAGTTGAAGGCTGGGTGTTGTGCTGCAAATGTGACTGAGAAGCAGAAGCAAAGTGGGTGCATGGAGAAGATCACATGTGAGAGAGTGATGAGACAAGGAGGTTTACCCACTTTACAACAGCCAGTTCTTACAGCAACAAATCTAGGCCCAGATCTAAGTCGGTTCTACATGACGTAATCAAGTCCCAGAACCTAACCCAATCTCTTGACAAAGGCAATAATCCATTCCTAAGGTTTATGGCATCTTGACCTTAATACCTCTTAGAGACTCCACTACCAGGCTTTCCAGTCTCTGTACCACCACTCCTAGCACAGAGGAGGAGGCTTCCAGGCTGCTGACAAGCTTCAAAACCAGACATCCAGATCACCTACACCGAAAGGGAAACAAAATGAAACACTCTGATACTCAACCACATGGATTCCCTGAACTCGCAACAAAAGAGGATCTGGAAAAAATGAAATCAGAAATAATTTCTCGGATAACAGCAGAGATTGTACCCATAGTGTAAGACATGATTAATAAATCTAGAGAGGACAAAGATAAAAAAATAGAGGCGCTGAAGAACATGATGGAATCCAAGTATAGGAAACAAATGGAATCCATAAAACAGATGCAAACAGATGTCCAGGAGATTAAAAACTCCTTTGCAGGCTGGGGATTTAGCTCAGTGGTTTCACCACCTGCTGCTCAAGTGCAAGGACCCGAGTTTGATCCCTGGTACCAAAAAAAAAAAAACCTCCATTGAAAGTCTATGCAGCAGAATGAGCCATTGTGAGGACAGAATTTCAGATATAGAAGATAGATTGCAATTAGTGACCAGGAAAAGAAAATTTTCTTTAAAATTGTAAGGGACCATGAGAAATCAATCCAGCAGCTGCTAGATGATGCAAAGAAGAATAACATAAGACTGATCAGAGTCAACGAAGAACCAGGAGACAGTGCAGATGACATAAAAAACTGTTCACAAGAGTGATGGCAGAAAATTTCCCAAGCAGGGGAAAAGAATTTGACATACAGATAAGTGAGGCATATAGCACTCCAACTAACCTTGATCAAAAAAAATCTGCACATAGGCATATAATAGTTAAGATTCCAGAAACCCAACAGAAGAACAAAGTTCTACAAGCAGTTAGAGAAAAGACACAAAACACATGCAAAGGAAAGCCCATCAGAATCATGGGAGACTTCACAAAGCAAACCCTCAAGGCAGGAAGAGCTTGGAGTGACATATTCCAAGCCCTAAAAGAAAACAGCCTCCAACCCAGATTGATGTACCCTGCAAAACTATCTTTCAAAATTGATGGAGAAATAAGATACTTTCATGAGAAAGAGCACCTAAGGAACTTCGTGAATACCAAACCAGCACTCCAAAAAATTTTACACAGTATCCTAGGACAACACAATGAGGATCACAACCCCTGGAAGCCCAGCAGAATGAATCCATCTGGCACCACAAGAAATTAAACACAAAGGGTGATAATCCAACAGAAAGAAAAAGTCATGACAATGATAAGTCAATATGTGTCAGTTATAACCATCAATTTAAGGTCTCAATTTACCAATCAAAAGAAATAGACTGGCAGAATGGGCCAAGAAGCAAGATCCAACAATATGCTGCATACAAGAAACACACTTAATTCAAAAAGAAACTCATAGACTGAAAGTTAAAGGGTGGAAAACAATACTCCATGTGACAGGAACCCGAAAAAAAAGTAGGAGTAGCTATCATCATTGCAGATCAAGTGGATTTCAAACCAACACTGATTAAGAGAGACAAAGAAGGACACTACATCCTTGTAAAGGGAACAATCCAAGAGGAAAAGATGACAATCATTAATATCTATGCACCAAACACTAGTGCGCCCAACTATATAAAACAAATACTAATGGACATGAAAAAATCAAAGAAGTACTAATACAATAGTAATGAGGACCTCAATACCCCACTGTCACAATTAGATAGATCAACTAGACAAAAAATAAGCAACAAAATGTTAGAACTCAAACAAACTCTTGAACAAATGAACTTAACAGATGTTTACAGAGTGTTCCACCCCACAAAATCAGAATACACATTCTTCTCAGCTGCACATGGGTTGTTCTCCAAAATAGACCACATACTTGCTCATAGAACACATTTAAGTAAGTGAAAAGGAATTGAAGTTATCCCTTGGATATTATCAGACCACAGTCCGATGAAATTGGAGAACAATAGCAAAAGAAATCACAAGAATTTCAAAAGCACATGGAAACTGAACACACACATCTGAATAACCAATGGGTCACAGAGCAAATTAAAGAAGAAATCACACAGTTCCTACAATTAAATGACAATGACAGCATAACATATCTGAATCTATGGGACCCAATGAAAGCAATTTTATGAGGGAAATTTATAGCAGTGAATACACATATTAGGAAAATAGAATGAGCCCAATTAAACAACCGGATGCTGAGCCTCAAGCTTCCAGAAGAAAGAGCAGGACAAATCCAAAGCTCATACAAAGGAGGAAATTATAAAGATCAGAGCAGAAATTAATGCAATGGAGAGCAAGAGAATGATTAAAAACGAAAATCAATGAAGCCAAGCGTTAGTTCTTTGAAAGAATCACAAAATTGACAAACTCTTAGCCAACCTTATCAGAAAAAGGAAAGAAAAGGCCCAAATCCATTCAATTAGGAATGAAAAGGATGAAATTACAACAGACCCAGCAGAAATCCAGATGATCATCAATACCTACTTGGAGAACCTATACGACAATAAGATGGAAAACACAGAAGAAATGGACAGATTCCTAGATAAATATGAATTACCAAAGTTGCACAAAGAAGACCTAAACATTCTAAACAACCCAATATCAACCAATGAAATTGAAAATGTAATTAAATTACCAACTAAGAAAAGCCCGGGTCCTGATGGCTTCATTTCTGAATTCTAAAAGACATTTAGAGAGGAACTACTGCCACTACTGTTTAAACTCTTCAATGAAATTGAAAGGGAAGCAATACTCCCAAATTCATTCCTGGAAGCAAGCATCACCTTGATCCCCAAAGCAGAGAAAGACCCAACCGAAAAAGAGAACTATAGGCCAATCTCACTAATGAACATAGATGTAAAAATCCTTAATAAGTTACTGGCAAATAGAATGCAGAAGATCATTAAGAAGATCATACACCCTGATCAAGTGGGATTCATCCCAGGGAGGCAAGGATGGTTCAACATACACAAATTAATCAATGTGATACACTATATCAATAGAGCCAAGAATAAAAACCATATGATCATCTCAATAGATGCAGAGAAAGCATTTGACAAAATCCAACATGCATTTATGATAAAAACCCTACAAAAAATTGAAATAGATGGTCTCTAGCTCAATCTGATAAAAGCCATCCATGAAAAACCAACAGCCAATATCACACCAAATGGTCAAAAACTGAAATCCTTCACACTAAATTCAGGAACAAGACAAGGATGTCCACTATGACCACTACTGTTCAATATAGTTCTGGAAACATTAGTCACAGCAATTAGAAAACAGAAAGAAATGGAAGGAATAAAGATAGGAAATGAAGAAGTCAAATTGTCGTTATTTTCAGATGACATGATATTCTATATAGAAGACCCCAAAAACTCCACCAAACGTCTTCTAGACTTAATAACCAAATTCAGTCAAGTAGCTGGATACAAGGTCAATACACAAAAGTCAATAGCCTTCCTCTACATGAACAACAGACTCACTGAGAGAGAAATAGGGCAAATAATTCCTTTCACAATAGCATCCAAAACCTGAAATACCTAGGAATCAACCTAACAAAAGAAATCAAAGACCTCTTCTCTGAAAACTATAGCACTCTGAAAAGAGAGATTGAAGACTATATCAGAAAATGGAAAGACATACCTTTCTCCTAGTTAGGAAGAATTAACATAGTGAAAATGGCCATAATTCCAAAACTGTTATATAAATTCAATGCAATCCCAATTGAAATCCCAGCAGCATAATTCATGGACCGTGAGAAAACAATCCAAAAATTCATTTGGAACAAGAAGAGACCCAGAATAGCAAAAGCAATTCTAGGTAACAGAGACATGGCAGGGGCTATCACAATCCCCAACCTGAAACTCTACTACAAAGCTACTGTGATAAAAACAGCATGGTACTGGCAACGAAACAGACTTGAGGACCAGTGGAACAGATTAGAATGTGCAGAAACAACTCCAGACATACTCACCCACCTCATCTTTGACAAAGGAGCCAAACACCCTCACTAGAGGAAAGATAGCCTCTTTAATACATGGTGCTGGAAAAATTGGGTTTCAACTTGCCAAAGATTCAAACTAGACCTATATCTCTCACCATACACTAAACTAAAATCAAAATGGATTAAATATCTAAATATTAAAACAGAAACGCTGAAATGGCTGGAATAGAGGTTAGGTAAAACTCTTGAAGACGTTGTAGGAAAAGATTTTATGAACAAAACCTCAGTTGCCCATGAACTAGCACAAACAATCACCAAGTGGGATCTCTTGTTTTTAAAAAGCTTCTGCACAGCAAGAGAAACCACCAACAGAGTGAAGAGACAACCCACAATGT
Organism: Heterocephalus glaber; assembly: GCF_053883595.1. Taxonomy (NCBI): domain Eukaryota; kingdom Metazoa; phylum Chordata; class Mammalia; order Rodentia; family Bathyergidae; genus Heterocephalus; species Heterocephalus glaber. Next base: position 17,247,298 of record NW_028258351.1, on the reverse strand, counting down.
GGGAAAAAATTTTCACCTGCTGTTCCTCAGACAAAGGTCTGCTATCTAGAATAAGAAGAACTTAAAAAAATCAGACCTCCCAAATTTAAAGACCCAATCCAAAAATGGGCATCTGAAATGAATAGACATTTCTCAGACAAAGAAGTAGAAATAGCAGATAAACATAAAAAAATGTTCAAAATCACTGGTCATTCGAGAGATGCAAATGAAAACAACAATGAGATTCCACCTCACCCCAGAAAGAATGGCTGCTATCATGAAATCAACCAATAACAAATTTTGGCAGAGCTGTGGGGAAAGAGGAACCCTGCTCCACTGCTGGTGGTAATATCGACTGTGGACATCAGTGGAAATGAGTATGGAGTTACCTCAAAAAACAAGGACTAGAAGTCCCATTGACCCAGCTATTCTCCTACTGTGTATCTTCCCCAAAGAATTAAAAGAATCATACCACAGTGATATATGTGCACCCATGTTCATAGCAGCACAGTTTGTAACAGCTAAAACTTGGAAACAGCCTGAATGCCCAGCAACTGGAGTCTGGATAAAGAAAATATGGCTTTTTTATTGAATGGAGTATTACTCAGCCATAAAAATGACAACTTAGTGATATTTATAGCTAAATGGATGCACATTGAGGCAATACTCTTAAATGAAATTAATAGAGCACATGTATAAATACCAAATAATTTCTCTAGTGTGAGAAACTGATAGTGTAAATAAGGACTAAAAGCTATAATAGATAATGTGAAATAGGAAGAAAAGGGGCAAAGTGGAAGGGGAAGTTGGAAGGGTAGGGAAAAGGAAAGAAGGGAATGGAATTTATTTGAAAAAATGGAAACAAAGTCTTTGTAAATAGGGAGGGATGGAGGAGTTGAAGGGCAGGCAGGGGAAGGGAGAAAAATCAGAAGCAAGAGATTATGTAAAGGTGCAAATTTCCAATGATGAAATGTCATATTGTATACCCAAAATGTACCAATAAAATTAAGTTTTAAAAAAAGACTCCACTGCCTCTCACTACCATGATATTGGTAATCGGATTTCATCATGAACCAGCTCACTGGCTCAGGGAGGAGCAGTGCTGCTCCACACAAAGTCCTAGAGAGTGATGCATTGGCAAGAAGGCAAGGGACCTGGGATCTGGCTCCAGCTATGCGTAGGTCCAGCTGTTTGACTTGGGAAAGATATTTGTCACCCACTCTGAAGATATCTGACCTGTAGAGTGAGATTTGTCCTGGAAGAATTCTAGCAAACTTGTCCTACAAAGGGACAGAGAGTGACCACATTGTGCTTCACAGGCCACATGGTTTTTGTTTCAGATATTTAACTCTTGCTTTTGTACTGTGAAAGCAGGTGTGGACAAGAAATAAATTTGTAAGTCTCATTAAAACCATATTTACAAAAATAGAATAAGTGGGATATTCCCATGGCCCATACATAGTCTGTGGCCCCTTTCCCTGGACAGCTTCAGGTTTCTGGATACTATAGACACAGATATGTACCACAGTCTAGCAGAGAAGGCATCCACGTGGACCAACAATTACAGTGCTCTGCGAAAAGTGGAAATGGCTTAGAGGAATGAACAAGGCACAGCAGCAACCCTGAAAGGGACTTCAGAGACTCTCATGGTTAGGCCAAGCATCAGTGGGGGACACCTGAGCTGAGTTTTGGCAAGTGAGGGGAAGAACACTCCAGACAGATGGAACAGCAGGAGCACCCACCTAGAAGAATGATGGTGGATGCTGTCTTGGCAAGAGTGGTTGGATCTGATGGCTAGAGCATGAGGCAGAAATGAGAGCAAGGACGATCTGATCTTAATTGCTGTGCTAAGAAACACAGACTTTTAAACAAATAATCCTCTGTTATTTAACTTCTCATCAATGACTAACATTTTCTTGGAAAGAGTCTAGCTCATAACTGCTAATTTCAGTAAGGGGTACTGGATATACAATTTCTTCTCATTACATAAAAATATTGGTTATTTCTTCTCATAGCTCTGGGGGTAGTGATAGATGCCCAGGTGGTAGGAAGCAGGACGAGTCCAGGAGTTGAGCATGGTTTATTCACAGTGCATAGAGCTTTGAGCTCTGATTTCCCACTCTGCCCCAGGCCAGAGAGATTCTGCCTGTGTCATCATTATGCTCATCAAGAGATGCTTTGTCTTTCCCTGATCAGCCTAATTGCTCTCCTCATTTGGACAGCCCAGGAGTCATTTAGTAATGAAAATCACTGTGTGCTAATATGGCATCAGGAGCTCACCTGTTTGTTGGCATTCAGAGCATCATGGAGAGGAGAAGCTCTGGTTGTCATTACAGGTGCAGAGCCTTGCTGAGTTGTTCATGTGCAATTACCGTCCAACAGCCTGGAAATTACAGTCCGGTTACGGTGGCTGCTAACAAGAACTAATTGTACCACCACAGAGCTGCCCTGGGCACTTAAAACAAATGACCACTATGGGAACTTGGTGATGGGTAGGGAAAATATCATCTATTCTTGGAACAGGGAGGAAAGCTGCCGATATAGGTTGAGCAGGTCTCAGTTAGGGGGTTCCTAAGCATTAAAGCTTGGTCTTCCAATTGGTATGACCATACTACAATTTCATGGAGATGTCTATCCCTCAATCCAACCATCCATCACCCCCTACTTATTCATTCATCATTCATCTATTCATCTATCATCTGTCCATCATCCATTCATTCATCCATTCATTTGGCCATTCATCTATCTGATTAGTCATCCATCCAACAAACATCTACCAAGTTCTGACTTAGTACCAACTCTACACTTGATGCTGTAAGTTATAGATGAGTCAGGGTAAGGGCTAGTGAGGGTGAAAGTGGAGGGTATAGTTTGTGTGAAGATAGAGAAGATAGAAAGACTTGCACTGAGTAAATGAGACAGAAAAATGAAAGGGATCAGACATGTATGTTCTGTGTAGGAAGTTTCTTCACATCTTTGATTCTCAGGTCCCCTATGTATAAAATGGAGATAAACAGTTCCTACCTCATAAGGTTATTATATGGATTACATATATTTTTGAATGTAAAGTCTTAGAACATTAAATCTCGAGTACATAACAAGCATTTGGCAAAACTTAGGATTTACTATAATTATTAGCCACTCTGTTCTGCTTACCTTGCCTCCAGGGAAGTTGGTCTTTACCATGGGTCTTACCATACTGCTGTCCATCTTCCTGGAAACCCAAAAGTTGAGTTAGAGTCCACCTCAACTGGACCATCCTAGGAATTTGCAGTATGTAGATGTTTGCAACACAGCAAGATTTAGGATTTGCAGAATGTTTACTCTATCTTTTGTGAATAGAGCCCAAGGAATGAAGGGCAGCAATAAAGAAGGCAATAAGGCTAAGGCTACATCAGTCTAGGAACAAACAGAGTTTGGGATTTGCTGTGAGGAAGATGAGTCACTGAAGATTTTAAGTAAACAGTTATAAGCAAACAAGGAATTCATTATTGCTAATTGATTGCTGCGGTGTGGGAAATGGACTGCTTATGAAAGACCAATGGGTCAGAGTGATTCTGAGTTGGAGTCTGAATGCCTTGCTTCCTAGAATCCTGGCCCCTGAGTTCCCTGTCCATTGTTTTTCCCTTGTAGTATGGGAATATGGCGGGAATTTAAGAGCTATGGGTCTCTCTGACCTGTCAGAATCTGTACAGGTCCTATAGATCCCCAAGTTTCCACTACTTTCCTACTCCTAAAACTTACAGAATTCTGCTAAGTGATCATTTTGCTCTACTCTTATTGTGTACTTTCTGCCATAAGGGTAGCTCACCTGCTCAAGACAGCCTGATTCCTCTCTGGCCACCTGTGACAGAAAGCCCTTTATCATATTAAACTTCTGCCCATCTCCCAGTGGGTTCCAATTTTCCCTCTCATTCTACTCCTGAGAGGCTGAGAAGAATAGATCTCTTTAACCGCTCAGGCACATGGCTCATCCTGGGGCCAGGAAGCACTCTGTTTCTGGTCTACATTCAGTGATCAATGTTGGGATCATGGTGGGGCATATTCTAGGACAGGATGTGATGAGCTTCCTGTTTCCCTGGCAGCCTCCCATGCATCCTATCTCCTGCTATTCAAACTTTAGTGTAGCCCCTTCCTACACTGACTCTGGGTTTAAGCCTGTGACTTGCTTTGAACAAAAGAGTGTTCAAAGTGATGCTATGCTAATTCAAGATTTGCCTTCCTGAGATTCTGTTGTTGCACTGAGAAGCTTCAGTTAGACTACTGAGGAGAGGCCACGTAGAGACAGGGCACATGAAGGGAGGCTGAGCAGCCATCATGGACATCTCAGCCCTATATGAGCTCCAATGAGTAACTTCTGTTGGACTATGAGGAGCAGACAGCCCAGCTGAGCCCATCTGCCTCAAAATCTAGAGAAAGATTGCTATTGCTCTATGCCAAGTGTGAGGAGAATTTGCACGCAGCAGTAGATAACCAGTACTAGGATCCTGAGCATGTACTTTCTGTCCACTTCCAGGGCAAAGTAAAGACCGAGCTGTGGACAGTGAGCCTGGGTTTCAATCAGGCTTTTAACATTAATTCCTATGTGGTCCCAGGCTTAGTGTAGCTCTTCCTGGGCCTCAATTTCCTCATCTATGCAGTGAAGAGATTTAAAATGCAATGGAATTATCTCTTCTAACTTTGCTTTGATGAGGGTAAGGGACGCTGAATGAAACAATGAGCCCTCATTCAGAGAAGGGGGATCTTCTCTATGAATGTGTTAGCTTAAGTGACTGTTTCTGGTACCCATAGCCTCATCAATGGAGGAATAACCTGCTGTCAGTATTTCTGGGTGATCCATGTGGAACCACACACTTCCAGGCTGTGGTTTAGTCAGCTTTCCCTTCCACAAGACACCTGGATAGGCCATCACCAGGGTGGGATATTGGCTACCTGGGTGCGTCAAACCACAAACTGCATAAAATAGACAGATTTCTCTTCCTCTGCATGCTTATTCTTCACTGGGTTTTGGCAACAAATGATTCATGTAAAAGGTGATGGGAATAGGCAGTGGTGTTTGAAGCATTTCTCTCTGGATCATGTAATAGTCTTCTCTCTATTTTATTGTGCTATCAGCAAAACGAAAATTGTTTTTGCAATTTTTTTTTTTATAATCATGTCTGAAAGAGTCTCTGGATCAAAATTTCTAGCCAGTTTCTCTAAATGTGAGCTTTGACATGTTTCCTTTATTATTGATAGACGATGCTTTAAAATATTGTACTATAAATTTGGAGGTTGCCCGGGAGTCAGTGAGAAAGAAGGTAAAATTGTTCCTGTTAAAACTGTTAGAGAAGAGAAAGGGAAGAGAGGAAGAAAAGGGGAAAGTCGAGAAAGGTTAACAGCTGAGAAAGTATGAGCAAAGAATATTATATGCATGTATGAAAATCTCAAATGAAAGCTCTTATTCTGTATAATTAATATGTACTAATAAAATAATCATTCCTGGTAAGAGATAATAGATAGTGCTAGGGGTTCAAATCAAAGAAGAAGGGGTAAGATTCCTCAGCTATTTATTAGTCTATTTTTCATTACCATCATGAAATATCGGAGACAGGTTACTTTATAAGGAAAATAAATTTATTTTGGCTTATGGCTCTGGAAGTGCAAAGTCTAGGTATCTCATTTGATGATAGCCTTCCTTGGTGGTAGAGCTCTGTGGTGGCAGAGTATCACATGACAAAAGAGGCAGGAAACATGTATTATTAGCCTCTCTCTCTCTCTCTCTCTTCTCCCTTCTCTGTCCCCTGCCTTTATAAAATCATCAGATCTGATCATTGCCGGGCTCATTCCTAGATTCCTGGCTCCATATTAATCAACTTGCCATCACTGTAAAAATTGCCTGAGGTAAATCAACTTATAAGGAGGAAAAGTTTATTTTGGCTCATGGTTTCAGTCCATGGTTGCTGGGCCTCATGGCTTTTGGACTTATGACAAGGCAGTACATCACAGCACAAATTTGTGATGGGAGAAGCCTCTCACCTCATGGTTGCCATGAAGCAAAAAAAAAAAAAGGTAGGGTGCAGAGACCCCACTATCCTTTACAGGGGCACACCACAGTCACCTTTCTTCCAGTAGGCCCCACTTTCTAAAGGTTCCACTCCTTCCCAATCAAGCCACAGACTGGTGATCAAGCTTTCAACACAGGGGCCTTTGTGAGCTCTTCAGATCCCAAGTACTTAATAACCTTATCTAATCCTATTCACTTCCCAAAGTCCCCATTTCTAACCCCCATAGTTGAATTGTTTTCACTCTTTTGGTATCATTTGCATATGCCTCTGAATATTACATTCCTGCATGAGTTTGGGGGCTAAAATGCATTCAAACCACAGCAGGCTCTGTCTGTGAAACTCATCAGGGCCTCCCCTAGGTCAAGAAAGCAGGTGCCACTGGACCTTGCTGGCCAAGACAAAGAACCAGCACACAGGGGCCGGCAGGGTCAGACAGACCTGAGCTTTTCAAAGAGAGAGAGAGAGAGTGGGCTGCCTTAGGAGCATGTGAGAGCTCTAAGTGAGGAGGGTATCATGAGTCAGGAAGAGAGATATCTGTCCAAGTCCCCCAGCTGGTCAGTTACAGTACAAGGACTCACAGATAGAGGTAGAAGTAGGCACTGCTCTGATCACACAGCAAGAACCCAGGAAGGGGGGGTGGTGTCCTTTCTCTCCAACATGCCCCTGCTACTCAAAGGTATGTTGCGCAGAGCGGTAGAAAGACTCCCTGTGTCTTTGATGCTTTTTCCTCAATGGTGGGTGGACATAGGCAAAGCTGTAATCAAGTCTCTCTTGACAGCCATGCCAGCAGACCCCATTTTGATAAACCTCTTCAATATTTATTTTCCCAATAGACTCAAACAAGTCTGAAGAGACACAGTATTATGTTTCTTAGAAATTTTTCTGAATACATATTTATCAGGGACAACTAAATAAGCTAAGAAGGGCTTAGACTTATTTATTTATGTATTCAATCATCTCTAGGGTGTGGGTTATGCTGGCATTAACAAGAGGAGACAGTAATTAGATTGCACTTGGACTGATCCTTATCCCATGCTCTGGGGATGGGATTAGGGACCAGCTAACAGAAGAACTTTGCCATCTCCCACACTTATGATGGTTATCTTTCAAACTTATACTTCTGGGAATCACTGGCTCCCAAGCTTGGCTGCATATCAGAGTCACCCAGGAAGTCTTAAAAAGTACTGATGCCTGCATTCCACCTGCAGAGATTCTGTTTTAATTTGCTTGGAAGCAGCTTTGACATTAGGACTTTTATAAGCTCTCCAGGTGACCCACTGTGAAGCAAAGGTGGAGAACTACATGGACTTGTTGGGGCAAGCTATACTCATCCGTCATCCTTCCTCCTTCTCTAGGTTTTACCAAAGATTATCTGTGCAGGTGGAAGGAAAGAGTGTCATGGCTGAGGTTTATGTTTAGGAACAGATTCATGGGCATGCAACTTGGGCAATGGGGAACTACACACTTAGAGGGTTCCATGCTTGGTTTAATTCTGTGCTCTAGCTTTCTTGAACTTCTTCATTGAGTTTGAAAAAGGGGTCAGCTTCACATATTAATTTTGTACAGCATGCCACCAACTATACAACCAGCCCTGCACAGGGCCTCTAAGTGCTAGACCCATTCCTGTTTGGACAAGTGACTTGCTGTAGAACCTTGGGCAAAGATCCTTTGTCTCTGGATCTCAGTTTTCCCTCAGTTCAAGAGTTAAATCAATCAGTCAGAAGGACTTTTCAGTAGTCCCTCTGTGTCTGCATACATATTCACATAGGCGACCTAAGAAACAGCTGGCCCACTATCAGTGAAACACAGCAATAACCCATAATCACAATCACGGGTTGTTTTCTAATCACATATTGCTTCAAAGAATTTAATCAGGCTCATTTTCCCCACTCAAAAAGGTTTGAATGTTTAGAACTGGGCCTACTCTGACACAGAACACAAATTATAAATGTGTTAACATTCCCACTCTCACTTTTCTTCCCCTGTAACTAAAAAGAATTCTTCTTTGCCGAGTCTGTCTCCCAGAAACCTTTCCACTGCCTTCTAACAGAGCCCTGTCTTTGCCAACTCAAGCTTTTATAATGAGGAAATGGACAATAGGGGAAGGCTGGGGATGGAAGAAAGGTAGATTGGAGATTCGCATTGAAGAGAATTGTTCCAAGCATAAAAGAAGAGGAGAGGAGAGGAGAGGAGAGGAGAGGTGAGAGAGAGGGAGAGAGAGGAAGAATTTTGGATTGGGATTGAGAATGGTGGAAAGAAAGGTATTTGAAGAACAGCTGTGAGACATGTGGATTTAGAAACTGGCAAATGGCAGAGTAAGAATTTGTAAAATATTTCATTAAACATTGAGAAGGCACCCTGCCTCCCCACATCCACATATGTACTTTCCCTTTAGAGATCTCTCAAGAAGGTAACCATGAATTGCAATTGCTTTCAGCTATATTCTTCTGTTGGACTACAGATTCCTTGAATTGATCCTGCACAGAGACTGATCTATTTGAGACGCCTGTTATACTTGGAACACACTGTTAAGCCAGAGTTGTTACCTGCTGGGATATGTGCAACACTTTGCCATCTGGTGCAGGCATTTTATAGATTCAGGAGCTCTCAAAGTGGGAGGATCTTAAAAATGGGAATCTTAGACATGGCCTAGGTCAACTTTCGCTCCTGTTGGATCCCCTTTGCAACAACTTGGCAGAATTACTTTTCCTTTTCTTTCTTTTGCCTGACTTTTTAAATTCTAAAGAAGAGCCATGCCTAAGTGATTAACATATTAACTTCTAAGTAATCTTTCTTTAGATTTACTGAATCTGAAATATCTGATGGCCTTCAGATGACATCACAATGTGTAAAACTCCTCTTTATTTTTTTAACTCTGTGTATCAATTAACACAAAGCATGTTAAGTTCAATTTGCAGATAAGTAAAGTTTCTCTAAACTAAATACAGGAACTAACCCCAGGAGGTCATGATCCATTGTAATGTCCTGACCAGAGAAAAAGAAGTCATGCTTGGATGAGGAAGACCCCACTCACCACACAGCCTTCCTGACCACTGATCATTGTCCCATACACCCCCTTACCCTCCCAATAAATTCCTTTTGTATACCCGAGTTTCCCAAGATGGTGCTTTGAGAATGACTCATCTTCTCAGGGCAAGCTCTAGAATAAAAATGACTTTTTTCCCACCAAGTTTTATCTCGAATGTATTGGCTTTTGAGTCATGAGCAGACAGACTTGGCTCTGATTGAGTCCTGTACTTGAATTTAATTTTCTAGAGCACTTCCACCAAGTTCATTCTCTGCTAATACACTTCCTATAAAAGAGAATGTACTACCTTCAGAGAAAGCTTATTCCACCCTCTGTAGGTCTGGTGGTTAGAACTGTTCGTTCATATTCTCAAATGCTATTACGTGGTATGAGTTGTTATAGCCTCATTAGACATCAGTCTGGAAAGTTTTACCAACATTTGTAACATTCTACTCCTTTGAATCAGTAGCAATTCCACATCTAGAAAATTTGCATCACTCACACTCATACACAAAGACAAATGTCCAAGGTTGTTTACATTGAAGCATTGCTCATGGTAATGAGTATTTGAAACAATTTCAAAAAATATCCACAGAGGGCTGACATTGGAACTATGGTAGATCTATATTGTGGAATAATATGTATGTCTATACTGGTGTGGAAAGATTCCCATCTTAGTCTGTTTTCTGTTACTGTAACAAAATTCCTGAGATAGGGTGTTTTGCTAAGAACAAAGACTTATTTGGCTTCCAGTTCTGGAGTTTGTGAAGTCCAATAGCATGGTACAGCATCTGCTCAGCACTTAATGAGGCCCTTTTGCTATACCATAACATGGGGGAGATGGCAGAGAAGATCATTTAGTGAGACAGAACAAGTACATACCCCAAGTCTCTCTTCATCTTCTTACAAAGCTCATCAAAGCTATCATTGAAGGCTTCTCTCATGACCTCATCTAATCCTAAACACCCTCCAAAGTCCCACCTCCAAAGACATTAATATATAAATTTGGGGATTAAGTTTCCAACACATGAACTTTTGGAGGATACATCGAAACCATAGCAATTTCCAAGACATGCTTTGGGAAAAGTAGTAAGTTATGTGTACACATATTTAGAAAACAACAATAAAGCTTCATATACATGAAGCACACATATGAATGAAAACCAATGCACATAAAATTGTTAATAATCAGTCATTAGGGAACTTTAAATCAAGACTATTAAAGATACAACTTTGTACACATTGGTATGACTATTATTTAAAAACACAAAAAGCAAGGAGAACAGATACTGAGGAGGATACAGAGAAATCAGGCCCTCATTTGTTGCTGGTGAGAAAGAAAATGGTACAGCCTCTTTGGAAAACAAGTTTGCAGTTCCTGAAAACAATCATCACAGAGTTACCATACACCCAGAAGTTTCATTCCTAGTTGTGCACTCAAGCAAAATTAAAACATACATCTGTCCAAAAACTTTTATACAAATACTCATAGCATCATTGTTGGCAATAGCCAACAGTGGAAATAACTAAAATGCTCATCAACTATTTAATCTATGAAAAAATCTTGTATATCCCTATGAGGCATGTCCAACATTTTGGCTTGTCTGGGCCCATTTCAGTGATTATATATGTAAAATGTATAATATGGCTATTACATATAAGAAAAAACCTTCCTTTTTAAACATTTTTCATGATAATCATTAAAAAAGAGGGCAAGCAGCCTTCAGGCTGCAGGTTAAGCATGCTTACATGGGTTACTATTTGGCAATAAAAAAGAATAAAGTACTGATGTATGGTACAACATGGATGAACTTTAAAAACATTATGCTAAGTCAAAAACGCATACCACTAAAGACCACACATTATATAACTCTTTTTATATGAAATGTACAGATTAAGTAAATCTACAGAGTCAGAAATTAGATCGGAGTTGCTGAACACTAGTGTTGGGTGAGAGGGTGGAACACAGAGTGTTGCTGTAGGTTCTGAGGGTTCTTTCTGAGGTGATGAAAATATTCTAAAAGTAGATTGCAGTGATGGTTGTACAACTCTATAACTATATTAAATGCCACTGAACTATGTGCATTTTAAATGTGTGCATTGTATGACACTTGAATTATATCTCAATAAACTTCAAAACAATTGTTTGTGGTGCTTACATCTGGGTGGTGCTACATTAGGAAGGTGGAGTGAAGCCCTTGTCTTGTCCTGATGATTTATTTCAGGGAGCAAAATAATGACAATTTATAGGCAAACCATGAGGCATTTAAAGCAACTGACTGCTGGACACCTGGCCCTTCATCAAAGCAAGGGAAGTATTTCCATTCCTTTTCCACCTTTGGGGTCAATGGCTTCTTTTCACAGACAATCTGGGCCCCAGGGTGGAAGTGCATGCACAGAGGAACTGATGGCATTTCTCCATGGGCTCTGCTAATCAGGAGTGGCAGAAAGGACCCCTCTCTGGGAAGCTTTCCTGACTAGTGGTCATTTCTGTGCTCTGCTAAGCCCTCCAAAGACTCAAGGCTGAAAATGACCTCTTTTTGACTCACTCATGGTGGAATCCCAGATCTCAGGGAGAACTAAGGAAGGGATCACGGAGCTTATCAAGGAATCAGGAAAAAGAGGAGACTGAAAATTCATAATTGATGCTAAATCTGTCTGGGATGACAGATATCAACGAGAGAGGCCAGGATGACCCCCTCCGTCTCACGGCAGACGGAGGAAGAGACTGAAGCCAAGGTTTGTTGGCAGAGGGCCAATGGCTAGAAGGGGTTAGTTTTGCTGGACACCTCCGTGGGAGAAACCCTATGGAAGTCATCACACACATACACCAACAGGAACCCTGGCCCACTTGGTCTCATGTGCCTGACACAGAGCTGCAGAACCCACAGCACAATATCCCAACACACTGTGGATAGACTGAACACATATGTGTTTAAAACAAGTAGAGCACAAAGGCACAGCATGTGTTTAATAGGCATGTCCATCATATAACAGATGCCCATAGACCACAGTCACAGTTACACATACACTAATGCACATACACTGAGACATCACACAGTATAGGATAAACAGAAGCAGGTCAAGTCCTTGCCAGTTTGTCCAACTGCTTATCAAAGGCTGCTTCAGAACGGCTGAAGCTCCCTTTTTAATCCCCAAGACTGGGTTAGGTGCACTCATCGGGGTGACCTCTCGTTGTCCTCTTCCTCACAGTCTCCTAGGCCTCTCTAGCACAGGATCTATTCTGCAGCTTTGGCACTCTTGGCTTACCTGATTGCTTTCCTCTCTGGACAAAGACCCTTGACATTAGGGACTGTATTTTATGTTTTTCTGAGTCTTTGGCACTTTGCAGTGTCTCATGTATAGTACAGGGTTAATGGCAAACACTTTAAAAGAATGAATAAATGAATGAAGCTATCCAAGTGTATGTTTATTAGAGAAAGTGCTCAACCTTCACAACTATCAAAGAAATGCAAATTAAAATGAGATGCAATTTTACACTTATTAAATTAGCACAAATTAAGAAATATAATTATCATACCCAGGGCTGAAAAAGTCATGGTCTAACCATGACACCCACACATGGCTGGTGGCAGTATGTAAACTGGGTGCAGCCCCTTTGGAAAGCAATTTGATAATATGTATCAAGAGTCATTAGAAGGCTCACAGCCTTTGGTGCAGTGATCCTACTCCTGGGAACTTATCCAAAGGAAATTACGAAAAGCAAGAAGGACATTTTGGGACTGTCATTGGAAGTGTTATTTATAATCATAAAGCCCTAATTTCAGAAACAAATCGTGACACACACTGACGGATTCAACTTGAGGATGGCTGGGAAGGATAGATCCAGAGGACTGAGACAAGGACTGATCGTGACAGAACTGGGAACAGCAAAAATGGTGTCTCCTGCTCCTAAAAGAGTGCCTCGTACATGGTAGAGTAAATACTGTGGAATAAAAAATACAGTCGTGCCTTGCTTAATCACAGGGATATGTTCTGATAAATGTGCCATTAGGTGATTTTGTCATTGTACAAACATCATAAAATGTATTTACATAAGCCCAGGTGGGACAGGTAGGTCGGTTGCTCCCCTCTTGATTCTTGATGGAATCAAGAGTCATGGCAAACTCAAGATGTGTGAGGTTGCTGCTGGCATAGCATGGCAAACTGTTTTACAGTAAACTGCATTTTATGCAAGTGAAGGAGCACACTCTAAAATAATGATGAAAAGATAGCATATTAAATAAATCAATCAGGAACATAGTCATTTATTAGCTTTATCAGTATGAATGTACTACCCATAATTCTATGTGCTATAGCTTTATGCAAGAGGCAGTGCCATAGGTTTGTTGACACCAGTATCAGCACAAGGAAATGACATGTTACAATAGCTGTGACATTATGATGGCTGTGACATCACTAGGTGATAAGAACTTTTCTGCTCTATTATCATCTCATGGGGCCATCGTTATATATGTGGTCCATCATGGACCAAAACATCATTCTGCAGTGCATGATTATAATGGTTAAGTAATATATACCTTGATATATTTAATCATTACATATGGTTTAATATCTTTAAGTATAATGTATATATATTTAGTCATTATACACATTCATACACTGAAGAGAATGCTCTGTAGCCATAAAAATGATTAACATGGAAATATGCTTAAGGTACAATGTTATAAAAATTATTTCTCATTCTATATCAAAAGGATCTATGTGAAGGGAATGGAGGGAGAGGGGTTAGGTGACTTGCTGATGCTACACAGCACTAGTGGGGCAGCCATGCATCCCATCCAAGCCTGCTGAACTCAACCACTTCTTTGACCACCTTCAGAACCCCAAGTCATTTTACAAGGAAGCTCTGCCTCTGGCTGAAGCTTGCCTGCTGGCTGAAAGCTGCACACTATTAAGTGACGGAGTCAGGATTCAGGTCCATGTGAGTTGATGTCCAGGGTTCCACCTCCATATAAGCTTCCTCCGAAAGAAAGCAAAGTCAGCTCTGGGACGAGATGGGGGATGAAGGGTGAAACACCCTGGAATATTGTCCTAATAATGCTGTGGGGCTGTAACAAACTGTGGCCATGTCACAGTATGCTGAGTACTTCGAGCCTTTTCTTTTTATTCTCTCTTTGGCTTTGGATAGGTTCCTGCCTCTCTCTGGGCCTCAATTTCCCATCAGTGTGACAAAGTGCTTGGCATGAATGGGCAGATTTTCTAGATCTTTCTCCCAGAAAGCAGGACCCAAGCCCTTTCTGGGAGAAAGACATGTGGACAAGCTCCAAAGTATTGTTGCCTGTGAAGAAAGAAGACAATATGGCCTCTGTGCTTGCACAGGACCCTAGACAGGAAGTGAAACACTGAAGCCTTCACACCTCCTTGGCAAGGCCCTTTGGGGAGTCTGAGCAGGGAGGTGAGGGAGAAAGTCTGCAGGCATCTGCCAGTAGAGCCTTCTCTTTCTCCAACCATTGACAAATCCATCACTGTGGAAGAAAAAACAGAAGCAGAGACAGAGTAAGAGTGTGGCAATGGATGTGGGGGGCCAGCTAAGGGTGGGCTGGGGATGCAGGGAGTCAGGCATTCACACTTGGTGGAAAATTTAAGGGACTACCATCCAAAACATAATTATCAAGGTAAATACAGTAGTACTTTAAAATAAAAATTGATGCAAACATCCACAGTATACAAAATATCAAAGCTTTAAGTAAAGCCGGGCTATTGTTTATTCTGGGAACACAACAGCTGATTCTGATTGACCTTCCCAGTGGTGATAGCTCCCCACTCTGGTGGGTTCTGGAGACTCAATGATGGCAGAAAAACAGACTGAGCAACATAGAGCTTTGTATATACTCATGCTGTCTGGTTGTAGAGCTACCATGAACTTTATCCACCTGATTGGAAATATGGGAAGACATTTTGATAAGTGTATGTAGAGGTGAGAATTCCCATTGACCCAGACTCTGCTTTGGCTCACCTTGTACTGGGCTTGGGAATCCTGAGACTCTTGAAGCCCTGAGGGCCCTGAGGATACTGAGAAAGCTGAGGATCTGGAAGTGTGAAGATCACTGTTAGTGGCTTCTTGTTGAGTGGCAATATTTTCCCTCAAGGTTTCCTTTGTGAGCTCTTAGGGACCTGTTTTTATGTAGACATAAGCACATCACATGGTTCCACAGATGAAAACATTTTGTTGTGATGGGTAAGGTATAGATTCATTTTTAAAAGTTCAATAAAATTGTATTTTTTAGAAGTATGTATTTCTCAGAGGAATGATAATAAAAGGTTGACTATAGTTTTCTAAGGGTCCAAGAGATGTTTTTTTGTTGACACAAGAAGGTCCTTGGAGTGACAGTGTAGAGGATGCTGGCCTGAATTATATTAAACTCCAGAGTTCAGAGGGGTCGGGGCTACATAGAGGGAGGAGGACCATCCCAAGCAGAAGGAGTACACCTCTCACTTGAAGTGGGGAGAGCCTGCATCTGGGCCTTGGGCTAGAGGATGTTCCCTGCCCCCATCTTACTCTAGTCTAGAATCTCACACCAGTGTGGGTAGGGAGGGTTGGAAAGGCAGTCATACTAGGCCAAGTTTTCTATTTTCTGCCTCCATCATAATGACCTGTGAAATTTAGCTAGTTCTGGTGCTTGAGATGGTTCAGCCACTGATATGGGAAGAAAGGAATCCTCCCCTTTCTTGAAGACTAGTACATGGCCCCATAATCTCACAGAGTTTAGAAAGAGTTCTGGGCTCGATGACTACTGATGCTGGGAAGCATGAGTCATTCCCATATGTTTAAAACTCTCTCTTTTTTAAAAAAAAATGTAGAACATTTTCTAAATTTTTAATAATTGTAGACTTACAAGGAAGTTGTAAAAGTAGTACCAACTTCCCTTACACTTTCACCCAGTTTTCCCAAATGTTAACATTTTCCACTCCCATGATATTATGACCAAACTCAGGAAATCGGAATTTGTATGTTGCTATTAACAAATCTAAAGGCCTTATTCAAATTTTCCAGGTTGTCTGTAGAAATTCACATTGCATTCAGTTGTTTTATCATTTTTGTCTCCTTCACTTGGGGACAGTGCTTTGTCTATCTTCTGTGGCTTGGGCACTCTTGAAGAGTATTAGCCAATTGTTTTTTGCACTCGGCTTTGAACTCTCCTCTTGTTAGATCAAGCGTTGCCTTTTTGGTGAGAACCTGCGTAGAGATGCTGTGTGTCTTGCCAGGAGGCAGGTAAAGCCAGCATGCCTTGGGTCAGGTGGTGTCTGCCAGTTGTTCCACTCATCTCTCCTTTGCTTCATGTGAGTCATCCCCCTTCAACTACTGGCCCACTCAAGAGAATCGATCAGAATGATTGGAACAATCTTTGTTGGGTGCACACACAGCACTTCCCAGTTAAAAATCATTCTCCCATCTGTTACCTCATTTAAAACTCACATCTTGGTGATACCTCCATCTTCACATCTAGCTGATCAAATCTTTTCAGTATACTAATAGAAAAGGAAACCTATAATTGGAAGACAAAGAAAACCAACAGTGTCTGGGTATATTCTGTAAGTCAACAATATTCCAGGCATTTTCCTATACTGCTGTGTCTTACTTAAATCCTTTTAGCAACCACTATTCATCCTTATACACTATTCATCCTTACGTTACACAGAGTCTTGGAAAGATCTGGAAACTGCTCAAGGCTACACAGCCAGGACATCATTTGCTCCAGAGTCCAGGTTTTTCCTTTGACTTTTCTCTAGCTGTCCAGGGAGAGGACTCATTCAAAGTCACTCAGTGATTTATTAACTCTGCAAGGACACAAACCCAAATTCCTGTTTAACTTCCCTAGAGAGAGGTGGGAATCAATGAAATAATGATAACAAAATGTATATAGCACTTCATAATGGACAAAGCAATTTCTTCAATCTTTATAGCAGATCTGAAAATTAGGTGTTACTGTCTCCATTTTGTAGATGAAGCTAAGGACAGAGTTGACATGTCTCAGTTTCAGTTTCAGCCAGTTTGGAGCAGACTTGGAATTTTAACCTCTGATGCTCTATTTATTATACACCCAATCCTTTACCATGCAAATGAACTAAGATTACTAATGCTTCTTTTCTCTCCATCTGGAAAACTATGTGCTGCTCCCTTGGCAGAGTGAGGGCCTGGATCCCAGGCAGTGGAAAATGCTTTTCTGTTTTAGAATAACTGAGGTCTCCTTGGGATTTGCCTACATCCACAGGTGGCATCTTACAGGTGATTTGCATGCTTCATAAAAACATAATTTATATGATATATAAAATGTTATATGATTTATAAGAACTGTTAACTATGGGAAGGAGCTTACAGGGCTCATAAATCCCTCTGCTCTCCCAGGTTTGGTCAGTTGACAGTTGGTCCTTTATCACAGTCTGCTCCGAGCCAGAGGAGTAGCCAAGTGGTAGAGCACTTGCCTAGCATGTGCAAGGCCCAGGGTTCCATTCCACACCACAACCTGAAGGCTTCTCTGTACTCTTCCCTGGTTTTGGGTCTGTGGTGGTCCCAACCTCATGTCCAAGAGTTAGACACAGTTCTTGGGTTCTGGGGGTGAGGAGGAGAGGTTAGCACCCCTCCAACCACAAGGATAGGATGTGATCCAAGATTCAAACCTGGAACATTGTGGAAGGCTTCCTGGAGTTGGTGGCACTGGAGAAAAGTCTTCAAAGTTGTCAGTATTTAAACTGATGAGGGTTAGAGTGAGTGGCTATGCCAGTAAATGCATGCTATGGAAATGGAGTGAGGGTCCCTGGAGTGGAAAAGGGAAAGAAAGCTAGTATTTTGTTGGCTCTTGTTTCTCATGGACTTGTACAAAGATACTCAGAAGCTCAGAAGATGCCTGAACATAGAACTTAAAGACAAGGAGGAAGTTGGACACACTGGGTGACTCTTGCTAGCCAGGATCACAAGATACAACCCTCATTAGAACCTGAGCCTCCCATACCTGATAGAGGAAAGAAGAGGATTCAGGTTAGGGAAGATGATAGTCCTTCCCTGTATCAGGACTGTCTCCAGGAGTCCTGAGCACTTTGTCATGAGGAACACTCCCTGCAAAGGAATAAAGATGTGAGTCTGAGCCCGCAGGAAAGTGGGCTAGGCTCACATACCCAGGCCTTTCTAGAGGCAGAGAAGAGGATTAGCCATGTCTAATCTTGTGCAGATCAAGGATTATGGAATTGTGGGGCCACAAGAGAGTAGGACAGGAGGGGAGCCCCCTGTAGCCCTCCTGTTAGAGTAGAAGGAATCATTATTTCCTCAGTATATCTTATCAGCTTTCAGTCCAAACTTTTTAGTTCAGCTCTTCCTGTTCAGAGACCTAGGCTGCAGGATAGTCTTTCCCCTCTGTGCCTCTGTCATTTCCTAGACATGACCTCTCTCCGGATGTGCCACCTGCAAGCTCAACATGAGCCCATCGCCTTCATCCAAACCCACTCCTGGCCCTAGCTCCCAGCTCAGAGAAGGCATTGATGGCCCCTACGCCAGAAACATGGGACTCTTTTGATATCTCCCCTCTTCCTCATTCTCCATATTTGATCAACAAGCCCTTATCCCCCAAACATCTCTGGAATTCTCCCTATTCTGTCAACCACCATAAGCAAAGATGTCACTTCTTGCCTTGATCATTACTTGATTAGCTTTCCTGTTAGGGCAGGGTCCCACTGCTAGACAACCCTTCACTCTGCAGCTAGAGCCATTTTTCCCACTCATATCAGACCCTATGTCTCTCACTTGCATGAAATCTTGTGGTTGGTTGCTCACTGGTCACTTGCAGGGTCAAGTCTAAGCTCTTGAGCATTGAAGGCCTTTTGATGTTGTTCTGCTGTTTTTGACCTCTGTGTACTCTACACTCAACTCTTTATTTTATGCTAGTAATACATTAGATGAACTTGCCTGGCAATTCTGTGATGTTTTAAACCCTTCAGCTTTCCCAAATGGAGTTGCCTCTTCCTAGAAGCAACATCCCACTAAGTCTCCCTGGAGAACTCCTGCTCATCCTTTGAATCCACCTTTTGTGATTCTGTCTCTCTGAAGGACTCCTTTACTTGCCTCAGACATAATTATTCTGCTGCCCACTTTTTGTACCTTAGCACATATTGTACTTTATTGTATATATTGTACTTTAATATGATTATGTTTTGCATGTCTGTCCCCACCACAGTCTGTGAACTCCCTAAAGATCAAATCTCTTCCTCTTTCACTGTTTTTCCTTTTTTCTTTTATCCCCCTCCCCCTCTTTCTTTCTCTCTTCTACACTTTTCTTTCTCCTTCTCCTCAAACCTTTAACTTCTAGCAGCCAAACCTCTCCTGCATGCTCATCCATGTGCCAAGCCATTTTAGATTTGCACAGACTCTCAGAGTGATATCCTAGACAAGGGCCCCATTATAATTGTCTTTGCAGTTCTCTGGGAATACAGAATATAACCAATAAAGTGAGACATCAGCAGGGAGGAAGTACAGTGCTGTGAAGGAAACAGGAGGATGTTGCACTGAGATCAGGGTGGGATGAAGGTGACTGATTGGGATATTGGGGAGGTCTCTAAAGAGCAAGCATTTGATCCCAGGTCTGGATGACCAGAGGAATCCAGATATGAAAGGGGAGAAGGAGAAGGAGCATTCTGGGCAGAGGGGTACCTTGCTCAAATGCCTCATAGTAAGAAGGAGTTTTGTGTTCTGAAGAAATGGTCTGACAGGCTGGAGAGAAGTGAGCAGGAGAGGCAGGCAAGTCTCTGGGAGATGAAGACACAGGTCATTTTTAAGTCCCTACCTAGGAGGGGCCCAGTGGACAGGTGTCAGATAAAACTCAAATGATAGGCAAGCCCTAGGCCCATTGTGAATACTTGGGCGCAGTTGTTCTGGTCTCCATTCTGAACACCTGGTATCCCTTGTACAGCTCAAGGATAGCTGTGGAATTACTCCTTCCAGGCCAGGCACCATGGAAGTGTAGGGATGCAGGGTGAATGAGATGACATCCCTATCCCAACAGTTGCTACAGTCTGGGAAAAGGGGGTTACTGCCTTGCTAACAGTGATCCAGAGGGTCCCAGGGCTGAGCTTCTGCCTGATAAGGCTATTCTCCTTCTGTCCCCTCTTCTCTGTAGCTACATCCTCTATGTTCAAGGGGTGCTTAAAACCAATTTTCTCTGAAGCTCCTGAGATGGGAAAGCATTTTCCTCACTTTGGCCAAGTCACCCACCCTCCGATCAAGGCCTTTGATGTTCTCTGGACATTTCTGGTCTCCACAGTCAGGGGGAGATGGTGACATGGCCATTTCTCAACTGGGTGCTGTGCCTGGTTCTTCCTGTTCCCCAAAGCTCTTTCTGCAGTTATGTGTACTGTTATTTCTGCTTGTGATTCAGGCTTCAGCTCAAACATCACCTCCTGGGACCTCCCTGACTGCCCTTTCTGAAGGAGCACTTCCACTACTCTTCCTCCCTAGCTTGTTTTATTTTCTTCCTCACTCCCCTATTTGTGGTTAGGCATTGGTAGAATCCTGCACTAGCATGAAACACCTTTGGGGAAGGGGCTTATCTCTTTTATTTACCTGAAACTTATATCCAGTACCCAGACGTATTCAGCGCATAGTGGAACTCTGTAAATATTTGCTGAGTGAATGATGGTGGTTTTCTGTTCTTTTTCCTTTCTACTGATTAATATGCATGGATTTCTCATCAAAGAGCAGCTTGTATCCAACTCACCAAGTGCCTGACTCTGCTGTGGCTCAGAACTCATTATCTTCCAGGAGCAGGTTGAAAGATTCTTGGACAGAGATTTAAGCTACTGCTCAAGTTGCCACTTTGACCCAGCTAACCTTCTGGTGAGTTCAGAGTCACAAACCATTGTTATTTCTGCAGGTGGTGAGTACCTGGGGTGCCTCGTGGTGCCTGGCACCTCTCCCTGAACTAGGAGCTCATTCTCTCTGTCTGATGCTGGGCCAGGAATGGGGAAGTTTGCTTTTCCCCTTGTGAGGCTGTGCTTGGCATCTTTAGTGGTGTTCCGTGGCCACAGACACACTCACAGTCAGAGAATCTGGAGGTTTTGCTTTGCTTGTTTTTTTAAAGAACCAGTGAATAAAAAAGACTTTTCTGGGATCATGCAGAGCCTGGACCACAGGCCATTATGAAGACTCTCAATCCAGTGTTCTCCCTCACTCTGGCTGCTATAGTTTGGATAAACGGCTCCTAAAAGGGTCATGTGTTAAAGGCTCAGACAGCAGCTGGTAGCACTACTGGGAGATGGGGGAATGATTAAGAGGTAGGGCCTGGTGGGAGGAAGTTAGGTCACTAAGGGTGCCTTTGAAGGGGATTTTAGGCCCCAGGCTCTTACTCTTTTTCTCCTTGAGCTTCCTGTCCACCGTGAGGTAAGCAGCTTCCTCCACTGTGGACTCTTGCTGTGATATATTTCGTCCTCATAGGCCAAAAGCAATGCAACCAGTTGATCATGGACTGAAACCTCCAAGACTGTGGGCCAAAACAAAGCCTTTTGTCTCTTTTTAAGTAGATTCTCTCAAGTATCTTGTAACAGAAAGCTAGGTGGCCGTCCCATCCGGAGACTGTTCCTTGTCCTCAGTGTTTTAGGGTTTATACCTATCATTGGACAAAAGTGGGACCTCATTAAATTTACTCATGAGCCTTTCCCCTATTTGTTTTAGTTGCAGTAAAGTACACAGTAGATCAAGGTTGTCATCTGAACTATTTTTAAATGTGTAGTTCAGATGCATTACAGCCAGTCATCTTAATTGCGCCAACACCACCACCTTGTATCTCCTTGACTCTTCATTTTGCAGAACTGAAACTCCTGAAATCTCACTTGCTCAGCTTCTTCTAATGTGAAATAAGAATGATGATGATGATGTCTGCTGGATATGTTTCTGAGAACAAGGAGGGTGATATCAGCATTTTTGTAGATAAATCTTATTAAGTGAATAAATAAGATTCTCCTACAGGTTGTCTCTGAAGTTGTTCTGAAGGAAGTTGTTTAGAGGTTCACTCCCTATAAAAACATGGGGAAATGCAGGCATAGTGTTTCAAGGTCATGTGCTTTTATATCATTCTGTATGCTTTGAATATGCACTGTTTTTCAACTTGTGTGGTAGTGTATAAAATACAGCATTATTTTAGCTTTAGCTTTTTAGATTGTAATACATACACGTAACAATACATAGTAGTACACGTAACAAAATTGACCACTTTAATCATTTCTAATGTAGAGCTCAGTGGCATCAAGTACATTCTCAGTTTTGTGCAGTCATCATCAACATCCATTTCTAGAATTTTTTCATCATCCTACACTAAACTGTATATCCAGTAAGCACTAACTCCCATTCCCTGCCTTCCTCCAGTGCCCAGTAACTACCACTGCACTTTCTGTTTCTATGAAATTTTATTTTGTGTGGCTGGGTGATATTCCATTAATAAAATACAGATACACCACGTGTTTGTATTTTTGTCCATCCATGAATAAAATTTTGGATTTTTAAAATAACTTTTGGTCATAGTCTTACTATGTACATTGGAGAATACATGTTTGCTTATTGCCACAACGTGGATGACCCTCAAAGGTATTATGCTTAATGAAAGTGGCCAGATACAAAAGGTCACATAGTTTGACCATTTTATATTAATATAGATTCAGGTTCCTCAGATGTTAAATGAGAACAACGATGATAATGATGCTATGATGCTTGTGCATATATATATATATATATTTTCATTCCAGACTAAGTATGTCCATAGAGACACAAAGTGGATTAGCGGTTCCAGGGGCTGGAGGAAGGGACAATAACAAGTGATTCCTTAATGGATATGGAGTTTCCTTTGGGGGTGATAGAAATGTTTTGGACTTAGATAAAAGTGAAAATAGCATAACATTGTAAAGGTATTAAATGTCACTGAAACTGTATACTGTATAATGATTACTTTTATGTTATGTAAATTTCACCACAAAGAAAGAAAGAAAACTAACAGGCAGTGCCTCCCGATATGTTTCTATTGTGATGTCCATCCCTTCAATTTTCCCAGATGGTGCAGAAGATGTAAATGGTCCAAACAGTCAGAAGCTTTGGAGCCAGTGCTTTTGGCTTCTTTCTGGTGTCGTTGGGAGGATTTTCACAGCACCTGCACCTGATATTGGGGGTTAGAGAGGACCAGATGGTTTCTGGTATTCCTCCTTGAGAATAGTGCCCAGGTTTCCAGAGGAGAGGGTGAGAACTAAGGGAATCCAAGCAAGAGTAAGGTGCCTTCCAGGCTGAGGTTACCTGCAGATGAGCAGGTGAGACCCCTGAGCTCTTAAAACCTCTTGTGCCTCTGAACCACCCCTTCTACCATCCAAAGATCGCGTCATAGGTAAGCTCAGTGGGAACACTGGAAAGACCTCTATCTGCCTGAGGCCAGCGCAGGGCAGGGCAGCATTGAATTTCACAGGGCCAAAGTCAACATAAAGCTGGGGCCAATTTACATGGAATTTATCAACTGTGGAATTAGCCCTTGACAGTGCAGGACTGCCTCAGGCAAAGAAGATGAAAGCCAGAGGACAGAAAGGATGTGATTTTTCTTCTGCTGTCTCAGTGGATGGAAAGGGCAAGGGTAAGAAAGAGATGACCCACTCAGAAGTCAGTGAAATGGAAAGTGAGGAGGCTGGAACTATGTGGGGAAGCTGGTCCTGCCAGGGGGTTAGTACTTTATTTGCTAAAGCCACTTCAGGTGCATTAGTGACTCCTAGATGTTAAGTACCTTGTAATTAACCACAGCCTGCAAATACCTCTACTCTGCTGGAAGACAACACCTGGTGGGGAGTGCTCTAGCCCAGGAAAGAGAGGAGCATTTGAGAAAAGCACATCCTAGGCAAAGAAATAGCCTCCTGGTGCGTGAGGTATTCTCAGGCATCAGTACTAGATTGATGAAGGGTCTAATCCCAGTTCTGACATCACTGTATGATCTTGGGAAAGACATCATCTTTCTGAAACTGATTCTCATCTCTGATTTAGGCCTAATACCTCAGAGTTGATGTATCTTTAAGTGATATGATCTGTAGAGTTCAAATACAAACGTGGCTTATGGAAATACTCAACAATTGGTCAAGCAGTGGGTTTGAAGAAGCTGCAAAGGTGTAGTAAGTCTGGGGCTTCTGAGTGCATGCCCATTCCTGCCTCAGTTTCCCTTGGTCATGTTTAGATTTACTGATGGCTTCATTGGAAGTCAGTCATGTCCTGGAACCTTAGCCCACCCTTTCTGTGTCTTTTGGTCTCACTAGGGAGGTTTGTTGTGTGGCTCTGTAAAGGTCATAGTGGGACAGGGAGTGGGGAGAGTGCAGGCAGAGGGAAGGAACCATTTGAGTCTGATGGAGCTTCTTGGGAAAGGTGAGCTCTGAGCTTTAGTCTGAATTCCCAAGCCCTATCCATAAAGCTGCTTCAAGTCAGCTCTTGATGAAAGGTCCTGATGAAAAGGGTAGCAAGTAAAACATGTCCATAAGGGTCTCACCACCTTCTTGACATCATCTTCTCCACTCCAGGCTCTCATATAATTGTCACAATATCCCCATGAGATGAGTTGACCACAATAGATCAGGAGGAAGGTATTTCCTGTTCCAATAGATGCTTTTTTTTTTTTTTAGCTTAAATCAAAATAGCTTCTATAGCTATACACACACACACACACACACACACACACGCACATGCACATGCACACACACACATACACATACACATTAACTGAGAGCTCAGAATGGGAAATAATATGAATTCTTTCTACTAATGGCCATTGGGCTCGAATCCCCAAAACCAAACTCAGAGGTCATATTGCTTTTGCTGAGCTGTTGTGTCTACTAGGTCTCATGTAAAGGAAAAGTCACCAGGTGGGATCCACTAAGAAGGGAACAAAACATGTAGGGAGTTTGGAGGCATCACACCTACATTGGTTGCTCTTTCTTAACATGTTTATTGGTCTTTAGTACAGTAGCAGCTTTCCCAGAGCACAGGAAAGCTCTTGTATTAGTATTCAAGGGCCAATGTATCAAATTACCATAAATGTAAAGGTTAAAACATCATGCATTTATTATCTTACAGCTTTATAGTTCAGAAGTCCACCTGAAACTCACTGGTTTAAATCAAGGTGTTGGCAGACCCATGTCCTCTTTTGAAGGCTGGAGGGAAATCAATTTTCTTGCCTTTTTCTAGCTTCTAGAAACTTTCCACGTTCCTTGGCTTGTAACCCCCTCTGTCTTCAAAGTTAGCAATGGTCCACATCCCCTTGCCTCTCCTTTTCTGTCTTCTTTTACATCTAAGGACTTTTTTGACTATATTAAGCCTACTTGGACAATTTTACTATACAATATCAAGGTCAGCTGATTAGCAACCTTAATCACATCTGCTGCCTTAATCCCTCTTTGTCAAATGGCTAAAGGTATAGGCTCTGGGGCTTAGAATATAATCTTGGTGGGGGGATTAGAAAGAGGGGGCATTAATTTTTCTATCAGTCCTCTGGCTGTTCAAGGCTACAGTTCAAGTTACTTTGTCATTTGGTCTTTTGAGAAAATGAAGTTCCAAATAAATATTTTTAAAGAAGTAGATATTGGCTTGCTGCGTGGTAAATTGAATATCTAATCCTGGAACCTAAATAGTCATCAACCTTGGCTGTCCAAGGGTTATTGATTCATTCAGCCATGAAGGTGAATTTTTCCAACAGCACTCCATCAAGGGGATGTGATGATATAATACAGTGAGAGATCTGCTCAAGTAGGTCTTAGATAAAGTATTCATGAAGGTCTGGAGAGAGGCTCTGAATGCACATATCAAAAATGGGTGAAGGTTGTTTTGGAAATCATTGCTGAGTCTTATTTTCCAGCAACAGCAACTAGCTTTGTACTTTGGTATTTAAGAACTCTGAAAAAAAAAGAACTCTGAAAAGTCTGATATATGACCTTGTCTGCAAGCTAACTAGAGATTGTTAGTTTCATGGATGCTACCAGAAGACACAAAACTCCTGGATCAGAGACAAAAGACAGCAGCCACACCAAACAGCATGTGCTTCTCATTTGCATTGGCTTCCTTTACTTCAAGTGCTATGGGGTGGTGCAGAGTGGCCAGGGGTTGCTGCACATGCAATGGGTTTGTATCGCAGCTGAGGAGCTCAAGTTTAGGAACCTCCAGTGTTTTACAATGGGCTGCAAGCAACACCTTTGCCCCAGATGGGAACATTCTCTTTATTGTCCTAGACAGTAATCAAATCTCTCTTCCCTGTAGGGAGACAGTATATCTTCCAAGGTTGTTTGCTATACAAACAAAAGAATCTGATATAGAGGCTGTTGATGCCTCTTTGAAGCCGATCTGCAGAAATGTGAGTGACCCTTAGAAAACTCTTTCAACATTAACATGGCAATAATAACAGTGGTATATAACACCTTCTAAATCCACTAGTGAAAGGCACTGTTTTTAGTGCTTTCTATCCATTGGTTTATTTAATCCCAGTAGATTCTATTATCATCCTCTTTTAATGGATGGAACATGTGGAGGCACAGAGAATTGGACCCATGAATGGCAGATCTAGGAGCACAGAAGTCTGGCTCTACATCATTTACCTATTGAGCTATTTCCATTGTGGAAAAGGCTGCATGCAGCAGGACTTCCCTAAGGTATACTTATATAAGGTATACTTATTTGCAATTTGAGTTTGTTTTTCCTCACATGCCATGTTTCAGCCAAACCCATCATTCATGGTCTTACTAATTAATGACTTTTACAGAATAAAGCATCCCTAGTCTATTTTAAAAGTCATTTTATAGCAAAAGAAGGGAGGTAATGAACTAATACCAAGGAGTCTCATCGATCTTACATTGTACCAAAGTTTTACTAAGTAGCTTCCTTTAAAAAGTATTTGAATGGTTTAAAAATCAGCAAGAGCAACAGTCTTTATTGCAGACAACTACTTATAATTCTGAGATGCTGTCCATCAAGGTGTGGAAGATGTTCTAAACCAAGTGCCCCATGTATAGTGAAAAAGGTGTAGGCCCTTTTTCATGACATGCCCTCACTTTCCTCATGTATATGCTTATGGGTATAGTGCCTGAGGCAGAAATGCTTCATGAACGATCACATCACATTCCACCAGATTGGAAACCACAATTGCCCCTGGGTTATCTTCCATTTCCTTCTATCATTGGAGGAAGAGTTGATGTCTCCTGAGTTGATCCTTCTGGAAAAGTAGGGATTTGGGGAGTGTGTTTCACAAATGGAGCTGGAATGGAAAATCTCCTTCTGTGACCACAACCAGGAATAAAAATTGGCAGATGATGCAGGCAGACCCATAAGAGATGATACCTAAGAATGCAATATTTGTATTTATTTACCAGGTAGGAAAATGGATGCACCTTGAGACCATAATGGTAAGCAAAATAAATCAGACACACAAACTTAAATATCACATGGTTTCTCTTATATGAGGAACCCAAAATATAAATGAAGAGCAAAATAAAAGATAAAAATAAAAAGTAGAGGTTAGATCTTTCTTAAGTGGAAAAGTGGTGAAAAGATGGAGGGAGCATGGAGTGAGGAGGGGAAGGAAATTTAAAAAGAATTAAACTGTGATATGTACATGTACAAACTCCACACAAGGAATATAAATGTTGTATACTGCAACATGCACCAATAACTAATAACTAAAAAAGAAAAAAAAGAAAAAGAACCCTAGTCAACTAAGGTGCCTCAGAGAGGGAAATTAGGAAAGGTTGGAATAGTAAGAATGCCTTAAGGCCAGGGATTTAGCTCAGTGGTTCTGCTGCCTGCCTTGCAAGCAAAAGGACCTGAGTTCAATCCCCGGTTCCAAAAAAAACAAAAAACAAAAAAAGAATGCCATAGATATGAGTAGTATCATGTAATTAAAGGCAAAAATGAAAGCTATCATCTTCCTTTGTATTTCTTCGTTTTGTTAGAATATTTTTAAAAATTGTCTTATCTCTTCTCATTAATACCTGTAAGGTGGCAGAAGATGAAGACAGAAGGATTATGACAAGCTGTGGGAGAAGAGAGGTTTTCCAGAGTCCCTAGACTTTAAAGCTCATTTCACCATTCTGAGGAGGAAGGGAGGGAGGGCTTGTGTTTTTGGCAATAAGGAAGTGGCTATTTTATGTAAAGCTCATCCAAGACACTGACATTTCTAAAAATTGTTTGTGTGTGTGTGTGTGTGTGTGTGTGTGTGTGTGTGTGTGTGGTGTGGGCTCTGGGCCAGGACAGGCTGTCCATGAAGGCTGGAGAGAAAAGCCCATTCCCAAGGCCACAGACCCAGCTGGAGCCTAGCATCTGGTTCTGAGTCAGCCTGCTTGGGCTAAGTGTGAGTTAATTGGATGAAACACTCCGCATTAATGTTCTATGAAGTTTCTGGTCATCTTCCAGAAATTAAGCTAATAAACCCTTTCTGAATCAGAGTAGCAGGTACAGATCACCTTCATTCCCTGATTATTTAAATGTTAGAATATTTCTCCAGAAATATACTATTAGTTACTATGGAAAATACTGTGGTGGTTCAGCAAAAAAATTAAAAACAGAATTATCATATGATCCAGCAATTATATACCACAAAGTACTGAGAAAAAGTTGTGAAAATATTTGTATACCCATGTTCATAGCAGCATGATTCACAATAGCCAAAATGTGGAAGCAACCTAAATGTCCACTAACATGACTAAACAAAATATGATCTGCACATATATTAGAATATTATTCACCCATCAAAAGGAAGGGACTTATGAAGGGTGCTATAATGTGGATGGAACTTGAAGATGCCATGCTATCTAAAATAAGCCAGACACAAAGGACAAGTACTCTTATGATTTTTCTTATATTAGGCACCTAAAGTAATCAAATTTATAGAGACAGAAAGTAGAAGGACAGTTGGCAGAGGATTGCCCATATGGGCACTGCTGAACATACTGGAGGAGCCATCTTAACACTAGTAGCCTGTTCCCTCCCTTTAGGGAGTTTTAGGCTTTTTCTCCTATATTTTTCAGTGTATATTTCCACTGGGCTAATGCAGAAACTAGATCTGAGCTCACCAAGTGACTGTACTTAGTCCTTTATCTACTCTGGCCCTGTCTTCTGTCTATAACCCCAGGGAGAGAAATAAATCTGGTTTTCAGGGAACATGAATAGCAGTATTGTGGGTAGAGGAGAGGTACTGTGGCGCAGAGAAAGGTAGAAGTGATAGGTAAAACAAATATGAGTGCAGGAGTAAAAGACATATTACATTTCTTAGTTTTATTTTACATTGACTGAATCTATCCAAATCCACATCTCACCAAGACCCAGGGAGGGTATCTTGGTTACTTTTCTCATTGCTGATACAAAATACCCAACACCCCAAGTTAGAGGAGGAAATGCTTATTTAGCTCACAGTTTGTAGAGGTTTCAGTCCATAATCTGCTGGCTCCAAGGCAGGGTGGCAAGGCAAACAACATCACAGAGGAGAAACAGTTCATGGTGGACAGAAGGCAGCAAAGCAAGAAAGCAAGGAACCAGTGATGAGAAGCAAGATCACAGCTCTTTTTGTCCCTTATAGCTTATCCAGGCTACCTACCCTTAGGGTGAGTAGCACTCATACCTTTAATCCCATTTCCCTTAATCCTAGCATTGAACCATGAATCAATCTCAGAGTCACACACCCTAGATCCAGCCACCTCTGAAAAGCTCCACCTATGACTGCATGATGCTTTGGGGGAACATCTAGATACAAGCCATAACAGAGGGTTAGCCTCATTCACTGCTGGCTCTCTTCCTTCCTATTTCTTGGGCTCCATGAAAATTTAGGGTGTCTAAGGGGCACTTGGAAAATAAGAGTAGATATTTAACTTTGAGGTCATGATGGGAATTGTTACATAGATCCTCATTTCCCAATGTAGTCTCTTGAAGTGCAACAGGCTTCTGATTTCTTTCTAGGACATAAGATTTTTTTTGTCATGGTTGGAAAATTTTGAAGCCCAACATCATAAAGAGGGAAGATGTGGGGGAGAATGTGTGTTGGGAGGATACTTTCCAGGACACACTAGCAAATGGGGCATAGCTCCCAGCTTCTCCAGGACCCCCAATGTGATTCCTATCCTCAGTTTGAAGGACATCAGCCTCTAAACTCACGTCATCTTCCAAAGCCAGTCTTTCTTTCCCTCTCAGGAATGTAAAATGTAATCTCATCAGAGTTAAGGTTTTCACAAAGTCTTTGACTTCACACAGTTTCTACACTTTATCCTACAAAAAAAATCCTGAAGCAAGAAATCACAATAAAACTAGATTATGAGTCTGAAATGGGAAAAGGAAGAAATACAATGATAATGACACAAATTGATTTCTCAAGTGAATTTTTTTTTCTAATCTGCATGAACTCAGCAGATTATGATTGGGATTTTTTAAAAAAGAGTAATACAGAAAAATGTTAGAATCTCTCACACAAAACAAGGGTACATCGTACTTTTCATACATGTAGATTAGTGTTCTGAACTATAATATAAAAAGTATTTTTCCTTTGCCACCTCCTCTCCTCTTCTGTTTGTATATGTGAAATACTTGGAATTGAGCCCAAAGCCTTCACACTGAGCTACCCTTAGCCCCTTTTTTAAAAATTTGAGACAGGGTTTCACTAAGTCACTAAGTTGCCCAGGCTGGGCTAGAGCTTGCAATCCTGCCTCAGCCTCCCAAGTGCTGATATTACAGGTGTGTACCACCATTCAGCTGTATTTCTTCTTTTAAGAAGTAAACCAAAGCTCAATAAAATTTTAAAGAGTTTATCTGAGTAAGAAGCAGTTCATGAATTGTGGAATACCACCAACAGAAGTTTAGTGATCCAAAGACAAAGCTTCAAAAGCAAATATTTATGGGGAAAACTCAGAAACAAATAAATTACTTGATTGGTTGCAGTTACAAAATTGATTTTTCTGGTTTACTTTGTTGAAAGGTCCCTCCCTAGTCACATACTTATAGTGAGGTTGCTGCTTATGATTGGCAAAGCCTAAGTTTTGTTTCTCACAATCATTTACGAAAAATGATCCAAGAAACATTTCACTTCTATTTGTAAATAAGGCTAGGTTGAGGTCATTTAAAGCCTAACTGATTTTGTCTGCTCAAGGATTGTTCAGGCCTGGTCTTCATCTTAATTTAATTTTAACACTTCCTATGGGTCACAGTTGAAAAGTTTACACCATCTTTCTAAAGATGAGAGTGCAGGGTAGGAGGCATCTTACTAAAAAATAAAACTCACAGGTGAGAACCATGTGTTTAGAGACTAAGTGAGAGAAGGAAATATTGGTAGCTTGTCTCGAGCCATTCACCAAAAAAGAAACTATGCTGAGGTAGAAGGGGGTAGGGGAGCCAAACAGTAAAAGGAGGGAACACCTTCCATCAGGGTATAAGCAGAAAGCATGGTTCTCCTTCTGCAGCCGTGAATGGCAGCTCTCCTGGAGCTGAGCAGGGCAGGACCAGGGGGTCCCTAGATCTTGGAGGGGTCTGGGGTGAGCAGCCAAGTGTAACCTCAGGACAGGTCTCATCCATCTTTTAGTTGCAGGTGGAACTTCTGGACTCAGTGCTTGCATTTATCCAACTTTGCCTTGGCCAGCTAAATTTTTGACACTGGAAGCTGTCATGCCAGCTGTCATTCATTTCCACTGCTCACCTGGATGTTTATCTTTGCTCCTGTTTGATTGCTGCAGCCCTCTGAGGTGACCTCAGCTCATCACGGAGATGAATGCTTCGGTGGTGTGCAGATTTGGGCATTCTTTGCCAAAGATATTCTACCTTGTGATGCCTGATGGCTTCCTGAAGGGGCTGTACCTGGTCCAGATAAGATAAGAAGCTTTCTGACTCTGCACAGGAGCAGGAATGAAAGCAACAGCAAGTCCAGACAGTGATTAGTGGGGAGGCTTTGGAGAACAGAGTGAAAGTGATTTATTTGGAAAAGAATTGATTATTTATGAGGATAAATCTGAACTTGCTGACTGTTCACTACTGATGGTGTAACACCAGGAAGAGGTGGACTGTTTGGTCTCTAGAGAAGCTCAGGTTCCAGGGGTGCAGAACAAGTTCACTTTCAGACCAGCCACACTCAAATCCATGGGCTTCGTTCCATTTCTAGTGACAGAAAACCCAGACTAAACTCATTAAACAAACAAAAATTCATTATCACGCAACTGCAGCATCCAGAGCTGGCATGGCCTGATCACCCAGAGGGGTCCCAGCTCTCTGGGTTTCTCTGGCAATCCCCATACAGAGCTCCAGGAGCCTGCACAAAAGCTATAACTGGTGGGAGCACAAAGCCAATTTCACATTCTGCCTCTCCACTCATGAGCCAGCTAACTTGGTGCATGTCTATCAGTGGTATATTGGTGCATTGACCCTCAGTGGTATTATCTATGAAACAGGGCTGGCGATGGAGA
Organism: Heterocephalus glaber; assembly: GCF_053883595.1. NCBI lineage: Eukaryota > Metazoa > Chordata > Mammalia > Rodentia > Bathyergidae > Heterocephalus > Heterocephalus glaber. The sequence continues at coordinate 17,214,811 of NW_028258351.1, read as the reverse complement.
GGACACACGGCATGGAAAACCTGCACACAGCTGACATTCATTACATATTAGTGATTTTAGAGGACAGTGGTTATTTTCCTCGTCAGCATCCACGTAACCCCTTCCCTAGTCTCCTGGCAATAGTTCTAGATTTGTTCATGGTTTATTTCTTCTTTGCCCTCAGTCATGAGCCAAGATGGGATGAGCAACCCAGGTGAAAGCCAATTTGCATGTTGCATCCTCTGGACTTTGAGGGTGGGTTCATGGCTGTCTCGTGATCAAAGCTGGTCCAATCAGGAAGAGCACCATGATTTTACTGTGCACTTCAGGAAAAAGGTATCTTGCACCTCCCCTTGCTCACCGCGTTCAAATCTAAGAGTACATGGCCCCAGAATCTTCTGGGAGTCATTTTTTTCAGCCACAGGGAAGATTTCAAGTGAGAAAAGGATCAACATAATTAGCAAAACAGACAAGGTGGGGTGGGGGTGCTTGATTCAGATTCTTCAGTTACATGGAAATTAAATTTTTCTAAGTGAATCCATTCTGGTTTTCTGACATTTTCTTTTGAAAGCAATAGACTTGTTTGGAAATATATTTCCTGAAAGCCATAAAAGAGATTCTTCAAAAACCTGAGTCTCCTTTCCTAACTCCTGTTTGCTAAGAAACTATGTCCAAACTGTTGCATTTGACTAATTCCTTCTGTGCATGAAGCTTCTTATACCTTGTGTGGGCTTGCTGAATAAAAGAAACTGTTCCAACCACCTGTCACTTCAGAACAGATTAATTACTTTTGACTATAAGAGCCTCTGCTGCAACCAAAAAGTTACACTTACAAACAGTAGGAAGGGACACAGCTGCCTGGTTGGCATCCCAAGTCATGCTCTTATCACACCCTGAATAAACAAAGCTCCCTTTGTTACCTTGCTTCCTAGGCATCCTGGGTACTTCTGGAGTGTAGGCAGAGTGTAGGAAAGAGATGTAGATCCTGGGAAGACAGTGGCCTTCGACCTTAAGGTTGATCTGGACCTGGTCTCTTCAGTGCATGGTTTGATGGTTTCTGAATACAGGAGGCTGATGTTCAAAACGGCTTCTTGCTATTTGGCCATTGTTCAGTCCAAACAAGGGATCCCATTGCTTTTCTAAAGTGTGGAAGTGTGCTGTGCCCCCAGCTACTTGCTGGACTTTACACATGAGAGAAATACTGGAATTGATTGCTACTAAAATTGCACTTCTGATGAATGTCACAAATGGAATGGAAATGAGGGCAATATTGAGGAATTGAGATAGGAAGATGAGCAAAAATGTTTGGGGAGAGAACAGTCTCTTATCTGAGAAATTGCCCCTTATGCTTTTTGGGTTCAGAAGCAGAGCTGGTTTTCTGTTTGCAGAAACCTTTTGATTCAGGCACCGGGAAGGGTGGCAGTGCTCTACTATCCATTGGAAGGTGAACATGTATGAGAAGGTAGGAAGGATGCTCATCCTGTGCACCAGGGAAAAGCTCTGGGCATTGCTGCTCAAAATCACTGTTCAAAACCTCACCCCTCACACCAGACTATGTTGGCTCACATGCTTGTTTCAGAGGTGCTAAAAACAAAGGTAAAGACTATCACCAAGCACATGGAAATTATGTACTAGACCTCCTAGATCTTTTCCATGCCCTCATATTTAGATGGCTGTGGTTCTTGCTTGATCTATATTACATCTGGGCCAAGTCTCTGCAGGTGGGGGAACATTAGCCTTCCAAATGGATGATTCATTCCAGATTGTATGTGCTAGGGATAATATTTTTCATTATGAAATCCCACGTTTTCATCCTCAGTAATTCCTGGTTTGCATTCTCCCAGGTCCACTGTGTGCCCTGGGAAGAAGGGGATTCAAAGCAGGGGGAGTCTGTGGCAGGAAGAAAAAATAGGTTGAACCTCATTGTTCCCATACTGGACCAAGGTCAAAAAGAGAGGGACTTGAATGCCAAGGTCCTTGTGCCCTTTGATTCCATGCACCTAACCTGATAAGGCTGAAGGCAGATCCATAGAAATGTCTGGAAATTTGAACAGAGGAAGGGTGTGGACCACTCCCCTGGTATAGTCACAGTGGGTTTTAGTTCTGAAAGAGCAACCCACACTGGTCTCCAGTCAGGCATCCTGGACTACCAGGGAGGGTGCAGCTTTGGCTGAGGGGAGAGTCTGATAGATGAGCCCAGAGTAGCAGCCCAAGACCTTCCCCTTCTCCAGGGAGCAGAAGTTCTGGGAGAGCAGAGGGTGTTCTAACATACATGACAAAGATGATGGCACAGAGCATGCATGGCCGGAACCCTGGACTCTGAGGAGTTGTCAGCATGACTCTGTCAACTCTCACACATGAGATAGTGCTGCTGGCACTTGGGGACAAAACCAAAGCCAGATGCTCCCTTCTCTTCTCAGCCACAGGGGCTGACATGGTGTATCCGGGAGAAGAGGAGGCAGAGAAAAGAAATCTTACACAGATTGTATCAGAAAGGGACTGAGTTGCTCAGGGGAGACCATCAAACTGGCAGATACCACTCACTGGAAAATGTAATGTTTGTTTACTGGGCCCCTGCTCTGGCCCTTTTGTGGCCAGAAGGATGCGGGATGGTGAAGAAAATTAGAGGAGTTGGAAAGAAAGAAGTGAACTTCATTTTCTTGGTACATTTGAGCAGAATTGGGTAAATTTGCTCCTAATATATTCATTCAAAACTGTATGAATTTATTAATGTATTTTCATTGAACAAACAATGCATCCATTACTTCTTATGGTAAAACAATTTTAGCAGTAAGGTCATGGTCCCTTTGACTCAAACATTCCTACTCTCTTCTCTAGCAGTAGCTACCAGAGTCTGTTTGGTGTAGATAATTTTCCACGTATTTACATATAAATATATATATATATTCTTTTTTTTTTTTGACCGGGGATTGAACTCGGGACCTTGCTCTTACAAGACAGGCACCAGAACCACTGAGCTAAATCCCCGGCCCATAAATATGTATGTATTGAATATAGTCTATAGCTTTTGATTTTTTCATAAACAGGATCACACTGTAAGTACAGTTGCATAACTTGATTTTTTTACTTAGGAATATGCACCTTGTTCAAAAACTGCTGCATAGGGGCCAGGGACTTAGCTCAGTGGTTTCGCCGCCTGCTGTGCAAGCGCAAGGACCCAAGTTCAATCCCCGGTACCAAAAAAACCCAAAATTGCTGCATAGTAGGTAGGCCCTGTGATGGTCAAGCCTCATCCTGGGTCTTTTATGTGCAATTTATATATTTAATAAGTCTGGGAGGCCCTAATGCTTAGGGACTAGCTGAGTCTCTTTCCTCCATCCTCTGGGTGGTGCACATGACTGACTGTGGACATCCCAGAGTCTCACCAGAACCACATTTGTCTGGAGCTGAGATCTGCTTAACTTTAACCCTATATTGTTTAGGTATGTTCTTGGCTCAACTTGGAATCTGGTATTTGCACTGTGTATGTTTGTAAAGGAGGATATTCAAAGGGAATTGGGAAGGAATCTACCATGTTTCCAGCTCCAAGAACAAAGTTGACATAATTGAAAGTTCAAGTTACCATTAAACTACACCTTGACGATGATTAATTCACCACCAGGTATTTTCATCCATACTTTCAAGAAAATCTGATTGTATTCTTAGAATTTAAATAGCATTATTGCTGTTCAGTCATTTGGGAGGGTTGAAGTAAAAATGTTGCACGTGTCTACATCTCAGTCTCAGTGCTCAGGTCTAGGTATGCCCAGAAGGGTACAGGAAGATAAAACCATTATCCCACCCCAAATAGATGCTCCTCCCATCTACCTATGAGACATAGGCTGTTATATTGATGGCAAAGAGATTAAACTAGAAGGAAGCAGTGAAAGGATTTTTACACAAAACGGTTAACATTTACTCCTTTTGAGATGCTGACCTTGAGATGTCATGTTGCCTTCTTTTATCATGGTGATCACTGTGGAAGTCCACACAGTACTTAGACCTCTGTTTTTTCTGCATCATCCCAGGACTGCAGGAAACCAGAGTCACTCTGGAGGTCAAGTGGAGATGCTGGTAACTGTAGTACTCTCAGTCTATTCTTCCAACAAAGCTGCACTTACGCTGTTCAGAGCCAAAGTAGGTGCCAATGTAAAGGTGCAATTGATAATTATTGACTGTGGTCATAACTGGAAAAGGTGTTTTGATCATCATTGATAGCCTGCAAGTCAGAGGGATACTTTAGGACTATTTCATATAATTCTCACAAAAGCCCTGACATGTATGTCCCATTATCTGTATTCTACAATTGAGGAAAGTAAGGCTTAAGATCATTTGATTTGTGTATGAGAGGGTCTGGATTAGAATCCATAATGTATCCACTATCCATTGTCTCCAATATAGCAGCTTAAAACAACAAATGTGTTATTTCATACTTTCTATGGGACAGGAATTGAGGAGTGGCTTAGCAGGGTTTTGACTCAAGGCTTAACATGAGGTTATAATCAAAATGTCCGCCAAGGCTGCAGTCGCCTGAGGGCTGGACTCAGAAGTAGAGGATAGGCTTCCAATATGACACATGTACACAGCTTTTGGCTGGAGGCCTCAGTTCCCTACCAGAGTTGTCCGAGCATCCTTAGACATGGCTGCTGGGTTCCCTAGAATGAGTGACCTGGGAGAGGCAAAAGAGGAGATTGTGATGTCTCATGACCTAGTTTTGAAGGTGACACCCCATCAATTATGCCATGTTCTATTCATTAGAAATAAGTGATCACATTAAGCCTGCCTTCAAGGGGAAGGGATTCAGGGAAGCTTTTGAAGAAAGAAGTGTTCACAAGTTTGTAGACACATTTTTAAACCACCACACAAATAGTCTGACTCTAGAGCTTGAATTATTTTCAAGGATACTTACCCCGTGACTCACAGGTGGATATGCAAACTGTCCACTATCTTTCCCCACACCCTTCCCAACCCTACGTCTCTCTCCAACTTAAGGTGTCTGGGGTTGACAAGGCTCTGTGAAGACTGGGCTCTTGATCCACCATCTTATCTTCTTTAACATCACTCTTGCTGCTCTGGGCTCTGATGCTGTGCCCTTCCATTTTACCAAAGATCTCAGAAGCATGAAGGCCACTTCTACATGCATCATCAAACCATTACTATATAAAACTGTTTCCTTTCTTTATACCTCAGTAGTCTAGTGATCTGATTATACTTTATACATCTATAGCAGAAATGATACATGAGTTTGCTCTGAGCTGTTTGACCTTTTGATGTTTTTGATAAAAATGTAGAATCTACCAGAACCCCTTAAATTTTTCCCAAATCTTTCCACTCAGTTTTCCACTTTTCATTCTGCCAACTGCACCCAGAGTTCCCTCTCTAAAACCCAGATATACTCAAGTCATATTTTCTGCAAATCTTTTAGTATCTTCCCATTTCTACAGGATTATTTTAGCTTTAGCTTTAAGACCCTTCACCACCAGGCCTCCGTCTGCCTCTGCCCTCTCATCTCTCCATCCTTCTCCAGGCAAACTGGGCTATTTGCTATTCTGGGAAGGTGTCTTGTTCTTTTAAGCCTCTACCCCTTTGCATGTGCTGTTCATTCTTTCTGGAATGAGATTCTCCCCTTTGAACAGTTGTCAAATGTCTTCAAAGTCCAGTTCAAACACTGCCTTCTCATGAAGTTCCTTATCCTGCCCACTCTTCCGCTACATGTCAGCCAATAAAAGATATGCAGATGAAGGTGTCTGCTTGAATCATGGCAGCTACGTGCTGGCTTAACTGGGTTAACACTAATTACAATCACAGGACAGCTAAATCAAATTTTTGACACTTGTGTCAAATTTTTAACACAAATATCAATAGATTTTTCATTAACACACCACATAGCGATATCTTTAAGTCATTATTATGAAGACACTTTCCTAATTTCTTTGAGGTGGTTAATCTTCTGTGCAGACATCAGAAAGGATTGGATTTCTAACTCTGTTGGCTCTTGTCATGTTAGTGGTGTAAAATGTTTTGAAAAGAAGTGATTGCCATGGACAGTGACATCTTTTTCACCTTTATCAGGAAATACATAAACGAGATTGTGCAGGTGTCAATGGCAGGGATGAGTCATTGTCTTTCCCCTGTCCTTTTCTCTTAAGCAGATCCAAAAGGAGGTATTTGGCTTCCATGTTGGTCTCCATATCATGATCGGATTTAGATCTCTCCTGAGTTTCCAAAGAGATGCATGTTGAATTTTTCAGGTAATATGTTAGCAGCAATAAAGGCTGATCTTCTTGAATTCAATTCAGCCCCAGTGGGCCCTATATTCATAACATCTCAGACTGAGAAAAACATATGGACAGAATCCCACAAGGTAATAAGAAACAAAGAATCCCCAGTTTGTAAAAACTGTGCTTGATGCTGATGCTGGTCTCTATCGTTACCACTGTTCTTCCTGGACTGGTGCTCAGCCAGCAGATGCACATAGTGCTGGATGCTTCCTCTCACCAGGAGGGAGGAATAAGTGGGCTTGTGGAGGTGCACTCAGAGTAGGTACAGACTGTGGGGAAAGCAATCAAGGCATTGGAAGCCCTGTTCAGAGCAAGCCAAGCAAGGACAGCACAAACCTGCAGGTGGCTCAGGGTTATGTTAACAGATGGTGGAGAGCAGGCAGAATGCTTCACCTCCCATTTGGCTCCTGTCACCCGACTGAGGAGACTAATCTTCTCCTGTGAAAGGGCAGTGCAATCACTTTGTTCAGAGGAAATTGCAGACTGGGATGTGAGAGGAGTTTGGACAACAGCCTAATCTTTCTGGGGGTTTTGCTGAAGAATGGGTAATTTAAAATCCTTTGGGAAGCAAAGGGTCAATCCATTGTTGGTCCAAGTGAAGAGTCAGAGCACGCAGTGTTTGTGGTTGTTATCATGTTCATTCATCTCTTCACAAAACTTTTAAAAAGAATTGCTGTCTGTATCATCTTAAATTGTGGAGTGGGAGGACTTGAATCCAAAGCTCTGCTACAATCAATTGCTATTAATAGTCAATAAAAAAAGTCTCTCTTATGATCAAAACTCAGCTTGACTCAGGAAGAAAAGTGAGCCAACCAGAAATACAGAAGGCATAGTAGGTTTTTCAAACACAGGGGATTTAATATATGAAACTGATTATATGCATTTGACCAAACTAACCAAAAACAAAAAGAGACACTGGGGTAACCCAGAGATTAGTAACTACATGAAGTAGTTACTTCTCTAAATGAATAAGAGGAGATGTTGTTGCCAGAAGCCAGGAGGTTGGAGAGGGCTGCAGAGTGGACAGATTCACTGCACTTATTCTTCCAGCTCTGTTGCTTGTCATCAATGAGCCCTTTGCTCACATTTCTGAGAAGGCATTATTTTTTGGTAGTACAAAAATGACAAAGTGATGGGACAGAGGGATTGGGATTGGGAGAGGGGTAGGGTGGGAAGGTTTTTGCAGCAAATATTGGTGAAGATTGCTGAATTTGAATCATTGTGAGTTCACCATGAACTAAAGAAGGGCAATGGCAGAGGATGATAAGAATTAGATGACTGTTAACAACAATCCCAGTGCATTGGTTTTCTCTTGCTGTGTAATAAATTACCACAAATTTAGCATAATAAAAGAACACATTTTAATATTTCACAGTTTCCATAGGCCAGGAGTCTGGGCATGGCTTGACTGAGTCTTCAGCTCAGACCTCACAAGGCTTTGATCAAGGTGCCAGCTAGGGTTGGGTCACATAGAAGCCAAGGCCCTTTTCATAGTTTATGTAGTTACTGGCAGAATTTGTTTCCTTACATCAACGGAACTCGTGGCATCTTGACTCCTCAAGGTCAGCAAAAGAAAGAGAGCCTCTGACTTTTTGAACCTCTTATAAAGAGCTCACCTGATTAGGTCAGGTTCATTTTGATACCATTCCTTTGACTGACTTAAAATTGTCTTATTTGAACCTTTAATTTCACCTGCAAAATCCCTCTACCTCTGCCATATAAGTAACCTATTCAAGGGCAGGATGACTCTCATAGTCACAGATTCCTCCCCCACTCACATGGAGGGAACTATTTCATGTGTGCATACTGAGATCTGTAATCAGAGGAGCTGTATTCAAATTCTGTCTACAGGTAAAAGATGGTGGTGGCTTGAACTCAGGTTGTAGGCATGGCCATGTGAGAACTAGATGGATTTGAAGTATAATTTTAAAGTCCTGGCTCAGGGGAGTGCTTAGAAGATGGAGGGGACTCCAACTCTAAGAGTCTATGTGGATTGGAGTGGAATGTCCATGCAGAAGTCTACTTCTGACAACCTGCCCAAGGAATGCAGTGTGTTGCTCAGGGCATGAGTGCTGCTGATAAGAGATGCCCATCAGTGGGGGTGAGGCTTTAAAGAATCCTCAAAAGCATCTTCAGGTAAGAGTCAGCTGGAATCAGTTGCCAACCTCAGTTATCCTTGGTGGGTCTGAAATGGCAGTTAGCAAGTGAGGGAGGAGTAGAACAGAGAGAAGGAGGCACTAACCATATCCCCTACTCAAAGACAGGGACTCTCAGCACAAATTCAAACAGGAAAGAAAGGAGAAAGTCTTTGAGTGGAGATGGGAGCACTAATGTTGGGACAAACACATTCATATAACTGAATCTAATCATATTTCATGACTGAAAATGACCACAGGACTGTGTGTTATTTTTCCATGGCTAGGACAAAATATCTAACAAGTTAAAAATGAAAGGCTTATTTTGTCTCAGAGTTTCAGGGGCTTCAGGCCACAGTTGGCTGGCTCCAAGGCAGAAACTTCACAGTAGTTGGTTATGGTGGAAGAAGGCTACTCACCTCATGGCTGCCAGGAAACAGGGGAAGAGCTAAAGAAAGAGGAATGGTCCAGGACAGGGACACAACCTTTCTCTAATGTGGCCTCACCGCCTAACAGCCCATTCAGTCACGAACTCATGAGAGGATTAATCCATTGATGTGGTCAACAGCCTCATGATCCAATCACTTTCCAACAGCCATGCCCCTAAACAAATGAGACTTTTGGGGACATTTTAGATATAAACCATAACATACTGTCCATTGCCTAAGGGTATGTAGAAAAGTAAAGGAACTGTCTGAGGTTCCATTCAGGGACAGATTAGGGTGGCTGCCACTTAAAACATTTTTAAAGTTCATAGTTATCAAAAAATAAAGTTGCATCTTGAAAACATTGTACATACTGTGTTTATTCAATATGTTGGTTATACAGCGATCTCAATAAAGAAAAATCTTGGCAGTGGTATCAGCAAGTGCAAAAGCACTGGGGTGGGAAGAGGTAGGTGGTCCAATTTTCTGTTGTGAAATTCTCTGGATGTGTAGGTGGAGTGTTTTACATTCTCATGGTTACTTTCACATCCAAATTCCTGCTTCTACTGGAAGCTCAGTCTCTTCGCAATCTCTCCCCTCTTATCCCTGACTTTTCCATCTGCTAACACTAATACAAACACAAAATCCTGAGCTCTTCCAGAATTTCCCTATCCGTCAACTAACATCTGCTGACACAAGGTATTGGGGACTGTAGCATATTTTACTGAGAATATGGGATTGACATAGAACATCTGTAGCACCACATCATTTGGCTTCATGTATATCCGAACTTCTCCATTTCTCAATTCCCCTTGCTCAGGATCTCCAAACCCAACTTGTCTTACTTTATCATAAGCAAAATGTCACTCTACCTTCCACTCAGCCTCTCTTGCTTACCCAAGGCTCACTTGTGTCTCTGCTCTCACATGGACTCTTGTGGCAGGAAACAGCATGGAGCTCTATTACGCCACCACGTTTCAGAAGTTAGATGTGGCAGGATTGAGTTTTTGTTTTTAAAATATATCACCTCTTTCATTATAGAAACTTTCTATTTCTAAAACTAATATATCTTGCTGGCAAACTTGGAGATTAACCAAATGTCTGCAAATACTGAAGGTCAGAGAAGGCAGAACATGGTATTTCCTGAAGATGGCTGCAGAAATCTCTCCATTTCATATGTTCTTCTAGACCTTACCATATTGCATCAAAAGGTGGAATCTATGTCACTTCCTCATGAAATTAGGTGGCCTTTTGTGACTATATGCACTGAAAGTTAGCAGAAATGACACGATTCTAGAAAATGGGTCATAAAAATGCATACACTCCCTCTTTGTTTTATTGAGAAGCACACTCTTAGAACTCACCCATGGCACCATGAAGGAATCCGGGCAACTTACACAAAGCCCCACAGGGAGAGCAACTGGGGCTCCAGGCCCAGAGCCTTTTGTACTCCAAGTCATCAGCCAGCAACCATTGCCAGGTCAGTGAGTGTGCTATTTTGCAAGTAAATTCTCTGTCCTTCATCTACAAGGGATAGAGATGAGCCATTTAGATTGAGTCCCTTCCTAATCACAGATTAATTAGCTTAACCGCTGTTGAATACTGTAGATGGGAATAGGAATGTGCCCCAACAGTGCATGTGTTAAGTTCCTGGTCCCCATGGTGACACTAATAAGAGGTGATAGAGCCTTTGCAAGGTGGATCCTCAAGGAGACTGCAGGACCCCAGCCCCTTTCTGTCACTCTTTCTCTTTCACTTTCCAGCTATAAAGTGAGTAACTGTGTTCTACCATGTGCTCCTCACTCATGCTGCCTTCCCCACAGGCCCCTAAATATAGTTCAACCTGTCCACCAACTGCAACTTCCAAACCTAAGCCAAAATTAACCTTTTCTCTTATTAAATTGATTTATCTCTCATGTTTGTTACAGTAAGAGAATGCTGAGGTAACACACTGATTTAAGATTTTAAGTTTTGAAGCTTACAAACCAATGATAGATAACCACCAACACAAGTAGGTTAGGGCAATTGTCCAAAATCACAAAGCTTAACTCCCAAAGGGGGATTGACTCAGAACAATAACTTTGTGGGTTTGCTGTTACTACTTTGCCCCATTATAAAATGCTCAGCATAGTGCCTAGAACATCATAAACAATAAGTGAAATATTTCCTTCCCTTTACCCTTGCTCCCTTAGGGGCTATTAGTAGAACACATTTCTTAGGCAGTGAAGAGTGGCCACATTTCAGCACAGAAGCTTCTTCCTGCAAACCCCACCTAATTGTCAGTGAGGCTGAACCTTCTTGCACATGGAGAGCAGATAAGCCCAAGTCAAACAGCTCTGCTTCTCTATCCCAACATTATTGGATTTGGAAAGCATTTGCAAACATGCACTTGGTCTCTGGTTGCTCTTGTGGCTCAGGAAAGAAGTCCTGCCCTCTGAAGGAACATTCAAGCATTACATCAGCCACTGGAGGAAAGCTGAAGTCCAGGAGCAGCTGGTGCATCTGGACAGTGAGGGCTAAGATTGCTTTTTAGCCTACAAAGGAATCTCAACAGATTTTCCTCCTTTTTTTCCTAGAGGGCCCACTGAGTTAGGATGACATTTAACCATAGCAGAAGAGACCTGATAGGGCTGGGGGCTTAAACAATACTCATGAGCAGGTATGACTGACTAGGACCGTTCAGAGCATCCTCGTTCTGAACCCTCACACTCTATAACTGGCTCTGGTGCCTAGATTTTTGGTTAGAATAATGTGGCAAGTAGATGCATTTCCTGGACACAAGGGATAAACCTTCTCCTTAGTGCCCCACTAGCAACCTCAAATGTGGTGACTACAAACCAGTGGTTGGCAGGCTGCCTCCCAGAACCTCTGCTCACTCTTTTAGCCTGGACAACTTGGAAATAAGTTAATAAATGAACTAAGTTAATGAATAAAATGAGTTAATGAATGAACTTATTTGTTTGCTTATCATTCCACACATCAACCACCCACCTATTTACTTATCTATTTATTGAAGACTATATAACATAGTGGTTTAGGTTAATGGCTCTGGATCTGCATTGTCAGGATTCTGATCATGGCTTCACTAGTGATTAGCCAGTCATCTTCACCTGTCTAAGCCCGAGGGCCTCATTTGTAAAGTGGGAGAATACAGAACTAATAACTTCCTTATGCAGTTGTTTTGAGAATTGAATGAATACACAAAGCACTTACCCTGGCACCTAATACGCCATATATGTTACAGATTTGTTTTGCTGCCTTGTGGTTAATATGTGTTGGAGGCTATATAGTGTTGGGGGAAGCACAGTAGATGGGTTTCGTGAGTTTTAAGCAAAGGTTCCAAGAAAATACATAGTTTACTTTGCTGTTTCCACAGAGCTTAAGTTCCCAGGCAGCTTCCTTCACTGCTGTTTTAATATTGATTAACTATATACAGATGTTCCTCAATTTACAATGGGGTCATGGCCCCATAAACCCATTGTAAATTCAAAATATCATCATGAGTCAAAAGTGTATTCCCTTCACCTACCACCTACGATACATCCTACCTTCACAATACAGCTCACCATAGCCTGAAGGTTCTTTCTCCTTGTGGTCACACAGAGGTCTAGGAGTTGCTGCTTGCAGCTGCTGACCAGAATCTTAAGAGAAGAACAGCTTGTGTAGCACTAGTCAAGGAAAAGACCCAAATTTAAAATTAAAAGTATAGTTTACTAAATGTGTATTGCTTTCTATTACAGTTTGTGTCCAGATGTCCCCCCAAAGCCTCATGTGCTCATAGGGCTTTCTCAGAGGTGGCTGAATCTAGAGTGTGTGACACTGGAATTAAGGGCATGTGATTACTAAATTAGTCTTCTGATTGGTTTGGCACCACCCACCCCAATCCTTGTAGTCTGGATGAAATAAAAGGGGCAGAAAAACACTATTAAGGTCCTTGTTGCTTTTGCTTCCATGTGGGTACCATGAAGTGTTTCTCCTCTGTGACTCCCCTCTGCCATGCCACTCTGCCTGGGAACCAGATAATTATGGACTGAAACCTCTGCAAACTGTGAGCTAAATAAATCTTTTCTCCTTTAACTTTGGGTGTCAGTTATTTTGTCTCAGCAATGAGAAAAAAGTAACTAAGACCCTTTCACACCATAAAAAAAATCATAAATTGAGACATCCTGAACCATACTTTATGAGTAAATCTGGGACCATTTGTACTACATACCAGCTCAATAAACATTAGATCATTTGTTTAAAAGAAGAACTTTTGGCTCAGAGGCATTATTTTTCCAATTTGTGGGACTCAAAATGGGGGTCATAGGCTGGTCTGTGTCACAGGATGGGCCCCGGTCAAACTCCTCTTAGAAGTGATCCCATGACAGCCCACAAGGAATTATTGTCAGCTAAGGGCTCAGAACACCTTTCACAAGGCCCTGCCAGGACTCCACCAGCTTTGAAAATGCTTCAAAGCCACTACTCAAGCCCCCTGTTCTCCAGGATCATTTCAAATTAGCATCTTCTTCCTATAAGTCTTAATGGCAGGATTAAAGGAAGCAGCAGGTTTGATTAACTTCCAAGAACACTCTTTATGACATTTCCTCTCCTTATTTGAACTACAAAAAGGAACTTTCTGGTTTAAATAGCAACTTCAACTTTCTGCCTTACTCTGTAAGAAAAGAAAGCATTCATCCAGAAATGGGGGTATTATCATCAGCATTTTTCAAGTTCAAATGCATTCTTGAAAGCTGGTGATTTCTTTAGGTGGTCAGAGTATGCTGAGTGTACATGGGCTATAATAGTTGGGTCAGCTTTGCTAATAGGGGAAAAACACATTTTTCTGGGGAGCCAAAGGACTTTTTTCTGCTTCCTGAGAGGTTGATGGAGAGCTGCAGATCATGATGGGCAGATCCTCTACATTTACAGGTATGAAGTAAGAGTCTCTTAACCTAGCATTAGGTTAGCGGAAACATCACATCAAAGATGAATTTGGGAAGCTGAAAATCACCATTAAAAGCGGGTCATTTTTAAAATTCTGCCACAGTGAAACTGCACCTAGTGAGGTCAGAGAGACAGAGAGTTACTGAGATGGCTAGCTTTCTTAGAGTGGAGCCAAGTTTAAAGATCTAATGCAGGGACCAGCAAACTTTTCTGTAATGAGTGAAGAATAAATAGTTTTGGCTTTATGGGTCAGACCACATCTGTCACAACTGCTCAGCTTTGTCATTGTGGCACAAAAGCAGCTGGAGATACCGTGTAAACGAGTAAGCATGGCTGGGTTCCAATACATTTTTATTGGACACATTATGGAAACTCAAATCTGAATTTCATGTAATTTTAATGGGTCCTGAAGTATCACTTATCTTTTTATTTTTTCCCCAACCATTTAACAATCTTCACGGGTCCCTCCAAAGTAGGTGGTAGGCTGGATTTGATCCACAAGTGGTAGTTTACTGATACTTGATCTAAATGTCAAAGAGGCTGCTGATGCTGCAGGATAGAGGCGGCAATAGAGCCCGAGGCAGGCTCAAGGCAGCAGAAGAAAACAACCTCTTCCTCGCTTAGGTGTGGAGAAGAGAATGAGAGAGAGAGAGAGAGAGAGAGAGAGAGAGAGAGGATTAAAATGCCCTATAATTCTTTTTTAACCAAAAAGTCACCCAGTTGTTGAGTGTCTATAAATATACCCTAGTTGCCCATCCTGTCGCACGATTCTTTAATATGTGAGGGTCCAATTGGCCAGGATTCCTATTGCACATGGTGCAAAATCCAATGCCCATTTCCAAATCACCAGGGGTTCTTGAAGGGATTCTTTGTCTCCTAATTTCTTTTGTTCTAATTTTTGCTGTAACTCTCTTACTTCTCTTCCTTCTTTCCCATACCAGTTTCTAATTGGATCACAGCTTCTATTCCTACATTTCTCTAGAATGATATTTACTAGCATTTCGTGCAGTAAGATTTGTTGAAAATTGGGCTTAAAAAAATCCTTTGATGATTCTAGCCACCAAAGTTCTCTCCTGATTATTGTCTTTCTACATCATTCTTTCCCCTACCCTGAAATCCTTTTCCCCTGAAATTAGTGTTGAGCAAGGTAGCCGACAGGGATGTAACACCCTAAAATAGAGTGTCAGAGTGAACATTCTTCAAGGGTTGGCCCACAATCAGTGGGAGCCCCTGGTACAGACTGTGGATTCTGCTAAGAGGAACAAGGGCTGGCTAGGCTTCCCAGCAGAGGGAGCATACACCGGCTGTTGACATGTAAACTCTTTTCTTTCCTTTAAAAAAAAAAGCTATAATTAGCTTTCTAATCTTTGTTTCCTCGGGCCATTGAAGTATTTTGAATCAACATTCCTTAGACATTCATTTTCTTGAAGTGCCAAAAACAATGAAATAAAATGTTTTATTAAAATTTTCAATTATAAATATTAAAATGTTAAAATATTTCATTTAACTCAATTTGTAAATTAATGGTGAGCAATTTCTGAATAAAGCACTGGAGTTAAACATCCATAAGTGTTCCTGTCATTAATACTTGTAAAAACAACTCTTTAGATAAAATCCCTAAAAGCAATGCCAGAAATGGCATCACTATGGTGAACATTTGCGGGAACTGACCCAGCATACAATTTCTTCTGTCTAATAACTATGATTTCTGTTTAGGGATCTGTGATTCAGGGGAAGGTCGCTGCACTATCAGCTCTGCCAGGTGGCACTAAACATGTCTAGACCTATCATTTTATCCCATCCTTTTGCCCACGGTTCAGTATTGAGTGTCCCACAAGAGCTGGCCCAATCAGAGTAAACAGTATGCCTGCTGGGGATGTTGGAACAGTGGTGGCTTCTCTTCTTCGGAACAGAGCACTCTGGGTAAGAGAACAGTCCACTCCATTACTGCAGCCCAAGGGAAGTCAGTCTGAAGATGAAAGAGAGAAAACAGCATCAGCTTTCTGAGCCACAATGAAAGTCTGGATCAAACTGTGCCTGAAGCTTACGTACCTCTGGAAATTTCATTTTGATGAAACAATGAATTTACTTTATTGAAGAAGAAAAGTTGAATTAGATTTCTGTTTTGAAATGAGGTAGTTCTCAAGACTAACCTGTGATGGAGACTTGTGAGTATCTGAACTCAAAATTTAGGACCTCAGCTGACCATGCCTAGAATATCCCAATCTTAGATTAATAACTTCATTAATAATTAGCCTCATTAATAATCTGGACCCATTGAAATATATTTAGCATTTGCATAAAAAAGAAATTGGCAGTAAAGGAGAGTGAAAGGCATGAGAAAGGTTGTGGATCTGCTGGGTTAAGAACTAAGAAGAAAAGCTTCAAATAGCAGCAGCTGCGGTGTTTTTATCAGAAGCTGGAATTACAGCCAAACAGACTACTTTCCTGCTGGGCTGTGCCAGACAGGGGCCAAAGGGGAACACAGTGGGGCCAGCTTCATAAACCTTAGGCAGGTTAATGAGGGACTGGATTCAGGAAACCAACTATTCAAGAGCCTGTGGAAGGCAGCAATTCTGTTTCTTATAATTCTGAATGAGTATGCGACCACTGTGGAAATTTAAACAATGTAAAAGAGTATAACAAAAGGCAGCAAACATCTGAATTCCTGACCTCAAGTATTCTTTTTTAAGTATATGTATTTTCAATTATCTGGAAGTATAATTTTATGTTGAAGCCATATTCCTTCAAAAATAATGTCTTTGTAATTATGTTCAGTATTTGCATGATATTTTGCCATTGGGGTTTTCTATACATAACCACTTTTTCTTTGTTGAACATTCAAATAATTTGTTAGTTTTCTTTTTTTAAAAGACTTTATTTTTTAGAACAGTTTTAGGTTCACAACAAAATTAAGGTACAAAGATTTTCTATATACCTCCCTGTCCCCACACATGAACAGTTTCCCCTCTGAATTGTCAGCACCCTCGTCGGAGTGGTGCATTTGCTAACAATTAATGAATCTACAGCAGCACATCATTATCACTCAGCATCCACAGTTTACACTAGGGTACACTCTGGGCATTGTGCATTCTGTGAGTTTGGCAAATTTATAATGATATGTATTCACCATTACAGCATCATACAGAATAGTTTAAATTCTCTAAAAATTCCTAAAATGCCCTAAAAATGTCCTAAAATTCTCTATGTTCTCCCTACTTATTCCTCCCTCCACCCTTATGCCTGGCAATATGTACTCTTTTTACTGTCTCCATAGTTTTGCTTTTCCAGAATGTAAGATAGTTGGAGTCATACAGTATGTAGTCTTTTTCAGACTGGCTAATTTCACTTGATAATATACATTCAAGTTTATTGCATTTCGTTTCATGGCTTGAAGCTCATTTCCTTTTATTGCCAAATCATATTCCATTGTCTGAATGTACCAGTTTACTTATCTATTCACCTACTGAGAACATTTTGGCTGCTTTCAAGTTTTGGCAATCATAAATAAAGCTTCTGTAAACATTCATGTGCAGGTTTTTGTGTAGATGTAAGTTTTCAACTCTTTTGAGTAAATATCAAGGAGTGTCATTGCTAGATGGGAGGAGGATGTTCAGTTTTTGAAGAAATCTCCAACTGTCTTCCAAAGCAGTCATACCATTTTGCATTCCCACCAGCAGTGAACAAGAGCTCCTTTTGGACAACTTCCTTGCTATCATTTGGTATCAGTGTTCTGGATTTTGGCAACTCTATTAGATGTGCAATTATATCTTGGTTGTTTTAATTTACATTTCCCTGATGACATATGATGTGGTGCATCCTTTTATATCCTATTTACTATCTACTATGGTTTGTATCTAGATGTCCCCCAAAACCTTATATGTTCATATGTCGGGAGTTTCAAAGGTGGCTGGATTAGGGTGAGTGTATGTGGCTTAAGGGTGTGATGCTGGGACTAAGGATATCTTACTCTGGTTATGGGTGACACCAATAAGCTTGTAGCCTGGATGAAATATAAAGGAACACAAAAAAAGGTAGGCAAGCTGCTGCCGCCACTGCCACACTTGCTTGATGCCTGCTGCCTGCCCTGCCACACCATGGACTGTTTTTCCTCTGCCATACCATCCTATTTTGCAGCCAGCTGACTATGAACTGAAACCTCTATAAACTGTAGGCTAAATAAACCTTTCCTCCTTTAACTTTGGGTGACAGATATTTTGTCTCAGCAACAAGGAAAGTAACTAAGACACTACCTGTACATATTCTTTGATGAGGTATCTGTTATGATCTTTGTCCTGTTTTTTAAATAGATTGTTTTCTTCTAGTTTACTTAAAAGTTCTTATATATTTTTGAATAACCATCCTTTATCACTTTTTTGGTAATATTTTCTCCAAGTTTATATCTTGTCTTTTCATTCTTTTGAAGTATTTTTCACAAAACAGAAATTTAAATTTTGATAGAATTCAACTTATTAATTCTTTTTATGGCTTTGGTGTGTCTAAAAGAATGACATAATTAAACACATGGTTATCTAGATTTTCCCCTATGATGTTTTGTAAAATATTTCTAGTTTTATTTGTTACATTTAAATTCATGATCCATTTTGAGATAATATTTTTAAAAAGTGAAAGTTTTGTGACTATTCTAAATTCTCTCTTCCTTCCTCCCTCTCTCCCTTCCTCATTTCCTTTCTTTCTTCCTTCTTTTCTTCCTTTCTAATGCTCTCTTCTCTCTCCCCATCTCTCTTTTCTTTTGCTTTCTTGTACATATGAATATCCAGTTATTCCAGCACCATTTGTTGAAAATATCTTCTTGTCTCCAGTGTATTGTTTTTTCTCTTACTAAATATATTAAAAGATTATTTTACTATATTTAAGTAGGTTTATTTCTAAGCTCTCTATTCTTTCCCGTTGATCTATTTATCTACTCTTTCATAGATACCTTACTGTTTTGATTACTGTAGCTTTATATTACATCTCAAAAGTTGGTTATGTTAGTCTCCCAACTTTGTTCTTTTACAATGTTGGCTGTTCTGACTATAATTTTGTCTCTTCACATTAATTTTAGAATTGTTTTTTTGATATTAACAAAATAACTTGTTATGAATTTGATTAGGACTGAATTGAATCTATAGATCATGTTGGGAAGAACTGACTCTTAACAATATTGAGTTTTCCTATTCATAAACATGGAATATTTCTCCATTTATTTATTATCTGATTTCTTTCATCAGAGTTGTGTGGTTCTCATACACATTTCATACACATTGTGATATATTTATAGCTAAGTATTTTATTCTCAACTGTACTGATGTAAAGCAGTGTTGTGTTTTTAAATTTAAATACCATTGCTGGAGTATAGAAAAGTGGTTAGTTATTTTTGTTGTTGTTGTTGCTGCTTACACTTTTGGATTTTCTACATAAATGATGATATGTGTAAACAAAGACAGTTTTATGTCTTCTTTTAAAATCTGTATACCTTTTATTTCCTTTTCTGTCTTGTTTCATTATTTAGGACTTCCAGTATATACTGAAAAGCATAGCAGAAAGGGACAAACCTGTCGTATTCTGATCTTAGTGGGAAAGCTTTGCGTTTCCTAGCATTAAAGATGATATTATATGAAGGTTTTTATAGATATAATTCATTAACTTTAAGATTCTTCTCTATTCTTAGTTCATTGAGAGTTTTGCCTCATTACCATGAATTGGTATTGGCTTTTGTCAAATGCTTTCATGCATCTATTGATACTATAAGTTTTTTTCTATTTTTAGCCTGTTTATGTGATGGATTACATCAACTGATTTTCAAATGTTGAAACAGCCTTGCATTCCTAGAATAAGTCCCACTTAATGTGGTATACATTCATTTTTTATACATTGTTAGATTTGAATTGCTAAAATTTTGTTAAGAATTTTGTATGTATGTTCATATGAGATTGGTCTGATCAAGTGAGGTGCATATCTGTTATCCTAGCTGCTCAAGTGTGGTGCATACCTGTTATTTCTAGCTACTCAGTAAGCCAAAGTAGGTGGATCATGAGTTCTAGGCCAGCCTGGGAAAATTAGTGGGAACGTGTTGAGAAGGGAGGAGAAAGGAGAGGGAGAGAAGAAAAAAAGGAGAGGAACAGGAAAAGAGAGATACTGAGATTAAAGAGATTGTTCTATAGCTTTTTTCCTTGTACTGTCCTTATCTGGTTTGGATATTAGGGCAATGCTGGTCTCATAAAATAATCTCTGAAAGAGATTGTAGAAAATTGATATTATTTCTTCTTTAAATGTTCGGTACAGTTCACCAGTGAACCAATCTGGTCTGGTGATTTCTTTTTTTTCTTTCTCTTTTTTAAAATTTTTTTGCAGTACCAGGGATTGAACTCAGGACCTTGAGCTTTCAAGGCAGGCAACAGTATCACTGAGATAAATACACAGCCCCTGGTGCTTTCTGTTTTGGAAGATTATTATTGATTCAATTTCTATAATAGATATAAAAATTCAAATTATCTATTTCTTTTTATGTGAGTTCTAGAAAATTATGTCTTTTGAGGAATTGCACCATTTTATCTAGGTTATCAGATTTGTAGGCATAGACTTGCTCATAATATACACTTATTATCTTTTTAATGTTAACAAAATATATAGCATTTCCTCTCTTTCATTTGTGATATTAATTATTTGTGTCTTGTCACTTTTTTTCCTTAGCTTTGATAGACCTTTTCTAATTTTTTTTCCTTAAATTCTTTTATTGGTACATTTTAGGTAAACAATACATTTACATTTATCATTGGGTGCTTGTACCTGTACATCATGTATCTTGGCTTTAATTTTTTTCCCCATTACCTGTGCGCCCTTCACCCCCTCCACTTTCCCTATTTACATAGATTTTGTTTCCATTTTTTTTTCTTTTCTCATACTTTTTCCTTTGCCGCCTTCCTTTAACCTTCCCCTCCTGTCATTTTATTGATATTTCCAAAGAACAACCTTTGGGCTTCGTTGATTTTCTTTTTCTTTGTAATTTTATTTTCTTGGTACATTTTAGGTATACAATATAATGACATTCATCATGGGAAATTTGCACCTTTACATAATTTGTCTTCATTCTTATTTTTTCCCCAGTCCTCTGTTCTCCCTTCAACCCCTCCATCCCTCACTATTTACAAAGACTTTGTTTCCATTTTTTCTTCATTTTCTCATATTAATTCCCTTCCCTTCATTCCTTTTTCCTACCCCTCCCACTTCCCCTTCCTCTTTGCCCCCTTCTTCCTATTTCACATTATCTGTTATACCTTTTCATCCTTGTTTACACTTTCAGTTTCTCACATTAGAGAAACTATTTGGTATTTACACATGTATGTCCTATTTATTTCACTTAAGAGCATCACTTCAATGTGCATCCATTTAGCAATAAATGTCTCTAATTTCTTTTTTATGGCTGAGTAGAACTCCATTTCTCTTTTTTTAAAAAAAACACATTTTCTTTATCCAGTTTCCAGTTGATGGGCTTTTGGGCTGTTTCCAAGTTTTAGCTATTACAAACTGGGCTACTATGAACATGGGTGCACATATATCACCGTGATATGATTCTTTTAATTCTTTTGGGAAGATAGCCAGCAGGGAATAGCTGGGTCAAATGGGACTTCCAGTCCTAGTTCTATGATGTATCTCCATACTGATTTCTACAGTGGTCAACACTCCCACCAGCAGTGGAGCAGTGTTTCTCTTTCCCCACAGCCCCACCAGCATTTGTTATTGGTTGATTTCTTGATGGCAGCCCTTTCTGGGATAAGGTGGAATCTCAGCATTATTTTCATTTGCATCTCTTGAATGACCAGTGATATTGAACATTTTTTCATATGTTTCTTTGCTATTTCTACTTCTTTGTCTGAGAAATGTCTGTTCATTTCAGTGCCCAATTTGGGATCAGGTCTTTAAATTTGGGAGGCCTCATTTTTTAAAGTTCTTTATAGATCCTAGATAGTACACCTTTGTCTGAGGGACAGCTGGTGAAAATTTTTTCCTACATTGTGGGTTGTCTCTTCACACTGCTAGTGGTTTCTCTTGCTGCGCAGAAGCTTTTTAGTAAGAAGAGATCCCACTTGTTGATTGTTTGTGCTAGTTCACAGACAACTGGGGTTTTTTTCATAAAATCTTTTCCTACAACAATGTTTTTGAGAGTTCTTCCTAAGCTCTCTTCCAGCTGGTTTAGTGTTTCTGTTTTAATACTTAAATCTTTAATCCATTTTGATTTTAGTTTAGTGTATGGTGAAAGATATAGGTTTAGTTTTAGTCTTTGGCAAGTTGAAACCCAATTTTTTCAGCATCAATTATTAAAAAGGCTATCTTTCCTCCAGTGAGGGTGTTTGGCTCCTTTGTCAAAGATGAGGTGTCTGAGTGTGTCTGGAGTTGTTTCTGCATCTTCCAGTCTGTTTCACTGGTCCTCAGGTGTGTTTCTTTGCCAGCACCATGCTGTTTTAAACACAGTAGCTTTATAGTATAGTTTCAAGTTTTGGGTTGTGATACCCCCTTCCATGTCTCTGTTGCTTAGAATTTCATTTGCTATTCTGGATCTCTTCTTGTTCCATATGAATTTTTGGATTGTTTGCTCAAAGTATGAATTATATTGCTGGGATTCCAATTGGGATTGCATTGAATCTATATAGCAGTTTTGGAAGTATGGCCATTTTCACTATGTTGATCCTTCCTACACAGGAGCAGGGGATATCTTTCCATTTTCTGATATTGTCTTCAATCTCTCTTTTCAGACTGCTATAGTTTTCAGAGAAGAGGTCTTTGATTTCTTTTGTTAGGTTGATTCCTAGGTATTTCAGTTTTTTGGATGCTATTGTGACAGCAATTGTTTCCCCTATTTCTGTCTCAGTGAATCTATTGTTCATGTAGAGGAAAGCTATTGATTTTTGTGTGTTGATCTTGTATCCAGCTACACTAGTGAATTTGGTTATTAAGTTTAGAAGACTTTTGGTGGAATTCTTGGGGTCTTCTATATAGAATATCATGTCATCTGCAAATAATGACAATTTGACTTCTTCATTTCCTATCTTTATTCCTTTTATTTCTTTCTCTTGTCTAATTGCTGTGCCTAATGTTTCCAAAATTATATTGAACAGGAGTGGTGATAGTGGACATCCTTGTCTTGTTCCTGATTTTAGTGTGAAGGATTTCAGTTTTTGACCATTTACTATCATATTGGCTGTTGGTTTTTCATAGATGGCTTTTATCAGACTGAGGTAGAGACTGTCTATTCCAATTTTTTGTATGGGTTTTTTCATAAATGCATGCTGGATTTTGTTGAATATTTCTGCATCTATTGAGATGATCATATGGTTTTGTCCTTGGCTCTATTGATATGGTATATTACATTGATTGCTTTGCATATGTTGAACCATTCCTGCATCCCTGGGATGAATCCCACTTGATCAGGGTGTATGATCTTCTTGATGATCTTCTGCATTCTATTTGCCAGTATCTTATTAAGGATTTTTGCATCTATGTTCATTAGTGAGATTGGCTTATTGTTCTCTTTTTTGGTTGGGTCTTTCTCTGCTTTGGGGTCAAGGTGATGCTTGCTTCCAGGAATGAATTTGGGAGTATTGCTTCCCTTTCAATTTCACTTAAGAGTTTAAACAGTAGTGGCAGTAGTTCCTCTCAAAATATCTCATAGAATTCAGCAGTGAAACCATCAGGACCCAGGATTTTCTTAGCTGGTAAGTTTTAAATTACATTTTCAATTGCATTGATTGATATTGGGTTGTTTAGAACTTTTAGGTCTTCTTCTTTCAACTTTGCCAGTTCATACATATCTAGGAATCTGTCCATTTCTTCTGTTTTCCATCTTATTGGTGTGTAGGTTCCTGAAGTAGGTATTGATGATCCTCTGGATTTCTGCTGGGTCTGTTGTAATTTTCCCCTTTTCATTCATAATTGCATGATTTGGGGCTATTTCTTTCCTATTTCTGATAATTTTGGTTAAGGGTTTGTCAATTTTGTTGATTCTTTCGAAGAACCAACACTTGGCTTCATTGATTTTTTTTGTATCATTCTCTTAGTCTCCATTTCATTGATTTCTGCTCTGATCTTTATAATTTCCTCTGTTGTAGGAGCTTTGGGTTTGTCTTGCTCTTTTTTCTGGAAGTTTGAGGTTCAGCATCAGGTTAATTGGGCTCACTCCATTTTCCTAATAAGTGTATTCACTGCGATGAGTTTCCCTTGTAAAATTCCTTTCATTGTGTCCCATAGATTCCAATATGTTGTATTGTTATTATCATTTAATTGAAGGAACTGTCTGATTTCTTCTTTAATTTCCTCTGTGACCCTTTGGTTATTCAGAAGTGTGTTGTTCAATTTCATGTGTTTATGAAATTTTTGTTGTTTCTTTTGCTATTGATCTCCAATTTCATCACACTATGATCTGATAATATACAGGGTATAACTTCAATACCTTTGCACTTACTTAAATATATTCTATGACTGCTGACACCTGGACAAAACCTTGGGACCAGAGAGCTCAGATGGGCCTGGAGTTTTGGAGGTTAAAAAACTGATATTAATCAGAGGAGGCTTCAGGGTCAATGTGCCACAGCACCCAATGCAGAGCAGGAGCCCTCCAGGTCAACCTATCTCTGCTCCCAGCATTGAGAAGGCTTCTGGGTTGACATGCTACAACTTCTACCATAGAGGAGGCTTCTGGGTCACTGTGCTACAGCTCCCAGCACAGAAGAAGCTTCCAGGTCAAAGTCCCGCATCTCTCAGTGCAGAGTAGGAGGCTTCCAGCCCAACCTACCACCACTCCCAGCACAGAGGAGGTGAACCACGTGGGCACTGGCAGCACCATACCCCTCCCCACCCCCAAAATGAGAAGACACGTAAACAAGCCTCAGAACCAGACTTCCAGATCACCTACATCAACCCCAAAAGGAAATGAGATGAAACACTCTGATACTCAACAATCTGGAATCCCTGAACTAGCAACAAAAGAGGATCTGGAAAAAATGAAATCAGAAATAATTTCTCACATAACAGCAGAGATTTTGCCCATAGTGCAAGACATGATTAATAAATCTAGAGAAGACACAGATGAAAAAATAGAGGAGCTGAGGAACATGATGGAATCCCAACATAGGAAACAATGGAATCCATAAAAGAGGTGCAAACAGATTTCCAGGAGATTAAAAACTCCATTGAAAGTCTTTGCAGCAGAATGAGCCAATGTGAGGACAGAATTTCAGATACAGAAGATAAGATTGTAATTAGTGACCTGGAAAAGAAAAAGTACTTTAAAATTGTAAGGGGTCATGAGAAATCAATCCAGCAACTGCTGGACGATGCAAAGAAGAATAACATAAGACTGATTGGAGTCAATGAAGAAACAGGAAGGGTGCAGATGGCATAAGAAAACCGTTCACAGAAGTGATGGCAGAAAACTTCCCAAGCAGGGAAAAAGAACTTGACATACAGATAAGTGAGGCATATAGGACTCCAAGTAGCTGTGATAAAAAAAAAATCTACTCATAGGCATATAATTGTTAAGATTTCAGAAACGCAACAAAAGAACAAAATTC
Organism: Heterocephalus glaber; assembly: GCF_053883595.1. Lineage (NCBI taxonomy): Eukaryota > Metazoa > Chordata > Mammalia > Rodentia > Bathyergidae > Heterocephalus > Heterocephalus glaber. The sequence goes on along the minus strand of NW_028258351.1, from coordinate 17,189,495 downwards.
TACAAACAGTTAAAGAAAAGAAACAAATCACATACAAAGGAAAACCCATCAGAATCACAGCAGACTTCTCAATGCAAACCCTCAAGGCAAGAATAGCTTGGAGTGAAGTATTGCAAGCCCTAAAGGAAAACAGCCTCCAACTCAGATTGATGTACTCTGCAAAACTATCTTTCAAAATTGATGGAAAAATAAGATGCTTTCATGACAATGAGCACCATAAGAACTTCATGAATACCAAACCAGCACTCCAAAAAATTTTACACAATATCCTAGGGAAAGATGATGAGGATCAGAACCCCAGGAAGCCCAGCAGAATGAATCCACCAGGCACGACAAGAAATTAAAAGCAAAGGGAGAGAATCCAACAACAAAAAAAGTCAGGACAATGGTAAGTCAATACATACCAATTATAACTATCAATGTTAATGAACTCAACTCACCAATCAAAAGAAATAGATTGGCAGAATGGGTCAAGAAGCAAGATCCAACAATATGCTGCATACAAGAAACACACTTAATTCAAAAAGAAACTCATAGACTGAAAGTTAAAGGGTGGAAAACAATACTCCATGCAACAGGAACCAAAAACAAAGGAGAAATAGCTATCCTCTTTGTAGATCAAATGGATTTCAAACGAATACTGATTAAGAGAGACAAAGAAGGACACTACATCCTTGTAAAGGGATCAATCCAAGAGGCAGAGATGACAATCATAAATATCTATGCACCAAACACTAGTGCACCCAACTATATAACACACATATTAACAGACATGAAAAATCATATAAGCACTAATACAATAGTAGTGGGGGACCTCAATATCCCACTGTCACAAACAAATAGATTGATCAACTAGACAAAAAATAAGCAACAATATACTAGAACTCAATCAACCTCTTGAACAAATAAACTTAAGAGATGTTTACAGAGTGTTCCACCCCACAAAATCAGAAAACACATTTTTTCAGCTGCACATGTGTCGTTCTGCAAATAGACCACACACTCGCTCATAGAACATGTTCGTTGATTTTCCCTATTGTTTTTTGCTTTCAATTTCATTAATTTCTGTTCTAACTTTATTATTTCTTTTCTTTTTTTCTTACATTCGACTTAATTTGCTATTTTTTTCTAATTTCCTGAGATGAAAACTTAGGTAATTGACTGTAGAATGTGTTCTTATCCAATATATACCTTCAAGAATACAAATGTGCCATTAAGCACTGATTTTGCTGCATCCCACAAATTTTAATATGCTGTTTTAATTTTCATTTAGTTCAAAATATTTTAAAATTTATCTTGAGATTTATTCTTTGATCTAGGTACTATTTGAAAGTGTATTGTTTGTGGCAGACCAGCCGTCACCAGTCGAAAGGTTCCTGAATGGGGGAAAGGAGGACTGAGAAAATAAGACAAAGAGAGAGTCGTGAGGGCTCCCAAGACTGAGCAAGCAAGTTTATTTTCACCTCTCTTTTATACACTCAGTGAGTTAGGTCATTAACCATGACCTTTATCCAAAACACCTGCTTCGTTGTCTACCAGTTCTTTGGGAATTCCCCACCCTCATGGGCTTCCTTGTTTCTCGGGCTTACAGAACGTTCATCACGTTCCAGGGCAATCTAATTCGGCAAGTACGTGGTTCCTCATAACATAGTCTCCTTGCTCTATGTTATGGAGGGTAAGATTAAACATGGATCCTCTATGGCTAACACCGCTCTCCACAGCTAACACCGCTCTCCACAATTGTTTAACCTCTAAATTTAGGAGTATTTTCCAGCTATCTTTCTGTTACTGATTTCTAGCTTTCATTGTGATATGAGAAGAAACATTGTGTGATTTCTGTTCTTTGAAATTTGTTAAGGTTCTGTTTTAATATCCAGAATGTAGTCTATCTTAGCATTCCATGTTAGCTTGACAGAAGTGTATGTTCTGTTTCTTTTGGATGAACAAGTCTATAGTTGTTTCATATCCAGTAGACTGATGGTGTTGTTGAGTTCAAATATGTTCTTTCTGATATTTTGCCTTCTGGATATTATTTCTAATAGAGAATGTTAAAGTCTCCAAAATATAATAATGTATTTATTTTTACTTTCAATTTGAGCATTTTTTGCCTCATATATTTTGATGCTTTTTTGGTAGGCACAAACACAGTAAAGATTATTACATGTTACTGCACAATGACACTTATATAAAGCTTCTCATTATCCTTGATAACTTTTCTTGTTCTAAAATTAATTGTCTTTAATTAATATAGAGACTCCCACATTCTTTGATTAGTTTTGGAAATCATTTACTTTTAATCTATATGTGCCTTTATATTGGAAGTGTGTATTTTGTAATATATATAATATATAATATATTACATATGTTAATATAATGCATATAATATATTATGTATATTTATATATTATATTATTATATTTATTAATATATGTTTTGTTTTGTTGATATATTCTGACAATTTCTGTTTTTTAATTGATGCATTCAGACCATTGACATTCAAAGTGACTATATAGTTGGCTTAATACATAGCATATGCATTACTGTTTTCTGTTTGTTAACCTTGGTTTTGTTCCTTGATTTTTGTCCGCCACTCTTCTTCTGTCTTTTCTGATTTTAACTGAATATCCTATGTGATTCTGTTTTTTCTTAGCATACCATTTATACTTCTTGTATTTAAACCTTTTTAATGGTTGCCCTACAGTTTATAATATACATTTACAACTAATGCAAGTCCACATTCAAATAAGACTATACTACTTCATGGAAAATGTCAGAATCTTATAATAATAAAAGAATCCTAATTCCTCACTCTTATCCCTTGTATCATTGCTGCCATACATTTTACTTATATAGAAGCATACACATCCACATAAATTTTGCTTAAATATAAATATATTGTTTCTTCTGTTTGCAAACTGTTCTGTTATATGAATTTTTATTTTATCTTTACTTATTCCTTCTCCAGTGCTCTTCTTCTGCTTATCCAGATCTAAGTTTCTGACATATATAATTTTCTTTTTCTCTAAAGAATTTCTTAAGAAAAACATTTCTTAAAACACAAGTCTAGTGGTAGTAAATTCTATTTTTTGTTTATCTAGAAAGTCTTTATTTTTCTATCACTTTTGAAGAGAAATTTCTAAAGATAGTATTGTTGGTGGGTATGAGGTTTTTAAGTCAATAATTTATTTCAGTTCACACTTTTCTTGCACAGGATTTCTAAGGAGTAATAAAATGTAATTCTTATCTTTAGTACGGAGAGTTTTTTCTTATGACTTCTTTTAGAGTTTATTTTTTATTATCTCTAGCTTGAAAATGATGTGCCTACTTACAGTTTTATGACACTTATTTTTCTTCGTGTTTTCTGAACTTCTTCGATCTGTGGTTTGGTGTATGATATTAATTTAGGGAAAATGCTGTTATTATTATTTCAAATATTTTTCTGTTCCTTTCTTCTTGTCATATCTTTTCTATTTGTTTCACAGTTCTTGATATTTTGTTTATTCATTTTTTGTTTCTTTCTGCTTCTTTTTTCAGTTTAGTTTTTGACTGAAATATCCTCAAATTCAGAGGTTCTATCCTAACTATATCTTATCTACTACTAAGACCATCAAGACATTCTTCATTTCTGTTACAGTGGTTTTGATATTTAACAGTTTTTTATTTCTTTGTCTTTTCCCTCCCTTCCTTCCTCCCTTCCTTCCTTTTTTCCTTCTTTAGTTTTATGTCTTTCTCCCCTTTATTTGTTCTTAGAATTTCCATCTCTTTACTAGCATTGCCTATCTGTACTTGCATGCTGTTCACTCTACCCATTAAAGCCCAAAGCATATTAATCATAGTTATTTTAAATTCCTGGTTCAATAACTCCAACATCTCTGCTTCGTCTAAGTCTGGTTTTTATGCTTGCTTTGCATCTTTGAACTGTATTATTTTGTTTTGTTTATTTTTTGTACCTTTAGTATGCTTTGTATTTTTTCCTGATTGCTAAACATGATGTACTGGGTAAAAAGTACTGTTGGGACGAGGCCTTTAGTAATGTGATGATGAGGTGTGTGGGCAGAAGAAGCATTCTGTATTCCTAGAAGTAAATCTCAGTCTTAGTCTCAGGGAGTCCGTACCTCTGGAAGGCGAACTTCATACAAGGTTCTCAGTTTCCCCTCCTCAACCTTCAGTGGGACAGAATAGAAAGTAGGCTGGGGCCAGGATTTAGCTCAGTGGCATCATGCCCACCTCGCAAGAGCAAAGTCCTCAGTTTGATCCCTGGTACCAAAAAAATAAAACATAAAAAAAAAAAGTAGGCTGGAGTTAAGTATTTTCTTTTTTCATGTAGAAGATTGGATCCAACTAAAGTTGAGTATTTCCCTTCCCAGGGAAACTAACCAGAGCATGTTAAGCTCTGGTTAAATTATTTCTCCTAAGATCAGACCCTCTCAAGAAGAAAGGAATGCTCTGGTACACTGAGATTTTTCTCTGGCATTCAGTCATGTTAAATTCCTGGAGGTAAAACTCACAAGAGTTTGGAGAACACACCTCAGACTAGACCCTTCCTGATGGTTTTATCTCTCAGACTTGTCCACACTGAGTGTCCAGCCATTCACTAAATACAGTTCAGGTTTCCCTAGTGTGGTACTGGTTCCTATTTTATCTCATGGGTTTCTACTCCAACACATTGTAATTCTCTGTAACTTCCTGTTGATTTTTCCAGTTTAGAGGACAGTGAATTGCTTTGCGACCTCACTGCTTTTCTGGATCTCAAAAGAGCATTTTAAAAGAAAATTATGTTCAATTTGACAAAAAATTCCAAAATGTTTCAGTTCTGTGGTCAAAGGTAGATGAACTTGTAAAAAAATAGTTGGATTCAAGACTAGTTATTGACTGAGCAGGTGCTTTGATCAGTTCTGAGCAGGTGCTATGACGTGTAAATAGGCAGCCTCACTCAGGCTATCAGACAGGCTACAGGTACAAGATACATAGGAGGGAGGGACTTGCTCTCAGAACAAAGCCTTGACATGAGAACAGACTCTCAAAGCTTCTTCACGGGCATCCCCTATTATTTTATTTTATTCTCCCCTAACTCCTTGGTCCCTCCCCAAATCTCTGAAGTCCTTTGGACTTGCCAATGTCACTTGTCCCTCAGTAATATCTGGAACTTTACTCAGGCTCTGTCTGTTGGGGTTACCTAAGGTACCTGTGTAGACCAACAGAGCTATGGCCCAGAATCCATGTACTTTCACATCTTTCTTTCAATTTGTCCTGATTCATTGGAGTACAGTAGGAAAATCTCAGATTCATCCTGAGAATAAGGGACCCATTCCTCAGAAATTTGAATAATGGAACCAGTCATCATAAAAGACCCATGTCACTCATGCAAACTAGTGGAAAGAGCATGGGTTGCTGACCAGTATGCAGGGGTTACAACCTTTAAGAACAATGACGTCCTTCCAAGACTGCAGTATTCATGACCAGAGAAGCTAGACTTTCTCTCCCAGAGCCCAGTGATATTCCAAAAGCTGGCTATGTTGCTTGTTGCCCCTTGCTTCTAATGTGAAGTTTGGAAAGTCAGGTCTGCAGAACTGGATAGGCTAGAAAGAGGGGAAGTTTTGGTAAACAGCACTTGCTGTACTTGGTGAGTATCACCCAGACCATGAGACCCAAATGGGGACCATATTCACTGTCCTGGCTCCTGATACACTGGGTGTGTAATAAAGGGAGGGATAATGAGTTTAACTCCTGTGCTTGGTGAAAAAAGAAAGAACAGTACAAAGTGAGACCCCACAGACTTAATCATTTGAGCCTGCTCCAGCTGGTCCCACATTGAATTCTTGGCTACTTCTGTGTGTGTGTGTGTGTGTGTGTGTGTGTGTGTGTGTGTGTGTGTGTGTATGTGTGTTGTAACTGAGGTGTTGGAATAAAGGAATAGGAACTGTTCACCCACAGCCAGGGGTCTCTATCACATAAGGGAAGGACAGTTAGGGGATTTGCCCTGGTATAGATAATGACATGAGGAAAATTTTTTTATTAATTGTAAATGTTGTTAAATCCAACTCAGCAGGAGTCTCTGGAAGCAGTGGTGTATGTGGGAGGAACAGAACTGAGGAAATGTACTAGTTTCCTTCTGCTGCTCTTACAAATGACCACTCAGATTTATTATCTCATAGTTCTGTAGGTCAGATGTTCTTACTAAGCTAAAATCAAAGTGTTGGCAGAATTGCAATCCTTCTTGAGGTACTAGAGAACAATCCATTTCCTTTCTCTTTCTAGTTTCTAAAGATGGCTTGTGTTTCTTGGCTGACAGTGGCCCCTTCAGCCATCTTCAAAGTCAGCACATCTTCGTCATTCAGACATGTTTCTAGTTCTTCTCTGACTCCATCTTCCACCTTTAAGTACCTTTGTGATTAGACAAAGGCCACCCAGATAACCCAGGACAATCTATTTCAAGGTCAGTTTTTACCATCCTTAATTTACTTTTGCTGTGTAACTTACTATATTCACACAGTAAGTTCTGGAAACTGGTACTATAGATATCTTTGGATGTGGTTTGCTTCTGCCAAATTCATTGCCAATCAGTGTTCAGAGGCGGCAGGACTTTTAAGAGGTGATTAGGTCATGAAGAGGGATTAATCTTTTTCTTGAGTGAGCTTTTGCTCTCTTGGGACTGGATTGGTCACTGCAAGAGAAAGTTTTTCAAACTCAGCTAGCTCCTCCTCGCTTTTGCACCGTGCTTCTTGTCTACACACACCTGCCATACAGTGACCACCAGAAGCGAGCAGATGCTGGCATAATGCTCTTCATATTCCCCACCTCCAAAACTGTGAGAATAAACCTCTTTTCTTTATAAAGTTTCCAGCCCCAAGTATTTTGTTATAGCAACACAAAATGAACTAAGACAGTGCTCATTATTCTGTCTACTGTAGGGAGTAATTATTAACACAGAGGGAGGTAAAAACTTAAAGTAATAAAGTCAGGGAACAACCATGGTCTGCCATACTTGAGACAAGACAGAGAGACTTTATGGAGTTTTGGAGGGAAAATGCCAATAAGAATGATGTTATTAGAAAGAAGCATATGTAAACAAGGTAACTTTGGCTGATACTCCCAGGGCTCCTGAGATCTAGGAATTCTCTCTTCAGCCCTGGTCAAGTCATGAAAATAAGAAACCACATAGTGACTTGTTCCCACCATGTCTTTCCTATAATCAGTCTTGACTTTGCTGCTGGGAAAGAAATTCCAGTACTAAGGCACCATGGGTGGGAAATGTAGCTGGGTTATCACAAAGGGAAGGAATGAGTCCGGTGGTCTGAGAAAGAATTCCAAGTACCCCTGGGACACAGCTCTTTCTTCCCCTCCCTACAGCCACTCAGAAGGCTTAGGCGGAGTAAGAGAGTGGGTAGTGGTAGAAGTCTCAAGGGGTCTTAGAATGTTCCTGCTCAGATGAACCCCCCACCCCCACCCCGCCCCGGTTCTCTCCTCCTTGGGCAATTGTCCCCTGCCTCGTCCAGCCTCTCCCCCAAGGAATAGCTCAAATCCCCAGTTGTTAATGCACCAAGTCATTACAGGGAACATTTTTCTGTGCCACATAATGCCACATTTGACAGTGAGCAAAATTGTCCCCTGGCCTCCAATTGTGACAGGTGCTGCACAGCCAGTCACAGAGGGGCCCATGTGATGTATATTTACACCACAGGGCAAACTGTATCATTTGGACCTGAGGAAACAAGGGTTGTGAAATGTTGCATTCCAAATCCTTGATCAGGTACCATCATCTCCAATTATAGTTTTGTTCCTGCCTAAGTAGGAAATCATCAGAAGTCACCCACATTATTTTGATGCAGGGTTCCTTTACCAGGAAGATAACTCGTGGGAGTTCAAGGACCTATCTGGCCAAAAGGCAAGTTTTTATAAAGGGAGAGGCAGAATCAGAAACCACTGGGTTCCTGGCTGCATGCAGGGCATGTACCTCACCAAGGCAGCTGTTTGTCCAAGTGCCTGGGCTGCAGGGATACATTAGAGACCAGAAGCAGAAACCAAAATCTCCAAGAGGCAGCTGTGGCAGGATCCCTGCCGGGACTTAGTTGGATAGCAGAACCACTTTGCATGATGATTGTAAAAGCAGAAAAGAGTAAACTGTAAAGCGCTGCACAAATATTAGCTCTCTGCCTCTTCCACCTCTGGCTTCCCCTTGAGAGTGTGGCAGAAGCCTTTCCTCTGAGGAGGGTTAAACCGGCTGGGGACATGAACCATAGAGGCACTAGAGGAACCTCTGAACTTGAACTGCCTCTGTCTTCCCTCAGGGCTACTTGTGACACCCTCACTTGGGGGCAGAAAATCAAATCGAGGTCAGTAATAGGAACAGGAAGTGGACATGGAAATCAGTATGTCTTTGTCTGCAGGGTAACCATGTCACAGGGGTCTTCTTACCTCTGGCAAAAAAAAAAAAGCCTCACTCCCCTAACAGACCTGAAACCTTTAGAGGAGCTGATAAAACAGGGAAATTAGACCTTGCCCCGCCCCCCTTGGGAACAGCCCACTCCCAGTGGAGCCTCCATATGGTTTAATAATTTGAGATTTCTTACATGTCTCCAGGGAAGGCTGGAGGGGTTTTGCTTCTCTTCCTACAGGTTTCCAGCATACATCTCCTCTCATCCATAAAAGATTGGGTTTACTCACTGTGGAAAGCTGGAAGTGAAAAACAGGTGCAGCTATATAATATTTTTCTTTAATTACTGTTTATGGAAAAAATCCCCAAGTGTGGAAATTAATTATTCTATATTGTTAGAACAGGATGATCTACTTACTAATTTTAACTGTGGCTTTTATGTAGAGGCTGTTGCTCAACATCTTATTAATTTGGGTAAATATTAACAAACAGTACTAACACCACCCCCACTCTCTTTGCCATTCCCTGTACCACATTTTCCTGGGGAGGGGATACATGGGACTTCTCTTTTCCTCCATCATATGATGTTGAGCCTGAGTGCTACAAAGCTTCCTTTCAAGAAGAAACGCTTTTGATGTCAGGGCTCTCTTCCCCTCTCTTTCTGCTGTCAGCCAGGGTGCCCTGAGATTTGTGTAGAAATACAAGGAAATGCTTTTGTATTATTTATGCCCATTTCCATGCCTGCCACATTTGCTCTGCTTCTTGGCAGTCTCCCTCTCTCTGAACTGTCCCCAATAAAAGGCACATGGGAAGCTGGTGGCCAGCCCACCAGATTAGCATGTGTGAGATGGGAGTGGGAGAGACTCCAGTGGCCCCATTTGCTGTGTGTTCCTAGTGTATAGAATGAGGTTCTGTGCCTGAACCAATGGTGCCTGGGCCAGAGAGTTAGGGAGAGAAGATGATGGGGGCTGAATTTACACTATGTACACTGAAGGGTTCATGAGGGTGTATAAGTCTTGGTTGGTTGGTTTGTTTGTTGTTGAAACATGGTCTCACTGCATTCCATACTGGACTTGAAATGGGTTCAAGTGATCTCCTGCCTTGGCCTACCCAGTAGCTGAGACTTTAGATGTGTACCACCATGCCAAGCTTTTATTACTCCTTTTTGTATTAGTATAATAAAATTCCAAGATCTAGATACTTTAAAAAAAAAAAGGGTTGAGTATGGTGTTCTGTGCATTTATACCAACTACTTGGGAGGCTGGGGCAATAGAATTGTAAGTTTGAGTCTAGACTGAGAAACCTAGTGAGTTTGTTAAGAGAAAGAAAGAAAGGAGAGAGGGGTTATTTAGTTCATTACTCAGGAGGTTCAAGAGCACAGTGCCAGCACCTTCTCGGCTCTAGTGGGGGACTCATGGCAGTGACATCGAAATTTGAGGAGCATGTTCAGAACAGATCACATGAGAGGAGGCAGGAGGGAGATTCAGGGGCCAGGCTTGCTTTTTTGATAACTGCCCATTCTCATGTGCACTAAGTGGGTTCCCTTGATCAAATCTTCATACCTCATAAAGGTCACAGCACCTGAACACTGTCACACTGGGGACCAAGCCTCCAGCTCATCAAATTTTGGGGAATGCACTCAAACTATATCTAAACCACATCATGAACTGGAGGCTCATTTTTACCCATCTTGAGTTGCAGTGGGGAGATGCAGACTGAATTTTTCCACTGAAAATTGATAGTAGTCTGGAGCTCTCAAAACTCATGTTCAGACAATCTAGCTACATGGCAAAATGTCCAAAACAGTGTCTTTAAAACAAGTAACTAACTCATTAAATGGTATGATTGTGTGGGTCAGGAGTAAAGGCGGGGCTTGGCACAGCTGGGTGATTCTTCTGCTCCGTTTTGGTGAGTCCAGAGAAGACATGACCTCTTTGCTCATATGTATGGCTCCTTGCTGGAGATAGATGCACTCATCTGGGACTAGTCTGAAGACCTCTATATGGCTTTACAGAATGATTTCTCAGGACTTCTTACCTGGTGACCTAAGGTTTAAGAGAGAAGGTCCAAGAGACCCAGGCATATGACTCAAGGCTTCTTCTGACTTAGCCTCAGTAATCCTAGAATGTCACTTCAATCTCATTCTGTTAGTCAAACAGGTAACTAACACCAGCTCAGATTTAGAAGGGGAGATTAGACTTTGCCTGCCCCTCTCTCTCTCTCTCTCTCTCTCTCTCTCTCTCTCTTCTCTCTTTCCTTGGCATTGAGCGTTGAACATTCAGATCCTTTACACTGAGCTATATTCCCATCTCTTTTTTAATTTTTCATTTTAAGACAGGTTTTCACTAAGTCATTCAGTTGCCATGATTGGTCTCAAACTCTTGATCCTCCTGCCTCAGCCTCAGAGTGCTGGGACTTCCAGTGTGTGTCGCCATGTCTGACTTAGATCACACATTTCAGGAGAGCATTCACAAAGACCTTGTAGTCATCTTTAAACTACTTAAACTACTCCAATATAAAATTCTTCTGAGGGGGTCACCAGGTCTTATATAAGAGCTAGATGGGATAGAAAGTTTCATAGTCTTATGATCTGAATTTAAGTATTATCATTTTACTCAGAATTTCATTTATATCAGTTCTCAGACACTGATCCTGTTTCTTTATCTACAAAATAAGACAACAGAAAATTAAGTAAGATCACAAATAAAAAGCCCAAACTATAGTCTGACTATAGAAGGAACACTTTTCATGGAACTCTTGCTATAAAGACTTCTGTACAATGATAATAATAATGTAGGAAGAGTAAATGAGGTGGTGTGTATTTATCAAAATATAGGTTCAGTCTCACCTGTGAGACACACAAAAAAATTTAGTGACATTATAAAAATAGATGGGAAAGGGAGGAACATAATAAAAAAGCATTGAGGTGTATCATGTACAGTAAGGGTAGTTTTTTTAAAACTTAATTTAGTTTTATAAATATATTTTTGTACTAGGTCATGATGTGAAATATGATCTTTTGTTGTAAGATGTAGGTTTTACTGAGATTAATGGTCAAAAATTTTGAAAGTTACAGGGAGAATGAACATGAAATGCTTTTCCAGCTATGTTAGTGCACTCACTGAAAAGCATTATCCTTACTATGTCAGGTGTATCTGAGAACCCAAGGCTGATACAGAAGGGACAGCTTGCAAATATACAAAGTCTACCAGGGTGCCTTATGGTCATTTAACTTTCAAAATCAAAGTAAAACTACCTGGCCAGCTCAGCATTTGTCTTGGTATCATATACAAACCTAAAAATTGGAGAACGAAGCAGCATCATAAAATCCTACCACTCTCCCTGATCTTCCTTGAGTGTCTTCAGAGACTTGAGTGGTTTCTCTCCCTGGACCTAAAAGCTACAGAGGAGAAAGAGCTACATTGGATATGGATTTGGGGGAAAGTGAGAACAAAAAACCATCAAAGTAAGCATGTTCTTTCTTGTCTGCTTTTTCCCACAAACGATGCCTCTCTAACGCCAGGCACATGGTCCCCATAGGAGCTGCCTTAAGTGACCACCTCTCACATCAGAAATGACTGCCTTGGTGATTGATATGAAATGACCAACAAGAGCTTTTTCTTGGGAATCTTTTCTTTTTTATTTCCTTCTCTTTTCTTTTCTGTTCTGTTTTTCTCTTCTTCTTTCCTTTTTCTTTTTTTCATCAGGGACACAGAAAGCTTCTACCAGCAGCTTTCCAGTGGTAAAAACTCTAAGATATAAAACTTGAGATCTGTAGGTGTCAAAATTTCTCCAGGTAGAAGAATCTGGCTTGCAGGGAGAGAGAACAAAGCCGGAATATAGAGAATCCTGGAGAGAAGGCAGAGGTGCATGTGCTGTGCTTCAGTCCTTGCAGGCGCTTGTTCAGGAAGCCCAGCTGTATCATTGCTTAGCTTGCAGCACAGCTGTTCAGATTCACAGTCTGTGAGTCAACACATCTCCTGCCTGAGTTCACTTGAGACGGTGTCTGTCCCTTATATTCAAACGTTTTTCACTACACATTCTTAAAAGGGAACAAGTTAGTGGGACAGGAAGAGATGACTCTTTTTCCTGGGCCTGCATCATGCTGGGAATGGAGGCTGTCATGCCTGCCTCTGTCTTCCTGCCCAGGCATCTGCAGGATGCGTAGCTCAGAACCAGGTGCACAATCAGGGAGAGAAGCACCAGCCAACGCACACACTGGATGTGCCAGCTTGCACACTCCCGACAGGGACAATGGAGGGCAGCCAACTCGCTCCCCACACTGGTTCTCCAAGCTCCTCCATTGTTAAATGCCATGATCTCCACTGTGCCAGGGGCTGTCACATCAGCAGCCTTGGATTAAGTGATTTGTCTCCTTCCAACACAGCTGCTCCCTGGTTCCTGTCTGACAAATGCAGTTCATTAGGGCTGACAAAGATGAATGTCCTTGTTTATGGAAGTCTGCTAAGTGCTGTTCTCAGGGAGCCAGTGAACCTGGATGTGAAGCAAAGTATACATCAGGTTGGCTCCCCAGCACTTCCTCTCAGCCACAGGGTATGGTAGGATCACGGAAGCCAAGTACGTGCCACCTGCCAAGAGTAGATCCCACAGGAGTTTCACCATTGTGTACAATGATATTTGGCGGCTGACAGCAGAATATATCACCACCACCTGAGAGTCATCCTAGATGATGAAGGTGCTTTCAGGACCACCCACCAACAAGCACACATCTGGGTCACTAATATCTACTAAACAACTCCCACAAGCTGAGTATATAAGTAAAGGTTGTGTGTGAGAACCTGGGGTGGTGGTTATCCAGCCAGGATGAAGCCTCAGAAACACAATGTGGGCAAAGCCAGGATATACCAGTATTCAGGAGGGACCTGAGAAGCTAGCAGCTGCCTTCCTTTCTATCCTTCCAATCATTGACTTCAGTCAACAATTCCATTCCTCTAAAATCCCTGAAAAAAGCAAAACAATCATTTTCAGCCTGGCTGGGCAGCAGAGACCTTGGCAGCTGTGGCTTTCAAAGTTTTGGGTCATTATCCACAGGAAGAAACACATTTTATATTACAACCCAGGTGTACATTCATGCATGCATATGCACACACATTTTCAGCAGCCTCACCAAACAATATTTACCTTTCCTGGTGAAATTCACTCTGATGTTTTCTACTCTGTGTTGTCCTATTAAACCTCATATTATAAGAAAATGCTGAGTACAACCCAATAAATTAATCCCCTGATCGCCAATGGGTCATAACCCTTAGCTCAAACAATAGTAACAACAACATGGAACCATGGTGATTTTTAAAAACCCACATTCACCTTGTTAGGACAAGGCCTCCTGAGGAGGGAGCATATAAACTGAGACTTATGGGATGGATAACAGTCAGCCAAGCAGAGAGGTGTAGAGGGAAAAATGTTTCTGCTGGAGAAACCCACATGTGCAAGTGCCAGGAGGGAAGACTAAGGGAGAGGAACATCTGACATGTGGGAAAGCTGAAAGTGCTGCTCAGGTGGAGCAAGAATGTGGGGAGAGAATGGGGCAGGCAGATGAGAGGCAGGCAGAGCAGTTGAGGAGTTTTATAAGATACTTGAGGAGTTCACATTCTGTGCTGAGGGTGGTGAAGTGTTTTATACAGAGGAACGACACAGTCAGATTAGCATTTTCTGAAAGACCACTCTGCTGTGTGAAGAATGGGTTTGGGATGCAGCAAATGGGGGAGAGGGTTAGGGAGGCAGGGTTGGATGCAGAGGCCAGTTGGGTGGCCATGAGGACCACATGTGTTGTGAATTAAAAACAGGGAGACAAAGGAGGAGCAGGCACCTTCTCTCAATGGACAGCCACAGACTCATCCAGGCCAGCTGGGTGGGGCTGGACTTGGCTCACCTTCTGTCTTGGGGGCCCAGAGTAGAGGATGGCCCAAATGAGGCAATAACAGGGATTCAGGAAAGCTAATGGTGAAGGAAAAGGAAGAAATACAATATTTCAGAAATATTTATGAAGGAGAGATAGGACAGGGTAGCCTTCAGGGTTTCTTTGGGTCACAAAGCTTGGGGTTTGGTCAGTCTCTGCCTGTGTTCTTCTGTCCTGTCTTTGACCCTGGTTGTTTCAGCCTTGTTTGTGTTTGTCCAGGATTATATTGTCACAGAGAAGCTGCATTTGGGAGCGGGCATAAGGACTGGGGTCTAAGTCAGAGAAGGTGAGAAGAGGTCTCAGAGGTAGTACTTGCCTCCCCAGGCTCCAAAAGAAAGGGAAGGATGAGTGACAAAATACACCACACCCCCTTCCTACTTCCAGTCCCCAGTGAGTGATTAGAGAAGTGGGAGAGAGCCGTGAGTCAACTATTAAGCCTGTTACTTAACTATGAACCTGATATACTTTCACATTCAGAAATGACCAGCAAGTCTATGGCTATCAAGGCTTCTCAGCTGGGGAGCAGCTGGAGAATATTATATGTGTCCTGTTTGTTATCCACCACCCTAGAGCCCTAGCTCTGGGCTTTTCCTCCCTTTGGCTAAACCTTCAACCCTACACACCCTGCACTTTCTTTTTCCCCCCATATGGTAAGCTCATGGGGACAGAATTCTGCAAAATCTTAATCGTTCCCCATCCTAAATGGGAACACCCACTGTCTAGCAGCTCTGGTTGGACCACAGCCAATTAAACTCAGGGAGAAACAGCAGAAAGTCTTCTTTCCCTGCCCCTGATTAGAGCTATTTTTCCCAATCCAGTTTTACAGATGAGTCCTGAACTTTGAGTAATAGAGGAGATTCTGTTTTAATGGTACTTATTTAGATATCTTAAATTGGTGAGAGACCATAGGGGGCCTGGATGTGGGTGTAGGTAATTAATTAGCCCTCAAACACAAGGCAGTAAAACACAAGCCTCACTAAGTTCCCTATTTTTAAAAATAAGAATTCAAAAGCAGTCCTGAGCATTAGGTATAGAGCTTGTCATAAGTAAAGCACAGTGCCTAGCCAATGGGGGCCTTATTTTGATTAATTGAACTCCTCTTTCAGTTTGCTCAGGCTGGCCTGTGAGTTAAGGACAGGACTGGGAACTCAAGCAGGTAACCAGAGAGATGTGACATGGGGAAAGCTGGATGCTGCATCTCATCCAGAATCCACTGGGACCTCAGAGATAGAGAGGACTAGGAGCCAGATACCAAAACTCAAACCACAGGACAACATGATAGTAACAGCTGCCATGCTTCTTGAACTGGCTAAGCACTCTATGTATCTCTCATTTTCTCAGTGAGGATTGTTAGCTTCATTAGGAAACAAGTCCAAAGGGATAAACATACCTAAGTTCAGGCAACTGATAAGTAGAAGAGCTGGGATGTAAAGATGTGGCAGCCTGGCTTCTGAGCACAGTGGTGTCAGGAACACAGCAACCATTCAGGGATGAGAGAGAACTGCACAGAGGAGTGGATACTAAATAGGACAGGGCTTCAAGACAATCCTGAGGATCCCTGAAGGGTTCCCAGTTTACTGTGAGCATAGGGTGTATATAAGTCAAACTGGTCCTAGGTTAGGCCTGGGGCTCTACCAAGTTTGAGAAACAACTTATTCATCAAAGGCCATAGTACAGGGCCAGGGATTTAGCTCAGTGGTTCTGGCACCTGCCTCGAAAAGCGCAAAGTCCCGAGTTCATTCCCCGGTACCAAAAAAAAACAAACAAAAAAACCCCCAACCAAACAAAGGCCATACATAGTGTGATCTTAGAAGAAAGCCCAGCCACACTCACCAGTGGCTGCTCCCTAGCTCTGGCTTCCTGCGCACGAGTGCATGCACACACACACACACACACACACACACACACACACATACCTCCTTACTCTGCACTGAAGGTTTTCTTTCTTCTCATTCTGTTTTTTTCCTCTTCTGTTTAAAATTAATTCCACAACACTGAATAACCTTCCCCCACAAGGTTGGAGTTAATCAGGCAGAATTTATTAAGATCTTTACAATTAAATGTGCTCATACTGGGAGGAGGAAAGTTACCTTATTATCCCATTTTAAGAGCTTGAATAATTTTAGCCCCTAACTTAACTGTTGACCCTCAACTACTTTTGTCACCATCATCAATGGCTTCAGAGGATGCTGGACCACAATCTTCTCCATGCTTCCCATTCTTGATGTGCAGAATGATGTGCTTAGACCAGTGAGTCATTGTGAAGGGAAACTAAGATGGGAAAGGACATGTCCAGCATGGATGGAATGTGTTCGTGTTACAGGTCAGACTTCGGCTCCTGAAGATATTCTATGAAGGGATAATTTTCCCCCAAGAATGTGTCACTCAGGAGTCATGGTCAGACTTACTGTGTCCCACTCCCCACTTTGCCCTTCATTCCCACCTCCTCTCTCCTAATAGCAATGACCTCTTACCTGCCACCTGAAAGTCAGACGGACCCAGACCAGTGAGGATTTCAGTAGCTCTCAGGAAGGGACTCAGCTCAAAATTAGCCCTGTTGCTGGTCCAATCTCTACTTAAACTCTGTACCTCATTCTTGCATGTCTGACTTTGGTGATCCACCCATATTCTAGTGTATTATGGTCTGACATTTCCTTGCTCTGTTCTTGCCAATATTGTTCATTATAATATTGATTGGGGTTGATCATCATCAATGGGCTGGGAAGCCTGTTTGAATTTCTGAATGTCACTATTATTCAGTTACCTCAGGAAAAGGCTCATCTCTTATTGGATCCACCACTATTTGTGGTTGGGGCTTGTTATGAGTTGAATTGTATCCTTTACTCCTGTGGGAAGATATGTTAGAGCCCTAACACCTTTTATCTGTGAATGTGACCTTCGTTGGAAATAGCATCTTTGCAGATGCAATCAAAGTGAGATAAGGTAATTAAAATTGTCCCTAATCCAATGAGACCATTCCCTTTATAAGAAGAAGAGATACACACAGAGAATTCACTATTTAATTATGGTGGCGAATTGGAGTGAGACATCTACACATCAAGGCTCAGCAAGAATTGCAGGTAACAACAGAAACTAAGAGAAAGACATGGGGCAGACCACTTCTTTAGAGCCTTCCAAAAGAAGCAAACCTTATCAATGTCTTGATTTGGGACTTCTAACCTACAAAACTGTAGAAGAATAAATTTCCGTTGTTGTAAGCCACTGTGGAAACAACATGGAGCCAATATGCTCACAACTTCTAATAAGCTGCTGATTTCTATCACAGATGTTCTGACATATTTAAATTCCTTCATGTTGCTTTCTATTTTTTCTCCCTCCCGTTACCAACTTCCAGTTGTCAGCCCAGTCTCAGGTAGATTTTCTGGTTCTAGGTGCTGAGCGCCCATAGTTAACCCTTGTCCTAAACTGATATATTTAGAAGATAAACCTCCAGACTTCTGTTTCTGCCTCAACAAGAGATCCCCTGTCATCTCAGTACACAGATTTTTGTCTGCTAACAAGTGTTAAAAGCAACTGTCTGAAACTCTTAACTCCCCTTAAAATGATTGGCCCACAGTAATACCCTCACTAACCCCCTTGGGCCATATGAAGTACAATAAAGCACAATGTAGGCAGCTTGCTCAGCTAAATGACAAGACAATCATGAAGTGGTAGAGAAACTATGCAGCTCTTTGTAAAACTTTAATCCCACTTGGTCAAACATTGTGCTCTTGGTTTTGGACAAGAGAACTTAAATATTTTTGGCTTTATAAATAAATTTTAATGCTATATCCATTTTCCCAGGAAGTCACTGGTTTCATATACTATATTTCTGCAAACTGTGCCTAGTAACTTGCCCTCTGATCAATTCTGCCCATTTGATCCCTACCATTTTGCC
The DNA here is from genome assembly GCF_053883595.1 of Heterocephalus glaber. NCBI lineage: Eukaryota > Metazoa > Chordata > Mammalia > Rodentia > Bathyergidae > Heterocephalus > Heterocephalus glaber. The sequence continues at coordinate 17,171,303 of NW_028258351.1, read as the reverse complement.
CTGAATGTTGACTCTGTCTCCTGGTTACAATCTTTCTCCATCCCTCTTAAACTCTGTTTCCTAAATCTGTGTTCTATATTTTGAGGTTAAAGACACAGAAACATACATGTGCACCTGTGCACCTGAACAAGCCCTCCTGATGACTCTGGGCTCTCCCTCCTGGCTTTTTCTAGCTGGAGACAGGCTCCTTGGACAGTATCAAGACCAGCCCTAGCCCAGCAGGGAGAAAGTGAACATGGACAATAGGTGAGGTGTAGTTCAGGTGGGTCTGAAAGGAGGATTGGATTTTCATAAGTGAAGGAGAACAGATGGGCATTTCAGGTAGATAGAATAGTACATGCAAATGAGCCAAATTTCAGATTTCAAAATTCACAAGAGTAAAATTTCAGATTTTGATCTGATTCTAATGAATGTCTCTGAGACATTTTGGGGGATTCATCAGGTCAAAATTATTTTCAGAATAATAGTGATATGAAATTTGCCATTTTGACTGTGTTACCACAGCAATGGTGGGTAAAATTGGTTAATAAAAATTATAGCAATGGCAACAAGCTGTTCCATTTGTCCTTATATTCTTCACTGCCAAGCATATGTAGATTTAAAAACTTGGTGTCACTTATGAGTGTTTTAAATAAAACAGTAATCTTTTTTTTTTTTCAGTAATGGGAATTGAACCCAGGGCCTTCACAGTGAGCTACATCCCCAGCCTTTTTCATTTCTTTTATTTTATATTTCATTTCATTTTTTTGAAACAGGGTTTCACTAAGTCACTAAGTTGTCCAGGCAGGGATTGAACATGAGGTCCTTCTACAGCAACTTCTCAGAATGCTGAGATTATAGGCATGCATCACCATGCTCAGCTGCAGTAAATATTATTAATCTCATTAGCTCTTGACTCGTGAGAACATGACTTTTTCATATTCTGTGTGATGAGTGAGAGGTGTACCTGAAGAATTCCTGCTGCTTTCCATGTTGTAATGGCTGTCTCAAGGAGAAGTCTGTGTACTTTGTTCTGCGTGAGCTGAATTAGACCCTTCTCTCACAGAACACTATTTTCACTTGAAAGAATGACTGACAGTCAAGCTATGGTTAGTCAAGCTTGCGTACTTTTCAGATACGTATTGAAATTTGTTAAGAGTAGATGACTGTTTGTTGTCATGATAAAAGTCAAGTTTTCAAATGAAAATTAGACATTTGGAGATTTGTAACTGCCATAATGAGCCTATCATCTCTTAATATTTAAAATGTTCATTTGATGGGATCTGTAATATTAACACATGTAAATTTGTGATATTGGATAATGAAATGTGTCAACACTGGAAAAATCTGTGTAGTCCAGTGAAGCAATATTTTTCAAATAACCAATGTGTTATATTATAAAATTATGCATGAAAAACTTCAACTAAAGTTTAATAGAGGTCAATGACTTTAATGTACAGGGTACAAAAATGTTCATCGATATGCTTTCAGATTCTATGTTGTGTCTAACCTTTAAGAAGGATGATTATACTAAAGAATAATACCCACAATTTCAACTACATAATCATGATGGTGAGTAAATCTAAAATTAGGTGTGTGCCTCACATTGTATTGTTATTAAATAGTGTCGATGTACACCTGCCCTTATCAATAGGTCTATCAGGTTAACAGTGGTAGAAAGTTTGCCTTTTCCTTGTCTTAAATTCACTACCACTCTTGTTCCTAGAACAAAGAGAACTTACTATGCTTATAAATGTAAATATTCTTGAAATGATAAAACATTTGAATAGACATCAAGTTATCCAAGGTCTGGATACTTCCATCACAGTCAAGTTTAAGTAAAAGGAACTCTGAGAAAGGATTGACTGGTCAAGCATCCAGGAGAAGCTAGATTCAAATCTTGAAAGACACAATGGCATGAGCAGAGAACTGTTGTTTAGTGAGAGTTAAATCTTAAAATCAAAGGCTTGGAATTAAGAATGGGCAGGGAAGATTTAAAAGACTGAGTTTAGTCTATGGTGGTGGTCCTCAATTTATGGTATCTCAGGGTATGTTTTCTGCACTAACCAGCACTTGGGTTTGTTAGAAATTGTAAATTCTTGGATCCTAACACAAACCTACTGAATCAGAAACCTTGGGGTTGTAGACCAGAAATTTATAGATTAACAAGGTCTTCAAGTGATTCTGATGCACACTCAAGTTTGAGATCCATGAATATAAGGGTTTGGACTTTATCTGTAAGGCAATGATAAACTACTGATAGTCTTAAAATGGAGATACAATGAAATCATGGCTGGGAAAGATAAGTCCTAAGAAATATTTGGGAGCCTGGTCTCCCCAACCATCTGAACCACAAAGACATCCGGCAAGTACTGGCCTAGTACCTGGAAGCATACAGAGCCTTTCCTAATAAATAACACCCGTGGAAGAAGTATGGTTCCCTGAAGCATCTCAGGGTCATTTAAAACCCAGCACTTATCCTTTACTTGGTTCTGCACCAGTCATTAGGAATCCACTTCTCTGCAACAGGAAAGCTGAGGATGGTCTCCTCCTGGACATGACTTTTAAGTAGATGATTTGTAAATACTGCACAGCCTGCTGTCCTTTCTTTTCTGTCTTTCCCCCTCTTTTCTCTTCCTACTTCCCTCTTTCCCCTTCCTTCTTTTCTCTTCCCTCAATCCCTCATTCACTGGACTATCTTTTCTGAAATACACAGTGCTTAACATTTGTCAGGTCCTTTTTCAAGCTCTCTACACATATTAGCTTATTTAATCCTCTATCAACTATGTAAAATAGGGAGATCACATACTTATTATCCAAAATAGTTTTAGAAGCAAAAAGGGAGCAAGGATAATAAGGCAAGTTAGCATGTATAGTCACCATAAATATAGAGGCAGTTTAATAGAGCTATTTTAGAGATGAGAAAACTGAAAAGTTATGTACACGTTCTTGAAATTAAATGGTAATAAGTGCTGGAATCTGGATTCAAAACCAGGCAGTCTGGCTCCACAGTGTGATCTCTTAGCAGTAGGCTTCCTTCCTGTTCAACACCCAGACACTAGAGAAACAAGCAGCGGGATACTGTAGGCAAAGGGAATAGGATCTGCAAAGGAAGGACTATCATAAAGGAGGCAAATCACCATGCCTGGAACTTAGGGCATGTAGAGGAGCAGAGATGCAAAGGGGCTTTTCCAGTTATCAAGAGCCAGGTTACAAAGAGCTTTGATCCTTGCTAAGGTATTTGGAATGTTTCCAGGGCAGGAGGATGAGTTAAAGAAGGGCTTGAATTAGGGCAGGGACAAAGTTAGGGAGATGTCCACTTTGGGTACCATGTGTGGGCAGGCAGTCCAGTGAAACATGATGAACAAGTGGAAATGAGGAAAAAGAACAAGAGAAGAAGAAAAATATTCCAATGGTAGAATCCTTGGTGTTTAATAACTAGAAGCGAAGGGTAAAATGTCCTGCGGGAGACCCTCAGGCTTGGAGGATTTAGTGTCATTTATAGGGAAGGCAATTTGGAGAGGAGGAGCATGGTGAATTTGACCTGGACATGTTCAGGGTTTTTTAAAGTGAAATTTATTAAAAGTAAAATTACATACAATAAAATTGATCTTCATTCAATGATCTTTGGTAAGTATTTACTGTCTTGGAACCACTATTATAATCACATTATAACCACTTTAATTACTTCCCAAATGTTCTCTTCCATCCCTTTATAGTCAATGTTCCATGTTTAACCATATCCCTGGCAAACACTGACCTGATTTCTGTCTCTTTTGCCTTTAGGGTTTGATTTTTCCATAATGTAGTAAAATGAGCAACACAATATGAAGCCTGTTGTGTGTTGTTTCTTTCACTTAGAATAAAGTTTTGAGATTCATCCATGTTTCTTTTATTCCTTTCATTTTCTGGACAGTAATTCATTATATGATGTACTAAAATTTGTTTATCCATTCACCTATTGAATAACATCTTGGTTGATTCCAGTTTGGGGCTATTATGAATAAAGATGCTGTTAAGCGTTCATATACACATCTTTGTTCAGGCAGAGTTTCATTTCCTTTGGGTAAAACCTTCAAGTGAGATTGTTAGGTTATATGATAAGCATATGTTTAACATTGTGAGAAACTACCAAATTGTTACCCAAAAGTGGCTGTACAATTTTGCATTGGCACCTACAATATATGGGAGTTCCAGATAGTCTGCATCCTATCACTGGCTATTGTCAGTTTTTAAAAATTTTGAATAGTTTAGTGGGTATAGTATGATATTTCAACTGGGGATATAGCTCAGTACCAGAATGCTTTGCCCAGCATACATGAGGCCCTAAGTTCAACACTCGGTACCACACACAAAAAAGCAGATTACTATGATATTTCATTCTGGTTTCAATTGTTTCTCTATGGTTACTGACTAATGATGCTCAGCATCTTTTCATGTGCTTATTTGCCACCTGTGTATCTTCTTTGAAGAAAGTATGGATCTTTTGCCCACTTTTTGTTATGTTGTTTATTTTCTTCTTATTGGAACATTAGAATTCTATATATATTCTGGAAAAAATCCTTTATTACATAAATGTTCTGAAAATATCTTTACCAGTTTGTAGCTTGTCTTCAAATTTTCTTACTAATGTCTTTCAAATATCATAAATTAACTTTTATGAAATCCCATTTGTAAATTCCTTTCTTTTATAGTTTGCATTTTTGTGTCCTAAGAAATCTTTTCCTAACTTGAAATCACAAAGACATTTTATATATTTTATTCTAAAAGTTTTAAAACACTGGATTTTAATTTTAGGTGTACAGTCTATTCCAAGTTAATTTTTGTTTATGGTATAAAGTAGGAGTTAAAGTTCATTATTTTACTTATCATATATACACACCCAATATTTTCAGCACTCTCTATTGAAAGGGTATTCTTTCCCTGCTGAATTTCCTTGGCAACAATATTGAAAATCAGATGACTATATTTGTATATGGCTTTCTGGATAGTCTACTCTCCTGTTGCATTGATGAATATATCTCTCCTGTGCCAATATATGCTGCTTCCATTACTATAATTTTACAGAAAGTCTTGGCCTCAGATACTATGCATCTTCCAGCATTAGTCTCAAAAATTTGCTTTGTCTATTCTACATCATTTTCTGTATAATTTTTCCATATAAATTTTATACACAACATATCAATTTTTATTTTAAAATTTCATGAGATTTTAATTTTGATCAATTTGGGGGAAATTGATATTCTAATAATGTTGTGACTTTCAATTCATAAACATGGTACATAGTTCCATTTATTTAGGTTCTCTTTATTGTCTGTCAGCAATATTTCAAAGACTTCAGAGTTTTCTGTGACCAACCCTGCGGAATTCATTTATGAGGTCATTATGTATTTTGTAAATTTTTGAGATTTCTACGTAGCTGATCATGCCATCTACTTATATACAGTTCTTCTTTTTCTATCTATATGTCTTTTATTTCTTTTTCTTGCCTTTGTACTGATAGAAAATTCAGTACTGTAATGAATAGAAATGGTGAAAGAAGACATTCTTATTTCCAGTCTTTGAGGGAAACTATTTAGGTTGTCTTCATTCTGCTGGAAAATGTAATTATATATTTTTATATCCAGATATATTTTTATTATAGAAATTTCCCCTCTTTTTAGTTTGTGATGCTTTTTGTTTTGCTTCATTGTTTTTCATGTGCTGGGGATTGAACCCAGGACCTGTAACAAGCTAATATTGACTGCTACCATCTAGCTACTCCTCTAGCCCCTGTAGGGGTTTGTAAAAATTTCATTTATGGACATTGAATAACACCACATTCTTTTTCATCATTTATTGAGGTGATTACCTGTATTTTACATTGATTGAGTCCTGAATCAATCTGTATTCCTGGGATAATTCCCACTTAATATATTACATCGTCCACTTAATGTATTTAATATTTTTTACTCAATTTTCCAATATTTCATTAGAGATTTTAATCTGCACACATGATACATGAGGGACATTGTTTTATATTTGTCTTGTAATTTCTTTGACAGACTTAAGTATTAGGGTAAGAGTGGCTTTATAACATGAATTGGAAAGTCTTTTACTCTCTGGAAAATAATTTAGGTTCATGTTCTCTAATTCTGTTGTTCAGCTTGTTTATATCTTTACTAATTTTCTGCCCACATGTTCAATTGATTACTAGGAAAGTGGTGAATCTCCAGTTATAATTGTGGATTTGTCTATTTCTCTATACCGTTCTATGAGTTTTTGCTTTATTTTGAAGTTCTGTTGTTAAGTGCATACACAAAAAGGGACTGTTATGTCTTTGTTCTGAGGCTTCCTGCTTTGACATTGACAAACTAGCTTTCTTCTGATTAGTTCTCATGTGATGTATCTTTTCCCATTCTTTTTACTATATCTATGACATTATATACAAAGTGCTTTGTATATAGCATAAAATTTGTTATTTAAATATGACATTTCTATTTCAATTGATGTCTTAGGCCCTTTAGAGTTAATTATTAATGTAACTGGATTTAATATACATATGTAAATATATAACTTTGCTAGGTGTTTCTTCTTTCTTTTACTTAAAAAACCCCTTGAGTCACGCGGAAGACGCCGAATCAGCCCGCTGCAGACAGGCAGGTCTGTGCACGCCCTACCGAGGTCCTGAGTCAGGCGGAAGATGCTGAATCACCCCACTGCAGACAGGCAGCCACCTGATTCCACATTACCAAGGCGCAGAGGACACCAGACCACCAGACCAAGGTACTGAGTCCCACTGTTCCCGGCCCAGAGGTAGGGGCTTCTGAGCCGTCGTCCCACTGCTCCAGGTCCAGAGGAAAGGGCTTCCCGGTCACCATCCCTCCCGCTGCTCCCAGCCCAGAGGAAAGGACTTTTGGGCCACCTTCTGTCCCTCTGCTCCTGGCCCAGAGGAAGGGGTTTCCCGGCCACCATCCCTCCGGCTGCTCCCAGCCCACAGGAAAGGGTTTTTGGGTCACCATCCCTACCGCTGCTCCCGGCCCCTGTCCCACCTCACCTAGCTCAGAGGAGGTAATCCGTGCAGGCGCTAACAGCCCCCCACCCCAGTCGAAATGAGAAAACACATAAATAAGTCTCAAAACCAGACTTCCAGATCACCTACAACAACCCCAAAGGGAAATGAGATGGAATCCTCTGATACTCAACCACCTGGACCCACTGAACTGGCAACAAAAGGGGATCTGGAAAAAATGAAATCAGAAATAATTTCTCAGATAACAGGAGAAATTGTGCCCTTAATGCAAGACATGATTAATAAATCTAGAGAGGAGCTGAGGAAAATGATGGAATCCCAACATAGGGAACAAATGGAATCCATAAAACAGATGCAAATAGATTTCCAGGACATGAAAAACTCCATTGAAAGTCAACACAGCAGAATAAGCCAGTGTGAGGACAGAATTTCAGATATAGAAGATAAGATTGCAATTAGTGACCAGGAAAAGAAAAATTGCTTCAAAATTATAAGGGAACATGAGAAATCAATCCAGCAGCTGTTAGATGATGCAAAGAAGAATAACATAAGACTGATTGGGCTCAATGAAGAAACAGGAGAGAGTGCAGATGACATAAAAAAATCTCTTCACAGAAATAATGGCAGAAAACTTCCCAAGCAGGGGAAAAGAGCTTGACATACAGATAAGTGAGGCATATAGGACTCCAAATAGCCTTGATCAAAAAAAATCTACACATAGGCATATAATTGTTAAGATTCCAGAAACACAACAGAAGAACAAAGTTCTCCAAGCAGTCAGAGAAAAGAAACAAATCACATACAAAGGAAAGCCCATCAGAATCACAGCAGACTTCTCAACACAAACCATCAAGGCAAGAAGAGCTTGGAGTGACATATTCCAAGCCCTAAAAGAAAATAGCTTCCAACCCAGATTGATGTACCCTGCAAAACTATCTTTCAAAATGGATGGAGAAATAAGATACTTTCATGACAAAGAGCACCTTAGGAACTTCATGAATACCAAAGCAGCACTCCAAAGAATTTTACACAATAGCCTAGGAACAGACATAGAGCATCACAACCCCAGGAAGCAAAGCAGAATGAACTCATCTGGCATGACAAGAAATTAAATGTAAAGGGAGAGAACCTGACAAAAACAAAAAGTCATGGGAATGACAAGTCAATAAGTTTCAGTTATAACCATCAACGTTAATGGTCTCAATTCACCAATCAAAAGAAATAGACTGGCAGAATGGGTCAAGAAGCAAAATCCAACAATATGCTGCATACAAGAAACACATTTAATTCAAAAGGAAATTCATAGACTGAAAGTTAAAGGGTGGAAAACAATACTGCATGCGACAGGAACCCGAAAAAATGCAGGAGTAGCTATCCTCTTGGCAGATCAAGTAGATATCAAACCAACACTGATTAAGAGAGCTGAAGAAGGACACTACATCCTTGTAAAGGGAAGAATCCAAGAGGAAGAGATGACAATCATAAATATCTATGCACCAAACACTAGTGCACCCAACTATATAAAACAAATACTAACGGACATGAAAAGCCATATATGCACTAATACAATTGTAGTGGGGGACCTCAACACCCCACTGTCACAAATAGATAGATCAACTAGACTAAAAATAAGTACTGAAATACTAGAACTCAATCGAACTCTTGAACAAATGAACTTAACAGATGTTTACAGAGTCTTCCACCCCACAAAATCAGAATACACATTCTTCTCAGCTGCACATGGGTCATTCTCAAAAATAGACCACATACTCACACATAGAACATGTTTAAGTAAGTGCAAAGGAATTGAAGTTAGCCCCTGTACATTATCAGACCATAGCGCGATGAAATTGGAGATCCATAGCAAAAGAAACTCAAAAAATTTCATAAGCACGTGGAAATTGAACCACACACTTCTGAATAACCAATGGGTCACAGAGGAAATTAAAGAAGAAATCAGACAGTTCCTTCAATTAAATGACAACGGCAATACAACATATCGGAATCTATGGGACACAATGAAAGCAGTCTTACAAGGGAAATTCATAGCAGTGAATACACGTATTAGGAAAACTGAATGAGCCCAATTAAACAACCTGATGCTGAACCTCAAGCTTCTAGAAAAAGAAGAGCAAGACAACCCCAAAGCTCATACAAGGGAAGAAATTATAAAGATCAGAGGAGAAATCAATGCAATGGAGACTAAGAGAACAATACAAAAAATCAATGAAGCCAAGAGTTGGTTCTTTGAAAGAATCCACAAAATTGATAAACCTTTAGTCAACCTTGTCAGAAAAAGGAAAGAAAAGGCCCAAATCCATGCAATTAGGAATGAATAGGGTGAAACTACAACAGACCCAGCAGAAATCCAGAGGATCATCAATACCTACTTCCAGAACCTATACGCCAATAAGATGGACAACACAGAAGAAATGGACAGATTCCTAGATACATATGAATTACCAAAGTTGAATGAAGAAGACCTAAAAATTCTAAACAACCCAATATCAACCAATGAAATTGAAAATGTAATTAAAAACTTATCACCTAAGAAAAGCCCGTGCCCTGATGACTTCACTGCTGAATTCTACAAGACATTTAGAGAGGAATTGCTGCCGCTACTGTTTAAACTCTTCAAGGAAATTGAAAGGGAAGCAATACTCCCAAATTCATTCCTGGAAGCAAGCATCACCTTGATCCCCAAAGCAGAGAAAGACCCAGCTGAAAAAGAGAACTATAGGCCAATCTCACTAATGAACATAGATGCAAAAATCCTTAATAAGATACTGGCAAACAGAATGCAGAAGATCATCAAGAAGATCATACACCCTGATCAAGTGGGATTCATCCCAGGGATGCAGGGATGGTTCAATATACGAAAATCAATTAATGTAATACACTATATCAATAGAGCCAAGGACAAAAACCATATGATTATCTCCATAGATGCAGAAAAAGCATTTGACAAAATCCAACATGCATTTATGATAAAAACCCTACAAAAAATTGGAATAGATGGTCTCTACCTCAAACTGATAGAAGCCATCTATGAAAAACCAACAGCTAATATCATACTAAATGATCAAAAACTGAAATCCTTCACACTAAAATCAGGCACAGACAAGGTTGTCCACTATCACCACTCTTGTTCAATATAGTTCTGGAAACATCAGCCACGGCAATTAGACAAGAGAAAGAAATAAAAGGAATAATGATAGGAAATGAAGATGTCAAGTTGTCATTATTTGCAGATGACATGATACTCTATATAGAAGACCCCAAGAACTCCACCAAAAGTCTTCTAGACTTAATAACCAAATTCAGTCAAGTAGCTGGTTACAAGGTCAACACACAAAAATCAATAGCTTTCCTCTACACCAATGACAGACTCACTGAGAGAGAAATAGGGCAAATAATTCCTTTCACAATAGCATCCAAAAACCTGAAATACCTAGGAATCATCCTAATGAAAGAAATCAAAGACCTCTTCTCTGAAAACTATGGCACTCTGAAAAGAGAGATTGAAGGTGATATCAGAAAATGGACAGGCATCCCCTGCTCCTGGGTAGGAAGGATTAATATAGTGAAAATGGCCATACTTCCAAAACTGCTATATAGATTTAATGCAATTCCAATTGAGATCCCAGCAGCATACTTCATAGACCTCGAGAAAACAATCCAAAAATTCATTTGGAACAAGAAGAGACCCAGAATAGCAAAAGCAATTCTAGGTAACAGAGACATGGCAGGGGGTATCACAATCCCCAACCTGCAACTATACTACAAAGCTACTGTGATAAAAACAGCATGGTACTGGCAAAGAAACAGGCTTGAGGACCAGTGGAACAGATTAGAAGATGCAGAAATCATGCCAGACACACTCAGCCATCTCATCTTTGACAAAGGAGCCAAACACCCTCACTGGAGGAAAGATAGCCTCTTTAATAAATGGTGCTGGAAAAAATGGGCTTCAACTTGCCAAAGATTAAAACTAGACTTTTATCTCTCACCATGCACTAAACTAAAATCAAAATGGATTAAAGATCTAAATATTAAAATAGAAACTCTGAACCAGTTGGAACAGAAGTTAGGTAGAACCCTTGAAGACATCAGTGTAGGAAAAGATTTTATGAACAAAACCTCAGTTGCCCATGAACTAACACAAACAATCAACAAATGGGATCTCTTCTTATTAAAAAGCTTCTGCACAGTAAGAGAAACCACCAGCAGTGTGAAGAGACAATCCACAATGTAGGAAAAAATCTTCACCCCCTCTTCCTCAGACAAAGGTCTACTATCTCGAATCTATAAAGAACTTAAAAAGATTAGATCTCCCAAACTTAAAGACCCAATCCAAAAATGGGCATCTGAAATGAACAGACATTTCTCAGACAAAGAAGTAGAAATAGCAAATAACTACATGAAAAAATGTTCAATGTCACTGGTCATTCGAGAGATGCAAATGAAAACAATGCTGAGATTCCACTTCACTCCAGAAAGAATGTCTGCTATCATGAAATCAACCAATAACAAATGCTGGCAGGGCTGTGGGCAAAGAGGAACCCTGCTCCACTGCTGGTGGGAGTGTAGACTGGTGCAAGCACTGTGGAAATCAGTATGGAGATACCTCAAAAAACTAGGACTGGAAGTCCCATTTGACCCCGCTATTCCACTGCTGGGGATCTTCTCCAAAGAATTAAAAGAATTATACCACAGTGATATATGTGCACCCATGTTCATAGCAGCGCAGTTTGTAATAGCTAAAACTTGGAAACAGCCCAAATGCCCATCAACTGGAGACTGGATAAAGAAAATGTGGTTTTTTAATAAAATGGAGTACTACTCAGCCATAAAAAATGAGAAATGAGAGACATTTATAGCTAAGTGGATGCACATTGAGGCAATATTCTTAAGTGAAATAAATAGGACACAGATGTGTAAATACCAAATAGTTTCTCTAGTGTGAGAAACTGAAAGTGTAAATAAGGACTAAATGTATAATAGGTCATGTGAAATAGGAAGAAAAGGGGCAAAGGGGAAGGAAGTGGGAGGGCTAAGGGAAAGGATAGAAGGGAATGGGATTAATATGAGAAAATGGAAAAATAGGAACAAAATCTTTGTAAATAGGGAGGGCTGCAGGGGTTGAAGGGAGGGCTGGGCAAAGGTGAAAAACAAGAACCAAGAGAGACTATGTAAAGGTGCAAATTTCCAATGATGAATGTCATTATATTGTATACCTAAAATGTACCAATGATTAGAATGAATAATCGATAATGTAAAATAGGAAGAAAAGATCCAAAGGGGTAGGGGTAGTGGGAGGTACAGGGGAAAGGAAAGAAGGGAAAGGAAAAAATGCAGAGAAATGGAAAAAATGGAAATGAAGTCTTTGTAAATAGGGAAGGGTGGAGGGCATGAAGGGAGGGCTAGGAATGGGGAAAAAATAAGAACCAAGATGCATTATATAAAGGTCCAATTCCCAATGAGAAATGTAATTGTGTTGTATACCTACAATGTACCAATAAAAGAATTTAATACAAAAAACCCCCCTTGATTTTATCCAAAAATATCTTAAGATTCCAAGCATGTGAGGGTCTAGGTGATGCTGAACATGAAGGAGAAGGAGGACATGAAAGTGTCTGATTCGTAAGTGATGTTTTGTTTGCTATGCAGTTTTATCTTCAAATAAGGGACTTGACTCTGAAACACCTTTAACACAATCAATAACCTTTTGTAAAGATTCTTTAGCTCCTCAATTGTTCTGTGGTTGTGAGATAGTGAGTGAAGGAGGAAGAGTCATCGTCCCCCACCAATGGCCTTGCCACTTTAGAAATAGTCCACAGAATGCTGGGTGTTGATCAAAGTGACTGAGTCTCAGTAAGAATGCCACACTCTCACTTAAATACTACACCACGTTCAGTAAGAGATGAAACTGAAGGGAAAATTGTTCTCTTTATTAATCTTAATGGTTGTTTGCTATTTCTTGCATCAGTTTTTTTTCACCTTGTTCTCTTTTTCTGCCTACCTTTGGATCAGATATTTTCCATAATTCATTTTTAGCTCCATTGTTAATTTGTCACATCTCTTTTTACTTTTTCATAATTGCTGTAGGGTTTATAACATACACCTTTAACTTATCACAGTCTTCCTTAATATAGTATCATACTACTCTTTATAAGAAGTAGTAAGAACCTTAGAATAGCATATTTCCATTTTTTCATTCCCATTTTTGGTGCTATAGCTGACATATTTTATTTCTCTATATGCTATAAACCTCAAATACATTTATACTTTTTTGCTTCAGACAATCCATTATATTTTAAAGCAATTTAAAAATCAGTTTTAGAATCTTTTATACTTACATTTTTACACTTTTCAGTGTAGTTTCTTTCTTTGTATAGATTCAAATTTCCATCTGGCATTACATTTCTGGAGAATTTCCCTTCATTTTTTGTAGAGCAATACATTCTTTCAGCTTTTGATTGCCTGAGAAATCTCTATTTTAACCTTAATTTTAAGAGCTATTTTTGTTTGGCATAGAATTCTAGGTTGACAGATGTTTTTTTTTTTTCTTTTAGTACTTTATAAGTGTCACTCCATTTTCTTCTGGCTTGCATTACTTTTTTTAAAAAAAATCTGCTGAGTTCTTATGGGTTTCTTTCTGTAGTTAATGCTTCCTTTTTTTTCTCCACTTTTAAAATTTGCTTTTTTCTTTGATTTTTAAATTTTCAGCAGTTTGACAATGGTGTGCTTGGTTTGTGCGTATGTATTTGTGTGTTGTAATTTATTTCACTTGAGAATTTTTGAACTTATTTGAACTATGGTTTGCCGTATTTCATTAATTTTTGGAAAATTCTTAGTCATTATCCCTTAAAATACTTCTTGCTTATTTTTCTCTTTCTTCTTTCTTGGACTTCAACTTCATATATGTCAGACAATTTTATATCATCTCACATCTCTTGAACAACCTCTTTTTCCTTGTCTTAGTTTGGGTAATTTCTATTCACTTATACTTATGCTCACCAGTTGCCCCTCCTCTACATTCATTTTACTAGTAAGTTCATCAAAGGAATTTTTGATCCCTGATATCATATGTTTATATTTATAACATTTTAATTTTCCTATTTTTGAAAATAGTTTCCATTTCTCTGCTGAAATTCTCCAAGGGTTCCTGTATCTTTTCCGTCTTTCCCCATTAGCTGCTTTATCATATTAATCACAGTTATTCAAAATTTCCAGTTCGATGCTTCCAACATTGGCATCATCTCTGAGTGTGCTTCTGTTGATTTCTCTTATCTTTTGATAACAGATAATTTATTTCTTCATCCTCTGTGTGTTTCAAAGTTTTTATTAAACATTAGACATTGTATGCAGAAGAACAGCAAGGACAGAGGTCAATGAATTTTACTCTTGGAGTGGACTCTCTTTGTAGAGTTGATCTAAAGAGGGGAATGATCTGGGTCAAAGTTTTCATTTGTTTATTGTTATTATTATTTTTCCTTTCAGAACACCATAAGCTTTCAATTTTTCTGGAGGGGATCGATCATCTTGTGTTCAATGTTAGACCTACAGTATAAGGCAATTTCTTGGTCTTCCATCCTCACCCTCAGCTGGTAACAGCCCCTGCATACTTGCATCACAGGAGTCTATCTCTCTAGCCTCACTGGTCCAGTAGATTGCTACTGTGGTACTTGGAAGAGGCTCATTTGAGGGTTTTTCTCACTTCTTGTCCATCTTCAGCCTTAGGTGAACTTTCTGCATCTGGGCCTCAGGGATGGAAGTTTATCAACAGTTTTGCCCCCTTCTTCTGTGTCAGCTAGAAACTGCTTGTGTCTATGGTTGGGGTGAGGCCCTTTCCTTTGTAAGCAGTAGCATACTTATGCATTAGTATAAGACACTAGGACTAAGAATGTCCCTATTCATTCCTGAAAGACTACTGACTCTCCCCCTGAATCAGATGGTTTGGATTCAACCTCTCTTCTAAAAGTAGAACATCTTTACTTAAACACTGAAAAGAGGACTATTTTCTATTTCTCCAGTCACTAGCTTAAGGTTTTAGCTTAAGGAGAGAAAAGTCAAATTTGTGTCTCTTACTTAGTTTAGACCTTGGGTGGCTTGGTTCCCAGCCTGTAGTGCTATAGGGAAGTAGTGGAATCTTTAGGAGGTGGGGCCTAGTGGAAGTAAGGTAGATCTCTGGGAATGAGTCCTGGAAATGTATATTAGGATCCTGAATTCTTTTTTATTTTTTGCTTCCCTGACACTATGAGGTGAGTAGCTTTGTTCCTCTGTGTGTTCTCCACTGTGATGTTCTGCTTCTTCACAAGCCCAAAAACAATGGAGCCATCAACCATGGACTAAAACTCCTGAAACCATGGTCCAAAATAAACATTTCCTCTTTGTTTAGTTAATCATCTCAGGTATTTTGTGACAGAAAGCTGACTAACACAGTGACTCAGCCTCAGCTGAGCATGTGTATTCTTCACTGATTTGAACCTCCTAGGGTCCTTTCCTGCTTCTTGTGCTTCTCATGAGCTCACAACTGAAACTTCTGGAAAAGAGCTTGAAGAGGGTCCAAACTTCATTTTTTCTAGAGCTCTCAATTTTCTATACTCATGCTAGCCTACAGTCAGTCTTTAGGGATTCATTGCTATATTAGCTATTTCTTCTTACCTACTTTATGGTGGCCTCATCTTTTCCCCATGCTTTGCCAAAGGTGAGACATATCATGTGACCCCTCACTCCTCAAAGGGGTTGATGATCACTCCTCAGAATTCAGTTCACGTGGCTGCCTTGTGAGCTCACCTCCACGATGGGCTTTAAAAAGTTGTGATTTTATAAGTTTTTTGCCTTTTTTTGCTAATAGCAAGGAGGGGAATAGCATTTATGCATGGATTTCTATATCCAAAGTGAAAATGAAGCTCCTTAAATACATTAAATCTGAAGTGATTTTCAGACATTCAAATGACCATGTGCAGGAAACAGTTGAATATATGGGTTTGGAAAACGAAAGGAGGTTGCAGCTTGTTCCAGTTTATCTACTGTTGCATAATACACTACCCCAAAATATTGTAACCTAAAGCAATGTTTATTTTGCCCATGAATCTGCAATTTAGACAGAGTTTGGTGAGAAAAGCTTGTCTATGCTTCATGTAGCAGCAGCAAAGTTGGCTCAAGTGGGTTGATATTCATTTCCAATATGGTTCACCTACTCATGAAGCTGGCAAGTTGGCCCCAGCTGTCAGCTTGGACCTTCAGTAGGTTTAAGAATGAGCAGAGGTTTCAGCTCTTGTCCATGTGGCCTTCTGCTCATGGGTGTCTTTGTATAATGTACGCATTTCCTGCCAGCATGGGAATCAGTTTCAAGAACAAGCATCCCAAGAGAGTCTTGTGGAAGTTGCATTGTCTTGTATAACCTACCCTTGGAAGCCACATAGTAACAAATCCACCAGGTTTAAAAGAAAGGAACATGAACACCATCTCGGAGTGGGAAGTGTGCCAAAATCAGATAGATAAACATGTGAGATTGGAGGTAACAATGGACTATTTATGGAAAATAAAGTCTGCCTCACAACTAAGATTTAGAAGCAAGTTGTGAAGACTGGGTATTGTCTGGATAATTCACTGGGAAATCTTGGAATCTTCTTTGGTTCATATAGGAGAAGTTTACAGATAGATTGAAGTCAATACTGTATTAAGGTTGCCAGTTCTCAGCTTTCATAAAGCTAGTTTTGAAACCCAAACAAGTGATATGAGAAGGTGGTGGAGCATAGTGGTACCAGAGAGAGGTTATGTGAGTTTGAATCCCAGATCCATTGATTTTTTTGCTTGAGTGACTTTGGACAAGTAGCATAACCTCTCTGATCCTATTTAATCCATATGTAAAATAGATCTTCTTAAAATTGTCACATGCATTTAATGAGAAAATTCATATTAAAAGTCTTACCATAATGCTTGGTATATAATAAGAGCATAATATGTTATTTATATATAATAACATATCTAAAAACACAGAGAAATCTTGATTCAAAGTAGTTATAATATACCAGTGCTGGCTAATATAGAA
Organism: Heterocephalus glaber; assembly: GCF_053883595.1. Taxonomy (NCBI): domain Eukaryota; kingdom Metazoa; phylum Chordata; class Mammalia; order Rodentia; family Bathyergidae; genus Heterocephalus; species Heterocephalus glaber. The sequence continues at coordinate 17,154,252 of NW_028258351.1, read as the reverse complement.
ATGTCCAAATAAATTTTCACAATTCCCTGCTCTGAATAAAAATATATGAGTACCTATTTCTTAGCTAAAAATAAAAGAACTTGGTATTTTGTGAGCATCTTCTATGTTTCAGCCTTAAACTTTGTCCTATCATAACTATTAGTTATGACAATGCAGGTTAAAAAAATAAATGTTCAGAGAAGTTAAGAAATTTACCCATAGACTCATAGTCAGCAAGTGGTGTGGCAGGAATTCAACACACTGCTCACCTAGACCTCTGACTGGGGAGGCAAACCTTTTCTCTGACCTAGACAGGGGCTGCTGGGAAGAACAAAAGCAACCACCCATGGTAGTTTTCCCTGGAGGGCCCCACCTGTCATTAATTATCAGGCTTAATGCTTCAGATTTCCATCCTACACCAAGAAATGCAAGAGTATGCCAACTTATCACTCTTATTAAAAATGATCAAAAGTATCCAGCAATGTTTCATGAGAGATTCTTCGAAGAGACAATTACTAAGGTGTTAAAAACTGAGAATAATTCATTACATGCTAATGATAAAAAGTAGAATCTGCCTTAATAAAAAGTTTATAATTTCCAGCCTTAAAGTGCTTGACTTTGCTCCTTTTCCTTTCTTGCTGTGAACTTATTTTAAAAGCATAAAAAAAGTGTGGCTTCACTTTTTAGCTGTATAGAAGTTGAGAAAATGGTAACTGAGGCAAGGAAATATTTATGATTTCCTAAAAGACCTGTTTTTTTCCCCATAGAACATGAAAATATTTCCTTAATTCCCATGCCCCCTCTTCATCTCACCTTTTATAAATGTCTCTTCTTTACAAAAAGCAGAAAAGTAGGACAAGGCAGTTGGCAGAGCATGGAACAGAGGTCAGGAGACCTGAATGAAATCCCAACTGGACCAGTAAAGCCTTAAGAGCTCAAGTCTCAAGTTTCCTGATGTCATACCCGCCCTCCCAGGGTGGCTATGATCAGTTGTGTTCACAGTTGGGCACTGGGTTGTTCTGAATTGGGACGTGTTATTTAACAGTATCCCAAAGAGGGAGGCCTTCTTTGGTCGGTGGGTGGGGAGGAAATAACAAACAGACTGATATTAACAGACCATGGCTCTGTGCCTACCCACTCTCTGTCATCCCACATGCATTTTTGGTGTTTTTTTATCATGGTATAGGACATCCAACCAAAGATTTGCGGGGTAGTTGAGGTGAGAAGGTGCCGTGAATTAGTAGCAGACATCTTTGAAGTGCTCACTACTTTAATGAGCAAAGAGTCTGCAGTGTGCCTTGTGAAATTCATGTGAACATGGAAGCTGTGTGTGAATACCCACAACCCAGACCTCTGGCTCCTCCACAAATCAGCTCCAGCTCCAGCTTGTCATCAGGCAGAAGCAGGATAGGAGGATCAGACCATAAGTCCACATCAAGTTGCATACCTAGAGACAAGCCCTGGCTGAGAGACCTCCTTGCCTTGTGACCCTGAGCAGGAGGTCACTAGTCTTACAGGAACCCATCTTCCCATGTATAAATTGAGACTAGCATCAAAATTTCAGGGACAGGCAAAGGCTAAAATGCAATCATAAATGTGGAAGTGTCTTGTAAGGTACAAAACACTGTCTAGACCTGAAGGAGCAGTGTCACATTATTGGCCAAGCATGTAGGGCATCACCATGGTATAGACAAAGGACATCTATTGGGTTGTCTGGCTCACCTTTTCCCCATGATTCCCCTTGCTCAAGCCACCATTTTTATATGAACCTACCTTGTCACTCTGACTTCCTTTGATGTATCCTTGATTCCACCTGTAACAGTTACATTCCTTTCCACAATGTCTGCTCTGATTAGCATTGTTAGTTCAGGGTTGACACTGAAGAGAGGACCCTTTCCTAGGAGTTTCGAAGACATCTCATTTTGGTGGGGTGTTTTTGTTTTTGTGTTGTTTTTTGAGACAGGGTCTAGTTATGTAGTTCAGGCTGGACTTGAACTCACTATGTAGTCCAGGCTGGCCTCAGACTCATGGAAATATTCCTGCCTCAGCCTCCCAAGTGCTGGGCCCACTGTGGTTTTGACCATTCCTTATAGAAAGCTGATTTAATCCAGCAGTTATACAAACTTGTGCTCTGTTTTGAAGTCTGGAGAACAAAGAAGCCAGACATCTGAGAAAGACAGAGAAAGGGAAAGTAGACAGCGAATAGCACAGAGGGGGAGAGTACAATAGGCAGTGTCCATCCACCAGTTCTCTTTGGACTCTGAAGCCAAGAGGCCCCCTACCCACGGTTCTATGGTTATCTCTTTGTCCTTTGATAGATTCTCTATCCAAGTTTAAATGGTCTTTGTTTATTGCATGGAAAAAAAACAACCCAACTCCTACAGGGCCAGAGAATGCATATGAAAATGCCAACTATGTGCTGGGCCATGCCACAGGTACATTTGTTTTATACTTTAACATTTTTTTAATCAGTGTTTAACATACGTTCATTAAAGGATGTGATGTGCATTTGTCTTAAATGTACTTTTGGATACATTTTGTGTTCACCCACACAACCAATTACCAGGTCAAATTATGAAGATCATCAGCACCCAGAAAGTGCCCTTTGATCAACTCCCATTCAGTCTTCCACCTCTTCTTTGGGGTAACCACCATTCTGACTTATCCTAACAAGCACTTGTGTCTGTTCCTACATTGTCTCCATAGTTCTTCTAAAATAAAAGGCTAATTATAAAACATGTAATACATTCAGAAAAGCACAAACAATTAAATGATACCTGTGAATCCAATGTCCTAATTTAATAGAATGTTAATATTTTATTGTAAAGATTAAGTAATCCCAAGCAGGAGCTACTTTAAACTCAGGGATTTGAAGGAATACCCAGCCATCATCTTTACTGACTCCACTTTCTTAATTTATTTCTCCATCCTTCCCTCCTACAGGCAGTCATCTCATGCTGGGAACAGAAATAGCTTCCCAAGCCCTGGTGCCAGGAGGATGCCAGAAGAATGGCAGTAGGACTCCCACTGAACCAGACATACAGCTGAACCAATCAAAATTGTTATGCCTATGCATAACTTTGGGTTCTGAAATTTTTTCAGTTCTCCATAGAAGTCTGAAGCTGTTGCTAGTACAGATGACAGTTTTCTAAAACTAGAGCTGTCTCCCTAATTTCGTGAAACAAAAAGTAAACTTCTTTCCTGCCTCACTATCACTTCTTTCTTGGTTCATGGGCTCTAGAAAAGTGGATGGCCCTGATATTCCTGGAATCGTACTTCTGGCAGAGAATTTCAATTAACAGTCCTTTATCCAAAATTCTTAAGACCAAAGTGCTTCAGATTTAAATTGTTTTTATTTTGAAATATTGTCAGACTTTACCAGTATAGCATCCCTAATCTGAAAGTCCAAAATCTGAAATACACTGACATTCAAAAAGCTTCAAATTTTGGAGCTTCAGATTTCAGATTTTTGGATTGTAGATGCTCAACCTGTGCTTGCTTTTATTCTTCTCTTTGGTATCATATGTCCAGACTATATTTTCTATTAAATAACTTCTATTTGTTTCAGGATTCTTCCATCTGAAGATTCATATCTTTCATTAATTACAGAACATTTTTACACATTCTCTCCTATTTGTTTGGTTTTCTTCCTAACCTTTGTTGTGAACTATAGCATACATATGGAAAATGTATGCAAAACAAAAAATGTAACAATAATTTATCTTAAATTTATCACCCACTTAACTACCACCCAGGTCAAGATATAGAGCCTTGTCAGGGCTCCCAGATCTGTACTCAAATCTTCTTCTCTGACCAAAATCAATGAACATGTTGCTTTTTATGGTAATTAATGCCTGGATTTTTCTAATAGTTTCAATACTCAAAGATGCATTGCTAAATACCAAAGTTTAATTTTTATCTATTTTGCATGAGTGTCTTTGTTTCTGTTTTCCTAAAGGAACTTTTATTCATTGTGACTTTCTTTAAGTTTAATTAACCCAGTACATTAAAATATTTTATTTTCTTTGTAAACATTTTATCCAGACTATTAGTAAGGTAATTACTTTTCTGTTAGGTAATTTTTTGTTAGGTGTTCAGTCAGTTTTGTTTAATAAGCTTTTTTATTGCAGGATAGTTTTGGATTTACAGAAGAATGACAGAGATATCACACAGAGTTCCTGAATATTCCACTGTTAGTTTCTGCTGTTAGCATCTTGCATTATAACAGTAAATTTGTCACAATGCACAAATCAATATTAACATGGTGTTATTCATTAAATTCAATACTTTCTTCAGATTTTATTAGTTTGTACCAAATGTTCTTTTCCTTTTCTAGGATTCCATCCAGAATAGCACCTTAAATTTGATTTTTGGATCAGCCTGCTGTGGACAGGCAGGTCTGTGGATGCAGTCCTGAGGTCTCCAATAACGTTGAAAACACCAAAACAGCTCGCACCCTGGCAGCAATCCACTGGACACCCCCCTCCCCGCTCCTTTGGCCTCTTCTCTGTACAGCCACCTGGTTCCACACTACAAAGATGCAGAGGACACCGGACCACCAGACCACTGTACTGGAGCTAATCAAATTCTCAGCATTTAAAGAATTCCTGCACAGAGGTAGGGTCTTCTGAGCCACCGACCCACTGCTCCTGGTACAGAGGAAGGGGCTTTTGGGCCACCATTCCTACCGCCGCTCCTGGCCCCTGGCCCACCTATCCCAGCTCAGAGGAGGTGAGCCACATGGACGCTAACAGCACCCCCCTGCCCCCACCAGTCAAAATGAGAAAATACGTAAATAAGTCTCAAAACCAGACTTCCAGATCACCTACAGCAACCCCAAAGGGAAATGAGATGGAACACTCTGATACTCAACCACCTGGGCCCACTGAACTGGCAACAAAAGGGGATCTGGAAAAAATGAAATCAGAAATAATTTCTCAGATAACAGGAGAAATTGTGCTCCTAGTGCAAGACATGATTAATAAATCTAAAGAGGAACTGAGGAAAATGATGGAATCCCAACATAGGGAACAAATGGAATCCGTAAAACAGATGCAAATAGATTTCCAGGACATGAAAAACTCCTTTGAAAGTCAACACAGCAGAATAAGCCAATGTGAGGACAGAATTTCAGATATACAAGGTAAGATTGCAATTAATGACAAGGAAAAAGAAAAATTGCTTCAAAATTATAAGGGAACATGAGAAATCAATCCAGCAGCTGCTAGATGATGCAAAAAAGAATAACATAAGACTAATTGGAGTCAATGAAGAAACAGGAGAGAGTGCAGATGACATAAAAAACTATTTGTAGAAGTAATGGAAGAAAACTTCCCAAGCAGGGGGAAAGAAATTGACATACAGATAAGTGAGACATATAGGACTCCAAATAGCATTGATCAAAAAAAATCTACACATACGCATATAATTGTTAAGATTCCAGAAACTCAACAGAACAAAGTTCTATAAGCAGTTACAGAAAAGAAACAAATCACATACAAAGGAAAGCCCATCAGAATCACAGCAGACTTCTCAACACAAACCATCAAGGAAAGAAGAGCTTGGGGTGACATATTCCAGGCCCTAAAAGAAAACAGCCTCCAACCCAGATTGATGTACCCTGCAAAACTATCTTTCAAAATGGATGGAGAAATAAGATACTTTCATGACAAAGAGCACCTTAGGAACTTCCTGATTACCGAACCAGCACTCCAAAGAATTTTACACAATATCCTAGGAACAGACATTGAGGAGCACAATCCCAGGAAGCAAAGCAGAATGAACCCATCTGGCACAATAAGAAATTAAATGTAAAGGGGGAGAACTCAACAAAAACAAAAAGTCATGGCAATGATAAGCCAAAACGTTTCAGTTATAACCATCAACGTTAGTAGTCTCAATTCACCAATCAAAAGAAATAGACTGGCAGAATGGGTCAAGAAGCAAAATCCAACACTATCCTGCATACAAGAAACACACTTAATCCAAAATGAAACTCATAGACTGAAAGTTAAAGGGTAGAAAACAATACTCCATGCGACAGGAACCCCCCCCCCAAAAAAAGCAGAAGTAGCTATCCTCTTTACAGATCAAGTAGATTTCAAACCAACACTGATTAAGAGAGAAGAAGTAGGACACTACATCCTTGTAAAGGGAAGAATCCAAGAGGAAGAGATGACAATCATAAATATCTATGCACCAAACACTAGTGTGCCTAACTATATAAAACAAATACTAACGGACATGAAAAGTCATCTATGCACTAATACAATTGTAGTGGGGGACCTCAACACTCCACTGTCACAAATAGATAGATCAACTACACAAAAAATAAGTAATGAAATACTAGAACTCAATCGAACTCTTGAACAAATGAACTTAACAGATGTTTACAGAGTCTTCCACCCCACAAAATCAGAATACACATTCTTCTCAGCTGCACATGGGTCATTCTCCAAAATAGACTACATACTCACACATAGAACATGTTTAAATAAGTGCAGAGGAATTGAAGTTATCCCCTGTATATCATCAGACCATAGTGCGATGAAATTGGAGATCCATAGCAAAAGAAACTCAAAAAATTTCATAAACACTTGGAAATTGAACAACACACTTCTGAATAACCAATGGGTCAGAGAGGAAATTAAAGATGAAATCAGACAGTTCCTTCAATTAAATGACAACGGCAATACAACATATCGGAATCTATGGGACACAATGAAAGCAATCTTACAAGGGAAATTCATAGCAGTGGCTACGCATATTAGGAAAACTGAATGAGCCCAATTAAACAACCTGATGCTGAACCTCAAGCTCTAGAAAAAGAAGAGCAAGACAACCCCAAAGCTCATACAAGGGAAGAAATTATAAAGATCAGAGGAGAAATCAATGCAATGGAGACTAAGAGAACGATACAAAAAATCAATGAAGCCAAGAGTTGGTTCTTTGAAAGAATCAACAAAATTGACAAACCCTTAGCCAACCTTGTCAGAAAAAGGAAAGAAAAGGCCCAAATCCATGCAATTAGGAATGAAAAGGGCAAAATTACAACAGACCCAACAGAAATCCAGAGGATCATCAATACCTACTTCCAGAACCTATACGCCAATAAGATGGACAACACAGAAGAAATGGACAGATTCCTAGATACATATGAATTACCAAAGATGAATGAAGAAGATCTAAAAATTCTGAACAACCCAATATCAACCAATGAAATTGAAAATGTAATTAAAAACTTATCAACTAAGGAAAGCCAGGGCCCTGATGGCTTTACTACTGAATTCTACAAGACATTTAGAGAAGAACTACTGCCACTGCTGTATAAACTCTTCAATGAAATTGAAAGGGAAGCAATACTCCCAAATTCATTCCTGGAAGCAAGCATCACCTTGATCCCCAAAGCAGAGAAAGACCCAACCAAAAAGGAGAACTATTGGCCAATCTCACTAATGAACGTAGATGCAAAAATCCTTAATAAGATACTGGCAAACAGAATGCAGAAGATCATCAAGAAGATCATACACCCTGATCAAGTGGGATTCATCCCAGGGATGCAGGGATGGTTCAATATACACAAATCAATCAATGTAATACACTATATCAATAGAGCCAAGGACAAAAACCATATGATTATCTCCATAGATGCAGAAAAAGCATTTGACAAAATCCAACATGCATTTATGATAAAAACCCTACAAAAAATTGGAATAGATGGTCTCTACCTCAAACTGATAGAAGCCATCTATGAAAAAACAGCAGCCAATACCATACTAAATGGTCAAACTGAAATCCTTCACACTAAAATCAGGAACAAGACAAGGATGTCCACTATCACCACTCTTGTTCAATATAGTTTGGAAACACTAGCCACGGCAATTAGACAAGAGAAAGAAATAAAAGGAATAAAGATAGGAAATGAAGAAGTCAAATTGTCATTATTTGCAGATGACATGATACTCTATATAGAAGACCCCAAGAACTCCACCAAAAGTCTTCTAGACTTAATAACCAAATTCAGTCAAGTAGCTGGTTACAAGGTCAACACACAAAAATCAATAGCTTTCCTCTACACCAATGACAAACTCACTGAGAGAGAAATAGGGCAAATAATTCCTTTCACAATAGCATCCAAAAAACTGAAATTCCTAGGAATCAACCTAACAAAAGAAATCAAAGACCTCTTCTCTGTAAACTATAGCAGTCTGAAAAGAGAGATTGAAGATGATATCAGAAAATGGACAGACATCCCCTGCTCCTGGGTAGGAAGGATTAATATAGTGAAAATGGCCATACTTCCAAAACTGCTATATAGATTTAATGCAATCCCAATTGAAATTCCAGCAGCATAATTCATGGACCTTGAGAAAACAATCCAAAAATTCATTTGGAACAAGAAGAGACCCAGAATAGCAAAAGCAATTCTAGGTAACAGAGACATGGCAGGGGATATCACAATCCCCAACCTGCAACTATACTACAAAGCTACTGTGATAAAAACAGCACAGTATTGGCAATGAAATAGACCTGAGGACGAGTGGAACAGATTAGAAGATGCAGAAACAATGCCAGATACACTCAGCCATCTCATCTTCAATAAAGGTGCCAAACACCCTCACTGGAGGAAAGCTAGCCTCTTTAATAAATGGTGCTGGAAAAATTGGGCTTCAACTTGCCAAAGATTAAAACTAGATGTATATCTCTCACCATGCACTAAATTAAAATCAAAATGGATTAAAGATCTAAATATTAAAATAGAAACGCTGAACCAGTTGGAGCAGAGGTTAGGTAGAACCCTTGAAGACATCAGTGTAGGAAAAGATTTTATGAACAAAACCTCAGTTGCCTGTGAACTAGCACAAACAATCAACAAGTGGGATCTCTTCTTATTAAAAAGCTTCTGCACAGATTGAGAAACCACCAGCAGTGTGAAGAGGCAACCCACAATGTGGGAAAAAATCTTCACCTGCTCTTCCTCAGACAAAGGTCTACTCTCTCGAATCTATAAAGAGCTTAAAAAGATCAGACCTCCCAAATTTAAAGATCCAATCCAAAAATGGGTATCTGAAATGAACAGACATTTCTCAGAGAAGGAAGTAGCAATAGCAAACAAATACATGAAAAAATTTTCAGCATCACTAGTCATTCGAGAGATGCAAATGAAAACAACACTGAGATTCCACCTCACTCCAGAAAGAATGGCTGCTATCATGAAATCAACCAATAACAAATGCTGGCAGGGCTGTGGGTAAAGAGGAACCCTGCTCCACTGCTGGTGGGAGTGTAGACTGGTGCAACCACTGTGGAAATCAGTATGGAGATACCTCCAAGAACTAGGACTGGAAGTCCCATTTGACCTTGCTATTCCACTGCTGGGGATCTTCCCCAAAGAATTAAAAGAATCATACCACAGTGATATATGTGCACCCATGTTCATAGCAGCACAGTTTTTGATAGCTAAAACTTGGAAACAGCCCAAATGCCCATCAACTGGAGACTGGATAAAGAAAATGTGGGTTTTTAATAAAATGGAGTACTACTCAGCCATAAAAAATGAGAAATTGGAGACATTTATGGCGAAGTGGATGCACATTGAGGCGATACTCTTAAGTGAAATAAATAGGACACACATGTATAAATACCAAATAGTTTCTCTAGTGTGAGAAACTGAAAGTGTAAATGGGGATTAAAATGTATGATAGGTAATGTGAAATAGGAAGAAAAGGGGCAAAGGGGAAGGAAGTGGGAGGGGGAGGGGAAAGGAAAGAAGGGAATGAAATTAATATGAGAAAATGGAAAAATAGGAACAAAATCTTTGTAAATGGGGAGGACTGGAGGGGTTGAAGGGAGGGCTGGGCAAGGGTGAACGATGGGAACCAAGAGAGATTATGTAAAGATGCAAATTTCCAAAGATGAATGTCATTATACTATACACCTAAAATGTACCAATGATTAGAATGAATAATAGATAATGTAAAATAGGAAGAAAAGGTCCAAAGGGGTAGGGGTAGTGGGAGGGGTAGGGGAAAGGAAAGAAGGGAAAGGAAAAATGCTGAGAAATGGAAAAAATGGAAATGAAGTCTTTGTAAATAGGGAAAGGTGGAGGGGGTAAAGGGAGGGCTAGGAATGGGGAAAAAAATAAGAACAAAGATGCATCATGTAAAGGTACAAGTTCCCAATGAGAAATGTAATTGTGTTGTATACCTAAAATGTACCAATAAAAGAATCGAAGAAAAATAAATAAATAAATAAATAAATAAATAAATAAATAAATAAATAAATAAATTTGATTTCTGTTTTTCTTTGTCTCCTCTGGGTTGTGGCAGTTTATTTTTACTTGCCTTGTTTTTGATGACCTTGATAATCTTGAATTGTGATCAGGTATTTTGTAGAATGTACTTCCTCATATTCTTTTAATAACTAGAACAGGCTTATTCATTAGTAGGAAGAAGATTACAGAAGTAAAATCATTCCCATCCCATCATATTGAAGACCAGGAGAAGAAAATAACTACAGGCAGAAAGAAGTCAAGAAAACCATAATTAACTATAGTCCTAAGGCATGATCAAAGTTGTCTAAGGTTATCCAAATCTCCACTCTCAGCCTTGTGACCAGGCCTTTCAGAAACACAAGCTTCTTCCCCTTTCATATATTAGTTTATTACCCAGCAAGAATATTTACAAAGCCAGACCCTAATCCCCCGAAGAATGAGGAATGAACTAAGGCAAGGTGTGATTTGTAGCAGGGACTTAGAAGCTGGACCTAAAGATGTCCAATGGGTAACAAAATGCAGGATGAAGCTTGGCATCTAAGCCTTCAATTTTTGTCTCATTTATTACCTTCAAACTGTAGTTGAAATTCCTGTTCAGCTCTGAACATAGGCATGTTACTCACTTAAGGAGTATTTGTATTAGAAGGTTTATTACCCCTAAATATATGGAGCTTCCTTCATTTCCCTTCAGGACTGAGGACACCAAAATAAGAGTAACTAATTTTCAGGATTTGCAAGGACATCCAATTTCTAGCTTTTACAACATCCACTTCTAGATTCCTGGAGCAATGCCTACACGACTCCAGTTATTGTCCTAAACCTACAATCACCTCAGTTTCCAGGAAAAGCAGAGCTTCACAGACCACTCCATGATGAAGTCACCTTCCCATGTGGGAGAAATTACTCATGACGGGAACTGAGCATGCCCACCCCCCAAGAAAGAACAATCATTTCATGAGAACTGAATTGTCCCTTAAGTCATAAGAATTCCTCCAGAGCTGTGAAACCAGAACTGAGACAATGATCAAACTGACCCTAGCCCAACTCAGCTAATCCATAAAAACTGGCTTTGTTAAAAAACAAAACAAAACTGGCCTTGTTCATTTGAGAATGGGCCAGCATGAACCTCTTCATCACAGTGTGCCCCCCCCGCCCAGCTGCTCAAGCTGGAGTTATTTCTTTATTCTGTCTTGCTTTATCACTCTGTATAATAAATTTGCCTATGCCTTGCACTCACACATCCTGAAATGTTTTTCTCTTCATGACAAGAGTCCATAAACCTTCTTTGTGGCATGATGTGAAACCCCATCTCCTCTTTGAGGCACCTCCTTGGACCGCATCTGATGACAATATCAAGGGCACATGCTGTCAATGTGGCACGTTACTGTTGATGCTAACCTTCATCACATAGCTTCCACTAGTATTTTTCAGGTGTCATTACTGTAAAGTAATTCTTTTAAAAGCTCCTCACTTTCAAAATAATACTCTCTGGAATGAAGTCTCTACATTTGTGGTTTATAATTAAGGAGTAAGGAGTTGTGCTCTATTTCTTCAAAAGTACAGAATGTCCAACATAAATTATTGGTAATGCTTCTCCAAGGAAATTTGCCTCTTCTTCACCATTTATTTATTCAATCATTTATTTATATCACTGTGAACTAATAAATATTCATTTTATGTTTTCAGTTTTAATTCAATACCACTTTATTTTGTAGCTAAAATTGTTCCAACCTTCTTGGTCATTGTAAATTTTCTCAGGTATCTCTTCTATTCTTTTCACATGACAGACATATCCCTGTGTGTGTGTGTGTGTGTGTCTGTGTGTGAAATACTTCCTCATCTTTGGCACTACAAGATGCTCCAGGTTCATCTCATCATATATGTTTCCTGCTCTAGCAGTGAAATCAACCATTTCTCAAAATAGACCTACTTTTATTATTTGAGAATAGTAGTAAACACCAAGACCAGGATGCTAGATGTGTTTGTTGTTTTGGGGATATACAGTTGTTCCCTCTCCTCCAAGGTTTCACTTTCTATGGTTTCGATTACCTGGTTTGAAAATATTAAATGCGTTAAATGGAAAATCCAGAAATAAACAATTTGTAAGTATTAAATTGTGCACTGTTCTTAGTAGCATGATGAAATCTTGTGCCATTCAACCCCATCCCATTTGAGATGTGACTCATCCCTTTGTTTAGTGTGTCCACACCATATATATATAATTTGCAAGACAGAGAGAGAGACAGAGAGAGAGGGGGAGAGAGAGGATGCTCACAAAATTCTTATTACAGCCTATTGTTATAATTGTTCTGTTTTGTCATTGGCTATTATCTTTAATCGCTTGCTTGCCTAATTAATAAACATTGTCATAAGTATGTATGTATGTATGTATGTATAGGATATTTCAGTAACTATCTTCATTTCAGGGATCTGCTGAGGATCTTGGAACATATCACCCATATATAAGTATGAACTAATACAGTTGCTTCTAGCCCTTTCAGTTGACAGAGCAATAAAAGATCTTTGTGTATACTAAGCCACTCACATGCACATATCTATAAGCATTTTTGTTTGTAAACTTCTCTATCTATATTAAGCTAGATGTGAATCCTAACTGATATCTACAATGCTAAGTTATTACCATGTGTGATATGGTTTCTTCTTCTTGCTTATCTGTAACCTCCACTCTCACAGGGGGGAATCTGGCCCCCACCATTCACTACCCACTGACTCAATTGTTCAATTTCAAAATACTTATGTTGAGATACAGGATTAATCCCTCATGTCCCCATGCAAAATAACTTTATCAAATAGAATGCTGTGTCCTATTTCTTTTGCCTCAGTCTTATGGGTTCATTTTCAAGTTACTTAGATGAGCACCTTATTCCCTTCTCCTTCAGTGGGGTTGCTTCATATATTTGTAATATCATTAGATTATTTAGTCATGTTCTGCATTCTAGTGAAATCCTCCAATCTTCTAAATGTTTTAAAATGTATTACACATTAAAATTCATTCTATGTTGTAGAGATCCAGGGGTTTTGATAAATTTAGAGAGTCCTTTATTCATTATTAGAGTATCACAGAAGAGTTCACTATCTTAAAAATGTCACCTTGTGGCTGGGTATGGTGGCACATGCTTTTCATTGAAAACATAAAACATGGTTTACCGAATTTTCTTAGATTTTGTCCCACTACTCTAACTCTTCAGTTTGGTTATACCATACACTTGTAGCACAGATTCATTTGTTTACAGACCACATTATTTCTTGGATCCCCTGGAATTCTGGCTGAAGAGGGGAGGGGATGTTGCTGGGGATTGAATCCAGGGCTTGGCACATGTTAGGTAAGCATTTCACCATGGAGCTACATCTTCAGTCCTTTTGGTGGAATTTAAAAAATACATAGACATTAAAGTTTATTCTGTAAGGTATAAAGTTATATGCCTTTTGACAGATGCATAGAGATGTATATCCAGTGGCCAGTTTCAGACAGAACAGTTATTTTTATTTGTATTTGAACTTATTTAAAGAGATTCAGATTGGATGTGTTTCTTTGCATGATGCTTCATTTAACTTTGTTTGCAAACTTCATCCTATCTATTGCATACAACTATAGTTTCTTTCCTGTAATTGTCTACAATGCCCCATTATTTGAACATTTGATTATTTATTCATTCCACGGAAGGTGGGTATTTGGGTTGATGCCAAGTTTGTGCTCTTGAGAAAAATGTTACTGTGAACATTCTCATATATTTCTAGTGAACATATGTGACCAGGACTGTTGTGTTGTTGAGCTCACACACCTACTGTTTGTTTCCAGGGATTTTTTTTAGTTCTGAATTTTAAACAATTATTTTGTATTTGTCTAGCATTTCTAATTATTTGTAGATGAAGAGATTCTTATTTAATTAGTCCATCATCTTCCACAGCCATAAGTGTCCCATTAGCCTTTGCAATAGCTTTCTAAGATAGGAATACTATTGTTTCCATTTAACCAATTAAGAAATCAAGAGTCAAGAAGGGGAAACACTCTGCCTATGTTCCACCATGGTGGATGGTATAGCTAGAATTGAATCTAATTAGCTCTGTCTCCCAAATCCAGGCTCTCTGCCCTCTTTCCAAGCTACAAAACTGTCTTAACTTCTGACTCAAAGCTTTGACCTAAATTAAAAAATTTTCTTCTTCTTGCTGCTTATATCTATCACCTTGTAACACTCCATGGCCTGGACTTCCAGGCCCATTTCAGTTCCCTCTGCCACAGCTCAGCACTCTAGAGATTGCACGTGACCTTTCCCTGCATTTGGCATTTCATCCATGGGGTGAGAATTGGAAAAGAAAATAGAGGAGAGAACAGAGGAACAGAGAGAACAGAGGAAATAGGAAGAATGAGAAGACATTTGGTCAGTGTCTCTACCTTTCTGTGCTCCAGGGGATGAATTCAAGCCTGAACTCTAGCTCCAGATGCTATTTGACAAAGGGTAGTGAGTGCCATTCTCTCCTCAGCCCAAGGGACTGGAGAATCTAAATTCCATTAATCATCTCATCAGTAGCATTCTTTAATGTGCCGCTCTACATTATGCTGAAAAGTCTTTATTGGTAAAGAAAGTAGCTCTGAGAGTGTGTCCAGAACTGTGTGCCTTTGGAGTGCAATTGAAACCTTGCTGAGGAATAGATGCCTTCACCCTCCATGCACATTGGCAGAAATGGGGTATTTTTGCTAAAGTCTGTATCCTTCCAGGATTATAAAGCCATGTCCTCTTCTTGCTGCAAGACTTTAAGTAAGTAGGACTTTTGGTTAAAGCCTTTTGTAATTAATAGGTAATTGTGATGATATGTAGAGACTGAATATCCTACTCTCCAACACCCTTTCACCCAGTCACTAGTTTTAGTACCCATTAGTGATTCTTGCCTATATCTTTTATTAAATTTTTGGCTGCAAAGTAGTGAGTTTTGGCATGCAGACTTTGAGAGATTTAAGATGAGAAGGCTAAAGTCCAGAGTTTAAGCTCAGGCCCATGGTTGGCATCTTCTGACTCAGTGTCTACACTGTTCCCATTTCTTCCTGCTGCAAGTAGGCTTGCTTCTGAACTTATTTACCTGTGATTGAGCATGGCAGGATCCTTGCAGGTTCAGATGCAGGAAGCCTGTATCCTCAGCATCCTGCTGGTCTGGGAGAGGACTGTGAAGACCTAAGTCTCTTAAGGGACTCAGGTTCTTACAAAGGCACAGTGAATAAGTAGCGATGAAGCAGGATGGGGGTGGTGAGTGACATCTATGACTCACTACAGCTGTTGGCCATGGATACGATCATGAGGGGGGTCTAGCATCTGTGGTTTCTGAACCTCCATTTGGGCTAGTGAAACAAAACTCATTTTCATGGCCAAAGCTTTGGTGCTTCTATCTTCTTAGCCATCATCTTTCCACAAATAGGTTCCTCTTTCCTCCGGAAACTTATTCCAGATCTGGAGGTTTTTCAAGGAAGTACCTCAATACACTGGTGTGCATATGTGCCATGTTTCTAGTAATCTGTTCCTAATAATAACTTACTGGTGTTTGCAAATGATTTCATCTTTTTAAAAAAATGAAAAGTAGAGAGGATTCAAGGTTATCCCTACACTAATCTCATTTGTAAGAAAGGTGTGTTTTCTTCATGGAAGATGGTGAAGTTTGGGCTGTGAGTTGAAATTACACATGAGAATTTGTCAATCTTGATTGTAGAGACAGAACATGACCAAGCACTGCCTTCTCAGTGGATGGTACCCAGACATGTCATATTTTTCTTCCCGCTGGATGATGATGATCAAAACCTCCAAGGTACTGAATCTTAAAATATTCTGAGAGAACTCTGGTAACTGATACCAAAGTTTGCCAAGTATGCAGAAAAGATGTCTCATAGCAGGAAGCTACTTGGCCTGATGAGCTGTAGGCTTGTAGGTCTGAAAATCTGAAAGAGTGTGGCCCAAACACAAAACCTGGGCAGAGTTCACAGTCCTCACAACCAATCCTCACAAGGCTCTGGGTTCAATATTCATGAGACATCACTACCCTGATAGTCTCTCCATTTTCTGTTCAACTCCATGAGGCCAAGTTAGAGGTCAGGGAGACCAACCATCCTAGTTTATTTGGATCAGTCCTGGCTTTTGCACTAAAAGTCTTGCATCTGAGGGAATCCCTTTGTCTCAAGCAACCAGAATGGTCAACCACTGTAGCTGGTATAGACTCCTATCCAGATCTGAGAAACCCATTTGTCCTTAACTGAGAAATAAGTTACAGTTTGTCAACGTCTGACTCTGGTCTCAGGGAAGTATGACAGTGCCAGCAGGACAAAAGGGAAGATTCTGGTTTTTCTGAAATCCAGTTCACACTTCATATAGGCTCTCTAAAAACCTAGAATCTTCAGAAAAATGCCTTGCAGTCTAATTTGGGGCTCCTTTTCTCCTATGGTAAAGCTCTATGAAGTTCACAGAGCTCTATTGATTTCCAAACGCAAAGGTTCTTCTGTCATCCTATATCATTCAATAGGAAGTCCAAAGGAATAAATCTACAAGTCAATTATTAGAATTAACAAGAGAATTTGGCAAGCCTGCTGTATTAAAGATCAATATAAATAAATTGTATACCTATGTACTAGCAATAATCAACTAGAAAAATAAATTTTAAAATAATATTATCATAGCATCAAAACCTACCAAATGTCAGAAAACAACTTAGAAATAAATCTAATCAAATACATGTGAGAAGGCAATCTCTAACACCAGAGATTCTTAAACTTTAATGTGCATTATAATTACCCAAACAATTTATGAAAGCAGAGATATCTGGGCCTCAAGTCCAGAGATTCAAATTCAGTAGGTCTGGGGTGGGACTGGAGAGTTTACATATCCAGTACGTTGTCAGGTGACACTGATGCTGTTGACCTATGGACCACATTTTGAGAACTTTTGCTCAACACTGAAAACTACAAAACACGCACCTGCCACTTTCTGAGTGTTCCATCCTTGCCGGTCTTTCCACTGTTCTGGAGACATTGCATACTCCTGGCTTCAACTTTGCTCAGTCTCAGTTTCTTTCTCCTTCCATTATATGGGTTTTCTCATTCTCCACCCATCACTCAAAGTTGGAGGCCCTGATGATGTTATCACTTAGTTTTTATCTCACTTTTCACACACTCTGTTGGCATATATAACCATATTTGTGTGTCCTGATATAAAAGAGATAGACCATAGGATAGAGTCAACTGGATACAAAGAAAACAACATATACACTGAGTTAAGTGCTAATTCAAGCCATTCAACTAATGAAGCTTAGAAATGTAAAAGCAAACAGAAAAAAGGACAAAAATGGGCAGATAATAAGCCTTTCTCCCAGGAAAGAAACTTCTTAGTACAATGTCTAAAGTTAGTAAACAATTCCTCCCTACCTGCATGCTGGACTTTGAGAAACTTAGAAATGCCATGTGTAGGAACCTAATAACCTCAATTAATGTAAACATTATATGCCATAACATGAGCTAAGATTAATAATATCAACAAGAATGAATAATGGGTGACAGGAATTAGAGGAGAAGGGAGAAGGAGGAAAGGGGAAGAGGATTTAAAAAAGAGAGAGAGAGAGAGAGAAACAAGCTGTAGTATGTACATGTAACCACTCCCCAAGAAGATTGTAGACTGTATGAAATGCAAACCTCTACTAATAAAAAAAATTCATGCCCCCGCAAAAGAAATGCGGGGTAACTGGTTTTCTTTGAACTCAACAAGCTAAGTAACTGATTTTCTTTAGATTGTACATTGCAAAGCCTAAACTCCAATTGATTACTCTAACCCCACAGAACCATCTGTGATAGGCGACCACTTGATAAGTAAGTTCCCATTCTCTGCTTATTCATATAAGGTCTGGACAAAAGAAGCACCAGGCAACCCATTCAGGACTCCTCCTTGATCCTACCCACCAGGAGCTGTTTGTCTTCTTACTTCCAATAAACACTTTCTTAACTTCTTCCTTTTGTTTGTGATTTCATTCTTTGACTTTGTAACACAAGGTCAATTTATTCAGTTTGTACAGAGTTAACTCCTAAAACTCTAGCCTGGACCTCTCCTAGGAGATCCAGGTCACCATATCTCCACCTGCTTCTAGGACATCTCCACCTGGATGTTGTGCAGGCCACAGCTTTCAGCCAAAGCTGAATTCACCATCTTCTCCCTAAACATGTTTCTTTACTTACCATCCATTTTTAAAAGTTCAACTTCCTTATCCATCCATACACCAAAAAGAAAAGGTGCCCTCTCTGACATCTCCATTTACCCAAGGACTACCTAATCTGTAGGGATTTTTCTGGAGATTTAGCCACCCCTCATCCCCTGCACTGGCACTTTTCCCCTTGTTGGGGGTGAGGTGATAATTAATCATAAGGCTGAGAACACACACAGTAAGCCCTATAAAAATTGAGACATTGGCTGGGGATTTAGCTCAGTGGTGCCACGCTTGGCTCAAAAGCCCAAGGTCCTGAGTTCAATCTCCGGTACCAAAAAAAAATTTTTTTGAGATGTGTTATCAGTTTTATTTCCAGCAGAGGAACATTAATGAATTCACCTTGAGTTGAGCCCTAAAGATGCAGTCAAGTCCTTTAGTCCTGCATTTTACTTACCACCCAGTGAGAGCTAGAACACCTGTGAAATCTGGACTTCCCCGGCATGTGTTTGTCTGGCAGGTGCAGTAATCTGCCCCTGACTCCACCCCCCAATGCAGAGAATGGGGCTTGTTTGAAAAGCTGGCCAATGCTTACACAACACTTTTTTTCCTTACACTAATATTTCCAATCAGAGAAGGCTTAGGTGAAGAAGGTGTTGGAGAAAAGGATAAGTAATGTTGCTCCAACCATGTCTCATCTTAAGAGTAGAAATAGAAGCTTTCTCTCCAAGAAAACTGGCTGAAAGGGTAACAAGCATCTCACCCTACAAAGCCCTTTATATCCTTAAGGGAGTCACAGTCCTGAGGCTTTGAGCTTCGGTTTCCTTCCCTGCAAGTGAAGGCCTTTAGAACAAAGGCTGTGAAGGTCCTCTTAAGCTTTCAGATTTGATTAAATCCTATGAATATGGAAAAGCTGTGCTTCTATAGGTTTTCCAGCTGAGAGCCTGCAGGTAATTTGTCATTTAATTACTCCATGAGAAGTTGGCAGCCCAGTTCTCTCCAGGGGCCCAGAGGATGCTTCTGCAAAGATCAATGTGCCTACATGGATGAGAAATGTTCCAGAGCACAATGAAATGCTATGTCTAGCAGGTAGAAAAAAAAAATACTTGGGGCAGGGTATGGCCCAGTGGTAGAACACTTGCCTAACACGCTCAAGGTCCTGGATTAGATCCCTAGTATCACACACACACACACACACACACACACACACACACACACACACATTGAGCATCTTGTATGGCCCATTTATTAGGGGTTAAGGTGGTTGGAATCCACGCAGCTCTGGCTGTCAATGAGGTAAAAATATAGCAAAGAAATGAAGGCATGGTTACAACCAATTATAAATGCAAAACACAAAGAATAATCAGGACCCAAAGATGGGGAGAAAAGTTAGTCCTATACGATTAGTGCTAGAAGAACAAGACAACTGCTGCTAAGCAGCAGCAGAGAAGAGAAGGCTTCTTTGAGAAGATAATATTGTTAACTAACTCCTGAGGGTAGAGTACTGTACTTTGGGCCTGCAGAGATTGGTTATAGAGGAGTTTTCCAGAAGGAGAAAATGATGTGAACAGGGGACAAGAACTCATCTTGTAGCTAGTATTGGTAGATATTTCTTTTAATTATTGCTGAGCAGTATTCCACTACATGGGTCTACCATGGTTTATCATTCTCCTGAGGATGGACAGCTAGGTTGTTTCTGGGTTTTGACTATCATGAAAAAGCTATGAACAATTTTATGAGGCTTTTTTAGATGTATGTTTTTAATTTTTTTTGGATAAATCCCTTGGAGTGAAATAGGTCTATGGGGTAGACAGATGTACCTCTTCCAGAAAGTACCAAACAGTTTTCCACAGTGACTCCTGCCCCATTCTTGCTAGGATTTTCTCTTTGCTTCAGAAATATCCAGACAGACATATATTTTAGGAAGCAGCATTCTCTGTTTAAGGATTCCTCTTATCCCAGGAACCAGTGACTAAACCCTGGAAATATGTCAAAATAACTCCAAAATTCTGTCTGTTTACAACCTGCCTGTCCAGCTGTGCTACTTAGCACCAAACCTCCCCCACCCATGAATATCACTCAATAAATATTCAAAATAATTAGTGTTGCATCCTTGAAGACTGACTTAGCGCAAGCTCCAGTTCCTCCAACAGACCTCCATACTTATGAGTGAGGGCCAGGGTAGTTCAAGTACATAGAGTCCATTAGCTGTAATCGGACACTTTCATTGAAAGCCTGGACTCTGGGAAGGGACCAGTAAGCAGATGGGCAAAGCCTTTTTCTACAGACCTGTTTTTATACTTTCCTCTTTCCCGGAGTCTCAGAAGAATAAGCTCTTTAGAGGTCACCTCTGTTTTACAAGTGGAGGTCTGTAAGCAAAAGTCTGGAGAAAGGAATTGTTCCATCAGTGGTTGCTTAGTGTTGGGACCTTCTGACCCCCATCCTCACTTCAAGCTGTCTCCCTCAGATTGTTCCTTTCATGTAGACCCTGACTCCTCCCAATTTAATACAGTAAGTCCCCAACTTACGAACATTTTAGTTGCAAACTTTCACAGATATGAATGGACCTCACGTTATGAACATTTGTAGATGCTAACAAATTGCAGAAGCTCATGTGTCTGTCAGACATTGTCATAGTTGTGCTACTGTGTGTTCACTGTACAGTGCAATAATGTACAGTAGTACAGTGCTCAATCAGAGCCCAGGATGTCTGGAAGCAAGAGGAAAAGCAGTGGTGATGTAGAGGGGACTGCTAGCAAGTGCAAAGCCTTATACATTGTATATTTGTGTCAAAGGTATATAAGACTCACTTCGTTGGACCTAAGAAGGAATCTGACTTATATATGTTCTCCTGGAATTGAACTCATTCATAAGTCAGGGACTTACTGTAGTTAGTGGATTATTACCTGGCAGAAATTAAATCCTCACTCTGCTCCTCATCAAAGCTCATTCCTTGCACATCAGTTCTGTGTTTGTAAGAACAAGGCCAGGGCGGTGAGGGAGGTCCTAAACAATGGTAGCATGGTGATAAGGCTGTTCAGGACCTCTGGTGGAAAAGAGTGCTAAATCCACCTCTGATGACCCTGGCTCCCTCTACTGCAGTCCTTCAGTGAGGGCCACCTCTGGTGTTGTCGTCAATCAGTTGAGGGTTCTTTTGCTAGACTCAAATAGAAAACATGAATCAGCAAAGTGTAGCTCTGCTAGCAGTCCTGATGCCACTGGTGTCTAGGTGACACCAGTTAATGCCAGATGCCATCAATCAACCCTGCCACTAGCTGCTGTCTGCCACTGTCAGCCACAGCCATTCAACACCAGCTTGTGCCAGACACCATTGGTTGACCCTGCTGATTGCTGGTGTTTGCCACTGATCATCAGCTGCTTGTCTAAGGAGCTCTTTAGGGCTAACAGCCCCTAGTATTTATAGCTCTTTATTTTAAAGCAACCACTTTGTCCGTACTACTCAGGTTAAGAATCCTGAGTAGATTTACAGGAGCTTCCATGCTCATGCTACCTGAGAAATGAATCATGAGTAAATTTAAAAGACCGCTAGAGCAAGGCTTTATTTAAACAAGACTTATGTTATAACACAAAGGGGTCAGTATACTAGAAAGAGCTGTCTTAGACAAATCCCAGAAAATGTGAGGGGAATGTTGCTTAATAGTACCTCAGACCTTTGACTGGTCCAAATTTGGGCCTGCTGAGTAGTCCAGACTGGCCTAAATTTAAGTCTTCTGATCTGAGTTTACTGTTTGGTCCAAACCCAATTCTACTTCAAATCCAAGTAGGGCAGACATCCAAGCAGGGTGTCCAGAACAGCCAGCAGTTGGTGGAACACTGGAGGCAGTGAGTTGTTTGATTGACAGCTGTCATGTCTCCCTGAAAAATGGTGAGCCAAAGCCTAGGAATCTTCAGAGGGGCTAGGTATATTAATCACAAGAGCAGGGGAGAGGTGTTGTGGCTGATAGCCAAGCTGAATCTCTTTTCCAAACACCTGGAAAGTGATCATAAGGTAACCCCAGGGGTGGTGGAAGAACATTGAGGCAAGCAGTTCCAGTCCTTCTTCAGGGGACTATCAGGGAGCAAAGGGAAGTAAAGGGAGGAAGGGGTGTGACATCTGTGGGCCAAACCATGCCTCCTTCTAGCAATCACAGGAAAAAGGGGAGAGTTGGGTGCTTTTAATCTGTCTGTGTCCACCTAGTTTAGAATAGGTTCAGAAATCTTCTTTCTCCCAAGCCCCAGTCAGAAATGGAAAGAGAGTCTGGAACCTAGGACCTACCACTTCTATGTCCTTCTGGGAATAATGAAAGCTGTTTTGGCTTTTTGGCTACTGCCTCTATTCTAGGGCATCAGTGGATTCCTTTTATAAATTTAATATAGCACTTTATTTAATTTTTCAACTTCTTAAGGATTTTCATAAAGACAACTTGCAAAACATTCTAATTCAAGTCATAGTGTCTTCACATTTATAAAAGTAATTCTAGACCTAAGTGCAAAAGATTATTTTTGGTTTTTATAATACCCTTTCCCCTTCCCTCCATCCTCCTCTTTTTCCCTATCCTGAATTTTCATTCTTGTTGATATTATTAATCTTAGCTCATGTCATGGCATATAATGTTTACATTCATTTAGGTTGTTAGGTTTCTATACATGGCATAATATTTTTTCTACTTATTCCCCCTTCCCCTCCTCTTCATCCACACCATTGTTCCCTTGGACCCCTTTCCTATTGCAAAGGATCCATCGCCTTATCCCCTACTATCCATCCTTTATTATTCTCCTTGTTTGTACTTTGCCTCACTCAAATGAGAGATATCATACGGTATTTAATCTTGTGTGTCTGGTTTATTTCACTCAACATTATACTTTCCAGGTGTATCTATTTTCCTACAAATGTCTCAAATTTGTCATTCTTTATAGCGGAGTAGAACAATAATACCTCAGTTCACTAAAGCTTCTGTTGCAAACAATTTGGTTTGCAAACAGAAGTGTTTGGCAAAATTTTGCTTCCATTAGCGAACTCTGCGTTGGGTGACAAACATGACCATAACCATCTTCCCCAGTATCATGGAATGAATTAAATTCATGAACTGAGGTACCACTATATTCCATTATGAGTAGATGCCACATTTTCTTTATCCAACTGTCTGTTAATGGGTATACAAGCTGCCTCCAGAGTTTAGCTATTGCAAATTTGCTGCTATAAACATTGGTATGCATGTATTGCTGTAATATGATGTCTTAAACTCTTTTGGAAAGATACATAGGACAGGGATAGCTGGGAAATATGGAATTTCTAATTTTATTTCTTTGAGAAATCTCCATGCTGATTTTCATAATGTTTCTACAAGTTTACTTTCCTACCAACAATGTAGGAGGTTCCTTTTTCACAACAGCCTCACCAGCATTTGTTGTTGTTGATTAATTAATGATTGTTGTTCTTTCCTGAATAAGATGGTCTTAGCATTGTTTTAATTTGCATTTCTCTAATGGCCAGAGATGTTGAACATTTTTTTTTTAATATTTGTTGACCATTTATCCTTCTTCCTCTGTGAAGTATCTGTTTATTTCTCTTATGCATTTCTTGACTGGGTCTTTCATTTTAGGTGGTTTAGTTTTTTGAGTTCTTTATATATTCTAGATATTAGTCCTTTTGCAGGAGTAGTGGGCAAACCCTTTTTCCAATTCTGTAAGTTGTCTCTTCACTCTTCTAATTGATTATTTTGCTGTACAGAAGCTTTTTGGTCTGATATAATCCCATTTGTTGATTCTTACTGTTATTTCTTGTGTGATTGAGGTTGTGTTTAAAAAATCCTTTCCTATACCTACAACATGAAATGTTTTACCTATTTTAACTTGCAGTAGGTTTAATGTTTCTGTTTTAATGTTTATATCTTTGATCCATTTTGGTTTTAATTTAGTATATAGTGAGAGATGTGAGTCCAGTTGCAATCATTTGCAAACATAACCAGTTTTCCCAGAACCACTTGTTGAATAGGCTATCTTTCCTCCAATATATGCTCTTGGCCCTTTTGTCAAAGATCAAATAGATGAGTGTGTCTAGGGATGTTACTGTATCCCCTATTCTGTTCCACTGATCCAAGTACCTATTTTTGTTCTAGTACCATGCCATTTTTATCACTGTTGCTTTGTAGCATAGTTTGAAGTCAGATATTGTAAAGCCTCTTGCTTTGTTCTTCTTGCCTAAAATTTCTTTTGCTATGATCGGTCTTTTCTGGTTCCATATGAATTTTAAGAATGTTTTCTCTAGTTCTTTAATGTAAAGTATGCTGTTGGTATTTTAATTGGGACTGCATTTAAACTACATAAAATTTTTGAGAGTTTGGCTATTTTGACAATGTTGGTTCTGCCCATCCAAGAGCAGGAAATATCTTTTTATTTTAGGATATCCTCATTAATCTTATTTTTCAAAGTACTGTCGTTTTCTTTGTAGAAGTCTTTCTCTTCCTTGCTTAGGTTTATTCCTAGGTATTTCATTTTTCTTGAAGCTTCTGTGAATAGTATTATTTTCATAATTTCATTTTCATAAAGTTCATTGTTGGTGTACACAAATATTCATAATTTGTGTGTTGATCTTGTATCCTTCTACATTGCTGAAGTTTGGTTAATAGCTTTGAGTTTTTGGTGGAGTTTTTGGGGTGTTTTATGTAGAGTATCATCTCCAAATAATCATAATTTTAGTTCTTCCTCTCCTATACATATCCCTTATATTTTCTTCTCTTTTTTTTATTCTTAAATTCTTTTATTGGTACATTTTAGGTATACAATATGTTTACATTTATCATTGGGTGTTTGTACCTGTATATGATGTATCTTGATTCTTATTTTTTCCCCATTACCTGTGGGCCCTTCACCCCCTCCACCCTTCCCTATTTACATAGACATCATTTCCATTTTGTTCCTTTCTCATAATTTTTCCTTTCCCTACTTTCCTTTCCCCTTCCCCTCCCTTCACCCCTACCTCTTTGGACCTTTTTTCCTATTTCAAATAATCAATTATTCATTTTAATCATTTTAATCCTTATTTACATTTTCAGTTTCTCACACTAGAGAAGCTATTCAGTATATATACATGTGTGTCCTATTTATTTCACTTAAGAGTATGGCCTCGATATGTATCCATTTAGCTATAAATGACTCCAGTTTCTCATTCTTTATGGCTGAGTAGTGCTCCATTTTATTAAAAAAACACATCTTTTTTATCCAGTTTCCAGTTGATGGGCCTTCTCTTGCTTGATTGATCTGGATAATGTTACAACAACTACATTGAATAGAAGTGGTGATAGTGGTCTCTCTTGTCTTGTTCCTGCTTTTAGGGGGAATGCTTTTAGTTTCTTGCCATTTAGTATACTATTGGCTGTTCATCTGTCATAAATAACTTTTCAAATTCAGGCATGGTCCTTCAATACCTATTCTTTTCAGGGTTTTATCATGAAGGGGTGTTGGATTTTGTCAAAAGCCTTTTCTGCATCTATTGATATGGTCCTGTGGTTTTTGATCTTGCTTCCATTTTTTTGTGATGTAATCCATTTATTGACTTATCTAGGATGAATCATCCTTGCATCTCTGAGATGAAGCCTATTTGATCATGATGTATGATCTTTTTGATGATATGTTGTGTTCTATTCACTAATATTTGTTGAGGCTTTTTGTATTTGTGTTCATTAAGGAGATTGGTCTATGGTTTTCTTTTTTTTTTTTTAGTTGGGTCTTTGTCTGGCTCTGGGATCAGGGTGATACTGGATTGCATAAATGAATTTGGGAGGATTCTATCCCTTTCAATTTCTTTGAAGAACTTGAGAGTATTGGTGCTATAACAGCCATAAAAGTTTTGTCGAATTCAGCAGTAAATCCATCAGATTCTGGGCTTTTTTTAAGTTGGTAAATTCTTTATTACTGGCTCGATTTCATTCTTTGATATTGGGTTGTTAAGCATATTTATGTCTTCTTGGATTAGCTTTGGTAGTTTTTATGAGTCTAGGAATCTACCCATTTCTTCAACATTTGCTAAGTTTTTTGAAATGAAGTTTTTCCAAGTAGTTTCTGTTTTCTAGATTTTAACAGTGTCTGTTGTGATTTCATCTTTTTCATTTCTAATTGCATTGATGAGAGTCTTTTCTCTCTTTTACTTGGTAAGTCTGGCTAAAAATTTGTCTATTTTATTTATTATTTCAAAGAACCCGCTATTCAATTCATTGATTTCTCAATTCCATTAATTCAAGTTTCTTAAAATTTCTTTTAAGGTTATTTATTTGCACTTGTTCTGTTTTTCTAATGTGAACATTGATTGCAATGAATTTTCCTCTTAGAACAGATTTCATAGTGTCTGGAGGTTTTGTTGAGTTGTACAGTCATTATTTTTAACTTTCAGAAGTTTTACAATTTCTTCTTTGATTTTTCTTGTGACCCACTGGTTGTTTAGAAGTATGTTGTTAATTTTCCAGGAACATTTTCTTTTTCTGAAATTTCTTGTCATTGGTTTCTATTTTCAATGCACAGTGGTCTGATAGTATGCACTGAGGTAATTACAATTCTTTTATATTTACTTAAGCAGGCTTGTGAACTAGTATACAACCTATTTTCAAAGAAGTAGCATGTTCCACTCTGAAGGATGTATACTCTGTTGTAGAGAAGTGGAATACTCTGTAAATATCAATTAGGTCCGTATGTTCAAGGGTGTGGTTCAGCTCTGACATTTCTTTTTTTTTTCTATCTGACATTTCTTTATTGATTTTTGATTAGTTTATTTATCTCTGCAAAACTTGGGTGTTAAAATTCCCTACCATGATTGTTAGTGTTTATTTGAGCTTTTAATTTCAGCAGTTTTTGTTTTATGGAGATAAGTGCTCCAGAGTTTGGTGCACATATATTTATTGTTATCTCTTCTTGTTGGATTGTTCCCTTAACTAGTATATAGTGACCTTCTTTATCTCTTCTCATCAGTTTTAGCTTGAAGTCTACCATATCTGATACTAGAATTTCTACTCATTTCCTTTTGGGTCTCTTGTACATTAAATATTGTTTTCTATCCTTTAATTTTCAGTCTGTGCATATCTTTTTGGATTAGATGAGGGGTTTTGTACAAAACAAACTGTTGGAGTCTGTTTTTTGATACAGACTGCTAATCTGTGTCTTTTAATTGGAGAGTTGAAGCTGTTAACATTGAAAGCTATTACTGAGATGTGTTAATTATTCACTATCACTCCTTTCTTCATCTGTTGGTGAATCCTTTGTTTTTCTTTCCCTGACATTTTTGTTGCTGTATATCCATTGATCTTATTTCAAGTTTTCATTTCCTTTATGTCTCTAATTGTGTCAGTGGTTTCATTTTTTCTGTCAAGAATATTCTTATATATTTTCTGGAGCACTGGTTTAGAACTCATATATCTTTTGATATTATCTTTTTCATAAAAATATCTTATTTCTCCTTCTATTTTGAAGGATATCTTTTCTGGATAAGTTAATCTATACAGTTTTTTATTGCAGGAATTTCTGTCTGACAACTACTCAAGGATTCTATATCCTTGTTGAGTCTGTCATTCAAGTTTTGAACTGTTTTGGTTAGCTCATCCAGGTTTTTACTTATTTTTCCTGTATTCACTGTGGGTATATTGAGTGAAATTGCAATCAACTTTTCATTCATTTTCTCTTTGAACTCATCTAGTTTTTTCATCCCCTCTATAAACTTTTCTGGAGTTCCACTACCTGGTACAGTAGTACCTCACCTCATAAATGGTTTTGTTTGCAGACAATTTAATTCACAAACAGAAGCATTTGATAAAATTTTGTTTTTGTTTGGAAACTCCATTGGGTGACAAACACAACCATGGCAAGCTTTCCCAAACACAAACAAATGTGACCATCTTTCCTAAAATGGTAGAACAAATTAAGTTTGTGAAATGGGGTACCACTGTATTTGCTTTCCTCTTCCCTTGTGATGCCTTGATCTACCTCAGGAGAGTTGGGAGACCTTGAGTGTCGTCTGTTGCATTCCCCATGCTCTTGTGTATCTATATCTATATCTATATCTGTATCTATATCTATATCTATATCTATATCTATATCTATATCTGTATCTCCTTATTTTCCCCTCCTTTTTTTTAGGGGAGGTACTGCAGATTGAGGTCCATAAGAGTGAGGAGAGTTTGTAGCTTATATGGATGTTGCTTCCCCATGAATAATTTTCAGCTTTGTATGTCCAGTGCTATTTCTCCTTCTGTTATTTACTTTAAGAGATTTTGGCTCTGTCCCTATATTGTGCAGAAAGAATTACTTCTGGTTATAACAGCATCAACAGAGTAAAGCATACAACACATCTACATGATAATCCTTGCATTTACAGTACAGAGCTGCCCACAGTGCAGAGGGGATGAACCTTCCAGGCCTCCATACCACCACCCCCAGCAACAAGGAGGCGAGCCTCATGGGCAGCAGCAGCACACATACCCCCTCTTGAAGTGAGAAGACACATAAACAAGGCTCAAAACCAGACTTCTAGATCTCCTAAAGCAACCCCAAAGGGAAATGAGATGGAGCAATCTGATACTCAAAAACCTGGAATCCCTGAACTGGCAACAAAAGAGGATCTGGAAACAATGAAATCAGAAATAATTTCTCAGATAACAGCAGAGATTGTGCCCATAGTGCAAGACATAATTAATAAATCTAGAGAGACACAGATTTAAAAAAAATAGAGGAGCTGAGGAACGTGATGGAATCCCAACATAGAAAACAAATGGAATCCATAAAACAGATGCAAACAAATGTCCAGGAGATTAAAAACTCCATTGAAAGTTTACACAATAGAATGAGCCAATGTGAGATGGAATTTCAGTATAGAAGATAAGATTGAAATTAGTGATCAGGAAAAGAAAAATTTCTTTAAAATACTAAGTGACCACAAGAAATCAATCCAGCAGCTGCTAGACAATGCAAAGAAGAATAACATAAGACTGATTGGAGTCAATGAAGAAACAGGAGAGAGTGCAGATGACATAAAAAACTGTTCACAGAAGTGATGGCAGAAAACTTCCCAAGCCAGGGAAAAGAACTTGACCTACACATAAGGGAGGCATATAGGACTCTAACTAGCCTTGATCAAAAAAAAAATCTACACATAGGCATATAAGTGTTAAGATTCCAGAAAGCCAACAGAAGAACAAAATTCTACAGGCAGTTAGAGAAAAGAAACAAAACACATGTAAAGGAAAGCCTATCAGAATCACAGTAGACTTCTCAATGCAAACCCTCAAGGCAAGAAGAACTTGGAGTATTTCAAGCCCTAAAGGAAAACAGCCTCTAACCCAAATTGATGTTCCTGCAAAACTATCTTTCAAAATTGATGGAGAAATAAGATACATTCATGACAAAGAGGACCTTAGGAACTTCATGAATACTAAACCAGCACTCCAAAAAAATTTAGACAATATCCTAGGAAAAGAGAACAGCAATCACAACCTCAGGAAGGCCAGGAGAATGAAAGGGGGAGAATCCAACAAAAAGAAAAAGTCATGACAATGATAATTCAATATGTATCAGTTATAACCATCAATATTAGTGGTTTTAATTCACCAATCAAAAGAAATAGACTGGCAGAACGGGTCAGGAAGCAAGATCCAATCATATGTTGCATACAAGAAACACATTTAATTAAAAAAGAAACTCATAGTCTGAAAGTCAAAGGGTGGAAAACATTACTCCATGCGAAAGGAACCCCAAAAGAAGCAGGAGTACCCACTATCACTACTCCTGTTCAATATAGTTCTGGAAACATTAGCCACAGCAATTAGGAAAGAGAAAGAAATAAAAGGAATAAAGATAGGAAAGGAAAAAGTTGAACTGTCATTATTTGCTGATGATAGGATACTTTACATAGAAGACCCAAAACACTCTGCTGAAAGACTTCTAGACTTAGTTCATAGATTCAGTAGAGTAGCTGGATACAACGTCAACACAAAAAACAATAGTCTTCTTGTACAGAAATAACAGAGTCACTGAGAAAGACATTAAGGAGGCAATTCCTTTTACAATAGCATTCACAAAAATGAAATATCTAGGAATCAATCTAACAAAGGAAGTAAAAGACGTCTACACTGAAAACTGCAGCACTCAGAAAAATGGGATCAAAGAGGATATAAGAAAATGGAAAAACAGCCCTTGTTCCTGGGTTGGAAAAATCAATATAGCAAAAATGGCCGTACTTCCAAAACTGCTATATAGATTTAATGCAATGCTGATTGAAATTCCAACAATATATTTCACAGAACTTGAGAAAACAATCCAAAAATTCATTTGGAACGGAAAGAGACCTAGAATAGCAAAAGGAATTCTAGGCAGCAGAGACATGGCAGGGGATATCACAATCCCCAACTTGAAACTATACTACAAAGCTACTGTGAAAAAACAGCATGGTACTGGCAAAGAAACAGACAAGAAGATCAGTGGAATAGATTAGAAGATGCAGAAACAACTCCAGACATACTCAGCCACCTCATTTTTGACAAAGGAGCCAGCCACCCTCATTGGAGGAAAGATAGCCTATTTAATAAATGGTGTTGGAAAAACTGGACTTCAACCTGCCGAAGATTACAACTAGACCCATATCTATCACCAAACACTAAACTAAGATCAAATTGGATTAAAGATGGGAATATTAGAACAGAAACACTAACTTGCTGGAAGGTAAATTAGGTAGAACTTTTGAAGACATTGGCATAGGAAAAGACTGTATGAACAAAACCTCAGTATCATGGGAACTAGCACAAAGAATCAACTACTGGGATCTCATCTTGTTAAAAAGCATCCACACTGTAAGAGAAACTACCAACAGAGCTAAGAGACAACCTACAATCTGGGAAATAATTTTTAGCAGCTTTACTTCAGACAAAGGATTACTATCAAGAATATATGAAGAACTCAAATAAATCAGACCCTCCAAATTCAAAGACTGAATTCAAAAATTGGCATCTGAAATGAACAGACATTTCTCAGACAAAGGAGTAAAATCAACAAAAATTTTCAACATCGTAGTCATTTGAGAGATACAGATGAAGACAACACTGAGATTTCACCTTACCCCCAAAAGAATGGCTGCTATCAAGAAATCAACCAATAACAAATGTTGGTGGGGTTGTGTGGAGAAAGAACTCCCATTGTTGGTGGCAATGTAGACTGGTGCAACCACTATGGAAATCAATATGGAAATATCTCAAGAACTAGGACTACAGGTCCCATTTATCCCAGCTATTCCCCTGCTGGGTATCTTCCCCAAAAATGAAAGAATCATACCGCAGCGATGTATGTGCACCCGTGTTTAGATTGCCACAGTTTGTAATAGCTAAAGCTTGGAAACAACCCAGAGCCCATCAACTGGAAAATGGACCAAAAAGATATGGTTTTTGTATAAAATGGAGTACTACTCAGCCATAAAGAATGACAAACTAGAGTTGTTTACAACTAAATGGATGCATATTGAGCTCCTACTCTTAAGTGAAATAAATAGGTCACAAGTTTGTAAATACCAAATAGTTTCTCTGGTGTGAGAAACTGAAAGTGTAAATAAGGATTAAAATGAATAATTCATAATTTGAAATAGGAAGAAAAGGAACAAAGGGGTAGAGGAAGTAGGAGGAGAAGGGGAAAGGAAAGAAGGGAAAGGAAAAATTATGAGGAAAGGAAAAAATGGAAACAAAGTCTTTGTAAATAGAGAAGGGTGGAGGGGCTGAAGGGAGGACAGGGAATGGGGAAAAAATAAGAACCAAGATATATCATGTACACATACAAACACCCAATGATAAATACAAATATATTGTATCCCTGAAATGTACCAATAAAAGAATTTTTTAAAAAGCAACAAAATACTAGAACTCAAACTCTTGAACAAATGAACTTAACAGATGTTTACAGAGCGTTCCACCCAAAAAAATCAGAAAACACATTCTTTTTAGCTGCACATGGGTCGTTCTCCAAAATAGACCACATACTCACTCGTAGAACATGTTTAAGTAAGTGCAGAGGAATTCAAGTTATCCCCTGGATATTATCAGATCATAGTGCAATGAAATTGGAGATCAAGAGCAAAAGAAACTGTAAGAATTTCACAAACACATGGAAATTGAACAACACACTTCTGAATAACCAATGGGTCACAGGGGAAATTAAAGAAGAAATCACACAGTTCCGACAATTAAATGCTGAGGACAATACAGCATATCAGAATCTATGGGACACAATGAAAGCAGTCTTATGAGGAAAATTCACAGCAGTGAATATTCATATTAGGAAAACACAGTGAGCCCAACTAAATAACATGATGCTAAACCTCAAGCTTCTAGAAAAAGAACAGAACAAACCCAAAGCTCATACAAGGGAGGAAATTATAAAGATCAGAGGAGAAATCAATGCAATGGAGACCAAGAGAACTGTAAAAAAAAATCAATGAAGCCAAGAGTTGGTTCTTCGAAAGAATCAACAAAATTGACAAACCCTTAGCTAACCTTATCAGAAAAAGGAAAGAAAAGGCCCAAATCCATGCAATTAGGAATGAAAAGGATGAAATTACAAGAAACCCAGCAGAAATCCAGAGGATCATCAATACCTACTTTGAGAAACTGTATGCCAATAAGATGGAAAACACAGAAGAAATGGACAGATTCCTAGATATGTATGAATTACAAAAATTGAACAAAGACCTAAAAATTCTAAACAACCCAATATCTATGAAATTAAAAATGTAATTCAAAACTTATCAACTAAGAAAAGCCTGGGTCCTGATGGCTTCACCACTGAATTTTACTAGACATTTAGAGAGGAGCTACTGCTATTACTGTTGAAATTCTTCAATGAAATTGAAAGGGAAGCGATACTCCCAAATTCATTCCTGGAAGCAAGCATCACCTTGATCCCCAAAGCAGAGAAAGACCCAAACGAAAAGGAGAACTATAGGCCAATCTCACTAATGAACATAGATGCAAAAATTCTTAATAAGATACTGGCAAACAGAATGCAGAAGATCATCAAGAAGATCATACACCCTGATCAAGTGGGATTCATCCCAGGGATGCAGGGATGGCTCAATATATGAAAATCAATCAATGTAATACACTATATCAATAGAGCCAAGGACAAAAACCATATGATTATCTCCATAGACACAGAAAAAGCATTTGACAAAATCCAACATGCATTTATGTTAAAAACCCTACCAAAAACTGGAATGCATGATCTCTACCTCAGTCTGAAAAAAGCCATCTATGAAAAGCCAATAGCCAATATGATAGTAAATGGTCAAAAACTGAAATCCTTCACACTAAAATCAGGAACAAGACAAGGATGTCCACTATCACCAATCCTGTTCAATGTAGTTTTGGAAACATTAGGCACAGCAATTAGACAAGAGAAAGAAATAAAAGGAATAAAGATAGGAAATGAAGAAGTCAAATTTTCATGTTATCAGATGACATGATACTGTATATAGAAGACCCCAAGAACTCCACCAAAAGTCTTCTAGACTCAATAACCAAAGTCAGTAAAGCAGCTAGATACAAGGTCAACACACAAAAATCAATAGCGTTCCTCTACACGAACAACAGGCTCACTGAGAGAGAAATAGGGCAAGCAATTCCTTTCACAATAGCATCCAAGAAACTGATATACTTAGGAATCAACCTAACAAAAGAAACCAAAGACCTTTTCTCTGAAAATTATAGCACTCTGAAAAGAGAGATTGAAGATGAAATTAGAAAATGGAAAGACATACGTTGCTCCTGGGTAGGAAGAATCAGCATAGTGAAAATGGCCATACTTCCAAAACTGCTATATAGAGTCAATGCAATCCCAATTGAAATGCCAGCAGCATAACTCATGGACCTTGAGAAAACAATCCAAAAATTCATTTGGAACAAGAAGAGACCTAGAATAGCAAAAGCAATTCTAGGCAACAGAGACATGGTAAGGGGTATTACAACCCCCAACTTGAAGTTATGCTACAAAGCTACTGTGATAATAACACCACAGTACTGGCAAAGAAACAGACCTGAGGACCCGTGGAACAGATTGGAAGATCCAAAAACAACTCCAGACATACTCAGCCACCTCATCTTCAACAAAGGAGCCCAACACCCTCACTGAAGGAAAGATAGCCTCTTTAATAAATGGTGCTGGAAAAATTGCGTTTCAACTTGCCAAAGACTAAAACTAGACCTATATCTCTCACCATGCTCCAAACTAAAATCGAAATGGATTAAAGATCTAAATATTAAAACTGAAGTGTTAAACCGGCTGTAACAGAGGTTAGGTAGAACTCTTGAAGACACTGGTGTAGGAAAAGATTTTATGAACAAAACCTCAGTCGCCTGTGAACTAGCACAAACAATCAACAAGTGGGATCTCTTCCAAAAAACTTCTGCACAGCAAGAGAAATCACCAACAGTGTGAAGAGACAACCCACAATGTGGGAAAACATTTTCACCAGCTGTTCCTCAGTCAAAGGTCTACTATCTAGAATCTATAAAGAACTTAAAAACATCAGACCTCTCAAATTTAAAGACCCAATCCAAAAATGGGCATCTGAAATGAACAGACATTTCTCACACAAAGAAGTAGAAATGGCATATAAACATTTGAAAAATGTTCAACATCACTGGTCATTCCAGAGATGCAAATGAAAACAAGGCTGAAATTCTACCTCACCCTAGAAAGAATGGCTGCTATCATGAAATCAACCAATAACAAATGCTGGCGGGGCTGTGGGGAAAGAGGAACCCTGCTCCACTGTTGGTGGGAGTGTAGAGTGCTGCAACCACTGTGGAAATCAGTATGGAGATACCTCAAAGAACTAGGACTGGAAGCCCCATTTGAACCAGCTATTCCCCTGCTGGGTATCTTCCCAAAAGAATTTTAAAAATCATACCACAGCGATATATGTTCACCCATGTTCATAGCAACACAATTTGTAATAACAAAAACTTGGAAACAGCCTGAATGCCCGTCAACAGGAGATTGGATAAAGAAAATGTGGATTTTTTATAAAATGGAGTATTACTCAGCCATAAATAATGAGAAATTAGAGACATTTATAGCTAAATGGATGGACATTGAGGTGATACTCTTAAGTGAAATAAATAGGACACACATGTGTAAATACCGAATAGTTTCTCTGGTGTGAGAAACTGAAAGTGTAAATAAGGACTAAAAGGACTAAAAGGTATAATAGATAATTTGAAATAGGTAGAAAAAGGGGATGGGGTAGGGGATGTGGGAGGAGTAGGGGAAAGGAAAGAAAGGAATGGAATTAATATGAGAAAATGAAAAAATGGAAACTAAGTCTTTGTAAATAGGGAGGGATGGAGGGGTTGAAGGGAGGGCATGGGACTGGGAAAAATGAAAAGCAAGAGAGATTATATAAAGGTGCAAATTTCCAATGATGAATGTCATTATATTGTATAACTAAACTGTACCAATATAATTAATTTTTAAAATCCTTGCATTTATACTTCCACCCTTTGTCTATCCACATTATGACCATTTATTACTTCTAACTGTTCTGCAATAAGGTTGGTGAAGTGGAGGGAGGAAAATAGAAGATGATAGGATGAAGAGTATAAGGCACTAAGGGGGAGGTTTGAAGGGGAGGACAGTGAAAGATGGGGAAGAGTTTGAAGTGGAGTCTGATTCTATTGGTGTGCTTTTAGTTGAGTTGAAGGGTTAGTGTTGAAAGATTTAACAGGATATTGGTGGGGGGCAAGGATGAGATATGGGAGGAAGCAGGTTTATTTTGTGATTGAGGAAAGTTATGTGATTGTCAGGAATTTTTGATAGAGAGGACAATAGCCTAGGTTAGATATGGATGAGCCAAAAGCTTAGGATGGGGAGGATCAAAGGTTAACACTAGAAAAGACAGGAGTCACTTGAGGGAACTCTGCATAGTAAATTAAAAACTTGGGGGAAGGTGTTTATATATTTGGAAAAAGAATAAAGAAATATGGTGAGTATTGTTGTGGGGGTTTGATGAAAAAACTAGATAGGAAACTAAGATGAGGGAGAGAATGTAGACACCTATTAAATCCAAGCCAATGACAGAGAAAATATACAAAAGCATTAACCTAGTATACACACACACAAATAACAGAACATAACCTTACATTACTAAATAAACCAAGAAACAAACAAAAACTCAAACCTGTAAAATATGTAAAGTGAACACAGGTTAAATATTCCAATGAGACAGAGAATATATGATTCACATGTAGCTTCTTTGCAGGAGAGTCTGAGTGCTCACACCTTAATAACTACTCTGACCCTTTCACTGCAATACTGAAGCCAACTCAGACTCAGGACTTCTTTCCACCAGGTTGCAGATGTGCTTGCAGAGTTCAATTCAGTCCAAGTTCTTGGGTTCAGAACTCTTTCTGTCCTTCTCCCTGGATGTGATGGTAGAATTGGCAGATTCACTCACATGAAATTGTCCAATGAGTCAGGAGTATGCCTATGCAATCAAATCAGCTACAGTAGTAGCAAGCTAGTCAGTTACAGTGGTATCTATCAGGGCAAGTTGAGAAATAACACACCATGAGACCAAATTTCAGGTCTCCCTTAAGCCTAGAGAAGAAATCTATGGTTACGGTACAGGCATCATAACAACCCAAGTATTGACCCACAGCTAATATCCACTAAACCTGATAGCTATGTTTCCTCTAATAGTAAAAAAGCATTCAATGGCAATTTAATAGAATGAGTTATCTAAAGCCCAAGGGGTTGGGGAATGGATATTGCCAAAGAGTAAGAAAGAAAAGGGGAAAAAAGTATTTTTAAAGCTCTTCCACTATGTGGTATGGAAAGGAGGAAATAGAAGGGGAACAAAGGACCCTAATGGTGTTAGAAGTATGGTATATATTTAGGTAGGGATAACAGGGAAAACTGGGTTCAAAATCTGTGATGAGAAAGGGGGATGAGAAAAGATTATATGACTAATATAGATATTAGAGTAAAAGTTAAAGGGAGAGCAATGGAAAGCGGGGAGAAGACAGAAAAGAAAAATAAAAGATAAAAATAAAGAAAGAAGTCAGGCAATAAGATATTTTAAAAAGTAGAAAGAATAAGAAGGGACAAGGGAGAACTCCCTTACCCTCTGTAAACTAGCTCAGAAAAAAAGGGCAAGAAGAAAACACACATACACACACAGAGACACACACACACTCATAAAAGAAAAAAGTGGGAAATAATGGAATAAAAATGGGGGAAAGAGCAGAAGGAGGAAAACAGCAATATATATATATATATATTTTTTTTCCTATTTCTTTTCAACTGTTTTCCACACCCTAGGATTAAGGAGCAGAGATCAAGCCAAGACATATCTCTGCTCATGCTCAAAATATAAGTTGGCAGTCTGACCCCAGAACTGGTGTGTTCAAACATCCACATAGAGTGGGAACAGGACACCAATGTGATCTTTCTTCCAATCCTGTGCAACTTGGGCTGAACCAGTCTCTGACCACAGGAGCCAGATCTATTTCCACAAGTTCCAGCCCCTCAGTGGACTCCCTCCAGCATGCTCTCTGCACCAGTCATCTCCCATGGCTGGCCTTCCCTCATCCACTCTGGGAACTTGACAGTGTGGTTCATGGCTGGGAGCCAAGGGGCTGCTCTGGGACCCAGGTTCAAACACTGAGCCCTTCCCTGAAATGGCATCTCCACCAGCTCTCATTCCATGATTGTGCTGGTGGACACTGGACCAAAGACACTCACCAATTGTTGATTGTGGAAGGCCCTTCTGGAAGCAGTATCCCAAGTTTTCCTTGTAGGTTCCAACTGCCACTAACTCTTAGTCCCAATATGGTTCTCTGTGAGTGAAAAGGTTTTAGTTTCATTTTGTCTCCCCAATGGTAGCTGCCCAGCCACTCTAAGACACAGTTTGCAGAGCATCCTCTCTCTTCTCTGCAATGTGTTCTATTTCTTCTGTGTCTTTTAATCTTTTCCCCCCTCTTTTGTCAGTTTCCTCCTGATCCCTGTGTAACCTCCTCTCACTTTGATTTCTCTCCAAGCTACCATTTTCCAGACTTTAGACACTTTTTCCTGGAGAAGCTGAGTTGCTGGTACTCACTGCTCTGACATGGTGAATCTATCAATGGATTCTTCAAGACTCACCCCAAGCCTGGTTCAAGTTGAAGGAGGAAGAGTCTGACATCATCTACCCCTGGTGGTGTGTGTGGGTGGGGAGTGACAGAAGCCATGACTCTAAAGCTTTTCCTGGGGCTAGTACAGGAGAACATCCAGTTTGACCAACATTTTCTCAGACATCAGGACATGAACTTTGTTGCAACCTGTCAAGAGTGTACAGAACAGGAGTAGCTAGCATGGCTCCAAAACTTCCTGGAGATAGGTTTTATCAAATTTTTGGAAGTCCAAACAAAAGGCTCTGCTCTGGACTCATTTCTTCCCGGAAGGCTGCCTTCTATATGGGGATGCCTCCAGGCAGGTACTCCCTTCCTGGATCTCACTCACACCGTTCACTCTTGCACTTTCTCTCCCTTCACACATTAAGATGACACCAGTTGGTGGTCAGGGTAGAGAGTGATCATTGTGCACTTGTCTCCTGACTCCAAGAACTCTGTTCAAGATTATTAAGTCATCTGCAACCTTGAGCAAATTCCATTCTTCTGTACAAGTCATTTGATAGGGGTAAGGCTTCAGTTGGCCATATGCATGATTAAAGAAGTTTCCAAAATTTGTGAGGGATTGCCGTTGGGGAAAATGCATCTTGGGGGGTCAATAGCTAGAACACAGGATGAATTTACCCAAGATCATAGATGCCAATCAGAAAAGAGCCAATTAAATTTAGGAAAGTCAACTCTGTAGCAACAAAGAAGATTCTCACTCTAGCCAGACTGAGCCTTGATCCTGACCATGTAACTAAGAACTGAAAGTCACAAGCAAGCTGGTAGTTGTCTTTAGCAAAGGAGATTCATTTGTGCTCTTTCCATTCTGCCCAACCCTGAATATCCCTTTGGACCAAGTCATATCTATGACTTCCCAGTGTCTGCCTCCCAAGGTAACTTTACTTTATCCTTTAAGTGAAACCTTGTCATGGATTAGACTCAGGAAATTACACCTTCTGCTGAGCAGCTTCTGTGCTGAAAGGAAACCAGGTAATGTGATGAACTGAGGCCAAGAGTGGCATTAAGGCAGCAGGTGATGAAAGTCAAATGAATGCTGGCACCTGCTACCCAGAACAATTCCCAGTGCTGTCAAAAGAGTGTTCTACAGCAGCCCAGGAGCTGGCCAACAAAGCACACATTTTCTACACTGTGGCTTCTCTGGTTCCTGGGAGAGGGAGTTGTACGAGAGAATCAAGAGCAGCAACAGTGGCCTCTTGAGCTGGACAACCATGAATGCTGGACAATTCATGGGTTGGGCAGCCCCTGCTGGCCCACAGGCCACTCACAGTTGGGGCTGCTTCTCATGAGAGTTGCGTGGCCCCTGGTCAGTGCTGCTGCCAAAGAAATTACTAATGCCAATGGTCATTACTAATGCCAATTGGTCAATGTGCTAAGGTGGGGACTTATACCTGATGACTTTGGGGACTCTTTTCTAGTCCAGAACTTATTGGTGTAGTTTAGAATATATGAATAAATGAATGAGAGAATGAAGTCAGCGTTTTAAAGGCAGGAAGATTACAGGGCTCTTTGATAGATGAGGAAGAATAGCTGTTTCGGAGGTCTGACTGGCCCACCCCACATCCCCTCGCATAGATAAGAGAAACTCCAGATTTCGCATGGAGGATGAAGCTAAATCCATAGGGCCAAGCCAATTCTTCTAGACCCAGGGTTGAAAGGGATTTTAGCTTTGCCCCTCCTTGTCCTGTGTCTACATATTTGCTTCAGAAAGAGGCAGGAGGAGTCAGGGATCTATGATCTGGAGTCCAAGTCAGATGAGGTAAAAGAATCTTACCCAGCCCCTTCATTGTGCAGGTAAAAAACTGAAGCCAAAAACATCATGGGAGTTTTTCATTCAGTGAAGGGATTTCCAAAGAGGAAGCAGGAAATAATGAGAAGACTGGGAGGAGAATCAGAAAGCTTGTATCTGTGTGCAAGTGTGTGTGTGCATGTGTGTGTCTGTGTGTACAAGTGTGTGTGTACAAGTGTGTATGTGTGTATATACATCAATGTGCGTGTATACATCAATGTTTTGACATAATGCTAGAAAAAATTCAGCATTTAGAATCACAGGCAGGTGGGGGTAGTTAACAAAGATATTAAAAAGTCTGTAAGCACTTCCTAGTTTACTTCACTTTCTGGATCCTAGTTCTAGAAATTATTTCATAATAAAAAGTCATAAGATCCAACCCAATAAACCCAAGTCCTGTATTGATTTTCCTCCTCTTCAGCAGTACCTGTGCTTTGACTTCAGTGTGGTGAAACAGCTAAGAAAGCAGAAAACAAGAAACAACACTCTGAACTCCCCAGGTAATAAAATCATCATCAATTCATGGGGATGAATGTTTATTTTCACCAAAGAGCAAGCTGTTAGAGATCTGCTGTAGGTACTAGTCATGTAAGAGCCTGGCTGACAATTTCATCACCTAAAATTTGCAGGAAAAGATAGGAAAAAATAAACCCTCTTCTCCTCCTGTCCTTCACTTTCTAACCTACCCAGCCCTCCCCCCGATGCGTGCACTTTGTACCAACTTCATAATGCAGCTAAGACCTTTCTTTTTCAACTTCTTGCCTGTTTGTTTTGCCTCCAGACATAAGCTAAGTATACCCTTTTCCCAAAACAATTGACTATTTTACTGAAGCACCACATATGTTCAGAAAATTAACAGATTCTAGGTTGATTGTCTGCTACATAAACTATTGTCTAGTTTCTCACAAAGACCACAGCTACATAGGCTCTATTTAGCTCAAGAAATAAAACAATATCTGACCTCTGGAAACCTGTTTTTCCCCTTCTCTGTCAGTCTTCCCTAATGGCAGTCGTGGTTTTGTCTAATTTTGAATTTTGTATGCCTGAGGTCGTGGAGTATCCTTTTCTCCCAATATAATAAATAGGGGAAATGGAAAGCTTTTCCTCTAAAATCAAAAACAAGACAAAGGTGTTCACTTTCACCACTCCTGTTTAACATAGTACTCGAAATATTACCATGAGCAATTAGGAAAAGAAATAAAAGAGATATGTATAGGAAAGGAAGACTTCTACAATGAAAACTAAGTACTCTGAAAAAGTAAATAAAAAATTTTAGAGATAATAAAGTGAAAAAATAACCCCTGTTCCTGGATAGGCAGAACCAATATAATTTAAATGGCCATACTTCCAAAATTGATAGACAAATTTGATGCAATCCCTATGAAAATAGCAACAGCATTCTTCACAGAAATGGAGAAAACAATCCTAAAATTCATATGGAACCAGAAAATAGCCAGAATAACAAAAGCAATCCTGGGTAGCATGAGCAATGGAGGAGACATAACAATCATAAACCTCGAGCTTTTACAAAGGTACCATGATAAAAAAAACCCCAAAAACCAGTATGGTACCGGTGCAAAATACACATATGAGGATCAATGGAACAGAAACACCTCCAAGCATATTCAACTATGTGATCTCTAACCAAAGGACCAAAAACATACACTGGAGGAAAGATAGCTGCTGTAATAAATGGTGCTGGAAAACTGGATGCAGAAGACTAAATCTAAACCCATTTATCTAAAATTAAAATGGATTAAAAAGTTAAATTTTGAAATGGATACACTTAACCTGCTGGAAGATAAAATAGTTACAGTGGACTCTCAAGTTACAAAGCAGCCTGACATATGAACAACGTGGGTTATGACCACAATTTTAGTTTTAACTTATGACCAAAATTTTGAGTTATAACCTAAATATTGGCTGCTTGTGGTTCCAGATTGGTCTCAGCTACAGATATAACCCTTAAAGAGTTCTGGAAGTAACATCAACATCCTTTCCTGTGTGGGGTTAATTGAGAAATCCTGGGGCAATGTCTCTCTAAGGACACTGAGATCTGCCTGTATACAGGAGAGAGACTTTGAAGGCGGTGTAAAGGAGACTGAGCCTTCAATTGACCAACCTGAGTTACAACCAGCCCTTTGGAATGAATTGAGTTCACAAGTTAAGGATCCATTGTAAAACTCTTGAAGTCATAAGCATAGGAAAGGACTTTCTGAACTGAATCCCAGTTGCATGGGAAATAGTACCAAGAATCAACAAATATGGTTGTATCAATTTTAAAAATCTCTGCACAGCAAAAGAAACAATAAACAGAGTGAAAAGACACCCTACAGAAATGGGAAATATTTTCATCAGCTTTTCCTCAGACAGAAGACTAATTTATAGAATATACAAAGAACTCAAAACATTAGGTCCCCCATAATAAAATACTCAACAACTGAAATGAATAGATACCTCACAGAAGAAGAGGTACAAATGGCCAGTAAATACATGAAGAAATGCTCAACACTGCTGGTCATTAGAAAAATACAAATTAAAACAACATTGAGATTCCATCTAACCACAGTAAAAATGGCCATCATCAAAAAAATCAAATAATCACAAATGCTGGTGAGGCTTCAGGGAAAAAGGAACCCTGCTGCAATATTGGTGGGAATGTAAACTAGTGCAACCACTATGGAAATCAGTATAGAGATTCCTCAGAAAAACTAAAACTAGAAATTCAATTTGACCCAGATATTCTCCTTCTAGGTATTTTCACACAAGACTTAAAAGACATCAATTTACAATGGTACATGCATACCCATACTTATAACAGCACAATTTGTATGATAATAGCTGAATCTTGAAAGCATCCTATATGTCCATCAGCAGATAAATGAAATAAAGAAAATGTATTTACATACAGTGGAGTACTACTCTGTCATAAAGATAAACTGGAGTCATTTATAGAAAAATGGATGCACTTTGAAAACAAGGTCAAGTGAAATAAATCAGACACACAGCTTAAATATCACATGGTATCAATATATAAAAATGAGCAACATAAAAGCTAGATATTAGGAAGTAGGAAGATAGATGTTACTCAAATAGGAAGGGAATCAAGAGA
Source organism: Heterocephalus glaber (assembly GCF_053883595.1). NCBI lineage: Eukaryota > Metazoa > Chordata > Mammalia > Rodentia > Bathyergidae > Heterocephalus > Heterocephalus glaber. Next base: position 17,110,723 of record NW_028258351.1, on the reverse strand, counting down.
TAGGGAAAGGAAGGGAGGGAAAAGGGATGAAAAAAGGAATTGAGATGTGTTATGTATATGTACAAACTCCCCACCAGTAATGTAAACATTATGTACTGCAAACATTTACTAACAAAAAGTTTTTTTAAATATTCCACTCTGACTAGATCCCAATTTCTTTCCCCTTTCTATTTCAATGGAAAGTTGACCATTTGAGTTTATTCCACTTTTTGTCTATCACAAGTAAATAAGGACACTCTCATTCATGTCTTTCATAGACATAAGCAGATATTTCTGTTAACCATATATCTAAGACTAGAATTACTGGGTATTGGGTGTGCATTTTTCAACTTTGAGTAGAAACTCCTTTTCAAAGTGATTGTAACAATTCATATCCTCATGAGCAATGTGAGAGAGTTCAAGTTTCCACATCTTTGTCAGCACCAAGATTTTCTGTATTTTAGATGTTTAAGGAAATACATTGTGTTTTTAATGTGTGTTTTCCTGATTTTCAATGATTTTGAACCGATTGTAACAGATTAACACACATTTAAATATCCTTTAAAGTAAAGTGCTGTTCATATATTTTGCCTAGTTTTGATGATCTTTTTTTCTTACACATTTGTAGATGTCCTAAGTGTGAGACCAAAGTGAATTTAAGAAATGCCATCTTGGCCTGTGAGTGAACTCCCCTCATACCCCTCCCCTTACAGAGTGCTGAAATTCCCTTAAAGATATCTTTTGTAACTGCTCATTCTGCTTCTGTAAACTTGCTTCATCACTTCTCAGAAATGGGTGGTGCCAGGTGCCCCCCTGACAAGATAGCTGAGTTATGAAAAATATTTTGTAACTGGTTAAGAACATGTTGAACACCACCCCCCCCCCCCCCCGCCTTGAACTTCTCTGTTTAAACAACCTATAAAAACTGTGCTGTTCTCTGCCTCAGGGCTTCACTCCTATTAGAGGGTGGAGTCCACACACGTGAATAAACTCCTTTCAGTTTTAACTTTGTCATTTGTCCCAGTGTTTGGTGATCTACCAGCTCACTTGGCACAACATTTTTGGAGGCCCCAGAGAGATCACCATCACTTGGTGACTTCTGTCTGGTGGACGGCCCCTGTCTCAGCCCGCTGCAACCTGAGAGAGGCCCGGGGAGGACACCCTGACCATTTGATCAGGGCCCTGGGGGCTCGGGTCTTGAGCAGAGGATTCGGGTCATTCCAGCCAGCCTGAGGGGAATTTATCTGGAAAACCTCTGGAGGTCAGGTAAGAATATTATGATTTTCAGTTAGTGGATCCTAAAGAGGGTGAAAGGGAAGTCAGACATGATAGAAATTCCCCTACCCAGGGCTTCATTGTGATGGCAGGAAGGCTTCTGGTCAGATTACCCCTTTGGTGCCCAGGGATATAGTCTGTCTAAATTTCTGTGTGTCTGTTGTCTGTTTTCTGTCAGCTTGCTCTGTGTGCCTTTTGCTTTCAGTTTTGTTCTACAACGAGCCATGGGATCCAGATTGTCTAGCCCATCAACCCCCCTCCCCCAATTGTGTTTTACAACATTTCTCTCAAATTTATACTTTGCAGAAAGCAGATGAATTTGGCATCAAGTTCTCAAAAGGAAAACTCCAGATCCTGTGCCAATTAGAGTGGCTATCGTTCAGGGTCAAAGGCCAAGTGTGGGAAATTTTAACATTCAGACTACTTGACAGGTTTGGAATCAGGTTACAGGAAAGGGAGGGCCCTGACACCCTGATCAGTTCCCTTATATTGACATGTAAATGGACTTGGTAAAAGACCCCCCTTTCCTCACCTGTCTGGGAATTAGGTCATCTAGGTTTAGTAAAGATAAGGTCTTTCGTCATTTCCTCCAATGGCAGACTTCCTGACACTTGATGGATGTTTTTGACACAAGCCCCTTTCAAAACATAAGGTTTTCTAGGCTCTGCAGGACAAGGATGACTTCTGACCTCATCTGCCCCCATATCGGGCCCAGGATGAAAAACCTGAAAAAGATCCTCACTCCCCTTCTGCTTCCACTCCTACTAATCCCTCTGCCTCACCTGCACCATCTGACCCCATGTCTCCCCCTCATACCCTATTGGGACAAACGTATGAGTCACAAGGAACAACTAGTCAGGTAATGTCCCAAGTCCTTCCTTTAAAAAAGGTCAAGCCATGTGGGTGGATTCGTGTACATTCCCTTTACCACTAGTGACCTTTATAATTGAAAAAATCAAGTTGCTCCTTTTTCAGAAAAAACCCAGGCTTTAATTCATCTTCAAGAGTCTGTTTTCCATACTCATCAGCCCACCTGGGATGACTGCCAACAGCTGCTCCACACCCATTTCACTATGAAGGAGCAGGACTGGATTTTCCAAGAGGCTGTTAAGGCAGCCCTGGGACTAAACCCAGACCTCAGTCCTGGCACTCTGGCTTATCTGCAGAAAGCAGAGGCTGAGGTGCTGACCCGCCAACCAGACTGGGACCCCAACACCAATGCAGGTAGGAGAGATCTGGCCAGTTACCGCCAGCATCTTTTGCAGGGATTCTGCCAAGCAGCTAGGAAGCCGACTAATCTGACTAAGGTGAGTGAGATAAAACATGATAAGACGGAGTCCCCCGTGGCTTTCCTGGAGTGCCTTCTAGAGGCATATTGGGTCTATACACCTATTAATCCTGATGCTCCGGAAAACACAGCCGCGATAAATCTGGCCTTTGTGTCACAGTCGGCCCCAGATATTAGACAAAAAACTTCAGAGATTGGAAGGATTAGAGGGAAAGAACAGGTCCGAGCTCCTGAGTATAGCTCAAAAGGTTTTTGACAACCGGGACTCCCTGGAAGAGGAAGTCACCAAGCGGCTAGAAAAAGTTACTATTGCTGCCCTCAAAAACTATGAGACAAGTAAGCAGATCAGGAGACCTAAACTAGAGAGACCCTGCAGCCTAAGCTTGGAAGGGACCAATGTGCCTATTGCAAACAGGCTGGACATTGAAAAAATGAGTGCCCCCTCAAGAAGGAAAAAGAGGAACAGAATCAGAAAAAGACACAGGAGGTCCTGACCTTCGAAGATATGGAATAGGAAAGTCAGGGCTCATTTAAACTGAGCCCCTGTGAGCCTATGATAAAATTAAAAATTGGGGGCACACCAACCAACTTCCTGGTAGATACTGGGGTGGCCCATTCGGTATTATCGAAACCTTTGGGAAAATTGACAACATGAAAGACTTTGGTACAGGGGGCTACCAGCAAGGGCGCTCAAAGTTATAAATGGACAACTGCGAGAATGGTAGACTTGGGTCACAGGCAAGTGACCCATTCCTCTCTGGTGATTCCAGAGTGTCCATACCCCTTGCTTGGTAGGGACCTGCTAAGAAAATTGGGTGCAACAATTACCTTTACAGAGGAAAAGGCAGACCTGAAACTAGGCATCCCACAGGGGACTGTCAAAGTTATGGTGACTTGCCCATTGGCTTCTGAATACCTGATTCTCTCAGAGCCAGAGGACAAGTCAGCTGGGCTGATTGGTGATCTACAAATGGAGTTTCCACTTGTGTGGGCTGAGACTAATCCCCCTGGGTGAGCTGGCAATCAAATTCCTATAGTAGTAAATCTAAAGTCCAATGCCCAGCCTGCTTCTGTCTGACAGTATCCCATCAGAAAGGAGATAAGAAAAAAGATTCAAACACACATCAACCAACTCCTAGATGCTGGAATCTTAAAGCTGTGCCAATCGCCTTGGAACACACCACTCCTGCCTGTCCAAAAGCCCAGTACTTCCAACTACAGGCCTGTCCAAGACCTCCGAGAGCTAAACAAAAGAACTGAGACTGTACACCTCACTATGCCAAATCCCTACACCCTACTAAGCCTCCTGCCACTGCAGTGACAAGTGTACACTCTACAGGACCTCAAGAATGCCTTCTTCAGTCTGCCATTGGCTGAGGTGAGTCAGGCCCTTTCTGCTTTCAAATAAGTGGGTCCTGAAGGAGGGTACTCGGGACAGCGGACCTGGACAAGATTGCCACAAGGGTTCAAAAATGCTCCCACCCTGTTTGATGAGGCTCTGAATAAGGACTTGGCTCCATTCAGAGTGTCTCATCCTGAAGTGACCCTTCTCCTGTATGTAGATGACCTCTTAGTAGCAGCTGATGATCAGGACTCCTGTATGACAGGTACTAAGGACTTGTTGAGACTGTTACAAATATTGGGGTATCGAGTGCCAGCCAAAAAGACCCAGATCTGTACTTCCCAGGTCACTTATCTTGGGTATAAAATTGATGGAGGCACCCTATGATTGTCTCAGAGATGGAAACAAACTATATTACAGATCCCAACCCCCACCACAAAGAGACAGGTGCAGGAGTTCCTGGGAACTGCTGGCTACTGCTGATTCTGGATTATAGGGTTTGTGGAGATCACAAAGCCCCTATATGCAGCCATAGCCAGAGGAAACACACCCTTAGTATGGACAGGGACCAAACAGAGGGCGTTTGAGGCCCTGAAACAGGCCTTTGTTCAAGCACCAGCTTTGGTCCTCCCAGACATTGGGAAACCTTTCTAATTGTTTGTGGCTGAGAAAAATGGATGGCAAAAGGGGTCCTTACTCAAACCTTAGGACCCTGGAAAAGACCTGTGACATATTTGTCCAAAAGGCTTGATCCTGTGGCCACTGGCTGGCCACCCTGCCTCAGAGCCATCGCGGCAACAGTCTTCCTCATAAAGGAGGCAGACAAGCTAAGCTTGGGTCAGGGGCTCACGATCAGCACGCCACATGCAGTCTCCTCCATGCTACGAGGAGGATATGAGCATTGGACGTCAAATGCTAGACTGACTCAATATCAGGCACTCCTGATTGACCAGCCCTGGATCAAGTTCACAGAAGCCACTACCTTAAATCCCGTGACCCTGCTGCCTGTCTCAGACCTGATGACCCCACTACATGACTGCCAGGAGACTCTCCAGGACATAACCGTGACCAGACCTGATTTGTGGGATGTGCCCCTAAAAGGCCCTGAGGAGACATTCTTCATGGATGGCAACAGCTTTGTTGACCAAGGGGCCAGGTATGTGGGGGCGGCAGTGGTGGATGGTCAGGGAGTGACAAAGTGGGCTGCTGCTCTGGGGTCTGGAACTTCAGTCCAATGACCAGAGCTGATGGCTCTTACTCAGGCCTTAAACCTGGGTGAAGGGAAGGTTGTCAACATCTACACAGTCGGTATGCCTTTGCAATTGTACATGGAGAGATATATAAACAACAGGGCCTGCTCACGTCAGGAGGGAAAAACATCAAAAACAAACATGAGATCCTAGCTTTGCTAGAAGCTGTATGGAAGCCTAAATCAGTGGCTATAATATACTGCAAGGGTCATCAAAGGCCCGACACACCAGAGGCCATAGAAAATCAAAAGGCTGATCTAGCTGCTAAACTGGCTGCCAGAAAACCAGTGGGGACAGCCCCCACCCTGCCTCTTAAAGCTTTTCCTGAGCTGCCGGCAAAGCCACATTACTCATCAGAGGAAGAAAAACAAAATGCCCTGGTGGGAGCTATACAAGATAAAATCGGATGGTGGAGCCATCCCGATGGCAGAGTTTGTTTGCCTCAGGCTCTTGGCCAACAGCTATTTCAACAGATACAACAGTTTACTCACCAAGGAGAAAAGAAACTGAGACAATTGATACGTTCCAGGTTCTCAACTCCTAAGCTGGCCGCCATGTTCCAGGATGTTTGCGCTCGGTGCCAGACATGCACCCAGGTAAATGCCAAGACAACGCTTGGAGACAAGGGAACCCGGTGCCAAGGTGAGCATCCCAAGGAATTTTGGAAATTGGATTTTACTAAAGTCAAGTCCAGCCGCAGATATAGGTACCTGTTGGTTTGGGTAGATACTTACTCAGGATGGGTAAAAGCCTTCCCTACTAAAGGAGAGACAGCTACAATAGTCAACAAAAAGCTGTTACAGGAGCTCATCCCCCCATTTGACCTCCCCCATACCCTGGGGTCTAACAATGGCCCGGCCTTCATGGGCAAGGTATCCCAATTGGTGGCCAAGGTCCTTAACATTGATTGAAAATTTCATTTTGCCTATCAGCCACAAAGTTCAGGGCAAGTAAAAAAGATAAATCTTGCTTTAAAAAAGACATTAACTAAGTTTGTCTTAGAAACTAGAGGAAACTGGCCAGATCTCCTCCCACAGGCGCTCCTGCAGGTCAAGTGTACTTCCTATATAAAAAAGCTAAGTCCTTATAAAATCATGTTTGGGAGACCCCCTCCCTTACTGCACAGGGTAAATTTAAAAAATATATCAAAATGTAAAACTCATACTTTGTTAAATTCTTTAAATGCCTTCCAGGTAATCCAACAGGAGTTGTGAAATCGAGTCTGGGAGGCCAGGCCGGCCCATCAACCTGATGTTACCCATCATAAATTTCAGATTGGAGATCTGATACTGGTAAAAAGACATTCATCTAAGGCTCTGGAGCCACACTGGGAAGGACCTTTCTAGGTGATCTTCACAATGCCATCTGCCATGAAGGTCACAGGAAAGACATTGTGGATACATCACTGTCATATTAAAGCAGCTCCTAAAGACACCCCAGAGGACAAATGGAGGATCTTCAGTCAACCAGGCAACAAAAGCTAAGACTAAAAAGGGACAAATGATGTTTGCTATATTGACCCATAATTCAACATTTGTTATGATTATTATTTTTAAGTCATTATTTTCTGAAACATTGGCAATATTATCCCAAAGACGATTAGACTTTATTGGTAATGTTTGGATTCAGCTGACACAATCACTTAATCTGTCTGAGTTTTGTTTAGTCATAATTGTGGTTGTGTGTTTGTTGTTGTGTTGCTACATACTAAAGGTCATAACCAGATATGTGTCCAGACAGAGAGACAATGTAAAAATCATGTTATTAAATCAAATGTATGAGCCCATATCAGAAGATAAAAATGATCAGGCTAAATCAAGGGTTTGATTTTTGTACAAAAACCAGTGGGGAATATGAGACCAAAGTGAACCTAAGAAATGCCTTCTTGGCCTGTGAGTGAACTCCCCTCATACCCCTCCCCTTACAGAGTGCTGAAATTCCCTTAAAGATATCTTTTGTAACTGCTCATTCTGCTTCTGTAAACTTGCTTCATCACTTCTCAGAAATGGGTGGTGCCAGGTGCCCCCCTGTAACCACAAAATGTCCTAACCTGACAAGATAGCTGAGTTATGAAAAATATTTTGTAACTGGTTAAGAACATGTTGACCCCCCCCCCCCGGCCCCGAACTTCTCTGTTTAAACAACCTATAAAAACTGTGCTGTTCCCTGCCTCGGGTCTTCACACCCATTAGAGGGCGGAGTCCACACACGTGAATAAACTCCTTCCAGTTTTAACTTTGTCATTTGTCTCAGTGTTTGGTTATCTACCATCTCACTTGGCACAACACTAAGAATATTCTATATTAGTGTTTTGTCAATAATTTGAGTTTAAAACATCATTTCACATGTTGTCTTACCATTGTCTTTTACTCTTTTATTGGTGTCAGTTGATAAATACTACTGCCATTAATTTTGTTAATTTTGACCCCTGCCAGCACACAGGAGGTGAGCTGCTCCCAGCACACAAAAGGAGGCTTCCAAACCGCCATACCACCCCCACCAGCACACAGGAGGTGAGCCATGGGGGCACCAGGAGCACCCCCCACCCCATCAAAATGAGAATACATGTAAATAAGTCTCAAAATCAGACTTCCAGATCACCTACAGCAACCCCAAAAGGAAATGAGATGAAACACTCTGATACTCAACCACCTGGACTCCCTGAACTGGCAACAAAAGAGGATCTGGAAACATTGAAATCAGAAATAATTTCTCAGATAACAGCAGAGATTGTGCTCATAGTGCAGGACATGATTAATAAATCTAGAGAGGAGCTGAGGAACATGGTGGAATCCCAACATAGGAAACAAATGAAATCCATAAAACAGATGCAAATAGATATCCAGAAGATTAAAAAACTCCATTGAAAGTCTATGCAGCAGAATGAGCCAATGTGAGGACAGAATTTCAGATATAGAAGATAAGATTGCAATTAATGATGAGGAAAAGAAAAACTGCTTTAAAATTGTAAGAGAACATGAGAAATCAATCCAGCAGCTGCTAGACAATGCAAAGAAGAATAACATAAGACTGATTGGAGTCAATGAAGAAACAGGAGAGAGTGCAGATGACATAAAAAAAAAGCTGTTCACAGAAGTGATGACAGAAAACTTCCCAAGCAGGGGAAAAGAACTTGACATAAAGATAAGTGAGGCATATAGGACTCCAGCTAGCCTTGATTTAAAAAAAATCTATACACAGGCATAAAATAGTTAGGATTCCAGAAACCCAATAGAAGAATAAAATTCTACAAGCAGTGAGAGAAAAGAAACAAATCACATACAAAGGGAAGCCCATCAGAATCACAGCAGACTTCTCAATGCAAACCCTCCAGGCAAGAAGAGCTTGAAGTGATGTATTTCAAGCCCTAAAGGAAAACAGCCTCCAACCCAGATTGATGTAGCCTGCAAAGCTGTCTTTCAAAATTGATGGAGAAATGAGATACTTTCATGACAAAAAGCACCTTAGGAACTTCATGAATACCAAACCAGCACTCCAAAATATTTTAGACAATATCCTAGGAAAAGACAATGAGGATCACAACCCCAGGAAGGCCTGCCGAATGAATCTGTCTGGCTCAACAAGAAATTAAATGCAAAAGAGGAGAATCTAACAAACAGAAAAAATCATGACAATGATAAGTCAGTATGTATGTTATAACCATCAATGTTAATGGTCTCAATTCACCAACCAAAAGATTGGCAGGATGGATCAAGGAGCAAGCTCCAACCATATGCTGCATACACGAAACACATTTAATTAAAGAAACTCATAGTCTGGAAGTTAAAGGGTGGAAAACAATACTCCATGTGACAAGAACCCCCCCAAAATGCAGCTGTAGCTATCCTTTTGCAAATCAAGTGGATTTCAAATGAAAATCTGAGACACTCTGGTCCCAAGAACTTCAGTATGGAGGACATCTAGATACAAAAGACTCATGTGAATCCCTTTACACAAAATGCATTTAGTCTATCAATAAGAGTTACAAAAGTCCTAGCAGTTTCAGAATTGCTGAGACATACAAGCCAAATTCTCCTCTGAGATTTTTTTCATTAAATTCTTTTATTGGTACATTTTAGGTATACAATACATTTACATTTATCATTGGCTACTTGTAACTATGCATGATATATCTTGGTTATTTTTACACCATTCCCTGTGCTTCCTTAGCCCCATCCACCCTTCCCTTTTTACAAACACTTTATTTCCACTTTTTGCTTTTCTCATAATTTTTCCTTTCCCTTCTTACATTTCCATTTCCCCTACCCCTTTGGACCTTTTCTTCCTATTTCAAATTATCAAATATTCATTTTAATCATTTCAACCCTCATTTAAACTTTCAGTTTCTCACATGAGAGAAACTATTCTGTATTTACACATGTGTGTCCTATTTATTTCACTTAAGAGTATGGGCTCAATATGCACCCATTTAGCTATAAATATCTCTACTTTCTCATTCTTTATGGCTGAGTAGTACTCCATTTTATTAAAAAAAACACACACACATCTTCTTTATTCAATATCCAGTTGATGGGCACTTGGGCAGTTTCCAAGCTTTAGCTATTACAAACTATGCCGCTATAAACATGGGTGCACATATATTGCTGGGGTATGATTTTTTTTTTTGCTTAAATTCTTTTATTGGTATATTTTAGGTTTTAAAAATTCTTTTGGGAAGATACATAGCAGGGGAATAGCTGGGTCAAATGGGACCTCTAGTCCTAGTTCTTTGAGGTATCTCCATACTGATTTCCACAGTGGTTGCACAAGACTGCACTCCCACCAACAATGAAGAAGGGTTCCCTTTTCCCCACACCCCCACTAGCATTTGTTATTGGTTGATTTCTTGATAGCAGCCATTCTTTGTGGGGTAAGGTGTTGTTATCATCTGCATCTCTCGAATGACCAGTGATGTTGAACATTTTTTCATATCTTTATTTGCTGCTTTTACTTCTTTGTCTGAGAAAGGTCTGTTCATTTCAGATGCCCTGTTTTGAATCAGGTCTTGAAATTTGGGGGGTCTGATTTTTTTCAGTTCTTTATATATTCTAGATAGTAGTCCTTTGTCTGAGGTACAGCTGCTAAAATGTTTTTTCCAGATTGTAGGTTGTCCCTTAGTTCTGTTGGTGGTTTCTCTTGCAGTGCAGAAGCTTTTTAATAAGATGAAATACCAGTTGTTGATAATTGTGCTCATTCCCGTGCTACTGTGATTTTATTCATAAAGTCTTTTCCTATGCCAATGTCTTCAAGAGTTCTACCTAACTTATCTTCCAGCAAGTTTAGTGTTTCTGTTCTGATATTTAGATCTTTAACACACTTTGATCTTAGTTTAGTTCATGGTGATGGAAATGGGTCTAGTTTTAATCTTTGGCACTTTGAAATCCAGTTTTTCCAACATCATTTATTAAATAGGCTATCTTTCCTCCAGTGAGGGTGGTTGGCACCTTTTTCAAAGATGAGTTGGCTGAGTATATCTGGAGTTGTTTCTGCATCTTCTAATCTATTCCACTGATCCTCAGGTCTATTTCTTTGCCAGTCCGTGCTGTTTTTCTCACAGTAGCTTTGTAGTATAGTTTCAAGTTGGAGATTGTAATACCCACTGCCATGTCTCTGTTGCCTAGAATTGCTGTTGCTATTCTAGATTTCTTCTAGTTCCAAATGAATTTTTGGATTGTTTTCACTAGTTCTGTGAAATATATTGTTGGAATTTCAATTGGCACTGCATCAAATGTATAAAGCAGTTTTGGAAGTATGCCCATTTTCACTATATTGGTTCTGCCTACCCAGGAACAAGGGATGTCTTTCCATTTTCTTATTTATTTATTTATTTTTATTACTTTTTTGCATAAATTCTTTTATTGGTACATTTTAAGTTACAATATTCTTACATTTATCATTGGGTGTTTGTACCTGTACATGATGAAAAAATAAGAACCAAGATATGTCCTTCCTTTTTCTTATATCCTCTTTGATCTTTTTTCAGAGTGCTGTAGTTTTCTTTGTAGCAATATTTTGCTTCCTTTGTTTGAGTGATTCCTAAATATTTCATTTTGGGGGATGCTATTGTAAAAGGAATTGTTTCCCTAATTTCTCTCTCAGTGAGTCTGTTATCTGTGTAGAAGAAGCCTATTATTTTTTGAGTGTTGACCTTGTATCCAGCTACTCTACTGAATCTGTCAATTAAGTCTAGAAGTCTTGTGGCAGAGTTATTTGGGTCTTCTATGTAAAGTATCATATCATGTAAAGTATCATATCATCAGCAAATAATGACAGTTTAAATTCTTCCTTTCCTATCTTTATTCCTTTTATTTCTTTCTCTTTTCTAATTGATGTGGCTAATGTTTCCAGAACTATATTTAACAGCAGTGGTGATAGTTGGCATCCTTGTCTTGTTCCTGCTTTTAGCATGAAAGTTTTCAATTTTTGACCATTTAGTATGATGTTGGCTTTTGGTTTTTCATAGCCTTAATCAGGTTGAAATAAAAACCTTCTATTCCAATTTTATGTAGTGTTTTTAATCATGAATGGATGTTGGATTTTGTCAAATTCCTTTTCTCCATCCATTGAGATGATCATATGGTTTTTATCCTTGACTCTGTTAATACAATGTATTACATTTATTGATTTATGTATGTCGAACCATCCTTGCATCCCTGGGATAAATCCAACTTGGTCAGGGTGTATGATCTTCTTGATGACACTCTGTATTCTGTTTTCCAGTAACTTGTTGAGGATTTTTGCATCTATGTTCATTAGGGAGATTGGCCTGTAGTTCTCTTTTTTGGTTGTGTCTTTCCCTGGTTTTGGAATCAAAGTAACAGTTGCTTCCAGGTATGAATTTGGAAATATTGATTCTCTTTCAATTTCATTGTTGAGTATAAAGAGTAATGGCAATATTTCTTCTTTAAATGTCTTGTAGAATTCAGCAGTGAAGCCATCAGGACCTGGGCTGTTCTTTGTTGGTAAATTTTTTATTACATTTTCAATTTCACTCATTGTAATTGGGGTGTTTAGAATTTCTATATCTTCTTCATTTAATTTTGGCAATTCATATGTATCTAAGAATCTGTCCATTTTTTCTGTTTTCCATTTTATTCGAGTACAGTTCCTAAAAGTAGATATTGTAGATGATTCTCTGTATTTCTGCTGGATCTATTGTTACTTCATCTTTTTCATTCTTAATTGCATGGATTTGAGCCTTTTCTTTCCTTTTTTTGATAAGGTTGGCTAAAGTTTTATTGATTTTATTTATTCTTTCAAAAAACCAACTTGGGTTCATTGATTTTTTTGTATCATTCTCGTAGTGTCCAATGCATTGATTTCTGCTCTTATCTTTATAATTTCCTCTCTTGTGTGCACTTTGGGTTTGCTATGCTCTTCTTTTTCTAAGAGCTTCAGGTTCTACATTAGGTTATTTACCTGAGTTCTCTCTATTTTCCTAATATGGGCATTCACTGCTATGAATTTCCTGCATAGAACTGCTTTCATTGTGTCCCATAGATTCCTGTATGTTTTACTGGCATTATCATTTACTTGTAGCAACTGTCTAATTTCTTCTTTAATTTCCTCTGTGACCCATTGTTTGTTCAGTAGCATGTTATTCAATTTCCACATGTTTATAGGGGTATTGCGGTTTCTTATGCTATTGATCTCCAATTTTATTGCACTGTGGTCTGATAATATACAGGGAGTAACTTCAATTCTTTTTTTTTTCTTAAGTTCTTTTATTGGTACATTTTAGGTATACAATTCATTTACATTTATCATTGGGTGTTTGTACCTGTATATGATGTATCTTGGTTCTTATTTTTTCCCCATTACCTGTGCGACCTTCACCCCCTCCACCCTTCCCTATTTACATAGACATCATTTCCATTATTTTTTTTTCTCATAGTTTTTCCTTTCCCTTCTTTCCTTTCCCCTTCCCCTCCCTTCACCCCTTCATCTTTGGACCTTTTCTCCTCTTTCAAATTATCAATTATTCATTTTAGTCATTTTAACCCTTGTTTATTTCAATTCTTTTACATTTACTTAAACATGTTCTATGAGCTAGCATGTGGTCTATTTTGGAGAATGACCCATGTGCAGCCAAAAAGGATGTATATTCTGATTTTATGGGGTGGAACACTCTGTAAACATCTATTAAATCCATTTGTTCAATAGCTTGGTTCAGTTCTAGAATTTTGTCATTGACCTTTTGTCTAGATGATATGTTTATTTTTGATAGTGGGGTATTGAGGTCCCCCACTACAATTGTATTAGTGCTTATTTGGTTTTTCATGGCCATTAATATTTGTTTTGTATTGTTGGGGGCATTCATATTTGGTTCATATATATTTAGGATTGTCATCTCTTCCTCTTGGATTGTTCTCTTCACAAGGATGTAGTGACCATCTTTGTCTCTCTTAATTAGTTTTGGTTTGAAATCTGCTTTGTCTGCAAATAAGGTTGCTATCCCTGCTTTTTTCCAGGCTCCTATCATGTGGAGAACTGTTTTCCTTCCTTTTACTTTCAGCCTATGAATTTCTTTTTGAGTTAAGTGTGTTTCTTGGATACAGCATAATGTTGGATTCTGCTTCTTAATCCATTCTGTCAGTCTGTTTCTTTTGATTGGTGAATTGAGGCCATTAACATTGATGGCTATAATTGATAGATATTGACTCATCCTTATCATGATGTTTTACTGCTGTTGGCTCTTTTATTTCTTATTTTTCCCCCTTTCCCTTTAGTTTCTTACCTTGCATGGTGTCTTCTCTCTAGTGGGCCTCATGGAGTTGTGACCTTCGTTGTCTTTTTCTAGGATATTCTTTAGAATTGTTTGTAGTGCTGGTTTGGTATTCATGAAATTTCTCAAGTGTTCTTTGTCATGGAAGTATCTATTTTCCCCGTCGATTTGAAAGATAATTTTGCAGGATACCACAGCCTAGGTTGGAAGTTATTTTCTTTTATGGCTTGAAATACTTCACTCCAGGCTCTCCTTGACTTGAGAGTTTGTGTTGAGAAGTCTGCTGTGATTCTGATGAGCTTTCCTCTGTAGGTGAGTTGTTTCTTTTCTCTAACAGTTTATAGGATTTTGTTCTTCTGTTGGGCTTCTGGTATCTTGACTATTATATGTCTAGGTGTAGATTTTTTTTTTTATCGTGGCTAGTTGGAGTTCTATATGCCTCACTTATCTATATGTCCAATTCTCTACCTCTGTCTGGGAAGTTTTCTACTATTACTTTTGTGAATAGTTTTTTTATGTCAATTGTACTCTCTCCTGTTTTATTGTGGACTCCTATCAGTCTTATGTTATTCTTCTTTGCATCATCTAGCAGCTGCTGGATTGATTTCTCGTGGTCCCTTACTATTTTTGAGAAATCTCTGTTTTCATGGTCACTAACCACAATCCTGTCTTCTTTATCTGATATTCTATCTTCACATTTCCTTAATCTCATGTGCATACTTTCAATGGAGTTTTTAATCTCCTGGATATCTGTTTGAATCTGTTTCATGGATTCCATTTCTTTCTTATGTTGGGCAATCATGTTTTCCATTTCTTTCTTATGCTGGGCATTCATGGCTCCAGCATGTTTCTGTGCTTATCTGTTTTTTTAATCTGTTTCTGTTCTAGAGCCTCTAATCATGTCTTTCACTCTGCTCACCATCTCTGTATTTATCTGGGAGATTATTTCTGTTTTGAATTTTTCTAGCGCCTCATTCATCTGTTTTGTTACTTCCTGTGCTATCGGTTCAGGCTGTCCAGGTGGTTTATTATCATATTTTTCCACCTTATTTCCCCCAGAATTTGCCTTTGGTGGGGTGGAAGTCTGAGTGTGTGTCTTGCTTAAATGTCTTCTCATTTTTGTTTTTGGTACTGTCCTTGTTTTAATACCTGGGTTGATACTTTGAAATTGCTTATTGTAAGTATCTTTCTTGCTTGTATTTAGAACCCTTGTGGAATGCTTGCTTTTCAGAGGTGTCTTCCAAATATAGCTGGTCTTTAGGTTTTGAGTCTCTAATGACTATGACGCTATCTCATTTTAATTATACCAGGAAGGCAATCACAACACCTTAGCCCAAATGATACAATCAGCAACACCATAGCATCAAGCACAGCTTAGAAAAGGACAATTTGTGGTAGTTATTAATCTATCACCTTTAACTGTGTGAATTAAATCAAAATCAAGGACCAGCCCAACATATGTTTATAATGAATAAACTCTTCAATATAGCAACTATACCCTTTGGGATGGGGAGTTAGAAGGAGTTGGGGAGGGAGGGATAGATAGGTAGAAGGATAGCGAAAGGTTATCAGTGAGGCCAGAGGACACTGGAAGATCATGGAAACTCTAAGAAACTGTTGAAGATGAGAGGAAAAGGCAGAATGAAAGAACAAAGATGAGAACAGAACAACCTAACAGCAACAGGGAGGCTAGAAACTGTATTTACTTTCCTTTAAAACTAATGACAATTGAGAGAAGGAAAAAGAGAAGAAAAGAAAAATAAAGAAGAAATCCAAATTAGGTCCATAACAGGAACAAAAAGGGAGATGAAGAATAATTTGGGACAGTGAAAGAATGTGTGTGTGAGAGAGAGAGAGAGAGAGAAGAGAAAACTTAAAATTTGGAAAGAGTAGAAAAAAATAAAAATTAAAAATAAGAGAAAAAAATTTTTGCAAATAACAAATAAAAAATAAAAATGTAGGGCATCCTTCAGAGTATGTCTCTGCCGTCACAATAGACAACATGGGCAGCCATGTGCAAGTCAATGAGTCTCAGCAATCCAGTAGCAGACCTGTGAATTTCAGGCAGATTTCTGCCTGCTAGTTCCAAGTTGAACTCCCTGTCCTCCTGCAGGGTTGAACTCTGCAAGTTTCTACTGCAGGTTCCAGCTGCCTTTCCTCTGAAGATAGTCCAAGTTCTGATGGGAGGTGATGCTCCCTCCAACTTACCAAGTACAGTGGTCTGGTTTGCCTTTGTTGCAGAGATTCTCTTCACTTTTCCAGTGGGCTTCAGTTTTCATTGAGGAGCCTGAGAGAGGCCCTCTTTCTGTTGCTCACTTCTGCTCTATCTTCTGGAGCTCAGGACAATGGCCTTTATGACCCCCTGTGCCTCTGTAGTGTGAAACCAGGTAGTAGCACAGCCAGGAGGCCAGAGGTGGTGGTCCTCACTGAGCACTGGCTGGTTGCTCTGGGCGGGGTGCTGGGGGTCTCCTCTGAGATTTAAGGCAGACTCTTAGCTGCAAGCTCCTTATATAAATGAAAGGAAAATTAAACACTTCCAACATACAATAGCACAAGGTAAACATTTCCATTTCAAAAGATACAAATAGGGCCATAGAAAGGAATGGGACCAAAACAAGTCCAAATTCCAGCAGGGTAAGCATTAAGCCTTATAGTTTCATATCCAGCATCTGGGGCAATCTGTGGCAAGATGTAAACTCCAGAGGACTTGGGTGGCTCCACTCCATGGCACCGTCAGTAGTGGCAGCTCTCTTGGCTTTTCTCTTGGGCTGGATTTGCTCACTCCTTGGAGCCTCCCTCTGTCAATCCATGTTCCTAGCTTCTCCAACCTTCTAGGGTCTCTACTGCATCTTTGGCTTCACACTCATAGCTTCACACACTTACCTCTCAGGAGCACACTGCCTGGACTCCCAGGCTTTCTTCTGAAATCTGAGTGGAAGCCTTCCTGATCCCATAACTCTTACATACTGTAACAGGGTAAATGACTGCAGGATGGACTCAAGAAGTCCCTGAGACCCCCACTGTTGAACAATACCAGTTTTGTGCACACACACACACACACGCACACACACAAAACACACACGATATCATTTCATGGATTCTTTATTTTCTCATCCTTGTACCAACACCGTACTCTCTTAATTATTGTAGCTTTATTTTTAAAATCTTGATATTGGATAAAAACAGTACTTTAGATTTTCTCAACTCTTTTCACTTTATATCAATTTTAAAATTATCAATTTCTACATACTATAGCACCTTCTGGGATTTTTGTTGGTATTACAGCAAATGTATGATCAATGATGGCAAAACTTTTAGAGATTGAGTGCCCAAACTACAACTCAAACCCCACTTATTTATTGCAAAGTGCCAAAACTTCAATTAAACCTGAATAATGAGGTTTTAGTTTAGATAAAACAACTCACACACTTGGCTCCCACACCAACAGAGAGGATTCTGCATGCCCTTTGGGCACACCTGCCATAGATTTGCCACCACTGGTATAGATCGTTTTTAAGAGAATTATATTATTGTGTCTTCTAGTCCATAAAGACAGCATACCCCCACATTTATTTAGGTCTTTTAAATTTACCTCTATAATGTTTTATAGTTTTCCAAGTACAGTGATATATTAAATTTTTTCTGTTATGCCATATGAAAATACATATCTATAGGTAGATAGATAGATAGGGCTAAATTCATATGTTTACTCTAAAGATTTATCTATAGATGCTTTTGGATTTTCTATGTATTGGTGAAAAATGACAACTTAATATTTTTCCTTCTAGCCCCATACATGTAAAAAAAAATCTTTCCTCTTTGCCGTGGCTAGAAACTCTAATACAATAAAGAACGTAATTTTTCATGGCAAACCATTCACAAATTCTAGAGAAAAGTTCTAATATTTTTCTATTAAGTATATTTGCTGTAGGTGTATCAGGATAAGGAATCTTTTTCAGGGCTTAATTTTCTGTAATTTTTAATCAAGTAGATATTCACTTTTATTATATGCATTTCTGTATTTATTGAAATAATTATATAACTTTGCTCCTGTGTTCTGCTAATGTAGCAATTTGATGAAGGATTCAATCATTTAAAGCTTTGTCTGTTTCTGGTTAATCATTATACCTTCAGTGTGGCCCTGCAGAGTCTCCAAATAAAAGCCTGGGATACTTATGAGCACCCTACAATCTCTGGCATAACTTGAATTTCAATTTTTGTCCTCCAAGCTAAATGAAATCACTGAAAGTTATCAACGAAACATTTGTGATTTTAGACGATGCTTTGATGAGTTTTCTTTTGCCTTTATCTTTTTGCCCATGAGATTTATCTCCTTAGGATAAACTCCCAAATGTAAGATTACTGATTGACAGTATTGCACTGGAAAGTCACAATTTTCTTTTAGCAATAGTTTACAGAACTCTTTGATGGTTCACATGCAAAATTCCTACAAGCTCCATCAAGAAGATCCCTGACAATCCAGCAACCAGGGCTTCAGAGGCAGATTTCAGGCCTTATAGGGAAGTGTGAGCCATGGTGCTGAACAGGCCAGTAGCTAGGGTCAGCATAGCACAGGGTCAAGCAACACTGTGATGCAGACCGCCCCTCCTTCCTTCCATCAGAAGCTAAAGAAGTCTAGAAAAAAATACCAAATTCATCCAGTTATCACATTCAGTTTGGTGTTTCTGACAAGGCCATTTTTCCTAACTTCATCAGCTCTTTCACTGTTTAGATGACTGCCTAGACATAAACATTTAAACTGGTGTTCATGAATAATTTAAAAGGAAAATCTGGAATGGTGAGCAGTACTCAGCTCCTCATCAGCTTTCCAAATTATGGTCACTTTTTTCTTCTGCCCTCCTCCAAACTGGAGAGGTCATCTGCATTTGGACTGTAGCCTCAGGAAATAATGAGAATCTGAAATTCTCCATGATTTATGAAGTCAAAATGGAACAGCAGCTGGCATTTCATCCTGATGACCATTCATTAGAACCCTTGAGAGTATAGGCTTCATTGGATGAGAGCTCAGTGAATCATGTGGGGGGTCTCCTACCCTCATGCTGACCTAGTATTTGTTGATGGAAAGTTCTCTGGCCAAAGGGTTGGGAAACAGGGCTAGCATATACATAGCTCCAATGTATCATTCATAGATATAATACAATAAATTCTGCAGCTTAATAGAAGCCTGAATTTGAGTCCCCAACTAAGCTGCGGAGAATAATTTGTGTTTTGCTAAGCATGAAAAGAGTAATTACATCAGTGGATTGGAAATTATTGAAGGAGCAGGCAGGATCTCAACCTAAGCTAGGCACAGTTTTAGGAATGGGGTAGGGACTGGGGAAGTGTTCGGTGTCACTGGAGGGGATAATTTAAGCTTACTCATTTTGATATTGATTCTGGACAAGTTGGTGATCAATTTGGTTGCCAAAGATGGTCCAGCTAAGGTGAGAGAATGGTTTTGTAGCATTTAGGTAGTAGTCAGGCAGGAGCTGGGTGAGGATATGAATAGGACTCCAGCCATAGACTCCAGTCTCCAGAAGAAACCACTGACAGAGCCAACACCTGAAGCCTTGTGTTGACTTCAAGCAGCATGTAGGCAGACTCCACTGGGCTATGTGGTAAGACGGTATTCTCAAGATCCAAAGCATCAGCTCCAGGGCCCCAGTCATTCCTTGAGCTCCTGGCTAGGACCCATCCCAGGGCCAGAGAAGAGATGAGCCTGTGTATGGCAGAGGAGTGGCTTCAGCAGTATGGGAGCAGGCAGATCGCTCCTAGGTAAGGCTGCCCACCTTCATAAAGGTCCTGAGATCCAATTCTAGAGGCCATGTTAGGTGTTCAGATATTCATGAGGGTGGGGAGAAGCCCTTGCTCAGGTAGACTTCTTGAGTTCTGCCTGAAAAGGGGGAAATATGGTCTTGGGATATCTCTGGTCTGGGAGTCACACTAATTAGGTTTGAATAACAGGCTCAGATCTGTTCAGCGAAAATGTACTGAATGCCTACCATTAACCAGAAGGGGGAAACAACAATGAATATGAAAAGACAAAAGAGGCATGTGCCATAAAGTGTGAGCATGTTGAAGAAGTGGGAATAAGCTTCTACAGGGAAAGAGATATGCTGTGTGTGTGTGTCTGGGGAGAAGAAAGAATTAGGGATGGGTGGGAGTACCAGGTAGCAATAAACATAAGGAGCAGGTTCTAGAAGTCAGAGAGTAGCTCACAAGTGAAAAAGAAAGTTCTGTGTAACCTGTATAACTGGAAAGAAGAGAGAGTTAGAGGCCTAGTGAAGTGAGCTGAGGCTGGAGAGCTGGGCAAGAGCTGTGTCCCAGTGTCTTTAGGGGATCTGTGATATATTCTGGACTTGATCAACTGGGCCATGGGATATTATGGTAGGACAGTCCCATGACCAGACTGGTTTTAGAATCTTGCTAATTAAAGTGTATTCTAAGGATTGGCCATCACCTGGGGCCTGTTGAAATACAGAACTTCCAACTTCAACCTACTCCTACTGAATCAGAACCTGCATTTCTAACAGGATATTGTTAGGACCCTTCCAGGCTAAAGAAGCCTGCTGTACCAGGTTCCTCTGGATTGTTCTCAGAGATTGAATGAGAGCGAGCCACAGGTGCATACAATGGTGCAGTGAGGCAGCTGCTCTCTGATTCAGGGAGCAAACATCAGAATACACACCACCTGTGGCAGGAGGGATGTAGAAAGGTCCACCTAGGGTGGGTCTAAGCACATCACTACCCTGCTTGTACCTTCCCCCACTCCTACCTTCTAAACACTCCATCTCTTTAAATGGGGTCCAATCTCTCTTAGGCTCAGAACATTTTCCCCAGCAGCATCCTGTACTGCCTCACAGTTTGTCCCCCTTCCTAAGCCCTCTGCTACTGTAGCTCAGTCTTCTCTCCCATTACCCCAGACTGTGACAGCTATGTTTCATTTGGTTACTGCTGCCTGAGTAGCCCATCAAAGCATGACATTGATCCCTGAGCTCATGGTCCCTGATGCTTCTCACCATCAGGACCAAATCTATGCTTCTGCCCCTACCCTTGACCTTCAGAGGTTTTCATGATTGAACCCATCTTTCTGATACAGCCACACATGACACTGCACCAGAATAGGCCCTGTTCTCCACCCCATCAGAAGCTCTCTAGTTCACAAATATTCTCACCTCACGCCAACCTTGCAAAATCATAACCATCTTCCTAGGTCTGTTCTGACACCCTAATCTTGCTGTCCCCATGTCATTAAGCAGTATCTCATGGTATTTCTTTTTACTCACAAAAAAATAGCATTTGTTGTTTCATTTTCTGGTTATCAAAATGAGTATATTACCAATTTTAGAAAGATGTTAAGGGCCGGGATTGAGCTCAGTGGTTTCGCCACCTGCTGTGCAAGTGCAAGGACATGAGTTTGATACCCAGTACCAAAAAAAAAGGAAGATGTTGAATAAGAAATTCAGTTAAGTTCTCCTGAATGGAGTTGTGGAAATAGCTTATTGTGCAGAGCACGTGCTTAGCATGCATGAGGCTCTGCGTTCCACTGCATCACCAAACCACACCAAACAAAAACTCTCTGGAAACCTCATAACTCAAAGAGAATCATGGCTCAAATTGGGTGTAACTACTTCTCAATGACATGCTGTAATACACTGCTGAGAGCCCACATGCTAGGTTGGCAGCCTCCAGCTGGATCTTGGGAAAATCAGGCTCCAGATGGGACTTACAAAGTCACTGTTCTGTGGTCTCTGTAGGCATAATGGTTGCCACATCACCTGCTCTTAAAAAGCCTCCAAATTGCTATGAGGAGGAGGATGGGACTCAGGGCTCTGGCGAAGGCCACTCAATCTAACCAGAGCAAAGAATATGGGTTGTTAATGGCTGGAGAGTTGGATAGGATGGAGAAGGTGAACAAGATTTGGAGAGAGAGAGAGAGAGAGAGAGAGAGAGATTGAGTCACTGATTTTTCCAGCTCTATGACTCGAGGTACAGACATCTCCACTGTAGGCTTACTGCTCTCAGCTCCCTGGGCCAACCCTACCGGCAAGTCAGCATTCATGCAATTTCATGTGGGAACTATTCCTCATGCTCAGCTCTATGCCTGGAGATGCTGGGAACCCAGAGCAACCAGATAAACCTGCCCTCAAAGAGCCCAGTAGGTTTGGAGCAACCATCTCACCAGACTTAGCCTTCTGCAAACCCAAGACATCTTACCCTTTGATTGTTGTTTGGTTGGTTGAGACTGGGTCTCACTACATAGTCCGGGCTCTTGCCTTGAACTCACTATGTAGACCAGGCTGGCTTCAAACTCATAATGATGATCCTGCCTCAGCTTCTTGAGTACTGCATGTACTACCATGCCCACCTCCCTCTCTTGAAGGTGAACACTGGACAACCCCATGTGCAAGCAGCCACTGCCTTCTCTTGGGTTGCACTGTGTGCATTTATTTTCCAAATTTCTTCACAAGACCCCCTGCCTGAGTAGATTCTTACTCTTAGCTCTGTCCACTTGGATGGAGCTGCCAATCCTTCTTGGGGACACTCTGAGTAGCTGACAAGCCTTCATGGAAACCTTTGGCTATGATGAAGATGCAGAGGAGACAAGTTTCCCTTCTTCCCTCCATCTTTCCCCCTCTGTCAGCGCCAGAAACAGATTTCTTTTGACATTTCCCAGGTTCTTTAAGGGATTGTGACAGAGAAGTTAGACCTATGAAAGCAAGGCTACACAATATAGCAAATGCTAAAAAGAGAACTGTTGGAGTTTAGGGAATAGACTTAACCTCAAGAAGACAGAGAAAGTCTTTATAGATCAGGTAATGTTTAAGTTGGGTTTTGAAGGAAGAGAGGTTTTCCAACTGAAAAATAAGAGAAGGACATGTTCAGATGTGTATTTCAGAAAGATCCTCATGCCAGTTGACAAGGATGCCTGGGAAGGAGATGTGGGGAATCAGGGAGATTATAAGGTGGCTGATATGATAGTGCAGGTTACAGATGAATTGAGGCCTGACAGAGAATAGGGTGTGAAAGAGGCAGTGGAAACCAGTTTGGCAAAGGTTGGGCAAATGCCAACTTGAACACAGTGCAAGCTGCTAGAACCTGGAGCAGAGCCAGAAGGCCTGTGGCCATCACTATGAACCCCCAGTGTGGCCAGATAGGGTGTCCAGGCATTTGAAGGAACCTCAGCCAGTGGGAGGGCACTTTGCAAGTGATATTGAGAGACTAAGTGTATCCTTTATTAAAAGAAATGGTGACACCTCTGCCTGCTTGCTGTGAGTTTGTTTGTCTGAATCTCCTCTCTTCCCCAAAATGGGACATAACACAGAAATGCAATTATTTTTAAAATCCTAAATTGGCTTCTTTTCTCTAGCAAAATGGCCCTTGATTCAATTAATTCCAATCCAGGAGAAGCAGTTACACATCTGATTGGAAGAACATTTGAGGGAGAGATGGCTGCTCATCTGGATTCTTTACTATTATCTAATTAAAGTGACATCTATCAAGTGCCCACCACAAGCATAATTTGGGACATGGAGCTACAGACCCTTGGGTGTGGGAGACCCCCATGTGCCCTACAAGAGCTCCAAATCTAGAAGGGAGACAGGAATGAACTACAGGCTAAAGCGCAGCTCTGGTACTGGGAGGACTAAGCAAAGGCCTGGGTACCTAGAGGGAGGGCTCTGGAAGGGATAGCTTCTTGGAGAGCAAGGCCTTGAAGGAAGGCCAGGAACAGGTGGGGTAGTCTGTGGAGGGAGACCTTGCAGGCAGAACAGCTTGATCGAAGGCCTGGGGATATGAAAAAAGAAAGTCTGTTCAGGGAAGCATTGATGTTGCATGGTGTCATCCACATTGTCCAATTTATAGTTTTCATCAGCCTATGCTCATTTAATCCATGCAATGGTATCATTTTACAGTTGAGGAAAGTAGGACTTAGAGAGGAGACTGGTCAAAACAGCAGCTGCCATTTGTCCACCTCTAAGTACCTCATATATTCTATTAAGCACCTTGGATATGGTATCTCATATAAACCAATTGCACCGGAAACATTGTGAATTGGACATTTTTATCCTCATCTTGTGATGAGGAAACTGGGGCTCAGACAGGTGAGTCAGTAGCAGAACCACAGTACTGACTCAGATCATCTGGCTCTTTTCAATTTCCCATGTTAGAAACATTGAGGCAGGGAGCTTGTCAAAGCCAAATGATGAGTGATTTCCGATGTCACTGAGGGGTTAAGGATTTGTCCTGGAGGTGACAAAGGGCCCTTGTGGGTTTATAAGTGGCATGAATTATAGTCAGAGCTGCCTTGACCACTGTGTGGCTTCCAGACCAATGGCCTGCTTTGAAGGAACATGGCTGTCAGTGTACCGACCCCTGTCTGCATCCTAACATCTTACACGGGATGGGCCCAGGGCATCTGGCAACATCTCTTCTTTCCTGAATTCATCTCCAGCATTGATACTCCTTACCCCCATTATTCCCAGATGATTCTCCTTTAGAAATATCAAACACCAGGGTTAAAATTCTGGACCACAAACCTGTTTCTCCCACTTTTTACCAAACCTTCCCTCCTTCTCCCTATCAGCCCCAAGTGACTGATGGAATAAAATAAAATATCCCTATTCTCATGCCTTTTAGTGATGAACACAAACGATTCACAAGATCAAACATCTACAAGGCTAAATATCGGTATTTAATAGTGCTAAAAGGAAAAGTCAATCAGGGAGGTAGGATATGAAATGCTATGGAGGGGGAAGATTGCAAGTTTAGAGAGAGGAGGCCTGGGAGAGGAGACTTGAGTAGATGGCTGCATGAAGGAAGAGAAAAGATGGCCCCTTCGGATGCCAGGCAATAACTGAGGGGACTTGAGGGGGAACATGCTGGAGTTGACAGGAAGAGCTGAGGGCAGAGTAACCAGAGAGGAGGGAGACGTTAGAGACACAAAGAGGAGCAGGTGCTATGGTTCCTGTATGTCATTGTAAGGCGTGCTTTTGACTTACTCTGATGGGAGTCACTGGAGGGTTTTGAGCAGAGGAGTGATATAAATGAATTTAATTTTAAAAAGAGTCACTGTGGCTGCTGTGGAAAATAGCCTTGTGGACAAAGACAAGTTCAGAAGGTATTGCAGTAATCTACTGCCAAGGTCATGGTGGCATAGCTTGGACCAGGTGTGGAGGTAGAGTGGGTGGTGAGAAATGTTCAGAGTCTAGACACATTTTGAAAGTAGAGTTGAATGGACTTACTGTTGGTGTGGATATAAGAAGGGGGGGCGGGGAGGTCAAGGACAATGCCAAAATACTTGGTCAGAGTAACTGCAATATGGAGCTGCTATTAACTGAAACCAGAATGGCTGCAGCAGGAACCAGCTTGGAGGCACAGCTTACTTGGCACATAACTAAATGTAAAATGATTAGTCTTACTGGCTGCCCCTCCCCATCTCTATTACTTCTGTTACCTAGGCCAACACTCTCAGATTACACAGTCTACCAAAACCTCCCAACACTCTGCTTCCTCTGCATACGATGACCTTCCCATTCCACTCTTCCTCCAGCATCCTGCTCACAGGTCATGTGCTTGGTGAGATAGTCAATGGATCCCCCCAACCCCCAACTATACCAACCAGGTAAATAGATTACTCTGACAACCCTCTTTTCTCATTCTTAACAGCTCTATCTCATTGATTTATAAGTTATCTCTCAAGACTCTGAGCTCCTGGAGGGAGTCGTGCCTGATTTATCTCCTGCACTAGAGCTGCTAAGTATGGTATAGAGATTAAGAATAAGAGCTGCAGAGATAAACATGCCTAGGTTGGAACTCCTGATTTACTTAGTAGCTGTGGCAGTTAGGCCATTTGTTCAACTTCTTTCAGCCTCAGTTTCCTCATTTGTGAAATAGGAATTGTCAATTGGTTTTGTGCTGCTGTGACAGAATACCTGAGTCTAGGTAATGTATGAAGAACAGAAATTTATTTTCTCGAAGTTCTGGAAGCTGAGAAATTCAAGATCAAGGCCTGGCATCTGATGTGGGCCTTCTGACTATGTTCTCACCTGGTGGGAGGCAGAAGGGCAAGAGAGAGCAGACCTGCTATCACAGCCCTTTTTAGGATGACATTTATCCATTAATGAGGGCAGAGTCTCATGACCTAGCCGCTTCTCAAAAGTCCCCACCTTACAACACTGTTGCTGCTACACAGGGCCCACAGTGTCAAAGGCCTGGTCACTTGGTGTTATTGGGAGGTTGTGGAACTTTAAGAAGTAGGGCCTAGTGGAAAGAGTTAGGGGGCACAACCTTGAAGGGGAAGTGAGACTCTAGCCCCTCTCTCCTTCCGCTTCTGAGCTATCATGAGAGGAGCAGCTCTGCTCCACCATATGCCCCCCTGCCATACTGTGCTGCCTCACCACAAATCCCAAAACAACAGAGCTAGCTGACTATGGGCTGAAACCTCTGACTCCATGAGCCAAAATAAACCTTCTTTTAAGTTAATTTTTCTCCAGTATTTTGTCAAGTCATGGAAAAATAAGACAGTTGCATTGGGAATTAAGTTTTCAACACATGAGCTTTGGGGAGGGACATTCAGATCATAACCATATCATAATAAACTTTGTCAAGAGAAAATGATGTGGCCAGAGCTGAGGCAGGAAATGGGCAGATGGCAAGAGGAACTGTTCTTAAGGTAGAATTAGCAGGACTCGGTGACACTGGTCACAGGTGGTGAGAAAGGCAGGAATCTTAAATGATAAAGTTGAGTTTTTTTCTGTGACAATTTTAAAATGTTAAACAGCTATGCTTTCTCCCTTGGTCAAAGTCACTTGGTGCTGAGGTTTCCCTGCTGTGACTCCAGGAGGCCTGACCTTTCAGCAGTATTTGCAGTATTGACTGGCTAAGTTTAGACCCTTGCCACAGCAGGGTGATAGGCGGAAAGGCCACCATGCCCACCAAGAGTCACTCATGGATGAAGCAGCCGTGTGCTAAGTGCTGACTTTGGGTAACAAAGGCTCGTGTAAAAATAGCCTGCTCTTGTCAGGTTACCAGGGAGAAGATGCCCCTTAAAGGGCGATGGCCTTTAGGTTTCTGGTCAGGGCTTTCTTCTGGCTGGACATTGGCCCTCAAAGGGACCTCACCCACTCTCGTTTTCCTCACCTCCCTATTCCTATGCTCCGGCCTTGGCCTCAGCTGCCCCTTCCCCAAAGCTCTTTTAAGACTAGGCTCAAGGCTTGACAGAGGTTTCCAAAATAAGAGAGAGATAGAGGTGGGCCCGCAGTGCCCCAGGGTGGCATCTGAGGGGTCACCAGGCAAGGCCAAGGTGGAGTGAACATGGGAGCTGCTGGTCTGAGGAGGAGGAGAAAAGGGGTAACTCCCTAAATAGCTGTGTGGAGCCCCACAGCCCTTCCTCCCATTGAGGGCCTGTGTGCCTGCAGGTTGCTAGAAGGTATCCAGCAACAACCTGTGGAGTGTGAACAGCCCCTCAGCATGCTCTGGGGTTTGGGTCCCCAGAACACAGAGCAGCTTCCACCTGAGCTCAGACTCCTTCGTTCCTCTCCTCAACTGTCCAAAGACTCATTCACCCTAAAGCAGTTGAGAGACAAATGTGCAGACTCTAAACTTAATAAGGTGGAGGACCAGCCTGGTCATGCTTCTGAGAAGAGGTTACTTCACGGAGAGACCTTAACATTTTAATTCTCCCTTGAAAAGACGGAGTCAGATAACTCCAGCTCCAATTCTTTGGCATTGGCATTTACTTTCCATCTTTCACTATCTCTTGTAGGAGGAGGCTTTGAATCAGAACTCTAAACCCTGCAGATTTTTAAGGCAAGGCCTGAAGAAGCTGACCTGAGCTAGGCAGCATTTTCAGGAAGTGATTCTGTTGGCAGGCCAAGCGAGCTGTTGGTGGCCTTCTCATTAATAACCACCCGACCTTAACAACATTCCCATGCACTTAGGAGCACTTTGTAGCTTATAATGAACTTCCATAATCATTCCTTCACTGGAAACTTGCAAGAGACACAGCAAGAAATTAATTAGTTAATCTGAGCATTCATTCAGTTACAGAGCACTTATTAGATACAAAACAAGGCACTGGGCTGCTAGCTTAGTATCATTAGCCCCTGTACAGGCAGGAAACTGGGGCCCTAAGAGGTGCAGGTCTCACTGCAGTCCCACGCTAGAAAGTCTGGAATAGCTTGAACTGCTCATCCATTTATCCAGGGGCTCAGCTGCAAAGCTCAATCTGGTAGGTCTCTGCCCTGGTCAGGGGAGACTACAGTCTCCTGCTCCCCCTGAGCTACAACGGTGTAGTAGGTTAGAGGTGACCTGGAGAATAAAATTGGTCATCTAAAGGAAGAGGACCATGAATGTCCCAATTATATTTGCTTCCCCATTTATATTCTCCAATTCAATTCATTATAGGAATCTCAGGGCTCCACACTTGTTGTTCTCAGCCAACGAGCCACCCAGCAAAAGTATGATCTTACACATCAGCAGCAGAGAGGATTTGAAGTCAGGGTAAATAGAGACAGTGTGTACGGGCAAAGTGTTGCCCTAGGAATAGATTCTAGACTCTTCCCTATGGACTTTCATTCCTGATTTGAGGGAAGGTCTCTGCTACAAAAACATTAAGCTCCAAGATATAATAAAACCACACTTAAAAATTCTGTGAAATTTGAGCCTCTGAAAGCTGAAGGAAAAGAGAACTTTCTGATAAAGTAACAGTAATCCTGCTCAGAAGGCAGTTGCCATGGTTACTCCCCAAAGTCTCTGGGGCTGTTCTTCATTTGTCAAGAGATGGTAGATGTTTTCCCAGGGTGAGTCAAATGGACCAAGATGGCCTGCAGGTTTGATGGGCCCGGGGTCCCAGGTCAAACACTCCCATTGCAGTGGCAGTCACTGTCCAAAGGATCAGCCGCCCCAGGTAGGGTCTAACACTATAGGGAAGACTTTCTGTGCTTATTACTTGAAGAAGCAGGGCAAATTGAGGCCATGTGACAACAGTAATCACTCAGAGACTGACATAATGGCATTCACAAACAACTCTACTTACAGTGTGCTGGGCAGGCACTGTGCATACAAATGCTTTATGTGCCTTATTTCAGTGCACCCTCACAACAGCTTCATGAAGGAGCTATTTTTCCCAAGTCACACAGAAAGGAACTGAAGCTCTCAGGAAGCTAGGAGACTTGGAACTCAGAACTCACAGAAAATAATGGGGCTGGAATTCCAACCCAGATCATTTGAAATCCAAAATCCAGTGTGAGAGGCTTGGACCCATTTTTCAACTGTAAGGGATAGACTTTGAAGGCAGACCTTCCTCTACCTCCCCTCTCCTCAGTAGCACCTAACTAACCCTTCTCTTAAGGAAATATTGAGCATTATTTTCTAGTCATTGACATTTCCCTGCCTTAGCTGGCCCACATGGGAGCTTCAAGATGCTTTGCCAAATGCCCAGCTAGGCATAAGTGTTCTATGCCCAATATTCTCAATCAATAAGGCTCCTGATCTCTCCAATTTCCTACAGAGAGGGGATGTGAGCCCGGGCTACTGTTGGTGCTCCTGTCTCACAGACCACCAGGTGTGCAGGTGGGTTGGTGGCCAAGGCTGGACACGTGGGTACTCTGCCCACTGTGCTTTGCACTCCATCATGCTGAGCCTTAGCATTCCCCACATATTCTCCTAAGGGCCGGGGTCATGTCTTTTCCACTTTGGTCCTCCACAGCCTTACACATTAATGCTTTCCAAGATTCCATTCCTTCTTCAAATATGAATCAAGTAAGTTCCTGATGTGTGCTAGGCTCTGTGACAGCCCTAGGAACACCAAGGAAAAAATACCATCTCTGACTTCAGTGTTCTCACAGTCTGGATGGGGAAATGTACAGGGAATTATAAGGCCCCCATGGTATCTCTTATGATATAGGGAGTCACTGGAAGCCAAGGGACCCAAAATCTATTTACTAGTTTTACCTGCAAGGCAAGAAAGAGTGTAGCCTTTGAGTGTGGGTAAAGGAATATGCAGGCAAGAAATAGCGAAGGAAAACTGAAGCTTCTGTCTTCAGAAGAACATGCTTACAAGGTTGGCCTTTGGCCTGAGGCAGGGAACATGGCTTTGGAAACCCTTCCTAACTGATAAAGTTTGTTGTGCCTAGACTGTGCCTGACAGCACACTTGTTTCCCTCATGGGAGCCTGTGATTTGGATAGTTTCTAGGCAAATTGTATCTATATGCCTCCAGTAAAAAAATTCTTAAGCTCAGATGTCAAACAGGCTTCCCTGGGCAGAAGCTTTGCCCAGGGCTATATCTGCATAGTCACTCTCAGAGAAAGGAGCATGCTCAATCTGCCCATCCCTCAGTGTACCATGGGAGAAAGGAAGTAGAAAGTCTATGGATGGATTTCTGCAGAGTTCATCTTCCTTACAGGTAAACTTCTGCCATGAGGACAACTACATGCTGAGACCCGTGAGTCCCTCTAGTGAATCAGTGAGCATGGGGGTGGCATTGAGGACCTCGAAAACAGGAAAAATGAGTGAAATTATAATGGGAGGAGCAGGAAGAGAAGGTGTGCCAGGTCCCGGGAACATCTTATGCAAACTCATTGAATTATGAAAGGGTATGGCTTAGTCAGGGAGCAATGTGACTAAGGAAATTAAAGGTAGATATTGATGGACCTGAAAAAGTTCAGAGGAATCATCCTGTAAAGGACCGGCATGCAAGGCAAGATGTCTGGATTTTCTCTTAAGAGCAACAGGAAACACTGGGTGTGCTTTAAAAATAGTCAAGGATATGTCTGTTCCAAAGATCACTCTGGTGGTCATTGTGTAGGGCTGACAATGGAGACACAAATAGGAGACCAGGAGGCCGTGGAGGATGCGCAGCAGCAATGCAGCGGTATCCTGTGTGAGCCAGGTCTCCTGACAGCCTCCTCATCCTCCTGTCTTCAGCCTTTGAACTGTAAACTCTGTACATTTGCTCAGTCCATTCTGATGGAGCAAGCTGGGCACACTGTTCCTCCTGTCCCCAGGCCCTGAAGGGAACTAGTCCAGCCTAATTGTGTTTTTATCCCCCATTGAGTGGTTCCCACAATGATTTTATATGTGGTCTAGGCCAGTGATTCTCATCTGGGGGAGATTTTGCCCATGCTAAAAAGATATTTGGTTATATTTGGAAACATTTTAGTTGTGACAACTAAGAGAATGATACTGTTGGCATCTAGTGGGTGGAGGCCAGAGATGCTGCTAAATATCCTCCAGTGCACATCAATGTCAGTAGTGCCGATGCTGGGCTGTCCTGTGTTAGCTCAGCACTGTGCAACAGGATTTTTGCAGTGATGGAAATGTTCCACTATTCTGCACTGTCTAATGTAACCACTAACCACATATGGCAATGGTGCCCTTGAAATGTGGCCAGTTTTGACTGAGGAACTGAAGTTTTAAGTTTATTTCCTTTTAATTAATTTAATTTTAATTTCAAATGGTCACATGTGGCTGGCTAATGGCTACTGTGTTGACCAGAGCGGATCTCTACTCCCATCAGGCTGAAGATTTTTCTTCAGTTCCTGAGGATAATCTGCTTTCTTTACACTCTCCAGCACCAGGATTTTCTCCAGGGCTCTTCCTCTGGGAAGAGGGCCTGGGAAAGTGAGGTTTCCAGTTGTAGCCACCTCTGGCCAAACAAAGCAACTGCCCAGGCTCAGAGCTTGAGCTTAGCTCAGCACTTTCCTTCAAGTGAGCCCTCCTGGAACCTCCAGCAGACCTGAGCTAGGACCATCCGAAACTTCATCACTGAGTCTCAGATGCAAGAAGAAATTGGGCTCTTAAAACTTATTTTCCCTAAGAGACTCCTCATTTTCCTACTTTCTTTCCAGTAGCCCACTCTGGAATATTGAGAGTTTCAGCTACAATCAAATTTCACAAAAGTCCTTTTGTTCTTTCCAGGATGGTGAGGTCTGTCTTGCTCCTGATTTCCTTGAAATGGGGCTCCCTTCAGAGATTCTTCCAGGAAAGAGAAAAATCTGCTCCAAGATGACTTAAAGTTCCTCTACGGGCAGAGAAGATGTTGACAGGAGCTTCCCTGGCTTATTAACACAAACAAAAACTCCAAGAAATTAAGTCCTGAGTAACCATACACAAACCTTAGCAGAGAAGAGCTGATGAAGCTTTGACCTAAACCATGCTGGTAAAATGAAACACATGCATATAATGGGTACTCACAAGTGACAGTGCAATAGGTAAAGGAGGAAAAAGGTTCTTGGCCAAAGTATCATGAAGTTTATAATAACTATATTTTGGAAATAACATATCTCAAATAAGTTAAGCTACTTACCCAAGCAACACAACAAGTGCATGGTAGAATAAAACTTTGAATCCAAGTCTGCTGGACATCAAACCGTATTCTTTACCCTGGAGCACTTCTGGGAAGGTGTGTGAACACTGGACAGGCCAAAGTGGCAGAGAAAGCTCCTTAGGGCACTTGTCTGAGGAAGGCTCCCAGATTTTCCAGAGCCTAGGGAGCTGAGATGTGGGACCACAGCATTCCCTGAACACCCAAGAAGAGAATGAGGCAGAGCTGCTCCCTCCCAGTCCTTCTTGGGAAGCCAGCTGTGCCTCTAATTGGATTCAGGGATAAAAATGTGGCTGAGGGATGGCTATTTACTTCACAGTGGGAAATACACATTCCTATTTGCTTGATCAAAACCCAGTCTGGCACTCTGGGGGGACTGCCAGTGGGGGTGTTGGGGAGCTGGCAAGGACAGGGCTGGGCTGAGGTGGCTGGGGAAATGCTGAGCTTTGAAGTGTTTGCAGAGACTCCTAATTAAAGGACAAGCCCAGAAGGAAGCTAGTTGAATAATGTTGAGGAACTGGAATCTGGATTGCTGCAAATCTCCAAGTTGAAAATTAATCCCTTTTTTGGCTCTAAGACGATGTACTTTGGTATTTTATTAGATGTATGTGGCTTTACCACTGTTATCCAATTGGGTACTTCAGAGTTAAAAATGCATATCCTGGAACCAGTAAGGATGGCAAATCTGTGGCAAATGTCTGCCAGCTACTATCTCATACCCTGTACAGACATCACTAATCAATCGAGCAGCATTTCCCCAGGAGGTTAAATAAAGCTTTATAATTATTTTTAGAACAGGACTCCAGGAAGATACTATTAATCAAATCAAATTGAAACATTAAAAATTGATTTGCTATTCTTGCCTTAAAGTCAAGTGTGGTCTACAACATAGTACTTGTATTAGTCCCTTGGAAGACAGGTAGATCTTATTCAAAGCAAGCTTACTGGATCAAAGCCACTGTTACAAATAGATTTATGAATGTTAGGGTGGGTCCAAGGCACAAGTGGGCAAACTCACAGGCCCAGGAACTACAGATACTCCAGTTCAGTGTTCCCCTTGGCTATATCTTGTGTTCTCTCTTGTTTTAGCTAAATGGTCAAGCAAGCCTCCACTTGATCAGCTCCACTGATAGGAAACTCCCTACCTTATTAGGTAGCCTATGCTTTTTTGGACAGCTCTCAACAGGATATGGAATCAGCTCGTCCTGAGTTTGTATCCTGGCTGTCCTGTAGAACTGTGACTGAGCAAGCCAAACTATTACTCATAAATAAATTGTGGGGGACATCATCTCTGCTTCATATAGCTGACTGCATGTAAAGCCGCTTGCAGAATGCTTCACATGTGTTTGGTGCACAAATCATACAGGTTTTCATTTTTAAATTGTGCCCAAATCTGCCTCACTAAATCTTCTTCCACAGGTTCCTTGGGGATTCCAGAATATGTCTGCTTCTTCCTTCCCATGACAACCTCACAGATGTTTAAAGACGCATTTGAAGACAGAATGTCACATTGTTTCTAGTTCCTTCAACATTTACAGAAGTCTTCTATCAAATTCTCACCACCTCTGTACTTGCTGTTAACATCTGGACCCCACTCCTGAGTTAGTTCTGACCACCCCTGGACAGGCAGCACTGTCACCTCCCTCCTTTTGCACCTTAGACACTGATTTGTTCTTTAGTTTATTCTTTCACATATTTGTTCACTTAAAAATTCTTCACTGGGTCTTTATGAGGTATCAGGAAATTTACTACAAACAAAAAAATTTACCAATGAGCCCAATAATAAGCATGACCTCAGACTTTCATTGATTCATTTACCAATGATTCTGTTAATTCATTGATTACAATGCATATTTCACTGTGTCAGTCACCCTGTTAGGAGTAGTAGATGCAGCAGAAAAGAAGACTGAAGCAGTTCCTGCTTTTAATTCATTCAACCATTTAACAATTATTAATTTATAGTTTATTGAGCATCTAATACCTGTAAGCCAGCCTTGAAGTCAAACAAAAAGGGACTTCCAGAATAAGTACTATGAACATGCACGGTATTGTAGCAGCCTATGACAGAGGCTTGCTCCTGTCTTTTTATTTTGCTGTATTGTACTAGAATCTATATAGTATGAAATTTGACATTTCAGTAACTTTAAGTATACACTTTAGGGACATTAATTACATTTGTAATGTTGTCCAACAGTCACCATTATCTATTTCCAAAACTCTGCCATTGACCCAAACAGAAACTATGCCCATTAAGCAACAGCTTTTCATTCCCTCCTTGTCTAGCCCCTACTGGCATGTAATCAACCTTCTATTTCATTGATTTTTTGTCTGTTCTTGATATTTCATATAAAAGAAATCACACAAAATTTGTTCTTTTTTATCTGCTTCTTTAACCCAGCATATTTTCAAGGTTCATCCATATTGCAACATCTATTAGTCCTTCTTTCATTTGTTGACTGAATAATATTCCATTGTAGGGATATTACTCTATCCACTTATATGGTAATGGATATTTGTATTATTTCCACCTTTTGGCTATAGTGAACAATGTTTCTATGAATATTCATGTACAAGTATCTTCTTAGTCCCTGTTTTGTCTTTATTTTATTTTTAACTGTAATTGCACAGAATTTGATTAAGCAAAATCCTGGATTCATGTTATGAGCTGAATATGTTCCCTACATTGGTAGGTTGAAACCCTAACCCCAAATCTCCCATAGGTATTGGAAGTGGGGCCTTTAAGGAGTTAATTAAAGTTAAATGAGATCCTAAGTTTGGGGCCCTAATTATGTAGGGCTGCTATTCTCATAAGAAAAGGAAGACACTGGGGGCATATACACACAGAAGAAAGACACAGGAAGACACAGCAAGAAGACAGCCATTTGCAAACCTGAAAGAATGCCCTCAGTGTAAGTCAACCCTATTGACACCTTGACTTTAATGTTCAGCCTCCAGAACTGTGAGAAAATACATTCTGTTGTTTAAACCATCCAGTCTGTGGTATTCTGTGTGGCAACCTGAGCAAACTAATACAGTTCACAATACATTATCATCTTTGGTACATGTGTGATCCAATTTTAGCATTAATTAATTATAAATGATTTGGTTATCCTGAGTTGCAGTTTTAGTTCTTTACTGATATTGATTGATATTATTGATACTGATTCTTGTGTGTATTAATTCTTCTTCCAGTTGAACAACCAGCAGGACAAACTGCCCATGTGAAAAAGGCCCAGGGCATGAAAGAGCAGGATGCTTTGGAGGGCCAGACAGACAATTACTACAACCAGAGCATAGGAAATTAGGGAAAGATGAGGTTGGAGAGGAAGCCAGGGCTTGGCAGGCGAGGGACAGAAGGATTCTAAAAAGGGAACTGATATGACTAGATTTTCATTCTAGAAGGACTACTCTGAAAGAGGAAGATGGACTGGCAACAGGGGAAGAATAGAAACAAGGAGACAAGTAGGGAAGTTTTACTGTTGCCTGGGATAAGAAGATGGCTTGAGTCAGTGTGTTGCCTGTGGTGGTGGAGAAAATGGACAGATTTGAAGCTTATTTAGAAAGTAGATTTGGAAGCAAAAGGACTCTGTGACTATGGACTAGAAGTTAAGAGAATAGTGCCCTAGATTGTGTATGGGTGACTAGGTGAACAGAATTGACAAATCCTGGTTCCAGGAGGAGGGATTTCTCTGAGCACACATGGCCTTTCTCCACCTTTTCACACACATACTAGTTGTACGTTCCCTGGCAGTCTGTGTCCTCCTTCTTGGGGTCAGGTTTAACTTCAAATGACAAATGTTCTCCTCTGCTCTTTCAAGCTGTACGTCTCACTTGAGCAGGCCAGGCCAGGCCCCTCCAGGTGGGAACCTATTGAATGAAGTCTGGCACCTGCTGAGATACATCAGAAAGATTTGGAGGTTAGGACCTCCAAGCTGCTTGGCTAATGGGCGTAACACCACATTTCCCACCTGGGCTTCAGCAGCCATAAACCTGATATTGTTTAAAACTCTGTTTTAAACTCTTTTTTTTCTTTTTATTTAACAACTTGATAAATTGTAAGAAGGGGAGTGGGGTACCTTTTATTAGAGATTTATTCACAATTCCTCCAACTTGGGTGCATTAGGGATTACAAAAACAAAGCTGGAATTTAGGCAGTGAAATCTGTACATGAAATGATTCTGGGGATAGCCAGAGGTTCTGGCTGTGACCCTAGAATGCTAGTCAGCTTTCCTTTATTATTATTTTAAAAACTGAGATTATTAACTTTTAAAAAGGGAACATTTATTTTGGCTCATGTTTCAGAGGTTTCAATCCATGGTCATTTGGCTCCATTGCTTTTGGGCCTGTGGTGAGCCAGAACACCATCGTGGGCAACACATGGTGGAGCATAGCTGTTCTCATGGAGGCAGGGAAGTGAAGAAAAAAAGAAGAGTGGCTTGGGCCTCATAGCCCCTTCAAGGACCTTATCCCATTTGACTGGAACACTTTCAACTACAGTAATTCCCATCTCTTAAAGTTTCCATTACTTGCCAATAGTGCCATGGGCTGAGGGCCAAGCCTTCAATCCACAGGTTTTTGGAAGACACTTATCCAAATCATAGCGACTGGGTAGAGCATTATGACCTTGGTGGTTTATAGCAGCTTGGATTAGGGCCCATTGGGGTTTTTCAGTTTTGTCATTATGTTTTAGGAGTCCCAGTGTGGGGAGAAAGGGCCCTTTCCTGCTTTACAAAAGGACTTAGGGAGGGGAAAGTAATGGTCAGAAGGTTCCAGTTGCTCTAGAAACCCTTAAATACAGGCACCTGTTGGCTACCACCATGCTCTGACCTCATGGAATCACCAGGTGGAGAGCAGATTCTCCATTGTTTGCTTTGGTATTTGGATCCAAGTAAACAATTCAGTGGCATTTCTGTTTCTCCAGCATGTTCAACTATAGCAATTAGTTAAGGTTCTGCAGTGTTTCCAAAATTCCTTGACCTCTGATTCCAGTGAATTTAATTCTGCTCCTTTAGTAATTTCTGAGGTTGTAGATTCTGTTGAGTGAGCAGGTTCCCTCCTGTAGAAAAACGTAAATCCTGAAGCAATGTGCTGCATTTTCAGGAAGACCAAGCCCTGATTTCTTTTGTGAGCAAGTAGCAGAGATAAATAGGAGTTGCTTTGGGTACAGGCTGAGGAGCCAGACAAAGCCCAGCTGAATGTGTTTGCTTACAGCCAGACTCTCCACAACTCCTCAGATGAAGTGCTGCCTCCGAAGATTTGGATTCTGGGATAGACTCCGTTAGTGGATTCCTACAAGGATCAGAATCACTGAGAGATCCACATGGTGGCCCAGGTTGGAAATGCAAGCTACTCTTCCATTGTTTATTCCTTTTTATAATCAGCCTCTTTCTGCCTAAGCTACCTTCAGTGAAATATTGCTAACAAAACTGATCTTAAATTATCCTGATGGACAGTTGCCACACTCTGGTATAATTCTATATCTGCAAGAGAGGAGGCTATAGGCACACATACAAGAGACATTCAGGTGATAAGGTCAGGCCAGCTTGGAATTTTCTTAAAGGGTCAAAGCGAAATCATGGTCACAATTAATGACAACAGTAACCAGCTCCTCAAACAGTTGCCCTGTGCTG
The DNA here is from genome assembly GCF_053883595.1 of Heterocephalus glaber. Taxonomy (NCBI): domain Eukaryota; kingdom Metazoa; phylum Chordata; class Mammalia; order Rodentia; family Bathyergidae; genus Heterocephalus; species Heterocephalus glaber. The sequence continues at coordinate 17,072,907 of NW_028258351.1, read as the reverse complement.
GACACACTCATAAGCGCTCTGTGATTATCTCCCAATTAGTCTTTGCGGCTACCTACAAAGTAGGGACCATGGTAATTGCATTTTTTATGTGGGAGAAATAAGCTTCAATTGCCTGAGGTCAAAAGCAGTGAAACTGAGATTGGTACTTTGAAGGTTTTCAGTCTTTAGACAGTCCCCCTTCCCCTTTTCACTGTACCTCTCCCCAAGGCCTACCGTATGGACAAGCGACAGCAAGGCTGGACTGGGGCTGACACTTCATTTAGAGGAAACAGTGAACACAAAGTTAGACAATCCTACACACTTAAAAAATATAACAAAAGAAGGACAAAATGGAAAAAAGCTTTTGTAAGTAGGGAGTGGTAGAAGGGTGGGACGGAGGGAAGGGGAATGGGAAGAAACAAGAACTAAGTCATATCATGTACAGATAGAAATTCTCAGTGATGAATGTGATCATAATGTATACCTAAAATGTACCAATAAAATAAATTTAAAAAGACAGGTGGAAAAGAAAGGTAGAAGGGAGTTGAAAACAATGAATCTGAGCATAAATGGCTATACAATTTACAGGATCCAGTGCACAATGAAACATTTGAGTCTTTAATTCATCAATTTTTAAGAATTGAATTTCTAAAAGTTGGAATAGATGGTCTCTACCTCAATCTGATAAAAGCCATCTATGAAAAACCAACAGCCAATATCATACTAAATGGTCAAAAACTGAAATCCTTCACACTGAAATCAGGAACAAGACAAGGATGTCCACATCTGCACTCTTGTTCAATATAGTTTTGGAAACGTTAGCCATGGCAATTAGACAAGAGAAAGAAATAAAAGGAATAAAGATAGGAAATGAAGAAGTCAAATTGTCATTATTTGCAGATGACATGATACTCTATATAGAAGACCCCAAGAACTCCAACAAAAGTCTTCTAGACATAATAACCAAATGCAGTAGAGTAGCTGGATACAAGGTCAACACACAAAAATCAATTGCTTTCATCTACATGAACAATAGACTCACTGAGACAGAAATAGGGCAAACAATGCCTTTCACAATAGCATTCAAAAAACTGAAATACCTAGGAATCAACCTAACGAAAGAAATCAAAGACCTCTTCTCTGAAAACTGTAGCACTCTGAAAAGTGAGATTGAAGATGATATCAGAAAATGAAAAGACACCCCCTGCTCTTGGGTAGAAAGGATCAATATAATGAAAATGGCCATACTTCCAAAACTGCTATATAGAGTCAATGCAATCCCAATTGAAATCCCAGCAGCATACTTCACAGACCTTGAGAAAACAATCCAAAAATTCATTTGGAACAAGAAGAGACCCAGAATAGCAAAAGCACTTCTAGGTAACAGAGACATGGCAGGGGGTATCACAACCCCCAACTTGAAACTATGCTACAAAGCTATTGTGATAAAAACAGCATGGTACTGGCAAAGAAACAGATCTGAGGACCAGTGGAACAGATTGGAAGAGGCAGAAATAACTCCAGACATACTCAGGCACCTCATCTTTGACAAAGGAGCCAAATACCCTCACTGGAAGAAAGATAGGCTCTTTAATAAATGGTGCTGGAAAAATTGGGTTTCAACTTGCCAAAGATTAAAACTAGACCTGTATCTCTCACCATGCACTAAACTAAAATTGAAATGGATTGAGGATCTAAATATTAAAATAGAAACACTGAATCAGCTGGAGCAGAGGTTAGGTAGAACTCTTGAAGACATTGGTGCAGGAAAAGATTTTATGAACAAAACCTCAGTTGCCCATGAACTAGCACAAACAATCAACAAGTGGGATCTCTTCTTATTAAAAACCTTCTGCATGGCAAGAGAAACCACCAACAGTGTGAAGAGACAACCCACGTTGTGGGAAACAAATTTTCACCTGCTGTTCCTCAGACAAAGGTCTACTATCTCGAATCTGTAAAGAACTTAAAAACATCAGACCTCCCAAATTTAAAGACCTAATCCAAAAATGAGCATCTGAAATGAACAGACATTTCTCAGACAAAGAAGTAGAAATAGCAAATAAACATATGAAAATGTGTTCAACATCACTGGTCATTCGAGAGATGCAAATGAAAACCATGCTGAGATTCCACCTTACCCCAGAAAGAATGGCTGCTATCATGAAATCAACCAATAACAAATGCTGGCAGGGCTGTGGGGAAAGAGGAACCCTGCTCCACTGTTTGGTGGGAGTGTAGACTGATGCAATCACTTTGGAAATCAGTATGGAGATACCTCAAAGAACTTGGACTGGAAGTCCCATTTGACCCTGCTATTCCCCTACTGGGTATCTTCCCCAAAGAATTAAAAGAATCATACCACAGTGATATATGTGCACCCGTGTTCATAGCAGCACAATTTGTAATTGCTAAAACTTAGAAGCAGCCCAAATGCCCATCAACTGGAGACTGGATAAAGTAAATGTGGGTTTTTTATAAAATGGAGTACTACTCAGCCATAAAAAATGAGAAATTAGAGACATTTATAGCTAAATGGAAGTGATACTCTTAAGTGAAATAAACAGAACACACATGTAAATACCGAATAGTTTCTCTAGTGTGAGAAACTGAAAGTGTAAATAAGGACTAAATGTATAATAGATAATGTGAAATAGGAAGAAAAGGGGCAAAGGAGAAGGGGAGTTGGAGGGGTAGGCGAAAGGAATGGAATTAATATAAGAAAATGAAAAAAATAGAAACAAAGCCTTTGTAAATAGAGAGGGATGGAGGGGTTGAAGGGAGGACAGGGGAAGGGGGAAAAATAAGAACCAAGAGAGATTATGTAAAGGTGCAAATTTCCCATGATGAATGTCATTATATTATATACCTAAATTGTAACAATAAAATAAAAATTTTAAAAAAAGAATTCCAAGATGACACTAGCAGGTCTTTAAATGAGGTGTGGGCCTCTTTGAATGCCAGGCCCTGTATGCCTGCAAAAGTCCCACATCTCGAAGATAGGCAGGAAATCAACACTGTTTCCTATCTGGAGTTCAAGAGGGAGCATGGTAAGTACTTGTTCCAAGATGAGGGCAGGATGGGTCTTTTTTGCAAGGCTATGAGGTTTGCATTTAATCCTATAGGGAGTAAGATGCCAGTAAAAGACTTTAAGAAACTAGTGATCCTCATCTAAGACTGTGCCTCAATATTGCCCAGAGAGGGGTGGGCAGCCACTAGGCTTCCTCTAGAGAGTTGCACCATGGGTACAACTTGACCCCATGGGAACATCTTGACCACTTAAGAGGCTCTGGCTAAGAAAGTTTAGAAATTGTGGTAGGAAACTCCTCATTTAGGAATGTTGAATCCATTCACACAGTACTTTTTTTTTTAATGTCTCAGCTGTAGGAAAATATTTAAATAGAAGTCATTAGTGAATGTATTTTTTAAACCAACAGTACCTAATACGTCAAAATTGTTTTCCTTAAAAATAAAACCTATTGAAGATTTTCAACCCCGCTGTATGAAGTGCTCTATTAGGTTAAAAACATCCATAGCTCTCCTTGGAGTGAAACTGTTGAAAGGCAGGAGTGCTTTCTGCTTAGGCATTGTCCAACCACAGTGATACAAATCAGCCCTTTAGGATAATTTATATCTGGGAGAGGAGTTTGGAAATGGGTCTGCTTGGAGCTAAAAGCATCATAAATAAGCTGGGTTGGGACACTGTGCCAGCTACAGTGGGGAATTATGGAATGGGCTCCCAGTGCCCCCACCAGAAGCACTGGGTCTGCTCCCTCCTGGGTCATGTGTGCTGAGAGATGGCAGACCCATCCTAGCTGGTCTATATCCATTGTCCCTGTGGGAGACAGAGAGGAGCACGGACCTGGCCACCATTGCTCAGCATGGGAGGACAGAGATAATGCCAGGGCTCTCCTCCTGACTGATTACTGTACACATTCATCTCTCTCTGGACACTGAAACAATCATCTCCCTGTGGGCCAGTATTTGAGTCAGTGAAGGAAAAGCCAGTGCCAGAGCACCCAAGGTACTGTGATAAGTGCAAAGTGTCATGTTTATCAGTGTCATTAAGAAAATACATAAAAAAGAAAGAATCTGTGTGCATATACCTATGCACGTGCACATAGGTATGTGCATGTACCTACATGTACATATGGATGCATTGTGTGTGAGCTCATGTGTGCCTGTGAATGTTCAATCGCTGAACAGCCTCAGCATGTATGTGCATTGCTTGTGGGTGCATGTGTGTGTGTGTGCACATACATACGTACTTGTATATCTAGGGGTGTATGTGTATAGGTCAGTGTGTGAATGTGTATGTGTATATGTGTGTGTGCATGTGTGTCTGTGAGCATCTAACTCTGTCTGGAGGAGTCAGAGAATTTAATCTAGGGGCTGAGGGCAACATTTTGAGCAAAGCTGCCAAAATGCAGGTAGCAAGCTTGGCGGGACTGAGGAAGGATCAATGAGGAAGTTTGCATCTTGTAGAGTCTGAAAGAATCATAAGGAAGAGAGTGACTTGGCCACACCTATGTTTCAGTTACCATAAATGCCTGCATACAAGATGAAATTATTCTTCTCAAATGTTTTTATCTGGAAAGGTTCCTTCCCAAGGCTGTCATGTTAGGGCACTGTTGAGAGTCTAGACAGTTTCAAACAGCAATGTGGTACTGTTTGGAGAATGATACAGTAGCCTAAAATCACCTCAATCTGTTGGTGAAAATAAAAGTAGACAAAAAAAATTGAACACAGATGGAGTAATTCATTATTCCTGGGAATCTGACCCCATAATTGTTGGATGTTATTATAAGCAACCCTTTTAAAGGTTATCTTTAAAAAGCAATGAAGAGAGTTATTTATTCTGAGGAAACAGTGCTCAAGATGAGTAAAGAGATATTGCTTGTGGTTTGGCTATGCAGGAGCCAGATCTGTCTTTACAGAAGATAAAGCATGGTTCTGATGGCTGTGGAGGATGGACCCTGACAGCAGGGAGGCTGTGGCTGGACTCAGGCATCCAGGGTCCAGGGAACGGCTGAGGCTGATGTGAACCAGGGGAGGCTGCCAGGGAGAAGGGAGGGTGGGATGGCACATGGCCTCCAGAGGTGAAGAGCAGACTTGGGAGCAAGTCTTCACTTACCTCAGGTAGATCCTTCAGGGACAAGGGTGTCTCTGAAGTGCCATAATCACTTGGAGACAGCTTTATTTGCCTGGAAATTGAGGCGACACAGATTTAGTGACTCCTGGCGCTTGCTGTCACTTCCCCTTTCCCTGTTCCTCGAAGCTTGGTTAGAACAGGGTGGAAGCTGGTCAAAAAGCCTGATGCACACCTGAGCCCTGTCATCTCTCACATGTGAGGAAACAGAAGGATCCCTGGACCTACAACCCAGGGCTTTGGTGACTAAGAGAGGGTGGAGGAAGGTAGGCAGGTGATCAAACTTCTCCCTTATCAGGGGACCCTGAAAGGGAGAAGAAGTAGCCTCAGCTGTTGGTCCCGAACTCACCCTAAGATTCTGAGGGACAGTCTCATACATGAGCTGGAAAATATTTCTCTAGATGCCTACTGCTTGTTGCCATGGCAACAGGCAGGCAGTCCAGGTGGTCAGGACCCATCCCCCTCCCTTCTACCAATCATGGTTCCCATCACCCCTGGCTCCAAGAGAAAGCCAAACCCCTTTGGATTTCCCAGTGCACCTCCAGCCTCTGTCCCCACCTGTGTGCCCACCAAAGAGGACCTCTCAGCTCCCCTGAGCACTCCAGGCATGTTTTGTGCTTTAGACTAGGCTGAACCACACAGTCCCCTCCTTATCTTAGAATTTTCTTCTCCATCCACTCACTTTTTAGAAGTGTTCTCAAACTCTACTCCTATCCCTTTGAAATGTACTCTTTCCTCTTTCCAGCTTCCTAAACTGATGACAGGAAGGTCATCAGGGCTCTTCTGAGTTACGCAGGCATTTTCTGTGATCTCAGGTCCCTACCTGGCCCAGCCTTCACCTACCATCCTCTAATTCTTACTATGACAGGAACTCAAATCTCACATCTCCCAGGTTTGGGAATAGGTACCTGCCTAACACAGTCCCCAACAGATATGGACCAGATGGACAGAGAAATATGGAAGTCATGGGCACCAGCAACTTTTCTGAGCTCATTCTGTGCAAATGCTACCTTGGGTTGTGAGAAAACAGCTGAAATGAACATCGGCAAAGCCACTCCTGTGGATAGGTCTAGTGTCAGAGGTAAGTGTTAACCCAGCTAGTACCTGTATGACAATAGAACTACAAAATATGAGTATCTGAAAGAAAAATTAAGTAAAGCCATGCATGGAAGGTATGAGGTACAGTCCAGGGATCAAATAGGCTCCCTCTCCTTTAATTTCCAGTCTCCCATAGCTTCTAAGAGGTGAAGGGGCTTGCTAGAGGGCACACAGCCCTATAATCCTTGAATGGTGGTCACCTGCTCTGCTTGGCTTCCAGAATTGGTGAGTCTCTTGAGCCACCTTCTTATTCTTCCTTGGCACCTCTGTCCCTTGGTTCCATGGGAAACAACACATAAAAAGACACAGAGAGAGTAGGTGAAGCATGGAGGTGCACTGTATTTACTCAAGTGGCTTTGTCCTCCCCTCCTCATGATGTCATCCTGCTGTAAGCCACCTGCCTGGAGATCTGGCACTGGGTGGGGAAAGGGCAGGGCTGCAGTGCCTTTCTTCCGCAGCTCTTCACTCCCTTGCCCTCTCCCCAGAGGGTCCCTTAATCCAGCTCAGGAACCTCTAAAAGACCGGCAGCAGCACCCCCTGTTCCTCTGGGTTCTTGCATGACTTTGCCACATCCTTGGCTAGTACCAACTCAGCAAGCCCTTTCCATGCAATTTCCTTCATAATCTGAGAGACCAGGGCCAAGCATGTGAGTATTCGCCCTAAGATGAGGTGCAAGGGAAAGGGGCAGAGGGTTGCCTGTACAGAAGAGCTGCGTCTGTCCCTCTGTGCCCATGTGGGGAGATAGATAGGGAAGAAGACAGGTTGGCAGGCATGGTGACTGGAGCACAGTCCATGGGATGGGGTCCTATAAATCCAAATACACTGGTGCTTTAACCCCAGCTTTTCTACTTTTCAGTTGTGTACTGTGGCTTTGTCACTTAACCCCTCTGATGCTCAGTTTCTCAACTGCAAAATGGGACTAAAATAGCAGACATTGCATAAGGTCATGAAGGGGAGGAGGATTACATAAAATATCATGTATAATACCTGATATGAGACTCAGGAATCTAGATTCTCCACAAGTAATAATGCTTTTTCCTGCCATCCTCAGCTGAGGGAAGATGAGTGATCAGTACATTGTAAGATAGTCAACATCGGAACACTTCTGCCTACACACACACACACACACACACACACACACACACACACACACACTGTCCCCCTTCTTCTTCTTGCTGTGACACCTGTATTTCTCCATCCCAGCTTTTATCCCAAGCACAAAACCATGGAAACACTGATGAGGAGGGGAACATTAAAATCAAGATATGGAATCTCAGAGATTAATCTTTTCAAAGGAAATAGAGAGTTTGTCTCGGGCCCAGAAAAGTCTTGCAGATAATAATTCTGAGAAGAGAATGTTCCAAGCAGAAGAAGCAGAGCAGGCAAAGTGTAGAGATAGAATAACATAGTCTGATTAGTGGTCTGATAAAGAACAAGGGAAAACCAGTAAGGGGAAACTAAAGAGTATGGGCCAGACAGCAAAGGGCCTTGGGTGCCCATCTCCATTCTGAGCTCACTGTGCAAGCAGTGGGAACATCACAAAGAAACCTAAGAGCAGGCAACCAGACAGGATCGGGGCTGGGCTGGATGGGCCAGGCTGCAGGGACAGTCTGAACAGTTAAGAGGTGATCAGATGGAGTGGAAGACAGCTATCCAAACAGGATTTAGGGATGAGGAATGAATGTGGGTATGCAAGAAGATAGCCTGGGGTGAGAAAAAGGCCAACACCCACGTATCTAGCTTAAGGCTTTAAAGGTCAGTAGAACCATTCACCAAGGGTGGGGAGTCAGGGGCAGAAGAAGATCAAGAATGGGAAAAGGAGAGAGGAGGTGAGCCAATCCCAGCGCCCAGGAGGAGGCTCCCCAGCCACCTTTCCACCACTCCCAGGGCAGAGGAGGTGAGCCAATCCCAGTGCCAAGGAGAAGTCTCCCTGGCCGCCATTCCATGACTCCCAGGGCAAAGGAGGTGAGCCGCGCTGGTGCCAGCAGCACCACCCTACCCCCCATGGAAATGAGAAGACATGTAAACAAGCCTCAAAAACAGGCTTCCAGATCACCTACAGCAATCCCAAAGGGAAATGAGATGGAACACTGTGATACTGAACCACCTGGACTCCCTGAACTGGCAACAAAAGAGGATCTGGAAAAAATGAAATCAGAAATAATTTCTCACATAACAGCAGATATTGTGCCCATACTACAAGACATGATTAATAAATGTAGAGAGGACACAGATAAAAAAAAATAGAGGAGCTGAGGAACATGCTGGAATCCCAACATAGGAAACAAATGGAATCCATAAAACAGATACAAACAGATTTCCAGAAGATCAAAAACTCCACTGAAAGTCTATGCAGCAGAATGAACCAATGTGAGGACAGAATTTCAGATATAGAAGACAAGATTGCAGTTAGTGACCAGGAAAAGAAAAATTGCTTTAAAATTGTAAGGGACCATGAGAAATCAATCCAGCAGCTGCTAGACGATGCAAAGAAGAATAACATAAGACTGACTGGAAAAAAAAAGACTGATTGGAGTCAAAGAAGAAATAGGGGAGAGTGCAGATGACATAAAAAAACTGTTCACAGAAATGATGGCAGAAAACTTCCCAAGGAGGGGAAAAGAACTTGACATACAGAGAAGCGAGGCATATAGGACTTCAACTACCCTTGATCAAAAAAAATATAAACACAGGAATATAATACTTAGGATTCCAGAAACCTAACAGAAGAATAAAATTCTACAAGCAGTGAGAGAAAAGAAACAAATCACATACAAAGGAAAGCTCATCAGAATCACATCAGACCTCTCAATGCAAACCCTCAAGGCAAGAAGAGGTTGAAGTGACATATTTCAAGCCCTAGAGGAAAACAGCCTCCAATCCAGATTGATGTACCCTGCAAAACTATCTTTCAAAATGGATGGAGAAATAAGATACTTTCATGATAAAGAGCACCTTAGAAACTTTGTGAATACCAAACCAGCACTCCAAAAAATTTTAGACAATATCCTAGGAAAAGACAATGAGGATCACAAAACAAGGAAGCCCAGCAGAATGAATCTATTGGGCGTGACAAATTAAACACAAAGGGGGAGAGTCCAACAGAAAGAAAAAGTCATGACAAGTGTTTTAAAACTTTTAACTTCATCTCCCTAATGAGTGTATAATTCAATCTTGTTACTGTACTGATTAGTATTTTTCTGATTCTAGTGTTGCACACCTTTCCTTGTGCTATACTGGCTATTTATCATCTTCTTGTGTTTACTCTTTAATCGGATTGTGTATTACTGAGCTGTAAGAGTTCTTTATAAATTCTGCTCATAGATTATATGCATTGTAAATATGGTCTGTTTAAGGACTACTTTTCATTTTAACAATGTCATTTAAAGTTCTAAATTTTGATGGAATATCATTTATCAATTTTATTATTTTATACATCATGTTTTTTGTATCCTAGGAAGTTCTTGCCTACCCTAAATTCATAAACATTTTACCTTATAATTTCTTCTTATAGTTTTAATCTTTCATATTTAGGTTCACAGATCCTTTCAAGTTATTTTTATGTATGGAAATAAAGGGTTGAGGTTAATTTTTTATATATGGATACCAGCTGTTCTAGTGCCATTTGCTGAAAACACTATCTTTTCCTCTGCTCTTGAATTGAATTTATATTCTATAAAATGTTAAAAAATCTCTCAAAACTCAGTGGACCATATATGTGTGGTTCTATTTCTAGATTCTCCGTTTTATTTCAATGATCTATATGTCTTTCCTTACACCAACACTGCTTTAATTACTGTAGCTTTAGAGGAAGTCTTAAAATTACGTACCAAACGTCTTCCAACACTGTTTTTTTTTTTCTTTTTCTTTTTCTTTTTCTAGGCCCTTTGCACTCCTACATAACTTTTAAATTTCAATATCCAGTTCTTCATTTATAGCAAGTATACACAGACCTGAATTTTTATATATACCTTGTGTTTTCTAATCCTGCTAAATTCAAGTACAAGTTCTAGGGGCTCCTAGAGATTTCTTAGTATTTTCTCTGTAGATGATCATTTCATCTACATATAAAGGTGTTGCTTCTGCTGTGTCAATCCTATCCTAATTGTGTCATTTTATGCCAGACTATTTTGGTTTGGGCCTAGGTTTCAAAGTTTAATGGACAGATGAAGAGTAAGCATATCTGCCCTTGTTCCCCACCTTAAGGAGAAAGCATTGTATCTTCTCCATTTATATAAAGTGTTTTTCCTGGAAGTATGGAGTACATGTCTTTAATCTGAGAAGGTTCTGTTCTACTTCTAGTCTCCTGAAAGCTCTTACCATGAACAGCTGTAGAATTTAGTCCAATACTTTTTCTCCAACTAGTGACAGGATCATATGGCTTTTTCCTTTCCTCTGTTAAAATGATGACTTTTGGGGGTAGATCTTCCAATGCTGAACCAACACTGCCATCTCTATAATAAAATCACTTTCTACATACTGCCAGAGTTGATTCTAATAGTTTTGTTATACAAATTTCTATCTATGTTCACACTTTTTTCTTCTATTATCTTTATTCAGTTTTAGGATTAGCACAATGTTGATTTCCTAAAATGAAGGGAGAAGTGTTCCTTCATTTTTCTGCTTTAAATGTTTGATACAATTTATCAGTTAAAATGTATATGAGCCTGTTGTTGTCATATAGGTAGGTTTTCAAGCTAGGAATATACTTTCTTTAATAGGTGCTATTCAAATTTTATATTTCCTCCAGAGTTAGTTTCATTAATTTGTCTTCCAAAGTACTTCTTAGAAATTATGAAATTTATTTTAAAAAAGATTTTTGTAATATGCTTTCTATATCCTTTTACATTCTGTAAAATCTGTGGTAATGTCTCCTAGATCTTGATATTGTAATTTAAAAAATGTATAATTGATATTGTGTAATAGGAAGAAAAGTTCTAAAGGGGCAGGGGAAGTGGGAGGGGTAGGGGAAAGGAAAGAAGGGAAAAGAAAAGATATGAGAGAAGGAAAAAAATGGAAACAAAGTCTTTGCAAATAGGGAAGGGTGGAGGGGGTGAAGGGCGGCCGTGGGAAGGGGAAAAAAATAAGAACCAAGAGACTCATGTAATGGTACAAGATCCCAATGATGAATGTAACTGTATTTTATACCTAAAATGTACCAATAAACTTAATGCGGGCGGGGGGAGAATGGAAAAAGGAGCCATATTGTGAGATAGGGTACAAGTGGCCTTCAGAGTCTACAGGACCATCCAGGGGGAAATATTGATATTTAGCAGACAGTTGGGATTCAGAGTAGAAATCTAAGCAAAGAATAGACAGGGCTTTGCAGAAGAGAACCAGGAGAGTAGAAGCTTCATATGCTTAGTTCTATTTGAATCTCGTAGACAAGGCAAGCTGAAGGACAAGAGCATGCCTCCTGCTGCCCTTTTGAGTGTGGTGACATTCTTATGTATTCTGCTCACACCTATGAGGTGGCCACCCAGGGTACACAAGAGAAACCCCACTCTCTTGGGCTGGACTTGAAAAGGGCAGTTGGGAGCCTTCAAGAAGCTGGCAGTATCAGGCCTAGTATTTCTTTGACAGCCTGGTACAGCTTCATGTTCTGTGCTGGGTATCTCTCCAGGTGATTCCCAGTGAATGTACCCTTATAGAATCCCTGTGCTCCTGAATGTAGGCAGGATCTGTGAATTGCTTCTTACCAATAGAATATGCCATGAGGGTAGGATGCCGCCCCCTGATTACAGAGTCTGTAAGACTCTGTCTTAGCCCATTGCAGCAGGAAATGCTCCTGCAGTATTCAAGAAGTAAACAGCCATGTTGTGGGGAGCTGTGAGTGACCTCTAGGAACTGAAGGTGACCACCCAGCCAGCAGTCAGTAAGAAACTAGGCTGTCAGTCATCTAGCAGCAAGGAAATAAATTCTGAGCCTGGAAGTTGGTTCTTCCCCAGTTGAGCCTCCAGGTGAGAATGCAGCCCTGCTGACTGCTTGCCTGCAGCCTGGTGAGACTTTGAGCAGAAGCCTCAGCTATGCTGTGCCCAGAATTCTAATACACACAGATAATGAAGTAATGGATGTGCATTGTTTTAAGCTACGAAGGTTGTGACAATTTTTGTGCAGCAACAAGAACTTAAAAGGAGCTCCAAAGTCACCTGTAAATCCACCTATCCATGTATTATACATTTCACTCTTTATATCCTCACTCACCTACACAAACATACTTCTGCCCTCTTAGCTATCATCCTTGATATTCACTAATTTAATCAGCAAATATTTATTGAGATTTTGCTGTCTGCTGACCCTCTTCATAGTGCTGAGTAGCAGCAGTAAATGTGAAGACAAACTGGTTTCCTTCTGTCATGACTCTGTGTATTCACACCTTCTACTCACCTACTCAGCACCTGTCCATCCACTACCCTTTGACCCATCTGCATAAAACCTGGCTCTTCCACCCACCCCTCATCATCTGCTCACTTGCACACCATCCTTCCAGAAGATAGAAGACTCAAAAGGTGGAATCATGATTTCTAAAGGGTTCCATTCAAGTGGCCAGCAGACATTTGTTAGGAACTCATCAATTCTGTGCTAGGTACTGGGGGGGGTCATAATTTGTAGGGAAGAAATCACATCAAAGCACATAAATGAGTAGGAACCCCACACACACCTCCATACAAAGAGACCTGAATTTTCTGATGTCCGTTCAGAGGTAAAAGATGCTCCGTTGGTACTGCAGCTCAGGCTGTTTTTCCCTTGTGCTCTGCCCCCTTTGAGGGTTAGCTTGTCACTTCATGGTGCAAAAACAGTGTAGCTGAGTTTTGATGCTGCAATAGAAAACCCTAAAGAAGAGAGGGTGAGAAAAGAGATTAGAACAAACTAAAAAATGTTTCTCTTTCTTAAAATTATTTCTAAACAAGGGATCAATTCACCTTGAATAGCACTTAAGGTGCCCATCAATATCAGTGTGCCATTTCCTTTTGGGCAGAAGTGAGAAGTAGCCCAATGTTTAAGTAGGTGAATCTATGCATCTGGGGTGAAGGAGCAGAGCTCGAGGTAAAGGCTAAGGAAGGACATCTAGGGGGTAGAGGACATGGGTAACAAACCAGCAGCCCTTGCATACCAGGTGTGCCTCTGGGAATCTGTCAGCACCACAATCAGAGCTTGATATTGCATTTTCTCCAGAATTTTATTTCAGCCACCAGCCATCTGCCAGCCCTGATTATGTTATAATTTCTTCCATAGCAATTTCTCCTTCTTGCCTTTCTTCAGGACATTGACCAGTTCTCCCTTCTTGGAGCTTGGCCAACAGACCTCACGTCCTAAGAGACAATATCCATACTTGCATGATGCCACCACCTTCAGAAACTCTTCTAACTTGAGATGTCTGATTGTTTGCAATGAACCTGCTAGATATTCCACTTGACTAGTGCTTCTGGAAACTGTTAAGGTTATGAAAACAGGGAAAGAATAGAACCCATCACAGACAAGAAGAGGCTGGGGAGGCATAACATAATATTCCTGTATGACATCCTAGGACAGGAAGAGGACATTAATGGAGAAACTTGGGACATCCAAGTAAAGTCTGGTGTTTGTGTAAGAGCAAATTGCCAGTGTCAGCCAATGTGTCACCTTTGACAAAATACTATCATAATATAAGATGTTGACCATAGGGAAAACTTATGAGAGGAATATGAAAACTCTATTCTCTTTGCAATTTGTCTACAAATTTTAAAGTATTCCAAAATGAAAAGATTATTAAAGTGAGCCCATTTCCTGTTGTATCAATGCTGTATGTATGGGGTGCACCAGTAGCTTAATTTAGCTGACTTGCAAGTTCAAGGCCTTTAATGAATAACTTACGGGGGAATTCATAAAAGTGAGGTGCTTTCTCTATAAGGTGTCTGTGTCTGCTGATCAGTAGATATCAAGTAGATAAGGGAAACAAAGCATGGGACATGACTGCTCTTCTCCCCTACCATAGCTTGCTTGCCAGCTTACATTTCCCAACTGATGACTGAAACTACACCTACCTCAACTCACTTTTGTATTCAGCTGTCCTTCAGTGCTTTTTGTGCTGCTTCTGTATAAAAGGGGATGGGATCATGCAGTTATGAAGCCTAACTCAACTGCTCTTATTCTTGCACATGTGATGTCAGACCCAGTGCCAGGGCTGGAACTTAGAGCTGGAAGAATCATCTTCACTATCACTTATTAAATATATGTTCTGTGCTATAAACTATGCTTTGGAAATAAAGCACTTTGCCCATTTTGCAGATTAAAAAACTACATCTTAGCATTTTACCCACAGAGAGAGCTCTTCCAAAATTGGAGTCAATCCTCTCTTATATAATATTCTAAATCCTTTGTTGTCATTTCAACCATGTTCATAGCGTCTTCACCAGGAATAGATTCCCTCTCAAGAAACCAATTTTTTCATCCATAAAAATCAACTCCTCTTCTATTAAAATTGGACCATTATATTGTAGCAATTCAATTGCACCTCTAGGCTTTGTTGCTTTTTCTTTTTTCTTCCCAGCACATTTACAGTTACTTCTTTCACTGAGGTCTTGAGCCCCTCAAAGTCAACCATGAACATTGGAATGAACTTTTTCCAAACCCTGTTAATGTTGGTATTTTGACCTCTTCCCATGAGTCATGAATGTTCTTACCTACATCTAGAATGGTGAATATATTCCAAAAGGTTTTCAATTATCTCTATCCAGATCCATTAAAAGAATCACTATGACAGCTATAGCTGTACAAAAAGTATTTTTAAATAGGACTCAAAAGTTTAAATTTAAATCCACATGATATAGAAAGGACACTGTGTTAGCAAGCATTAAAGCCAAACAAACAAGTTAATAAATAAAAAGGGCAAAATAACTAGAAGTGATGTAATTTGCCCAAATACAGAAGCAGAATAGGTCCCAAATCACTCTCTTCTTATTCCCCTGCCTATCTTTAGGGTTAGAGTGAGGGTCCTCCTTCCCAGGCAAGTACAGATTTTCTGCCCTCCTCCACACCCTTACCTCCCTGTGTCTGCAGGCCCAGCTTGGCAGGGGGTGCAATTACCATCTGTGTCAATGGCATCTTTACAGAGGCATATTTAAGTCACTGCAGCACTCACAGGAGAAAGCAAGTAAATACACAGCCCAGTAAAGGGCTAAACTCAGCCTCAGGTCTGACTGCACAGAGAAGGCATCAAAGAGGTCACAGCACCATGGAAAAGATATGCAAAGGAAGACAGAAGAGAGTACATTCTCCTTTTGAGATGTTGCATTGTTTCCAATATATGATGTCTTGGAGTTCAGGAAGTTTTCATAGACTACTCTGGGCTGGCCAATCCACGTCACCTTGGATGCCAGGGTAGTGGTGGAGCAGCAGCCCAGAAGTGTGCAGTTAAAGGCAGAAAATGTTCAAATGCAGGTGGTCTCATGTGGTGACAGGCCACCTGCTTCCTCAACCAGACACTAGGTTCCTGGCAGGAGGATGTGGTGAGTGAACAATCCCCCTGCCCCGATAGCCAGTAGAATCTGATGAATAATCATAAGATGGCTGGGTACAAACAGGGATCAGTTTGTGACCAGAGCAAGACCAAGTGGTCTCTTGAGCTCTTGAGAAGAAAATATAGCATACATTGGCAATTCACTCAAGTTCATTAAAAATATGTCATTCTAGACATACTGGATCTTAAAAATCAATTGTTTATTGGAACCCAGAAGGAAGCTCCCCTGCTGCCATCCCAAGCTCCTAGGGCAGAGAACCTAAGCCAGTCCCAGCACCCAGAAGGAAGCTCCCCCGCTGCCACCCCAAGCTCCTAGGGCAGAGAAGCTGAGCCGGTCCCAGCACCCAGAAGGAAGCTCCACTGCCACCATCCCAAGCTTCTAGGGCAGAGAAGGTGAGCCACGCAGGTGCCAGAAGCACCCCCCTGCCCACCCCGTGGAAATGAGAAGACACGTAAACAAGCCTCAAAAACAGACATCTGGATCACCTACAGCAACCTCAAAGGGAAATGAGATGGAACAATCTGATACTCAACCACCTGGACTCTCTGAACTGGCAACTAAAGAGGATCTGGGAAAAATGAAATCAGTAATACTTACTCAGATAAGAGCAAAGATTGTGCTCATGGTGCAAGACATGATTAATAAATCTAGAGAGGACACAGATAAAAAAAAAATAGAGGATCTGAGGAACATGATGGAATCCCAACATAGGAAACAAATGGAATCCATAAAACAGATACAAACAGATTTCCAAGAGATTAAAAACTCCATCAAAAGTCTGCACAGCAGAATGAACCAATGTGAGGAAGAATTTCAGATATAGAAGAAAAGATTGCAATTAGTGACCAGGAAAAGAAAAATTTCTTTAAAATTGTAAAGGAACATGAGAAATCAATCCAGCAGCTGCTAGATGATGCAAAGAAGAAAAACATAAGACTGATTGGAGTCAATGAAGAAAGAGGAGAGAGTGCAGATGACATAAAAAACTGTTCACAGAAGCGATGGCAGAAAACTTCCCAAGGAGGGGAAAAGAACTTGACATACAGATAAGTGAGGCATATAGGACTCGAAATAGCCTTGATCAAAAAAAATCTACACATAAGCACTTAATAGTTAGGATTCCAGAAATCCAACAGAAGAACAAAATTCTACAAGCAGTGAGAGAAAAGAAACAAATCACATACAAAGGAAAGCTCATCAGAATCACAGCAGACTTCTCAATGCAAACTCTCAAGGCAAGAAGAGCTTGGAGTGACATATTTCAAGCCTTAAAGGAAAACAGCCTCCAATCCAGACTGATGTACCCTGCAAAACTATCTTTCAAAATGGATGGAGAAATAAGATACTTTCATGATAAAGAACACCTCAGGAACTTCATGAATACCAAACTGGCACTCCAAAAAATTTTAGACAATATCCTAGGAAAAGACAATGAGGATAACAACCCCAGGAAACCCAGCAGAATGAATCCATTGGGCATGACAAATTAAACGCAAAGGGGGAGAATCCAACAAAAAGAAAAAGTCATGACAAGGCTTTTAAAACGTTTAACTTCATCTCCCTAATGACTGTATAATTCAATCTTATTATTGTACTGATTAGTATTTTTCTGATTCGAGAGATGCACACCTTTCCTTGTGCTATACTGGCTATTTATCATCTTCTTACGTCTACATTTTCATTGAGTTGTCTATTAATGAGCTCTAGGAATTCTTTATATATTCTGCTCATAGGTTATATGCATTGGAAATATGGTCTGTTTAAGGACTACTTTTCATTTTAATGATGTCCTTTAAAGTTCTAAATTTTGATGGAATCTTATTCATCAATTTTTTTCTGTTATACATCATGTCTTTTGTACACTAGGTAGTTCTTGCCTACCCTGAATTCATAAACATTTTCCCTTATAATTTCTTCTTAAAGTTTTATACTTTCAGGCTTTCATATTTAGGTTCATAGATCCCTTCAAGTTATTTTCATGTATGGAAATAAAGGGTTGAGGTTAATTTTTTATATACGGATACCAGGTGTTCTTGTGCCGTTTGCTGAAAACCCTATCTCTTCCTCAGCTCTTGAATTTAGTTTATATTCTATAAAATGCTAATGTTAAATAATCTTTCAAAACTCAGTGGACCATATATGTGTGGTTCTATTTCTAGATTCTCTGTTTTATTCCAATGATCTATATGTCTTTCCTTACACCAACATTGCCTTGATTACTGTAGCTTTAGAAGTCTTAAAATTAGGTACTAAATGTCTTCCAACACTGTTTTTTTTTTAACTTTTCTAGGACCTTTGCACTCCTACATAACTTTTAAATTTCAATATCCAATTCTTCATTTACAGCAAGTATACACAGACCTGAATTTTTATATATACCTTGTGTTTTCTAATCCTTCTAAATTCAAATACAAGTTCTAGGGGCTCCTAGAGATTTCTTCATATTTTCTCTGTAGATGATCATTTCATCTACATATAAAGATTTTACTTCTGGGCCGGAGATTTAGCTCAGTGGTTCTAGCGCCTGCCTTGCAAGCGCAAGGTCCTGAGTTCGACCCCTGGTACCAAAAAAAAAAAAAAATGATTTTACTTCTACCTTGCCAATCCTATCCTAATTGTGTCATTTGATTGTCAGACTATTTTGATTTGGGCCTAGGTTTCAAAGTTTAATGGATAGATGAAGAGTAGGCATAGCTGTCCTTGTTCCCTACTTTAGGGAGAAAGCATTGTATCTTCTCTATTCATATAAGGCATTTTTGCTGGACGTATGGAGTACATGTCCTTGATCTGTTGAGAAGGTTCTGTTCTATTTCTAGTCTCCTGATAACTCTTACCATGAACAGCTGTAGAATTTAGTCCAATGCTTTTTCTCCAACTACTGACAGGATCATAAGGCTTTTTCCTTTCCTCTGTTAAAATGATGACTTTTAGGGGTGGATCTTCCAATGCTGAACCAACACTGCCATCCCTATAACAAAACCACTTTCTACATACTACCAGATCTGACTTCTAATAGTTTGTTTTGTTAAACAAATTTCTATCTATGTTCATACTTTTTTCTTCTATTACCTTTATTCAGTTTTAGGATTAGCACAGTGTTGAGTTCCTAAAATGAGGGGAGAAGTGTTCCTTCTTTTTTCTGCTTTAATTGTTTGATATAATTTATCAGTTAAAATGTATATGAGCCTGCTATTGTCATATAGGTAGGTTTTCAAGCTAGGAATATACTTTCTTTAATAGGTGCTATTCAAATTTTATATTTCCTCCAGAGTTAGTTTCATTAATTTGTCTTCCAAGGTACTTCTTAGAAGTTATGAAATTTATTTCAAAACAGATTTTTGAAATATGCTTTCTATATCCTTTTACATTCTGTAAAATCTGTGGTAATGTCTCCTAGATCTTGATATTGTAATTTTAAAAATGTATAACTGATATTGTATAGCAGGAAGAAAAAATCTAAAGGGGCAGGGGAAGTGGGAGGGGTAGGGGAAAGGAAAAAAGGGAAAAGAAAAAAATATGAGAAAAGGACAAAAATGGAAACAAAGTCATTGCAAATAGGGAAGGGTGGAGGGGGTGAAGGGAGGGCAGGGGAAGGGGAAAAAAATCAGAACCAAGATACTCATGTAATGGTACAAGATCGCAATGATGAATGTAACTGTATTTTATACCTAAAATGTACCAATAAACTTAATGGGAAAAAAGTTTTTAAAATTTTTTAAAATTGAAGAAAATCAATTGTTTATTTAATAAATATTTAGGGAGCATGCCTATGTGCCAAGAATTAAGCTAGGCACTAATAAATAGTATAGCTGTGCATGAGACAGACATTTCCATGGCTGTGGTGGGCACTCAAATTCTAGGTGTAGGGTTCCTGAGGATTAAGAAGACAGGAGTAAACTGCTAAATACACAAGCTGATAGTGAGGTGATGAGTTTTAGGAGGAATGGAAGCTGGAAGTGGAGTGGAGAGGACTGGAGCAGGTCTCTCTGCGGAGGTGGTATTTAAAAGAAGAGAAAACACTACAAACCTGGTGGATTAGGAGAATAAGGCATATGTGGCATTTCTGGACTCCAGCAAAGCCTTGGGGCAAAAAAACCCTGTATATAATATTTACTAAAATATATTATGTGCTTATTTTATGGCAGATGATGTTTTATACACACAATTGTCAGCCATGACTTTGAGACTCTTTTCTGCTCCATGTCTCCACAGTGGAGGCTCCTAGAGGAGACTGCTTCTTCCTATCAGTCACCAGTGTTCATGGCAAAAATCTAACACATGATGGTGTCTTGATTGGTGACAAAATTAAAGGATGGCTGTAGGGAAGGAAGGAAGAAGAGAAGGAGGGAAGGAGGGGAAACCAGTAGGTGACATGAAGTTAGGAAGCAGTATATATATTTGGGATCCAATAATTAAGGGCCTAAGAGATAGCAGTGGACGTAGTCAAGAGTCGAACACAGAAGGATGGGAAGAAGTGAGATCAGACTGGTCTGATTCTTAGTCCCAGACTTGAGGAGAAGCAGGGAGGGGTGCATTATTCAGCAAGAACTGGATATGTGTCAGCATCATGGTGGGACCATTGCTGAAGCCTCTGTGACTTTAGGATATCTTCCCACAGCTGCTTTTGGGACATAGACAAAAGAAAAAGGGGTATACTACCAATGGTTGGTCCCAGCTATGTAGAAAGGACCCAGGGAAGGCAGTAGTTGTGGGTTGGGAGTGACTCTGTTATCAGACCTAGTTGAAGTGGACCCCTCACACCCTCTTATTTGTCACCATTGCTAGGGGAGAGAACTTTGTGCCAGTGCTAAAATATTCCTGGCCATTTGGACAACAAGCTGCCTTTACAAAGCCCTTCTCAGCGACTCAATGCCCTTTCTCAACATCACTCCCTGGAGTCAGCAGGTGTGCCTACCTACTTCCCCTGCAGAGGCCAGCACTGCAGGTATTTCGGGACATTTGGCCCTTCCCAAGGCTCTTTTCCTTCCTTGGTAGCACACGACATGGACTCCTCAACTTGCATCCTTTGTCTCATGTGGTTTCTCTTCAAGACTGCCTCTTCCAAATGGCAGCTGCAGGGCAACCCTGGCCTCCCAGAGAAGCTGGACTTGAGCTCACCTAGGATCTCCTTGCTACAATCATCCAGGAGTCAAGAGCTTCATCTTGGACCCGTAAAGGCAGCTTATTGTGAGTTTAAGTGGGACAATGGGTACCAGAGGGCCAGGGCTGGCTGGCTTTTTGGGCATGAGAATTATGCATCTGTGCTCAGGAAGGCCCAGCATTTGGTTTAATACCGTGCTTTCATTGATTGAAATTCTTGATAATTTTTGAATTTGAATCTCAAATTTTCTTTTTGCATTGGATCTTGCAAATTATGTAGCTCCTCCTGGAGAGGGCTGTGAAAACCAAAGAGCATTGTAAAGGTGCATAGTGGGGTGCCACTGTTGATAACATTACATATATTCACATGCTGTAAAGAACACAGATGGCGGAGGGAGCTTTTTTGCAAGCCTGGAATATTGGGATGGCACAGAATTTGCCTCTCATTCCCTGGGTCCTCACCCACATCTCCCCGGGATCCAGAGAGCTCAATTTTCACTTCCAGGCCATCGACTCTGTTCCAGTTCTGTACTTGGCTTGACAAGCTGTGCAGACTTTGGTGAGTCCTTTCCACTCTGGTACCCCTTGACTGACCTGCAGGAAGCCTGCTAGGACTGGTCCCCATCTAATCCTCTCTCGCTGCCCTGCACCTGTTGAAATCTGGCTCCTCTGAGCCTGGCCAAGCAGCTCTGCCCCTAGCGGGAGTCGGAGGCATGCAACTCCCTTTCAGGAAGACGGGGTTAGAGCCATCTCCACCTGCGCCTGCTGCCCCTACTATCCTGGGCCTCTGAGAGGATCTTAGCAGCCAACCCTGGGTGAGGACTGGGTGCCAGGTGCACCTGACAGGGCAGGGTGGATGCTGTGACTTGAGAGCTTCTGGAGAGCAGGAGTGGGACTCCTTAGTGAAGGGAAATCCTTAAGGTTGGATCCAGCCTTTATTTAAAGGGGTGGGGGTGGAAGTTGCATCTGTGTGTGTGTGTGTGTGTGTGGCCTGCCTGTGAGGCGATAACCAGTATGTTCCTCTGTAAAAGAGTGTGTCTGTTAGTGGACTCCATCTGGTGTGTGGCACTGCTTCTGTGGGCAACTGCCTCAAGGTGGGGTCTGTCACAGTGTGCCAGTGTAGAGCAGTGTGACGAGCTGCTGGCAGAGCCCTAAGTGTGTAGGGAGATGCTGTCAATGCATTGTGGGCTTGTGGCTCTTTGTGGGACTCTCAGATACTCTGTGTGTGTGTGTGTGTGTGTGTGTGTGTGTGCTGCAGTGTATGCTTGTTTCTGGATATGTGTGTGAGTGTCTATATGTATGTGTGTGAGTGTCTATACGTATGTGTGTCTGTGCCAAAGATGTAGTTGTCAGTGTCCAGCTCCGCATGGGATGGTGACCCAGTGTGTGTCTATGACTCCATAATTTCTTATCACAGTGCTACAAAGTGCATGGCATGTGTGTATTTGTGTGTGTGTCTGTCATCGTGCCCCAGCTTGTCGCTGAGAGTGGACCAGGCTCAGAGTGTGTACGTGGCGGGGTGGGGTGGGGTGGGTGGGTCAGTGTGTCTGTGAAGTGGTGATTCAGTGTATGTTTGTACCAGACGGGGTGTGTGTCACTGTGTCAGAATCTGAGTGAGTGTGGCAGATGCCCCTCTGGCAGAGCTCAGTGGGGGGGGGGGTAAGTGTATGTGCTTTAGAATTAGTGAGGCTCCGATGCAAGGTTGTGGCTTAGTGCATGTGTGTGTGTGTGTGTGTGTGTGTCAGAGTGGGTGTCAGCATCTTGACTTGCATTATCGCGTGTGGCCCTCCGTGTGTGCATGTCTCGCGAGTCAGGGCAGTGTCGGTCTCCAGCATCAAAGCCCAGACCCTTCCTTTCGGGGGAGCGCCAGGCGTGTGCGCCGGCGCCGCTAGGACCCGGCAGCGGCCGGCCGCTGTCCCCGGGCCGCGCGAGTGAGCATGTGCAGAGCCGGGCGCCCCCTAGCCCGCTCGCCCGCTCCGCGCCCGCCCGCCCGGCTCGGCGCCCGCTCGCACTCTGCGCCCGCTCCGCCGCCGTGGCTCCGCGCGAACGTCCGCAGCCTCGGGGAGCTGGGCGGCGGCGCCGCGCCCGGGCACGTCGGACCGCTCGCAGCCAGCGCCAGAGGCGTGCGGGCGCCGAGGGCGTCTTGGCTCAGGGCACTGCGGGGCTGCGGGCTCAGCGCCCCGGGAGACTGGCGAGTGGCCGATGCGGGCTCCCCAGCTGGCCGCGATCGCGGGGTGAGTCCTGTCTCCTGGGTGTCCCAGGTGGGACCCCCGTGCGTGCTGAGAGCTGGGTTTCCCCGGATGCGGGCAAACAAGTTTGTGTAGACGCCGCGGCTGGGAGCGCAGCAAGGCTGCACCTGCTCTGGCTTCGGGGTGGCCTGGTGGGGGGCGCCCTCCCGGGTCTGGGGCCGCTGGACCCGGGAAGGGATGTGTGAGCGTGTGCGTGTCGGGTCGGGGGAGCGCTTCGCAACAATCGGGCCGGGGCGGGGGTGCCCAAGGCAGTTGCACAAGCCTGGTTCCTCACAGGCAGTCTCAGCGACCGTCTCCTTCACGGGAGGGCGTCGCGGTAGGAGCCCCGAGTGGACTAGGGGGGGCCAGGGCAGGATTTGGGGTGCACACTGCCTCCCTCCTAGGCGGAGACGTTCACCATTAGCAGCTCCTTCTCTATCCGCTACCAAGCCAGGCTTCCGGTCAACGGTCAGTGGAGGGTTTCTCCCATCTCTTGGTGAACTTGAACAGAGGCGGAGGCAAAATCGAAACGTAATATGTTCGGAAAATTAACCGATATAGAGCTTTGCATCTTCCCAAGTGTGTACAGACTCACGACTGGGTGCTGCATATGAGTTTTCCTTTGATCCTCAGAAGCGTCCTTGGTAGGGTCCCCTGCCTCAGAGTAGCCTCACTGACTGCTTTCCCCAGCATTTGTGCATCTGTGATACCTGATCTGCGCTGACTCTCCCATGGGTCTTGGGCACAGGGAGACGGACCTCTGCCCCTTCTAGGGACCGGTTTAGTGCTGCTGTGGAGGTTCCAGCACCACAACCCTGCCCTGGGATCCAGCCCCCTGGCCACTGCTCCCTGGATAGACTGCTCTGTACTTCCGGAGCCTCAGAAGCCTCGGCCCTCCTGTTGCTGGGACAGAATGCTTGGGTTCTGGGAGGTACTTGCACTGCCCCATGTTTGTAGCAATGGTTGAGATCAGAAGTGAGGACCTTTTCTTTGAATTACTAGGTTATCAGGCACAAGGCTGGTGGGGAGTTAAAGAATTAGAGGAGGCCTCACACTGATTGACCCTGTTCTATTTGTAGTACCTCCCTTACTGGAAGGCTCTAAGTGCTAGAGAGAGGGCAAGGGGTGGTTTTTGTGCAGGTAGGAACAGGTTTATTTCTCCCAAACATTACACACACACGGCCCTGAGAAGTCCCCTGGAGAAGGAGCTTCAGGGAAAGCTGTCAGAGCCTAGAGTTTCTAGGAGGAACAGCAGGACCTGACCCAGGGACCCAGTGGCCGAAGGCAGGTTGGCCAGCGGCTGGCTGGGTGGGCACCCGGACTACCTGATCTTCCCTGTGGGAAACTGGCAGTCCTCACCTACAGCTTCATCTTGTAGGCCTCAGCAGGTTTGTTCTCACAGGTCCTCTGGAAAGGGTGAGGGATCCCTCTTTTCAGTGGGTTCTTAGGACCTTGCAACACATGGTCAAAAGTGAAGAGAAGCCTGGATTAAGCAGAAAGCCAGACTCCTGTCCCTTCCTCCTGTTGGCTCACTAGGCAGAAGGGGGTAATCTGGGTCACTGGTTGGCCTGCTGCTGAGCCTGTTCAGTCCAAGCACCACAGACCAAGTCAGTGAGTCACAGAGCTGGTTCCTTGTAGAGTCAGTGTGAGCAGGTAGCTCAGAGTCTTAAGAACCCGGAGCCTCCAAGCCCAGATCAAATCGTATCTGAGCATGGTATTTCTCACTGTAGACACTCCCAGCTGTTATTCCCACCCGGCTCATACTCTGGTCAGTCTTGGTGAGATGAGCTCCCTGATCCTCCTTGTGGAACTTCAAGTGAGGTCAAGGCCAAGTACTTCAGAATTTGGGGGAGCTCAGTGTACAGACCTTCAGGGTCTTTGCCCAGGAGAATGATAATGATATACACCAGCAGCGCCAGAACTGAGTCCCAACATCTGGGGTCAGGCTGGGCTGGACCCTGCCCTCCTCCTTTGGGGAACAAGTGGGTGAACAAGGCCTCCCACCGCTTTTTCCCTGTGCCTCATGGTCTTGCTTCCTACTGTTGGCTGTAATGTCTTCTTGCCTTTAATATCACCATGTTGACCTGTGGCCTGAAAAATTATCACAAGTGTGCCAGTTTGGGGGAATGTTGTTGGGGAGGACTCCTATCTATGCACACCTTGCCTCCCAGTGTAGACTTGAGAAGTGGATGAAGAATGGACCGGATTAATTTTATAAGCTACGCAGTACAGTGTACCTCTTGGTATGTGTTAAGGCCTTTTCCCTGGGCTTCTCTTTCCACACTGCTGGAAACCCCTGGAGATGTTAGCCCCCTCCCAGAGGGTGGCTGCCTTCACAGTGAGACCATGAGGACAGAAATGCCTCCGGGTGTCTTGGTCCCCTTTCCATAGCTTGAGTCACCATCCTGGTGGCGGAGATGGGGCCAGAGAAGGGCAAGGCTGACTTTGGCAGGGTGCTCTACTCACTAGCTCTGATTTATCCACATTTCTCAGTGGAATTTGATCACCTCTTTACCTGTCACACTCTGAGCTGGGCCCCAGATACCCTTCAGGGATTCTCCACCAGGTGCAGGAACATAAGAACAAACAAATTAGGATTAGGGAGCTGCTAAAGTGATTGCTCAGAGATAGCCCAGGAGAGTTTGTGATTGGCTGTGTAAAGAGTGAGATGGGCTCCCAATCAATCGTGAAAGAAAATGCCAGGCCCCACATGGAGCCCTGTCTGTCTTTGAAGCCCCAGGCCCCACCACAGTGCTGGGAAGGATACCCATCTGATACTGAGAAAGTGAAGGCCATGTGAGATGGCACGTGATACCCCATCCTTGGAATCAGAAAACTTGAGTTCATTCTAGCAGTAGTTGTTTGGCTTTGTTCAAATTAATGGATCTTCTCTCTGGCTCACATTCTGTATCTATATAATGGGGATAATGATTCATAATATAATAACTTCCTAAGTTTGGGGGAAGATCTCTCATTCATTTGTTCATCTGCTCATTCAGCCAACACACTTAATAGTATGTGAAAGTACTCTGCGTTCTCAAATGTGGCATATAAAATTTATTATTATAAGAACTTCAGCAATAGATTTACTGGAAGATTTTTCCCATTTGCAGTGAATGGAGTTTTGACCTTTCTAATTTTTGTATTTTTTATTATTTGTGACTGACAAATCATGATTGTATATATAAATGGGGTATGATGTGATGTTTGAAATAGGTATCCAATGTGGAATGATTTAAGCTAGTTAACTATTATCTTTTATATCTTTTGCACACATATTTTGAATCTTTTCTCTTAAGTCTTCAAGTTCAAATGATAGAGATCTGCCTCTTCAAAGACAGGAACCACACTCCATTCCCATTCCCCAGACTGTATACCTGCCAAAAGCAGCAGCTTTTGTTTAGTGGGTTTCTTAGCCTTCAGAGCCTAGGTGCATGGGATCCTGGAGTAATTACAGTGGTCTCAGAGGCAGCAGAGGCACTGAGTGCCCTGCAAGGGGCTTGCATGCTGGGAGGGGATTTACGGGCATTAGCTGGCAGCCTGACTCAAGGTAGAACACAAAATCCAGGCAAAGGTCATCGTCATGGCAGCATTTAGCTTCACTGTCAGCTCTGAACAGCCCTGCACCAGGCATCAGGGAAACATCAGAGAAGAAGTAGCCTTGAGGCTCCGCTTTTGTAAGTTGGAAGCATTTGAATGGTGAGATGGGGTATAGGTGTCCCTCACAGGTGGAAGGACATGGGTGAGCTAGGTGGGATGGTGGGGATTGAGCATCTCAAGCTGGCCAGGGACACTGTGGTTAGCACATAGTCCCTGAGCCTGAGTAGGGGCAGAGCCAGAGATCAGAAGAGGAAGGCCAGGGAGAGGTCACCTAGGAGCCCTGAGCCTACCTGGAGTTTCCCGTGTGTGGCTTCACTGTGGTCCTGTTTGTGGTCATTGAGTCTGGGCTCTGAACTGCTCTGATATGGGTATCCATTTGCATGTCTGGAAAGCAGCCTGTGGGGCCCCTTTCCTGCCCCAGTCAGAGTGCATAGCCCTGAGTCCCAAGATGTTCATAGCCTCTGCCGCAGTGGTCAAATTGGCCACGTTCCATCTAGGAGCCTTCTCCTCTTCACTACTCCTGCACGTCATCTCTGGCAAGGCAGCAGAAGGGAGATGGAATCAGAGGCCCTTGGTCACCTGGGCCAGCTCCAGGGACTGCCTCTACTCCTCTTCCTGCTGTCACCTCTCAGCCTCTGTCCCCAGCTTGGCACAGAGGCAGGTGCCATCTGCCGCCCTGGGGCTCAGGGTTGCTGAGTCCCACCTGCTGTGAGCTCCTGCTACCTCCCGACACTCACAGAAGCCCCTCTCTTTGATTATTCTTCTCTCACACCTGAGACAGGGTCCCCCTCCTCAGGCCTTGCTTTGCTCCACAGTAACTCCAAGTCCTCTGGAAGGCAATGAGCAGGGTGGTGGATGGGCACTTTTATCCAGCTCACATGGCCCCTTTCAACAGGGCCAAGCCTCAGGAGGGGTGCAGTGGGCCCACCAGCCTCTCCTCAAAGCACCTTGCAGGGCTCCGAGACCAGAGGTACACCTGGGAAGCTCACCTCAAGGAAGAACACAGAGATTTCCAGAGGAGGGGAGAGAATCTGAGGCTGCTCCCCACTGGCCCAGGGAGGCCGGGACACTTACCCACATGGCAGCGCCTGGAAGGTTTGGCTCAGCAGACACCATGTGGAGCATCATCTCCAGGAGCCTGGCATGAATTCAAAAAGCTACTGAGAGAAGCACACAAAACTCCTTTTAAGAATAAATCTTGCCTCATGCAAAGCTGGGGTTGAGGTAGGAAGAGACACAGGAAGTTCAGTGGCCACAAGAGGGGCTCTGGGTGCAGGTGGCTCGGGTCTAACTACTGATCCCGATGGTCTAATCTTGGGCACTGAGTGTCGTCCCTCTAAGGTTAGGACAGACTTCAGCTCTGAAGCATAGGGAAGCAGGGCCTCTGCCTTGGCGACTTTGTGGAGTAAAGGAGATGGTGCCAGTGAAGTATGCAGCCCATCTAACCTGTTTACTAATGCTGCAAAGCTTAATAAATGGTGGCACTGAGAAAAACAGCAGTTGCTAATAGCAGTCTTAGCATAGGTGTGAGCTTCAGGCAAGAGTGCGATACTGAGCCTGCCCCAGGGTGTGGGGGAATCAGAGGGAGGACAGGGGCCACTGAGACTGATTTCACCAGTAACACTGCTGCTGTAGGCCTGTCCTCCAGGTGGTACTTATTTTACATTTATAACCAGTTTGTTTCACATTAGCTAATAGAAGTGTCACATCCACTCCCTGGTTTCATCTCACGATAATTCCTGCTTATACCTTTTTTTAACAGATGAGGAGCCTGAGGCTCTGTGCCAGACAATAGTTTGAGCTAGATTGCGCTAATGGACAGCCTGCTGGCTTCGGGGGTAGAGAGCACTGCCCATGACCTTCTAGACAGGTACTGGCTAGATACCTGTCAGCTGGTTCTGCTGTCTGTTTCACCTGGTGGCTTGGCTGTGAGCCCTTGTGTACATGATCCAAGTCTCCCCACTTCCCAGGGCTCCTTTTTCAGCCACTCAACAAACATGACTTGTCACTGCCCTGCTAGCTATATATTGAGATCCAGGGACATGGAGATAAACCAGGTGTGATCCATGCCCTGGAGGGACTGTAATGTCAGCCTCATGGAGTGGTGACTGTGGCAGAGAATGGAGAATGACTGGCAAATAGGAATTTGGTGGTAAAGTGCTGTGGAAGTCCAGGGCAAGAGGACAAGTTCCTGATGCTTTGGGCATGTAGTTCCCCCAGCCCACTTTGGCTAGTGTTCTGGCATGGGGACAGCTTGCCTTTTTAAAAGTTGGAGGTGACGGTCTACCTTATAGGAGACCTGGGCCATGGCACTCTATCTTGCAAATGGTATTTGCCTTACAGTGCCTAGCAGCCATCTTGCCAGACCAGGGGAGACCCTTTTGGAAGGGGCAACACCAGGGAGGACTTGGGAGGCACCTGAGGAACTTGGTAAGTCTGACTCCTGGTGGATTAGCCCTAACGATTCCCCAACCTACTGTACCTTGGTCTTACTTGTACCAAGTGTCCAGGTCTGAGTTATAGGCTGTGTATGGACAGTACACCAAGCCTTGCCTTTAAAATTCTGAACTGTGGGGCCATTGCCTACCTTTCTGCTCCATCTCAGTGAAACTTTCTTTCCCAACAGGAATGCCACCTCTCACCTTTCATTTTAGTTTTCTAGGATTTTCCTTTGATAGGATCCCAACATCCTTTAATTAGAACTCTTTTACAAACACACCCAGAAACCCTGCTTCATGGAATTACTGGGTGGAACAGGTACCGGATAAAGCCCGCATAATGCACCTGTGTCTGAAAGACGCCAGCTGTGGAGCTGTGTCCTTTGTCGGCTATGTGTTATCCTAGCTTCCCCACAGCTCAGGCTCCACCCCAGCTCTGGATGAATGGTATTTGAGATCTGACCCCACAGGTACAGGTTTCTGATTATCAGGACCCGTTTGTTTATTTTTCTGTGCTCTCATTAATTTGAAAAACTGTATTCACAAAGATCACGGAGTAGCCACATTGTGGCATGCCTCAGGTGCTGGGGGGCAGAGTGACAAACATGAATAGGGCATTGCTTCTCCCCTTGAGGAGGTCAGAGTCCTCTGAGGTTGCTCGAGGAGCTGGACAGTGCTAATCATCATACTGTGGTCTGCACAAGGTACGGGAAGACCAAGGAATGTATGCCTATGGATGGGTGCTAGAAAGCACTGACTCCTGGGCTGAGCCTTAGGGGTTGCACAGGGATCGGCCAAGTGAAAGGAGGAGTAGAAAGAAAGACAGCAGGTACTGTGGCTGTAGGTGCCTAGGCTGGAACATGGTGGTAGAGGTGCAGCAGAAACGGTCTGGCAAGAGCTCAGGATGGACAGGCCAGATCACGAAAGGGGGCCCTGTACCTTAAGCTAAGGAGCTTGGAGTTTATCCCAAAAGCCCCAGGACCCTATTGAAAGGGGTTTTAAACAGGGGAGCACCATGAGCAGATCTGCGTGTTAGGAGGATCACCCTTGCAGTCTTATGGAAGATGGATTGGCAGGGCCAAAGCTGGAGGCAGAGAGATAAGTAAGGATTTCATAGGATTTTCTCCATGGTTTTACAAATCGGAAGCTCTCTGAGGTGGGCCTGGCAGATACACAGCTTAAAGAGAAAGGCTCTGAGACCCTTCTCAAGTGGCAGACAGCCTCGATTTCATTCTGCCTTCATTGGCTGATTACCAGGGTGGCCGGGCCAACCTGTGTTCCCATGTCTCTGCCCTTCCTGGAGTCTGGGAACCTGGACACCCTTGGTGCTTACTCAGGAAGGGTTGTGCTGGTCCAGGCTGCTTCTCTGGGGGCCTCGAATGCCAGCTCCAGAGCCCAAGCCTTGACATTCTTCTCGCACTGTCTGTCTTTCCTCGGCGGCACACAGAGCAACCATTGAGTGGCTGTGGGGCCTGGCAAAGGTCCCAGGCCATGTTAGTTACGGGCACTGGCTTAGTCACGCTTCGGGGGCCCTTTCTTCTAGGACAAGCCTGCCCTTTGTGTTGAGGGCCTTCCTCACACGGCAGCCCGGCTCAAGGCAGCTGCAGAGCCCTCTGCCAACCCTAACAGCACACTTCAGAGGCTCCGCCAGTGGGAACCAGAGCCTGGCATGAGCTCTACATCCTGAGGAGCAAGGGCCCTCAGAGGTGGGGGTGCTGCTCAGAAAGTCTGCACCAGGCGCCCCAGCCTCGGCACTGTGGCTCGTCTTTTGGCTCTGGCAGGAAGCTCCTGAATCTTATTCTCTCCCTTGGACTCCTTCTTTGTGAGAGCCAGCTATTACCCTCTGCATTACCTCCTTCCAGGACACAGCTTGCTATCCCAGTGCACACCTGGGGGTCAGCTCATTGCATGCATGTATCCAACACCTGCTGTATGCATTGCCTAGCCATTTACATAGGCAGGTGTCTCATTACAGGCTGGCTTTTTCATGAGGATAGGATCTGAATGGAGACTGTTCAAGCAAGACCCTGGCTCTTTCATTTGCCAACTATGTGACTGGGAAAACTTCTTTGCCTCAGTTTGCTAATTTCCACATCTGCAAATTGGGGATATTACAGTATCTGCTTCGTTGGATTGGTTGAATGAGATAATGTGTAACACATTTAGCTGAGTACCTAGGACTTAGTAAGAAGCTGCCCTTGCTTCTTCTCCTGCTTGTTGCTTTTGCTGTTATCACAGGACTTTCAGCACTACTCAGGAGCAGGGCATTATCCGAATGTTATAGATGAGGAAGCTGAGACCCAGAGAGGTAAAGCAATTTGTCACAAAGCTGGCGAGTGGCAGAGCTGGGATCTGAACCCAGTCTTGTGTCCAGGGCTTCCACAACAAGGCCGGTGCCTTTGATGATTCAATAATGGGGCAGTGGAAGGGCCAGACTCTTCTATTACATCTAAGTGCTCTTTCTCCATTTTTCCAGGTTTCCAAGCCAGGAAATGAGAATTGGTAGAGGTCAGGGATGGGAAAGATCATGACACCTGGGCAGAAGCTGCAGCTAGCTCCAGGGCCCTGTGGCTCCTGGTGAAAAGTGATGGTGCCCTCTGAACATCTGCAGAACATGGTGCAGTAACAGTAGCCCAGGAGAGCCCAAGCAGATGCCAGGAGCCAAGATGCGAGGATGACACCCTCGGAGGCCCTGGCCTCCCTTCTTCCCGGGTGCTAGGAGCCGTCCCCGGGCTCCAGCCGGGAGCCCTGCTGCCCAGGGGCATGGCCAAACCTTTCTTCAGACTCCAGAAGTTTCTCCGCAGGACGCAGTTTCTGCTGCTCTTCCTCACGGCTGCCTATTTGATGACCGGCACCTTGCTGCTACTGCAGCGGGCCCGAATGGCCCTCCCTCAGGGCCCCCGGGCACCTGGCACCCTGCAGGCCTTGCCAGTGGCCACTGTGGCACCGGGCATGGGCCTGCTGGACAGCAGAGCTCTCCAGGACTCCCAGGTCAGCCCAGACCTGCTGCTCGATGTGGACATGTTGCAGAGCCCTCTGGCCCGGCTCCCACCTGGACTCCGCTGGCCCCGGAGGAACCGCAGCTCAGTTCGGCGCCGCTGGTTCCACCGCTTTGTGAGTGATCCACATGGGTCACCCACCCTGGGTCCTGAGGCCCCCAGGCCAGCCACACACAGCCAAGGTAGGTGCTCTGCAGTGTCTCTGGACCCAGAATCACTGCCCAGGGTCAAGAATTGGTATCCCTTTTATCTGGCTCCATGGCAGCTGGAGAAGTAGGCCCTGCAGGTTGATGGCCTTGGCAAATTGTGCCTTCTGCTCTGTGCGGCCTGGGATGTAAGGTGCCCTAGATTTCGCTCACTTTCTGTCTGGAATTCCACGAGGCTCCAAGCTGAGCTGCGAGAGCCAGTCACCTAGAGCTCCCGCTTTGGGTTCAGACAGACCTCGTTTTGAATCCTGGCTTAGCCACAACTTTGCTGGGTGACCTTGGGCATCTCACTTGATTCCTCCAGGTTGCTCTGAAATGGAGATGGAGACACACATCCCTGGGCTATTTTGAGGATTAAATATGATAGTGTAGAACAGTAGTTACCTCCAGTGACTTAAAGTGATGACAGAAGGGATTCCAGTAAAAGCTGGAGAAACTGTGGTTAGATGTAAGCAGGACTGCTACTCAGCTGCTGTCCAACAGCATAGCACGATCCTATCAGGGCAGCAAGGGACACTTCCACGCCTGTTCGTAGTTCCCGCTCTTAGCTTCTGGGGTGTCTTCTGCACTCTGACTGCCTCTCCATGACCCAGGAAGGCTAGGGACCACAGGATGCCCAGGATCAGTGCTGAATGGTGGCATTTCCAAATGGTCCCTGCCCTCCACGGGTTGTTGAATATTTTTAATAGACCCCAGGATTTAGGGAGGAATTGCTGACCCTGCAGAATATGAAAGAGCCTGTCTGGGGAACGCCCTGTTGTTACATGGCTGGAGGTCTTCAGGGAAAGCAGGGGAAGGCAGGACGCTGGCCTAGAAGCCTTCTGGGGGCCCTGGGATGTGGGGGTCCTGTGCAGCCAGGCAGCCCTCACTGGTGGAGAGGGCCTAGAATGCAGCCCTCAGTATAGCTGCTGGGGCTGCAGACAAAGCAAGCTTCTCTTTGTGGCTTGGGCAGCCCGCCACACTCCTGAAAGGGGATCCTGCAAGCCTCGGAAGCTGCAGGAGGCTCCATCAATCACGACGCATTTCATTATACCTTGGACAACATCCATAATGGAATAAAATGTCAGTAAGTTTACTAGGGGAAAAATAGTAACTTCTCCATAGCCAGTTTGTTTTTTATTGATAGTAATTTCCAAAGACATTCCAATATCTCCAAAGCCATCCTTAATAGCCTCACGGCTTGTCCATTTTGATGTGCAAATGAACAGATGTGGAGTCACACACAATAATGCATTGCCTTCATTTCAGCCGAAAGTAATAAATCCACCTTGGGATGTGTCCCAGCGTATCCCTCGAAAGTTCTTTCTTCTTTGCACATTCGTGCTTCTGTCAGAAAGTTAGAAAAGCCATTTGTTATGTTTCAGAGTAAAAGGGCTCACCTGCTACTCACAAACCAGAGGGTCCATCTGCATCTCAGGCCTGGCCACACAGGAAAAGAGGCGAGTGGGGGCTTCCTCTCCACCCTGGTCAGGCCCATAACTGGCCAGTCAGTAACTCCTGGACACCCCTGTGTTCACAAGAACCCAAGCCCGCCTGCCTGAAACTACTTTTTCTCTCCTTTATTAATGTGCTAATTATTCAACTAATGTTTACCAATTCCTCATCACAGTAGGCTTGGGTTAGAATGTAGGATCAGAATAACAATAGTTGTTTAGCATAGATGTACATCTGTCATCATTTAATTTCATCTTCACACAGCCTTCTGGTGTAAGTGGCGTTCTCACTGTTTTAATGGTGAAGAATTTGTGTGTCAGGGAAATAAAAGGCATTGAGAATTTTTCATTATTTATAATGATCTGTGAATAATAACTGAGCACTTCCTATACCAAGGCTGGTGTTAGACACTTGATATACGGTGTCTTGTGTAATTTTCACAATCCATGGCATTGGCACCATGTTCCCATTTCACAGATGGAGAAACAGACTCAGAGAGGGCAAGCTGTGCATCCCAGGTTACACAGATAGGTAGTGATGGAACTGTGATTTGAACCCAAGTCAGTCTATTCCCACAGGCTCTTTCCATCCAGTTGCCCAGAAATATGTCTATTCCTGCCTCAGCCTTGGAAATTTTTGAGCCAAGGCACCTTTAGAACCTTGTGGTTAAATTCCCCAACTACAGTGATAAATATTTTGGGTGTTTAATTAAAAGCAGTAACGAACTCTCTTCTTTGCTGAGCAACACATCAGAAAATTCTCATGTAGTGGTTTTCTTTTACTAACGAGGCAGGCAGAGGAGAAGAATGCATGCCCATTGCCCTGGGTGAAGTTTCTGCAGTGATGCATGCTGTGTGCCATATTCCTGAGGCTTACAGGAGAGAGAAGCTTGCAGGGCTTGGGGTCAGGGAAGCAACCTCAGGGTAAGGGAAGTAGCAGGTGCTTGTGGAGGTGCACCGGGTGTGGCCTTAGATGCTGATAAGCATCCCTCCATGAAGGTGACCCCAGGAGGCTCATAGCTTGGGAAAGGGCCAGATCTTTGGCAGACATGAATGAAGGTGGATGTTTGCTCATCCCTCATCCCTGGTGTCCTCTGATCTGAGGGTCTTTGGGACCTTTGGATCCTGCAGCCATTGTGATTCTCCTCTGCTGTGCCTCTTTTAAATTAGAACCTGGGAACTGCTCTTGATACAAGTCAGCAAGTCCATCCCCTTCCTGTGTTTGGCTCTCTTGAGCCCACCCTTGTGCCCACAGGACATCAAAGTATGGTTCTTAGGAGGTATAACCCACTGGTCAGTTAGGCACTGACACTGACATTGTGCCTAATCCTGATGAGCAACTGAGGGCTCACCAGGTAGGGTGAAGGCAGGCATAACCCCCGCCCTCCAGGAGGCTCCAGTCATTTTGCAGAGACAAGATGCATGGATTTAGAAGATTTTTAATAGCAACAGTTAATGGCAAGGATGTGGCTGATAGATGAGTTTTCAGGCAAAACATAGAAGAATCCGGAGAAAAGAAAGGCTGGAGTGGTTGGAGTCAAGGGTCTCAGCCTTCAGGGCAGATAGGAAGCATAGAGTGGACTTGAAGGAGGAGCAGGGATGGGCCAAAGGTGGGGCAGGACAAATGAGCCTGAGTAGGGGGAGGTGTAGATGTTGGCACTTATGGAGGAAACTGAGGCACAGACAGTTGAAGTGACTTAGCAAGGTCAGAGGAGGAATGCAGTGTGGCAGTGCTCACAGACAGGAACACCACTACCTGCTGTGGACCCCAGAGTGAAAAGACAGTGAACCCACTCCTCTGTGCTCCTCAGCATGTGGCCCTGGGGCCCTGCTTTGGACCACATTCTTGCCAGGAATAAAAATGAGTTTTCCCTACCCTCAGAGAGTTTGGGAAGCATCAGGCCATCAGGACTTTCCTCCTCACCAAAATACCATGTGAGAGTCACAGGCTGCCTAGAAGCCTTTCGCATGTGCCTTCCAGGGACAGCCTAATTTCTCTGGAGGCATGCACACCACAGGTGACATTTCAGAGACACCAAATAGCAGACTGCAGACACTCTTGGGGAGATGTGTGACGTCTTTATCACAGGTGCCCAATCCAGGTCTCAGCACAGCTATTGTGGGTATGCAGTCACAGCTTGGGGACCATGTGGTGGCGTGTTTGCAAATTCCCAGTCCCATTCCTTCAAAACACTGATGTGAGTGACATTTACATGCCTGATGCTGTGTTTGCATTGTGCTCACATTCTCTTGAGTTTTCTGTACATCTCCAGGAGGCATTTCCTTCCCTGGAGGGACAGGGCAGGGTCGATCAGACTTCCACTGGCCCTTGCCTGGTTAGGTCAGTGTCACCACTGCCTCACGTCATCCTCCAGCATCCCTGATGAGGGACAGAGATGTACCAAGGAGACTTCAGAGGGCTCTGTGGTCACTTGGCCCCACTGATTCCCACCCAGGTTCTCATCTTACACTCTAACAGACTCCTCGTAGGCACTCTAAGAGCAGACATTAAATTTCTTTATAAACACAGCTCCCCACTTTTGAAAGATCTTGTTTATGTCAGCTACTGTCAGCTTTTCCTTGCTTAGGGACTGTCAGTCTTCCCATTCCTCTCCATGGAGGCCACAGGAGTATCTCTTGGGACCTTTAGAAAGGCAAAGGGGCCTCACTGTGCCTGGTAGAAAGGATGGGGAGGAGGTGCTGATGGCCATGGGAGGCCATTAAACCATCCAATTATTACATGTAAATAAAAAAGATTTTTTAATATTTAAGGAGATGGATATGCTAACTACCCTGATTTGGTCATTGTACACCATATACATACATTGAATGATCAAACTGTACCCTATAATATGTACAATTGAATAATAATAGTGAATTTAAAAATCCCAAATGCAGATATAGGCAGTTGGGGAGTGGTAGAGGAGAGCAGTAGCCAGGCTGATACCAGGCTCCTGGCAGAGCTGTGCGGGTGGACCCTGGGCTATTAACTGAGAAAAGGGTGGAAAATAAATAAGATGGAGATGTCCAGGTGCCTGCTTAGCTCCTGCACCAAGGGTAAGTTGGACTGCAGCCCTCACTTCTTGTGTTTCCCTGAAGGCACCCAGGCCAGGAGGGCTGGAGAGTCCCTGGCTTTCCCTAAAGGTGATGCCTCTCCCAGTCCTCTGATTGCAGTTTGCCTCCTTACAGGCACCTATGTTGGATGCTTCAGTGACGAAGGCCAGGAGAGAACTCTGAAGGGGGCAGTGTTCTATGACTTGAGGAAGATGACGGTTGCCCATTGCCAGGATGCGTGTGCTGAGCGGTAAGTGCTGGAGACACCTCTGGTGACTGCACTGGAAATAAAGTCAGGACTCAGTCCCTGAACCTGGTGATGCCTTGGCTACAGTCAGCTGTCCTAGTGTCATGAGATCTCAATTGATCCGCTCTCGGTTGTCCAGAGAAAGCCCACTGGCAGATGGCATGGGTGCTGGGCCAGTGCCAAGAGACTTGACTTCTAATCCAGTTGTGCCACGGACCTGCTATTTGACTTTGGTGAATTCTTTTCCTTCCCTGAACCTCAGTTTGCTCTTGCATAAAATAAAACAAAGGTCTTTAACATAGATTTTTCTGAGGCCTTTTCCACCTCTGGCAGGAAGCAGTATTCTGATCTTGCATTTATAGTAAGATTTACCTCTTCTGATACTGCCACCTCACCCAGTAGTTATCAGACATGTGTTAGGCGCCAGAGAATGGGCCTTACCATTGAGGCAATCAATTCACCATGCATGCACATACACACACTTGTATAAGAGACGGGCAGAACAGCACAAGCAGGCTACTCTTCCTCTATTTTATCACCTTAGATTCCTTAATACTTTTTATGTTATGTAAAGCCCCACAACCCCTAGGTAACAATTAATTATCACCATTTTATCGATGGCAAATCTGAGGCTAGAGAAAGAAATGACAGGGTCCCTACTTAGACATGCCTCACAGCCTAGATAAAGCCAGAACAGAGGGCCTCACAGTCTCAGGTTAGTCTCCTAACAGTTAAGGAAACTGACACTTGGATGTAGGAAGTGATGTCAGGATCTCACAGCTATCAAGTGGCCAAACAGGCACTAGGTGCTTCTGTGTGGGTTCTCAGTCTGGGCTTTTTACTCTAGGATCCACTGAGAAGGGAGTTTAAAAAGGTTGACTGCTTTCTATTAGTGCACTCCTGGGCTTTATGTAGCAGATTCCATCTCGGGTCTCTTTATCTGCAGCTGTAATTACATTGGGGGAAGTAGGTGAAGAAGTGGCTGAGGAGGAGGGACATGCAGCAGGTCGTGTTTATAACAGGATGAGATGTGTGCCTGGTATGTCAGACCAGTGGTGCTGGGCCTGGGGCAAACTTCAGTTTTGAGAGCTGCTGTGAACCAGTGACTGTAGTGAGAGTATTTCCACCTCAGTAATTGGCTGGCACTGCCTATCAGGACCCTCCCAGCTCCTAACAGAACCAGTTGCCAGTACAGCACTGATTTCATCCGATCAAAACCTGTAACATGGGTGGCACCAAAGCTCAGAGCTCACAAGACAGACCGGTATGGCCAAAAGGTATATTACAAAGGAAATGCTGGTTCCTGATCTCAGATGGCCTTTAATTCTAGATGAAGACTGATTCATGAGGCCAGCCTTGTGCTGATGGCTATGGCCCCTGCCTGTTCACCCAGACTTACCCTCAGCTTCAAGTCCAGCCCTTATCTCCCTAGACCCAGCTGTATCACCTGACCTGTATGTTCCTGTGGTTAGGACCCCAGCCCTTGCTCGGGGCCCAGGTCCAGACTCACCCAGCTTGGTCTTCCGCAGGTCCTACGTGTATGCTGGCTTGGAGGCTGGGGCAGAGTGCTACTGCGGGAACCGGCTGCCAACTGCACGCATCGGGCTGAATGAGTGCAACCTTGAGTGTAAGGGCGAGAAGGGCGCTGTGTGTGGGGCCGTGGGCCGGCTCTCCGTGTACCGCGTGGACATGCTGCAGACAGGCACCAGCAAGCGTGAGTAGCCAACCTCTCCAGAGCTTTGCATTTCTCACCTGCTCCATAGCCTCAGCTCCATGCTACATGGGGCAGAACCCATGCAGTAGGCCCTCCCTTTCCTGTACTTTCGCTGGACTGGCTCCTGGCAGGGTACGGCAGGCTTAGGGTCCATCAAAACCTTAACTGTTTGAGTTTATGATAGAGGCACGTCTTTGCTTGTTCCTTGCAGGAGAAACATGGTAGGAGTCCTAGGTGTGCCTCAGACATGTGGTATAGCCTCAGACAGCTCATTTCCCCTGTGGGCTTTAGTTTATTTTGTAGTATCACTGGGAAGACCTTAGATTTTTAGCAATAAGTGGACCTGAGAATCTGAAAGTTCCCTAACTATAAAAAAACCTAAAAGAATTGGTTAAGATTTAACCAGTATCATTTTTTAGTTTTTAAAAATATTTACTTGAATTTACAAATAAAAATTGTACAGATGCAACTTGGCATATGATAGGCTTAGTTAAAATATATTAAGTCATTACATCTTACCTACTGAATTTTCATTTTCTGGCAGTCCTGGGAGTGAACCCCAAGGCCTTCGCACTGAGCTACATCTTTGCAATTTAAAAAAAAAATTATTTTTATTAGTATATTCGTATGTATAGTACATTAGTGTGTTTGCAGTACATAATGATTACACTCATTGTAGGGAATTGGTACGTGTATATAACACCTCTTAACTCTTTTTACACCCCCTTTCTCTCCTCTCCCTCACTTAACTAGCGGGAGAGTAAGGAAAGCCCTGGGTCCAGAAATGAAAAAGGAACTAAGAACCACAGTGGTAAGAGGAAGAAACAGTGCTGTGCCCTGGGTTTCTGCAAAGTGAAGTTGGCAGTTTAGGTGGCCACAAAGCATAGGTTTTAGTGCCTAAGCCGGGCAGCAGTGAAGGGCTTGAGCCTATCATCCAATGGGAACTGGACTGAAACCTCTGTGTAAGGCAGAACTCACTTTTACTGCAGTTTAGATATAAAAATCATAGTCATAATAAACCACATACCCGTTCAGGGAGACAGAAAGAAAGCTTATCTGTTTTGACTTGAGCTTCAGGTGAAAAAAACCTTTCGTAACAATTTGTAACTATAGTCCTGCATTTCTGTGAGTTTTGGGGTTCAGCATAGAAGTTGGTTCTGGGATATCTGGAGATACCTGGCAGAGGCAAATATAAAATCTCTCTTGAGAGCTGTCTCACCAGCCTCAGTGTTAAGGGTTCTCATAGGAAATTCTCACTGAAGGTGAGCTTACAGTTCACAATTCCAGGACATAAGAACAAATAACCAACCATGAGGAAAAATAAGTGGGTATATCAATCAGCAAGAATTTCAAGAAAGGTGCTGCCAAGTAGAGGACTTCGAGGGGGCCCAAGGAGATGAATTTGAAACTCAAGATGGTCCTTATTATAAGATGATAGGCCCCAAATCCACTTAATCTAATTACAAAAGGCTCCTGTATGAAAGAATAGGTTGTACACATTCATTCACTCTGGAGGCCATCCTTCCCATGACAAGGAAGAGCAAGGGCAGAAAGAAGTGAGACTTCTCTCATAGCATAGGTAGAGACTTCCCCTTCCACTGGCAAAGGTGGGACAACAGATGAAGGCAGCACAGCTCAGCATCTGGGCACCTTGACTCATAGGCACAACTGCCTCTTCTCTTTGGTTCTAGTAGCAGGATTCCAGAGCAGAGCCTAGGGAATGAGGTGTCAGATCAAAAGCTAAGCCTGCAGAGGTGTTTCTGGGAGGGCTGCTGTAGAAACAAGCAAGTTTTCCAAACAATTCGGAAACCCAGCCCTGTGCCAGACCTGGCCACTGTATGGGGTCAGAGTGCAGACAGAGAAGTTTGTACCTGACAGCTAGGGTGCTCAGGTGCTTTTTGCGTTCAGGCAGGATGTGCATGGGAGTCAGGAGGTCCAGATGAGTCAGTGAGCATGGTGTGGAGATACTGACAGTGTACTCTAGCTGAAGCATTTGCTCATGAGGTCATTAACTCAACAGGTGCTTTTCTTTTCACTGATACCTGCTCTTCACCAAACCCTGACCTGGCATAAGGTTTGTCCTGATCATTCACATGGGCATCCTGAGGACTATACCGCTCCATGATAGTTTATTGGATCTTTCATTTCTTTGGGTTCAAACATTAGCCTGTCTCCACACCTCTGACCCTCAGCAGAATCAAGCCTGTATGTAAATTCTGGGCTGCCTACCAGCCTTCCTGGCTGCTCAGCCACTGACTTTTAGAGACAGCTATTTTGCCTCCATTGTCCATTGGCTAAGGGACAAATGGTTCAGTCGTTCAGGCCAGAGGTAGTCTTTGAGTCCATCAGACCTGCTGGTCATAGCTAATGTTGAAAATGTTGTTAGTGCTGTCCCTTAGGACAGGCTGTGGAGCCTTGTGTGGCTGACCTTTGCCTTCCTGCTCCCTTCTGAAGGGGCTGGGCTGATGGGATCTCTGTCAAAGGTGACCAGATGACCACTCATTGTAAATTGCACCTTCTGGCTAGCAAGGTGCATTCACAAGGAACAAGACCTGTAAGCATGCCTCAAGGTTGGAATCAGGATAGTCCAGACTCATTAATGCCTTTCCCTTGGCAATGTAGTTCTGCCCTAGGTGGTCCTCATGCTCTTACCTGGGGAGTGAGGAAGAAAGCTATAGAACAGGCCATCTCCAGGGAATGTAGGATAACCAGGTGCACCTTTCCCCCAGGAGCACCATTCGGAGCCCTTTGGGCCCATGCTGTCCCTCCCTGTGGCCTAGACTTACTGGGATGCTGGTCAGTCTGCCCTCCCTTTGTCTGTCCTGTCCTACTGACTCTCCTCAGAGTTGCAAGAGACTCACAAGCAGTGGCTGGATCTGAACCCAGGCCCTGAGGACACTAACCCCAGCTGTTTTCTCTGCACCAGGCAGCTTTCCTATGTCTTTCCTACAAGGTCTGTGCCCTGTCTTTGAGACCACTGGTCCTGTAGTTGATCTGGATGGGCTTTCAGAGCCAGGGTTTGGTCCTGCTTTGGCAATGTGACATGGAAAGAGCCCTCTCCCTGCTGCCATGGCTAAGGCATTTTTGCTGCTGGCCAGGAGGGGTGGCAGGCAGCGAGAACTGGGGGACATGCCGAGCTCTGCAAGACCTTGTATGAAAAGGAGTGTGGGGTAAGGGTCATAAGCACATCATCTAGAGAAACTCTGGTGAGTCTGGAAGCTATATGAGCAGTTGGCACCAGAACATTCCAGAAGGTTTGTTTGTTCAACACCAAGGAAGCCAGTGAAAGAGCTGGGCTTTTCTACTAGAAGGTCTGGAGAGCAACTTGTCAGGAAGCTTTCTTTGTGCCATAGGTTTGAGGAGTATTCCTAGTATTTGGGTGGGAGTTCAAGAGCAGTGCGAGGCCAGCTTTGCTAAGAAGCATTGCAGTGGTCTGACACCAGTGACAAAGGCAACAGGCAGGATTTCAGAGGTTCAGGTCTGCTTTCTTTTAATGCATGTCATCAGAGGACATAGAGTTGTCCACGAGTCACCCACTGAAGAATCTGGCACATAGTAAATGCGCACTGCAAATCTGTTGAAGAAAGGAAGGGAAGGAGAAAGAAAAGACAGGTAGGCACCATCTCCAGAGAACTGGCAGGAGAAGCAAAACCTGAGCTTAGTCATTTCAACCAAGTAGTCCCTTGTCAGTGACCCTGGGTGAGCCAGGTCCCAATGCCAGTCTCTCAGGAGCTCGGCTTGCCTGCACCTCTACTGGCACAGTTTGTCCTTTCTGATTTAAGAGCTACTCTCTTGAGTATATTTACACCTGCTTTGGGATCCAAAGCTAGTATTTTTCCTTATGACAGGTACCAACAACCATGAATAGCATGTCTCACCAAAAACCCATTTCCTTCCCCACAGGGCGGACTGCCACCTACCGCGGGTGTTTCCAGCTGCCAGAGAATGCCACACACACCTTCCCCACCTCCCTGATACAGGCCAACATGACTGTGGAGATGTGCTCAGGATTTTGTTCCCAGAAAGTAAGACCCATTGTAATTTCTCATCCTTTTAATGGTCCAGTGTGTGAGGTGGCTTCCAGAGAAGGAGAGGTGCTCATCCTGGACTATGCACATCCACTCTGGCAGCCTCAGTGGGAGAGAAGCAGGCCATGCACCTGCTGTCACAGGATCCTGGCAGTTAACTCGTAGCCACTGTCAGGGATTGGAGGCTGAGTAGGGAATTGTCAGTGAAGGTTGTAAAGCTGAAAGGAATGTGCCTTTCTGGATGTGAGCTCTTGGCACAAGTGTCAGATGTTAAATTGACTTGGTTTGGGTATAAGAAGATGCTGGCTTGGGACTTGGGGACAGCTGATTCATTTTCTGTTGTTTGTGCAGACAGCACTGGGAGGTGAATCTGGCTGCAGGGGCCATGGACACACCTGCTCCTTTGGTTCAGCATAGGCTGAGGAGTAGAGTAACTCTGCAAGGGCTAGGCTGGGCACTGGAGGCCACTGTCCCTATATCCATTCTCACCTCGAGTTGGTCAAGGATAGATGGGGCTATAGGAGGCAGGGCTAGAAGAGTGTGAGTCAAGGCTGGTGAGACCCAGTAGGCCCTGTCCAGAGAGCTCTAAGGTCTTCAGCTGGGGTCCAGCTGTCTCCAGCTAGTAGAGGTTGAGGCTTTACAAATGGCCCTGGGTAGTATTGGACTGGGTACCAGGACTGCTCTAGATAGGCTGAGGTTCACAAGGTTTATAGAGTGTGACACATGACAGCATAACAGACCAGATCCAAGGAGAGCAGAGGGCCTTGCTGGTGACATGATGATGATGATGATGACAATGACAGTGATGATCACAGAAGCTAACATTTACTGATGGTTTATTCCATGACAGCTACTAGTCCAAGCACTTGCATATGTTTGACTCATTTAAACATCCTAGTAACCCTATGAGATAGGTACTGTGATAATCTATGTTTTGCAGTTGAGGAAACTGAGGGAGGAAACTTCAGCAATCTAGCTGAGGTCACAGAGTAGTAGAGCTAGAACTTGACCTCAACTAGCTTTACAACCTGCTGGTAGTTTGAAGGGTGCA
Source organism: Heterocephalus glaber (assembly GCF_053883595.1). Classification (NCBI taxonomy): domain Eukaryota; kingdom Metazoa; phylum Chordata; class Mammalia; order Rodentia; family Bathyergidae; genus Heterocephalus; species Heterocephalus glaber. Next base: position 17,029,083 of record NW_028258351.1, on the reverse strand, counting down.
AGGAGTGTGCATCCACAAGACAGATGTGACCTGAACAAGTGCATTTCCTGTGCACCCACTCCAGAGGCTGTCTTCTTCCTGACTTCTAGTTCCTGAGCTCTCCCAGGATGTCTCCCACCACCCAGGAAGTTACCTCCAGGGGTGGAGGAGAACAAAGCCCTTCACAAGTGCATTCCTCTTGCCTAAGTACAACCTTTGCAGTGACTCTACTCTGTCACCAACATTTCCACTTCCAAGGATGCCTTTGTGTGTCAGGGTTTACAGGACACAATGTAGCCAGCCCAAAAGGCAGTTTATTGATTTGTAGATGTCTGGCTTGGAAATCTCTTTGCCTTTTATACTCATGGGAACAGAGATCTGGAGGGAGCCAGTGGGGATACCTGCTCCGCTGCTTGCCCCTGCTTGTGTCCACAGGGAAACAAGCCACCCCTCAGGCATCCCTCCCACCTGCAGTTCTCAGCAGCTCTCCAGAGAGCCCTCCCCACTGGAATCAGAGCAGCTCTGCCAGCCCAGAGCAGGCTGAAGTACGCCTCCCTGGGTCAGCAACCTTAAAGAATCCCACCATGGCTTTCCCATACGATGTCTGCTTTAATCCTCCCAGCTGCAAGCGAGGGGAACTCTTCAGATCCCTGTTTGCTACAGGAGCCAGTGCAGGCTTGCAGAGGTGAGAGCATTTACCATCAGGTTCCAAGTGACCAGCATCAGTCCTGGCTCCTGACACTAGCACCCCTTCCAGCAATGTAAGTTGGAATCAGCCACACCACAGCTTCTCTGTGCAATGGGAGCAAGTGACAGAGATGAGAAGAAATAGGAGGAAAGAGAATGGACAGTAATGGTGGCCATGTGTCCTGAGCGCTTCAGATGAGTTCTGAGTGGGCAGTATGTTCACATGAAACACAGGAGCAAGATGCCTAAGTCTCTCCTACCCAGCCCCCATCCTTGGAGGCAGTGCAGTGTCCTGGCTTCTCCTGTCCACTTTCAGAGACTGGATATTCAAGCGATTGCATCCGGTGTTCCATTACAAAACCCACAGATAGCAACATGCCACATGCTATTCTGCACTGAACCCATTCCACCAGGCAATCCACCTTAGATTATTCCATATCAGTGCAGAAAATGATTTCTTTTTCTTTTTTCCCGTTACACAGATGTCTTGTAATTTATTTAACCAATCCCCCACTGTTAAGCATTTAGGTTGTGTCTAGTCTTTTGCTTTTGCAATGCTGCAGTGACTATCGTTGGGTCATTTTCTGTGAGTGAATTTACTTAAAAAACAACTCTTAAAGGAGATGGTGAGTTAAAGAGTATATGTCATTGTCATTTCACTCAACTTTGCCAGTTTGCCCTTGGCAAATGTTTTACTAATTTTACACCCCTTGCAGCAATGTGTGAGGGAGAATAAGCCACCCTTATAATCCTTCTTTGGGGGAAGGCAGTTCAAAGCAACTTCCCGGGCAGATTCCCCAGTGTTCTGGGAGTGCCTCCCTTTAGGCAGCCCTTTATTACCCTGAGAATTCTGCCTTGTGGTTATGGACAGGAATTTAAAAGATTTAAAACTCTTCCACTTCTGTTTTCAGCCTTTCTTCATATTTACTGGCACAAATCCAGATTGCTGCTGTTTCACAGTGGAGTATGCGCCTAAAGATACCGGCAGGCTCTTGGTATCTTAAGCCATTTTGCACCTTTAGCACCTTGTCCACCTCCCTTCCTGATACATTTCAAGGACAAGTTACCTGCTCAGCCCTGGCATATGCAACTGGGAATTGTTCAGGTCAGAAGCAAATGGAAAGTGCACCTAGTGTTCTCAGAAATGCCTGTGTCCCCAAAGCACACAGCATTGGTATCCGTGCTGACAGCCAGTCCCTTATCCTGACCAGTCTGCATTGTTGAATGGGGCTGGAGTGCGTGCTTCCTCTGGTGCTATTGTTTGTAGCTGCAGGATTTTGCAGCTGTAGGAACAGTCACCATTTCCAGCTTTTAAGTTGAAAGTGCGTCTCAGCAAAGCATATTTACAGGAATTTGGCAAAACACATCTGCTGATATCTACAATGGGTAAACCCATGTGCTGGGTGCCAGCAGATCCCAGTGCTAGATGCAGCTCAGCCCTACTCAGAATGTAGTTTGTGGCTAGGAAGGGACTGAGACAGGAACTCAGGTGAGTCACATATGACAGAAAAAGCCTAGTGCCTAAACAGGGTGAAAAAGCTTGGAAGGAAACTTAGAAGAGAAAGGAATTACAACTTTTAGGAGCATTTGGGGCCATGTCAGCAGGTGAGGTGAATGGGAAAGTAGGGAGTGCATTTTAAGAGGAATAAGTACAGGGCAGGACCAGGGTGGTGGGAAAGCAGTCCAGTGTGGCCTGAGTGGAGTGCTGCATGTGGGGTGGGGACACTTTGCAGAGGGCCTTGCATACCTACCTTAAAGTTAAGGATTTTTTCAGTAGGAAGAAGCGAGCTATAGATGGACCTAGGAGAAAGTCGTATGTCTAGCAGGATACTTTACAGCTATAGGAGGGATGTTCTAGAGCAAGAAGGGTACTGGAGCTGATAAAGGATGAAGGAGATCTAAGAGATGCTACAGAAGCAGAATCCACTGGAGAGGATGTGAGAGAGAGGAATTCTCTCTGTGGGTCATTCGGAGAGGTGGCCTTCCTCAGGGTCACCCTCAGAGATGTCTCGTCTACCTGAGAAGTCAACCTATAACCTAGCTCTGCAGTTAGGGGCCCAGGAAGCAAAAGAATAGTGCCTCGATGTCATACATCCAGGTAAAACTACTGTCTGTCCAGCCAAGTTCCCATATTCTCTCTCTGTTCTCCCTTGCCTCAATTTGTGGGTATTGGTAACTTGGACTCAGGCCTTCAGGATTGTCAGCCCTCCTACCCTCTGCTCTGGATACTGGGTGGAATCTTGATGTCACCCTAAAGCCACATCTTTCAACCTTACAAGCTTTGTGAGTTGAAGAATTCTATTTTAGGACCTGTCTTTGCATTGTAGGATATTTAGCAGTGCCCTTAGCCTCTACTCACTAAATCCCAATAACAACTCTCCCTTCATTTGTGACAATTCAGACTCCAGACATTGATCAAGGTCCCCAAGAGGACAAAATCAGCCCTGGTTAAGACCTGCAGCACTGGAAAACCTGCTTGGACATACTGTCAGCCATGCCCAGGCTGGCCCACCTCTCTACCTGCTAACTCCTGCCTCCACGCCTTGAGGTCTGAGTATGAGAAATCAACTAGAAGTTCACCCAATCTTGGCCTCAGCAAGTTATCGCTTCCCCTTTTCTCTGCTGAATGCTGAGGGTGGTAGAAAAGATGCACTTGGGGACATCTAGCTGTACTTTCCTGTTCTGAAGTCCAAGTGCTTTCTCACTTGAAAGGCTTGTGATCTTTCCATTATCTCAGAGGCATCTTTATCTTATCCTCATTTGGCTGAGAATCAGCTCAGATGCCTTATGAGGTGGGAATGGCTCAATTATGCCAGGGCCATAGACTGGACTATACTACAGCCATTGAAAATGTTTCCAAAGACTTTGATGAACAAATATGCTCAGAGCAGAATATTCAATGGGACAGAGCTAAGCCTGAAGGTGGGAGGCCAGGGGCTTAATTGTGACCGACTGGGCAGTAGAGCTGTTGGGAATGGCAGATGTAGGTAGTAGAGCTGGGAAGCAGAAAAAGAGGGGCCCTCTCCTGGCTTTACTCCTACTTTTGAACTATCTTCTGAGGCTTATTCGTGGCCCCAGATAAAACTCTGTACTCTTTTTTTTGCCAGTTAGTGAAAGTGGATCGGGGGAGTTCCAAGAGTTATTGAATGGGGGGAGGGGGCGGAAAGGGGAGGGGAGAGAAGCTTTTAGGGGAAGCATCAACATCTTAATGATCCAATTCTCTGCCAGCGAGAGGGACTTGACCAACATGATGTGTTGTTAAAGCCCCATAGAATGGTCTCATCTAATTTCCAGCAATGGTGTTGGAAATGAAAGGAAACCCACTCCTCTTCAGTGGTTTTCAAGATCCTATCACCTGCTTGGTTTAGGTGCACAGTGTGAATGAGCAGAGGGGAAAATGGATATTTGTATTGCTACCAACTCAGATCTGGGGTAATTGATTTCGAAGGCTGATATTTGCATGCAGGTAGATAGGCTGTTTGTGAGAGTGAGCTTTTGGAATTGGTGCTGGGGTATGGACTCTAACCCAGGCTGCAAACAGGTGACTTAATGAGTGACTGAAAGTCTCTTCCCCTGGCTTTTATGCCTTGGGAGCACACTTTATTCTCCCAGCAGCTGCTAGTGGCTCTGCTGTCAAGGGCACAGCAGGGAAAGAAGGTAGGGCGATGGTACTTTTCCTTTTTGACCTCTTTTAGCCCCTTTTGTATGTTTAAACTCTGCATGCAGAATGTTAAGCACCTGATGTTTTCCCACTGACATTTGTTCTAACAGATTTTTCCTTTGGCCATTTAATGGTGACACTAACCTAGCCACCCATGAACTGGAAAGGCCTGCATTAGTGTGGAACCTTTGTTCTCCACTGGGTGGCTGCTCTTGCTAAATCCACTGGGATCCTAGTAGGCATGGTCCTCCCTGGATTAGATTCTTGGTCTCTGTAGGGCACCCAACTCTATGTCTTTGGCAAGTGTATGACCTGTGAGAGTTTGGATTTTGTGAACCACTACCTCAATCTGAAGAATTTTCCCTTTGCCATAGACTACCCAGTAAGTGACTAGAAAGAGCTGCTAAGCCAGGCACGGTGGCCCACACCAGTAACCCCAGCACTTGGGAAGCTGAAGTAGGAGGATCACCACGAGTTCAAAGTCAACCTGGGCTACATAGTAAGACCCTGTCTCAAAAAAAAAAAAAAAAACAGTGAAAAAAGGGAGCTGCTGGGCCGGGGATTTAGCTCAGTGGTTCTGCCACCTACCCCGAAAGCGCAAGGACCCAAGTTCAATCCCCAGTACCAAAAAAAAAAAAAAAAAGGAGCTGTTTTGGATTTTTCAAAAGTCTATAGAGAACCTACAGTATCAGACCCTATGTGTGCTTCTAAGAACACTTGTTTGTTTTTGCTTTCTTGGTGTTTTTTAAAATTTTTTGTGGAAGATTATAAAGGTCATAAATATCTATTTTAGAAAATTTGAAAAAATTGTTAGAAGTGAAAATAAAATTCACCTCTAACTTTATCACATCAAACAAGATCACGGATGACATTTTACAGCCTTTTTGGTCTTTATTCTAGGTGTATGTTTAGGGAGTTGGTTTTATAAGCATTGAATCTTTCATTCTTCTTTCTGTCTGTTTGGGAAACTGCCAAAGATGTGGAACTGCTCCTTTTCCAGCTCAGTGGAAATCTGGGCTCCCTGGAATCCTGGTTATTTGGGGGTTCTGAGACCCGCAGCATTTCACAGACTCTTCTGTCTGATGAATGTCTGACTTTAATGAGAGGCTGTTGTTTTCGAATGGGCAAGATAGGTCTGCTGCCAATGGGCTCAGATCCTCACAAATCCACCAAACCAGTGGTTCATCCCATAGGCATGGAGTCTCACTGACCTTTGCTTGGAACTGTCATGGTTTGCTTTTTCTTCTACCCGTGGGACAGACAGCCCAGCATCTGTTAGTCTGTGAACTAGAGCTAGCAGACCCTTGTAGCTGGACAGATGGATGAAGACTGGGGACTGGTGAGTTAGCCCTTTACATGGAGAAGAGAAGATGCTGGGGATGACAGGATTGAAGCTCTGGCTCCATGCATCTAGCTTCACCAGGACTCAGACCATCCAAGCTGCTGAATACTTTCTGAAAGACACCTAGAAAGTATTAATACCCCTTCTAAAAGGAAAGATCAATTCAGTCTACCTAAATTTAAAATCAACCTGTGGACTTCAGAGCCCTTAATCCTTAAGCCACGTCCCTTTTACAAATGGTAAACCCATACCCAGTGTCTTTTCCGGAGTCCACAAATGGGGTTCAGAGCCAAAGGCTCCTGGTGGCAAGCCTTGAGCTGTTTTTTTCTTCTGAGCATTGCCACTCTGAACCCTGCAGCCCCCCATTGCCAGTTATAGTATCAGTGTGTGAGTGGTCCTTCAACTTAACATTGGCCTGCAAGCTGAAGTCTGCCCCTTTGGCCTCCATCCCCATAGCTAGCTTTGTGAACAGCTTTCCTTTTTGCCCCTTGAGTGTCCTGGTCTGCCTCTGGAGTGTAGAGAACTGCCCTGGAGTGAGAGACTGGTATGCAGATTTTACTAGAAACCCAACACACAGGCGGGGTGGCTTCTGAGGAGTTGAGTTGTGGTGAGGCAAAGACCTGAGCTAGGGGTCCAGAAGGCTGACATCTGAGCCCATTCACCTGCTAGGCTGGAAATCTTGGGCTTTGGCCGCCTGCTTTTAAGCCTCAGTTTCCCCTCGTGTGACCTCTGAATCAGTCTCTTTAATTCTGTGCAGTCCTGGAGATCCTGAGAATACTGCTCAAGGAAGGATGGGGACAGAGGAGAGGAGGTACAAACAAGTCTGCTTTGGCCCTTGCTTCATGTGTGAAGAAATAGCTACTCCTTGACCCCTTGGCCATAGACCAAGCCTCTGCATATGGGGCCTCATGAGCCACAGAGGCCCGCCCTTGAGGGGTCATGAGCTGGATTAGGCTGAATGCTCCCCCAGAGTCAGGTATGGCCCCAGCCCTCCCCAGCCCCCAGCTGACACCCCATCCTGGACACCCCAGGATGAGGCCCCAGGTACCTCCACCCTGCCCCAGATTTAGGCTGACCCAGCCCCGTGTAACCCCCTGCTTTCTGCTTGATGAAAACAATCCCACATCTGTGCTCTCACTTTCTTTTCCTGCCTGCTTTTCTCTGACCCTTTTCTCCTCTTTCTCTCTGCTCTTTCTTTTTCTCTCACTGAAGCTTGGAGTGGAGGTGGGGTGAGCTGGGAAGTTGGCAGAGAGATAAGATTCATCAATATTTAATTTTTATGGAAATCATGTCCTAGAAATCCCCAAGGGGCTGAAAATTGTTCTGTGTTTTCAGAATCCAGTGATGTTGCTGAAGCGGTTATGTTGTAAATAAAACCACATTACTGTCTGCAGCTCTCCCGTAGCTCTGAAAACACCCAGAAACTTGACAGTTTAATCCACTCAGGAAAGCAAAAAGGTTCGGGTCACTGGTGGGAGCAGCCCATTCCATAGCCCTGGGATATCAGACTGTGAGCTGTGTCAGCAGTGCAGTTACTGCTGGGGAGGGAGATGGAATGAGCGTCCCCTGAGCAGACTTACCATGCTGGGGGCTGTTCTTCCTCTGAGCAGGAACCCCAGGAGAGCAGAGCAGTTGGGGAGCCTTGCTTAGTTGTTGTGGGCTCCCCCGCCCCTTCCTTCTGTGCAGTGATGCTGTAGATGCAGTGACCAGCAGAAGGATCATACCCAAGTTTGCTGGCCCAGCTTCTGAGGGAGATGAAATCTGGAAAGGATTCATTCATCTAGTCATTTATTCATCAGTTAGACATTTACTGAGCATCTGCCACATGTTAGACACTGTTTTGGGTACTGAGCTTGCAGCAAGGCATACAAAACCTGTGAAAACCCCATCCCTACTTACGTCCTCATGGATGGAGACAGACAATAAACTGATAAATAAATAAAATATATAGTATGTTGTGTGGTGATAAATGTACTGGAGAAAATGAGGCAGGAATTATAGGTATTTATCCATGAGAAACTGATCCATTAAAAAAGTCTTGTATAAGAATATTTCAAGCAGCTCTCTTCCAGATAGCTAAACATGGAAACAGTCTGGATGTCCATCAAGTGAATGATTCAACATGCCAGTCCATCCGCACATAAAATACTGCATGCCAATTAAAGACAGTGATCTACCAGTACATAAACCACTATGAATGGATTTAGCAAATTTTTTTCTGAATGAAAGAAGCCAGGTGCATAAAAATACCTACTGCGTAATCCTATTTATATGGCATCCCAGAATAGATAAAACTAGTCTGTGGTGATAGAAATCAGAATAGTGGTTGCTTCCAGTGAAGAAGGGATAGAGGAACCACTGGAATAATGGAAGTGCTGCTTGTCTTGATACATGTTCGTCAAAGCCAACTGAGCATGAGTATTTCATTCATGGAGTTACTACACAAAAGTAGAAGCACAGAAAAAAAATAAGATGTGTTGCTGGAGGAAGGGTATCACAACTTGGAAATGGGTGGCCAAGGAGGGGGAGTTTCAGAAAGTGAGGGAAAGAGTGAGTGTATCTGGAAGAAGAACTTTCCGGGCAGAGGATGGAAGAGCATCCGTAAAGGTCCTGATGTGGGCCTTGGCTACAGCATTCAGGAACAGCAAGACAGTCATTGTTTTAGGCATCCAGGGCTGCTGTAACAAATTACCCCAGGCTGGATGCCTTAAATGACACACATTTGCTTTCTTACATTTTTGGAATCTGGAATTCCAAGATCAGTGTGTTTGTAGGACTGGTTCCTTCTGAGACCTCTCCTTGGTCTGCAGATGGTCATCTTCTCACGGTTTTCCCACATGGCTGTCCCTAGGTCTGTGGGTTGTCTGTGTCCTTACTTCCTCTTCATAAGAACAGGAGTCGCAGTGGAGTAGGCCTACCCCAATGACTTCCTCTTAATTATCTCTGTAAAGACTCTTATTATAGTTTAGATCTAAAACGCCTCTCCAAACTCTTGTGTGTGTGGAAGGTGACTGGATCACAGAGTGCTAGCTCATCATTGGATTCATCCGTTGATGGGTACCATAGCTGAATGTACTGTTAGGAGGTGGGGCTGGTTGAAGGTGGCCCACAGGAGACATGGTCTGGGAGGTTTGTGCTTGTCCCCAGCTCCTTCCTTCCCTCTTTGCTTTCTGACTGCCAGTGATTGAGCATCTTTTCCTCTGACTTCCTGTTTCTGCTGGGGAGAAACCATGACCCAAAATAAACCTCTTCTTTTCCTAAGTTGTAGGCATTGGGTATTTTGTCCCAGCAACAAGGAAAAGACTATTTCCAAAGAAGGTCACATTCTGAGATACTGGGGTTAGGCCTTCAACAGATGAATTTGGAGGACATCATTCCACCCCTCACAGCACATGTGGACAGGAGCATGGGAGGCACAGCCTGACCACTGTGTGCTCCTTCGGAGCTGGGCTGCCTGTGTCTGCAGCTCCTGGGATGCGGGGATTACTGTGGGCCAAGGCAGTGGAAGAGAGGCTTCACTGCACTTACAGGTTACACTCCCTTGGTGGGTAGCATCCACAGCCTTCCCTTGCACACCCTTGTAAGATGCTCCCCACACTTCCCCAGGCTCTGCATCACCCTTACTTGGCTGTGACACTTTCTGCCGTCTTCCGTGAATGCTGAGATCCTCAGCTTTACCAAGCTGCACACAAAAAATGCTATTGATTTTCTTTTATTTATTTATTTATTTATTTATTTATTTATTTATGAGATTTCTTGCTGTGGGCAAAAAATAAAAAGGTTTGTGCAGCACTTCCCTTAGCAATGAGCAGCTTTATCCACCTGCTGCCTCCCTCCTCCCTGCCATACACCCCTAAGACTATGCTCCAAGGGACCTAGCATCCCTAGGTTTCAAGATGCAGGAAGGAGGCTAAATGTCCTACCTAGTGCCTGGTGCATAGCAGGTGCTCAGAAAACTATATGAAAAGCAAGTGGATACATTTTTGAGTGAGCTGTGATTGGTATCCAAAAGAGTGAAGAGGCCGAGGATGGCCTATTGCTCTGTGAAGCACCTACTGTGTGCCTGGCTCAGTGTTGGGCAGTGTGCACCCATCTCATCTGCCCATTACCATAACCTACAAGATGGATCAAATTACCTTTTGTCAGTGGTGAGATTCAGCGAGGTTAAGCACCTTGTCCAAGGTTACCCAGTAAGTGAGCCAGAATTCACATTCAGATCCTCAGGAAGCCAACATCCAGCTCCCACCAGTTGAAGAGACTGCCAAGTGCTTGCTGGGCCTTCCTAGCAAGGTGCCTCCCCTCTCTTAATCTGGTGGGAACCCATCTTTTTCAGGAAGCCCCTATTAAGCTGAGCAATTTAGGTGCAAACTGGGTGTGCACTTCCCCACCTCTTCCATTTCTGGAAAAATGACTGCATAGGAATCCATCCTTACCCTGCAGCAAGGCTTCAGGCTCAGGGGTTGGTTTGGGTCTCTTTCCATGGAGGGGGGTGGCCACAGAGTGCAAAGAGAATTCCAATCCCCTTTCAGGGCTTCAGGTCTGTTACGAATGATGTGACACATTGAGCTCTAGGCTGCCCTAGTTCGTCTCTGGCATGCCAGTGCCCTCCCAGTAAAACATTTAGACATCTCACAGCCCAGGTCCACATTCCACTCCTAGGTTCATATGCTTTACTCACCCCTCTGCCACAGTGCTGCTCAACTGCGTGTGACTGGACTTGTCCCTGGCCAACGCTGAGCTCCCAGGGAACAAAAGTGATGTCTTGTTGAGCTCTGGCTTCCCTGGTTTGGACCCAGGGCCTGGCATGGAGGGGTGCAGGTATCCTCATTGACCCTGTGTAGCCACTGCCCCATCCTGTTCTGCTCAGGGCCCAAGTGCAGGAGTCTGGCCCTCACCTTCACCTTGGGCCCTTTTCTCTCTCTCCTCCCCTGGTAGGAGTTCCCCTTGGCCGTCCTGCGGGGCTGGGAGTGCTACTGTGCCTACTCAACCCCCCAGTTCAACCTGCGGGATGCTGTGGACAGCGCACTGTGTGGCCCCACCCCTGAGCCACAGAGGACAGCTCGTTACTGCAAGGTCTACCAGACTCCTGTGCAAGGTGAGCTCTACAGCCACCACTGGCTATGGCTTTTGGTCTCGAAGGTCTGGGAAAGCTCCTGAGGTTAGAGAAGCCAGGTGTGCCTGAGTGTGCAGTCCCAGAGCAGAGCAAGAAGGTATCTGTGTCAAGCCCCCAGCATCATGGTGGGTTGTGGAAAGAATGGGAAGGGTGAGGCCAGGCCTAGGGAAAAGGGGAGGTCAAGGCCTCTGAGGGCTCCCAGCCTGAACTCCTCCTTGGTATGAGCATCAGGGCTGCCCTAGGTGGGTGGGAATGTTCCCAGCTTTATCCAGCACCTGATGTCCAGCTCAACTAGGGAGGCTGGGGGACTTTCCCCTGGTGACTCATGTGCTTCTCGCAGCAGCCCTGGTGAAGGGAAATGAGACTCAGAGAGTTACTTGTCTAAAATACCTATAGCCAGTGGCAGCTCAATGAGTGCTTGAAATAAGTCCAGCCCTGATTCACTGTGGCTGGGCACATCCCCCAGCCACTTCCCCCAGCCAAATCTGGAGTTACCTATGCTTGAGCCAGGGTTCAGTTGTGGCCATGGAGACAGAATGGGGGGAAGGGTCCATAGTACACCAGATGCCCACCCCTGCATGGGCTATGGGAAGCCTTGTCATGGGCTTTCTCTGTCCAGGCACAGACCTGTGCAGCCAAGCTACAGGTGGAAATCCCTTCACCTCTTTGGGCCTCTGTCTTCCCATCCATTGAATGGGAATCATAACTCATCTGTCTCGGTGTAGGGAGCCCAGTGGTGGATCTGTGGGTCATCATGGAGGTGAGTAACTAATGACATCTGGACTTTCAGACACACGGTGTACAGACAGGAGGTTTCTTCCCAGCAAATCCAAGGTATTTGTGGCTTTATCAAGCTTCCCAGGAGCCGGGAACACGTGGGCACGGCACCTCATTGAGCATGCCACAGGATTCTACACAGGGAGCTACTACTTCGATGGAACACTGTACAACAAAGGTGAGCCGGGGCTGCAGAGAGGCGTGAAGGTAGCTTGCATAGGCCAGACTCTCTGCTCACCAGCCAGCTCCTCCTGAAGTTGAGTGTGCATAAGGACCCCCCGGAGGGCTTTCTGGAACACAGATTCCTGGGCCACACTCCCAGTCTGATTCAGTTTGTCTGACCCAGGGGCAAGGATTTTACATTTCTACAAGTTTCCAAGGGGTGCTGATGCAGCCAGCCATTCGACTGCACTTAGAATGGAACTTTACAAAATAGTGCTTATTCCAGATTCAAAAGGAAAGGCTAACAGCTAGGATTCCCCCTCTATAAAGATTTCTTGAATTTTCCTTAATTTTCCGAACCCTCAATAATTAGGACCAAAACTCAATCTATTCATTCCTTTTTTTTTTTTTTCCTGAGGCAAGGGGTAGCATATCAAAATGCAATTTTACTTAAATAGGTTCAAAAATCTTTAAGTTTTATGATTTCTAATCTTACCTTTGTAGAAATGAGAGGTCTCATTATACCAAGTAAATTAATGTAAATGGCTCAAGTCTGTGTGCTGTTTAAAAACGAACAGGATGCCTCAGACAAGTCAAGTGGCATCTAAATTTGGCAAAATATATTACTCTCTTGTCAAGTGTTGGAGCATTTTCTCAGAGTTTATTTAACCAGAGTTTTGTTTAGCAAATGATAATGCTATCAGTAACATCCTGGAGAAACAGAAACTTCCTGAGATTGGCAGTGGGCCTGGAAAAGCCTGTGACAGTTTTGGTCTAGTTGGGGAAAAGCCATGGTAGCTAATATAACCAAGAACTCAAGAATGTTAAAAGTCCCTGCAGGTGAGAGAGGAAGTAGTGAAATAAGGGTGTGGTTCTATCCTCTCCGGGCTGTTCCCCTGTGCCCAGGATGCTTTCAGCCACCTTGTTCACCTAAAAGGCCTTTACCTTATTAAAGCAATTAACTGTTTTGGTCCACATATGTCTGAGTGGACCAAAGACCAGAAGAGCCAGCCAAGAGTTGGGACAACTGCCTCAGAGGTGCTTTAGAGATACTTAGTGCGTGTTTGAGCTTTCAAGGATGGGTTAGATGTAGCTATAGGCCCCAGAGCACTGACAGAGTGATCATTCATACACACAAATTAAAAATTTACAAGGCAACTCCAATGTCAAAAACACCAACCTGGTGTGGAAAGTGAATGTGGTCTGAACGGGCAGAGTAGCAAATTGCAATAGGCTGAAGCAGTATGAACAGCAACCTGAGAGTCAGGTTAGACAAAGACTAGATCTCAAGTTTATTGAGCCCATGGTTTGGTTCTTCCTTTCATGATGTTTCCCAGCTAGTTGATAAGAGGAATCAAAGAATAGGCTTTTGGTGGCAAAACAGAATGAAACAATGGCAACAATGAATTTGAAACTTGTGTTGAGTTTCAGCAGATAAACCCAGACTGCCAGAGTCAGGATACTTTTATTTCCCAAGCATTAGACAAGCCCTTGCTGCTCACAGTAGATATGAATGTGTACCAGCCATTCCTGAAGGAGAAGGATTGGCAAGCAAGTAGAAAAACTCATTTTGCTTCCAAGAGCCCAAGATAAGCTAGTTAATATTTATGGCGCTTGTCCCCAGAACTGAATGGCATTGTCTATATTAGGATATGGCCAGGAGACATCTTTCCAATATTACTCTGACATCCTTAAGTTATGACTGCCCTGACATACAAACAACTTGTGTTATGACCAGAATTTTAGTTTTAACTCACCACCAAAGTCTTGACTTATGACCCAAATGCCAGCCACTTGTGCTTCCACATAGTCTCAGATACAAATTTAACCCTTAAAGGGTTCTGTAAGGAGCATTACAACATCCTTTCCTGTGTTGGGTTAATTGAGAGATCCCGAACCAATGTCTCGCTAAGGACACTGAGATCTGCCTATATAGAGGAGAGAGACTTTGAAGGCTGTGTAGAGGAATCTGAGCCTTCAACTGACCAACCTGAGTTACAACCAGCCCTCACAAATGAATTGCATTTGTAAGTCAAGGGTCCACTGTATTTGGTCTCCCCTACTGTTTGTTTCCATAAGCTCCTATGTTCTGTCCTTGGGCCAATCTACCTAGAACGTAGGCTTAAAGGCAGGGTCTTACTCCTTCATTGCCAATTTAAGAGTCCAAGCCTCTGAAAAACCTTTGTGGAATCATATGTGCCTCTGTGAATGGATAAGTGGAGCCTGGTCTTCTCAGCTGGTTGTCATTAAGGTTCTGAGTGCCCAGTACTATACCAAGGCGCCAAGGAAGGAGACAGGCCCCAGAGAACTTGGTTAATGGGATATTCATAGAAATCAGACCTGGATTCCTCAGGGTTGGACTCAAATACTACGGATGAAGCCTTGACCAGCCCTTCTCCAGAGCCCAAGATGGAGAATCTCCATAGAGTATATGCAAGGCTGGGGCCCTGTTGTAGGACATGCTGTAAAGTCAGAGGGTGGGGATCCAGCCACTTTTAGCCCTTTAGCCATTGAGCCTGAGGTTGGAATCCCGACCCCACTGAGGGAAGGCAGATGGAAACTGAGGGCTGCACAGGGACACACAGTGGCGTATGGAGAGAGCTCTGGTACTATTTACATGGTGCTATGTGGTGTTTAGCAAGTCACACACTCCCTCTGAGCCTTAGTCCCTTCATCTGGCTGTGCCTACAGCTGTTTAACTCATAAGATTATTTACAATGCTCATGTGAAATTATCTCCACAAAAAGCCTCAAATGTGTCTGCATCTTCAGTGTCTATAAAAGGGCATGGTTGGCCCCTCTGCCTCCTGCTACAAGAGGTGACTGTCCTCATTTCTCTTGCAGGTGCCATCTTTCCCCACTCATAGATGCCTCCTGCTTCACCTTCCTTGGGACGGGGTCACTCCTGTGGGGAATGCCTGTGCCCTATCCATGGACACTCTCAGTGCTCCCTTCTGAGCCATCCCTGACCCTCTTATCCTCAATATTGGCTTTCCCTCCGGTGGTTGTGTAGGTCAGCATCAGGCCTCCTGCCCCTGTGGAAGTAGGGACACCCCCTGTGGGAGCAGGAGCACCTTCCTCCACCGAGACCTTTTCCTTTCTCCCGGGCAGGGTTCAAGGGTGAGAAGGACCACTGGCGGAGCCGGCGCACCATCTGCGTGAAGACCCATGAGAGCGGCAAGAGGGAGATTGAGATGTTCGACTCAGCCATTCTGCTGATCCGGAACCCCTACAGGTCCCTGGTGGCTGAATTCAACAGAAAATGTGCCGGGCACCTGGGTTATGCTCCCGACCACAACTGGAAGAGCAAAGGTAAGCAGGGGCCCAGCCAGGCAGGGGGCACAAGGATGCTGGCATTATCCCCTCCAGCCTACAGGATCAGTACACACTTTTTCTGAAGACTTCCACTGCTGTGCTTGGTTTGAACTCACCTCTTCCCTGTCTTTTCTAAGCCTGCTCAGTTTGTGCATCATAGTGTTTTACATGGATGCCAGCTTGATGGTCAAAAATCTTGTCTGCCTGCCCCAGGCTGGGTAGTGGGATGATCCATGCCCCTTTCTTACACAGAGCTGGGAGAAGAACGCTGGCTTTGGATAAAGGTGGGCCTGGTCATGCCTTCCCCTTCCTGCAGGACCAGCTTCCTTCTAGCCTCATAAGATAAGGCCACAGACCACATCTGGGGGCAAAATAATGCCTATTCCCCAGTCTGTGGTCAGTGCTCAGTGTGCCAGCCCCATCCTTTGCTGCCCTGCTTGACTCTTCACAGTGTCCCACAGGAGAATCACCATCATCCTGACTTTCTGATGAGCCCAGAGAACCTGGCTATATGACTTGTCCTGATAGCAGAGCTGAGTCTCAAACCCTTCACTATAGTCAGCTCAGGCAGCCAAATTGAGTGGCTTAAGCAACAGACATCTTTTCCTCATAGTTCTGGAGGCTGGAAGTCCAAGGCCAAAGTGCCTGTTGATTCACTGTCTACTGAGGTCCTTTATGGCTTGCAAACAGCCACCCCATCACTGTGTCCTCACATGACAGAGACTGAAGTCTCTCTGATGTTTCTTATAAGAACACTAATGAGATCACAGAGGCTCTACCCTCACGACCTCTTCTGAACCCATCGACCTCCCAAAGGCCTCATCTTCAAATGTCGTCATATTGGGGAGATCAGGGTTTCAACATATAAATTCAAGGAGCTGCATTCAGTCCATAACACCCAGATTTTCTGATTCTCAGTCAGATTGGCTTGCTCTCTCCAGTAGCTTTATTCAGAGAGCCTGTCTATGAACCGACTGAAGTACTGTTGTGTGCCAGGCCCCCAGCAGAGCATTAGGGCCCAGAGTAAAGAGTTAGAGCCCCTGACCTCAAAGCACATATAGTCTAGCCTTTAGGAGTAAATCATAAAGATACAGGTCTGGTGGTAAGTGATATAGATTAAGTCAGAAATCAAGCTGTATCCAGACAGGGTGATGGTAAGACGAAGTGCTGTGGGGCATTATGACCAGTCAGGCTGTGTGTCCGTCCCCACTTCACTCTGCATCAGCTGGGTCTGATTAGCGTCCCAGGCTAGAATCCACTTCTTTTCCAATCACCCTCCACCTAGACCAGTCCTGCACAGCCATCCTGGTCCTTCTTGCCAACTTGCCTTTAGAAATGCAGGGACAATGGCAGAAGATTAGCTCCCACAGTTGGGTAGGCTGAGTTCAGATCCCTCCTCTGCCTCTTGGAAGCCATATGACCCTCAGCAAGCTGTGTACCTCATCTTCAGAGCTGTTTTCTTATTTTGGAATCATGGGCCCATTGTGAAGATGAGAGAAAGCAAGCCATCACATTTGAGGTATATTAACAGCCCGACTATTGAAACTCTTTGTGCTGAGACAATTCTTGACAAATTGTACCCCAACCCCTTTCAAAAATTAATTTCTTAATTTTCTAGAAAAGACAGCTCATGGAGAAGATCATTTGCTGAAGTTTGAGGCCACCCATGTTTTTAGTGTCATTGTGTATCCTACCTCCCAGCAGAGTCACAGGTTCAAACTATCAATCAAACTCACAAAACACTATACATATCCATCAAGTACCATGTTTACCGAGCCAAATCTGACATAGGAGGACCCAGCACAGGAAACCAAGCTCAGCCTCTTCATCTCACCAAGAGACCCAGTAGCTTCCCCATACCCAGCACACACTGCTCAGTCACCGAAAGGGTCCTGCTCCTTGGGGGATCCAGGCAGGTCAGCCTTAGAGAGGATCAGTAGAAAACCCTTTAACATTGGACATGCCTAGTGGCCAAGGCCATGGTCAAGGTAGTTGTGGTTCATCTGGACAGAGATGCCCTGGTTGGCTTTCCCACCCATCCTAGGTCCTATTGTGTCATGATAGCCTGGGACTACAGGTCCACTCCCAGACCTCTTTGTCCAGGTACAACCTCAAAAGTTAAGGAAATCATAGTGCACACAGAGATAACTGGTTGTTGGCATATAACAGGCCATGTTTTTCTTAACTTGGTATGTTTCCAAGGAAATGCTGTTGCCCTAGGACTCATTCAAGCCCATTATTCACACTAGGTCACCAAAGGGTCTTGCTCCCATGGCAATCCAGGCAGATTGGCCCTGAGCAATGGCCCATGGAAACCCTGGCTGCCTCTTTCTCCTTGGCAGGCCCAATGGAGCCAGCCGCCATGGCAGGGCAGTCTTTGACCATGTCCTTTCTCTGTCCACTCCAGAGTGGCCAGACTTCGTGAACAGTTATGCGTCATGGTGGTCCTCGCATGTGCTGGACTGGCTGAAGTATGGGAAGCGGCTGCTGGTGGTGCACTATGAAGAGCTGCGCCGCAGCCTGGTCCCCACACTGCGGGAGATGGTGGCCTTCCTCAATGTGTCTGTGAGTGAGGATCGGCTGCTCTGTGTGGAGAACAACAAGGAAGGCAGCTTCCGGCGGCATGGCCAGCGCCCACATGACCCAGAACCCTTCACTCCCGAGATGAAAGACCTGATCAATGGCTATATCCGGACAGTGGACCAGGCCTTGCGTGACCACAACTGGGCCGGACTGCCCAGGGAGTATGTGCCCAGATGATAGGCCCCAGCCCAAGCTGCCCACCCTTGCTTCAAGATGCAGTCATGCCATGAAACTGTACCCCTGTTCTGCTGCTGGGTCGTGGACCTCTGGGACATGGGACATATGGCTGCTTGTACACAGTCAGCAGGGAGGCCCTCGGGTGCTGCAGGGAGACTTGATCTGGATGCCAGACCCACCCAGACACATCACAGGACAGACAAATGGACACACACTCCTGACAGACACTCACATGTTCACAGACACTTAGACATTGTTCCACACTCACGATGCCCATTTTGATGTGCCTAAGCCACCCATGCAGGGTGAGCCAGATGTGCCCAGCCTTGCAAATGCAGCCACATACAGACACAAACACATAGGTACCAGGGTGTGTGCCCAGAGGCTGGCTGGCTGTCTCTCATAGGTGCACGTGCACATACATGTATCCTGGGCTCTGAGAGGCCCTAGGCTTCCTGTGTCCAGCCCCAGCACAGACCTGCTTTCCAGAGCCCTCAACTCTAGAATGCCAGCCTGGGCAGGCACTCGTGCCCCAAGCAGAAAGGGATGGAGGTGGGTGTAGACTGTTGATGTTGGGCTATTCGGCCCTGACCTTGTCTGACCTCCCATAAAGGTGTGCTGTGACTACCAGGCACTGCAAAGTCTGCAGCTCAGCCTCTCTCTTCTCTGTGGATGGGATGGTGAGGCACGGTGGGCAAAGTGAAGCCCACCCCCTGCCATGCTCTACAGGTGCACATACTGACCACTCTGCCTAGCCCAACCTTTCTCTTCAACTCACCCCAAGTCAGTGGTCCTTGGAGTGGGGCCCCTCCTGCCTTTTTCCTCTGATGCTTTCTAAGGAAGCTGCATATTCACACTCTGCCCCAGAAGCAGGGTATGAGGGTTGGGGCGGGGTGGGGCAGGGGCTAAGTCTCTAGGAAAGTCCAGGACCCAAGGGACCAGTATTCCAGCAGGAGGGGGCTGGGGTGGACATAGGAGACCCTTGAGGATTCATTTTGGGGCCACTGGGACTGTTGCCCAACACATATTAACAAGACCTGTTCTCTGATTGTCACACTCGGGTCATAGGAATGCTCTATGTGACCCTTGTGCCACAGCTTCTGCCAGACCCCTGGTGGCAGACCCTCTGTGCCACTCTGTGTCCATCCTGACACATCCTATCACCATTATATTGTCACTCAGCCTCTTTGTTACACCATCTGTCTCTGTTTCTGTGTGGTGACATTGTTCCCACTTGTTTATCCTTTTCCTCCTTCCAAGGGGAAGCCCATATAGTCATGGATGCCTCTGTTGACCAAGCACGGGGAAGAGGCAAATGCCAGAAGCCCTTGCTCCCCTCTCACTTCACAGTCTAGTGAGGGGCATGAGACACCCCATCTCCGAGGAACTTAAGTGCTATGTGAGCTCAGAGGGGACTCGGTCACTGTGTTGGGGCCTTTGAGGAGTGCCTTCAGATTGAAGTGGTCTTGAGAAATCTGTAGGAATTATCCTAGCATAGGGGAGATGGGGAGGATAGTCAAGGGAGAGAGAGGAGCATGTGCAAAGCCTCAGAGGCTGGGGCAATCCTTGAAAAGGACAGGTGGGCATAGAAAGGAACTCTATCCTTGTGGCTACTTAGTGCTCAGCCTGGGCCATGCCCTGCTAACCCAAGACCAGGAGAGCTGCTGATGCTAATGACCAACTGCATGCTTTACTACATATCTTAGACTCAGAGACCCGGAAGGTCAGGTTGGAGAATGGGATGTAGTCTGGGAGCAAAGCTTGGTGTGGCCAGGGTATAGGGAGGATTGTGAAGATCTCATTGCAGACTAACCCACACAAGGGAGAAGAAGTAGGTGAGCCTGAAATCAGGTGGCCCCTGTGTGGCTCCTACAGGCTTGAGCTAATCCCGGCAGGACCCTGTGATCTTGCCCTGGGGTGGCCATCAGGGAGACCTCCGCTCAGCCTTGCCATTGGTATATCCTGCCTCTGCCCCCTGGCCTGGCCATGGGAGCCAAGGGCTCCTTGCAGTGAGCACAGACCAGGTGGAGAACCCAGTGAAGCTCCCTCTCACCCAGTGAAGGGTGGGGGGATTGACCCCGCTCCTGGTAGCTTCCATGTGATTCCCAATGAGAGGCTGTTTTAGAACTTACTTTGGGATCTTAAAGCTGGGAACACCAGTGTCCTTGTAAATGTTCACTGGCTTAGGATGGCTACATGGTCCTTTCTGTGAAAGCCCCTGACAAAGCTATTTCCTTTGAGCATGGAAGCAGTTGAGACCCACAGGAGTTTCCATGCTGCCTTGGAAGGGAGCCAGGGGTGTCTACATCCCAGAGCAAACCTATAGACTCAAAAAGGCAGTAGGCCTGGCATCAGATTGCTAGAGAGCAGGGAGGCTGGCCTGTGCAATAGAGCCAAGGCTTGGGCTCACTCTCCAGGGGCATCCAGATGATCAGAGGCAAAGACTAAAACCCTAGAGGCTGGGAAGGGAAAACATGTAGAGAGAACTGACCAGCCTGCAGCCAAGGCCTGATCTCCTACACTTCACTCACCACCCCAGGAGCCTGAGAGAGCCAACAGCCCTGGAGAGTTTCTCCTGGGAGTTGGTTGGTACATTCACTGCTGCCAGATGCCCCAAGGCTTCATCCCCTTTCAGGTGGGGTGCTGTCAGTTCATATGGCATGGAGTTCACAGCCACTGCTGGTTCCCAGCAGCCCTCATCCTGGGTCTACCTCCTTATTAGGATGAGGAATCTGTCTGTCCTTTTGGGAAAATCCGTTTGGCTCTCTCCAAAGTTAGGTCTCATCTACAACTCTTGGCTTCTCAGGAAAGAGGATACTGTCCTGACCAGCCTCAGGGTACAAGCTGATCTGTCTGTAGAGCAGAAGAGTGGCAAATGCATTGAGACTCAATTATAACAGAACAGCAAAACTCTCTACAGATTCCAACTGTAATAGCAAGGATATGGAGTTACACAAACCTGTGTTAAAACATGTCATTTTCATAGATTTTATCTCCTGTTGTGGATCAATTTGGAAAAACCAAAATACATAATTTTAAAAAACTAAAACACATCCTGATAATCCTAGTGATGTGTAAATGAGAAAGAAGAATAGACAAGCTCCCAAACCCTGGGAAGAAAGCTGCTTAATTATGTGAGCATCTTATAATGAAGCCTCTCGCAGCTAAAATTAGATTTTGAGTGCATGAATATGCAATCATGTTTGCACATCAGAATGCAGTTTTTTTTCTCTTAAAAGTAGCAAGAGCTATTTGGTTCTTAGGAGGCCCCAAGAAGGGAGGAGGAAGAGATGAAGTTGAGCCTCATGTCTGTAAGAATCCTTGGGCCAAGCTTGTTTTGTTTGACGTCAAAACTTGGTGGAGGTGCTTGAAATTTGGTGCCTACAAAGCAGTTTATAAGGGCTACAGAGAAATTGATTGGTTCAAATTGATCATTTGCATATTGGATGAATTGGCCTGAACCAGGTAGGAGCAAAGTATAGTGAAAGCATTGGAAGGTTTGTATATTTTTGGGCTAGGTTGTGGTCCCAGCTTGCTGTCATCTTAGACAGTCTTTTCATGTCTGGTCTCAGTCTCTCATCCATAAAATGAGGGATGTGATGGATGTTG
Organism: Heterocephalus glaber; assembly: GCF_053883595.1. Lineage (NCBI taxonomy): Eukaryota > Metazoa > Chordata > Mammalia > Rodentia > Bathyergidae > Heterocephalus > Heterocephalus glaber. Next base: position 17,007,679 of record NW_028258351.1, on the reverse strand, counting down.
ATTGCATTTCCAACATCTACTCCCCTATTTCCTTTCCCACCAGTCCTTCATTTCTGCTGAGGGTTCATATGATGGCAGAACTGGCTCTCACCACTTCCAGGAGTGAACATTTGATGTAAACTAAGCCAATAATGTATTCCATCTCTCTGGCCAGAGTGACTGATCTAGGTATGATTGTGTGAGCTAGATCTATGTAGGCAGAGGGAATTTCAAGACTTCTGGGGCTGGGCTGGTGAGATGGCACATGCCTGAAATCCCAGTACTCTGGGAGGCTGAGGCAAGAAGATCACAAGTTTGAGCCCAGCCTGGAAACTTGAAAGAGACGCTGTCTCAAAACGAAAACTTTTTTATAAGAACTGGGGATGGGTCAGTGGAAAGGCCTTGGGTTCAATCCCCAGGACAATAAAACAGGTGGAGGGAAAGGGAGAGGGAGAATGAGAGAGGGAGAGGGAGAAGGATATGAAGAGAAAGCAGGTAATCCTGAATTTGATAATGACCATCCTGGGACCATTATAGCATCACTCTCAACATGAAGCTGAAGGGAGAGTTGAGAGGCAACAAGATCCAGGTCTTCAGTGATATTAAATATAGGGTAAACTTTGAGAGTCGTCCTGCCTCTGGACCTTTTTCATACATGAGCCAATAAAGTCTCTATTTATTACTTAAATGGGGTTGAGTTGGATTTCTGTTACTTCCAACCCAGAGCACCATAAAAAGGGCTTGGAGTGAAAAGTCCTGGAGCTCTGACATTCTCTGTCTCAACAGTTGATGCAGATAAAGAAGGAAACCCCACCACCATGAGCTAGTAGGACTGTCAGGTTACTTTCAAAGGAAGGGGCTGAGTGTGAAGTACTCAATAGGAAGCCATCAACCAAGACAAGTAGCATTACTCAGTCCTGACAAGGAGATCACCAAGATACCCTTGGAAAACAGTTCCTGTTGGATGCTCAGCCAATCAATTGTCTCATTTAGCCCTTTATGAACTCTTTGGTGTGGTTATTATTTGATTATTCTCTCTGCATGATGAATGAGAGGACTGGAATAACATCTGTGATGATTGTGAAAGTGTGGTTCTTTTGCATTTACCATAGTTCCTTTCATGGAAAAGACCACGTGGTGTAGGAAAGAATTCTTTGATAAGCTACTTCCAGGGTATGTGAACCCCTTCAGTGGGTAGGAGGTAATAGTGACAGCAGATAGTTAGGTGCTGTCTAAGGAAGGAGGCATGATTAGCTATAAAGCTTTGATTTTGCTGAATGGGACATGCAGACTTGGGGTGGAGCAGAATAAAGCCATTGGAAAAGTAGGACAATAACATCTAAGAGTTTTCTTCCTTTGGACTTACCTCTTTAATCTCACTGTGTACCAGAAATTGGAGAGGCACGTGGAGTTATATGTGCTCCATATCTTCATGCTCTCTTTGGAACATCTTTCATATAGTATGCCAAGGTGAAGTTCTGTAAAATATGTAGAGAAAGATGAGGATCCCAGGAGATCAATATGAGTATACTTGCCCACTGTTACGCCTTTTAGGCTGACATTAGATTTCTCAGACACTTCCTGTTTAGAAACATCACAGAAACCCAGGTGCCTGCCATGGGAAATATGACCAGATCTACCCTAAATTGCAAACATGATTGCTTCTATAAAATGAAGAATCTTGATGTCAAACAAAATGAAAAGAACTCCAGTTGATGCTGTAAGCATGAGTTGAATGAATGAACTACCCAAGGTGTGTCTTTGGTACTTGAGATGTTTGGTTTTCAGGTTTGGACATCAATGGTGACAGATCCATGTCCTGAAAGTGTGGCCCCTGATAATCTATACAGTAAGCAGTATTCCTGTGGGTCATGAAGTTCCATGGATATTCGTCATCTCATGGGTGTCTCAGTGAGATGAGCATTTTTATTTTTATTTTTATGCTGGGAGAAGAGAAAATGTAGTATCTAAGACTAAGTTGGCCATAGTTTAGCCACTTTATTGTACAGATGGGGAAAATGAGATTCAGAATGAGGAAGGGTGTCGTAGGTCATGCTGTGAGAATGGATGGTAGAGCTAGGATCCAAATGTGGAATCTTTCCACTAGACCACCTGATTGCCTCCACATTGCATCCCTATAACTCCAAGAACTTGCTGAAAATGAGACAATTGTACATATTCATCTCATTTGGAAATGACTCCACTAATTTCACTGTGAACTATTGGCTGAAATACTTGCTGGTGACCACTGAGTTCACTTTTAAAGGCCACCCATCAAGCAACCCCTATGCTTAGAAACCTGTTCAGAAGCATTTGTCTCTGAAGAAGTGAGGTAAAAGAGATGGACCATAATTTTCTGTATTAGTCAGCTTTCTATTACATAACAATATATCTGAGAAAATCAACTTGAAAAGAAGAAAGGTTTATTTTGGCTCACAGTTTTGCAAGTGCAGGCTATGATTTGTTTCTTTGGGGCTGTGGCAAAGCAGCACATCACATTGTGACAAAAACTGGGAAAGAAAGAGAGGGGCTGGGGTCTCAGTATCCCCTTCAAGAGCATGCCCCCAGGGACTGGAAGACCTCCCATTAGGTCCCCTCCTAGTTTTCCACCACCTCCCACTCATGCCATGGGCTCAGATTTGGCCTTTAGGGCACACTTATTCAAACCATAGCCCTTACCATATCTTCATGCTCTCTTTGGAACATCTTTCATATAGTATGCCAAGGTGAAGTTCTGTAAGATATGTAGAGAAAGATGAGGATCCCAGGAGATCAATATGAGTATACTTGCCCACTGTTACCCCTTTTAGGCTGACATTAGATTTCTCAGACACTTCCTGAGAAATGGCACTTGCCATAAAATAAGAGTCCAGAGATTTCATCCTGAGTCACAAACATCCCAGGCAGCAGAAAGACCTTGTCATGCCAGGATAGTGGTAGGCAAGCATCTGTAGTGAGTTCACTCAGCTGTGTTTATGTATTTACAAGTACATAGGCATGCAGGTGTGAGCTGCAGCTGCTGACAGACAATAGCACCTTTGAATCACCTGCCAGCTATCCTGAGCACTACCAGTGACAAGAGCCCAGTCACCTGGGCATCAGCATCCATTTGGAAAACTCCTTCCTACAGTCAGAGCTGCCATATCAAGGTGACAATAATTCACTCTTACTTTGAAAGGCAGGGAGTAGGATTAGTGTGTGTTTGGCAAAATACCAGGACAGCAGATTAGTGGTACTAAGCACAGAAATTTCCCCAGCCTTCCACCATCCAGTTGCACCATAGGCATCATCAAAAGTTGAAATTCATGTCCTGGAATCACCTGAATTTACTTTATATTGCTGCGTAACAAGAGACCATAAACTGAGTAGTGGAAAATAGCACCCATTGGTCATCCCACACTTTGTGTGCAAGTCAGCAGTCTGGGCATAGCCCAGCTGGGTTCTCTGGCTCAGGATCTCTGCACATTGCAATCAAAGTGTTGGCAGACTGGGCTTTAATCTGAAGATGTGACCAAGGAAGGGCCCACTTCCAGGCTCACTCAGACTGTTGGCAAAATTAAGTCATATGTGGTTGTAGGACAGAGATCCTCAGCTCCCACAGGCCACCCAGCATTCCTTCACAAGTAGGCCTCTCCATATGCAGGTCACCACACAGCTCTTTGCTTCTTAAAGACCAACCAGAAAGTGAGATCATCTTGCAAATATAATAGAGACACAGGAAATTTTCTCTTCACCTTTGCTATATCTGCTAGTTAGAAGCAAGTCACAGGTCCCACCCACACTCAAGGGGAGGGGATGACACAAAGGCATGAATGCCAGAAAGTGAGAATCATTGGGGATCCCCTTTCAGTCTGTCTACCACAACTTCAGTAAGGAAACCCTCCTGCCATCAGGATAGGCTTTATGTCTGTAGAGCACCATGCATTGAATTGTGTGAAATGCAATGGGTGTTTCGAAGCATCATCCAAGAAGATCAGGTTGCAGTCAAATCATAACAATGAATTCAGGGCCCATCTTCCCAAGCTAATGTATCAACATTAATAGAAGCATCTATTTGCAAAGTTATCAATGAACCCCTAATTTATATTGGCCAACTCTACTTTTTACATAAAATTTATCCTGCTCAGTACGTAGTTCCCCTTTTGATGTCTGGATTTCTTTCTTTAATTTTAGGACATCATTCATTATTATTTCTTTGAATATTCCCATCACTTTCCTTCTCTAATCTCTCTTTTTGCTATTTCTCTACATTAATGCCAGAATGCAAGAATCTAGTTTCTACATCTCGGCTCATTTTTCATATTTGTCCCCTCTCATTCTATTGTGCTGAGTTCTGGGAGAATTCTTCACTTTGGTAGTCAAATATTATAACTTGCTCTTCACTGTGTACATTCTAATCTTCAACGCACCTGTTGCCTTCTATAGATATGTGCTTTTGAAATTTGGAGACTACTATTTGATTCTTTTAACAATCTGAACTTATTTCATAGATGTGATATTCTTCTACATCTCTCTGAGGATATCATATACTTATGTTCTGTAATGCTTGCTTTATTGACTTGGTTTCCTTGGGTGTGAGTTTTTCCATTTGTTTTTTGCTGTCTTATTTATGATTTTATCAAAATTGTATTGAATATGTATTCAGGAAAAGAGCGAATTATGCAATTTTAAATCATCTTCACGGTCCTAAGTGTGATACCTTAATTAAGTGATGACTGTTGCTTAGCCTCGGCTACTCTCTACTCTCGAAGTCCAACTCTCAGGAGGAAGCACTCATATTTCTGAAGCAGAACTCTCAGTTGTGTCCTGGGTGCCAGCTTTCAGAGTTTGCTCAGTATAGGGTCCACTTTTGTGCCTTTTCTCATTTTCAAGCATGGTTATATTATATAGATTTAATTCTGAAAATAAAGGAAGCGCTTCATTAACCGATCATCTTGAAAATCAGATCTTCCATGATTTAATTTATCACCAGGAAAAACAAGTCATTGATTATAAAATCCAGATCTTTAATGCTCTGACCTAAGAACATCATACAAAATGATGGCTTGAATCAAGATGAAGACCTGGCTTCTCATCTGGATGTATAATTTAAGCACTATGTAACTTTGGGCACATATTCTTTCCTCTCTGAATTTATTTCTTCATTAAAAATGTTAGAAATTTTAAAAAAAGAATTGTCAAAATCTTCATTAAGCTTGGGCGTTTCATTCTTTTTTTAAAAATTCTTTTATTGGTACATTTTAGGTATACAATACATTTACATTTATCATTGGGTGCTTGTACCTGTACATGATGTATCTTGGTTCTTATTTTTTTCTCCATTACCTGTGTGCCCTTCACCCCCTCCACCCTTCCCTATTTACATAGATTTCATTTCCATTTTTTTTCTTTTCTCATAATTTTTCCTTTCCCTTCTTTCCTTTCCCCTTCCCCTCCTACCACCCCTACAAATTTGGACCTTTTAATATTTCAAATTATCAATTATTCATTTTAATCATTTCAATCCTTATTTACACTTTCAGTTTCTCACACTAGAGAAACTATTTGGTATTTACACATGTGTGTCCTATTTATTTCACTTAAGAGTATGGCCTCAATATGCAACCATTTAGCTATAAATGTCTCTAGTTTCTCATTCTTTATGGCTGAGTAGTACTCCATTTTATAAAAAAAAAAAACAAAAAACCACATCTTCTTTATCCAGTTTCCAGTTGATGGGCACTTGGGCTGTTTCCAAGTTTGAGCTATTACAAACTGTGCCGCTGTAAACATGGGTGCATATATATCGCTGTGGTATGATTCTTTTAATTCATTGGGGAAGATACCCAGCAGGGGAATAGCTGGGTCAAATGGGACCTCTAGTCCTAGTTCTTTGAGGTATCTCCATACTGATTTCCACAGGGGTTGCACCAGTCTGCACTCCCACCAACAACGGAGAAAGGTTCCTTTCTCCCCACACCCCCACCAGCATTTATTATTGGTTGGTTTCTTGATAGCAGTCATTTTTTCTGGGGTGAGGTGGAATCTCAGTGTTGTTTTCATCTGCATCTCTCGAATGACGAGTGATGTTGAACAACATTTTTTCATATATTTATTTGCTGCTCTTACTTCTTTTTCTGAGAAATGTCTGTTCATTTCAGATGTTGGCCATATCATTCTAAAATTCTACTCATCTCATCCACATAATCTCATGAGAAGGAATGATTTTTGTACACTCAAAACTGAGAACCTTACCAATAATATCAAAGCAGTTAGATTTTCACTTTACGAAAGTTGGATTTCCCAACGTTGGTCAGGTCTCCCTCACCTCTTAAATGGATAATGTCTTGGGAAAAATAAAATACCCTGAAAATAAGTTTTGTTCATTCCCTCCATTTTTGTCATTTCTTTAAATTCAATAAACAATTCTGCAACTTCCTTATTCACTTGAAAAGCAGTGTTTACTTAAGTCCTTCATTAGATGTTTAAACCAGTGGAGCCTGTATGGCATTTTTAAGCCAGTATGGTATTTTGTGTTCATCTTTATAACCTTATCCACTAAGACAAGACCTCCTGTACAGGAGGAACAAGAAATGTTAGTGGAATCGAAGAAGATATGGATGAAAGTCCAAATTCACCTGGTTTTTAAACTTTTCCAAGAAAATAAAACCTTCCTGTGAAATAAAAACTTGCTTTTCATATTTAGGAGATGTTGCTGGAGACAGTTGAAAGGGTTTTTCCACCAGCTGTTTATTGAGTAGCTCAAGGGCTAAGTTGAGCTGTATGCTCAATGTTGCAGGTATAAAAGGTGAAAAATACAGCAGCCACCAAATTGTGCTGGAGAGTTATTCTGAGCTACCACACCATTTCTTGGTCAATCTGTTCCCAACTCTTAGAGAAGAGCAGGATACAAATTGGCAGGATTTCTGTCAAAATCTCTGACAATGGTTGTTCAGAAAGATAACCTAAGCTGCAGTAAGCATCTTGGCTCTGCATCAGTCTCTGCTGAAAATGGGCACTGCTCTTGTCTGCCTCAAGGGCCATTTCTGTACCTTGCCCAGTTCTTCAGCTCCTTACCTAAAGCTAATCATTAAATCTATAGAAAAATGTGTTCATTTCAGTACAAATCTTCCTTCTATTTTAGGCTCCCATGATGAAACACAAAGACCCCAATCCATAGGATGGGGCAAGGGTGAGAAAGTGGAGACACAGCAAGAAACACCTGCCTATTGGTTGGCCTGGGGCCTCCCACCCCAGGAGCGTGATAAAGTCTCAAGCTACTGTAATAATTTTCAACAGCCATGTAACAAATTTCTCAAAACTCAGCCACAATTTAAAAGAAACATTTATTCTCGCAGAGTTTCTGTAGGTCAAGAATCTAGGCACAGCTTAGCAGGGTCCTCTGGCACAGGGGCTCTCACAAGCTGCAATCAGGAAGTTAAGTTGGGGTGGTTTGCAATCTCATCAGAAGACTCAACTCAGGGAGACTCAGTTTGGTGCTCAAGTACTTGCAAGATTCAGTTCCTTGAGGGTTGTTGGGCTAAGGGCCTCAGTCTCTTGCTGTCTGTTGGCCAGAGGTCACTCCATTTCCTGGCCACCTGGGCCTCTCCATGGGGTATCTTGCAACATGGCAGCTTGCTTTGTCAGAGGGAACCAATGACAAAAGCTAGAATGAAGGTGCATAAGATAGAAATCTTGGTTTATATTTGTAACCTAATCTTGAAAGTGATATCACATTGCTTTTACCATATTGTATTTGTTATAAGCAAATCATTCAGTCCACCCACATCCAGGGAGTGGGGCATGCATTACACAAGGACATGAATTTTTCTGAGGTTTTCTTTTTTTTTTTTTGTACTGGGGATCGAACTCAGGACCTTGCACTTTTGAGGCAGGTGGTAGAACCACTGAGCTAAATCTCTGGCCCAAGGACATGAGTTCTTATAGTTCATTAAATGAGCTGCCTACCTGACTGCCCTTAACGGTCTCCTACACTAGTCACAGGCCACCCTGAACTTCATGCACTTTGTTTCATTCCCGCACATGACCATATCATGGCCTTCAGCATTCTAGTCTGGCTAAGCTTCTGCCTACATCATTGTGGGGGGTAAAGACTTATTTTCTGAAATCCTCTTCCTTACATCTGTGGTCATCATTTCTTTATACCAAGGAGAACTGTTCTGGTTGCCATATTCAGCCTGGCAGGGAACCAGCTAGGTAGGAAAACTCTGGCCAGACATCCTAGCGGGATGGCCCACTTCATGGGTGCACCCATGAAATCTGTTCTTAACATAATCCATTCTTCCGTTTTATATTCAGGTTTCCCCTGTTCAACAGACACATTAACCTCCATCAGATAATTAAGAGCTTGTCTTACCATGAGGGACCTTAAATGTCACCTTTCTGCCATCCATATGTCTCTAAATGACACAGACTCTAATGAGATGTTCAAATATAGAAAATTGAACGACTCCTTGCTTTTGTCGTGACATTTATACAGCCAGAGTGATCTGACTACACCACTACATTACTTATAATTTCTATCTGACCTTGGGGGGTGAAGTGTAATCTTTAAGGAAACTATCCATTTAATCTCTCACTTTATTAACATTAAATTACTATGCCAAATTTCCAGATATACAAATGATGGTAGGATTATAATTTAATTTTCCCCTCAAATGGCCCAGTAGCCAAGGGCAGTGGGGCCATCTCTGGCTCCACTGAGTTCTTATCAGGGAAGTGGCTTGGATCTGTGCTTTCCCCTGCTGCTCTGAGAGCTGACCAGAGCTTATCCCACACTTCACTCCACAATGACAGCAGGGCCCCCTGCCAGGACCTATTCTCTTGCTTCCTCTCTTCCTGACTTCTCTTTCTTCCTGGGCTGCTTTGTCATGCATCTCAGGATCAAGCTGAGGCATGGAGCCAGGAAGAGGATATTTTATGCACAAGATGCCAGCAAGTAACCTGTCAGGTCTGAGAGTTGCACTGGACAGTGGACACCATATGCAAACTGTTTTATATAGATTTTTAGTTGTGGATAAACAACAAGTAGAAATATTCCAGAGGCACCTTCATGTATTCTCATTCCTTTAAAAGCCATATTTTTCTCTGTAAATTACTCTCTCATTTTCCCATAGAAATGTCCCATTTTGATGCGTCTATCTTATGCTAATCCCACAAATCCCTGACCCAAGTTGTTTTTTAGTCACCAATTCTTGGATATAGAGAATGAATCAACTCTGAGGATTGGAAAGATCACCCAATCTGGTCCAGAGGCCTCAGGTTCTAGAACAAACTCTACAAATAACTGGTCATGCACATCTTTGGAAATTGCCAGCCCCTTCCCTGAGAACTATCACTCAAACATGATGGTGAATCTGACACCTGGATTTGACTTTACAACTTTGTCTCCACAGCCAGAGCTCATTGGACCGCTGGGACCCTTTGACCTAAGTTGGAGCGATCAGATTATCTCTATTGGTGACTTGGACTTGGGCTTCAGAGATCTTAGCCTGTCTGCTGGGAGTGTGAAATGGAGACTCATGAATGTGAACCCCAATGAATGTGCACATGGGAATGCAGAGGCCTCTGCAGAGCAACAAATGGAATCATCCTGCTACAAGGAAGAAAACCAAGAAATAACCCAGAGAGAATGAGGTAGTATCTCCTAATGCTGATGTTAAAATGGCAATTAAACCCAAGATAAAGATTGTGCACCTAACCAAATCAATTCTCTTATTTGTTTGTTTTCTAGTCCCTTTTCAAGTTAATTTACTTTTTACCTATATTGACTAATATAACTCATAAATTTTCACTTTTTTATTTAATATTATATCATTGGTATTTTCTCATTTTTATAGCCTTTTTATATCTTATTTTCCCCCAGTATAAAGAATTTAAGGAGTATCATTTGTTTGTGAAAAAAAATTTAATCATATATTGCACAAATTTTTTTTTGTTTTTAAGATGTTTCCTGAACGATGTACTGTATACATTCTTTTAGAAGGTAGCATAAAATTCTCTGGTAGGAATTTACAAAATAGGTGAATATACCACATTGGCACTAGGGAAACATATTCAAACTTTTATCTCTATTTGTTTTTATTTCATCTCTTTAAAATTTCTCTTTTGTGTTTGTTATCCTACACTTAAGATACTCATACCTACAAATATCTATATTATGGAGGTATGTGCTATCATTAAATGAGCACTTAAAAATATTTAGAGACCACTAGTCTACAAAATTAGGGAATATTTTATTCATATATTTGCCTTTTGATGGAGATCCAGACTGTTCCTGGGCACTGAAACGAGCAGTGCTTTACACAGACATTTATATCCTAGTCCTTGAAGTTCTGTGGGACAGACTCTCAAAGATGAAACTGCTAGTTTAAAGGCTACTTAAAATTTTAACATTAATTGATACTGATGGCCTAATCTTCAACATGTAGCAGTCCACATTCCTACCAGCATTGGAAATATGAATTCCATTGAAATTAATATTTACATGAAATATAAATGTTTATTCACATGCATTTTTACAACTTTAGGCATTACTGCTATTTTCAACTTTTGCCTATCCAGTGGGAGCTTTGAGTATTGGCATCTAACTTCAGAGTATTTTACAAAGCATCTTAACATATGAGAAAGGGCATTGGACAACAGGATCTCCAAGATCCTTCTAACTCAAGTATCCATGATTCTCTAACCATCTGTTTCCAGAGCTCACCTGTTACCAGCTGTGTGTTTAGTCCCCCTCCACCAGTTCTCTGTGAATCCCAGAGACATCTTTGGAAAATAACAAATCATAGACTAGAAAGAAAGTTGAATGTGGTCCAGAAGATCATCTTGCCAGTTCTGCTTAGCTTGTAAAAAAACATCAAGGCCAAATCCCTGTGATTTCACCCAGAACAAATAATAAAAAGCAGTATGTAATATTTCTAGGATGAGCATATTCATAGTAAATACTTTAAGATCAATGGCTGTATAAGATGCATTTCCCTTAGAGGTTCATTTTTCAAATGGCTTTGTATTAGAAATGGTATTTCAATAAATATTCATGGGGAAATGCATTGATGTGTTTTACCATTTATAGCTAAAATTTCAAAGGGCCTGAAAAAAAAAAAGAATGCATGATCCATTTCTTACTCTCTTAGGAGAGGTGGTAAAAAATACATGATATTCTTTGGTTTTCTTTCACTACAAATCCTCCAAAGCAAGGACTTTTCATTCCCACACTTCTCTAGCTCATCCTGGGGTGGATCACAGCCTGCTCAGAGCCCACTACACTGGTAGGACTTGGGGTGGAAGGGGAGGTGAGCAGTTAGGAGGCCTATGTGCCCAGTCTCTTCCAAGTCTCCAGAGCTGCTCCTAATAGCTGTCATTCAATGAGCACTTACCACATGCCCAGCGTACTGCCAACATCTTTCTGTGTATTCTATCATTAAGTCCTCTTTCCAAGCCTATGAAAAGGGCACTATTATTATTCCCATTTTGTAGATGGGGAAACTAGGCTTCAGAAAAATTAAGCTCTTTGTTCCCAAGGTCACACAACTAGTTAAGTGGTAGAAAGGATTGAGACTCAGATCATCAGACTCCAAGTTTCTCATTTATAATTTTCTCAGGTCTCTAGAAGCTCTCTGGGCTATAGTGCTTAGAGAGGTGTGGTGCCAAAAGCTTTCTTTTTTGTCTCCCTGATCCATGGTCCTTGGTAAGTACAAGCTGGTTATCTAATCCTGACATGAGGCATCCCGTTTCCCTTGTGGCATTATTCTTCTTGCCTCTTTTGCCTATGGCAAGAAGTAAACCCAAACAGCCAAAGAAATGAATATCTGGCCACTTATTCCTCCCAATATTTCAATCTTGGGTAAATGTATTTATTTTTACAATGGAAGTTCCTTGACTAAGATGTTGGGAGTCACTTCCACGGTATGGCCAGTAGAATAAAAACCAAAGGCTTCACTTGGCTAGGTATTCAAGGTTCTCTGTAGCCTACCCACAGTGGCTGTGACCTTCCATTTATTATTCAGCCAGTCTACAAGGTAGGTCTTCTGTCTGCCTACAAAATCTTTCTTTTTCTGTCTCTATTTGAGTCTCAAGTATCCTTCAAGGTCCAACTTAAGTGGACCTATCTCCTCCCAGACAGTCAAAAGGAAAAATTAATGGGTCTCTCCTCTGTCATGCTCACAGTTCTGTTTCCCTCATTCTGCTTTTAGTCATCATAGGTGTTTCTTCATATTTGCTTTGACAACTGGACTGTGAGCTGCCATAGAGCAAGGATCCTGTTAGTCACCTATTTCTACTGCGCTCCACTTGTCACTTGGCTCAAAGTAGTGGTCACAGTGACAATATCAACAGCAGTAATAGTAACTAACATCTATGGATGATTTAAAATGTGACTTTATTCAATTCTTAGAATAATCTCCTGAAGCAGGTATTATATTAACTCGTGCTTAACAGATGAGGAAATGAATGCTCCCAGAAGTCACACAGAAAATGGTGATCACCAAGCCAGCCATTCTGACCCATTGGCTTCATTTAACACCCATTAAATGTTGAACTGAAGGCCTGGATCCCACAGCAGTGTCCTGTACAAGTCCATCTGGAGGCCTAGAGCCCATGGCAATGTCCTCCATCAGTCCAGCCAGAGGCCTAGAGTCTACAGCACAGTCTCATGAAGTCTGTGTCAAAGATCTGCACCGGGAAGGTCCAAGAGCCAGTGGTAGAAGCTAGAAAGACTATGCTGGCAGAGTAAAGGATCAGAAGGCTGAGGGATCTGCACTGGAGCCAGGAAGTGATGCTCAAGGCAAAGAGCAGAGCTCCCTGGAAGAGAAGCCACCCTTGATGACATCAAGGACCTGGACACAGCTGAGTTCATATCAGGATAATCAGCCACTGCAAGCTTTTCCAGGAAAATCAACAGCATACAATCTTTCCCTTCAGTTCTCCTTTTATGCTGTTGGCAACAACCCCAGGTGGGTCTTTCACACCCAAAACTATGCTGATTCAGTTCAGCTGGGCATTCCAAGTTGACCATTAATTAATCCACCCCACCACACCACTGGGTATTATTTCAAACGCACTCGCAAGGTATATAAAAAAGACTGTCTCACCTTATTTGGTTCAGGACAAATTCTGCCTGTCCCCAGGACAGAACCTTTGAGCTGCACCCAGACCAGCAAGGGTGGGTGACCAGCTCATTGATACCATTTGTCATAATCCTCCAGGACAAATACGAGTCCTGAGGTTGCCGCAAAGTGTCAGAGAACAGTGCAGGCAGAAAATATTTGGAGAAAGGAAGAGAGCCAAATGGGATGGAAGACACAGAGAAAGGGTGGGTAGTGAGCAAGCCATGGCCATGTGGACACCAGGCTGCAGAACCACCAGTGCTGGCAGAACCCAGAGTGCTGGCACAGGCACAGCAATGTGGGAGCTATGACCATAACCAAGTAGCTGTCCCAGAAAAGCCTTAGGTGCTGGGTGAACATATGGCAGACATGTTCAGACAGGGGTAAACACACACATAGGGTTTCTTCCCAGTGCTCCAAGGAAGGGCAAGCCCATGCTCATCCCCTGTGCTCCTTCTCCCTACTGCCCTACATAGGGAGAATTCCAGGGAGATGAGAACATGCAGACATTCAGGGATAACACACACACATATTCACATGCATAAACATGCTTTCTTGAACATATAAACACACTCACATATTTATACTTTCATGTAGGACCTCAAACAGGCATGCACACTTTCTGTCTCCACATGCTCACACACAAGTATACATCCTCATATACATACATGTACATACACAAGTATATAGACACATGTACACACACATACAGAAAGACATACACACAGTTCCTGCCTCACATGTAGATATAATCTCATGTACACAAACACACTCATATGCACACACATTCACACACCCAATCACACAGACATACATGCGCATACAAATGTGCACACACATGCACACATACATTTTTCATACATGAACACATATGCACATATACCCCACACTCTAAATATCCGTTAGGCTTCCACATCTGCCAAAGCATATGTAAACAGATAGCTAGTTTCTGGAGAGAAATCAGCATGTCCCAAAAACTGTGAGCTGGGTTCTTACCTGGAAGAACTGCCAGTTCGCTTCTTAGTCACCATTTTCATCCTTGACAGTTTGCTGGCCTTGCACATGACAGGAAAGTGGACCTTGAGGTGTTAGTCAGGGGCCAGAGAACGGAGTTATGTAGCCAAAAGAAGAAAGAAGGAAAAGTAAGTGCATTTCACAAGGGGGACTTAATTTTCAGTTAGGAAGATTGCGATAATTTCCTAAAGTGTTTTTGGAAACACATGAAAGTATTTTTCTTTCTGAACTTGAGAGGCTATTAACTACCTCCCGGGGTACTCAAGAATCTTGTCACCTTTCCAGAAGAGCTGAGAACCAGTGACAGTAGGATCTGAAGTCTGTGCCAGAATACAGAGGATAGGATATGAGAAGTCCCATCCAATTCAGTCGAATCCACCATTCATTCCTTCATTTATCCATCCAGCCTTTGGTCCTTCACTCATGTAATTAACATTTATTACTACCTTCTGCAAATCTGTCTTTGGCCTGGCCTTTGGGTCCAGGACCCTTAGCATCCTCTGGATTACCCACTAAAAGCAAGGAATACTGGCTTATTCTTTCCTAATTCAAATACAAACCAGAGGATAAACCCTCTCAGGTGGGAAATGCCCTGGGCTGGAGGATGATGCAGTAGTTAGTTTGGGCCTGGCCTTTACAGCTCCTGTGGAAAAGAGCTGCTGATTTAGAATAACTGATATCACCTGTTAAAGTGCCCTTAATGAACTTCACACTTCCTGTCTTTGAAAGTCTTTCATGATAGAAGGGAGGCTGAAACGATTATGTAAGAATGCTTTTTGCAACAAGTTTATGGGTCTATTCTGAAGGAAGCAAACATATGCCTATTAAGCATGGGGGGAATTATCAGCGAATGTTTTTAAATGACCAATAAAAATGAAATTATCATTGCTCATTGTTTTTTATGGATCATAATGTGTTTTTTCATATGGAAATATCTAACAAACTCCTCTCCTAGCCGCAGCCACTGCTAATTACATAGTTACCACACAGTAATCCATGCACATAGGTTCTTGACTGTCATAATTCATCTTCATAAATGTAATTGGCCCAATGAAAGAGATCACAAAATAATTCTACAAAGAGGAGATGGATTCAATAAAAATGGATTTTATTCTTCTCTTTTCCAAAACTACAAGCTTGGGATAGAAAATTTTAAGAACATATCAGATTGTGGGCCGGGGATTTAGCTCAGTGGTGCCGCCACCTGCTTCACAAGTGCAAGGTCCCGAGTTCAATCCCTGGTACTAAAAAAAAAAAAAAAAAATCCCAAGAACATATCAGATTGTTTTTCCCAGAGTGCCAATCCCATCCCAACTTGTTTATTGCTAAACTGTTTATTGATTTATTGAGGAAGCATTGACCCTATTGTAATCTTTAGCTAAACACTGGTGTAAATCAGAACTTAATCTCCCCAGTGAATGGAACCAGCAACCAACTGGGGAAGGTAGCACATAAGCAGCAGGCAGAAATAATGGTGATACAAGGTCAACAGTAATAAATGTTCTGGAAGAGATTCAGAGAAGTGCTAAAAGAGTTTAGAGGCAAAGTAGTTGCTTCCTGCTGGGAAGTCATGGGAGTCATGACAGAAGAAGGGGGATTTGAGCTGGACTTGGAATGATGGAGCAATCAGATCGGCAGGTAGGGAAGTAAATGGCCATTTGGAGGAGCTAAACCAGACTAACGTGGAAATGATTTTGGTATGGTGCACACTGGAGAAAGATGGTGAGAGAAGATAAAGCCATGGTTTTTACAAAGTGGGGGAAGCATATTTAATTTTTTAGCCCAAGGCTGTGCATATCTTCCTCTCTACACACAAAGTAAATGTGCAATCAGCACAGCACACCAACGTGCCAAACTCTTCCGTGGCTACTAGAAGACCAGGAAATACAGGCACAAAGCATACCCTCAGCAACACAGAGGGAAGTAGAAATCATGCTGTGACCAACCCTTGAACTTTCATCTGCATTTTTATAGGCAGGGAGGAAGTTACTGTTTAAATATGACAGTTGGTCCCAGAGGAGCTCCCCGTCCATATTCCATATTGCAACAAGCACCGTTAGCGTGAAGCTAGTATCTTTCCAAGACAAAGATTGTTGGACCACTCACTGCCAAATACTTCTTTTCTCTAGCTCAGTTGCCAGCATTTGTCTCCTTGAAAACTTGAATGAACCTAGAAAAGATGCTGAGAAGAAATACTCAGAGAGAGAGCAAAATTTAAATGAGAATCACAAAACAGAATCCAAGAGAATGGAGAATTTTAGGAAGGAAGTAGTTGACAGTATCACAAGCCACAGGTAATTAAAATAATAGGTCTGGAAAGTGCCCATTGCATTAGGTGGGAGAAAATCACTATGGCTGTGTGAGAACCAGGAAGCAGAGGGTCAAGAGCAGTAGCATGACCTGAGACAGGAGTGAGCTGGTCTGGGGTGGCTGGAGTCACACAGTGTGCACAGTTATCTGGTTAATGCCTGCCATCTACACCTCTCCTTTATGATTTTGCTCTCTCCTCTCAACAGACCTAATAAATTTGGGGAAATTATACTTCTAGGCTTTTTAGTGAGTATATTATATACTACTATGATATTTTTATATTGGAGAGTCTTTCTGATGGCTTGAGGTAATTTTACCACGGTGGTTCCTATCCTTCCTTGGAACTAAAATCCAAGCTCAGTAACCTAGATATGCCATAGATACTTCCCCTTCTTGCTCTACTCCCAATATCTGTTTGTTCTCTCTGCTTATATAATCTCTCTTTTCTTTTCTCTCCTCTTTACCTCTACAGCTTTCTTTGAGGTAATCTGAAATTTTGTGTGTTAGCTTTATGTCTCTGGGACAAAATACCTGACATAAACAACTTAAAGGAAAAATGATCGATTTTGGCTCAGAGGTTTTAGTTCATGCTCACTTGGCTCCATTGCTTCTAGGCCTATAGCAAGGCAGAAACATCATGGTAGAAGGGTATGGGCAAGAAAAATGATCACCTTATGGCAGCCAGGGAGTAGAAAGAGCAAAAGCTTAAGAAAAGTTTTACCCTTCCTAGGCTCACCTTTAATGACCTACTTACTCCAACTAGGTGGGCCTCCTAACAGCCCACTCAGCTATAAATTCATCAATGGGTCTATCTGTTGATAAGTGCTCTCAAAATCCAACCACCTCTCTAGAGGTTTCTTCTTCCAGTCAGGTTAACAATCAAGATTAACTATCACATTTTTGTTTCAACTCTTCCTTGCTTTGTAACAGAATGTTTCTTTCAGGCTCTTTCCATGGCCTAGTGATCTATAGGTCACTTCCTCCTACTTTCCTCCTCGTTGACTTTTGGGATGACTAGACTTGTTTAGAGTAATGAGATGTTAGTGAATATTATCAGAGACGTGAAATTTATGCAATTGAATTTGCTCTTCTGAACTCTCATAATCCATCAGAAGATTATATGCCATGGAGACACTGTCATTTGAGAGAAGAGCCCCAAAGAAACATGTAAAATAAACCTGAGTCTATCCTGTAGCATGAGTAATGCCATTCAACCTGTACCAGGAAGCAGATCCACCTAACCAATTCCAACTAGATCAGCCATGCTGTAATCAGCCTGCAAACTCATAATTATGAGAATGAATACTTATTTTAATCCATTGCACTTGCAGTTGGTTTGTTATACAGCATAACTGCAGCATCAGTTGCTGATATAGCCTCACTAGTTCAAATACTCAAACTCTCACTCATTTAAATCCAACTATTCATATACTGTTAATCAATCTCAATCATTGTTACAAAAAGCATACTTCCCTTTCATGGTTTTCAATATTTCATCCACAAGGTTTATTCCTTCCTTCATTCATTTGTTCATATATTTAACGAATGACTACTTGTGCTAAGCTTAGCAGAGGCACTGGGAGTAAGGAAGGGGTGGTTATAAATTACAATGATCCACACTTCATTCCTTAAAGTGAGAGTGAAAGATGTGTACACAAATAATTACATCCCAAGGTGCCTGCCATATTTCTTATCCTAAAACAAACCAAGTGGAGATAAAATGATCATTCTTGCAAATGCCCTTGTTTATATTTAAAAGCAATTATCTGTGGCTATGTAAAAAAAAAAAACCTATAGTAATTATGAGCTTGCCTTTTTCTGTTTTGCAGATCATATGAGCCAGTAAGGAACTGGAATGTGAGACAGTCTTACCATATGTCAATATCAAATACATTTTCCTTTAAAGTGTGCTTTGTGCATCCTTCTGGAAGATGGGGAACAAAATGCACTTGTAAATAGGCAGAAATGATTCACAGGATCATGATTGCTTTTCATCAGCTACATCAATTGTGTACAGCAATGGGACTTAGTGAAATGCATTTACAACTTGCTAAAAACACTTCTTGAAACAATTCAGACCTTGTTAAGTCCTGGTGTGCTCAGCTGAGCATGGTTGGTCTGACAATCAGCAGAACTTGGAGCTGAGCAAGTCCCAGCTGACACTGGTCAAGAGGAATGGCGTGCCAGAAGAGGTCCCTTCTGATCCCTCTTTCCATTGTCATAGATGGGGGACAGGAAAGTATAGATTTTTATTGGGATGTCAATAAAGTATTCAATTAATCAATCATTATACCTATTAACTATATTATGTCAGGTGATGGGGATACAGAGATATAAGTAAAATGCTAAATACATAGTCATGGCTTCAGGTTGTTTATGGTCTCATTGGAGATATAGATAAACATGCCACTCCAGCTCCTCTATCTAAAATAAAACATTAAAAAAAAGAAAATACTTGCCATATCTTTCCCTCAAGTCCCTCATTCATAAAATTACATTAATAATAATAACTGCTATAGAGGTGAATATACACCTACCTGAAAATAAGAAAAGTATTTGGCATGCAGAAAGAATTCAGTAAATGCTCTCTGTGATGTTGGTGTCATGACTATGTGGTATGATCAGTAGTACAAGAGAAACACAGAGAGCTATCTAACCACTTAGGAAGGGTTCTAATCCATATCAGATGGAAACTTCTTGGAGGAGACATCAACATAGAAATAGGAAAGGTTGGGTAATGATGCAGTCAATTCTGGCTTGGAAAAGTCTTTTAAAATTGTCCTCCTTTGTGTCCCTCCATTCCATGGATCTCTACCTTGAATGTTCCAACACACTCTGAATAAGCCTCTTTGTTCTTTTTCAGACTATCTTCCATTCTTGTTTCCAGAGAAATCTTCCTAAAACAGGCCCAGTCATGTTTCACCCTTAGATGAAAACCTTTCAAGAACAACACTGTGTCAGTGTTCTCCAAAGAACAGGGTTAATGTAAGATATATCTATACATATAGATATATAAATATGTGGATTGTCAAGGTAGGCTTACAACTGCCACCTGCAGTCAGGTGTGGAAGACTGTAGAAAGGCCATCTGCATGCTGAAGATCCAAAGGATCCAGTCAAAAGTCAAAGGTTTGGAGCTCACTGCAGACTCTTGTGCAAGTCTGTTATCAGGAAGCCAAAAGGTCTTTGCTGGAAGCCTGGAGATGGATATCCAAAGGCAATGTCAAAGACTGCACCTCTTCTGAAGAAACAGAAACCAGACTTCCTTGTTCTTTCTCTTTTGATTCCATCCAGGATATCAGCCTATTTGTTGGTGCCAGCCACACCCAGGGTGGGTCTTCCATCTTCAGTAAATCCATCATTCAGACACTCCCAGAACTATGTGAAACCAATTAGCTGGGTGTTTGTTTCTTATTCAAGTTGACACCACAGTTAACTATCACCTACTCAGAGCTTCTCAGTTTCCACCAAAGGCCTCCTAAGCAACAAAGCTGTACCTCCAAGGAGCCTACAATAAGGTCTGAAAAGCTACATGATTTATTGAACTTTGGAATTAATCCTAAAATATCATCTTTTTGTGTTTTTATTTTGTTGTTCTTCTTATTGGTTTTAACATGAAAATGTTTACTAACTTCCTAGTGGACTTAATTCATATCTAGAAAGATGTGCTATCTGTGTAGTTCTGAATGCCTTCCCCCCACACACCCTCAGCTCCTTGAAGATTTGACAGAACTTCCCATCCCTGCATTAAGATGGTCCCTACTTGATGAGTCAGGGGCAGTGGCATACTCATCTAATTCCACCACTCTAGAAGGCTGAGGCAAGAATATATAGTAAATTTGAGCCCAGGCTGAACTTAGTGAGGCACTGTCTCAAAATAAAAACTTAAAAGAAGAGCTTGAGGCATGGTGCTCAGTGCAAAGGGCCTGGGTTCATTCCCCAGTTCTGAAAAAAAAAAATATGATCCCAACTTGACCTCCTGTGATGTTCCCTTACCTTTCCACATGCTATCCTTTCCTGGCCAAATACCCTGATTCTCTGGCCATTTGGCCACTTCCTCTCCGTGTTCCTATGTGTAGATCCACTATGTCATAGTTTGACCAGTACTTAGATGTCTCCAATCTCTGATAATATTGTGAATCTTTCAATGGCAAGAGCTGAATTTGTTCAGTTTTCCATTTATTATTGTGTAACAAATTACCCTCAAAAAACTAGAGGCCTGAAAGAAATCATTTTAATTTGTTCACAATTTTATAGGTGAAGAGCTTAGCGTGTGAGCAGTCTCTCGTGCAGTCTGCAAGAACATATCAGCTGGGGGTTCAGCCATCTGAAGGCTGTCAGATGAGAGTTCAGAAAGTGTTGTTGACTGGAGCATCTGTGTATAGCCTCTCTGGTCACATTTCCTAAGCTGTCTGACTTCCCTCAGGGAAAGAGTCCCAAGGGAAGCAGATAGAAGCTACATGGCCTTCTCTGATCCGGCCTCAGAAGGCATTAAGTATCACATCCAGCTACAGCTTCTTGGTTACAAGTGAGTCATGGGCCAACATGGATTCAAGGAATGGGAAATTGAACTCTGCCTCTTGATACTCACATTATAAATCATGTGCAATGGAAGGTAGTACTGCAATTCTCTTTGGAAAACACGGTCTCCATAGCAAACATCTCAGTATTTAACCCAGCACACAAGGAAGGCACGGGCTCTCAGTGTTCTCAGAACTGCACCTTTCCCAGGATATGATTTTCACATGGAGGAGGAGTGAAATCTCCCTGTCCTCCTTGAAACCTTCTTTTTCCTAAGACTTACTCTACCTCTTTCTACCTGAGGCTGACAACTGAGGCCTAGAGATACACAAAGAAAAAGAAAGAAGGAAGAGAAGAGATGGAAGAGAACTGGAAGATTTCCAACTCTTGAGAAGATAAAAAAGAAATTCCTCAACCTTACTTCCACCAAAATTAGCTATTCTTCCCCATTCCAAATAGATGAAGTAGTTAGGATTCACTTTGAACACAGATTAAGGGTCAATAAAAGAAATGCAAATCAAGCTTGATATTCCATGTGTCCCTACCAGAACCATTTTTGTGCCCCTGCTTAGGGGCTTTATTCACCCTTCACCATTACCAAAGACCTTTTCTGGCCAGCCCATCTCTTAGAGCCCCTGCCACAGTTAAATTCTGTGATTCGATATCAGCCATCCCCACCCAACTTAGCTCAGCATTGGCCTCCTGGAAAAAGGCAGCCTGTCATTCAGAGAACTCTCCTCCAAAATCTAATATCCCCTCATCTCCCATTAGGGGTTCAGTTATGGGAGCCTTCATAGCAGGTGTCATTAAATAGACATTAAGACCCAACAGGGCATGTTTTACGGGACCATTACCATATGCCTGATGTTTGCTGTGACAAATGGAGATCCAGCCAACCACACCATGTGATAATGGGCTGGGAAACACCCCCTGGGGTGAGGTAATGTGATTAGAAGATGAAGCTTTCATTGTTTAATGCCATCCATTGAAAGGGGACTGATTCCTCTTTGCTGACTCTCACCTTAAAGTCAGCCTTCACCCAATTCTTCCCGGATGCATCAGACGCTTAGGCCAAGGGAGGTGGACTCCATCTGGCCAGCATGGCCAGACAGAGCATGTTCCAAGGAATTTTGTGTTTCAAGGAATAAGGGCTATACAGCCTCAGTTTCCCTCAAGATAATTAGACTTTGTTAGCCAGAGGCAGAATAACAAATGTAAGAGAGTTCCCTTTAGCCAACTTCCCTAATGTTAGGAACACCTAACATAACCTACATGCAGTTATCATAACTGAGACATTAACATTGCTATGCTATGATTAACTAAATGAGAAACTTTTATTTGGATATCTCTCATGTCCCCACTCATGTCCTTTTCTGTTCCATGATTGTATTTGGAGAGATTATTTTTGAAATCTAATAATCAAGATCAAATCCACAATACCTAGGCTGGCTAGCCATCCTTAGTGAAAGCTTTACACTATTTTTCCATAAGGTCCACTGTGACTAGCCCTGACCCTTTTTGCATTACCAAGGCTCTGGAGAGGAGCAGAGAACAATGGGTTCTGTAAGAATCACAGCTCATTCAGAGTCCTTTATGCTGTTAGAATGCATTTCCTCTGAGCTGACTCCCAGGTACCTAGCAGCCTGGACTTCTGTCTCCTCCTTCAACTCTCAGCCTGGAGAGGTGCAGTCCTGCAGCCTGGCATCAATGTCTTAGGAGCACCAAGGTTTCTCTTACTCAGGCGTCAAGTCCATCAGGCCTCACTATGCCATCTTGCCTCATAAACTCCTCCCCTAACACACAATCCTATGGGGCAGCCACTGCCTGGAGCATTACACACGTGGAAGACGGGTCTTAAGGGGTTTGCACCAGCATGAAATGACCCAACCCAGAAATAAAGCACATCACACTCTTTCAGACTCATTGACTGAACTACTCACACAGTTGTACCCAATCTTTAGAAACTAGGAAGTGCCACCCTCTGCATGCTGAGAGGATGAAGAATTGGGTTGTTGTGCAAAGGGTACTTATGGATGACTCCTATTCTCAAGGATCCTGTCAAAAGGCAGAATTATAAATCTGACTCCCAATTACAGGCTAAGTGACTTTGGCCTCTAAGGGGTCTATATGCCTACTTGGGGACTCAGAGATGGTCACAGGGTGTGTAGGGTGTTGGGCCAGAGAAGACACAGGTAAGCAGGATGGAGAAGACAGGCCAGGGCAAAGATGGAAAAACCACACTATCTCCTAGTCTCAAATGCTTATCCTAAAGCAAGGGACCATAAACTGACCCAAATAATCAGGACCCAAAGCACTGATACAAATCATGAAGCATTCTGTCACTCCACCAAGACAGGGTATAGCTGTACCAGTCATATGGTATCTTTTGCAGTTACCAAGTCCCTACCACATGCTAACTAGGGTCATCTAAGATTTACTGAAGATTGGCATGCTTGGTGTCTTTCTATTTATAATCCCATTTGATGATGTAGCATCAGTGTCCACAGCAGGTTGAATGGTGGCCCCCAGAAAGCTATGTCTACATTCTAACTCCTAGAACTTGCAAATTTGACCTTATTTTGAAAAAAAAATCTTGGCACATGCAATTAAGTTAAGAACCTCAACATGAGTTATCCTGGATTATCCCTAAATCCTTGACAATTGTTCTTAACAGAAGACAGAAGAAAAGAGTCAGACACTACAGAAGTCTGTGAGAAGGCCAAGCAGAGATTGGAATTCTATAGTCACAGTACAGGAATGTCTGGAAAACCTGGAGCTGAAGAAGCAAAGAACAAACTCATCTGTAGATCTTCCATGGGAACTGCTGCCCCGTGGGCCCCTTGATTTGGATTTTCTGCTTTCAGAACTGTGAAAAAATAAATTTCCATTGTTTTAAGCCTTCAAGTTTTTGGCAATTGGGATATAGTCCTAGGAAACGAATATAGAATCCCTAATAAAGAGTTTAGGAGACTGAGTCTCAGAAGAGTTGGGCAACTTGTCAAAGTCACATAGATAACCAGTATCCGAGACAGGACTTTAAACTTGATCTGGGTGGCTTCAAAGCCTGGGCTCTCAGAGGCAGAATGGGGAAATAGCTAAGGTAGAACTATGGTCTAGTATCCGGCTACCTGGGTTCTGATCCCAGCCCTGCCCTTTGTGAGCTGTGTGATTCTGGACAACTTGCTTAACCTCTCAATCCTCAGTTTCTTCCTCTGTAAAATGAGGATACCAAAAATTGTCCTTCCCACCAGAGGTGTTTGAGTGAAAAGCATGGATGAGTAAAAGAATGTCAAGTACTGAAAATGGTACCTGGAGCTGAGGGAGCACCAGAAAGCCAGTGTCCTAATCCCTACAGACGTTTTGCTCTCTGCTGCTCTCCTGACCACGCATTCTTCCTGTCCCTTCCCTGACACTTCAACCCTACTGACTAGTTTGGAATGAATGTTTCTGGATTCTATGAACCATTCTGTGCTCTGCAAGACTTCAGTGTCCCTGTGTTCTCGACAGCAACCCTTTCTCCCGGTCATGGTCACAACAATCAGAAATCTCCAGATGTTGCAAAATATCCTCTGGGAGACAAAACAAGCCTTTGTTTAGAACCTCTGCCTTTGGTTGAGAGAGGGCCAGGCCATGAGGACTTTGGCCTCCTTACTGGGCATCAGCTGGATTCTGAATGCAAGTGTGCTTTTCATGCCTGAAGCTGTCAGCGAAGGACCTTTTGAAAGGTCTTGGAGATCCCCAATGTCTCAGGGAGGTTAAACAGCACCTAGGTAAATGCATCTTGTTGTTGGAGACCTTGTTTTAGAGTCCCAGCTCTATTATTCAACTAATGGGAATAATAAAAATAAAATGGAAAAAATAATAAAAATATCAATGTCACCTAGTGATTCACTAAATGAAATGTTAGATGCGAAGATATTAGCAGAGTACTGAGCAGCTGTTACTATTTTCACTATTTTTATTACCCCTGTCTGATGGTCTGACCTATAAAATGATAGAAAAGGAAAGCATCTATTCTTAATGACTGCACTGGCCCAAATCAAATTGGTGTGTGTTTGATGATTATTATCACATAAAATAAAACACATGTGTTCAGGATGATACTGGTGAGAGGTGGGTGTGCGTAGTGTAATTTAAAGGAACGTCTTTGCCAAGGCAGAAGAAAACGGTGCGAGATTTACACTAACGAGACAAAGGTTCCCGAAAGCTGCAGCTCTCTCATGGCCTGAAATGATGATATTTGCTGTTGGCAGACATAATTGAATTGGAAAAAGAGAGACTGTGCTCACAGATTGTCACTTCATTTTATTCCTTTGTGGCCACCATCCAAAGGGCTGAAGTGAGAACCCCTCCACCGAGGCAGCTCCTAGGCTCAGCCCCTCCACCTCTTCCTCCTCTTCTGTGATGACTTCTTCAGCAGCCAGAGGCCTAAGGAAGGTGGAGAGGGAAAGGCCAAGACCTTGGGTTCAGGAGTTCTGAGTTTGCACCTTGCTTCTGCAACTTGCTAGCTGTGTGACCTTGGGCCAGCTGCCTCCCGTGCTGATGCTCTTCTTTCATCTGTTGGAAGGAACAGCAAAGACACTGCTGCTTATTCCTGAGAATGAGCCAAATTGCACCCTTTCATTTGCTTGGTGCCTCTAAACTCACTCTCCAAAGGCTGCCTACCACATCCCTCTCCCCAGGATTGGTCACATGTTGTGTACTCAATAAGGTTCTGGGTTTACCTTCATTATTTCCATTTTACAAAAGAAATCGAAGCTTAGAGAGGTAAGATAATTAGCCTAAAGCCAGACAACTCACCAAGGCCAATCTGCCTAGTTGTTCATGTTGTACATGGCACAGGAAAGCCCCATCAAAGGGGGTGACATTTACGTTGTAGACAAATTCTCTTGTATGACAGTGTACATGTCCACAGGGTTCCCAGGCTTCCCAGGCATGTCCTAGAGTGATCAGTCCTTCATAAACTTGCCCAGACACCCATGACAAGGTCTGCACTTGAGCACTGGTGCACACACACTTCTTCCCCCACACAGGAGTGTGCCTTAGGCTGAGTCCTGACCACACCCCAGCCATCCCTGAGGTTGTTTCTCTCATTATCTTGGCTCTTGTTGGCTTGATTCCATTCCATCCCTGACTCACCAGCAGAGTCACATTAGACTCTGTTCTAAGGGGCAGTTTTCTAGGCCTCAGTTTCCCTTTCCTAGTGCAAAAAGATTTTGTAAGGGTTCTGAAAGTTGTGCCCTGGAATCCTTGTACACTGGGGGACAATGCAGTTTTCACTGAAACCTGAGGACTGATCTCCTTACACCCGCCCTGCCACCAAGTTCAGGCCTACAGTGATGGGGGGCCTGTCACATTCTTCTGACCTGCCACAGGAATGTCTGATCAGAGGTCCCACGAGGCCCAGCTCTGCTGCCTTTTCCAACCTTATTTCATTTCAGTTTCCATAAAAGAAAAGCATCTCCCAGCCTATTCTGTGGCGTCTGATACAGAGCTTCTTTATTAGGGTGAATCCAGCCCTGGGAGGCAGCAGAACAGGTCACTTGCTGGTAAGGTTGCCATGGAAATTATTCACTTTTATTGAATTATTCATTTGTC
The DNA here is from genome assembly GCF_053883595.1 of Heterocephalus glaber. NCBI lineage: Eukaryota > Metazoa > Chordata > Mammalia > Rodentia > Bathyergidae > Heterocephalus > Heterocephalus glaber. The sequence continues at coordinate 16,981,152 of NW_028258351.1, read as the reverse complement.
TTGTCCACCTAGAATGTCCCCCCAGGCTCATAGCTGTGACAGACAGACACTTGGACAGGGAGGAGTGTAGCCAATGGATTATGACACATCAGCAGCTCTGCTGAGGGATGCCTTATGAGGGAGAAAAGCAGGGAGCCTTGGGCCAGAGTCCTACGTTCCCTTATCAGTGACAGGAGACAGTGGTCTCTAATGACAGTGTGCAGACTAGGGCTCCAGACCACCAGGGTTCAGGTCTCTTCTTCCCCTATTCTCTCTACTGAAAAATGAGGATAGGAAGGCTAACAGGGTGGTTCTCATTATTGTACTACAAATTGTGTGATTATGGGCCTCAGTTTCCCCATCTGTGAAATGAAGACACCAGACCTACTCATGAAGGAAGTTTCCAGCTTTGATATTCCTTGCCTTTGACAGTGGAGCCAAATAGCAGCTTTTTGCCTGAGCTGCTAATTTTCTCACCACGAAATCCATTTCCCTCAGTAGACTTTGTCTTCTTCCCAGCGGTCATAGGCCATGGTTGTAAACTGAGTATGTGTTAAAAACCTAAACAGGCCCAGTTCCAAATTCACAGTCAGGGAAAGAATTGCATCTATGATCCTTTGACTCTCCTGGCATAAGGGGGTGTCAGTGTTGCACCCCCAACCTGACAGGTCAGGTAATATTCACTAAAACCCAACTACCCTTTGCAACCTGTGGGGGTCTTTGGGGCTGCTGGCAAGGCCTTCAACTAGTTCCTCCATAGAATGAAATAAAATTACCAATGTGGTTTATGTTTTGTTGGCCTTTTGTTTGTTTGTTTGTATGTTTGTTTGTTTGGGGGTTTGGTTCATTTGTTTTTGGTATTCTCACCTAAAACCAATTTTTAAGTAGCCACATCAACAAATCTTCCAAGATAGAAATAGAAGGATTTTATCACAGAAATACTGGGCATTATTTAAATGCCTATTGGTAGAGCAGTAGTTATTACATTGTTAGTTCCTCCCAACAGTTTACCATCTAGACATGAAGCAGAGTGAACTAGATACAAACTTAGTGACAGGTCAACATGCATAAGACACAGACTGAGTGAAAAGACATATAACACAGCAAGGGCTATGAAATTCTATTAAAATAAAACCCATAAACAGAAACACAACCTAGATGTCTAGGATCAGCCTATAGTCAGAACTAGAAAAAATTGGCTTGAAACTACCATCCACAAATTGGGAATCCCTGACCCCAGTACTGGTGTGAATTCTGGAAGGACATTTGTTTCTGTTTTTGTTTTGGTACTGAGGATTGAACTTGGGACCTTGTGTTTTTGAGGCAGGCGGCAGAATCACTGAGCTAAATCCCCAGCCCAGGACATTTGTTGATGTAGTCACATTTGGATTCTCCATCACACTCCCTCACCACCACCATCACCACCATATCCTTTCACTGAATGAGTTCAAGGTCAGGGTTATCTTACTTTCCCGTGTACTTATGTTGGTTTCACACCCTGACAACCCCAATATAGAGTCAACTGTCCTTGATGTCTACCCTAGGACACTCACATGAGGTCTGTGTGTGTCATGAACATGGTTAATGGCTTGTGGAAGCCTGTTGAAGGCTTTTCATAGCAACAAAGCATGCAACTTGAAACTCAGTAATTAGGTGTCCCCATTTTTCAAAGATGTCTTGACCATTCCTTTGCCCATGGCTCAGCCTCCTACTGGGCTGTGCTTTGTGCTTTTATTTTTCTTTCTATTTTCAGCTCTATTGCTCTCCCTCTAGCTCTTGATGGAGCCTGGGAGCTTGGAGCTCTTCTCACTTTATGAAGCAGAGCAATTCAATGCCTCTCCTGCTCCACCCCCAAATCCATATCTAGGCCACCTTTGCATGCATTCCAACCCATCCAAGGGCTCAAGGTCAGCTCCCAACAGGCCACTCACCAAACAGAACCTGCCCTCCTTAGAAGATGAGACTGCATATAGCAGAACCTCTCTCTGTCTCTGTCTCTCTGTTTCTCCCTCTGTCTCTCTCTCTCTCACACACACACACATGCACACTCACATGCATATACATTAAAAAATCAGTGTGGAGTTACATGTCTCAAAATGGTGGTTATTTCTGACTACTGATATTTTAGGTATTACTGTTTCCCTTGTCTTCTTTACATATTTTTATATTATTCGAATTTTCTAAAGCAGCATATATTAGCTTCCCAGGCTGAACAGGGAGCAGGGGAAGCAATTTTCATTTGGAGAAGGCCATGTCCTCTGTGATGCTGACACACAATTCAGTGCACCCTATGGCCACCTCCCACCCAGCCCTTGCATATTCACTGAGCGCCCCCACAAAAAACAGCACTACCAGACCTCGCTCCTCACTCATGATCTGACTCATTTCTCCACCCTCCCACGGGCCCAGCCTGTAGCACCACAGAGAAGGCAGCCTCTCCCAGGGATGCAGCCAAAACTGACATCCCAGCCCTTCTACTCATGGACATTTAGAGGGGCAATGGTGAGGGATCCTGAGCCCATGGGATCTTAGAGCCTTTTGAGACCACTCTCACCCACCTATTTTAGGAGAAACTGTTGGACTAACTTGCACTTAGAATAACAAAAAATGCATTACCTCAAAAACAGAGCCTCAGACCCTGGAGAGGGGTGTGGATCTGGATGGCTACTCCAGCAGAAAAGGCAGAGGAAAAGCAAGGGGATTGAGAAGGATTCCAAGTTCCTAAATCCTACCCTTGATAGGTGCTATAATTTTGCTTCTGTTATAATGTCATTGAGATGACATATTATCACAACTGTCTTGTTGAAGTGGCAGGAGATTGGTAAAGTTGCCCAGAAACTCATAAAAGAAAAGAGAACCCATAGTCTAGAAAGGAGGATATAGGTCCAGTGATCAGAAGTGAGGCTTAACATTCAGGGGAGTAGACTCCCAACTTCCTCCTCTGCTCTGTCCAGAATCTAGCCTGGATTTCTGCCCAGTGACCTGTCTGTAGCCAATATAAATCATGTAACAGGAATAGGATTTGAAATCCATCCCCTATGATTCCTGGCACTGAGCCATCCACCGTGAGTACTCACTCAATACCCTTTTGTCAAATCTAGCTCTTATAGAGTGACTCTGCCCTCTCTCTAAAATCTCCATTCATCAAGAGCCCTCTGCAAAATAGGCACCACGCCATGTGCTTTACTTATGCCATAGCCTATTAAACCATAACACAGAGCTTCAAGGTAAGTGTTATTGCCCATTTTTTATAGATGAGGAAACTGCATCCCACAGAGATTAACGTAAGTAACTAGCCAAATGTCCCATAGTCCATTAGTCAGCTATTGTGGCAATAATGCTATGTAACAAATAACCCATAAGCTCAGGAGATGACAAGAAGCATTTACTTCTCACTGACAGCTATGGCTCCTATGGGATTGGCACTAGACTGTTGTTGGTCCATTTAGGAGCCTCCGCATCCTCCTGGGATGATAGTTACCCAACTCTTTCCTCTCAAAGCAGACAGGGAAAGCAATATTCCAAGTCAAAAAAATGTAAATCCATAGCGATCTATTGAATAGGACCCACAGTAATAGGCAAGGGAAATATGTTTCACTTCTTCTATTGTGAGGTCTGGTAAGATGGCATTACAACAGATGCAGATACATCATTTTAATGCCAAGAGTAAAGAAATGGAAACGAGGATATAGTTTATGTACATACCTAGAGAGGGATACTAGGAACAAACCTGTCCTTCTGAAGAAGAGTTTATTTTGGTTCGCAGTTTCAGAAATTTCAGTCCAGATAATTCCAAGACATAAACATCACGGTAGACGTGCATGGTAAAGGAAAGCTACTCACTTCATGGCAGCTGGAAAACAGAGAGAAGGAAAAAGCTAAGGGCAAGATATTCTCTTCCACGTTATGTCTCCAGTGACCTACTCCTTTCAAGTGGACTCTACCTTCCTGAGAGCCCATTTGGCTAAGAACTCATAAATGGATTAATCCATTGATTAGCAACCTCATGACCCAATCACCTCTCTGGGCCCCATCTCCGAACATTACTACATTACTGCATATAGGAGTCTTTGGGTGACACTTCATATTTAAACCACTATAGTACCTTTTATATCTGGGTCAGCATTCCCCACAATATTCCATGCAATGTACAGTACCTCCAATCTCTGATCAGTGAACTCCAACACCAGGAGCATTAGTTGACGACAATACTACTAGATTCTGCTATATTTTCAACATCTGGGCCTCAAGATGATACCCTCATCTCAACATGACAACGATGGCGGACAGCCAGTGTCCTGGGTGTTAAATCTGATGCATTGAGTTCTGTTCTCAGCCCTTGACGGAGCCCGCCGTCACTTGTCGAACAGTACCTGAATGGGGGAGTGAGGATGAAGAAAAAGAAAGACACAGAGATAGAGTCGGGAGGGCTCCCAGAGAGACTGAGAGCGCAAGTTTATTTTTTTCTGGATCTTTTATACACTGAACAGGCTGTGGCTATTTTTAGTCCTGGCCTTGATACAGAAACGCCTACTTCTCTTTTCTTTGGAATTTCCCCATTCTCTAGAATTTCCCTGTTCTTTTAGTTCTTTATATCTCTGGGTAAAAGAACATTCATCACGGCACAGGACAATCTTTAAAGATAAGCATTTGGCTTGGCAGGGACAGAGTATTCCCAGAGCGGATATCTTGTCCTTTACGGTGGAGGGCAAAGTTAAAATGGAATCTTCATAGCTAACACCGCCTTCCACAAGCCCTGAAGCTCATCTTTGGGCCTCAAATTCCCTTTCTCTGTAATGGGCTCAGGCCACTATGTGTAAGTCCAAGAACTTTCTCAGCAGAGCCTTTCCTGGAATACCAGGAGTGGTACTCCAGTCTCAGTGTTTGGCTCTGTATCAGCCCAACTTTTCCTGTTGTCATTCCTCAATGTCCAGAGCTGTCAGTCTTCTGTTTTAGGAAGAAACAAAGCAATTAGGAGAAATGAGGACTTTGGACACAGGGACCTTCATTATTCACTGTCCTCCAGGCCAGAAGCAGGGCTAAGCCTGGGTTACTCAGTCTAAATGGAACTCTAAGCTGTTCTGGGAGTTCTGGGACTTCCCCAAGAACTCCACATCAGTCTTAGATTGGACAGGCACTGAAGAAAAGTATTTATGTGTGGACCTGGAAAGCAGAGCAAGCCACGACAGAAAGGAAAGGTGTGTAGATCTTACCACTCCAAGTGAGAGGTTCAGAGCAACAGCAGTACCAGGGGCCATGTTAAGAATGCAGTGTCCGAGGCCTTTCCCAGAGCCTGAATTAGAATATTTAAAAAGATCTCCAAGGGACTGGTGCACATACTGTAATTTGAGAAGCTCTAGCACAGCATGTCTACCCTTCTCTCAAGTCCCTTCACATTTTTTGTGCCAACTGACTCCTAGTGTACCTTCACACCTAGCAGCCTACCTATGCCTCTCTTTGCCAGAAGGCTGCCCTCGAGCTGCCAGAGGCCCCTTTGTCTGTGGCACAGACAGCCAGAGGGCCTGGAACTTATGTCCACTCAGGGGCAGCTCTTTACTCAGAGGTTCCAGAACTTCCACTGTTCCTTGGGGCCCTTGGTGTCTCGGTAATTTGTGCACTATTAGACCAAAACAAAAAAATAAAACTAACAGTGCCGTTTATTAAGTAAAATGCAGTCCAAACAGTTGAACTAGTATTTATGTCCTAACAATTCAGTCACTGTTTGTGAATATGCTACATAAAAATTAAAGCAGAAAATAGCATGTTGACTTCATCATAAATAACCACAATTACTTATTGATGGGATGTGCAAGGCTTATTGGGCACCTTACAGCTCTTCCATTCTTAGAAACAGATCGGACATCACCACCCTCATTTCCTGCTCTGCATTGATTTCCATTAGGTACTTGCTTTTGATCCTAGCTCCTGCTTAACACCCAGTTTCACAAACATTTGATGTCATTCAAATAGAATGTAGGGCAAGCTAATGTGGAAACTGCAAACTCTCTTGAGATAGTCTAGCAGCTGTTTCTGTATTTTCCTCCAAAACTTAAAATATCCCACAACACCTGGAATACTGTGGCACACAGTTTGGGTACCATGGCCTGACCCACAATTGAAGTTGCCAGAATCTAAATACATACTCTAGCTCTCTCACCCTAACAGAGACAGCTCTAAGACATGACCTACATTGTACTGCTAGGTCAAACCACAGCTGCCCTCCAAGGGCCTCGGCTCAGGGTGCTACTATTACTTACCCATCTTCCCTTGCTTTTTTTTCTGCCCCAATCTGCCTTCTCTACTCCATCTCTTGGTTTATCCCAGGAAAACTATCTTTAAAAAAATGTCCTCCACAGGAAATTTCATCTCAGGATCCGCCTCTGGGAACCCCAACCTAAGAATAAGGTGACCAGGAAGATATGTGTTGGGAAGCCACTTAGGAGGCAATGCCATCACCCAGAGGACAACGGAGCTACCTTTGCCCTGGACAGTGGTAGTGGGGTGAAGAGTGCAGACCAAGTCCAGAAATGCCAACAAGGTGAAATCAGCAGCCTTGGTTATTAATTGCATATGCAGAATGAAACAACCACAGACACTCTAGCTTTCCCTCTTACAGCAATATCACAACAGCCATGGGGAGACAAAGAGTAGCCTGGGTTTGTGGGGAGAAAACAGTGAATTTATGCTGAGCTCAAACCCTGAAATCCAAATTCTAAAAAAAGGAGAAAGTTAAGTGGCAAACTTTTCCACCCACTTTTTGAAAAAGGTTTTGTTTAAATGTGTGCTTGATGTGCTGTTCCCAGCTTCATTAACCCCCCTAATAATTATACTAATTACTCCACATTCCATGCATAAGAATGTGTTTGGAACTTCAACTTATGCTTGGCTTCAGATGGCAGACAATGCGTGTTGCCATTACACCCTGAAATGTTTTAGGCAAACAGAGGCAGCACCTGTTGGGTGTCATTGCTGGAGGTGGCACAGCTTGAGCAGTCAGCATGCATTCACAGCACAGGGAAATGCTTAGCTGAGCCCAGACACCAAGGTCTAGTTTCTTGAAGGGGCCAGTGAAGGAGTAAGGACTGTCCTCTTCCCAGGGACTATGGGGGGACAAGGACAGTGCTGTCTTCACACCACGTGTTTCACCTATTCCTCCCAATAATCTTAAGCTGTGGGAATTGTTATCTGTTTTCTACAGGAAAGAAATTGGAGGCTTATCTAACTTTTTTATTCATTCAATACATTTATATTCCCCTTAGTCCGTTTTGTGTTGCTATGACAGGACATCACACACTGGGTAATTTGTGAAGAAAAGTAGTTTTTGTCTTATAGTTTTGGAGGCTTGGAAGTCCAGGATGAAAGGGCTACCACTGGTGTATCATAACACAACAGCAGACATCACATGGTGAATAAGAGAACACTGAGGAAGCCCAATTCCCTTTTAGAACAATCCTCTCTCCTAATAACTAACAGCTTGATCTATCATGAGAGTGGAGTTCTCATGACCTCCTTCTGGAGGTACCATCCTCCCAATTCCATCACTGTGGTAGTTGAATCTCAGTGTGAGTTTGTCAGGGGACACCTACTATGTGCCAGTGACTTTAAAATTCCACAAGCTTCCGCCTCCTGCCTTGCAAGCCCAAGGTCCCAAGTTTGATCCCCAGTACCAAAAAAAAAAAAAAAAAAGAATGTTTGTTTCTGTTGGGCTGGGGATTTAGCTCAGTGGGTCCAGCGCCTGCCTAGAAAGCGCAAGTTTCCGAGTTCAATCCCCGGTACCAAAATAATAAATAAATAAATAAATAAAAATAAATAAAATTCCACAAGCACAGCTTTGAGCAAAATGAAGCTCGCCCATCTCCCCTCACACTATGGTTTAGATCAGAGGTGGCTTTTAATCCCTTCACTCTCTGCTTCCTAGATGCCATAATGTGAGCAGCTTTCTTCCACCTCACCCTTCCACCATGCAGTTTCTACATTGGAGCCAGCCAGCCACAGACTGAAATTTCTGAAACTGTGAGCCAAAATAAACCTCTCCTTTAAGTTGTGGGTGTCGGGTATTGTGTCTCAGTGCCAAGAAATTAACTATGGCACTTCACTTCACGGGGGGATGGACAAGGAGTCCAGGCTGAATAATAGCCCTAAGAAAAGGCCAGGGGAAAGGAGTGAGGGCTGGGGTGACCAAGAAGGCCTGTGTCTGGAGAGAAAGTTTGAGCAAAGGCCAGAATGGAGCAAGTAAGCCTAGTTGGGGGACAGGGTGCAGTGTGGCAGACTCAGGTGCCAGGAAGCTGTAGCTGGTCTCAGGACTTGGCAAATGCCTGATGGTTGTGTGACAAAACAGCCCAGGACCACAGCAGCTGGAGCAGGGGCAGTAAGGGGAATGGGAGCAGGCATGCACAAAGGAGGAGCAAGCCCAGGAGACCTGTCCGTGCTATGAGTTTATTATCAATGGGACAAGAAATCATCGGAGGGTCTTACCCAAGGTAACACAGCAGTAAGAGGCAGGAAGAACTGAGTGCAAGGGTGTTCATATCCAAGTCCTGCACAGTCTTCTGCTGCCATACCAAACTGCTCTTCACAGACCTAGTCAGTGAATATTGGAAACACAGAAACAATTCCTTGTTCTGGAGTCTGCTGATTCTGCTCAACCTATGTCCCTCCATGTTAAGATAAGACAAAGCTCTCCTTCAATGCCCCTAGTCCCCAACATGGCCAATGGTATGTTGTCTGTGCAGGTGGGCACCTGAATTCTTCCCACCCTACCTGAACTCCTATTAAGAGGTACAGAAAAAGGAGGTACAGCCTCTCTCCTTGTGCTGGCCTTGTCGTTTGTTTGGGCTAATGTGGTAGAAGTGACCTTATGCCTGCTTAGGCCTAGAGAACCCTGGAAGCTCTACTTTTGCCCTTATGGAGTTCTGATCCCCAGAAAAGAAGTCTCCCTGCCCTGCCAGAAGATTCCCTTCAGGAGACCCCTCCAGACCCACTGATGTGCAAGTGAGAAACCACCAGGATCTTGGAGGCCTAGTTGCCTGGAGCCCAGGCTGCACCATATGCAGTGGATAGAGGTGACCTGTCCCTGCCAAGCCCTGCCCACATGCAGATGAAACTGGTGCTGTGCTAAGCCACTGCGTTTCCAGGTAGACAAGCAGGACCAGAGATGACAGAGCAGCCTCTTCTCATAAAATAATCTTACATTCTGCATTTGTCTATTTGGATCCATTTATCACAGGGCTTTATTGGCTTTAGTTCCTTTTCTACATCCTCAATGCTCTGACATTTGGAGATGTCATAAACCCAGAAAGAGGCGGGCCTGGAAGGACAGCAAAATTCTTAGAGACAGCAAAAGGCTCCATATACCAACCAAAGAGCCAAGAGTCTCAAGGTCCTCAGCTATTACTTTATCTAATTCTCACACACCATGTCAATATTTTCCCTGCCTAGGTCATCCCAGGATCCCAGGGAGATCCCAGAGCCCACTGGAATTATTCAAACTAAGCAGTCCTAAGCTGTTCCCCTGACCTGCATTGCATGTCCAAGAGAAACTCCAATAACACTGTAACCTATGCTTTCCCTTGCTGCCTTTCACCCCTGACTGGCCCTGTTCCTTGCCCTTACAGCACTGCACAGTATGCTGTGCCCTCGTGATCAACACTCAACTTTTCTTCCAATGGCACTGATCTCTCTATGTTGTCACTCAGCCACCTTTAGCATTTAAGACCCAGGCACAGAATACAGCCCCTTTAATTTTCTGGAAGGAAAATGCTAGGGACCACTCTTCTACAAAGGAGACAATAGGTGAAGAGGAAAAGGGCCAAGCAGTGGCCACATAGCTGGGAATGGACACCAACCATGTCCACAGGTGGGTGGTGGTGGGATATCTGAAAGAGCATCAGAGCCACGCTGAGCTGAGGAGGGACTGTGGCTCCCCAGAGAAGCAGATCAAATGAGGGGCCATAATGGGTTAGCTTTCCGATTCTTCCTCAAGTTTGGGACAAGGCAACTTAAGCAGGGCTTTGCTTCTGCCAATCACAGAGCAAAGGGCAGCCAAACCACACCAGGGAATTCTAATGAGCTTGTTTGTGAGGTTCTGTATCTGGGCTTGGCAGGGAGGCCCTACTCTGGCACCCAGAATCACCCCCCAGGTCATGGTAAAGAGGTGTGCTAGGTGTGCCAAGCTGAGTGCCCCAGGCTAGGCAGGCACAGAGTGCCTTTGTGCCAGCTGGCATGAGGAGACCTTCTGGTGAGACATGTTAGAAGAGCTACCCCTCTGGGCAAACACAGCCTCTTAGGTACAGAATTTTGCCAAGGTGCTTTAGGGCAAAGAAAGCTACATCCCTCCTCCAACACATGCATAGCACATCTAAGAATGTTGAGCAGAATGGGCACCAGAGGGCACCTTTATGGTATCAAAATGTTGCACAGGTGCATTCAGCAGCCTTGTCCTCCCTCAGGGAGCTGGCACATCAGGGTCTCAGGAAAGCCTGGTGCTCTATACTGAAGCACAGGTAAGAGGGCTATAGAGCCCCTCAAAGAAGGAGCTCAGGCTGGTACTGACAAATGTAGGGAGCCTGACAGGCTGAAATAATGTGGGACATTCCTGTCACATGTGGAAGAGCCCATGGTGGGCACGGGAGAGGGGTGAGGAATAAACTCTTCTCATCACCTTCAGCTTATCCTCCTCTTTCTTTTGGTCAGAGTGAAGTCCATGCTCTTCTCTAGAATTAAAACTACAGACTGTTGGTAGGGGATTTAGCTCAGTGGTTCCAGCGCCTGCCTCGCAAGCACAGGTCCGGGGTTCGATCCCCAGTACAAAACAAAAAACAAAAAAAACCCTACAGACTGTGCCTCCAGGAGAAGCTATAATCCTAACCACTCCACTGAAGTACCCACCCCAGGGAATCAGGAGATAGCACAGCCTGAGGCATAGGCTGGCCAGCCTCAGTTTAACCACAGAACTGCCTTCTTTAGATCCCAGCTCCCTTTCCACCTGCTGCTTCACAGAACCATGTCTCCATTGGAAGGAGAATTGTTGAAAGCATCCAAGAAACTCCGGGCAAATTCTGGAGCTCCTTTCCATGCACATCCCAGCAAAACATGGACAGCTGAGGAGGGGCAGGGTGCTCAGCCAGCTCCCTCCACATCCCCACCTCTGCCTCATGCCCTCTGTGATGAATCTGATGCCAGAAAAAAAAAAAAAAATCTATGGGTGTGTTTCCCCTGGAGGATAAGCCAAGACAAAATTGCAATGAATGAGAATGTTTCTGGGTTATGTGTTGGAAAATTAACATGGGCTTGCATTAATTGAAATTCAGTTCTTTATGTATATCAATTCCCTTTGATCCTTTTGGGATTTGCAGCAGCAAGACAGACACTGAGCAACAGATTAATCCAAGGGTTGTCAGCAACAATGAGAAATTGAAGTTTAAAAGCCTACATTGAGATAAATTACTATTAAAACCTAGGGCTCTCCTTACCTGTTATGTCTGTAGAACCAAGAATTTGTAAAATAGCAGGTTGCCTCTCATTATGTACACTCTTAGGCTTTGGATGGTGGCTTCACTATCACTGGAGGCTAGTTCTCTTTGGGTTTGATCTGTTTCTTCCCACTCTTTGTACTTTCCTGGGCCATCAGATGGCTTCCTCTTACATATTCTCAACTAAATCCATATCAGGGGCCCTCATGTCTCTGCCTGTCCCTGGAGTAACAGGCCTGTGAATCCAGCTTCCCTGAGCATCTCCAGAAACCTCAGATGGCACAGCCAAGACTCAGTGTTCTGTCTCCCCCAGGCTTTCTTTGATCCTGGGTTCTCATCTCAGCCACACCACCATCCACTCGGTGACCCAAGGCATTGCCGTTACCCTTGGCTTCTTCCTCCCTCTTATCCCTCACCCAATCACAGATGCTCAATCCCTTCCACCATGGACAGCCTTCTTTACTCCACCCCAACTCACTTTCCATGTTCAGATCCTCATTAACTCACCCATGAGTTGGCATCGCAGCCACCTTAGAGGTCTCTCTGGCTCAGGTAGCACAAGCCTCCTTCCACTCCCTCCCCTACCTCCAAGTCCAACCTCCCCCTATGGCACCCACCTGTCCCCTGCTGCTGGACCTCTGATGATTCCTCATAATACTCAGGGCACTGCCTCAACTTTGAAGCTTTTGGTGGCCCAGCCCCCAGCTCCATGCCTGGTCACATCTCCCAGCACTCCATCAAACACTCCATGTCTCTTCTTGTTGTAATGATTTAGGTTGGAAATGTCCCCCTAAACTCATGTGCTAAAGGCTTGGTTGTCAGTCAATGGCCTTTTGAGGAATAATTAGGCCATGAGGGTTCCAACTTTATCAAATGGATTAATCCATTCATGAGATCATAATTTGATGGTAATATAGGAGGTGATAGAAACAGGAGATGGAGCCTTATTGAAGGAAGTAAATTATAAGGATGTGACATTGAGGACTATTGCTGGTCCTCCTCGACCCCTTCCTCTCTGGCTCTTCCCCTTTATCTCTGCTTCCTGGCTGCAGGACATAAATGTCTTTCCCAGCCACACTCTTCTGCCATGACATTTCTGCCTCACCACAGACCTATAGCAATGAAACCAAGTGACCATGGGCTGAAGCCTCTGAAACCACGTGCCAGAATAAAGCCTTTCTCCTTTAAGTGGTTCTTCTCAGGTAGTTGGTCACAGAGACAGAAAGCTGACTGACTCTTATGCCCTAGACCTTGCACGGTTTCCTTGGAACATCTCCTCTACCCTTCCTTGCCAGTTGAGCTCATGCACATCTTTGGAGCTCACACTTAGATGGGATGGAGCTTTTCCCCCTGAGCATTTGGCAGGTTTCTTCCACAATGCAGGTTACCTGGGTTTGTGTGGTCTCCATTGCTTTCCTGGTTCTCCTTCCAGGCCATGAACCCCAGTCCTGAGGGAGTGTGTGCATGTGTATGTCCACACTCCACGGTAACTGCACTGTGTTGGAGGTGGAAAGATAGGTAGGTGAGGTCAGAAAGATGCACAAACCACAGGAGAACAGCACTGCCTTTAGTACACTGTATTTTACCACGTGACTGCTCTGTGAGAGCTGAAGGCTCCAGAGCCTGGGTGAGATCCCCAGCCCCATTTCCTCCTGTCTCACCCCAACAGACTTCCCAGGACCTCACTCTCTCTCTCCCCAGAAAGCCACAGGATCCTCCAAACACCATTAGAAGCACATTATCCTAGTACCTCATAGCTGCAGTGGAGAAGGAGGCAGCACAGAGAGGAATGAATTCATACTCGTTTATTCCCAAGATTAACATACTGAAAGCTTTCTTCATTAAAATTGCAGTAGCGCACATACTTTCGGGTAAAGTTGGACACCAAGGAAGCTACTCTCCAAGGGATAAAAAGTTGTTTCAAGTGAAGGCCCTATCTAGCTCATCATATCTGATTTTTCAGGCAGAAAAAGAAAAAGCTCCATTCCGTTCCCTGCTTATTCTCTTTCTTGTTTTCTTCTCCTCCCTCCCTTTCCCCCCCACCCCCATGGTCTTCTCTCTCTCTCACTATGCCTCAGCCCCATCACAATTTTCCAAGTAACAATGGAAGAGACGACCTTAAAAGTAACCAGGCACTGCAATTTGGGGGTGAATATTTTATTAGTTCCAGGACAGAGACTCCTGATCAATATTGCCTTCTCAAGGCCAAACGGTGTAACAAACGTTCTTATTAAGCAATTCTAGGTCCTGGTGCTGTTACCCACCACTGACAGTTAATCTGCACTGTAATTAATACCTGCCCCTCCACTCACTAGAACTGCCGATCACCCTGGAAGGTTTTCAGCCCCATTCCCATGAAGCCGGCAGGAGTATGGGCATCGTATGAGGCTGCAGAAAAGTTGGAAGACTGGTTTTAATCTAGGCCTTGTGTCCTGAACCCCAGGGGCTTAGAAATACAATGATAGGCCCTCAGAAATGGAGCCTCCCTCCCAACAGCCATCATTCCAGGGAAGAAAATGCCCCCCAACCCTCCCTCCCACACATGTGGATTCACACACTTGAACTCATGTTCTGCATCTCTACCAAGACTGGTCATCCTCGGCTTGCATACCTTTGGGGTCTGAGAGAGACCCCATTCTGTCTGGCCATTTTTATGTGTAGGCCCCTCCTGAGATGATTCTGACTGATTGATCCTGGCTTTGTATTTCAGACCCTGTCCATCTCCCTTCAAAGTGCCAGTCACTACCTGTTCTAGTCTTCAAGAGGCTCCCTTGGCCTAGAAAAAAAAATCTCCTATTAGTTGACATTTGAGGGCCTCCACAGTAATCCCAACAATATCAACAATTACAGTTTGCTGACTGTTTACTCTGGGGCATCTCCATACTTAGCACTTTGTGTTTATTCACTCCTTGTCTTAGCAGTATGAGAAGGATGCTATTGTTATTCCGTTTTATAGCCAGTGACACTGAGACACTGTAGTCTGCAGGTAATTTGTTCTCTAACAAAGTTGGTCCACTCTTTGAGACTCAGGTCTCACCTCCTAGGCAAACATTTTCTGACTCCCTGGACAGCGTGCTCACCCATACCCTCGGCTCCTGCCTCACCTTGTATTTACAGGCCCCCATTCCTGCCTTCATTCCTGGGTGTTGTAACTTACTTGTTAATCTTCCACAAATCTGCTCTCTGAGCTTCTCTCTGATAGGTGCTAACTATATCTCACTCACTTGGGAATATTTATTTGGAATGACCCAGCCCTTAGTCTGTATTGCACCTACCAAGAATGATGTGCTTCTGAGGCTGACTCTGGTCATTGAGTCCCCAGCATAACTACTGTTTTCTCCAGACCTGGTGGGTGCTGCTTGCCCAGTGCACTATATAACCCCTACTTACCACTTCTTGTTTGCCCGGAAGAGCCAGGGAGCAGCAGCAATGACCACTGCGAATCCTTAGGTATCACTTACTATGACCAGGCATGATTCTGAGCACTTCACAGGCAGGGACATCAGGCCCAGAAGAACTTTTCCAGCATAATCTCCATGAATCCCAGCCTGAGTCTTGCCCTATAGCCTGTTACAAAGAGAATACCCCATACAGAAGGACTCCCCCTGCCCCAATCTTGACCCGGGACACATGGTCAGGCCCTGAAGACAGTCCTCTCTTGGCTAAGGACCTTGCTTTCAAATCTACCATGAAAACAGAAGCAATCAGATAAGATTGTATCATTCCCCCACCCCAATCAAATCTCCCAACCCACCTCCATACCCGTACTCTAAAAGATGTCAGTCAGTAACGTCTATGGCTGTGGCTGTGGATGATGACAATAAGAATGGAAATCAAACCCTGAGGGGTGCTTGAGAAAGTGAGTAAGATAATTTCTGAAGTGCATGTGGCAGAGGGCCTGACCTGGGAGATGGGTTAATATAGTTACAATGACACTGCAATAATAGTAGTCAGTAGTCGTCGATCACTAGCATTGCTCCAGGCTACTTTGACATGTGGGGAAGCAGAGTGTAGTGACAATGAGTGACCAGCTACCTAGATTCAGAGCCACCCACTCATTCATCCTCGTGGGCCCCTTAATAACTGAGAATGCCCCTCCCTTTGGCCATAGGCAGTGCCCACTTGTTTACTGACAAGGACCCAGGTCCCCTGGCTCCTATCACTCCATTGCCTTCTCTGCCTTCTTCTTCCTCAGTACTCAAGTATCCTTAATTCTGACACCAAGCATTCAGGCATTTTTCTAGTGCTCAAGGCTCAGGATAATGACCGTACTACTACATGCTACAAAACATGGGATGACTCCAAATTAGAGGCCAATCCCAGTGGCACACATGCCTTTTTTAGAAAAGTCACTGCTGGTGACTTGAATGAGGATAACACAGGTTTTCTGGGTAATTTGCCTGATGGATGGATGTGAGTTGCATTTAAAGTGAAACCTCCAGTCTCAAATGTGGCTTTCAATGACTTTCGCTGTCTGGTTACACAGCCCTCTCACATCACTTCAGGACCAACCTGAGTGGCAAATAGAGCATAGCAGAAGTAATGGCATGTGACTTTCAAGCTTAGGTTGTGAATATTGTTACTTCCATCTCTCTCTCTCGAGTCCCTCTGTTTGGAGAAACCAATCACCATGTTGTGAGGGCACTCTAACAGCCCCGTGGTAACACAAGCCTCCTGAGAATATCCAGCACTGTCTTAGTCCATTCCTGATGCTATAACAAAATACTATAAACTGGGTGGCTTGCAAACAATTGAAATTTATTTCTCTAGTTCTGGAGGCTGAAAGTCCATGATCAAAGCACCAGGAGATGCAGTATCTGAAAAGCACCTGCTCCCTGGCTCATAGATGGCCACATTTCTATTAAAATCTCACATGATAGAATGACAAGGGGTTTCTCTTGACCTCTTAAGGGCACAGATTCCAATCCTGAGATTATCCAAGGCCCCTACCTCTTAATACCATCACCCTGGTAGTGAGGATTTCAGCATGCGGCTCTGGGGAGGAAGCAGATGTTCAGACCATAGCAAGAACCAGTTTGTAGGCTGTGTGAGATGATCAGCGCAGGATCTCCAGCTCTAGCCAGGCTTGTGGGTGAAAGAGATCAGAGCCAGGAAAGCTGCCTCCAGACCCTAGCCTGAAGAAGCTAGGAAAATCAACAATGCTGATTGTGGTCTTCAGCTTTGAACTGCGGGGAAATCTGTCCTACCCTACAGGCAACTGGTTTAGTGAGATATCTTCCCATCCTCATCCTCAGATTCATTTTATAAATAAACTTTAATTGCTTTTGCATTCTGAAGAAATTGCTCATCCAACCACATACTGATGGGAATAACTGCTTTCTTCTGCACCATCCTGTCCAGAGTGAAGGACCTTTATTCAAACACCAAGGTCTGAAGGTGCTCCTTTCAAAGGACCATGTTCATGCCAAAGTAAAGCAGATGATGGCCGAGTTGTGAAAAGGGTTTTTGGATTCATTTTGAGTCTAAGGCTAAGAAAAGCCAACCTTTGTTCATGACAAACCTTTCCATGAATGTAGATCAATATCAATATAGACAACGTTTCTCAGGGTGTGATGTGAACACCACCTACATGAGAAATAGTTGAGGTAGCTGGAGGATTTGAATAGAATAGACATTACCAAATAAATTCAGAGGAGCAGAGCTTCAGTCTTTTCCAAGATGTGTGCCAGGATGTGCCCAGCTTGGGATTGGATACTCAACAGAAGGCATACATTAAGATCTAGTATGACTTCAGATTTGAGATTTTGGGTGTTGGGATGCCCTCAGGGAGGGGACACTGTCTCAGGTCTCTGCCATGTGTAGGTTGGAGAAGGGCTTCAGGTACAGGCTGCAAGATGCTCCAGCTTCCAAGACCTCCCCATCTTGGATCCCATACAATTCTTCCCTTGCCTCACATTCATCAAATCTCGGGATGCATTTTGCCAAGTAAAACAAGTGTATATTTTTAAGAGGAAATTAATGCATATGTTTCTGATTCATCTTATGTGGAAACTATCAAAATATTGTGTCTGAAGTAAAGTAACATCTAGAAAAGGCTTTGGGTAGTTTTGCCAGTTTTTTGTATGACTCTTCATGGGATTGGATACTGGCCTCACTGCTTGGCAGTATCTTACCAATTGAGGGAGCGCCACCTCCTCCAGGAAGGCTGTCTGTCCCAGCTACAGAGCTCAGAGCATGAGAGCCTCCAAATCTGGGCTATGTCCTATGGAACCCCAACCAGACTGTAAACTGCTCCAGGAGAAAAGCTAGACACCCTACGTGCTGGATGTCACCATCATGCACCTGTCTGGGTTCACAAGGTATGTATCAAAGGACATCTGGAGGAAGATTAGACTGGCAGATGTGGAGGCAGAAAGGGCAGTGGCAACCAGAGCACTGGCCTACAAGAGATTTGGTCTCTAAATCCTCAGTTTCTTAGTGTTGTTGTTTTCCTTAGTCACATCCTCAGAGGTGACACCAGTGGGCTGGCATCTAACAGCCAATCCTTGTGCCCCTCCTACTGGGTCATTGATTTTCCTAAAGAAGTGGAGGGGCACTGAGTCTGCCAACTACACAGTAGGCTCTGATATCAGCTCTAATACAATCCCTGATCCTGATCAAACCAGATCCTGAGCATGGCTTTAAAGAAAGCCACTCCCCCTTCCGTGGGCAAGGCCTTGCCTGCTGAAGGCTAAAGCTAACTTCAGCCCTAATCTGAGCTCCTAATCCATCCACAGACTGTGCTCAGTACCTGAACCATGTCACAATTCTATGTGACATAGTCCTTCCCATTGCTGGGGCAGGTAGGGATTCACTGCCCTCTTCTAGAGGCCTCATTTCTATTCACCACACTTCTAATGGAGTAAGGATCCTGTCCAATGTCTGTCCAACTACCTGATCTCACAGGCCACAAGTTAACAAGCAAAAGTCACCTCTCAAACAGGAGGCGACACATTCCTTTTTGTCATAAGGCCACACTATAAAAAATTCTCAGGGCACAACATCCTTCATAAGACCTGCCTCTGGCCACAGTTCTCTGGGACCAAACAAGCATTCTTCTTCACTTCATTGTAGCTGCCCAGACCTCCTGGGCCCAGTGTCTAACCCCTAGCAGCAGGCAGGAAAGATCCATGGACTGGTTCTCACTGATAAAATGACCAGGGTTTAGGCTTTTCCTCTCCACAACAGGATTCCTGTGGCTTTTCTTTCCAGTGTTGCTATAATTGGTTCTCTCTGCTGAGGCACCTTACTGTTATTCCTTTGGAGCCAAAAATCAGGGTCATTTATTTAGTGACAAAGGTCTACTACCAGGCAAAAAGTCAGGGAGCTACACAGGTCTGGACACTCTCAAAGAGCAATGCCAGGATTCCCTGTGCACATCCATGTAGTGCTGTCTCAGCAAAGCACTAAAGCAAACCTGTGCCACAACGAGTGGCAGGAACATGATATTCATGGAAGAGTACACTGACTTTCAGATGTACTCAGAGAAATGTGCCCTCAGAAAGACCTGGCAAGAGTGCTTAGGAGAGGCCACAGGATGAGATGTTAGTGAAGGGACATTGGTGGGGCAGGTCCTCGACAGGAAGCGTCCTTCCTCACCATCATGATGAGGAGCACCAGGAATTCCACATCCTGGTGGACTTCCATAAAACTGAGGAATGATACTGATATTCTTGCAGAAACACTTTGTAGCTCACACTGCACTTGAAAATCAAAGATCCTTTGGTGGCATCAAATATCTTCAGGAGGAGGATGGCACTTGTGTCATGATGGCATGTGGGTGAGTGGAACATATGATTTTACAATGAGAAACAGAAAAAATAGAGAAAATAGAGAGGGCCTTAAAACCATGACATAGAATCAAGTTAGTCATTTTTCTCTCATATTTTTGTAGTTGCATCACATGCTTAAGAATTTTTCTCTTCTTTTTTTCACTTCACATCATATCATAATTATTTTCTGCCACTGTTAAATGTCTATTGAAAATAATCATAATGCCTATATAATATTTTATGAGCTAGTTCTGCTATGTCATGGTTGACTGCCTTTTTTCCTACCGATAAGCATTTAAGATTCTCTTCTCAATATTTGCTCTCATTCATAATGCTGGAATTAATCTTTGGGTATAAGTCTTTTTGCATCTCAGATTACTTGCTTATACAAATTTTAAGAAATATAGAATATGAATTTTGTAAGGATTCTGACTCATATTTCTGAATTGTTCTTCAAAATAATTGCCACAATTTATGCCTCTAACAACAACAAATTAGATGCCCATTTCACTGCAACCTCATCAGCATTGAGTAATTTCATGTTAACATTTTTGGCAACTCTTACTTAATTTGAATGTCTGTGATTATTATTGGTGTAGGATGATCTATATTAGTCAGTTTTCCATTGACAGACACAATACCTAATGCCTACAGTTTAAAAGAAGAGAGGCTTATTTGATCACAATTTTGGAGGGACTCGGTCCATGGTTGGCAGTCTCCAAGGCAGAAATAGCATGATGGAAGGGCACAGCCAAGGAAAGCTGCATGCTTTATGGCAGCCAGAAAGCAGAGAGAAGGAAAGGAGGACATGGGGAGTGAGAGTCACCCTCAAAGAGCACACACCCAGTAATGTACCTCTTCCAACCAGGCACCATATCTTAACATCATGTTTAGATATGAACTCATCAATTAACCAATCCATTGATGAATATAGTACCCCTATGGTCCAATCACATTCTAAACACATAAGAATTTTGGGAGACATCTTAGATCTAAACCATAACATTTTGTTCTAGTCCCCAAAAGACTCACATCCATCTCATTGGGCAAAATATGTTTACTCCATCTCTCAGAATCACCAAAGTCTTAATGGTTCCAGCATTACTGAAAAGTCCAAGTCCAAAATCTCCTCTGAGACTCAAGGCAAACTCTGAGCTGTGAAGCACTGTACAAATCGAAAAGAAAGTTAAATACTTTCAACATACAGTGGCACATGGTAAACATTCACATTCCAAAAGGGAGAAATAGAAGTATAGACAGAAAATGGATCAAACCAGAACCAAAACCCTGCAGGACAAAAATTAAACGTTTGCTGCATATCCACAACCAGGTCATGTTTAGTGAGGTGTGAGCTCCAAAAACATTGGGTAGCTACTCTCCTATTGAAGTTGAAAGGAACCTTTTAGGGTGAAGACATAGCTGGGAGGAAGAAACTTAGGTAGAAACATCAGATACTAACAGTTACATTGTTTAAACAAAACACTTTTTTTTTTTTTTGGTACCAAGGATCAAACTCAGAATCTTGCACTTGCAAGGCAGGCAGGGTACCACTGAGCTAAATCCTCAGCCCAACAAAACACTTCTGATACATGGAGCAGGTACATTATACAGCACAGTCACAGAACATTTTGATACATGTGGCAGGAGCACTCTGCAGCCTAAACAGTTACATTTATTTTAAAATAAATTTAACATACATTTCAGTTACATTTTTTTTTTAAATGAGGGCAGGGGAAAGGCCTATTCTATTGTGCATTATTGTTTCATCACTATGGCGTTACTATTTGGCTATCTTTTGGAGTGGCTCCACTCACTACCTGCAGCTTTCCACTGTGGATGATCCATATTGCTGAAATCTCCAATTTCCTGGAATCTCCACTGAACCTTTTACTTCATTCTCACAGATTTATAAACTGTCCTCTCAAGATCTTCTTACTTGTTTTTTTTTTTTTTTTTTTTTTAATCTGGGTGGAAGCCTTCCTAACTTCACAATTTTTGCATTCTCCATGCCACTAAAACCAGCATCGTGTGGACAATGCCAAGGTTTGCTGACGATGACTTAAGCAGTAGCCAAATCCCTTGTAGTGCTGCTGGAGCAGTTTCTGAGTCCCAGAATGGCTGAGCACAGTGAAATGAACCCCAAGAAATCAATTTCTTAGGTGGCTCTTCTTGAGTGGACATTCCAGGGACTCTCTTCTCAAATGAAAAGTTTATAATTTTACAGCTTTGAGCTTGGGATGGGTAGGTTTTTAGTGATTTATGAGATGTCCTGAAGGTATTTTTCTTCTTGTACTTGTAAAAAGTACTTGTTTTCTTCTTAATAATACTAATCTCTTCAGGAGCCATGCTTTCTTTGACCCCAACTTTACATGACCTTTCTTTCTATCCAAGATTTAAGCTTTTCAAATTTCTCTACTCTGCATTTTGCACCTGATTCTCATTATAAATTTGGCTAAAAGAAGCCAGCAGTACCTATCCCACAACCTAAATATTGGGCTGCTTTGAAATTTTCTCTGCCAGATTTATTAGTCTACCACCTTAAAATTCAGCTTCACACAAAGTGATCCCCAGTCTTTTTGGCACCAGGGACCAGTTTTGTGGGAGATAATTTTTCCACAGATTTGGGGGGAAGGGGTGGAGAGGGGTTCAGGATGATTCAAGCATATTATATTTATTGTGCATTTATTTCTATTATTATTACATTGAAATATATAATTAAATAATTATACAACTCATCATAATGCAGAATCAGTGGGAACTCTGAACTTGTTTTACTGCAACTAGATGGTCCCATCTGGGGATGAAGGGAGACAGTGACACACAAAATGTGTTGCTTATGTCCAGTCTATTTTGTAATCTCATTTTGGTTACTGTCACCACAGAAAAGCTTGCTCTCACAAAGATAGCATATTTGAAATATTGTCAGGCTTTTCAATGCTTTCATGAAAATATCAGGATGTTCTGCTTTGACTTTAATCCAGAACATATGGAAATTTGAAGTTAGTTCAAACATACTTTTAAGGCCAATATCATTAGTGATCCCAAGCAGTTGGTCCTCTTCTGGAACAGATAGAATTGGTTTACTTCACCTATTCACAAATAGGTCATGGATCCATTCATTCCCAGTTTGGGGGACTTTGTGTTTGAAAACTAATGCTCAAACTTCTGAAAGCTGAACTAAGTAATCTTGCATCAATTGAGAGAAAGATGATGCTGGTTCAATCTTTTTCAAAATCTCTGTAATGTTTGATATATGTAAAAACTTGTTAAAAATTTCACTCATCACTCACTCCCATGTCAACTTGGCTTTGAATGCATCCATTTTATCTGCTGACTTGAACACAGTTGTTATTATTCTCTGAAGTGATAGATTGAGTTCATTGACCAAGTTGAATATGTCACAAGAGTAAGCAAGTTTTGTGACTCATTCTGTGTCACTGAAATGTGCAACCACTGGTGAGTGCGTTCCTAAAGAAATCTCTGGCAATCTTCCTGTAGATTTTCCTTTAGAAAGCCATCTCACTTGTATAGATAAGAGATCTGTGTGCTCTTTCTCTATGCACTTACAGAGTTGTATGAACAGGCATGAGTCAAGGCAATGTACTTTACTGTGGTTGAATAATTTTAACCACATCATACAAAACGTTGTTAAATTCAGGTAATATTATTCAGCTAGCCTGCATTTCTCTGTGGATAACACAATGTGTACACTCATATTCAGAAGTGACATCTTTGACCTGAGCAGTGAAACCAGAAACCTATCCAGTCATGGCAGCCACTCCATCTGTGCATAAACCAATATGAAATGACCAATTCAGTTTTCCTGATATGTAATCATTCAAAGCCTTGAATAGTTCTACAGCTCTGGCATTGATTGGCAACAAAAGTGCACATTGCATATTCTTATGTACATCCTTCTGAAAATATATTGCACAAAAACAAGCATTGTTGACTTGTTGACATCAATAGCCTTATCAGTCTAGTTTGCATACCACAGTAACTCATTGACCCTCTCTAACAATTTTCCTCAATATAGTTTTCTATTCCATTAATTCATCTACTTATGGTGCTAGCTGAAAGAGGAAAATATGCCACTGTTTGAACTGCACCCTATCCTAAAAGTTCATGACAAATGTCCTTAGCAGCAGGCAAGATCAACTCTTCACCAATAGTAAAGAGCTTCTTATGTTTAGTAAATGCAGTTAGCAATTAAGAATGATGCTCTCAATGCAGATACATTTGATGAAGTGGTGACCTTCATTAATTGCTTCTGTTCTTTGTGTTCGTTTTGTTTTCTTCTGAAAATACCAAAGGCTTGTCTTTCAATGCACTGTGTTTGGTCAGCAGTTTTAAGGATTTCATGGCCTCCTTTGATAGCCAGTCACTGCATATTATACAAAATGTGCTTAGAGAATGTGAATCACCTATTTCAATGAACTCATAATTTGAGTAGGACTCATTTTCTTTTTAAATGCAGTTTTCTTTTTGTTGGTAATTTTAGAGTCTTCTCTATCATCATTGGGTCTTTTCCCCATTTCGAATATCTCCAGTAATGTTTGTTATCTACTCATTTGAGATTCGGTTAGCTTGTGGGCTTACCAAAACTATGACTGAGACATATGGGTAGAGTGGGAAAGAGGTGTGGATAGACATCATAAAATAACAGGCAGGCCACAAAAAGACTAAAATAAGTGTCAGACTCTGACTTAAATCCTGCCACCAGATGCAATTGTACAAGTGAATTACATCAACTCATTTCCCACTCTAAAACCTGTCACCAGTACAGTTTAATTTTTACTTGCCTCTCACTAATAAAGTTTTATATGAGTTTGCAATAATTGATTTATTATGTTCTCTGTGTGGTTAAACCTCTCTACTAATGTTAATCTATATTTGTAGTTGCTCCCAGTTGCTAGTGTCATTACCTAACCTCCACCTCAGATAATCAAAAATTAGATTCATATAAGGACCATGCAACATAGATCCCTTGCACGTGCAATTCACAATAGGGTTCACATTCCTGTGAGGATCTGATGCTGCCACTGATCTGATCGGAGGCGGAGCTCAGGAAGTAAAATGAGAAATGAGGAGCCACTGTAAAAAGAGATGAGGTTTTGCTCACTCACCCACCACTCACTTCCTGCTGTACAGCTTGGTTCCTAACAAGCCACCAGCCAGTACTAGTCTGTGACCCAGAAGCTGGGGATCCCTATCTTAGGACATAGACAAATTGTAGATGAATTCTTTGCCAGAATGTAACATGCATGGCCTCAAATTCAGTTTGTAATAGAGCCCTCATTCCTACTGAAAACCTTCTGAGCCTGGCCATCAATGTCCGCATTCTTATCAGTAGTCTGTTCTTCTGAGCTTTGACCAGTAGACTATCAAGCTGCTTACATCATTCTGGGACTCCTCTAACTGGCATCTCCGAACTATTCTGAATCCTTCTGCAAACCAGTCCCAATGGTTTATACACCAGATAGTCAGGTACAGTCAATACAATGGTCTTACTCCTCTAGTACCAATTTCCTTTATTAGTCATTTTTTTCCCAACATCCACAGAAGAGGAGGAGACGTTTATTTGTCTCATGGTTTTAGAGGGATTTAGTCTATAGTTTGCTGGCTCCAAGGCAAAAACAGCATGGTGGAAGAGCATCAGAGGAAAGCTGCTCACCTTATGGCAGCAAGAAAGCAGAGAAAGAGAAAAGGAAGGAGATAGAGGAGATATACCCTCCAAAGTCACAACCCAGTGTGACCAGACCCTACCTTCTAATAGTGTATTTAGCTGTGAACTTATCAATGGATCCATCTACAAGTGGGTGTGGCACCCTCACGATCTAATCACCTTCCAAACATGTCAGATATTTGGAGGATATTTTAGATCTAAACCATAACATAAGCTGATAGACGAAGATCAAAATATCACCTGCAGTGCTTTTGAAATCTGGTTTGGGGGATATGACTTGAATTTGCTGCAGTCATGGGCTTCCATATTCTGAAGCCCAAAACAAAAAATAGTCACAGGCAGTGCTGAACAATGCCAGTGTCCTCATGTGGGATTTTCTCATAAAAGCTCATAGCATGAATCAGCATCCCAGCACACAAGCTCTCTGTAGCAGGTGAAGCTTCAAAAAGAAATAGAGATGAACAAATTTAGGTTGCCAAGTCTTGATCCCAAACATGCTGATCAAATAAGCCACTCTTCTGGTGCAAAGAATAAGTGAAGGTCTGGAGGACTAGGACAATCTTTGCTCATAGAACTAGGGATAAGAGGAAGAGGTGTTTTTCCTTTATTACATACTAAAGAAGATGAACTTTCTGCCTGTGCATGGGCTAGCTGTGGTAGGAAAGAATTCACAACCCATTCCTTGTTCCCTTCACCTTGATTCTTCCCCTTGGATTTTACTCTTCACATATTTACTTCACAAAGATGTTCCCTGGCAACTTGTTTTTGTGATGGTTCAGATACAATGATAGTATGTTCAGCTTAGGTAATTTGAAGACTGTTCAGTACAAAGACTACTTACAAAGATATAAACGAGTCATGGGGGAGAGTGCAGAACTATGGGGCCAATATGAAGGCTGAGGAAAGATGGATATTAGAGCACTGTGATACAAGCACCCTATGGTGACTCCCTCACCTTGAGCATGAGTAGGGCCTCTGGCTTGCTTCAACCAATGTAATATTGCAAAGTTGATACAATGTCACTCCCATGACTACCTCGCCTCTTGATTCTTATTACCTCATGACTCTTCGTAGCAGATTGGAGAGAGAGAGTTTCCTGCTGGCCTTGAAAAAACAGTCGTATGTTAACTCCCTGGGGAGAGAGAGAGGGCCACATGGCAAGTGACTTGGATGGCCTCTAGCTCTAAGATCAGTCTTCAGCCAATAGCCAGTAAGGATCTGGAGTCCACAGCTGTGTTTTTCCAAGGAAATATACTCTGGTGACAGCTTGAATGAGCTTGGAATGAGCATGTATTCTTCTCCACTCAAATCATTAGATGCAAACACAGCCTGGTGGACACCCACGTGGCAACCTTGTGAGACCCTGAACGCAAGACCCAGCTACTACAATCTCTTTATGTACAAACAAACAAACAGAAAAATAAAGCTCTTTCCTTCAAAAAGTGTGTGTAAATATAGATGAATAGATATTAAAGAATAAAAGGGGTCACCTCTGACGAGGGGCCTGGATCTGGGATAGGGAGTAGGTAGTAAAGTAATAAAGCTCTACCTTCATTTTTGTGTCATTGTTTAAATGTTTAAAGTAACAACATATTCATATATTACTTGTATAATTAGAATACTAATGATGATAAAAACAAAGAAAAGATGTTCACCCATACATACATAATGTCATTTAATGCTCATAGCAGACTTCTACTTTGCAGGCAAAGTAACTGAGACCCAGACAAGGGAGGTGGTTCATGTGGGGTTCAGTAATCAGTGCTGTCTCTGAGACAAGGCCCTTGTGTTCCTGGGTCTCCACCCACTGTGCTCTTTCCCTGGACCCAGGCTACTCAAACTGGCTTTCAGGTGAGGACAGGTCCAGGTCCCTGTGAGGACCTTCATGCTAGTGCCCAGGCCAAATATCTGCAGGCTCATAGCACCCCTAGGTCATTGGCTGAACAATTGTGTACCTGTAAAATTTACATGCTTAAAACCTGATCTCTAATCCAATGGTATTAGGAAGTAGGCCTTTGAGATATGATTATATCATAAGAACAGAGCCCTTATGAATGGGATTAGTGCCCTTCTATGATAAGGCATGAAAGAGATGATCTCTGCCCACCATTTCAGAGGATATAGCAAGAAGTTGGCTGTCAACAAATCAGAAAGAGCTCTTGTCAGGAAGCAAATCAGCCAGGATCTTGATCTTGACCTCTTAGTCTCCAAAATTGAGAGCCCAAAGGGTTAAGGCATCATCCAAGAGACTCTAGGCTTTCTACACATAACCTGCATCAGGCCCCATCGGACCACTGGCAGATGTCACGGCTAGGTCAGTTTGGGGGATGAATCTCCTATGCATTGTTACTTCAGTCAACTTTGAATGTGATGCAGATCAATCCTTTATTTAACAAATAGAGGAACTGAGGCCCACAGAAGAGAGTCCAGACACTCCTCTGAGTATGCAGAGCCCAGTTTCTTCTGAGCTCCTGTGTGCAACAGGCCTTGAAGGACGGTGCTACAGGGTTTTCCTTCCTGCAAAATAGACACGCACTGAGGAAGCACAAATTGTACAATGGGGCCGGAGCAGCTGAGCAAGTGTGGAGAGATTCTGTGCCCATTTGAAAAAGAATCCAGGTGCATAATCGACCTCCCCTCTGAAAGGGGTCAGCAGAGCCCCAACTCACTCATGCCCCAAGCCACACCTCCGGGGATGCTCTGATCCTATAGAAGGCTGGGTTGTGTGTATTTCTCAGCTCTCATCTCTGAGGGCCAGTGGGAAAGGGATCTATTGTGAAGTAGAAAGCCAGGTATGGAAGGGGCTGGTCATCATCCTTTTGGAGAGCCTGCAGCGGCTGTGTAGCTCAATCTGGGGATAGCAGTGCAGACTTATGCAATCCAAGAAGGCTTTGGGAAAGAGATGATACACAGTCCAGCCCAATGGGGGGGGGCCTGGAGGAAGGGTTATGGAGGAAAGTGTCTAGGGTTCAGGCTTTAAATTTTTTATATAATCCTGGGCTTACAGATGCTTATGTTACTAAGCTAATTGTTTTTTAAACGGGACAATGCTGAAATCAATCTTAAAAACAAAAATAGAAAAACATTGCAAGATAATTTAATGAGTTATTATGTTTTTCTTTTTTGTAAACAAATTTCTACAGCTAAACATGTCTTGATTGCAATATGTAGCATACAGTCCTTTTGCCTGGTCTACAAGAGGACATAGAATTCTCCAGGAAGGGGGCAGCAGAGTGTGTGAGTTGGGTGTGCCATGGGCAGACTTTCTCCTTCTGAGGGGTGCCATGGTCCCAGAAGCTAGGGGGTTCTTCCCTTCTCTGGCAGCCTCTGACTCAGTCATTCCCTAGCCCCGCTTCTCTGCCTGCCCAGCCTGAAGCTGTTATATTCACATCATTCATTTCTCAGTGGTGCCAGCAGCCTTTATTGTCAAAAACGTCTGTATTTGGTGTTAATCAGAGTCCCTGTCAAGCACTTGCTCCCTCCTTTTGTATTTCATTGTCCTCAAGGAGGAAAATGGGGGGGGTGGAATTTATTATGAGCATCATTTTACACAAACCTCCCAGATGTGCTGGAATTCTGCAACTTGTGAAGCCACCAGCTTGGTTTCTGCTCAACATCCAAGAGCCATGAAAGACAGCAGGAAAGAATACTCAACTCTGTGGGGCTGCTGCTTCCAGTCTTGGTCAGCTACCAACTTGCTATGTGACCTCAAGCTAGTTGCTACATCTCTCTGGGCCTCAAGTTTGCCATCTATGGAATGAGAGGTTGCAGGTGGTCTCTAAGGGTCATTTCATCCTAATCAGCCATAATTTTATAATTTATGAGAATAACTAGAATCATCCAGATGTATGTATCAGGTCTCCCCATTGCTAAACATATTTATCCCTCTGATGCTGATTGAGCTTTCTTACCACATGTTTGAGCATGATAGCCCACTGCTCTAAACCTCAGGTAGCTTCTGAATTCATGGATTGACATTCAAAGTCCTTCATCCCTTGGCCTCAGCCTCCCTTTCCTTCATATCCCATCTCTGCCACACTTCCTCCCTCATTGCAGCCACCAGCAAGAAGCCTGCACTTTAAATTACCTTCATTGCTCTTTGACTTTGTAAATCCTTTCCTTCTACCTAGAGTGCCCTTCTTTCCTTTATTGACTCTTATTTTCCTTTAAAAACCCAGTTCAAATAAGTCTTGCAGAAATGGTAGGCTGAATCTCTACCTCTGCTTGGGGCTCCCCTGGCCCCTGTGCACCCCCCAAGGCACTACCCTCTGCATGGCCAGTGTCTCTGGGCACCAGATCACAGACTTCCTGAAAGAGACCATGGTTGCAGCCATCTCTGTGCTCCTGGTGTTCAGCACATGGCCTGGTATGAAGTGTATATGGTTGTATGCTGGGGACACATAGGGAGGGCCAGAATTCATCTGGACAAAGCCAGAAAACCTGTCTTAACTCTGGTCCTTCAGAGCTGAGTGGCAGTGTAGGAAGAACATAGTTTTGAAACTGTTTGAACTGTTTGAACTGTTGAAAGAGGCTTCAAATGCTGGTGCTGTCACTCAGAGTCTGCTCTTAGGCAGGTCACTTAACTGCACTTTCTGTCTGCAAAATAAGAATAATGAAGCTAACCTTGCAGGATGTGGTGTGAATTAGAAGCATGTAGTGTCCAGACAAAGTAGGTACTCAATAAAAATGGTAGCCATTTATTGCTCTGAGTATCCCTTCAACCTACTTTCCACTCATTCATCCATCCATCCATCTGCCTATCCATCTGTTCATCTATGAATCCATCCATCACACAGTCCAATGATCCATCTATCCATCCAAAATTTACTCAGTGTTTTCTAGGTGCTGGGCATAGTACTAGACTGGGAATATAGTAGTGAGTTCTCAGGATAAGACAGCTCTGATATATTCTCTTTCTCTTGCTCTGATATTTGAGGTGGTGGCCTTGGTTTCTGTCTCACTTTCCCTGTTGCCACCTGACCTAGTGCTGCTCTGAGCTAGTGAGATGGTCACCACAGCCTGACTCAGGTCACCTGAAGGAGGAGCATTGCTTCCCTCTGCACCTACTTCCCTGAGGTATGTGGGTTGGAGCTGCCCTGAGGAGAGCCACAGAAATGGAAAAGAAGGCTCAAGATAGTGCTGGACAGAATGGGAGTATATAGAGGCTCTCTGAAGTACCCCACCACTCTGCCATGGTCTGTCTCTGAACTTATTCTACCCCCGAACTCCAGGCAGCCACCTAGCTGATCTACTCACTCTTCCACTCACCCTCCCATAGGGCTGATGTGAGGATCCAACGTATCAATGTAGGTAAAGTTCTAGAATATTCCTGGCATATAGTAAGCACTACAAGGTATCTGCCTTCACTATTGTATCATTTAATAATCAAGGCAGGGACCTCACTGACCTTGGTTTATGATCAAGGAAGCAGGCTAGAGGAATGAGAGTTGCCTAAAGGCAAGTCTAGAAAGAGGCAAGAGGTACTGAAGCCTTTGGACCAGCTGGCAGAGCCTTTCTCTCTCCTCTTCCACAGCAGAGAGCTGAGGTCAGCCTCTTTAAATAAAGACCTGTCATTACTGCCCTGGGATCTGGATGGTGCTCTCCAGTCCAGCAGCATGGCCAGCATGGAGAGGTGGGGATGGAGCTTAATACAACAGTACTACCGTGCTGTGGCGTTTGACTCCAGCTACAGCGCCCCACCCCATACACACACACACACACACACACACACACACACACACACACACACACACACAGGCCCTGAGAAATCCAACCATGCTTAGGCAGCCACTTGGGAAAGCGCCTTTTAGAAGCCCTCATAGCAGCCCAGGCAGCCCACATTCCCAGGTTCCTGCTCCCAGACAGGAGCTGGAGGCTTTACCACATCTCATGCCCGAGCAGTGCAGCATTCAGTGTTACTTCCTCTATTTTCCAGATGAAGGTATCATGGCTCAAAGGTGGGGCATACTCAATGCCAATAAGAGTGTGAGTGTCCCAGCCAGAATGAGAACCTGGACCCTCATCTGATGCTTCCCCCTTCCCTATGTCAAGTTCTCAATCAGTGCCTCACTTGTCTTTGGAGCTCCCTATAGACCTGATCCCTGAGTACAAAAGAATGAGCAAGGTGAAGTACTCCAAGGGCTCCTCCCACTGTGGTTTTTTCTGCATCCTGGCCCCCAGGGAGCCCTCTGAAGGGTCACTGTGCTCTCTCTGCACACGTTTGCTCACTGGGGTCCAAGACCCTGAGAGAGTTTCCCTGATGCATCTGTTGGCACCTCACAAATATTCTCAGCCTGGCTGCTTTTTGCAGTACAGAGCTGGGCTGAGACTCCCTTTCACTTGCTTTTTTATTCCCTCTAAAGGTAACTTGATGACACTGTTCAGTGAGGCCCCACCTCGAGCTTCAGTTATTTGTGATTTAATGAGGAGCCTTTTAATTATAACATCTGTTGTTTTAATTACCAAAGGAATTATAATGAGGCTCCCAGAGGAAGCTGCTGCCTGAACAGAAGCTGGAGAAGAATTCTCAACATCAGAGGGCCCCGCCGGGTCCTTGGCACAGTGACTGCCACCAAGCATGACCCGTCATGGAGAGCACTTCATCTTCATTTTAATTAAGCTTTAGGGGTGAGGCAGGCAGCCTCCCGATTCAAAGGAGCTGAGCAGCCCAGATCTTGAGAGGCTCTGCATTAGAAAGTCTTCAGTTTTGTGGCTGGGGAGGATGCAAAAGACAAGCTCACCCTTTGCTGGTGCGGGGGAGACACACATCTGTCATTTGGTATCAGGGCGAGGGAACAGCCTGGGCTGCCCCACAGCCAAGCTGTGTGACCTTAGTCAGACCTGCTGACCTCTCTAATTTCA
This sequence comes from Heterocephalus glaber, assembly GCF_053883595.1. Taxonomy (NCBI): domain Eukaryota; kingdom Metazoa; phylum Chordata; class Mammalia; order Rodentia; family Bathyergidae; genus Heterocephalus; species Heterocephalus glaber. The sequence goes on along the minus strand of NW_028258351.1, from coordinate 16,949,383 downwards.
GTTTCCTCTAGAAGAAAAGTGAAAGTAATGCTGTGCCTTCCTCTGTCAAGAAAACAATTCATCCCTGATATTAGATTATGGGTTTAGAGTGTGTGAGACATGTCCCCATCCATCAGAGAAGAAGAACTAGGCATGTCATGCTATGAACCTCTCAGGGACAGAGGGTCTACAGTGGTGATGGGGATGCTGACCATGGTCATGATGATGCCAAGTTCACGGTGGCATGGAAGTGACTGCAATTCTGAAATAACAATTATCTTACTCACTTTCCTCATTTCTGGGACAAAATATCGGACACCTGAAACTGAAAGGAGGAGAGGTTTATTTTGGCTCATGTTTTGGAAGTTTTAGTCCTGGCATGGTTGGCTGTATGGTGGAAGGGCCTCAGTGGAGGAAATCCGCTCACCTTGTGCCAGTTAGGAAGCAGAGAACAAAGGGAGGACTAGGGACAGATATGAACCCTTCCAAGCCCTGTCCCCAGTGATCCACCTCTTCCAACCAGGCCCCACCTACTAATAGCACATTTAGGTATAAATTCATCAGTGGGCTAACCCACACTCATGATCCAATCACCTCCCCAAAGCCCTGCCTATGAACACATGAGGCTTTGGGCAGACATCTAGATATTAACCATAACAGCAATTATGCCCAGTTTGTTACTCCTCCTGAATCCAAGCCTTATGAAGTCTGTCTCCCTAAAAAGGATGAGACTGTCTCCCATTGAATTTGGAAGCCCTTGTAACTTTTTGTGTTCAATAAAATCCAACAGGAGTGATAATGGGTCTGTTCCAAACCTAGGTCTCTGAAGACCTTGCTTATTTCCGCTTTCCCTCTTGCACCTTGGCCATGATCATAAGAATATACTTGGGCTTGACTACCGAAGATAAGGGTAACACGAAGGAGATCCAAGGTCATTCTAAATGGGCCAACACTTTACTGGGTTCCAGACATGTGTGCAATTGCCCCCAAGATCAGCAGAGCCATCTGGATTACACCAGGTAACACAAGAGCAATAAACACAATGGTTGTAGGCCATTTGAGGATTTGCAGTAATTTTATGCAGCATTAAATGGCAATGCTTAATGGGTAAACTCTTCTAGGTTCTGAAGCAATTGAGAAATGGACAGGAAACTGATAGTTAAAAAAATAGTGCTCTCTCCACCCTGGTGAGACTTAGCTGGAAAATACACATGAAAAGTGTGAATAAAACCTGGGATTCTACCCAAATTGCAAGTAATGAAATTCCATGACTGACCAGGTGAGACTATTGCATAGAGAGGAGGAAGAAAACAGCCTGCAGTCACAATCAGCCTGATTAGGAAAAGAGCATGAGCCGGTGAGACCAAGCTACTCATGCTCACCTCAACCAAAGGAGATGCTTCTCCCGCGGAGGAGGAGCCAGGAGGTGGTGACAAAGGCAAAATCCATGCATTCATAATTCTGCAGGACACGGTTACTATTTTCATGTTTTGTGGGGCTTGGCAGAAATACAGTGAAGGGGAGGAAATACCTGCCCCTGGAGTGATCATAATAGAAACAGAAGTGGCAGCGATGGTGATGGTAATGATAAGGGTGTTGATAATTCTGGCAACAGTGATACTTCCCACCAGAAGATTTCACTAGTAACCCCTCCTATCAGTGGTCCTTGTGTCTTTACAGGCTGGCCAGTCCAAGCAGTGAGCCAGCTGTCCATGTGGACTCTCAGCTCTGAACAGTCTTTTTATTGAGAACCCATGGGAGTCCTAGAACTTACCCAATGGCATTAATCCCTTGTGTCTCTGCCTTTGATCATGCTGTCCCTTCTGCCTAGATGTTCTTCCCTACCTTGTACAGCAGGTAGGCTGTGACTGCTCCTTCAAGACTCAGCTCAAACATTGCCTTATCTCTGGTCTCTTAATGGATTTAAGTCCTCCACCTCCATTACATCTCCCAGTCAGAGCACACTTCACACTCTCCTGGATTACTCATGTTCCGGGCCACAGTAAGTGTCCCATAAATGTTTAGAAAAAAATTAATTTAGCCCTGACATTACCAACCAAAGATGGAGGTATAAGTCAAAGAAGGAGGTAAGGTGTCAGGAGAGAGGTTCCAGGTATCACACAAAGGCCAGCAAGGTCTGGATGTGGATAGAAGGTGCAGGTCAGTTGGTACAGCAACGTTGACTCACCAACCAGTCCCTATATTTTCTACAAATTAGTAATTTTTTAAAGTTATAATTTTAACAGAAGGAAGCAGGCGGGCCTCACTCAACAGGGTATTGACTTTCTGTAGCACATTTTATTGAGACTGATTAGGGCTGAAGTTCTCTGAATCCTCTGAGGCAGAGGCAGAGAAATAGAAAAATTGCACACACCAGCTGCAGCCTTTGAAGCTTTTCTAAGATGCCAAGGCCAACGAACTCCATGGTGCAGGTGGCTGGAGAATACCAGATATGCTCTGTTCTCACTTTCTATCCAAGTAGGAAAGATGGTTCCTAATTAGCCAAGTTAGATAAACATTCTTCCACCACACTTTTGTTTAGAGAAGAGATGGATGCTAATAAACCTAGCCATGGAGTGAATTGGTGTCGAGCTACTATTCTGTTATAAAAGGGTTCCGACATTTAAACACACATACACACACACACACACACACACACACACCTCTTATTCCACACAGCAGAGAATATTGGAAAAGAAAGAAAATATCAAAAAAGTGAGGATTTAGATGGTGGGAAGACCAGAACATATCAGGAGGCCAGGACTCCCAAAAGATTTTCTTCCCTGGTGATCTTTGAATTTCCCTAGTTGATTCTTATGCACTTGCCCTTCACTAGGATGTGCCTATTTTATACAGCACACCCAAATTCAATAGCTCTGGATGCCTCTGCGGCATACCTGGAGTGAAGTCTAACCTTTGCATGGCATGCATGACTCTGCAATCTGTCTCAAGTCTGACTTTCCCTTTTGCTTTCTAACATGCCTCTCCCATCCACCCATATTCTGTGCTTCTCTACTGCCAAAACTGATCACTGTCATTGTCAACACCACCACTTGCCTTTATGCTGACTATTGTTTCCCCTAGGAGATTCATTTCCTCATCATCTTCATCAGATCATCTCTTGTTTTTGGGCCCTGGTCATCATTTCTCTCTGATTTCTGACCTCACTTTCTCTGATCGAACTCCTCTGGCTCCATGAATTACTTGGCATCAAATACCATTGATTGAATTCCATTTCACAAAATTGACTGAAAGGAGTAATGAAAACAAACAGAATTTCTCCAGAACTTTAACTCAGCTCTGCAAGTCAGCATATCTCTATTGAGAGTCTGCCTCATGATAGGCTGTGTTGTGAGCTGATGGAGTCTAAATAGAAACCAAAAAGCATTCTCCAGAATCTCAGATATGTTGGCACACACCACTCACAGTGTTCATGTATGGTAAAGCATCTCAAGTCCATTTATGGACATTGTCTCTTTTTATTGTGCATTGTGGTGGTTAAGCTTGATTGCCTTCAGAACCACCCAGGGGATCAGTAAGGCAGAGTTCTGGGTGTGGTTAGGTGGGTCATGGAGGTGTGCATTGGGGTCTATTTTGAGTTCACCATCCCTTCCTCTCTGACACTGTTCTCATGCTGGGCCTCCTGTCCAACATGAATTAAGCACCTCTGTTTTGCCACTCACTTCCAACATGATGTTTCTGCCTTGAAGCCAGTCAACCATGGAATGAATCTCCTGGAACCATGAGTCAAATTAAACTTTGCCTCCTTTAAGTTTTATGTGCTGAGTATGTATCCCATCCATGGAAAAGCTGACTAATACATGAAGATTGTTCATTTATGTCTTATCTTTCTTTTTCTGGATCAATCTTATTGAGGTGTGTTAAAATATTACCTTTCTAAGCAACTCACTTTCAGTTTTGTTGATGTCTTTATGTTATGTGGATGTTCTATTTGTTTTATTGTGTGTTTATTTCTGTCATTAGCTTTGCTATTTCCTTCTTTCTAGGTACTCTTATTTTTTTAGACTATTGAGTTGATTGGTTGGGCTATGGGTTATGCACAGCTATTCTAATTTCCTAATAAATGTACTCAAGACTATAAATTACCTAAGAACTAGGGAACTACACCATATGAGCTTGGATTTGTAGTGTTTTCATTATTTTCAATTCAAAATACTTGTTCAGTTTCTGTTAAAATGATTTTCTTTTTTGACCCATGGATAATTTAAAAGTGTGTTGTTTAGTTTTCAAACATGTGCTTAAACCATCTCTTTGTGCTTGATTGCTAATTTTATTGCATGCCAAGTAAAGAATGCATTGGTAATGAAGAGTTTTTGGAATTTATTGAGATTTCTTTTGTGGTTTATACTTTTTTGTGGCCTGTTCTTTCACATACACTCTCTGTTTGTCAGGTTCAAATGTATATTTATATGCCTATATAATCAAATACTACTTTTAATCTATCAGATTCTGAGAAAGATATATTATAATTACCCACTATGTTTGTTGATTAAACTTTTTCCTGTAATTATTTTAGATTCTATTTTATCAAATTTAGTGTAAATAGTGTAGGCTTCATACAATGCAGTGGTTGTCACTAATACTTTTAGTACCTTTCACCCTAAGTTCAATTTGTCTGATATTAATATTTCTTTTTCAGACCTATTATTATTTTTGATCTCTTTATTTTTAATATTTTGTTGTCATTTAGTTTTAGCTGATTTGCTCTTAAATAGTACATGGAAATTCTTTGAAATCAAATTTAAGAATATCTTTTAATAGATAACTGCAATGTGTTTGCATTTATTGTAGTTGATGATATATTTACATTTATTTCTGCTGTTTTATTTTGTTTCCCTCATTTTCTCTCCTTTAAAAAAAAATCTGTTCCCTGCTTCTACTGGCTTGATCAAGGCTTTTATTGTTTGTGTAGACATGATTTTTTTCTTTGCTGAGATAAAAATTATATATGCTATTTTAGGCTTCTATATCTTTAAATTATTAGCAAACATGCTTTTTTAGGAACTTCAAGGGTAAACCTATAAATACAACCTTTTGCTCAACTAGGACTAGAACTTAGCATATTTATTTTCTCTAGCTGTCCACCTTCTTCCCTCCCCCTAAATGATATGTTTATTTCATATTGTTAGAATGTTTATTTCCAATTGTTGGCCCAGCCCCACTACTATGTTGGCCTCCTGAATATAAAGATGTAGCCGACACGCCGAATCAACCCACTGCAGACAGGCAGCCACCTGATTCCACATTACCAAGGCGCAGAGGACACCAGGCCACCAGACCAAGGTACTGAGTCCCACTGTTCCCGGCCCAGAGGTAGGGGCTTCTGAGCCATCGTCCCACTGCTCCTGGTCCAGAGGAAGGGGCTTCCCGGTCTCCATCCTGCCCGCTGCTCCCAGCCCAGAGGAAAGGACTTTTGGGCCACCTTCTGTCCTGCTGCTCCTGGCCCAGAGGAAGGGGTTTCCCGGTCACCATCCCTCTGGCTGCTCCCAGCCCACAGGAAAGGGCTTTTGGGTCACAATCCCTACTGCTGCTCCTGGCCCCTGTCCCACCTCACCCAGCTCAGAGGAGGTAATCCATGCAGGCACTAACAGCCCCCCACCCCAGTCGAAATGAGAAAACACATAAATAAGTCTCAAAACCAGTCTTCCAGATCACCTACAGCAACCCCAAAGGGAGATGAGATGGAATCCTCTGATACTCAACCACCTGGACCCACTGAACTGGCAACAAAAGGGGATCTGGAAAAAATGAAATCAGAAAGAATTTCTCAGATAACAGGAGAAATTGTGCCCCTAGTGCAAGACATGATTAATAAATCTAGAGAGGAGCTCAGGAACATGATGGAATCCCAACATAAGAAACAAATGGAATCCATAAAACAGATGCAAATAGATTTCCAGGACATGAAAAACTCCATTGAAAGTCTACACAGCAGAATGAGCCAGTGTGAGGACAGAATTTCAGATACAGAAAATAAGATTGCAATGAGTGACCAGGAAAAGAAAAATTGCTTCAAAATTATAAGGGAACATGAGAAATCAATCCAGCAGCTGTTGGTGATGCAAAGAAGAATAACATAAGACTGATTGGGCTCAATGAAGAAACAGGAGAGAGTGCAGATGACATAAAAAATCTCTTCACAGAAATGATGGCTGAAAACTTCCCAAGCAGGGGAAAAGAGCTTGACATACAGATAAGTGAGGTATATAGCACTCCAACTAACCTTGATCAAAAAAAATCTACACATAGGCATATAATTGTTAAGATTCCAGAAACACAACAGAAGAACAAAGTTCTCCAAGCAGTCAGAGAAAAGAAACAAATCACATACAAAGGAAAGCCCATCAGAATCACAGCAGACTTCTCAACACAAACCATCAAGGCAAGAAGAGCTTGGAGTGACATATTCCAAGCCCTAAAAGAAAACAGCCTCCAACCAAAATTGATGTACCCTGCAAAATTATCTTTCAAAATGGATGGAGAAATAAGATACTTTCATGACAAAGAGCACCTTAGGAACTTCGTGAATACCAAACCAGCACTCCAAAGAATTTTACACAATAGCCTAGGAACAGACATTGAGGATCACAACCCCAGGAAGCAAAGCAGAATGAATCCATCTGGCATGACGAGAAATTAAATGTAAAGGGGAGAACCCAACAAAAAGAAAAAGTCATGGCAATGACAAGTCAATACGTTTCAGTTATAACCATCAATGTTAATGGTCTCAGTTCACCAATCAAAAGAAATACACTGGCAGAAGGAGTCAAGAAGCAAAATCCAACAATATGCTGCATACAAGAAACACACTTCATTCAAAAGGAAACTCATAGACTGAAAGCTAAAGGGTGGAAAACAATACTGCATGTGACAGGGACCTGAAAAAAAGCAGGAGTAGCTATCCTCTTTGCAGATCAAGTAGATCTCAAACCAACACTAATTAAGAGAGATGAAGAAGGACACTACATCCTTGTAAAGGGAAGAATCCAAGAGGAAGAGATGACAATCATAAATATATATGCAGCAAACACTAGTGCAGCCAACTATATAAAACAAATACTAACAGACATGAAAAGCCATATATGCATTAATACAATTGTAGTGGAGGACCTCAACACCCCACTGTCACAAATAGATAGATCAACTACACAAAAAATAAGTAATGAAATACTAGAACTCAATTGAACTCTTGAACAAATGAACTTAACAGATGTTTACAGAGTCTTCCACCCCACAAAATCAGAATACACATTCTTCTCAGCTGCACATGGGTCATTCTCCAAAATACACCACATACTCACACATAGAACATGTTTAAGTAAGTGCAAAGGAATTGAAGTTAGCCCCTGTATATTATCAGGCTATAGTGTGATAAATTTGGAGATCCATAGCAAAAGAAACTCAAAAAATTTCATAAGCATGTGGAAATTGAACAACACACTTCTGAATAACCAATGGGTCACAGAGGAAATTAAAGAAGAAATCAGACAGTTCCTTCAATTAAATGACAATGACAATACAATATATCAGAATCTATGGGACACAATGAAAGCTGTCTTATGAGAGAAATTCATAGCAGTGAATACACATATTAGGAAAACAGAATGAGCCCAATTAAACAACCTGATGCTGAACCTCAAGCTTCTAGAAAAAAAAAGAGCAAGACAACCCCAAAGCTCATACAAGGGAGGAAATTATGAAGATCAGAGGAGAAATCAATGCAATGGAGACTAAGAGAATGATACAAAAAATCAATGAAGCCAAGAGTTGGTTCTTTGAAAGAATCAACAAAATTGATAAACCTTTAGTCAACCTTCTCAGAAAAAGGAAAGAAAAGGCCCAAATCCATGCAATTAGGAATGAAAAGGGTGAAACTACAACAGACCCAGCAGAAATCCAGATGATCATCAATACCTACTTCCAGAACCTGTATGCCAATAAGATGGACAACACAGAAGAAATGGGCAGATTCCTAGATACATATGAATTACCAAAGTTGAATGAAGAAGACCTAAAAATTCTGAACAACCCAATATTAACCAATGAAATTGAAAATGTAATTAAAAACTTATCAACTAAGAAAAGCCCAGGCCCTGATGGCTTCACTGCTGAATTCTACAAGACATTTAGAGAGGAACTGCTGCTGCTACTGTTTAAGCTCTTCAATGAAATTGAAAGGGAAGCAATACTCCCAAATTCATTCCTGGAAGCAAGCATCACCTTGATCCCCAAAGCAGAGAAAGACCCAACTGAAAAAGAGAACTATAGGCCAATCTCACTAATGAACATAGATGCAAAAATCCTTAATAAGATACTGGCAAACAGAATGCAGAAGATCATCAAGAAGATCATACACCCTGATCAAGTGGGTTTCATCCCAGGGATGCAGGGATGGTTCGATATATGAAAATCAATCAATGTAATACACTATATCAATAGAGCCAAGGACAAAAACCACATGATTATCTCCATAGATGCAGAAAAAGCATTTGACAAAATCCAACATGCATTCATGATAAAAACCCTACAAAAAATTGGAATAGATAGTGTCTACCTCAAACTGATAGAAGCCATCTATGAAAAACCAACAGCCAATATCATACTAAATGGTCAAAAACTGAAATCCTTCACACTACAATCAGGAACAAGACAAGGATGTCCACTGTCACCACTCTTGTTCAATATAGTTCTGGAAACATTAGCTGTGGCAATTAGACAAGAGAAAGAAATAAAAGGAATAAAGATAGGAAATGAAGAAGTCAAATTGTCATTATTTGCAGATGACATGATACTCTATATAGAAGACCCCAAGAACTCCACCAAAAGTCTTCTAGACTTAATAACCAAATTCAGTCAAGTAGCTGGTTACAAGATCAACACACAAAAATCAATAGCTTTCCTCTACACCAATGACAGACTCACTGAGAGAGAAATAGAGTAAATAATTCCTTTCACAATAGCATCCAAAAAACTGAAATACCTAGGAATCATCCTAACAAAAGAAATCAAAGACCTTTTCTCTGAAAACTATGGCATTCTGAAAAGAGAGATTGAAGATGATATCAGAAAATGGACAGACATCCCCTGCTCCTGGGTAGGAAGGATTAATATAGTGAAAATGGCCATACTTCCAAAACTGCTATATAGATTTAATGCAATTCCAATTGAGATCCCAGCAGCATACTTCATAGACCTCGAGAAAACAATCCAAAAGTTCATTTGGGATAAGAAGAGACCCAGAAGAGCAAAAGCAATTCTAGGTAACAGAGACATGGCAGGGGGTATCACAATCCTTAACCTGCAACTATACTACAAAGCTACTGTGATAAAAACAGCATGGTACTGGCAAAGAAACAGGCTTGAGGACCAGTGGAACAGATTAGAAGATGCAGAAACAGCGCCAGACACACTCAGCCATCTCATCTTTGACAAAGGAGCCAAACACCCTCACTGGAGGAAAGCTAGCCTCTTTAATAAATGGTGCTGGAAAAATTGGGCTTCAACTTGCCAAAGATTAAAACTAGACCTGTATCTCTCACCATGCACTAAACTAAAATCAAAATGGATTAAAGATCTAAATATTAAAATAGAAACTCTGAACCAGTTGGAACAGAGGTTAGGTAGAACCCTTGAAGACATCAGTGTAGGAAAAGATTTTATGAACAAAATCTCAGTTGCCTGTGAACTAGCACAAACAATCAACAAATGGGATCTCTTCTTATTAAAAAGCTTCTGCACAGCAAGAGAAACCACCAGCAGTGTGAAGAGACAACCCACAATGTGGGAAAAAATCTTCACCTGCTCTTCCTCAGACAAAGGTCTACTATCTCGAATCTATAAAGAACTTAAAAAGATCAGACCTCTCAAATTTAAAGACCCAATCCAAAAATGGGCATCTGAAATGAACAGACATTTCTCAGACAAAGAAGTAGAAATAGCAAATAAATACATGAAAAAATGTTCAACATCACTGGTCATTGGAGAAATGCAAATGAAAACAACACTGAGATTCCACTTCACTCCAGAAAGAATGGCTGCTATCATGAAATCAACCAATAACAAATGCTGGTGGGGCTGTGGGGAAAGAGGAACCCTGATCCACTGCTGGTGGGAGTATAGACTGGTGCAAGCACTGTGGAAATCAGTATGGAGATACCTCAAAAAACTAGGACTGGAAGTCCCATTTGACCCTGCTATTCCACTGCTGGGGATCTTCCCCAAAGAATTAAAAGAATCATATCACAGTGATATATGTGCACCCATGTTCATAGCAGCACAGTTTTTAATAGCTAAATCTTGGAAACAGCCCAAATGCCCATCAACTGGAGACTGGATAAAGAAAATGTGGTTTTTTAATAAAATGGAGTACTACTCAGCCATAAAAAATGAGAAATGAGAGACATTTATAGCTAAGTGGATGCACATTGAGGCAATACTCTTAAGTGAAATAAATAGGACACACATGTATAAATACTGAATAGTTTCTCTGGTGTGAGAAACTGAAAGTGTAAATAAGGACTAAATGTATAATAGGTCATGTGAAGTAGGAAGAAAAGGGGCAAAGGGGAAGGAAGTGGGAGGGCTAAGGGAAAGGATAGAAGGGAATGGGATTAATATGAGAAAATGGAAAAATAGGAACAAAATCTTTGTAAATAGGGAGGGCTGGAGGGGTTGAAGGGAGGGCTGGGCAAAGGTGAAAAACAAGAACCAAGAGAGACTATGTAAAGGTGCAAATTTCCAATGATGAATGTCATTATATTGTATACCTAAAATGTACCAATGATTAGAATGAATAATCAATAATGTAAAATAGGAAGAAAAGGTCCAAAGGGGTAGGGGTAGTGGGAGGGGCAGGAGAAAGGAAAAAAGGGAAAGGAAAAATGCTGAGAAATGGAAAAAATGGAAATAAAGTCTTTGTAAATAGGGAAGGGTGGAGGGCGTGAAGGGAGGGCTAGGAATGGGGAAAAAATAAGAACCAAGATGCATTATATAAAGGTACAATTCCCAATGAGAAATGTAATTGTGTTGTATACCTACAATGTACCAATAAAAGAATTTAATACAAAAAAAAAAAATAAATAAATAAATAAATAAAAACAGATGTATATTCCTACCAAAAAAAAAAAAATATGTAGCCATTGAGAAAGCCAGAAAGACAATGATTGATTTCTTGGTCCATCATTTGGCTGCTATAACAAATACCACAGACTAAGTGCCTTTTAAACAACAAAAAATTGTTGCTCGCAGTTCTGGAGGCTGGAAAGTCCAAGATCAAGGTACAGGCAAATTCAGTGTGTGTTAAGGGAGTGTCCACTTGCTGGGTTGATAGGTTAGATTTATTGCTGAGTCCACATTGTAGAAGAAGCAGGGCAGTTCTTGGGCTCCTCTTTCATCAGAGCACTAATCCATTTATCAAGCTTCCACACCATGGCCTAACTACTTTCCAAAGATCTCAGTTCCTGATATCATCACCTCAAGTTTCTGGATTTCAACATGAATTTTGATAGGACACAAATATTCAGACCATGGCAACTGATAGGACATTTCTACCACCCAATTAAATGGAAAGCTTGAAACAGAAATTAGATTGGATTATAAAAATTTAAGATATCATTTTTTGCAGAGCAGACTTCATGAAAGAAGAGTATTCCTCCTACTACTGCTTAAGCACATCCCTAGTCTAAGACTAAGAGCATTCCTGGAGAGGTAACTATGATTGTTTTCTCTCTGGATTCCAGGCACAGGATACAAGACAGAGAGAACAAGATGAAACAACAGGGAAGAACTTCTGAGTGAGGAAAAGAAAAGCAATTCAAAAAGCAAAAAACTGGCCTGGCCTCCACAGTGAGCATGGGGCTCTCCCACTGAGCATGGATGATTTCATGGGACATCAACACTAGCCAAAGACCTCCCGTGACTGTGATGCCTCCAGACAAACACCAGGACCTTCATAATCATGTCTGAATGTAGACTAAGTGGGAACTTTTTCTAAACCACAGGAACCCCAGAGAGTTCCCAGCTTTGGATGCTGTAACTGCTGCTCCCTAAACAATGCCAAGCATAGTCTCTCTTTGTCACATAACTTTACAGAAAAGAATTACTAAAATAATCGCATAACTATCCTCACTTGCATCCAGTCCATCTCCTTGGACCTGCCAAATGCACCTAATATATCCCAACCATTTACGTCCTTACTGATCTCTTCACCCTGGAACACTCATGACCTTGCAGTGGGTGTTTTCTTTTGTTGTGACAAGTGAATTAGGCACAGTTTGGTTCAGCTACATGAGTGCTCTTGTTGGTCTCTGGCTGTTGGCATGGACATGGAGGAGATGGGATGTGGCCCCAGTCTGACTCTTGTCTGAGAGCTAAGGCTATTGAATGTTGGTTGGGCCGGAGATTTAGCTCAGTGGTTCCGCCACCTGCTTCACAGGCGCAAGGACCCGAGTTCGATCCCCAGTACCAAAAAAAAAAAAAATGTTTGGAATGTTGGTTGAATGAAACTTAATTCACCCAATGAATCCATGGAAAGAGAGTGCGGAACTCCATTCCTATTGCTTTCTTCTCTTGGGCCCATGAGGCCTGCCTGTCAGAAACTCCAAATAGTTGCCTGCAGGGCTTCTAGTATTGCAAAGAAGCCTTACGTCTTTGCTTTAAGCCTAATAGGAGACTTGCCCAGAAAGACCTGGTCTCAGCCCTTTCTTTCATCCCTTCCTTTCATCCATGGACCAGAAAGGCTGAACCTAGAGCAAGAATTACTCTGCCAGGGGCTTGGCTTACTTATGTACTCAGGGCATGGAGTGCAGTTACTGGAAGGGCTTCAGATAAGGTCCTGCCTCTTTGCAGCCCTACAGGAGGCTGATGGAGACCAAGGCAAGAGTTCAAGAGCAGGAGACAAGCACAAAACTGATTTACAACCAGATGACCACTAGACCTCTCAGTACAGATGATGTGTTCCTGGCCAGTCCAGTGCCCACTGCTTCACCCCTCTTTTTCATATCCATTGTGACTCTTATGAGCAGTTTCCTGGGTTCTACAAGTAACTGGGATCCTCAAATAACTATGGTTTAAAACAGATAGAAATTGATGTCCCTTGGATTCATTTATCTTCTAGAATCCAGGCCACTCCACCTTTATTTCCAGTTATCCCAAGGGTGTGGTTCTCATAATCTTGGTACAAGAGGATGGCTATAATTCCAGCCATTAAATTACATCCAGTGCCAAAGGATAGGGTAGGTAAGGGTGGGAGAAAAGGAGCCAAGGAATGCTGCTCTCTTTTAAGGAGAATTTCTGGGAAGTACAACAGGATGGTTCCACTTCAGTTACAGTGGCTGGAACTTAATTACTTGAGCATGCCTAGCTGCAAGGGATGCAGAAAAATGTAATCTTTCTCTAGGTGGTCATATAAACTCTTATGAAGCATGAAAGAAGAGAAGCATGGGTCCTGAAGCAGATATCAACCTGCTCAAGATACAGATTTCAGTGGGAAGCCACACATTCTCCTGTGCTTACAGTTTTGATGATACCATCAGCCTAAAAGACCTAACAGAGCAAGAAGATGACTCAAGTTAGGCCAACCACATGCTCCTGCAGGGCCCTAGGTAATCAGCAAGTGGAAAATGACAGGATCAGCTTTGTTCCTGACACTAGAGTCCTGAAGGAACTCTCCAGTTTCTCCTGCTCATGGGATCCTTACAGCTACTCTCTTTCCTGCATTTTCCAAAGCCTATCCTGCAGTTCTTTCTTTAGTTCTGTGAGTTGTCCCATATCCTTCCAATTAATTCCTTTTTTCTTGCTTAAGTTATACTCAAGTTCACCTCTGTTACTTACAACTGGAAAATTCTGATATTCCTTTCTTATTTCATTTGCAATTCCATTTATACATCTATGTCTTGAACTAGACCAATCGTAAAAGAGCACATTCATTTCTCAGTGCACCTTCCCAAAGATTAAGTCCGCCCCATTAAGAGCTCAGTAAATATTGAATAAGAAAAGCTTGTTGAATATCTGAATAAGTTCACATATTGTGAATTTGAGAAAAGCACTCAAATTTTTTACTTTATTCTTCCCAGTGGAACTTATTGTTAGTAAGACTTGTACAGTGACTGTGAGGAAAACAATCTATGTACCCCTGACCTCTATCCTCTACCTCAGAACTGCCAAACAGAAGACTCTGAATGAATTTTCCCAGAAAGTAAAATCTACTATCAAAATTATAACTACCATTGGTTGTCTGGTCATTGCAGAACAACGTTTTTCTAAAATTTGTCCACTAAATTAATGGCAAATTCATACCATATTTGTTTCCCAGTTACTTTATTTCCCTATCTGGATTCAGATTCATCCTATTTGTCTCACATAATTGATCACCAGCAGGGATCCAGGAACCAAGAGACCATTCTTTTGCTCACCACTTGTACCTTCTCATGAACCAACTGCATTCATACTACATCATTCTGTCTTTGTCATAGTTAAGTGGAACAAGAGGGCACCTGACTCAAGGTACATCAATCAGATCTCTCTCCCAGGAAATTGTAATTGCAATCGATAGATGCTGGTATCAGTCTCAGCTGCTCACGGGGATGGAAAGTATGCAAATTATACATGAAGGATGAGGCCAGTCTTCCTGGCATCCAATGCATAAAGACATGAAGAAAGTCATCCTCTAGAAAAGGAAGGAAAATAAGGATGCGCAGAGAGAAGAAAGAGAAATCTCAAGGTCCTGGAGAAAGAAAACAGAGAGGCCTATCCTCCTTCCTTGTGGCTTTGTAGGTGCCATTGTGCTCTCCTCGGTGGCTCAATTGAATTCTTTGCCCTTGAGTTGGTTCAGGAAAGCACTTATGAATATATGTACTAAATCTTCTTTTATTTTCTTGGCCACTCTGACATGGGTACTTACAAGCAAAAGTCTCACAAAGACACTTGTCCTACGTCAGGCTTCATCCTCCCTCTAGGAGATTTTCATCTCTGCTTTCTTCCTGATCTCCCTGACTCCAGTCAGAGCTGGTTCTCCCCATCTACCTTTCACATGGGCTTCCAGGCAAACCTCAATTCATTAGTGCCACTGTGTGCAGAACAAAGACGACCTAGCAGGCCTGTAAATTCTATCCCAAATAAAATCTGCTTGTAGCTTATCCCTTGGCTGGAATGGGAATTTAGATGACAGAAGGATCCTTATCGTGACTAAGCATGGCTCACTGTGCCTAAACTGTTGTGAAACAATATGGTTTATGCTGAACACCTGCTTTCCTTCTGGGAGCCTGGAGTTTCAGTGTTATATTGAGAGTGTCTATGTGACCATCCCTCCAATAAAATCCCTGGGCCTTGAGTACCTAATAAGCTTCCCTCATGGGTGACTTTTCCCATGTGTTGTCATGACTTCTTGCTGGGAGAAGACTGTGCCTGGTCTTCCCTGGATTTCATCCCTGTGTCTTTTCCCTTGACTTATCGTTCTCTCAATCATTCCACTGTAATAAATCTTGGCCATGAGTGTGATTACATACTGAGTCCTTTGAGTTTCTCTAGCAAGTCCTCAAATATAGGGCTGTCCTTAGGGATTCTAGAGACGCCTTGTTAGAACACTTACAGGTCTCTTCCCATGATAAGGCCTATGTCTTCCTCTGACATCCAGACACTATGAGCTGGCTCTGACTTATTACTCACCCTCACCTGTCCTGTTCTCCACCCACCATCACATGTCCCAACTACAGTCCTGCCTCTGCCAATAACTGCTGAAGACATCTGTCCTTCACTTACCACTGCCCGCTCAGGGAACCTCCTGGAGGATTCCTCCTACCAAAACCTAGATATTCTTGCCTCGTTCTCTGCTCTCTCCTATTTGGCTTGTCCCTCTGACACTCACCCTGGACTCCTAGCAGTTCTGCTATGCCCATGTACCAAAAAGGTGGTGAGTTCTAGAAGTTATGAACTTGACCTATTCATTTGTGATTGTATCCCAGGGACCAGGACAGGCACTCAGTAGGTGCTCTGTGAGGTATGTTGAGTTTATTCTCCCTATATAAGTGCCTTTCTCCTCTAAAAACCTAGAAAACCAACCCTCATCTGAAGATACATGGCCTTGTCCACCTGTGATCATTTTATAAAGATCCCCAACCCCCCTGTCTAGGCTGATATTAAAACTCACACATATATTATGGAGAACTGGAACAGGGGATCAATGTGTGAGGTACCCTGATCTTCATGAGATTCTCAGAGAAATGAAGCCACCTACCACAGTTTCACAGCTGGGCAGTGGTAGAGATTGGACTCAGCCTCAAAGTAGTCCAATCTTGAAATCTACCCTGTGAATCCTGCCCTCAGTCATTGCTCCTCACTGTAAACCTTGCCTGGAAAGCCATGCTGTGAGCTCAGGGGTAGGCCTGAGTCTGTTCCCCTCATTTGTGACCTCCCCAAGGGCCAGGACTGCAAGGCTTCCTCTATCCAACCCCAGCACAGGGCAGGGAAATCTAACAATACACTCTGGGTGCCCAAAGGCCTCAACTAATTCCTTCCTCCCACGTGACCCTGCCCCAGAGAAGCCTGAAGACTGTTCTCCCAGGGATGCTTTGATTCCTCTCCACTTCAGGAAATTTACACCAGTTGACTCTGCTGGGAAAGGGAGAGCTTTGGCCGCCTTCACTGCAGCCCAAGAGCCAGCCTCAGGGTTTTGCCACCCTAGAAAGCTCCAGATTTCCTTTTGGCTGAATCCTTTTGACATTTTCAATGGTAAAATAAATTTGATTTGCAGAAGCCATGAAGGAACCAAGGTGATATGATTTCCAAAATGCACTGTGTTATTGAATATGATAAAAGACTGAATGAGTCAGTAAATGTAGCAGTTTAGAAACTGTTACAAAAAATCAATAACCATGTACTATCTGGTGAGGAGGAGGGGGTGGAGGCTGTAGTGGATAGCAAGGAGGAGGGAGGATTCATGGCTAAACTCGTGGTATACACTCAGTCCAAATCCACAGCCCCTTGCTCTGTCACTGATACATACAAACACATCAATTCACACCACACACTCCTGCATGCATAAATAGGCACAGATACTTTCACAGAAATCCACAGACACACACAGATGTGCACCCCATCCCAGGTCTGTCCATTAACAATAACAATAATCAGTGCCATTCATTAAAGCAGAAAAATGTGCCAGACATTGTCATTGCATATTTATATCTCAATCACTACCTTATTCACTTGCACAACTATAGAAGGCAAGCAAGTTATTATTCCTTCTTTACTGATGAAGAAACCGACACAGAGTTCTTAAGTCGCTTGCCTAAGTCCATCTCAGCTAGAAAGCAGGAAAGCCAGGGTTAGTGCCCAGATGGATTTCAACAGCCCTGTTTTCTTTTAAATTTGTTGATCACATTTTGTTAATTTTTTAAAGTTTAATTGAGATGAATTATCATATGTTAAACTTTACACATTTAAGATGTATAGTTTAATGAGTTTTTATATGTGCATGTGTCCATAGAATCATCACCACAATCAAGATCATGAACACAACTTGTACCCCTAAAGTTTCCTGAGGCCTTCAGTAATCTCTCCAGTCTGTTCCTACCTTCAAATATCTACTGTCTTGCTTTCTGTCCCTTTGAGTTGGTTTTAATTGTCTAGAAATTGATACAAATGGAGTTATATAGCATGTTCTATCTCATGCCCACAGAAGCAGTGTTCAAGATGATTACACTCCAAGGCCTTCCCACAAAGACAAGAAAGACATATGTGGAAGGACTTGCTCTTGCATGCATGATGGGAGAAGCCCTCATGGACCAGAGTGACACAGGTACACAGGTCCCAGCCAGGGCCCCACCCAGACACCAGTGGCCTGGGCCCAGGCCCCAGCCAAAGGCCCACCTAAAAAACAGCAACAGCCATAGGCCCACCCAGATACCATCAGTAAGTGGACGCAGTCCCAGCCAGAAGCCTACCCAGACACCAGCAACTCAGGAGCACAGCCCTCAGCCAAAGACCCTCCCAGACAACAGCTACACTGGTGGGCAGGCCCCAGCCAGAGGTTAGCCCAGATACCATCTTAAGTGTGTGCAGGCCCCAGCCAGAACCCTGTTGAACAACAGCGCAGTACAGGGATCCAGAAGCCCACCATTCTGAACCCAGTAATTGGCACAGTGGTGAACAGCAGAGACGGCTTCTCTGAGGCTTCTTGAGAACTGGGCAAGCAAAAAGTCACCTCAACAAAGGCTCAGCAGGCTGCATCTGTTGAAATGAGAAGACATGTAAACAAGACTCAAACTAAACTTTCAGATCACCTAAAGCAACCCCAAGAGGCAACAAGATGGAATCTGATACTGAACTACCTTGACTCCTGAACTGGCAACAAAAGAGGATCTGGAAAAAATGAAATCAGAAATAATTTCTCAGATAACAACAAACATTGTGTCCATAGTGAAGGACATGATTAATAAATCTTGCATGTGTGATGTCACAGGTCCTCACCCCTACGTATTCACCCTATGACTCCACATGTACCTTCACATCAACTTTTACACTGCCTCCCTATGTTCAAAGAAGCCCATGTACTCCATGATCCCTCTCTATCCCTTGATCTACACTGCTCCTTCAGGATAATTTTACCCCATTAAGCAGTAAAATGGACTCTCAACAGCTTTCCAGTAAAACAATATAGCTCCTTTCTTCTTTCAAAGTCCACAATGTCAGGTGAATGTGTACCTATGATCCTTAACACACAGACTCTGGTTCAACTCTCTTTACTCATATAAAGGGTCCGCTATCCTGGGAACTACATATTTAGTGATGACCAATAGTAACAGTTCCTACCCCTATAGTGCTGAAAACCATCCCAAGCCAAACGGCCACCCTGTGCTATAGGACTGACCAAAGCAGGAAACCCTGGGACTCTACCAGCCTATGTGAAGAACCAAGGGACACGTTCAACATTGAGAAAACAGGAGAAGGAAGAAGATGAGGAAAGGAAGAAAGTAACAGGAAGAGAGAGTGCCCACAGACCAAACTCAGAGAGGTATGGATGGTTGGGAGAGGAGGGTCTTTTTTCAAGAATTAACATAGAAAGATGGCCCCAAAATGCTGGATCGAGACAGTGGATTGGGGAAGGACTGAGTGAGCTCTGTTGTTAGGAGTCCAAGTGCTCAGGTCTAGGCTGATCGAGAGCTAGTGGTTGGCCATCAGCCTTGGTGAGACAGGAGAAGAGACTCTATCACCTACAGCCATAGTCCAGTTATTGTACAGGCAGTGACTTCCAATAACTCACTTCCTGGATGTCAATGTGATTCGTACCAGAATTACTCTGGGAGTTCAGATGAATACTGAAATCTACTTTCTACTCAGGGAATCTGATTTAATTGTTTGAATGCTTATGTGACTGGGCATATAAATTTTTAACCTTCTGAAGCTGATTATCTAATATACAGCCAAGTTTGAGAACCACTTCATCAATTTATCTCCAGTGATTTGTCATTTACTCCAAGCTTTAGAATAGCTTACACTTCAAATTACCCCAGTATGTTTTCCATCACTGTGACAAATTCCTGAGATAATTAATTTAAAAGGAGAAAAAGATTTTGGCTCACATTTTCAGAGGTTTTAGTCAATGGTCAGTTGGAGCCATTATTTTTGGACCGTGACAAAGCAGAACATTGTGGCAAAGAGTGTGTGGCAGAGCAAAGCTCCTCACCTCAAGGCAGCCTGGAATCCAAAAATAAAGAGAAAGGTGCCAGAGTCCTAGTGTTACCTTCAAGAACACATCTCCAATGACCTAACTTACTTCCATAGGCCCTATCTTCTATAATGTTCTACTACCTCCCAATAGTGCTATAGGCTGGGGACCAAGCCTTTAACACATGGACCTTTGGGGAATTATAACAATCCATAGCATCCAGTGTTAAGAAAGATGCCAAGGAAATGCAGCTGGGTAGAAGACCTCCAATCCTATTTCCTGCAGATGCCCTAATAGGAATTTAATGAGATGACCTATGTTAATTGGATGTCAATTAATTGTTAGAAGAGGACAGATAATTTGATAAGCAATAAATTGCATTGTCGTACAAGTAACTGAAATTGCTACAAGTAGTAGGTAAATGTTCTCCTTATCAATATCAGATATTTAAAGCCTTTCAGATTTTACTAGTAATTCAATATCAAGATAATTAGATATCAATTAGGCACATTGAATATTATTTATGTTGGTCATTATTTTAGAATCTGCACTATAAATCTGCATTGTTTTGAATCTGCACTACTCCTTTCTTTGGTAGTAATGGCTATTGCCTATTTAAGACAATACATCTAATGCACTGACAGTTATTAGGTGGGATGAAATCAGAAATATGAATTATCATTTAAAGTGGAGAATGCTGAGTTTATTTCAGTTCTACACACTGGAGAAGTCTAGTCCAATATATCACCTCAATTAAGGTGAGGTATTGATGAACAGTTGCAAATGCTTTTCACTGTAATTATATTTTACTTTTAATTAATTGAACTACTTTATAATTAACTCAGTGCCAACTCACACGAACCAGATTATTTTAATCACATCTAACCCCAACTCCCCGTTTTCAGTGTGTGGAAATTAAGATGGAGCAAGAGGTGCCCATGAGTCCCACATGGAGAAAAGAATCATTGATTCTGGCCATTAAGGTTTGATGAGCATGAGTCTGAATCACTTTAATGTGACTTTGCAAAGGCAGAGGAAGCAGGGCTTAAACAGGCTTAAAGGAGACTCTAATACAGAAGTAAAGATGCAGGCAGGAGTGGCTTTGATTCATGACATGGACTTGTTCCATTGGAAGCAAATTAATTTAGTACATTTTGAAAATTGATAAAAATATTGAAGTGTAAGGCATACAAGGCAGACTGAGGAGTCATTTGATGGTTAATGGTTGTTCCTAGAGGTAATCTGAGTTTTTTCTAGCTGAGTTCCTTCTAGCTGGATGCATTGATTAGGGTCTTCTAAAGGAATAAATTCATATATATATATATATATATATATATATATATATATATATATATATAAGGGGATTTATTAGATAGGCTTACAGGAACAGAAACAGGAGTCCACAATGGCTATATGCATTCTGGATAACCAGAAGATCCAGCAGCTGCTCAGTCTAAGAAGATGGAAGCTGCAGAACAAGAGGAATCGAGGATGCAGCTCCAGTCTGAGACTAAAGGTCTGGAAGCTGTTTGGAGAGTCCCTGATGTGAATCCATGTTGAAAGGCTGAAGAAACTGATGTCCACAGGTAATGGTAGTAGCAAAAAATGCACCTGCTTTTCAAAGGTGGCTGACTTGCACCTTCTTCTCCTTATTATTCCATCCAGGCTACCAGTTTGTTGGATAGTGCCACCCACAATCAAGATGGGTCCTCCCTACTCAGTTTGCTGGGCTGCATGGCAATCATCTCTGGAAACATCCCCATATATACACTCAGAAGTGTGGTGACTAATTTTCTAGGTTTCAATCCAGTCAAGGTGACCATCAAGATTAACCATCACATTGGTATTCTGTACTTCTTTAGGTGATTGAGATGTCCTGTAGGGAGAGGTCCTATTTTCTGCCACCAAGTCACTAAGATTTACAACCACTCAGTATGCTGAGCAGGGCAGGAGAATGGGGGTGCTGCTTCTGCAAAAGTAGCAACACTTAAATTTCCTCCCAAGAATCTTAATGTTCATCTTCAGGGAATACACTCTTCATTTGTCTTCAGAAAATCAACATAACATGCTTTTTAGTAACACAAATATTCACCGGTTGTTCTTGGAGAAAAACATGAAATCACCATTAACCTGAATACAAATCTTTAAAAACTCAGAGTGTAAAGATTCTGTTTGGTAGCTCAAGTTTGAGGATGATTGCTACCTGTCATGTAACTTTGAAACTTTCTGGTCTCCTCTCCCCCTCAGGAGGAGTAGGGTGGAAGCTGTAAAGAAATACTTCTTGCTTCTGCATGAACTGTGACATCAACTGGTGCATGTCATGGGGAAATGTGAGTCCTTTTCTAGACAGTTCTTTATAAAAGCAGAACCAACTCCAGAGATCATGCTGATCTTATCCACCTCTTCTCTTACTAGAAAAAGGAACTAGCTGGAACCATCAGCTACTGAAGATTGAGAAGTCTGAATCTGCTGTCACCACATGCCTGTGGAGAGAGGTTTCCCTAGAAGGCAGTAGATATTCCCAATGTCAGCCACACTGGGAAATGACTGGTCCCAAGGCAAGAAGTGAACAATGGGAAAGTAGACCTTAGATGGAGATGAGAAGGGTCCAGCCTATCTCCGAGTTGAGCTGGTCTTTGTCATATGGAGGCAAGTGGAAATGAATCAGCTGATTTCTGGGGTCCCCAGGGAAAGGTCCAGGCCCTTGTTTTCTGCATGCAGCCATTTCTACAGCAGTTCCAAGTTCCTCTTTATAAATTATTCCCTTCTACCAAGACAGAACCTTTAGGAAAATATTATCCGAAGTCAAAGTTTCCTCCAGGCCAAGCTGTAGAGAATTAAGAACCAGATCTGTGCTTGGGCTTAGGTTGAGGGATGAGTGAGTCCTTGCTAGGAAAAAGCAGTGTCCAATGACATCACAGTGTCCCATAAGCCACTATGGGAAAGAAGGGACACCTGCACAAGGTGCTTGGAGCAGAGCCTAAGGAAGCAGTTGTTGAAGACACATGAACTGGCATCACTGGGTCTCCCAGATTCAGAGATTTTGATAACTAAGGGTTTTCCATCAATGGTAACTGAGCATTTAATCAAAGTATAACTTTATATTGTTAATACCCTGACACAGGTCACTTCACAACACCCATATAAAGTTAGCTATTGTTATCTGAAACTGAGACTCAGAGGTATAATTCAACTTGCCCAAGTACCTTAACCAAAGGTGGAAGCATCAGGACATGAGTGTATTACAAGACTCACACCCTACCCTCTTTGCAGTGTACCATGGTGCTTTGCTACCAACTGGAGTTATGGTAGATCCAGGCAATATCTGCCATAGAAGACAGACCACTGTCAGAAGGCGGGTTGGAAAAAATGCACAGAGGATAGGGCAGGGCCAAGGAATAAGGTGGGCAATGAGGAACAGGAAGAAATCAAATCCAAACCAAATGAAATATGGTTAGGGAAAGGAGGCTAAGGGATGGTACAGATTCTAAGAGGAAATAGAGAAAGTTGGGGCCTAAGCCAGAAGTCCTAAGGGTAGATAGTAAGCTAGTGTCTGAGCATCCCCAGGAGCAGCTGAGCCCATGACTAATTCCAACTCACTGATTTGTAGATTAAGTGGCCTTGATTGCGCTGCCCACTGATCCTGCAGTGATCCCTAGAAGAACTTGGTGACTTCTAATTAGGTGAAGGCTCTAGTTAGGTGAAATCTTCCTAGAAATGGGCTAGGTCTGGGGCAAAGGCAGTTGGTACCTGAGTTCAGCTGAGCTCATATGTGATTCAGGCCTCACATGAGCACAGAAGAAGTAGAGCGAGAGGTGAATGAAGAAGAATGAGAAGGTGAGATTGGGGTTTTGATAAAGATTTGCAGGGACATTGTTGGCCCACAGAGAAGTGACGGGAGAGTAGTGAGGCGTGACGGAATCTCCGAAAAGGAGATCCTGGAATTTTAAGCTAAGGAACTGGACTTTACCTAGCAGGTGATGAGGCCATTTGGAGCAGGAGCAGGCCTGAGGGCGTGGTCAGAGGCAGTCATGGGGCATGAGTTCTGCTGTGGCTGTGGCTGTGGTGAAAGAGCTGGCAGGATAAGATGGTACAGGCTCCAGAAGCACCCACCTAAAACATCCCAAGCGGGAGAGGAACCTGCGGAACAGCAGGCCGGTATAAATCAGAGCTAACCCAGGCTGATCGAGGCTCCCTAAATCAAGAACCTGGCAGATTTTCTGGACGAAAATCAATCTTGCTGTCCCCACAGTAAATACCATAATCCTTTTTCCAGTGTGGTTTAGAGAATGTAACTGCCATGCCCATGATTTATTTGAAAATATTCTGCCAGATTATGTGAATAAATGGTGGAGTTAACATGCTTTGAAAGAGAAGGTCAGAACACTTACAAAGGGGCCAGCTTCCTTTGTGTGGTGGCTCCTGTGGCAGGCACCAGCGTCCAGACCTGCCTATGGTTGGCTGCTATGGTAAGGGGACACAGAAACTGAGGGCAAGCAGTTTGCACAGGGAGATGGCCTTTCCAAGCCAGTCAAGGACAGTGTGCGAGTAGCCAAGCCAGCCAGTAGGTGACCAGGCCTCTCTGGCCTTCTTTTGTGGAAGCCATCTCTGGATTTCTCTTCTGTTTTCTTTAATTTAAAATAGTTTCATTGTGTGTATTATTTCTACAGAATAATAGGCTTCATTTGGCATTTTCATACATGCTTGGAGCATGCTTTGAACTATTTCCATACGTCATTACCCATCCCTTCCTCTTTTCTAATAGCTCTCTCTCTCTCTCTCTCTCTCTCTCTCTCTCTCTCTCCCCACCCCTCAGATTCCACATACGAGAAAAAACATATGATACTTGTTCTTCTCCATCTGACTTATTTTACTTAACTGGTGATCTCTCATTCCACCCAATTTCCTGCAAGTAATATGATTTCATTCTTTGTGGCTGAATAATACTCCATTGTGTGTATATACCACATTTTCTTTCAGTTGTTCAAAAACTAAAAATAGAGCTGTCATTGGATCCAGCTATTCCACTCCTTGGTATGTGCCCCAAAGAATTAAAGTCATCATTCTACAGAGATGCCTGGATTTCACTTTTTTATAATATTTATAATTTTTAAAAATTATTCAGCTAACACAAGAACTCCTTCTTGTTATGCCTGCCTGATTAAACCATGCAGAAATTTTCAGAGTGAAATTGTCACTCTTTCTTCAGTACCCTCCCCCTCCCCCAGCCCCCAATTTCTTCTTTCTCCAGAAAAACCATTGTCAAACACGTAGGGGCCACCATGCTGCCTTCACAAACACATGAACCTTTTCCACTTAAACAGATTCCTTTTTATATGTAATATACATATATATGGGGGTTATATATACTGTTTCACATATAGCATTTATCTATACAATGCACACCCACATGGTCCCAGACTTACAATTGTTTAGTTCAAGATTTTTCAACATTATGCTGGTGTAAAAGTGATACACATTCAATAGGAATTTTACTGGAAATTTCAAATTTTGATCTTTTCTTGGGCTATCAAAATTCTGTACAATAATATTTTGCAATGCTGGGTCATGACAGCGAGCTGCCACTCCTCATCAACCATCACCCCAGGGAAACAGCTAGGGCTCTACACCATAATATGCAGCCACACTGTGATGCTCCGTAGTGCAAGTATATTAAATGCGTTTCAACCCATGATATTTTTAACTTATGATGAGTTTAGCAGGACACAACCACATCGTAAGTTGAGAAGCATCCATACAGTGTTTATGAATTTATATTGTGTCCAGTATTTTTACCTTTGTAATTAATATTACAATATACTTCTTTATGACTAAAATGCATTCTTTTAAGATAGATCCTAAATGAGACATTGCTAATTAGAGTTTTGACAGATTCAACCAAACTTCCCTCCAAATATATCTTGCCAATGAGATATTACTAGTAATATTTTAATTTAACATTTGCTAAATAGATGGGTGTAAGTCTTTCAGAACATCACATGCACTTTCCTGCAGTTAGCAGTTGTTCACATCTCCTCTGCATATTGTCTTTCATGTGTCTAGTTATTATTAGGGAATTTGTCTTTTTTTCTGACAGAATTTAGAGATTTTTAGTCTCTATCATTTGGATATATTGCAAATATTTCATTTCACATTACTGCTAGTCTCTTAATCTTGCTGTGACTTCCCTCTACGAATATTTTAAACTTTTTACAAATTTGGATCTGTTTTCATTCATGGGTTCTGTTTTCTGACTTATATGGGAAGGATTTTTCCCCCAGTATATTACCATTTTTTCTAGTATGTTCTTCTCAGGTTTCAGTGTTTTGGCTTCTCATCTTCACTCCTAGCCTGCAGTACCTGTGCCTTCTGTCACTTTCCCCTTCAGAACCTGCTGTCTCCCCAGCTTAGCACTGTCCCAGGTCTCAGGCAGCACCTTCAGGCTCCAGTTCCCCAGGATACTCTGCCTTCTAGCTTTCCTTTGTGCTCCTGAATCACATACCCACCTGTCTGGGGGAATCACAAAGAAATCAGCACTCAGTAAATTCCAAACTCTTGCTCTTTCTCCCTGGGCATTGACTTCCTTTCTACCCTAAAGAATGGCTCCCAAGCCATCACACTGCACAGCCCTGTCCTTCACCCTCCCTCCACATCCTACTGAGAGTGTAGCCAGGAGCCTGTCAGGCCACAACTCCTGAACTCTCTGCCCACTGTTCTCTTCCTCCTACCTCACCACCCTAACCTCAGCTGCCTTCACTCAGCAGTCAGAGTGGTTCAAGACACATTGTGGCTATGTCACTCTCATCTTTTCAAAGCTGCTCAGGTGAGGCACAAAATCCCTCCCATAGCCAGAAAGACCTTGTATGGTCCAGGTCTGCCCACTTGTCTGGCCTCAGTCTCAGTCTCTGTGTACCAGCCATCCTGTTCTGTCTGTCTAACTATAGGTCCTTTGCACATGCTGTTCTAATTGTTATATTGTCTCCTTCTCCACACCCTACATCTGTCCTTCAAATGAACCCTATTCCAGGAGGAGCCTTCTGGGCCACCACAACACTGCCTCCAACACCAAGGAGCAGAGCTACCCCCAAGGGGCTAGGAGATGAGCTCAGTGGGCACCAGAAGCACACACCCACCCCATGAAATGAGGAGACACATAAACAAGTCTCAAAAACAGACTTCCAGATCACCTAAGGCAACCAAAAAGGGAAACGAGATGGAACAATCTGATACTCAACAACCTGGACTCCCTGAGGTGGCAACAAGAGAGGACCTGGAAAAAATGAAATCGGAAATACTTTCTCAGATAACAGCAGAGATGGGGTCCATAGTCCAAGACATGATTAATAAATCTAGACAGGACACAGATTAAAAAATAGAGAAACAGAGGAACATGTTGGAATCCCATCATAGTAAACAAATGGAATCCATAAAACAGATGTAAACAGATTTCCACGACATTAAAAACTCCATTGAAAGTTTACACAGCAGGGCCAGGGATTTAACTCAGTGGTTTCACCACCTTCCTTGCAAGTGCAAGGTCCCAGGTTCAATCCCTGATACCAAAAAAAAAAGAAAGAAAGAAAGTTTACATAGCAGAATGACCCAGTGTGAGGACAGAATTTCAGATATATAGGATAAGATCACAAATAGGGACTGGGAAAAGAAAAATTTCTTTAAAATAGTAAGGGACCTTGAGAAATCAATCCAGCAGCTGGTAGATGATGCAAAGAAGAGTAACGGAAGACTGATCAGAGTCAATGAAGAAACAGCAGAGAGAGTAGATGACATAAAAAAACTATTCAAAGAAGTGATGGCAGAAAACTTCCCAAGCAGGGGAAAAGAATTTGACACACAGATAAGTGAGGCATATAGGACTCCAACTAGCCTTGACCAAAAAAAAAATCTACACATAGGCATGTAATAGTTAGGATTCCAGAAACCCAACAGAAGAACAAAGTTCTATAAGCAGTTAGAGAAAAGAAACAAATCACATACAAAGGAAAGCCCATCAGAATCACGGCAGACCTCTCAATGCAAACACTCAAGGCAAGAAGAGCTTGGAGTGATGTATTTCAACCCCAGAGGAAAACAGCCTCCAACCCAGATTGATGTACCCTGCAAAACTTTCTTTCAAAATTTATGGAGAAATAAGACACTTTCATGACAAAGAGCACCTTAGGAACTTCATAAATACCAAACGAGCACTCCAAAAAATTTTAAACAACATCCTAGGAAAAGACAACGAGGATCAAAACACCTGGAATCCCAGAAGAATGAATCCATTGGGCATGACAAGAAATTAATCACAAAGGTGAAGAATCCAACAGAGAAAAAGTCATGACAGGGATAAATCAATATGTATCAGTTATAACCATCAATGTGGTTTTTTTCTCAATTAAGTTTATTGGTATATTTTAGGTATAAAATACAGTTACATACATCATAGGGATCTTGTACCACTACGTAAGTATCTTGGTTCTTATTTTTATCCCCTTCCCCTGCCCTTCCTTCAGCCCCTCCATCCTTCCATATTTGCAAAGACCTTGTTTCCATTTTTTTCTTTTCTCATATTTTTTTCTTTTCCCTTTTTTCCTTTCCCCTTCCCCTCCCACTTCCCCTGCTCCTTTAGACCTTTACTTCCTATTAGAAAATATCAATTATACATTTTAAAAATTACAATATCAAGATCTAGGAGACATTACCACAGATATCACAGAATGTAAAAGGATATAGAAAGCATATTAAAAAATATGTTTTGAAATAAATTTGATGACTTGTAAGAAGTAACTTGGAAGACAAAATAATGAAACTAACTCTGGAGGAAATATAAAACTTGAATACTACTTATTAAAGAAAGTATATTCCTAGCTTGAAAACCTACCTATATGACAGCAACAGCCTCATATACATTTAACTGATAAATTATATAAAACATTTAAAAACAAAAAAACAAGGAACACTTACTTCTCCCCTCATTTTAGGAAACCAGCATTGTGCTAACCTTAAAACTGCATAAAGATAATAGAAGAAAAAACTATGAACACAGATAGAAATTTGTTTGACAAAACAAACTATTAGAAGACAGATCTGGCAGTATATAGAAAGTGGTTTATTATAGGGATGGCAGTGTTGGTTCAGCATTAGAAGATCCACCCCCAAAAGTCATCATTTTAACAGAGGAAAGGAAAAAGACATATGATCCTGTCACTAGTTGGAGAAAAAATATCAAACTAAATTCTACAGCTGTTCACACTAAAAGCTATCAGGAGACTAGAAATAGAACAGAACCTTCTCAACAGATCAAGGACATGTACTCCATACTTCCAGCAAAAATGCCTTATATGAATGGAGAAGATACAATGCTTTTTCCCTAAAGTGGGGAACATGGACAGATATGCCTACTCTTCATCTGTCCATTAAATTTTGAAAGATAGGCTCAAACCAAAATACTCTGGCAATAAAATGACATAATTAGGATAGAATTGGCAAGGTAGAAGTAAAATCTTTATATGTAGATAAAATGATCATCTACAGAGAAAATACTAAGAAATCTCTAGGAGCCCCTAGAACTTGTATTTGAATTTAGCAGGATTAGAAAACACAAGGTATATATAAAAATTCAGGTCTGTGTATACTTGCTATAAATAAAGAATTGGATATTGAAATTTAAAAATTATGTAGGAGTACAAAAGACCAAGAAAAGTAAAAAGAAAAAGAAATAAAAACAGTGTTGGAAGACATTTAGTACCTAATTTTAAGACTTCCTCTAAAGCTACAGTAATCAAGGCAGTATTGGTGTAAGGAAAGATATATACATCATTGGACTAAAACAGAGAATCTACAGAGAGAACTATACATATATGGTCCACTGAGTTTTGAAAGATTATTTAACATTAACATTTTATGGAATATAAAATCAATTCAGGAGCAGAGGAAAAGATAGTGTTTTCAGCAAATGGCGCTAGAACAGCTGGTATCCATATATAAAAAATGAACCTCAACCCTTTATTTCCATACATTAAAAAAAATGAAAGGATCTCTGAACCTAAATATGAAAGACTAAAACTGTGAAACTTTAAGAAGAAATTATAAGGGAAAATGTTTATGAATTTAGGGTAGGCAAGAACTTCCTAGGATACAAAAAACATGATGTATAAAAGAATAAAATTGATAAATGAGATTCCATCAAAACTTAGAACATTAAATGACATCATTAAAATGAAAAGTATTGCTTAAGCAGACCATATTTACAATGCATATAACCTATGAGCAGAATATATAAAGAACTCTTAGAGCTCATTAATAGACAGCCCAATTAAAGAGTAGAAACAAGAAGATGATAAATAGCCAGTACAGCACAAGGAAAGGTGTGCAGCACTAGAATCAGAAAAATACTAATCAGTACAATAACAAGATTGAATTATACACTCATTAGGGAGATGAAGTTAAAAGTTTTAAAAGCCTTGTCATGACTTTTTCTTTTTGTTGGATTCTCCCCCTTTGTGTTTAATTTGTCATGCCCAATGGATTCATCCTGCTGGGCTTTCTGGGGTTGTGATCCTCGTCTTTTCCTAGGATATTGTCTAAAATTTCTTGGAGTGTTGGTTTGGTATTCATGAAGTTCCTGAGGTGCTCTTTATCATGAAAGCATTTTATTTCTTCATCAATTTTGAAAGAAAGTTTTGCAGGGTACATCAATCTGGGTTGGAGGTTGTTTTCCTTTAGGGCTTGAAATACATCACTCGAAGCTCTTCTTGCCTTGAGTGTTTGCATTGAGAAGTCTGCCATGATTCTGATGGATTTTCCTTTG
This sequence comes from Heterocephalus glaber, assembly GCF_053883595.1. NCBI lineage: Eukaryota > Metazoa > Chordata > Mammalia > Rodentia > Bathyergidae > Heterocephalus > Heterocephalus glaber. The sequence goes on along the minus strand of NW_028258351.1, from coordinate 16,918,910 downwards.
TATGTGATTTGTTTCTTTTCTCTGACTGCTTATAGACCTTTGTTCTTCTGTTGGGTTTCTAGAATCCTAACTATTACATGCCTATGTGTAGATTTTTTTTTTGATCAAGGCTAGTTGGAGTCCTACATGCCTCACTTAATCTGTGTGTCAAGTTCTTTTCCCCTGCTTGGGAAGTTTTCTGCCATCACTTCTTTGAACAGTTTTATTTATGTCATCTACTCTCTCTGCTGTTTCTTCATTGACTCTGATCAGTCTTCCGTTACTCTTCTTTGCATCATCTACCAGCTGCTGGATTGATTTCTCAAGGTCCCTTACAATTTTAAAGCAATTTTTCTTTTCCTGGTCACTAATTGCAATCTTATCTTTTATATCTGAAATTCTGTCCTCACATTGGTTCTTTCTGCTGCGAAGACTTTCTGTGAAGTTTTTAATCTCCTGGAAGTCTGTTTGAATCTGTTTTATGGATTCCATTTGTTTCCTATGTTGGGATTCCATCATGTTCCTCAGATCCTCTGTTTTTTTATCTGTATCCTCTCTAGATTTATTAATCATGTCTTGCACTATGGGCATAATCTTTGCTGCTATCTGAGAAATTATTTCTGATTTCACTTTTTCCAGATCGTCTTTTGTTGCCAGTTCAGGGAGTCCAGGTGGTTTAGTATCAGATTGTTCCATCTCGTTTCCCTTTGGGGTTGCTGTAGATGATCTGGAAGTCTGTTCTTGAGGCTTGTTTACATGTCTTCTCATTTCCAGGGAGGGGTGGGAGGGTGCTGCTGGCACCCATGCTGCTCACCTCCTCTGCCCTAGGAGTGGTGGAATAGTGCTAGGGAGCCTCCTGCTGGGTGCTGGAATTGGCTCACCTCCTCTTAGCCATCATTGTTAATGGTCTCAATTCACCAGTCAAAAGAAATAGACTGGCAGAATACATCAAGAAGCAAGATCCAACAATATCCTGCATACAAGAAACACACTTAATTCAAAAAGAAACTCATTGACTGAAAGTTGAAGGGTAGAAATCATTACTCCATGCAACAGGAAACAGAAAAAAAAAAAGCAAGAGCAGCTATCCTCTTTGCAGATCAAGTGGATTTCAAACCAACACTGATTAAGAGAGACGAAGAAGGGCACTACATCCCTGTAAAGTTAACAATCCAATAGGAAGAGATGTCAATTGTAAATATATATGCACCAGACACTAGTGCACACAATTATATAAAACAAATACTAACAGACATGAAAAATCAAGTAAGCACTAATACAATAGAAGTGGGAGACCTCAATAACCCAATGTCACAAATAGATAGATGAACTACACGAAAAATAAGCAATGAAATACTAGAACACAATCAAACTCTTGAACAAATGAACTTAACAGATGTTTATAGAGTGTTCTACCCCACAAAATCAGAATACGCATTCTTTTCAGCTGCATATGGGTCGTTCGCCAAAATAGACTACACACTCACTCATAGAACATATTTAGGTAAATGCAAAGGAACTGAAGTTATCCCCTGTATAGTATCAGACCATATTGTGATGAAATTGGACAAAATTAAATAGGAAAAGAAACTGTAAGAATTTCATAAACACATGGAAATTGAACAACACACTTCTAAATAACCAATGGGTCACAGCGGAAATTAAAGAAGAAACCAGACAGTTCCTACAATTAAATGACAATGACAATACAACATATCAGAATCTATGGGACACAATGAAAACAGTCTTATGAGGAAAACTCATAGCAGTGAATACTCATATTAGGAAAACAGAATGAACCCAATTAAATAACCTGATGCTGCACTTCAAGCTTCTAGAAAAAGAAGAGTAGGACAAACCAAAAGCTCATACAAGGGAGAATATTATAAAGATCAGAGGAGAAATCAATGCAATGGAGAATAAGAGAATGATACAAAAAATCAATGAAGCCAAGAGTTGGTTCTTCAAAAGAATAAACAAAATTGTCAAACCCTTAGCCAACCTTATCAAAAAAAAGAAAGAAAAGGCCCAAGTCTATCCAATTAGGGATGAAATTACAATGGACCCAGCAAAAATCCGGAGGATCATCGATATCTACTTTGAGAACCTATATGCTAATAAGGTGGAAAACAGAAGAAATGGAGAGATTCCTAGATAAGTATGAATTACCAAAGTTGAACAAAGAAGACCTACAAATTTTAAACAACCCAATATCAATCAAGGAAATTGAAAACATAATTAAAAACTTACCAACTAAGAAAAGTCCAGGTCCTGATGGCTTCACTGCTGAATTCTAAAAGATATTTAGACAGAAACTACTGCCACTACTGTTAAAACTCTTCAATGAAATTGAAAGGGAAGCAATACTCCTGAATTCATTACTGGAAACAAGCATCACCTTGATCCCCAAAGCAGAGAAAGACCCAACCGAAAAAGAGAACTATAGGCCAATCTCACTCATGAACATAGGTGCAAAAATCCTTAATAAGATACTGGCAAATAGAATGCAGAAGACCATTAAGAGGATCATACACCCTGACCAAGTGGGATTCATCCCAGGGATGCAGGGATGGTTCAACATACACAAATTAATCAATGTAATATCAATAGAGCCAAGAACAAAAACCACATAATCATCTCAATAGATGCAGAAAAAACATTTGACAAAATCCAACACCCATTCATGATAAAAACCCAACAGAAAATTGGAATAGGTCTTTATCTAAACCTGATTAAGGCTATCTATGAAAAACCAACAGCCAACATCATACTAAATGTTCAAAAGCTGAAATCCGTCACACTAAAATCAAAAACAAGAAAATTATGTACACTATTACCACTCCTGTTCAGTACAGTTTTGGAAACATTAGCCACAGCAATTAGACAAGAGAAAGAAATAAAAGGAATAAAGATAGGAAATGAAGATGTTAAATTGTCATTTTTTGCAGATGACATGGTACTCTATATAGAAGACCCCAAGAACTCCACCAAAAGTCTTCTAGACTTAATAACCAAATTCAGTCAAGTAGCTGGATACAAGATCAACACACAAAAATCAATAGCTTTCCTCTATGCAAAAACAGACTCATTGAGAGAGAAATAGGGGAAACAATTGCTTTCACAATAGCATCCGAAAAACTGAAATACCTAGGAATAAACCTAACAGAAGAAATTAAACACCTTTTCTCTGAAAACTATAGCACTCTGTAAAGAGAGATTGAAGACGAAATCAGAAAATGGAAAGACACCCCTTGCTCCTGTGTAGGAAGAATCAACATAGTGAAAATGGCCATACTTCCAAAACTGCTATATAGATTCAATACAATCCCAAGTGAAATCACAGCAGCATAATCCATGGACATTGAGAAAACAATCCAAAAATTCATTTGGAACAAGAAGAGACCTAGAATAGCAAAAGCAATTCTAGGCAACAGAGACATGGCAAAGGGTATCACAACCCCTAACTTGACTCTATACTACAAAGCTACTGTGATAAAAACAGCATGGTACTGGCAAAGAAACAGACCTGAGGACCAGGGGAACAGATTAGAAGATGCAGAAACAACGCCAGACACACTCAGCCATCTCATCTTCGATAAAGGAGCCAAACACCCTCACTGGAGGAAAGATAGCCTCTTTAATAAATGGTGCTGGAAAAATTGGGTTTTAACTTGCCAAAGATTAAAACTAGACCTGTATCTCTCACCGTGCACTAAACTAAAATCAAAATGGATTAAAGATCTAAATATTAAAACAGAAACATTGAACCAGCTGTAACAGAGGTTAGGTAGAACTCCTGAAAATATTGGTGTAGGAAAAGATTTTATGAACAAATCCTCAGTTGCCTGTGAACTAGCACAAACAATCAACAAGTGGGATCTCTTTTTACTAAAAATCTTCTGCAAGCAAGAGAAACCATCAACAGTGTGAAGAGACAACCCACAATGTGGGAAAAAATTTTCACTTGCTGTTCCTCGGACAAAGGTCTACTATCTAGAATCTATAAAGAACTTTTAAAAAATCAGATCTTTCAAATTTAAAGACCCAATCCAAAAATGGGCATCTGAAATGAACAGACATTTCTCAGATGAAGAAGTAGAAATAGCAAATAAACATTTGAAATGTTCAACATCCCTGATCGTTCTAGAGGTTGCAAATGAAAACAACACTGAGATTCCACCTCACCCCAGAAAGATTGGCTGCTATCATGAAATCAACCAATAACAAATGTTGGTGGGGCAGTGGGGAAAGAGGAACACTGTTCCACTGCTGGTGGGAGTGTAGACTGGTGCAACTACTGTGGAAATCAGTATGGAGATACCTCAAAGAACTAGGAGTGGAAATCCCATTTGACCCAGCTATTCCCCTCCTGAGTATCTTCCCCCAAAGTATTAGAAGAATCATACCACCGTGATATATGTGTACCCATGTTCATAGCAGCGTAGTTTGTAATAGCTAAAACTTGGAAACAGCCCAAATGCCCATCAACTGGAGACTGGATAAAGAAAATGTGGTTTTTTTACAAAATGGAGTACTACTCAGCCATAAAAAATGAGAAATTAGAGATATTTATAGATAAATGGATGCACATTGCAGCGATACTCAAGTGAAATAAATAGGACAAGTGTAAATATTGAATAGTTTCTCTAGTGTGAGAAACTGAAAGTGTAAATAAGGACTAAAAGTTGTAATAGATAATGTGAAACAGGAAGAAAAGGGGCAAAGAGGAAGTGGGAGGGGTAGGGGAAAAGAAAGAAAGGAATGGAATTAATATGAGAAAATGAAAAAATGGAAACTAAGTCTTTGTAAATAGGGAGCAATGGAGGGGTTGAAGGGAGGGCAGGGGAATGTGGAAAAGATAAGAACCATGAAACACCATGTAAAGGTGCAAATTTCCAATGATGAATGTCATTATACTGTATACCCAAAATGTACCAATAAAATTAATTTAAAAAAATAAAAAATAAACTCATATCCACCTTGCTCTCTCGTTCAAATATCACTTGTATGACTCCATGGATTAGAGATACTTTCATGTTACATGTTCTCATAGCATCATATACTTTTTTCTCCTAATATTTATTGCAGTCTGTTCAGCTTGTAATTCTTTATTTAAGTATGTGGTGCACATCAGATTACTCCACAAGACAGTTCTGCAAGGGCAAGGACTGAGTCTGTTTGGTTGGGTCCAAAGTACGGCATCAGGTATGCAATCAGCAAGCCTCTGTGGAGAGAAAGTTTCCCTTTCGAACTTCTGCATTATTCCTTCAGAGGAAACAACAGCAAATAACGGCCAAGAATGCCCATGACAACCCCTCAACCCTGGCTGCAGCAGACAGAAGCAGACCCATTTCTTTCTGCCAAGAATCCAGCAGCCTCTGATCCAGGTCTTACAGAGTCTGGGGAGGCAGCAAGGAGAGGGAGCAGCCTGGGAGGATGGTTGCTTCTTTAGGAGAGGTGGGAATGCAGTGATGAAGCACAGGGGTACAGCCATCTCCCATCCCATGAGGAAAGCCACAGAGGAAGCCATAAGCGCACTGTTTCCAAACATCTGGGAGAGGAGGAAGGCATCTGTGAGGGGGCCGGTCAGTTAGTGCTTCCATAGCAGGCAGAGCCCTCACAGCACGGGGAAAACAGGTAAGATGCGTGGGCTTGTGACACACAGTGAGTAGAATGAATTCATCAATAGGTGAAGAAAAGAGAGTGTGAACAAGGGTGAAACCCATGAAGCACTCATTTTCCCTTAGCGTTAGACAAACAATGTTTAGGAAATTGGCATCCTTCTATTTTCTCAGCTGTCACATAGGATATGGTTCACACTGGAAGGTCAAAGCTGGCTCAGCTCGTTTAGCTGCAAGGGAGTCAGAGAAATATATTCTCTCCCTCAGTGGCCATATAGCCAGATTAAATTTGAGAGAGAAATTCAATTGCTGAAACAAATGAGAGGGAATGGGGCTGGGGGTGGTGAGGAGAAACTGTTCTCTTTCTCATGATGATGCTGAAATTGACAACCAGATAGTCTAGCTCAGAATAAAGGTGAAAATCATAACCAGTGAGCTTGAAAAAAAAATTTTCATAGGAGGTAACACTAGATCAGAGACTGGAAAAAAGTGGAAGCCTAAGGAAGAATATTCCAGAAGGGAAAATAGGAAACAGAAAGAGTCTGAGGCATGTTTCAGAATTGCAAGGAAGTGATGGTGAGGGCTGGAATACAAGAGGGAGAAAGAGTGCAGCCAGAGCTGAGGTTGGAGATAACAGAATCTTGTCTGTGGTTTGGAGTGTGGAAAGCCATTAGAAGATATTTTGAGGAAGAAAGTCATGGAGCTTTGTTTTTTCAAAGCATATTCATGGCTAGGGGGTGCGGCTTAGTGGCAGAGCAGTTGCACAGTGTCCCCAGGGCCTCAAGTTCCATCACTAGCACTGCAAATAAAAACAAAAGCGCATGCACAGCACAACCAAGAACAAAGAGAGTGCAGTGAAAAGAGAAGCAGGGGGACCATTCAGGAAGACTCAGCGAGGCCCACAGATGGTGGTGGTTAGGTCTCATACTTTATTTCACTTATAGCTCGTATTATCCCCCAAAATGTGTTTCAGATGGCAAATTTCAAGAATTCTGTCCAGAGAGAAAACATTCATTTCTTTGAAGTCTTTCCAAGTCATGATCTATTTCTTTCTTTTATATTGTCTCATTTTCAACTGTTTCCCTCAATTTATCTTGAATATTTTTTAATCCCACAGAAAAGTTGAAATAATGATAGTCAGTCCCTACACATTGTTTACCTAAATTCACCAATAATTCCTTGACATTTGTGATTGCTCTACCCTTGGAATTAGTGTCCAGTGGAAGATTATACACACACACACACACACACACACACACACACACACACTTTTTCTTAGGCTGACCATTTGAAAACAAGTAGAAGACATCATGTCACATTACTTCTAAATACTTCATCAGTAATTCAATGGTCCCAACTAATATTCAACCCATATTTACCTTTCCCCAATCATTATATCTAGGATATATTTTTGGAATGTTGTTAATGGGTTTAATATACAGTGTAAAGGAAATAGAGGCATGGAAGAGGATACTAATATCCCTAATAAACAGGCACCTGGTGATGTTACTTACCAAGAAAGGAAAGACTGGAGCAGAAGTGGATTTCAACTGGAGGCAGAAGGGTTGCCATCAAGCAATCCAAACTCTATATGTTTAAGTTTATTGCTTTTTGTGTTCTCCATGATAGCCATTGACTCGGGTGAGATGGAATTTCAATGTGGTTTTGATTTGCATTTCCTTAATGGTTGAAGATACTGAACATTTTTTCATTTACTTATTGGCCATTTGTCTATCTGTTAAGAAGTGTCTCTTCAATTCATTTGCCCATTTATTGATTAGGCCATTTGATTTTTTAATATTAAACTTTTTGAGCTCTGTAAAAAATATTTTAGATATTAATCCTGTCTGAAGAGTAGCTGATAAAGATTTTTCTCCCATTTGGTAGACTGTCTCTTTATTCTGTTATTTTTCCCTTGCTATGCAGAAACTTTAATTTGATGCAGTCCAAATAAATAAATAAGTAGCTCAGTGTGAAAAGTAGTTCAATCCCCAATATAGCAAAAATTAAAAATAAAAAGGTAACCCAGATTTGCTCTTCTGATGGAACTGTTCAAAATCGCAATATATTAATCTCTTAATTCACACTTGTGATAAAATTTTGTTTAACTAAATACATATATGCACACACAAATTAGGACAAGTAAAAATTAGGGAAACCCAAATATGATTGATAGGCTATCAATGTCAATATCCATAGGGTTTTTTTTCCTTAAATTCTTTTATTGGTACATTTTAGGTATACAATATGTTCACATTTATCACTGGGTGTTTTTACCTGTACATGATGTATCTTGGTTCTTACTTTTTCCCCATTACCTGTGTGCCCTTCACCCTCTCCACCCTTCCCTATTTACATAGATTTTGTTTCCATTTTTTTCTTTTCTCATAATTTTTCCTTTCCCTTCTTTCCTTTCCCCTACCCCTTTGGACCTTTTCTTCCTATTTTAAATTATCAATTTTTTTGTTTTAATCATTTTAATCCTTATTTATGCTTTCAGTTTCTTACACCAGAGAAACTATTCGGTATTTACACATGTGTGTCCTATTTATTTCACTTAAGAAATATCCCCTGGGCTGGGAATTTAGCTCAGTGGTTCCAACACCTGCCTTGCAAGGGCAAGGACCCAAGTTCGATCCCCGGTACCAAAAAAAAAAAAAGGAAAAGAGTATGGCCTCAATATGCATCCATTTAGCTATAAATGTCCCTAGTTTCTCATTCTTTTATACCATAGTTTTTTTCAAAATGGTAGTATAACAACAAACTAGGGTTTAAAAAGGACACTGGGCCTCTCTCCATCATTTCTTAATATTGTATATGAATCTATTATTATCTGAATTAAAATTTCAATTAAAAAGAATATCTAATGTCTAGCTACTCTACTCAAGAGCAGTGAATGCCTACATCATTGCAATAAGGTGTACACCACTGTTCACAGCAGGTTTGTTTGTAACATCTCCAAACAGGAAACTGTCCACAGCACATGAATGGATAACAAGTTTTGGTCTATCTATACCTTAGAATATTATCCAACCCTAAAAGGGAATGAACCAGAAAAAGTACTTACCTATGCAACAAAATAGAAGGGTTTTTTTTTAATGCTAAATAAAAGAAGCCAGAAGAAAAATAGAATGTATTATATATAATCCCATTATATAAAACTATAGAAAATGCTAACTAATCTATTGTGACAGAAAGCAGATTGGTGGTTGCTGCCTGGAGGCGAAGAACATGTAGAAGGGAAGGAGGAAACTTCTGAGGTGATGGTGTGTTTATTATCTCAGTTCTGATGATGACTTCACAGAGATGTATACATACAGATGTAGAAATGATAGAAATATAGAGATGGAGACAGATATAGACAGATACAGATATCTCAGAATTTATCAATCTGTGCTTTTTATTTTCAATTGATACATAATATTTGTCTATAGTTGTGGGGTACAGTGTGATATTATCTAATACATATACAATGTGTAATGATCAAATCAGAATAATTAGCATAGTCATTGTTTCAAACATTTGTGATATCTTTTTCACTGGGAACATTCAAAAATCCTTTTCTTTTGCTATTTTGAAATAGGTAATAAACTACTTTTAATGATAGTCACCCAATTGTGCTATAAAATACTAGAACTTATTCCTCCTAACTTATTTTTGTACCCATTAATCAACTTCTTTCTAACCTCCTCCTCCTTACCCTGCCCAGCTCTGATAGCTACTATTCTACCCCTTACTTTTATGAGATGAACTTACTTAGCTTCCACATATAACTAAGAACATGCAGTATTTGTCTCTGTGCCTGGCTAATTTCACTTAACAAGATGTACTCTCATTCTGTGCATGTTGCCACAAACAAGAAGATTCCATTTTTAATGGCTGAATAGTATTCCATTATGTATGTATGCCATATTTATCCATTCATATGTCAATGGAAACTGTGCTCTTTAATGTGCTTGGTTTATTATGTTTCAATAAAGTCAGGAATGAAAAGAATAAATAGATGAGTATATATGAATGAGTAACAAATTAAGAATGAGTGTATAAATTTAGAAGTTGACAAACAAGGAATAAATGAGTGACTAATGAATGAACTGGAGATTAACAACAAACATGATTGAATGAGTGATTGGATGAGTAATGAGACAGTGAGCATCCAGCAGAGGTGAGCTTATAGGCCTATTCAGTCCAAGTCCCAGGCAGAAACTTGACCACACCCATGAATTCCCATAGCATCCTTAAATGTGAAACTGAATTTGGTCTGAAGCCCAGGACCTTCAATTCTCCTTCCACCGGGTCCTAGGTTAATTGTCCCTTCCTGAGAAATGCTGCAGGACACTCTAAAATGTCCCCTTAGATCAGAAAACCATAGCAGTCCATAAATCACAGTAAGGAAGCCAGCAAAATTCTCCAGCCCTCCCAGGACCTCCAGAGAATGGCAGCCAGTGTGCATGGCCGTGAGCATCCTCAGCAAGACCCCAGCATCCCCCACCCTTGACCCTTGTGCTGTCCTGAGCTGAAGGCCAGAGAGTAAATGACCAGTGATATGACACCGAACTTGACAACAGTCTGTAATACCATAAGCACAACACAAAGAGAAGGTTCTAGAATGAACAAAAGGGTGACAGCAGGAAGCAGATGATGGGGAGTGTGGGGGAGTCATTATCAAAGTAAGAGCAGCAGATGGGAGGTAGCCCTGAGGGCAGCAGTAGCTAGGACATAGTAGCAAACAGCAGAAAAAGGACTTCCAGGAAGAGTGAGCAGGACAGTTAGAGAGAGCCTTTTTGCAAAATCCATGTAGAGAACAAGCTTGCAGCATCATATAGAAGCACCTGCCAGGCAGGGGAAGGTGTGGGGCTTCACCTCACTGATCTCCCTGCACTCAGTGCTTGGAGGAACCTAAAAGAGATAGAGTGGTTCTTTCTGGAAAAGGAATCCCAGGCTCCCTGGATTCCAGCTTTCCTATGCAAGATGAGCCAGGAAGAGGACTTCTCCATCAACTGTCCAGACCCAAAACCACACCGTCCAGAACTCTCGCTCACCCTAGCATTCCAGGAAGCTGTTGCTCTGCTAGCTGGTCTCCCTGGGGGAGAGGGGGACAGTTAGGGAATAGCAGAAGGCAGGTGCCAGGAGCAGAGACCCAGCACAGCAGCCACGGTGGGGTTGATGTGGCCTAGCAGTTAGATTTTCTTGGGTACATTGCAAGGTGAGTGGATCTGGAACTCTGGGGCCACCAAGGAGGTGATCCAGAGGCTCTTCAGCCTTGGGAGGGCTCTGAGGCTCCCTGAGGGTGAGTGTGAGGTATTTCTGAGGGTCCTGCCCATTCAAAGACACAACTGAGTCTGGCCATTGCCTCTGTCTCACTCCAGGTCCTGTAAAACAGGCTCAGTCAGAGGCAGGCTCCCCAGGCTCACCTACTTCCTCTCCACCCTGGACCCCCGGACTTCAGAACTGAAGTTCCCCCTAGAGCAGTGAGGACCAACTCAGAGTGTAGGAATCTGGGGTTCAGGGACCCTCAAGCAGAAACCCTACCTACCCTTGCTCCTAGATATTTCCATTCCATCCTTCAGATCTGGCATCAAAGGCAGCCCATCTTCTCCTGGGACAGACCTACTGGGAAAGCTTGTCTTCTGCCCAGGTGAAACTCCTCTCTGATCCTCCCAAAGCCCAATCTTCCCAGGAGGTCCTTCTGACTCAGTGACACTGGCCATACACCCTGGTGCCTCCTACAGATCAGCCAGAGCTCTGTAGTCCCCAGACGCCTTCTTTTCCTCCTGGTGGGGAGAGGAGTGTACAGGCTGTCAGTGTCTCCATCCTTGTGTGGATGTGTAAGACACAAGACTTGGAACCTTAGTCAAGGTTCTGCTGACAGGCAAACTAAATTAGTTTACTCTAATAAACAAATTTATACAGATTAAAAAGGAAAGAGGAAAGCCTGGAAAAATGTCCTGAGGTGTATCCTGAAAGCCAAGATGAGGCAGGATATAGAGGCTTCAAGAGGAACTTCTGGGAGTTGAGGTCACCCTGTCCCCACCTCTCTAGGACCTAATGGCCTTGGCTTCCTTTTACATATCTGATGTTCCTCTCTCCCTCCCCTCCTATCCCCTCTTTTCTTTCTTCTTTCTTTTCTTTTCCTCCTCCTCTTCCTCCTCCATCTCTTCATTATTCTCCTCCTCCTCCTTCCCCCCTCCCCCCCTTCCCTCCCTCTCTCCCCACCATGTCCATTCAAAGACTAGGTTGAAGCTAACTATGGTCATTCCAATACCAAGAGACCATTTGTTGGGTGATGGGTTCCCCCAAGCCAAGCGTTTACTAGCACATTCAGCCATGTTGAGGTGGAGGGCAGTCATACAGGAGAGCACTGCCCAGGTCCCATGTCTGTGGATATAGGAGAGGGTGGTACTCAGGGGCAGAGGGTGGTACTCAGGAGGGGAGAGAGGTAGGCATTCACACTGGAAGCATCACCACCTCCTGGATATCACTACATCCTCATCCCAGGTCTGAGAGCATGGCAGCCCATCCCAGACTCTGGCCATGTGGCAATAACACTGGATCTCGGTGCCCTACTTTTTATTCAGACTCTGTATTATGTCTTGCTGAGTGAGTGGAACATGAAAAGAACTTTCTATTTCCCTTAAAAGGACATGATGACTTCACTGCTGAATTCTACAAGACATTTAAAGAAGAACTAACACCATTGCTCTTTAAACTCATGAAGAAAATTGAAAGGGAAGCAAGGCTTCCAAACTCATTCCTGGAAGCAAGTGTGACTTTGATTCCAAAACCAGGGAAAGACCCAACCCAAAAAGAGAACTACAGAACTCTCTCCCTAATGAACATAGATGCAAAAATCCTCAACAAGATACTGGCAAACAGAATACGGGTCATCAAGAAGTTCATACACCCTGACCAAGTCAGATTTATCCCAGGGATGAAAGGGTGGTTCAACATACGTAAATCAATAAATGTAATACACTATATTAACAGAGTCAAGGACAAAAACCATATGATCATCCCAATAGATGCAGAAAAGGCATTTGACAAAATCCAACACCCATTCATGATAAAAACCCTACAGAAAATTGGAATAGAAGGTCTTTATCTCAACCTGATTAAGGCTATCTATGAAAAACCAACAGCCAACATCATACTAAATGGTCAAAAACTGAAATCCTTCACACTAAAATCAAGAACAAGACAAGGATGTCCACTATCACCACTCTTGTTCAATATAGTTCTGGAAACATTAGCCACACCAATTAGAAAAAAGAAATAAAAGGAATAAAGATAGGAAAGGAAGAAGTTAAACTCTCATTATTTGCTGACGATATGATACTTTACATGGAAGGCCCAAAAAAACTCTACCAAAAGACTTCTAGACTTAATTGACAGATTCAGTAGAGTAGCTGGATATAAGGTCAACACTCAAAAAACAATAGCCTTCTTATACACAAATAGCAGACTCATTGAGAGAGAAATTAGGGAGACAATTCCTTTTACAATAGCATCCAAAAAATGAAATATCTAGGAATCAATCTAACAAAGGAAGCAAAAGACCTCTACACTGAAAACTACAACACCCTGAAAAAGGAGATTGAGAAGGATATAAGAAAATGGAAAGATATCCCTTGTTCCTGGGTAGGAAGAATCAATATAGTGAAAATGGCCATACTTCCAAAGCTGCTCTATAGATTTAATGCAATGCTGATTAAAATTCCAACAATATACTTCATAGAGCTAGAGAAAACAATCCAAAAATTCATTTGGAACCAGAAGAGACCTAGAATAGCAAAAGCAATTCTGGGCAACAGGGACATGGCTGGAGGTTTCACAATACCCAACTTGAAGCTATACTACAAAGCTACTGCGATAAAAACAGCATGGTACTGGCAAAGAAACAGACCCAAGGATCAGTGGAATAGATTAGAAGATGCAGAAACAACTTCAGACATACTCAGCCACCTCATTTTTGACAATGGAGCCAACCACCCTCATTGGAGGAAAGATAGCCTATTTAATAAATGGTATTGGAAAAACTAGATTTCAACCTGTCAGAGATTAAAACTAGATCCATATCTATCACCATGCAATAAACTAAAATCTAAGTGGATTAAAGATCTAAATATTAAGACAGAAAAACTAAACTTGCTGGAAGATAGGTAGAACTCTTGAAGATATTGGCATAGGAAAAGACTTTATGAACAAAACCTCAGTAACACGGGAACTAGCAGAATCAACAACTGGGATTTCATCTTATTAAAAAGCTTCTGCTCTGCAAGAGAAGCCACCAACAGAGCTAACAGACAACCTACAATGTGGGAAAAAAATTTTAGCATCTGTATCTTACACAAAGGACTACTATCTAGAATATATAAAGAACTGAAAAAAATCAGACCCCCCAAATTCAAAGACCCAATTCAAAAATGGGCATTTGAAATGAACAGACATTTCTCAGACAAAGAAGTAAAAGCAGCAAATAAATATATGAAAAATTGTTCAATATCACTGGTCATTCGAGAGATGCAGATGAAAACAACACTGAGATTTCACCTCACCCCAGAAAGAGTGGCTGCTATCAAGAAATCAACCAGTAACAAATGATGGTGGGGATGTGGAGAGAAAGGAACCTTTCTCCATTGTTGGTGGGAGTGCAGACTGGTGCAACCACTATGGAAATCAGTGTGGAGATACCTCAAAGAACTAGGGCTGAAGGTCCCATTTGACCCAGCTATTTCCCTGCTGGGTATTTTCCCAAAAGAATTAAAAGAATCATACCACAGTGATATATGTGCACCCATGTTTATTGCGGCACAGTTTGTAATAGCTAAAGCTTGAAACAGTCCAAGTACCCATCAACTGGAAACCAGATAAAGAAGATGTGGTTTTTTAATAAAATGGAGTACTACTCAGCCATAAAGAATGAGAAACTAGAGTCATTTATAGTTAAATGGATGCATATTGAGGCCATACTTTTAAGTGAAATAAATAAGACTCACATGTGTAAATACCAAATAGTTTCTCTAGTGTGAGAAACTGATAGTGTAAATAAGGACTAAAGGGATTAATAACTAATAATTGATACTTTGAAATAGGAAAAGGTCCAAAGGGGTAGGGGTGGTGGGAGGAGATGGGGAAAGGAAAGAATGGAAAGGAAAAATTATGAGAAAAGGAAAAAAAATGGAAATGAAGTATGTAAATAGGGAAGGGTGGAGGGGTGAAGGACGCACAGGTAATGGGGAAAACATAAGAACCAAGATACATCATGTACAGGTACAAGCACCCAATGATAAATGCAAATGTATTGTATACCTAAAATGTACCAATAAAAGAATTTAAGCAAAAAAAAGAACATATCCAGATCTGGATCCTATTGTGGGGCTAAAGCCTTTGCTGTTGGAGTCTGCAGTTAGAACCAGCCCTAAAATGAGGGAGATGGGTTTGAAAGGCAGAGGGACTGAGGAAAGACCCCCGGCTTTGGAATCAGAGTTGAAATGCCAGGCACAGGCACGTCACAGTTCTCTTAACCCATCTGGGCCTGATGTGACAAATCCTACCTACGTCATGGAGATAATCTCAGTAATGGAGACAAAGTGCCTTACACAGTGCCTAGTCCCTCACCAGCCCTTTGTACACTTCAGACATTTACAAGGGTGAAGACAGTAGGGACACTAAATAATCTCCCTGCAGATAGGATGTTATCAAGCAAGGTATTGATCCTGCCCACCTTACTGAGAGCTTACCCTGCTCCAGCTCTTTGGTAGGCACTGGTGATAGAAGGATGAAGGATATGAGCCCCAGGCCTGGGCAAATCTCTGGGAAATAAAGGGGATAAATGTTACAATGGAGGCAGAGTGGTTGCCAGCTGACTTTGCAGCAGGATGCCTTTGGCTCTGCCACTTATTTACTATGTGGCCTTGGGCATGTTCCTTAATCTCTCTGGACTTGTTCCTTATCTGTAAATAGTAGCATAATAACAGTACCAACCCCAATGGGTTGTTGGAGGATTAAGTGGGTTAATGAAAACAGAGCTTAAAAGTGTGACAGACACACAGTCAAATGCAACACATATGATGACTTAAAAACTAGAAACAGAGGTATGGGCAGTGTTGGTGAGGACAATGTGCATGAGCAGCGAATGTCGGGCATGGAGGGAACAGGTGGGTGAATTGAGCAGAGAGAAGAGATGAGTAGATAGCAACAGGAGCAGGGGATAAGGTGCTCAATTCTGGACAGAAACCACAGCACCTGGAAGAAAGCACAGATATGGAAGAAAGTGTCAGGAGCATTGCAAGTCCTTCGAAGACTAGGAAGGAGAGTCAAAGGCGACATGGAATGTCTGGTTTGAGCACAGGGATAAAGGAATATTCTGGCCTGGGGGAATGGGTGCAACCAGTTTGAGACCTACAATCTGCACCCAGACAAGGTGTTAATCAGAAAGGAGCTGCAGGGAGCTCAGTTAGAAGCTACAGTGAGGACAGAGGCACTGCCAGGGCAGAGCAATCAACAGTCCTCCCACCCCTCCCAGAGCTGTTCTGGCAGCCCTGACCACCCCGCTGGGACATGTTCCTCTCTCCCAGCCACTACTCCCTGAGGGCCCTTGGGAGGTACAAAAATCTGTAACTTTTTATAGTTCCCTTTTATTCTGCTGGGGAAATTGGCCCTGGACTGCAGTGGTGCCCAGATATGAATCATAATGTCCACAGGGTGGAGAAAACGCAGCAAGTCAGCACTCATGGGGTGGGGCCCCAGGGTTTTCATTTACAAAGAGATTTTTCAATTTTATTAAAATCAATAAGAGTTTTATTACACTATAAATGAAAGAAGGGCTCCTTGCTTCTGGGATAACAAACCATATTGCCCTCAATGCTGGCACATGAGTCGCAGCCCAGAAGGGACCCTCTTTGGTTAGAGGAAAGCCTGGATTCATGCATACAGTGAGGCAGACTGTTCAGGCCTAAAGGCAGAAGGCATGTAATTCCAGTAGTCTGGGAGGATGAGGTAAAAGGATGGTAAGCTTGAGCCCAGCCTGAGCAGCTTAGTGACTTAGAGACCCTACTCCTCAAAAAAGTGAAGAAGGGCTGGGAATGTAGTTCAGTATGAAGGCCCTGGATCCAATTTCTGGTCCACCCACTGCCTTCCCCCAAAAAAAATTTCCACCAGAATGCCAGGCCCTACACCATGTGACCCCTTCTCATGTCCTTACAAGTCTTAAGAAACCCTATAAAAATCATGACAACTTGGTGAGGTGAAAACGTTGTGAAAACAAGTGATGGAGACAATCAGCACTGAGATGAGCTTAGAGCTGCAGCTGTGGTTCTAAGGGAAGGAAGCTCGCAGATAGCAAGTTTGCACAGACTGCAAACTGTAAAGTGCTGTCCACCTGCTGGTGGATATTTCTTCATCTTTATACTTACTGTTCAGAACAATGGGAACTCAGATCCAATAAACAGATTTTTTAGAGAAGAAATAAAAGGAACCAGGACAGAAGAGCCAATCATTATATGCAGGAGATAAGAGGTAAGAGAAATCCCCTCACAGATACACACACATTGTGAATACGCATGCATACACACACACACACACACACACACACACACACACACACACCCCTAAACACTGTTGGGATGGGTTTATAGGCATGTGGAGAGGCCTCAGAGCCAGCCTGGAGTTCCTGGTGCCAACAGACATGGGATGGGTGCAGTGGAGTCTTCTTGGTGCAAGGCCCAGGATCTGAATACCTTGACCCTCAAGGCTGGGCTGACTCTCCAGGGCATCTGTGGACAGTTTGTTCCTGGCCCTTACATGAGCTCCAGCACACGTGCCCTGCACAGGACTTAGAGGAAGCCGGGTTGGTCGAGCAGCTCTCCATTGGCCCCAGAAGCCACTTCCCTGGCTCAGGTTGGAGGCTCAGGTCCCTGTGGCTGAGAGGTTCCAGCAGCTCAAGGAAGCAGACTGGAGTTTGGCAGTGTGGATGCTGCAGTAATCTTCTGTCCAGGAAGACAGTCAGGCCCTGCCACCTGGGTGCCAGTGCCACAGAGATGGCTGGCTAGCAGGTGTCAATGTTACCCCCAAGTCTCAATGTAGAGTCCTCTGCTGGCAGCTGGGGCTCCTGGCAAGCTCCTGACCTTGTTGTCCATATCCAGGGGGCAAAGAGATACACCCTTGTTCTCTCGGACCAGGAGCAGGCAGAGATCAGACCCAGAAAACAGGGCATCCAGGGTGGCTCAGGGGGCATACAATCCAGCCAGGGAAGGGATTGTGGCTGAGAAAGAGCCTGTCATGTGGATCTCACCAGACTTGGGGGATTTCCCCCAAATTCTTAAAATTAAAGCAGCAATAATAACCAAGACTAATGAAAATCCCAACCCTAACAAAACTATTTTAATTTTTATGTATCTCTTGCCCTCATCCACAGAGACATACATTCTCCTTTTATTTCATTTATTACATGTCTGTAATTTTATACAGGTGGGATTTTTTTAATCCTCTTAACAATACATAATATTTTTCCATGTTTCAACATGGCTTTCATAATCAAATTTAGTAGTTGCATAAAATGATGTAGATGCCCCATAATTTACTCAATAATTCCCTTATTATTGAGTAGATAGGTTACTTCCAAGTTTTTGTAATTGAATAATGCTGAACAGAACATCAGCAAAGGGATAATTTTTTTCTTTCCAGAGCTGAACTAATAGGGCTGAAGGACATAAAAATTTCCAAGGTCTTCTCACACACTGCTCTTTTAGGGAGTGGTTCTATTTACATCACTTCTGAGAAAAATCAAGTTTGCCTTCCCACTCAAAATGCCACATCCTACACTCCAACTATGGCATGGTGGTTGTTATAGGTGTGTTTGGGGCGGAGATATTTTTTACTGGTTTAGTAAATATCAAATAGATCAAGCCTGCTTTTTTTTTCAGTACCTGGGAATGAACACAAGCCCATCACATCAAACTACATCCTCAGCTCTTTTTTATTGTTATTTTTTTTTATTTTGAGATGGTCTCACTAAATTGCTCAGGCTGGCTCAAACTTGTGATCCTCCTGCCTTGGCCTCCTAGAGTGCTGGGATTACAGGTAGGCACCACCAATGCTTGGCTAAGATGGCTTAATTTTAATTGCTCTGATTGCTAGCAAGGTTACACATTCTCCCAGGTGTTTGTTAACATACTGGCTTTCCCTTGCGTGAATAGCCTGCCTAAATGTTTTGCCTACTTATCTACTGAGTCGTAATATTTTTCTCCTATGAATTTTAATGAACTCTATGTGGTACAGCTATCATCCCTTTGTGTATCAAAGTTGGGGCAACAACATTTTTCCATCTAGTGTTTCCTCATTTCACTTTTTCACTTTTTTTTTTTTAAACCAACATAAGGTTTTATTTTGTTCTTGCTGACATTCATCAGTCTTATCCTTGGTGGTTTCTTCTATCATTTCAAAGCTGAGAGGGGTCTTTCTTCATAAAGATAATATATACTTCATTTTCTGCTAACTTTTCTGTTTTTAAAAACATAGGTCTTTAATTCATCTTAGTATAAGAAAAGCCCTAAATTAAAATTCTTCAGTGCTATGTGGCTTCCCAGCATCATTCATTTTTAATTATTTTATATTATTATTTTATAAAATGTTTTAATGTCTTACAGACTAGGCCTTGTCACTTACTCTTTTTTTCTTACCATGTCCTTTGAAATCATCATCCGTTTGTTTTTCTAAAATCTGCTGTGCTCTGAAAAGCACTATCAGGATTGACTGGAGGCAGAGGCTGTGTTTGTAAATTAACTTCAGCCAGGAGACCTTTCCCCAATAGCAAATGTGCTCATCTTAGGGTAGATTATGTCTCTTTCCCTGCCCCCACCCACTAGGGTTTGTACTTTTCTTTATAAAGGTCAGGCATATATTATATTTATTTCAAGTATGTTAAATCACTTGTTTCTGTTATAAATGGATACTTTCTATTCTATTTTCTAGCTATTGCTGGTGTTCAGGAGGACCACTGATTCTTATGAATGCAGTTTGCATCCATCTTCTTCCTAAAACTCTTTAATTCATGAATTTTTACCCATTCTTTGTATTCTCTAGCCATACAAATGTTTTCTTGTTGCCTCCTCTTCCCAATTTATTTTATCCTGCCTTCCTGAATTGACTGGGATATCCAAACAAGACTAAGCTGTATTATCCAAAGATAAAGTTGTAGGGTATAAATCAACTTGCTAATTAATTATCAGTAGGATAACAAAAGGCTTTCTTTTTTGTCCCCAATTCTAACATTACTTGTGTTGCACTGTTATAGATTTTGGTTTTAAAATAGGTATGCTTTACACTATTGAAGAATCTTTCAATTTTTAAGTTGTCATTTTATGGAAATGGCTCAGGTACTGGGGATGTGTAGTTCAGTAGTACAACTCTGTCCGAGCATGTACAAGCCTGTAGCTTCCTTCCATAACACCACAACAAACAGTTGGATTTCAGGGTAATCGTTAAGATGATTATAACACCTTTAATTTTGCTTTTCACTTTTTGTCAGTAACCCTTGCAGAATGAATATAGAGTGAATGGTGATTGAGCTGCAGTAGTAACCCAGGTTTCCCAATTCCATCTCCCCTGTTCCTTGATTAGGATGTCACTTTGGAAGGGCTATTGTAGTTTCCAAAGGCTTGAGCATTGCTTCTCCTTGTGTAATAACCAGCACACACAGGTAGATGAAAGGTGCTTTTTAGATAAAATTCTGTCATCTACCATTCCTGGGATGCCTGGGTTTCAATGAAAAGAGCAAAATAGGCAGAACACAAGCATTTGCAGTAAGAACTCCACGATTTGAAAAACTTGTAAAGACTGGAGGATTAATTGAAGATGAAAGATCACTTTGAATGAAGAACTAGATACTTTGGGCTAAAAGTTAACTGAGACCAAAGTACACCATATCAAAGTCAAACACCAGGTTAGGACCTGCATCCGCAACTCACACAGGGCCTGTCCCCTCCTCCAGACCCCCAGCCTGCTCTCCTCACAGCGCTCCCCTCCCCTCCGCCAGACTTCCTGCCCCACTGGTGCATCCTCTCCAGGCTGCTGCTTTCTGCTGCACTGGGGACTTTCATTCTGCTCCAGTTAGCCAGAACAGTACCGTCTCACTAAAAGCAGAGCCCACACCACATGGGCTGGTGTCGCCTCCCTCTCTGGTAACATTCAGGCCCTCTGCAGGCAGCAGCTTGGGGCAGCCAGATCACTCTCTCCTCAACAGCCTGTGGGCCACAAGCTTCCAAAACAGTCCTGTAGATGTCTCATTTGATTTTAGTGTCAAAACATTTTTTTTTTTGCTTAAATTCTTTTATTGGTACATTTTAAGTATGTAATATGTTTACATTTATCATTGGGTGATTGTACCTGTACATGATGTATCTTGGTTCTTATTTTTTTCCCCATTACCTGTGCACCCTTTACCCCCTCCACCCTTCCCTATTTACATAGACTTTGTTTCCATGTTTTTCTTTTCTCATAATGCAAAAGGGGAAGGGAAAGAAGGGAAAGGAAAAACTTAGTGTCAAAACTTTGAGGCAGATAGGCAGGAGTTCTTTTGAGCTGCCCCATATCACAGACGGAAACTGAGGCTCAGGGAAGATGAGTGGACTGCTGGAAACTCACACCACTAGGGAAACACTGGGCTCGTATTCCAAAGTAAACTCCAGTATGAGTCCAATCTCAAGTACTTTCGACCTCACTGCACAGTCTTCCTACAAGACAATCTCCTCTTTAAAGCTTGAAATAGAGAATCCAAACATCAACAATTGTGGCAGTTAAGTGGCATTTGTTTCAAGTAACTTGAAGCTTCTAAGAATGTAGAATGTTGCTGGGCAGAGAATAGAGAATCCCTTGTTGCCTCCAGCTGTCTCATTTTAATTCTCACAAAGCAGATTGAGGATTCCGATCCTCTTGGTGACCCAAATGCTGAGCAGAGCTGTGAGTGGGTGGGCAGAGGGGGGGGCTGGAGGGCACCCTGAGCTTGCCTTTGTGTCAGGCTCTGGTTCCACAGGTAGAAGGAAGCTACTGGTGTCTGAAGATCCTTTCTTTAGTTAAAAACCTCTCCTTCTAGCCACTATCCCATCACCTTATTCTCGTCACAATAAAACTTGAGTAGCAGCCTACATCGGCTGACTGCATTGATTCATTCCTGCACACCCTTTAGGCCACTCTGGTCTGATTTCCATCCCCACCCCCACCCCCCCAAGCTGCCTTTGGCCTTGACCCAGTATCCTTAGCTGCCCGTGCTTTTGCTCTGCTTTGCTTCACCAGACTCTGTTCAGACTTCTGAACTCTATCTGCTTGCCCCCAGGCCTGAGCCAGCAAAAAGAATGGAACACCCACCCCATCCTTTATCTGCCTCTCCTGATGTATTAGTCACTTTGTAGTCACTGAGGCACAATATCTGACACCCACAACTTAAAGGAGGAGAGATTTATTTGGGCTCACATTTCAGTCTATAGTCAGCTGGCTCCAAGGCAGGATGGCAAGGCTGAGGGGCACAGCAAAGGGAAAGCTGTTAGCCTCCCGGCAGCCAGGAAGCAGAGAGAGTGCACAGAGGGGCGGGAAGAGATCTGTACCTTTCCAGGTCACTCCTCCAGGGACCCACTTCTTCTGACCAGACCCCACCTCCTAAGAGCAAGTCAGCTGTAAGCCCCCATAATCTAATCACCTTCTAAAGCCACTTAAGAGCACAGGAGGCTTTTGGGGGACATCTAAATGCAAACCAAACTATCTGGGAACCGCTAACCACTGCTGGACACTTCCTTGACTGCCTGGCCGCTTTCTTCCACTTGTATAGCTTCTCCTCCAAAGACTGCTTATCTCTGGAAAAATTCCTCTGTTTGATTCTGTGACACTTGGGGGTTCCTGAGATAAGAACGTCCTCTCTATTGCAATCGTCTTTCCTTATAACTAAAGTTCCTTCCTATCTAAGTCTGGATCTGCTTTTATTTGACACAATGTTCACCTATTAACCTCCATAATGTCCAGTTCAGTGGTCACTTTGGACCGCACCCTACTCCACCTGTCCACCTGTCCAATCAGTATGCTCCTGATTGAAATGTCTTCCTTCCTCCGCAGCTGCTGCCCTCTCCTCTGCCCTTTCTCCCACCACATTGTCTCCTGTACTTTTCCTCCATTGCCCTCCCAGAGTCTGAGACCACACATGCCTTGCTTTGGGTCCTCTTTTTTTTTTTTTCAATTTTTATTTTTTATTGGTGTATGTTTGCAGTGTGTAATGATCACATTCCTTGTGGGGCACTGGTACGTGTACACAACATAACTCAACTTTTTAAAAAATTCTGTTCCCCTCCCCTTCCTTCCCTCTCCCTCCATCCATTGGTTTCCTTCCCATTTGCCAAAGATTTATCTCCATATTTCTTATTATAGATCTTTTATTTCGCTCTTTATCTATATTTTAGGTTTCTCATAAAAGATAAACCATGTGATATTTAAGCTCCTGTGTCTGATTTGTTTCACTTATCATTATGGTCTCAAGGTGCATCCATTTTCCTACAAAAGATTCAAGTTTATCCTTCTTTATAGCACAGTTGTACTCCATGGTATATAAATATCACATTATCTTTATTCACTCATCTGTTGATGGACATATGGGCAAGCTTCCAAAATTTAGCTATTATGAATTGTGTTGCTGCAAACATAGGTGTGCCTATATCACTGTAATTTGATGTCCTTAACTCTTTTGTGAAGATACCTAGAAGGTTAATACTGGGTTGAATGGAATTTCTAGTTTTAGATTTTTGAGGAATCTTCATACTGATTTCCATTGTGGTTGTACTAGTTTACATTCCCACCAACAATGTAGAAAGACTCCTTTTTCCCTGCAGCCTCACCAGCATTTGTTATTATTTGATTTCTTGATGACAACCATTCTTTTTGTAGTAAGATGAAATCTTAGTGCTGTTTTAATTTGTATTTCTCTAATGACCAGAGATTTTGAACATTTTTATCATGTATGTATTAGCCATTTGTACTTCTTCATCTGAGAGGTGTTTATGAATTTCAGTTACCCATTTTTTTATTAGGTCTTTAATCTAGGAGAGTCTAATATTTTGGAGTTTTTAATGCATTCTAGATATTAGTGCTCTATCCAAGAAATAGCTGGCAATTTGTTTTTCCATTCTGTAGGTTGCCTCTCTGGGCTCTCTGCTTTATCTCTCTAAGTGGTCCCACCTCTCCTGGTGACTTCGTATGCATCTATATGTTGAAGATCTGCTAATAACTGTCACCTTTCTGGGCTTCTAATCCTCTGCCTTAGATCAGCCAGACATTTATGCTTGTCTGTCCAGTGTATACATCAAACCTGACTTGTCCAACTCCAAATTCCTCACTTGGAACCCTCCAGGGTGATGTACTCACATGTGGATCCACCATGCACCTATCACACAACCAGAACCCCAAGAGTCCTCTTTTCACATCACTAATTCCCTTTGCACTTCTCTTTCTCTGCCTTCTGTCACCTACCAGAATCTCTCACCTGTACTATTTCAATTGCCTCCTAACTGGTCTCCCTGGGTGCACTTGTATTATCATCATCCCATTGTCAATACACGCTAAAGGAAGAAAATTTTATAATTACAAACTGAACTCTGCTTAAAATATTTTAGTGGCTTGGCTACTTCAATAGGATTGAACCCCCACAACTTTTCATGGCTCTGAAGCCCTACCTGATCTGGCCCAAGCTGCCTCTCCCACCTCCTGGGGTCCATCCTCTTCCTGCTTCCTTACCTTGCCCATTACTGCCTGTGGCTTTTCCTGAGTCACACTGAACTCTTCCCAGGGCCTCTGCACTGGCTGCTCTTTATCATTCTCTTTCCATGGCTCTCAGAGATCATTTTCTCAGAGAGACCCTCCCTGCCACTGTGTGAACTGTGATTCCCATGATGCTCCAGCCATCTGCTTGCTTCCTTCTTTCATGATGCTACCCAGCATTTGTATTTCATTTGCTTGTTTATTCTGTCTTCAACACAAGAAAGCCCAGGAAGATGAGGGCCACACTTTCTCAGCCTGTTGCTAACATGCAATACTTGAACAAAGGAACCACATAGGGTCATGCTTTACTTGCTGACTTAAATGTCTGCCCCTGCTAACTCAGCTGGAGCCCCTTAAGACAGGGACCGCCTCCAACTACCTCTGTTCTCAGTGAGCTTGAAAAGCAAAGGGCCTGGACCTCGTCCTGCCTTGGGTACTGTGAAGGGGCCACCATCCATGTCTACAGCATCCTAGCCATACCCAGATCCCTCTGTCCAAAGCTGAGATAGTTGGAGACTGCAGCATCTCTCAACCACCCTGTATCTAAATCCCATTAGAAAGTGGATGACATGGCTTAGCTTCTCCAGGCGCTGCCTTGCCTAGAGAATCCCCCATTCCTTGCTCTTAGGCACCCACTACTAGGGTGTAGAGGCCAAAAACGAGATGAGTGGATCTCATGTCTTAGGTCTAATGACTCAGGCTGGCTCAGAGCCACAGGCCAGCCTTTCATAAAATTTGAGAAACATCCCTGGGCCAGCACTGATTAGATCCATTCCATTAGTTCACAGGGAAAATCTCAGATGCCACTCTTTGCAGAACAGTACCCTAGAGTGGGACTGCTGGGGAATCCCTCCCATAGCCTGGAATGGGAACAAAATGCAGGCCAGCACTCATCACATCAGCCAAGGTCCCAGAGCTTTCCATGCTTTGCAATTTAACAGACAGCTGAGGACATGCATTGAGGACCAGCTGTGTCCAGGGCCTGACTGCATTCTCAGGGTATGGGAGCCTAGAGGAAAGTGATTCTCCCCTCCCCACTGCCCTAAAAAGGCAAAAAGCTAACAGTGGAGAGGACAGAGCCACCATTGCTCCTAGGAGCCAAGGTTCAGCTGTGTCCTTTCAGCCCAGAGAGCCAAATAAGGTTCAACACAGTGGGCAGATGCACTAGAAGGCAGATTTCATAGAATGAGGATGCACTTGCTGCTTATTGGAGTGACTCTGAAAAACGCTGTACCCAGCACATCACTGTGCTGTTCACACTTGCCAATGGCACCCCTTTCTCTCAGCATAAGGACAAAAATTCTTGATGCATCCCACAAAGGCCTGGGTGATCCAGCCTACCTACCCCCATGGCCTCATCTTGCACTCCTCCCTCCTCTCCCTCACACTCTTGCCTTCAAATCATCAAATGCCTTCAGCTCCTCTCTCCCCCAAGACCTTTGCACCTACTGTTCAGTGTGGTTGGGACTCTGATCTCCCTGTTCATGCCCACAATTCTTTACTTCCAACACACTCTCCAGGCTCATTTCAATAATCACTTCCTCAGGGTAGCTTCTTGACCTTCAGAATTGTCCCTCCTGTTCATTGGCTCATGATAGCCTCACAAGGACGGAGACACTACCAATCCTATTCACTCCTATATCCTTGGGATGCATACAGCAGCATGTAACAAGGGCTCTCCAAATGTTCAGTGAATGAATACATGATGATGACTTAGAGGAGAAATAGAGGAAGGGTTTCTGCATTAAACTTAGCTTGAAGGCTTTGTGATGCTCTATCAGACATGGGCATCTACTGGAGGGAGAAAAATCCCATGGAACCTACACACATAAGGACAAGTGGGAGTGTAAATATATATTCCAGCCCTATAGTCATTGCCTTGGTTAGAAATGGAAATATGAGTGAAATTCCTCAAGAACCACCCCAGAAGAAACTCTGGAGAGCTGATACTCTCTCCACTAGGAAGAGTAAAACCCAGAGACTCCCTAAGGACACTTGGGTTGTCAATGACACAGTCAAAACTAGATTCCCCATTTCTGGACCCCAGTTCTGCTATTGCTCCTTCCAAGACTCCATCCTCCCTGGACATATTTGCAAACAAGTGCACAGAAGTACCAGTGGTAGGCAAAAAAAAAAAAAGGCCTGCAGGCAGAGGCAGCTCCTTCTCTCCAGCGGAGAGCCTCAGACAGGGTGAGTTTCAGGCCTCCTTGTCCCTTCTGTGGTCCCTTCCCTACTACATTTTTGCATTTCCCCTTGAAATTAATAAGCAAACAATCTTTGCAAAACAATGTTTAATTACCTTAGGATTAATTTAGTCAAATATTTAATTGCCCTATAATTGATCACCTAAGCTTAATGAATTGAGCCTCCATCTCTGGGAGTTGATTTTATCCCAGTGACTTCTGAAAATAAGTATGTGGTATGGACTTTTGGAATTATACATCCTGCTCCCATCTGGAGCTTGGGTAGGGGCACTCCCTAATGGCCTGTAAGGGGTAGTCTCCTGCTCCCACTTCCAGCAGCATGCAGCCTGAGCTCAGCTCTCTGGGGTCGCATAAGGAGTTGGTTGGTTATGTGGCAGCACCCTAGGTTGAGTAACTCTAGAAATGGGACAGCTGAGCAAGCTGAGCAGCTGAGCAGCTGCAAGTGGGTGCCCTCAGCAGAGCACATACCCTCTGCAATCTCAGCATCTTCATCTTTGAAATGCTATTCTCTCTAGGCTCTGAAGAAGCTCCAAAGAGACCTCAAAAGGAGGTAACAAGGCTGTGTAGACTGTCAAGTTCTTTGCCCCAGTGAGGAGGTGCTGCTGTGTTCAGAGTGCAGGCTTAGCAGGATGACAGAACCCAGAAAGCTTGGTTACAAGGCTTGTCATACTGCAGGGTGGTATAGGTCACCATCAGTAATATAGAATGAGCTGAAGGTTGACCTCTGCCTCTGCTGGGATGTAAGAAATTCCTAGTCAGCCTGGTAGGAACCTCACTCAGCAATAGGCTGCCTGTGAACCTACATCTCAATTCTTCCCTTCCCCTAGGATGCTGTAGGGAGAATCAGAGGATCCATGAGCTGCTATGGATGCTTCTCAAGAAACCAGGGCAGATGACGTCCCTGGAGAGAGCTAATAATAGCTAACATTCAGTGAGCACTGCTGACGTGCCAGCCCTTGCCTGGCTCCAGATTTGACACGTGCTCGTGTATGAAGTCCTCACTGTGAGGGGAGGGCATAGCATCAGACTGGATCAATGCCTTCATCTGCACCCATCTTACAAATGAGGAAATACAGAGTCAGAAGGGTTTGATAACTTGCCTAAAGCCTCAGAGTAATTAAGAGATGGAGCCAATATCTGAACTAAAGCAGTGACCCCAGGGGCAAGCTCTAAACCCTGTGCAACCTGTCTCCTGAGAGAAATTAAGGCTCTGGTGGCACCAAATGAGGCGAGCCATTGGCTAGGGAACACTTGCAAGTAGTGTGTGCCCCTGCTGAAGGAGGATGAACCAGCCTCTCTCAGGACACTGGAGGGTCCACTGCATAGAGAGTGAGAGGGCTACCTCTTGGCCCAGGAGAACATCAAAGGCCAGACTCCTGACTTCTCGGTACACCCTTCCTCTGAGCACAGGAAACACGGGCTCTCTGGAATGGCATCTGTTAAGAGGAAATTAGCCCTAGACAAGCACAACCTCTGACCTAACATCTGAGCCTTCAGCTACACATTGAGCAGAGGATTGATTAACTCCAGCCTAACTTAGGAGCTACCAGGCCATGTGCTTCCCCTGGAGTTATTTATGCCACTCCATTAGCTCAGGAAAGGCAGGATTCATAGAGCCATCATGGCCTAGGAACTCAGTAAAATCAATATAACTGTGACTAAAATACCCATGAAGCCTGTGCCACCTCTGTTTAATTAGGAATGAAGAGGAGTTCCAGGCTTTGGTTAGAGGAAGGTGTTTCTCCTCTCCAACATGAACTGCATCCTTCCCTCTCTTCTTTTCCAGCCAAACACCCCACTTTCAGTTCATTTCTTGTCCTTTGAGTAAGCCCTTGCCACATTCCCCAAACCTAGTCTCCCAGCCTCTGGAGATGGCCAGTCTCCATACTTCATGGAGTTTCAGGAGTCTGAACAATGCAAAAAACAGCAAAGGCTCATAGAGCAGGTCAACAAATGACAGAGAGGAGCCTCACTTTCATTTTTAGGCAGCATTTTTAAAAGTCTTTTTTAATAAACATCTCTAAGAGCAGAGCACTGACAGCCTGGGGGCATGCTCCAAATTTGCCAGAGCTCTGCATCAGGATATGAGATTCAAGCTGCTCTACTGCTTTCTTAAAAGTAAGAGACCTAGGTATAAGGTCCCCTTGTGACTTCTGTGTAAAACCTGAATCTTTGAAACTGCTAGAAAAACATAGAGGGAAACACTTCAAGACCTAAGTATAGGCAATGATTTCCTGAATCGGGGTCCACACTCAGGAAATAATAGCAAGAACTGACAAATGAGGTTGCACCAAATTACAAAATCTCTAAGTAAAGGAAATTATCCACAAAGTGAAAAGACAGAGTGGGAAAAAATCTTTACCAGCTACTCTTCAGACAGAGGATTAATATCCAGGATATATAAAGAACTCAAAAACTAAACATCAAATAAACAACCCAATCAATAAATAAGCAAATGAACTGACACTTCTCAAAAGAAGAAGTACAAGTGGCCGATAATTACACAATGTTAAACATCTGTAGCCCTCAAGAAAATACAAATCAAAACACTGAGATTCTATCTCACTCCAGTCAGAATGAGTATCAAGAAAATGAAAAATAAATGCTGGTAAGGATGCTGGATAAAGGAACCCTGCCATACTGCTGGTGGGAATGTAAGTACTGACACTTTGGGAAATAGTATGGAGGTCCATTAAAAAAAAACAACCTAAAAATAGAGCTACCATTTGATCCAGCTATACCATTCCTTGGTATATACCTGAAGGGATAAAAGTCAGCTTACTATAAGGAGAGAACAAAATTATCTCAATTGCAGGGAAATGAATATCACATTAAGCAAAATAAACCAAATTCTGGAAGATAAATATCATATTTTTTATCATATATGGAATCTAGGAGAAAGAGAGAGACAGAGACAGAGATAGAGAGTATATTATTAGAGAAGAGGAAAGAAATCGGGGTAAGGGAAGGACAAGGGAGATGGAAATGGTCAAAGTATGTTATATGCATGTACAAATGTGTCAAAATGAAACCCAATATTTGTTGTAAACATGAACTAAAAATTATAATAACAATAATAATGAAAATGGGAAAAGGAGGTTTAGAGGTAGAAGGAGGGAGGTGGGTGGGGAGGGGAAGGGGAATAAAAAGAATCAAGATGTGGAGCCACATCTCCCAGCCCAGAGAAGGCTTCTGGGTAGGTGGTCTACAGCTCCCTGCACAGAGTAGGCTTCTGGGTAGGCATGTCACAGATCCCAGCACAGAGGAGGTGAGCTACACAGGCACCAGCAGCTCCCCACTCCACCCCACACACACCCCCCATCGATATAAGAAGACATGTAAACAATCCTCAGAACCAGACTGCCAGATCACCTACAGCAACCCCAAAGGGAAACGAGTTGGAACACTCTAATACTCAACAACCTGGACTTCCTGAACTAGCAATGAAAGAGGATCTGGAAAAAATGAAAACAGAAACAATTTTTCACATAACAGCAGAGATTGTGCCCATAGTGCAAGACATGATTAATAAATCTAGAGAGGACACAGATAAGAAAAATAGAAGAGCTGAGGAACATGATGGAATCTCAACTTAGGAAACAAATGGAATCCAGAAAAACAGATGGAAACAGATTTCCAGGAGATTAAAAACTCCACTGAAAGTCATGCAACAGAATGAGCCAATGTGAAGACAGAATTTCAGATATAGAAGATAAGATTGTAATTAGTGACCTGGAAAAGAAAAAGTGCTTTGAAATTGTAAGGGGCCATGAGAAATCAATCCAGCAGCTGCTAGACAATGCAAAGAAGACTAACATAAGACTGATTGGAGTCAATGAAGAAACAGGAAGAGTGCAGATGACATAAAAAAAAAAAAAACTGTTCACAGAAGTGATGGCAGAAAACTTCCCAAGCAGGGGATAAGAACTTGACATACAGATAAGCGAGGCACATAGGACTCCAACTAGACTTGATCAAAAAAAATCTACACATAGGCATATAATTGTTAAGATTCCAGAAACCCAACAGAAGAACAAAATTCTACAAGCATTTAGAGAAAAGAAACAAATCACATACAAAGGAAAGTCCATCAGAATCACAGCAGACTTCTCAACACAAACCATCAAGGCAAGAAGAGCTGCGAGTGATGTATTTCAAGCCCTAAAGGAAAACAACCTCCAACCCAGATCGATGTACCCTGCAAAACTATCTTTCAAAATTGAGGGAGAAATAAGATACTTTCATGACAAAGAGCACTTTAGGAACTTCATGAATACCAAACCAGCACTCCAAAAAACTTTAGACAAAATCCTAGGAAAAGACAATGAGGATCACAACCCCAGGAAGCACATCAGAGTGAATTCACCAGGCACAACAAGAAATTAAAAGCAAAGGGGGAGAATCAAACAAAAAGTCATGACAATGATATCTCAATATGTATCAGTTATAACCATCAATGTTAATGGTCTCAACTCACCAATCAAAAGAAACAGACTGGCAGAATGGATCAAGAAGCAAGATCCAACAATATGTTGCATACAAGAAACACACTTAATTCAAAAAGAAACTCATAGACTGAAAGTTAAAGGGTGGAAAACCATACTCCATATGACAGGAAACCAAAAAAAAAAGCAGGAGTAGCTATCCTCTTTGCAGACCAAGTAGATTTAAAACCCACACTGATTAAAAGAGACAAAGACACTATATCCTTGTAAAGGGAAGAATCCAAGAGGAAGAGATGACAATCATAAATATCTATGCACCAAACACTAGTGCACCCAACTATACAAAACAAATAATAAAGGACATGAAAAACCATATAAGCACTAATACAATAGTAGTGGGGGACCTCAATACCCCATTGTCACAAATAAATAGATTAACTAGACAAAAAACAAGCAACAAAATACTAGAACTCAATCAAACTCTTGAACAAATGAACTTAACAGATGTTTACAGAGTGTTCCACCCCCAAAAAATCAGAATACACATTCTTTTCAGCTGCACATGGGTTGTTCTCCAAAGAAGACCACATGCTTGCTCATAGAACATATTTAGGTAAATGCAAAGGAATTCAAGTTATCCCCTGTATATTATCAGAACATAGTGTGATGAAATTGGAGATCAATAGCAAAAGAAACCATAAAAACTTCACAAACACATGGAAATTGAACAACACACTTCTGAATAATCAATGGGTCACAGAGGAAATTAAAGAAGAAATCAGACAGTTCCTTCAATTAAATGACAATGACAACAGAATGTATCAGAATCTATGGGACACAATGAAAACAGTCTTATGAGGGAAATCCATAGCAGTGAATACTCATATTAGAAAAACCTAGCAAGCCCAATTAAACAATCTGATGCTGAACCTCAAGCTTCTAGAAAATGAAGCACAGGACAAACCCAAAGCCCAGAGAAAGGAGGAAATAATAAAGATCAGGGCAGAAATCAATGCAATGGAGTCTAAGAAAACACTACAAAAAATCAATGAAGCCAAGAGTTGATTCTTCAAAAGAATAAACAAAATTGACAAACCCTTAGCCAAACTTATCAGAAAAAGGAAAGAAAGGGCCCAAATCCATGGAATTAGGAATGAAAAGGGTGAAATGACAACAGACCCAGCAGAAATCCAGAGGATCATCAATACCTACTTCCAGAACCTATACACCAATAAGATGGACAACACAGAAGAAATGGACAGATTCCTAGATACATATGAATTACCAAAGTTGAACAAAGAAGACCTAAAAATTCTGAACAACCCAATATCAACCAATGAAATTGAAAATGTAATTAAAAACTTACCGACTAAGAAATGCCCAGGTCCTGATGGCTTCACTGCTGAATTCTAAAAGATATTTAGACAGAAACTACTGCCACTACTGTTGAAACTCTTCAATGAAATTGAAAGGAAACCAATACTCCCAAATTCATTCCTGGAAGCAAGCATCACCTTGATCCCCAAAGCAGAGAAAGACCCAACTGAAAAAGAGAACTATAGGCCAATCTCACTCATGAACATAGATGCAAAAATCCTTAATAATATACTGGCAAATAGAATGCAGAAGATCATCAAGAAGATCATACACCCTGATCAAGTGGGATTTATCCCAGGGATGCAGGAATTGTTCAAAATACGAAAATCAATCAATGTAATACACTATATCAATAGAGCCAAGAACCAAAACCATATGATCATCACAATAGATTCAGAAAAAGCATTTGACAATATCCAACACACATTTATGATAAAAACCCTACAAAAAATGAAACTAGACAGTCTCTACATCAAATTGATAAAAGCCATCTATGAAAAAACTAACAGCCAATATCAAACTAAATGGTCAAAAACTGAAATCCTTCACACTAAATTCAGGAACAAGACAAGGATGTCCACTATCACCACTCCTGTTCAATATAGTTTTGGAAACATTAGGCACAGCAATTAGATAAGAAAAAGAAATAAAAGGAATAAAGATAGGAAATGAAGAAGTCAAATTGTCATTATTTGCAGATGACATGATACTCTATATCGAAGACTCCAAGAATTCCACCAAAAGACTTCTAGACTTAATAACCAAATTCAGTAAAGTAGCTGGATACAAGGTCAACACACAAAAATCAATAGCTTTCCTCTACACAAACAACAGACTCATTGAGAGAGAAATTGAGGAAACAATTGCTTTCACAATAGCATCCAAAAAACTGAAATACCTAGGAATCAACCTAACAAAAGAAATTAAACGCCTTTTCTCTGAAAACTATAGCACTCTGAAAAGAGAAATTGAAGAGAGTATCTGAAAATGGAAAGACATCCCTTGCTCCTGGGTAGGAAGGATCAACATAGTGAAAATGGCCATACTTCCAAAACTGCTATATAGATTCAATGCAATCCCAATTGCAATCCCAGCAGCATAATCAGCAGACATTGAGAAAACAATCCAAAAATTCATTTGGAACAAGAAGAGACCTAGAATAGCAAAAGCAATTCTAGGTAACAGAGACATGGCAAGGGGTATTACAACCCTTAACTTGACGTTATGCTACAAAGCTACTGTGATAAAAACAGCATGGTATTGTCAAAGAAACAGAGCTGAGGACCAGGGGAACAGATTGGAAGATGAAGAAACAACTCCAGACAAACTCAGCCACCTCATCTTTAACAAAGGAGCCAAACACCCTCACTGGAGGAAAGATAGCCTCTTTAACAATTGGTGCTGGAGAAATTGGATTTCAACTTGCCAAAGATTAAAACTAGACCTGTATCTCTCACTATGCACTAAACTAAAATCAAAATGGATTAAAGATCTAAATATTAAAACAGAAACCCTGAACCAGCTGGAACAGAGGTTAGGTAGAACTCTTGAAGACATTGGTGTAGGAAAAGATTTTATGAACAAAACCTCAGTTACCCATGAACTAGCACGAACAATCAACAAGTGGGATCTCTTCTTACTACAAAGCTTCTGCACAGCAAGACAAACAACTAGCAGTGTGAAGAGACAGCCCACAACGTGGGAAAAAAATTTTCACCAGCGGTCCCTCAGACAAAGGTCTACTATCTCGAATCTACAAAAATTTAAAAACATCAGACCTCCCAAATTTAAAGACCCAATCCGAAAATGGGCTTCTGAAATGAACAGATATTTCTCACACAAAGAAGTAGACATGGCAAATAAACATACGAAAAAATGTTCAACATCACTGGTCATTTGAGAGATGCAAATGAAAACAACACTGAGATTCCACCTCACTCCAGAAAGAATGGCTGTTACCATGAAATCAACCAATAACAAATGCTGGAGGGGCTGTGGTGAAAGAGGATCAATGCTCCACTGCTGGTGGGAGTGTAGACTGGTGCAACCACTGTGGAAATCAGTATGGAGATACCTCAAAAAACTAGGATTGGAAGTCCCATTTGACCCAGCTATTCCGCTGCTGGGTATCTTTCCCAAAGAATTAAAAGAATCATACCACAGTGATATATAGGCACCCATGTTCATAGCAGCACAGTTTGTAGTAGCTAAAAGTTGGAAACAGCTCAAATGCCCATCAACTGGAGACTGGACCAAGAAAATGTCATTTTTTTTATAAAATGGAGTACTGCTCAGCCATCAAAAACAAGAAATTAGAGACATTTATTCCTAAATAGATGCACATTGAGGTGATACTTTTAAGTGAAATAAATAGGACACATGTGTAAATACCAAATAGTTTCTCTAGTGCGAGAAACTGAAAGTATAAATAAGTACTAAAAGATATAATAGACAATGTGAAATAGGAAGAAAATGGCCAAAGGGGAAGGGGAAGTGGGAGGGGTAGGGGAAAGGAAAGAAGGGAATGGAATTAATATGAGAAAAATTTTAAAAAAGGAAACAGTCTTTTTAAATGGAGAGGGATGGAGGGGTTGAAGGGAGGGCAGGGCAATGGGGAAAAAATAAGAACCAAGAGAGTATGTAAAGGTGCATATCTCCAATGATGAATGTCATTACATTGTACACCTGAAATGTACCAATAAAAGGATATACAAAAAAAAGAAAAAGAAAAAAAAGAGAATCAAGATGTGTTATGTACATTTAGCTACTACTGGAAATGAATGTAAACTTCATGTATTTCATACATGTACTAATAAAATAAAATTCTTAAAAAAAGGAGCACCCGGAAGGAAGCTCCCCACCTCCATCCCAGGCTCCTAGGGCAGTGAAGCTCAGCCGGTCCCAGCACCCGGAAGGAAGCTCCCCCGCTGCCATCCCAAGCTCCTAGGGCAGACAAGGTGAGTCCCGTGGGCGCCAGAGTCACCCCCCCCCCGTGGAAATGAGAAGACACATAAACAAGCCTCAAAAACAGACTTCCAGGTCACCTATACCAACCCCAAAGGGAAACGAGATCGAACACTCTGATACTCA
The DNA here is from genome assembly GCF_053883595.1 of Heterocephalus glaber. Classification (NCBI taxonomy): domain Eukaryota; kingdom Metazoa; phylum Chordata; class Mammalia; order Rodentia; family Bathyergidae; genus Heterocephalus; species Heterocephalus glaber. The sequence continues at coordinate 16,883,402 of NW_028258351.1, read as the reverse complement.
ACCACCTGGACTCTCTGAACTGGCAACAAAAGAGGATCTGGGAAAAATGAAATCAGAAATAATTTCTCAGGTAACAGCAAAGATTTTGCTCATGGTGCAAAACATGATTAATAAATCTACAGAGGACACAGATAAAAAAAATAAAGGATCTGAGGAACATGATAGAATCCCAACATAGGAAACAAATGGAATCCGTAAAATAGATACAAACAGATTTCCAAGAGATTAAAAACTCTATCAAAAGTCTGCACAGCACAATGAACCAATGTGAGGATAGAATTTCAGATATAGAAGATAAGATTGCAATTAGTGAGGAGGAAAAGAAAACTTGCTTTAAAATTGTAAAGGAACATGAGAAATCAATCCAGCAGCTGCTAGACAATGCAAAGAAGAATAACATAAGACTGATTGGAGTCAATGAAGAAAGAAGAGAGAGTGCAGATAACATAAAAAAACTGTTCACAGAAATGATGGCAGAAAACTTCCCAAGGAGGGGAAAAGAACTTGACATACAGATAAGTGAGACATATAGGACTCCAGCTAGCCTTAATCAAAAAAAATCTACACATAGGCATATAATAGTTAGGATTCCAGAAATCCAACAGAAGAATAAAATTCTACAAGCAGTGAGAGAAAAGAAACAAATCACATACAAAGCAAAGCCCATCAGAATCACAGCCAACTTCTCAATGCAAACCCTCAAGGCAAGAAGAGCTTGGAGTGATGTATTTCAAGCCCTAAAGGAAAACAGCCTCCAACCCAGACTGATGTACTCTGCAAAACTATCTTTCAAAATTAATGGAGAAATAAGATACTTTCATGATAAAGAGCACCTCAGGAACTTCATGAATACCAAACTGGCAATACCCTAGGAAAAATTTTAGATTTAGAAAAATTTTAGACAATACCCTAGGAAAAGACAATGAGGATCACAACCCCAGGAAACCCAGCAGAATGAATCCATTGGGCGTGACAAATTAAACACAAAGAGGGAGAATCCAACAAAAAGAAAAAGTCATGACAAGGCTTTTAAAACTTTTGACTTCATCTCCCTAATGGGTGTATAATTCAATCTTATTATTGTACTGATTAGTATTTTTCTGATTCTAGAATTGCACACCATTCCTTGTGCTGTACTGGCTATTTATCATCTTCTTATGTCTACATTTTAATTGGGTTGTCTATTAATGAGCTCTAGGAATTCTTTATATATTCTGCTCATAGGTTATATGCATTGTAAATATGGTCTGTTTAAGGACTACTTTTCATTTTAATGATGTCATTTAAAGTTCTAAATTTTGATGGAATCTCATTTATCAATTTTTTTTCTTTTTTACATCATGTTTTTTGTATCCTAGGTAGTTCTTGCCTACCCTGAATTCATAAACATTTTCCCTTATAATTTCTTCTTAAAGTTTTATGCTTTTAGACTTTCTTATTTAGGTTCATAGATCCCTTCAAGTTATTTTCATGTATGGAAAAAAAGGGTTGAGGTTAATTTTTTATATACAGATACCAGGTGTTCTAGTGCCATTTGCTGAAGACACTATCTCTTCCTCGGCTCTTGAATCGAGTTTATATTCTATAAAATACTAATGTTAAATAATCTTTCAAAGCTCAGTGGACCATATATGTGTGGTTCTATTTCTAGATTCTCTGTTTTATTCAAATGATCTATATGTCTTTCCTTACACTGACACTGCCTTGATTACTGTAGCTTTAGAAGTCTTAAAATTGGGTGCTAAATGTCTTTCAACACTTTTGTTTTTGTTTTTGTTTTTGGCTTTTCTGGGTCCTTTGTACTCCTACATAACTTTTAAATTTCGATATCCAGTTCGTCATTTATAGCAAGTATACACAGACCTGAATTTTTATATATATCTTGTGTTTTCTAATCCTGCTAAATTCAAGTACAAGTTCTGGGAGTGCCTAGAGATTTCTTAGTATTTTCTCTGTAGATGATCATTTTATCTACATATAAAGATTTTGTTTCTGCCATGCCAATCCTATTCCAGTTGTGTCATTTTATTGGCAGACTATTTTGGTTTAGACCTATGTTTCAAAGTCTAAAGGACAGGTGAAGAGTAGGCATATATGCCCTAGTTCCCCACTTTAGGGAGAAAGCATTGTATCATCTCCATTCATAGAAGGAGTTTTTGTTGAAATTATGGAGTACATGTCTTTGATCTGTTGAGAAGGTTCTGTTCTACTTCTAATCTCCTGATAGATTTTACCATGAACAGCTGTGGAATTTAGTCCAATACTCTTTCTCCAACTAGTGACAAGATCATATGGCTTTCTCCTTTCCTCTGTTAAAATGATTACTTTGGGGGTGGATCTTCCAGTGCTGAACCAACACTGCCACCCCTATAATAAAACCACTTTCTACATCCTGCCAGATCTGACTTCTAAGAGTTTGTTTTGTTAAACAAATTTCTATCCATGTTCATACTTTTTTCTTCTATTATCTTTATCCAGTTTTAGGATTAGCACAATGTTGAGTTCCTAAAATGAGGGGAGAAGTGTTCCTTCTTTTTTCTGCTTTAATTGTTTGATATAATTTATCAGTTAAAATGTTTATGAGCTTGCTGTTGTCATATAGGTAGGTTTTCAAACTAGGAATATACTTTCTTTAATAGGTGCTATTCAAATTTTATATTTCCTCCAGAGTTAGTTTCATTAATTTGTCTTCTAAGTTACTTCTTAGAAGTTGTCAAATTTATTTCAAAACAGATTTTTGAAATATGCTTTCTATATCCTTTTAAATTCTGTAAAATCTGTGGTAATGTTTCCTAGATCTTAATATTGTAATTTTAAAAATGTATAACTGATATTGTGTAACAGGAAGAAAAGATCTAAAAGAGCAGGGGAATTAGGAGATGTAGAGGAAGGGAAAAAAGGGAAAGAAAAAAATATGAGAAGAGAAAAAAATGGAAACAAGGTCTTTGCAAATAGGGAAGGGTGGAGGGGGTGAAGGGAGGGCAAGGGAAGGGGATAAAAAATAAGAACCAAGAGACTCATGTAATGGTACAAGATCCCAATGATGAATGTAACTGTATTTTATACCTAAAATGCACCAATAAAATTAATGGGGGAAAAATAATAATAATAAAAAATAAAAAAAATACTGAATTGTTTCTCTAATGTGAGAAACTGAAAGTGTAAATAAGGACTAAAAGGTATAATAGATAAAGTGAAATAGGAAGAAAAGGGGCAAAGGGGAAGGGGAAGTGGGAGGGGTAGGGGAAAGGAAAGAAGGGAATTAAATTAATATGAGAAAATGGAAACAAAGTCTTTGTAAATAGGGAAGGATGGAGGGGTTGAAGGGAGGGCAGGGGAAGGGGGAAAAATAAGAACCAAGAGAGATTATGTAAAGGTGCAAATTTCCAATGATGAATGTCATTGTATTGTATACCTAAAATGTACCAATAAAATTAATGGGGGGAAAATAATAATAATAAAAAATAAATTTAAAAAATACTGAATTGTTTCTCTAATGTGAGAAACTGAAAGTGTAAATAAGGACTAAAAGGTATAATAGATAAAGTGAAATAGGAAGAAAAGGGGCAAAGGGGAAGGGGAAGTGGGAGGGGTAGGGGAAAGGAAAGAAGGGAATGGAATTAATATGAGAAAATGAAAAAATGGAAACAAAGTCTTTGTAAATAGGGAAGGATGGAGGGGTTGAAGGGAGGGCAGGGGAAGGGGGAAAAGTAAGAACCAAAAGAGATTATGTAAAGGTGCAAATTTCCAATGATGAATGTCATTGTATTATATACCTAAAATGTACCAATAAAATTAATAAAAATAGAATAATAAAATAAAATGCCAAGCTAAAAAAAAAATTCTTAAAAAAAGAATTAAAAAAAATGAAACCCATCCTTCTATATAACTAATATACACTAATAAAAATTAAGAGCTTTTTATTAGTTTTCTAGGGCTTTCATAACAAAATATCATAGGCTGGGTGGCTTAAATGGCATATTTGTTGTCTCACACTTCTGAAGGCTGGTGTCAGCCAATTCGTTCCTTCCAATGGCTGTGAGGGAAGAATCTGCTTCAAGCTGTTCTCTTTGGCTTGCAGATGTTTTCATACCTTCCTACTATATGCATGTCTCTGTGTCCAAATTTCTCTGATTTATATGACATCAGTCATATTGGACTAAAGCCCAGCTTAGTGATCTCAATTTAACATTATTACATCTAAAAGACCCTGTCTCCAATAAGGTCAAAGATTGAGGAATGTTAGCATTCCAACATATATATATTGGGGGAAAGATGAGAAAATTCAGTTATACATAATGGGCTTCAATTCCCATTCTGACTGTGTTCCTTGTCCATATAGCTCCTTCTAGAAGCATCTCAGTAGAAGGGCTGAATGTCCAGGTAGGATCAAGCCCCCTTGTCCTGGTCATAATGCATCAAAACAGCACTAAAGCCTCAGTTCCCTGCAGACAACTTAGGAACAAGGTGCTTTAGATGAAGGAGCTTTCAGTCAAAAGACCTGCTGATTCTCCACCCCAAGTGTCATCTCTGCAACAGTTCTTACCACCAACCAAAAGATTGAACTCTGGCTCCTCTAGGTTCCTCATTATCCCAGAATTCACTCACTCACTTAATCACTCACTCATTCATGCATTCAACAACCTTCATTGAGCATGTACTGGGCAATATAGACCCATGTGGGGCTCCGTGCCCAGAGCACTGAGCACATGGACTCTCCCTTCAAAGGGTTCCTGGCCTAGCAGTGAAGACAGACAGAAAAGTGGAGAATCCCAAGGAGGTATGGTAAGGTCTGTAAAGAGGTAACCCAAGGGGTTATGACACATAAGGGAATGCTCCTGGCCAGTGTGGGGCAAGCAAAGCAGCCTGCCCTGCCCTTGTCCACACCATCAATCCCCTTTTCACTAGCCATGTGTGCTTTGCAGATTTAATGCTATAAAGATCCTCTCACAAGGAGGAATCTGTAGGGTAACCATAGGCAGACAGCATAGGCTGTCACTAGATAAGTAGATTCTTATTCTCATGGCAGGGCTTTTGTCATTTCTGATCATCCAATCATGGTGCTACCATTTGGAGCAAAAGGTGAGCACTTCAGATGTTCCGTGGCTGCAGACCATGTCCTAAAAAAATTATAATCTTTAACCCAAAAATAGGCAAACCATAGTCTACCCACCAAATTCAACTCACTACCTGTCCTTGTAAATAAAGTTGTATTGAGATGGCCGCGGGCTCACTCCATTACATTTTGGCTGTGGGTTCTTTCACACCACAAGGGCAGAGATAAATAGCCATGGCAGGGACTATACAGCCTTCATACCTCAATTATTTACTAGAAAGATGTGAAGTGCACAGCTGAAGTCCCTGCAAAGAATTTTATGCCATGATCTGTTCTAAAGATGCCCAGGTACCACCCAGAGGGAAGGGGGGAGATGTATCCTGGCTGGGTTGTTTCTGGGAGATTTTAGGTAAGCCACTTCCCCTTTCTGCCTGAAAAGAGAAACAAGTACAGAAGATAATTCTATGCTTTTTATCAGCTCTGAGCCACAGTGTTTGAGTTGAAACAGTTCTTTATTCTGTCAGAAGCTCTGTGACCCAGCAGGTGAGCTTCGTGGTCTCAAAGGGGCCTTGTAATTACTCCAGCAAGCTCAGAGAAAGGATGCCATGAGAATTATTAGGGCAACCAAGGCCCAGTCAGGCTGAATCATTTCCCTGGATGGCGCCTTTTGGCACTGAATTTAGCATTGGAGATGAAGACTATGTTTACCCCACAACAAAACAGCTCAATGAAACATGGAAAACAAAGGCACTGCCTTATCTATCTGAAACCAGGCATCATAAGTTTCCCAAAAAACACTCTTTAGAAGAGAGGCTCATGGTAGAAAGAGTGTGGCACTGTGGCTCAGGACCCTGTGGGCCATCCATGATTCTGCCATCATTATTAGCCAGGCCAGCCATCAACTTCCTTGTGTTTCAGTCTTCTCACCCTCAAAGGGGAGAGTTATGACTGCACCGGGGGCACTGGAAAGATTAAATGATGTGATGAATAAAAAAGAATGTAGTGTGTAACACAGTGAATATTCTCCAAAATATTATTATTAGCTTGTCTGCTACTTGCACAGAAAGGCATCATTGGCACAGTTTTCACAGACAACCTCACTAGGTAAGAAAGCAGAGCCCAGAGAAGTTTAGTGATCACCTGAGGTCACACAGACAACAAATGATTGAATTGGGACTCAAATCCAGAGCATCTGATCCCATTTTCAAAGCTCTTTCCTCTTCCACACACAGCCCTTTTCTCTTCTTCATTTTATTTGTATGTCCCCATAGTCCATGAGTGACTGCGTACAGCTGGTGCTCATTAAATGCATGAAGAGTGAGAAAGGAAGTGTGAGTTTTTAGCTCTTCCTGCTCTTCCCTGAAGAGAGGTCATCCTCCCCAGGTCTGCCTTCCTAGAGCCATCATACCATTAACCCCATCTTCCAGGTCCCCTGCCTTTCTGAGCTTCCCCTCAACACCCTCTGGCTCCCTCTAGACTTCTTTGGCAGGGGTAGGTTTTGCCTAACTAGAAATGTAGGGGAGGGGAGATGATATTCCTGAGAAGCTACCCCCTTCTGTACATGTGACCAACAATTAAAGGAAAATTTTGGTCAGTGGTATAAAGGTGTAAGAACCCCATAAGAAGCAGCTTTCTCTCTCTCAGTCCTCACTGTGCTCCCTCTCCTCCAAGGGACTTCACCTGCGCTGCCTCCAGATGGATCAAGAGCAACTATTTCCTGGTCTGGAGGTGGGATCAGAAGATGTAACAGGACCACTTGGGTGCTGTGGACTCAGGCAGTGCTAATGGCATAGAGGCCAGGGACACCTGGACACAACCAATCCTGGGGGATGAGGTCAGTTCCCTGCTTGGAGGTCCCGGGGGTATGGAGCATCACAATGAGATGCGAGTGCTCAGAAGTATTAGGAAACTGTGCAGTCTTGGAGTGAGGGTCCCCTTGTTCTTTCTACCTGTACTTTTGTCTTGTACACAAAATAAAACAAAGTCTCAAAACTAATAGGAAGATAGATACAAAAACAAAAATTGCTCATTTACAAGGTAAAGAATGCATCAAGCCTGAGAGAAAATGAAGCCACTTTGCCTCTGGGAGGCATTGGAAACTTTGGCTCCATGGAAACTATCCTCTCTCCAAAGGTGTCTTGAGGATACCTGCCAGTAAAATGAGGGAAGAATTGGAATTGAAAGAGAAAGAGAGAAAGAGAGAAAGAGGGAGAAGGGAGGAAAGGAGGAAGGGAGGGAGAGAGGTAAGAGAGGGCAGGAAAGGAAAAGGAAAGATAAGAAAAGTGAGTAAAATGCAGGGGTCAAATGAGAAAGAAAAATTAAGTTGAGAGTTGTGTAACATGTCTAGTTAGTAGTCATTAATGAAGAACAGGGACTTATGGATCCACGAAAAACACTCTCAAGGTCAAAAGTCATTCTAAGCAAAATTTGTAATACATGCAACCAATAAAGTATTTTAAAGCCTAAATAAAAATGAACTCATAAGTCAATAAGAAACAGATAACTAGGCAGAGATTCTGAAAAGGCAATCTACAAATAATATAGGGAAATATAAATGGTCAATGGCACAGGAAAAATTGCTCAGTCTAATTAATAATCAACTTAAAGCAATGATAAGGCTCTATTACTTTCCTATTTATTTAAAATGTTATCACATGAAATGCTGGCTGGGGTAGGGGGCAGTGAAAAAATAGGCAATCCTCCTGCACTTAATGGTGGAAATATAAATGGGTACAGACTTTTTGAAGGACAATGTGTCAATATCTAATGAAATTTTAAATAAATGGCCTGGCTCTGTCTTTTTCTCACCTTCCAGTCTCCTTCTGGTGACCCAATTAGCTGGACACTAATCACAAAGGACTTGAGAGACCCAGTTGGCAGAGCAAGCCTCCTGCCAGGCAGAGCAAAGACAAGAAGAGATGTGACAGCAAGAGCAAATGGTCAGCTCAGTTGATCTCATTTGTTTTTGTGTGTCAGCACACACCATTCCTGTTGTCTGCTGGCAATAGTATCATGTAGGACTAGACCACGGTGCATTTACCCATACACTGTTGATGAATATTTAGATCCGTTTCTAGCTTATGCTGTGTTGTGACAAATCATGGCTTGCACTCAGTTCCCTGAATACATGGATACATTTCTCTCTAGAATGAATGCCTAGACCCAGGATTGTTAGGTTGAGATGACTGTAAAGTGAGAAAAAAAGAAAAAGCCATGAAGGTTCTCCCACACACTCTTTGCTTTGGGTAGAATCTCTAAAAATGGCTATTCTGTGGCTCTAGCTTTTACTGGCTGGTCCCATTTATGAACTCTGCAGTCACTGGGCAGCCCCAGATCTTGGCTGTAGTCACACTATACCATCTCCTTCCTTTGTCCCGGTAGCCCTAGGAACTGTGGCTTCTTGTAGTTTCTCGTGTCTGGGTCACTTCACCTCTTTTTGTTGCTTTTACAGCTCTTTATACAACTTGGTCACTTATTCTCTGCATTAAAATCCCCTTGTTAATACCCAACCTTCACAGATTTTATCTTCCTGGCTGAACTCTGATTAATACATAGACCATGACTGTGAGTCTGAATTTTATCTGAGTGCCAAGAATTTTATGCAAAGGAGTGACTGACTTAGTTTCTAACCTAGACTCATTGCACTGACTGTTATATAGAGTTGAAATTGAGAGAGGGCAGGAGCAGGAACATGAAGTTCTCTTAGAAGGCAGATAGGATAGCAGTTTGCATAAGGATGGAAGTAGGGATGGTTTCCAGTTGTGATTATGGTAGATGTGCGGATGAAAGGAAAAAAGGAGTCACTGATGCAATCAAGACTTTTGTATTTCTTTTATTGACTGGGTTGTTGAAACAGGAGATAACAAAAGCCCTATACTCCTCCTCCACCAGCAGATGAAGAACATATTCAGAGCAGGGAATGAAGCACAGAAATAACAAGAGACTTGGGGAGAATGAACCACGAGCCTTCCATAGGTGTAGCTGAGCCTAGGTCGCATTTTCTCAGGTTTGGGTATTACTTTCCTAACAAGGGGAACCCAATGGTAATCTAAACAATCAGTTTCTATAAAACATGGTGTTGAAAATGAGCTGTGTTGGAAATACCCTGTGGGAAGATGGCAGGATTTCTCAGAGTGACAGTGGCCCATGAGGTGAGTGGTGTGTGGAGAGTGTTTTGACAAAAAGAGTTCCTCAGACAGGACAGGCAGTCAGAGAAGATTCAGTGAAGGGTCAATGGCCAAGAGCAGGGCACCAGAGGCTCGCCAGAAAAAGGCCTCATTGGATTGCTGAGATTTTCTTGCCTGGGAAGAAGATAGTTATATTTCTCTAAAGAATGTCTTTGCTCAGCTCATTCTGCTAACTTTATAAAAGTTACAATGAATGGTGCTTGTAAAAGTGTGCTTGCTACATTCCCAAAGTTCTTAGAGGCCCACTTCTAGGTCATACTTTCCTGCTTGTAGCCTCACTGATTGATCTCAACTTGGCTGGGACATGGTCACTTTTGTGTATAAAAACCCCTAGACAAAGGACCCCTTTGGCAACCTGTTAGGGCCCTCTCCTGAGGTTCAATAACCCAGGGGCTTTTTGGTTTCACTCTGTAATAAATTTCTCAGTCCTCTTCTAACTCTCTACCTTGTAATTATTTCTGGGTTGAGAGAAGAATCCACTAGTCAAATGGTAACAGTTGTGATGCTGCCATTTGCATGGTAGGAGAGCTAGGAATTCCTAACCTTGGAGTGCTGAGAATGAGAGCTTTTCTTTACTGAACACCTTCTCTGTGCCAAGTGACCTCCTGTCTCATCTCCTACAGCCTCCAGAACTGTAGGGAGGTATAAATACTGCATGTGAAGACACTCTATAAACCTTACAGTGCTTTTCTTAAAGGAAACAAGGTCAACAAAAGACAACTGGGAATGATACCAACGACATTCCTGGAGCCCATCCCACTTCTCTGAACTCTGAAGGCAGAACTCCCAACACTAGCTAGTTCAGCTGCATGATAGCATGAAATAATAACAGCTGCATGCCTACTGTATGTCAGGCCCCATCCTCAATATTTTATGTACAGTCTCTCTGGTTATTGGAAGTAGAAATCAGCAATCCTAATTTGATTTTCAGAGTGACAACTGGTGGAAATTCACTTTGGTCTTTCACATGTGGATCTTGTATTTCTGAAGGCCTGTGCCTGGTGGGACCATTACATCATGTTGACAATATAAATTAGGCTGATAAAGGGCTGACAACATTGTTAGGAATGATACACAATTTAGTAGCGACATTATTGCCTGTTAAATTTATACATGACAAACTGCCTTCTATCTCTGCCCAGTGATACTTGGGCATTAACCCAAATCATAGAAAATGTCATGGTGTGAGCCATAGGCCAATCATTAACTGTCCCTGGGAGGTCGCTCAGGCCTTCTAGCCCTGCTGACAAATTGGCCTTTGGTGAAATTATGAAGTGGAAGAAGTTTATCTTTATACCCTCAAGAACCCAGGGTCTCCCTCAGGTCCCAGATCTCCTTTGGAAAAGTCATCATTGTTCATGAGAAAGAACATTCAACTTTTTACTGCTGGATTCTATATGCCTAGCTTCATGTGCTTAGTAAGTCAGTTCTCTCTGAGTCAGTTTCCTCATTTAACAAAGAAAAACAAAAATGCTTGGCCTCTCTGTACTAGGGAGTTTTCTGCAGATTGAAAGGGTGAGTGGGTATGAGAGCATTTGGTTTCTGTCATCTCTTAGTGCATCACAGAAACCACAACAAATCTCAGTGTCATAAGAAAAGTAAGCACTAATTTCCTTCACTTATCTTTGGTGAGTTAAGGATTGTCTGATCTGGACTGGGCTGACTGAGCAATTTTGCTTTAGGCTATGAGCTTGGCTAGAATGGGTTCTTTGCCTGCTCTTGTCTGACCTTTGTGTGTTTATTTTGAACCCAGAATGGAGGGGAAGCATGAAGGTGATAGCCATCGTGTGCGTGATGATGTTAGCAGCACAAGCACGTTGCAAATCCTTCTATCTGTCATGTTGTTCATCTTCCAGAATAAGTCACATGATCAAGCCCCAGCCAAGGAGTAAACAAATAAATTTCCATGCTGTGGGAAGAGAGAGGGGATATGTTTAATGGTAATCTGATCTATCACACACATACTCTGTACATAAGAAAACACTGTTTGTTACTATGATTTCAACTTGCTAAGGTCAGAGAAGTCAAATAGCCTGCTTTTCATCTCTTGTTGCTTTTACAGGACAGCAACTGGTTTGACTTTACTTAATCAACCCAAGTAACCATTAACCCACTGGATTAATTGACTGTTTGGATGATTCTGAAACCGCTGGACTCCTGTCTGTGCTACTGATGGGTTACAAAGAAGCCAACTTTGGCTACCTACCTCCTTGCAAAGGTGAGGTACCAGAGTGAGCATTCTTTCTTATTTCTGGAACATTCCCACTCAACTTTCTCAGCTTTGAAGCTACATAGCAAGTACCAATAATATTTACATTGACTTTTATCAATAGCCAAGTGGCTTCATAAATGTAACCCATTTTGCATCTTTACCATAGCCTTAACTGCCCATTTAAGAAACTGTAGCTCAGCAAGCCTGAAGTGAAGTGGTTTAGGTCACACCAGAAGGGAGTGGAAAACCCGAGACTTGAACCTTGACCTTCAGATTCTGGAGTTCAGGGCCTCCCCCACTGTTGGATATCTCAGAGATGGGGCTCAGTCTAATTCCATAGCCTCCCCTAATGTAATATCAGCCCATGTGACAGCCTATCTACCACATCCACAATGATTAAATTTCTGCAGTTTATGTGAAGAGAAATTACTCACTAAAATTTAATATGGTAAATTTCAGTCTTTGTAAGCAGTTAATTCAATGAAGACTTGGCTCAGCAAGTCAGCAGTTACTCAAGCTACTTCTATGAGGCCAGTCCCCCAGATTACAAAGAGCACTCCAGCATCCCAGGCTGTTTTAAATTCACATTTCTTCATTATTATGTCAAGGAAAGTCATTATGTAACTGAAGAAAATGTTTCCTGTCCAGAAAAATAAAACACAACCTTGTGCAGCAGATTCGCATTTTCTGTTGGGTATTAAATGGGGAGCTCTTGAGGAGCATGATTTCTGAATTATGTGGTTTAATGATTATTTAACCACATAGGCGGCTGATAACTATTTATCTAGCCTAGAGCAATGTGTTCATAGGCCCATTCTTACATCCCACAGATCACCTCAGAGGCTTCTGCCAGCAGTTTAGCTCCCAGAATACACTGGGGCAGACCAAAGGGGGTGATGGGAGATGGCAACAAGTTTCTTAGATCAGTGCTGGTGCCTAGAATCTACACATATGTGCCTGTATGGACCAGAAGTGTGTGTGTGTGAGACAGAGAGAGAGAGAGAGAGAGAGAGAGAGAGAGAGAGAGAGAGAGAGGCAGATATTGACAGATTGGAAGATTCCATCCAGACCTATTAACTAGATAGTTTAAAGCAGTGGGAGTGGAGCCATGAGCTTTGGGGACAGGGACAATCTCCTATTCATTTTTGCATCTCCAATGTCCAATACTCAAAGTAACTGGAGCTTTGAGACTGATGGTTATAAACACTGAAAGGAACCAGAGTCTCATGATGGCAGATACCTTTGATCACCAAGGTATAGGCACAAACTGGATGTTTGTATTGTCCACTGGTAAATTCTGGACCAACACCCAGCACAGACATAGCACTCAATAAATACCTGTTGAATGTGTCTGAATTTGTAGAGGCGCGGAAGGGGAAGAAGAGTCTCTAGAACAAAGAAACTGGAGCATGTCTTGAAAAGGAGGCCAGGGAAGAGGAGATATGAAACCATACTCAGGAGGGACAAATTGTTTGCCTGAAGAAAAGCTCAAGGTCAAAGTCATGCCTTTGCACCAATGGTTACCCTAAGAGAAATTTGACCCTATCCTAGGGGAGGGGAGGTTGTTTTGGGTGGTAACATTTTGAGAAGGAAAAGAGAAGAAAATCCTAGTGTATCTGCCCAAGGAAGGAATGACTTGCCTAAGAGGGAGTAAAGTTCATGTCACCAAAGGCTTGACTTTGGGGAGAATATGGAAAGAAAAGTATAACACCAGACAAAAAGTTGTAGTAGGTAATCTTCAAGGTCCCATGAGAGTCTATGACTTTTAGTTCACATTTGATTGATTTGCTCCTGATTGTTCCAAGAAAGCTGAGTCAAGTTCCCTGGGTTGAGAAGAGATGTTAAATGTGACCTTGAAGACCCCAAGAGGGAAGTAACTACAGCCAAAAGAATTATTTTGGAAGGTCAAATGTGACAATAACATGCTACTTTGCTTGGTAGAATAATGTGTGTCACAGGTACACAGGAAGTTAGGGGTCAGGTCAGGTCTACTGCCATCTGGAGACACTTGGATAAGGGCAGGGAGGGCTGAGCAATCAAGGAGACCTCTCTGAAAGAGATGGTTGAGAAACTAGAGCCCTCAGGAGGCCCAGAGAAGCTGCTACTTTCTGAAAGGCTATGTGTCGCTGAGCTGAGTTATGGAACTAGCAGATCAATCTCTGACCAGTTGGAAAGGACTAAGAACCTGTGCCAGAGAAGAAAAAGCTATACCTGAGACAAGAGTGAGGAAAAAGTGCAGAGTACAAGGGGAAGAACTGGCAGTGGAGAGAGAGAACATGACATTAGTCCCAGCAAAAAGTAGCACTAGGTTGGCTTCTGCAGGAAGAAGCACCAGCCAGAATTCTCACATTTTAGCAGTGATTGGAGCACTATGAATTCTTCTGGAGGCAGAAGGTAGATTGAAATTTTAGAAACAGACAGTTCTAGCTTGAAGTCCTGACTCCACCATGTCTTGGATGTATGGTTTTTGGCAAGTGACAACCTTGGAGCCTTCATTTCCTTATCTATAAAATAAAACTAAAAACCCTCTCCAGCCTTCTGAGAGCCGCTATGAAGATTAGATAGGGTCGTGATGTCAGTGTGATTTGTAAGCTCTGAAGAGCCCTGCACTTATGGGGGCAGCTGCTAATGGCATGGTATCACAGAGTCACCAAATTGGACAGTGACAGGACTGCCTCCTGAGACCTGGTCCTCTGAGTCAGGCCTTGAACTCAACATCTGCAGCACACTTTGTCCCTCAGTTTAGAGGCTGGCCTGATGAGCCTGGCAGTGGTCCCACATATAAGTGACTGTCCTGAGGATAAACCCATGCTAGGATGTCAGCGCTCCTTCCATTCTGCAAGTCATTGTCAAACCAGTCCTGACAACTGGTGACCTCACAGCCTGTCTACAACTCACAGACATTCCTTACCTTAAAATTCTTCCATGTGTTCCTGGGACCTTGTTCCCGGCCCCCTGTAGCATGTCATGGTGAAGTCACATTTCAAATTTAACATTGTTACAAGGACTCCTCCTGAAGCAGCCACTGATTAGTCAGTGGATTTGTATCTTCTGCTGTGACCCCATCCCTAAGCTCTAGACAGACATACTCAGCTGTCTGCTTGATACAAACAGATAAGGATCTTGAACAAAGTGTGGCCCAAATAGAATTCCCAGATCTTCCCTTCCTCAAACTACTTCTTCCTCCAGCCTTCTGCATCTTCCATCCATGAATCTCCTGTCAAGCCCTAGATGTCATCTGTGACTGCTCTCCTTCCTTCACTCTTATATCTAGTACATCTGAACATCCTGCTTGCCCTGTATCTCAACTATAGCCCTCTCTTTCCCTCTTCCTCCAGCTCACTCTGTCCATGCCACCAGCCTTTCAGCTGGGACACAGCAACCTCTGGCCACCCTGATTGCGCTCTTGGTTTTTTCAAACTCATTCTCTACCAAGTAGCCAGAGGGATCTTTTCAAAACACAAATCAAATAATGTCTACCTTCTTAAAAACCCTTTTTCGGTGCATGCAAAATAAAAACAGAACTGAGCGGAAGCCAGATTGCACTGGGTCAAGGCGTAAATGGGATTTTAGGACACGAAGATGAAGAATATAGAAAATGTTTGCAAGACGGAAAGCTGGGCAAGGAGAGAGAGAGTCAGAGCTGTAAATAAGCAGAATGACAAAAAAAGGGTTTTGTTGATTTCCAAGGGAGATACATAAGCATGCTAAAATCTGTAACAAAGAGCTGGAGCAGAAGAGGGGTGAAGATTTGTTTGGGTGAGGGATGACTTCTATTCATCTCAGGAGAAGAGACTTGGAGCTAATTTATATTGTTGGCGGTGGCATTGCTGCCCTTGATAGGCCTATTTTTGTCAACTCTAAGAAAATAAAATAAAAGTTCCTTGTAAAGCCTCCAAGGCCTTCCAGGATCTGACCCTTGTCTACCTCTGCAGCCACACTGTGCTTCCTCCCCCATCCCATGACAGCGAGGCCATGGTTGCATACTTTAGCATGCTTAGAATCACCTGGAGAAAGAGCTTGTCAAAGCACAGATTCCTGTTCTTCTTCCTCCTCTGCCCCACTTCCAGAACATTCAGTCCTCCAACCATCAGGAAAGTACCACAAGGCAGGCATCTGCAGGGAGAGGACAACACAGGAGGCTGACAACACATGGAGGCTGCTGTAACTTAGATCTGAAATGTTTCCCAGTGGCACTTGTGTGAAAGGCTTGGTCCCCAGCTTGGTTCTATTAGGAGGTGGTCTTGAAGGGAGTATCAGAACCCGACCCCTCCTCTTCTCACTTTTTTCACTTCTCCATTGTGAAGTAAGAGGTTTTTCTCCACCACTCACTGTCCCCGTGATGTGCTCCTCACCACAGGCCCAAAATCAATGGCTCCAGTCAATCATGACTGAAAATTCCTAAACTTTTCTTTGTATAAGTTGATTGTTTTAGACATTTGTTATAGTGATGCAAAGCTGACTACACAGAGCTGCCCTGAACAAGATGTCAGAGCCCTCACAAGGTAAAGAGGGCATCTGCAGGTGGGGAGAATGTCAGCGCCTAAGCAGGAGTAAGAGAATCCCATCCGGTAGAGGCATCCTAGCATTGAACACCAGACTGGCTGAGAAAGATATCCACACAATGAGGGGTGGCTTGGCAAGTGCCAGATTCCAGGGATGCTTGAGACAGCCTGGTGTGGTGAGTCTGAGTCCAAGAAAAATAAGGGCCTCCTTATAGACAGTGATTGGCTTGAGGTGTCAGGGCTTAAGTGGCATCTATACAGGGTAGGCAGTAATTTGAAATGAAAATTCAGAGCCCAAGTAGGTAGGAGGGTCCTGTGAGGGGAAAAGGGGGAAGTTGAAATGGAAGATTGGTTATACTGAGGAAGACTGATCAAGAAAACATTACGGATAGCAGATACCAGGTCAGAACTTCATTCCTCCCACCAAATTCATATGGTGAAGTATTAACTTCAGAATGTTACCTTACTTGGAAATAGAGTCATTGCAGATGTAATTAGTTAAGATGAAATTATACTAGAGCAAACAGAGCTCTAACCCAAAATGACTCATGTCCTTTTAAAAAGGGCAGAGTTGGACATGGAGGCACACACTCAGTGAATGTCCAGGTGAGGATAAACGTACTGCTGTGTGGATGCTATTCTTGCCCTACATGGGCACCAACACTCCATCCCAACCACCTGCCAACAGGAGTATGGATTTCAGTGATGTGTCTACAAATCAAGGAATGCCAAAGATTGCCAGTCATCACTGGAAGCTTGGGGAGATGCATAGAACACACTCTTTCTCATGCCAACAAAAAGAACCAGCCCCGCTCATGGCTTTGTGGATATTTGGATATCTTACTTCCAGAACTTGGAAGCCACAAATTTCTGTTTTTTTAAGCCACATATTTCATGGCTCTTTATATATATATATATATATATATATATATATATATATATATATATATATATATATATATTTGGGGGGGGTACCTGGGATCGAACTCGGGACCTTGAGCTTTCGAGGCAGGTGGCAGAATCACTGAGCTAAATCCCCAGCCCCTTCATGGTTCTTTTTAATGGCAGCCCTGGGAAACTAATACACTAGCACTGTCATTACTGGGGAAGTTTGTTATAAATACTGAAAGGGAGAGGCCTAGCATGCATCTTGTGATGTTGAATTTGAATTAGATGTATTGAGGTAAACTCGTGGCTTTCAATAGTTAAAGATGTTAAATAAATATGATTGTAATGTGAAATATATTTCTTGGGTCTGTCCTCTGAGAAAGACTGAAAGCAGTGTCAGTCCAGAAACAATGAATATATCTACTACCTTCTTGGCTACTAAATACCATTTCCATTAAAAGGAAAAAAGTGTTTCTTGAAGAAACAACTGATACTAGGGGTGAGGCAGGAAGAAGATGAACCTGGAAGGTCTTGTTGTGTCAGAAAGCAAAGAAGTGCTCAAAGAAGGATGGGTACATGCCATAGTGGCACAAAGGGAAGTTTAATGGGTGTCGTTTGGTCAAACATGAGGTAATTCAAGTACCAAACTAAACAATGGTAGTGATGGATTATAACCTACTGAATAAGAATGGAAACTATGAGTCTGTACAGAAATTTACAAATACATGAATAAATTAAAATGTAGAGAGGAAAGAGATAATTACATAATTTCAAAATACCTCTTTGCAAAACATTTATTAATTACAAAGAGGAAAAAAGTAACTATATAGTGAGAGGTCTGCCAGACACCATCTTAATTAAGTGATCAGAGCAAGCATCTCCAGTAAGGGCACAAATTGAAATCATGTGCCGCCAGATAGGATGCCAGGAGAAGAAAGCAGTGTCATTTCTGTGCTATTCCTGCCAATGATGCATAAATGGAATCTAAAAATGAGGAAGCATTAGATAGACCCAAAATAACTGCTGTGCTCTTCAGAAGTGACAAGGTCGTCAGAGTTAAGGAAAACTGAAGAATTTTTCCAGACTAAAGGACATTAAAGGGACATGAGAGCTAAATGCAACGCATGATTCTGAATTAGATTTTTATGCTATAAAATATATTATTGAAAAAACCGCAGAGTTTTGAATGAGCTCTGAAGATTAGATACATCAATATACCTTTGTTGATCTTCTGATGTTGATATTGTCTTGTAACTGTGTAGGAAAATGTCCTTCTTTATAGGAAATGTTCCTTAAAGTATTGGAAGGTGATGGAGAACCCAGTCAGTTCTTGGCTCTCAAATGATTCAAGAAAATAGAAGGTTTTTTGTATTACACTTCCAAATTTTCTGTAAGTTTGATCATTGCAAGAAATAAGGTTTACAAAAACCTATTCCAGGAATCTGTCCCTAGGGGTTCTGATTTAATAGGTCTAAGATGCAACTAGGGGATTTGCACTTCCACACGTTGCTGCCAGTGGTGGTCCATGGACCACATGAGTAGCAAATCTCTACACCCTGACCTCCTCTCTGTTCCTGGAACTACTAGACTTCCTCATCACAGGTATTTGCCTGAAACTTCTACCTGGAAATCTGTTCTTTCAGACCTTCCAGAAGTAGTTCCTTGGTGTCATTCAAGTCTTGACTCCAATGTCAAACAATGTTCAGTTTTCAGAGAGGTTGTCTCTGACCACTCTAAGCTGCCTCCAACCACTTTCCACAATGACTTATTTCTTCTTCATTGCCACTTGTGTTACGTTCCTATCTTGGCTGTAAAAAACCTAGTGGCTCAAAACAACCTAAATTCATTTTCTTACAGCACTGACACATTTGAAGTCTGACACAAATCTCACTGGGCTAAAATTGGGGTCTTGGCAAAGCTGTTTTATTTCTAGATGCTCTGGGAGATAATCCATTTCCTTGTCCTCAGATTTTAGAAACTGCTGTGTAGCTTGGCTCATGGCTCCTTCCTCAAAAATCAGCAACAATGCGTATGTTGCCTTTCTTCTGTCATCACATCTTCCCCGACAACCTCTTTTACTTGCTTCTTCCACTTCTAAGTAACCTTGTACTAGCCCACCCAGGATAATCTTCCACCCCAACATTTTAAGCTAATCACATCTGCAAAGTCTTTTTTGTTATATAATGTGATATATTCACAAATACTGGGGAATAGGCAGGGGCTTCTTTGGAAAGCCATTAAACATCTTTCTATACTTTTCTTGAAGTAAACTTTCACATTGGAAAGAAATTTTGACTTCATCTAGTTCAACTTTATCCCTTTGTCCTATCATTTGCCTACCTTCTAAATGAGCTATGTGCAGAAGGGTAAGACCTCTTCCCATTCTGCCTCAGTTTTCTCATCTCTGAGATGGATATAGCAACATCTATCCTGCAGCACTTTTGGGATGAATGAGCAGTATATGCAAAGTACACATAAAGCATCTCACAAAGATTGGAACACAGCAAAAGTCAGTTATGTGTTTATACATGTTTCTTCCTCCCTTTCCCTGTTAGGAGCCTAAGGCCCCAGGAAAGGCTGAGCATGGTATTTTCACAGACTGATCTCTGGCTACCTGTTACTCCTCTTCTTCCTCCCTTTCTGTGGTATCCATGTCAGTAAGGATCCATCTTCAACTTCTTTGAGATACAGTGACCTAAAAGAATAAGATAGTCAGCTCCCTCCCACTCCATCTAGCTCTCCACTACTTTCCAATACACATATTCATATCCTTCAAGGTCATCTCACTAGGTGACCTGCTTCAAATTGTGCAAACTTCTAGTTTCTCTTGGTTCATTGAAAAGAAAGTTCTGTGCTAATGTCTGTTTGTTTCTCCAAGAAAGAAAGTTGTTTCTTCAAAAGAGAGAATCTTCTCATTGATGTCTTGTACTCTGAGTAACTACTTTGAAGATAACAATACAGTGTTCTAACTAGCATTATACTCTTCTTTTTATGAAATTTTGCTTTTTTTCATAAAAGAAAAAAGAAATTTTCAAAATTCAGAGATTAAGTAGATTATATGAAAAGTAAAAACTGCAATACAAAAAAGATGATGTGAACTTTCCTTTGAGGAAAAGGAAAGGGGCAAATGGAGGAAGTTCCTTCTTTTTGGAGCTCCAGAAGTGCTGGCCTGTTTCAAGAAAAGGCCTATTAATAGATTATTTATCAACACCACCCCCACCACCACAATGACAACCATTTTTCCCTCAGATCCAACCATGGAGGCCATACCTGTCCAAAGATTGGAGGGATAATCAAATTAAGTATTCAATATGAGAGTGCTCTGCACTGTTGGTGACTTGGATATGTCATTCTTACTACACTCATCCAGTGATCAAACCCAGTCCTGTGCCATTCTATGTAGTGGTGCTGCTGGCTCCCTGGTCAGTTGGGACTATCCCAGAACACTTTATCCCTTAAACTAAGAATCTGGGTTTTGTCTTCCTTTTTGTGTGTGAATTTCTGAAAACTACTTACCCACACCAATCAAGCTCATTGATTTATTCAAAGATACTACTCAAGCCACGTGGAATTCTGA
Organism: Heterocephalus glaber; assembly: GCF_053883595.1. Lineage (NCBI taxonomy): Eukaryota > Metazoa > Chordata > Mammalia > Rodentia > Bathyergidae > Heterocephalus > Heterocephalus glaber. Next base: position 16,862,977 of record NW_028258351.1, on the reverse strand, counting down.
GTGCTGGACACATGACACTAGGAAACACAATCTTTCCCTTCAAGTTGCCCAAGTCTGGCCCACCTCAGAGCTTACTTTGGCTTTGAGGGTGAACACCAAAGTAGGGAAAGGGGCAACAACTTTTAACCAGAGATATTTGACTGCTATAAAACTATTCTTCTCTATCTTATTGTTTTACACTCCTTTATAAGGGGTTCAAAGGTTTTTTAGAGAAGCTGAAGAACAGTACATGCTTGCTCACTTGAAACATGAACATGTGCACCCACTCCTAGATACACACACCCCATTTTGCAAATAATCTCTCGGACTCAAGGTTCCACTGAAACCCTCTTGTAGACCCAAAGTTAGAACCCACTTCTGTCCACTAGCCCTGTTCAATCAAGGCAAGCCTCTGCTTCCCTCCAACCCATTTTCCTTCCAGGAGGCCCTAGAATTGATGATTTAAGAAGTTAAGAGATTGACGAAGAATGGTTCAATTTTACACCCAGATCTGTGAGTGCTTGCTCATGGGTGAAAAGAAAAATGGCAGATGACAACTGAGGAACAAAAATGGAAAGAATGCCTCTTTAGATTTAACAGAAATGTAAAATGTGTAGAGCAAAAATATTAGAGATAGCTATTATTTCTACCTTATATCAAAAAATTGTTAAATGTTCAAATGAATGGTAATCTCATAAATTGAGAATTTTCTATTGTATATTTTTGACTTTTAGACTATAATGAGCAGCTTCCCTTTGAGAGGCCCTAGCTCCAAGCAGAGCCCAAGGACTCCAGTCTCCGAGCTGATGCATATACCCAAAATGGTAATTAAAGTACAACCATAGAAAAGAACACTTTCATCCTAGGGTATAATGGGTGCTAAGGGTTTAGTTCTTTCATATTTCAGAAATAATAATCTCTTTGTGTTCTAGGGGGGAAATGCCTGCTAACTCTACCCAACTTTGAATCACAGTATCAACTTCTTTAAAGACTTTTTATGCTCTAATCCATGAATAATTGAACATACACACAGTATTAATTCTCACCATTCTGAATATATACTCTCCAGCCACTTTTTCTACTCTTTCATGCCTTGAAATCTTAGGGTGTAGCTCAAAATCATAAAAGTAAGCTTTATCTCAGGGCTTGTGGAAGTGATTTGGCTGCTGGCCGTGGTGCTGAAACAAGATCTGTCCTTCAGGACTCCAAGTCAACCATACTTGAGTTCTTATTTTTGAACATTACTTCTAGCACAGAATTGCTGCAGTTTACATAAAATGCCTTATTTACAGAAAGTATATGTTTCCTAATGTTTTCACTTGAACTCTTGATATGCCTAGTCTTCTTCTAACTCTACAATTCCATTTCCAGTCACTCAACAGCAAAAATCTCATGCTCTAGCCACACTGCTTGATTTGTAAATTTCTGCTACACACTAAACTTCTCCACAGTTCTGGGTCTTCACTAGTGCTATTTCTTGAAACATAACACACACACACACACACCAACCCACCCCATCCCTTCATATGTCATAACTCCTACTGATTACCAATTGTCTTCAAATAATTATCCATGAGTTGCTTTTCCTTTACCTGAAAATTTTTACCCTATACTACTTCAAGTGAAATTTATTAGCCCCAGCTCTATGTCCCTACAGTGCTCTGTACTTCCATTTACCAGTGTGTCCCGCTCTGTACTGTAATTTTCTTTTTTTCCAACTGTGTTCTCCAGTTGAGTATGATTCTCTTGGAGGCATGGACCCTACTGAAACAGCTCCTTGTTTCCAGTACAAGTACAGTATCTACTGCATACCAAATGAGAAATGTGTGGGATAGCTCTGAATACCCCCTCCTAGGATTCCAAGGACTGGACCTCTCTGCATACTTCTGCCAAGGATGCACATTATGTGTAAGTAAAGTAGAAAAGAGGGAAAAGACAATGAAGGAACTCCATCAAAATACAAAGAAGATAAAATATTTGAAGAAAAAAGGAGAAACAAGAAAATTTTTTTGTTTAGAAAGTTTGGTCTAGAAATGAAGAATGGGTCCTCAGGTTAAGGTAGAAAATGAAAGGTAAATAAAGATTTTTTTAAATCCAAGGTGTCTCTAGTTATGGGGAGAAATTTTCCTGTCTTCTGGTTCCCACTAACTGTGCTAAGCCTCTGACAAGACCTAGCTCCTCCCCCATGAATTGTGGGAATTTGAATCTTTTATCCTTGCAGTTCCACTCAGGCAGACCAACTAGAGATGGTGACATGGTCTGCAGATATGAGCTTTTTCTCTCAAATTTAAAGTCCCAGGGTCTAAACTGGAGGTAGGAATTAGCAAGAACATCTGGATTCTACTAATCTAGGACCCTTTACTTTGGCCATTTTAAGTAATATCTAGATGCTTCTTGTGCCACCTGTCACTTCTGTTTTAGTTCTGAACTCAGTTGAAGGAGAGAGGTACTATTTATCAGAAATCCCCTCAAAAATTCCATCAGTGCCAATTACTAGTACAGTTACTCATTTCACAAGGATTCATTAAGCACCACTGTGGCAAGAAGAGTGTTATGCCCAAGACTGAGAATATAAGAATAATGCGTGATATATTTCTTGCACTCAAAGAACTTACAGACCAGTGAGAGAGACATAATACAAGGTAAATTACTGAAATGCACTGTGAAAGTGTTATGTAATTCAGGATGAGAAATGTGCTGTGGGAGTACAGCGTTAAGACGGAATGAGAAGCAGGGGGTGATTGAACTCGGAAAGAGGCATTTGTGTCAGATCTGGGAGAATAGCTAAAGGTTTTCCATCAAATAAAAGGTGGAGGTATTCCAAAAAGTACAGAAGTTCAGAAATTTTTTTTATATTAAATTCTTTTGTTGGTACATTGGAGGTACACAACACAATTACATTTCTCATTGGGAATTGTACCTTTACATAATGCATCTTGGTTCTTATTTTTTCCCCATTGCTAGCCCTCCCTTCACACCCTCTACCCTTCCCTATTTACAAAGACTTTATTTCCATTTTTTCCATTTCTCAGCATTTTTCCTTTCCCTTCTTTCCTTTCCCCTGCCCTTCACACTACCCCTACCCCTTTGGACCTTTTCTTCCTATTTTACATTATCAATTATTCATTCTAATCATTGGTACATTTTAGGTATACAATGTAATGACATTCATCATTGGAAATTTGCACCTTTACATAGTCTCTCTTGGTTCTTGTTTTTCACCCTTGCCCAGCCCACCCTTCAAACCCTCCAGTCCTCCCTATTTACAAAGATTTTGTTCCTATTTTTCCATTTTCTCATATTAATCCCATTCCCTTCTGTCCTTTCCTCTAGCCCTTCCACTTCCTTCCCCTTTGCCCCTTTTCTTCCTATTTCACATTACCTATTATACATCTAGTCCTTATTTACACTTTCAGTTTCTCACACCAGAGAAACTATTCGGAATTTATTCATGTGTGTCCTATTTATTTCACTTAAGAGTATCGCCTCAATGTGCATCCACTTAGCTATAAATGTCTCTCATTTCTCATTTTTTATGGCTGATTAGTACTCCATTTTATTAAAAAAACCACATTTTCTTTATCCAGTCTCCAGTTGATGGAGATTTGGGCTGTTTCCAAGTTTTAGCTATCACAAACTGTGCTGCTGTGAACATGGGCACACATATATCACTGTGCTATGATTCTTTTAATTCTTTGGGGAAGATCCCCAGCAGTGGAATAGCAGGGTCAAATCGGACTTCCAGTCCTAGTTTTTTGAGGTATCTCCATACTGATTTCCACAGTGATTGCACCAGTCTACACTCCCACCAGCAGTGGAGCAGGGTTCCTCTTTGCCCACAGCCCCGCCAGCATTTGTTATTGGTTGATTTCATGATAGCAGCCATTCTTTCTGGAGTGAAGTGGAATCTCAGCATTGTTTTCATTGGCATCTCTCGAATGACTAGTGATGTTGAACATTTTTTCATGTATTTATTTGCTCTTTCTACTTCTTTGTCTGAGAAATGTCTGTTCATTTCAGATGCCCATTTTTGGATTGGGTCTTTAAATTTGGGAGGTCTGATCTTTTTAAATTCTTTATAGATTGGGGATAGTAGACCTTTGTCTGAGGAAGAGCAGGTGAAGATTTTTTCCCACATTGTGGGTTGTCTCTTCACACTGGTGGTGGTTTCTCTTGCTGTGCAGAAGCCTTTTAATAAGAAGAGATCCCATTTGTTGATTGTTTGTGCTAGTTCACGGGCAACTGAGGTTTTGTTCATAAAATCTTTTCCTACACCGATGTCTTCAAGGGTTCTACCTAACCTCTGTTCCAACTGGTTCAGAGTTTCTATTTTAATATTTAGATCTTTAATCCATTTTGATTTTAGTTTAGTGCATGGTGAGAGATACAGGTCTAGTTTTAATCTTTGGCAAGTTGAAGCCCAATTTTTCCAGCACCATTTATTAAAGAGGCTAGCTTTCCTCCAGTGAGGGTGTTTGGCTCCTTTGTCAAAGATGAGATGGCTGAGTGTGTCTGGCACTGTTTCTGCATCTTCTAATCTGTTCCACTGGTCCTCAAGCCTGTTTCTTTGCCAGTAGCATGCTGTTTTTATCACAGTAGCTTTATAGTAGAGTTGCAGGTTGGGGATTGTGATACCCCCAGCCATGTCTCTGTTGCCTAGAATTGCTTTTGCTCTTCTGGGTCTCTTCTTGTTCCAAATGAATTTTTGGATTGTTTTCTCGAGGTCTATGAAGTATGCTGCTGGGATCTCAATTGGAATTGCATTAAATCTATATAGCAGTTTTGGAAGTATGGCCATTTGCACTATATTAATCCTTCCTACACAGGAACAGGGGATATCTGTCCATTTTCTGATATCATCTTCAATCTCTCTTTTCAGAGTGCCATAGGTTTCAGAGAAGAGGTCTTTAATTTCCTTCATTAGGATGATTCCTAGGTATTTCAGTTTTTTGGATGCTATTGTGAAAGGAATTATTTGCCCTATTTCTCTCTCAGTGAGTCTGTCATTGGTGTAGAGGAAAGCTATTGATTTTTGTGTTGTTGACCTTGTAACCAGCTACTTGATTGAATTTGGTTATTAAGTCTAGAAGACTTTTGGTGGAGTTCTTGGGGTCTTCTATATAGAGTATCATGTCATTTGCAAATAATGACAATTTGACTTCTTCATTACCTATCTTTATTCCTTTTATTTCTTTCTCTTGTCTAATTGCCATGGCTAATGTTTCCAGAACTATATTGAACAAGAGTGGTCTTGCTCCTGATTTTAGTGTGAAGGATTTCAGTTTTTGACCATTTAGTATGATGTTGGCTGTTGGTTTTTCATAGATGGCTTTTATCAGTTTGAGGTAGAGACCATCTGTTTCAATTTTTTGTAGGGTTTTTATCAAAAATGCATGTTGGATTTTGTCAAATGCTTTTTCTGCATCTATGGAGATAATCATATGGTTTTTGTCCTTGACTCTATTGATATAGTGTATTACATTGATTGATTTGCATATATTGAACCATCCCTGCATCCCTGGGATGAATCCCACTTGATCAGGGTGTATGGTCTTCTTGATGATCTTCTGCATTCTGTTTGCCAGTATCTTATTAAGGATTTTTGCATCTATGTTCATTAGTGAGATTGGCCTGTAGTTCTCTTTTTCAGTTGGGTCTTTCTCTGCTTTGGGGATCAAGGTGATGCTTGCTTCCAGGAATGAATTTGGGAGTATTGCTTCCCTTTCAATTTCATTGAAGAGTTTAAACACTAGTGGCAGCAGTTCCTCTCTAAATGTCTTGTAGAATTCAGCAGTGAAGCCATCAGGACCCGGGCTTTTCTTAGTTGATAAGTTTTTAATTACATTTTCAATTTCATTGGTTGATATTGGGTTGTTCAGAATTTTTAAGTCTTCTTTGTTCAACTTTGGTAATTCATATGTATCTAGGAATCTGTCCATTTCTTCTGTGTTGTCCATCTTATTGGTGTATAGGTTCTGGAAGTAGGTATTGATGATCCTCTGGATTTCTGCTGGGTCTGTTGTCATTTCACCCTTTTCATTCCTAATTGCATGGATTTGAGCCTTTTCTTTCCTTTTTCTGACAAGGTTGGCTAAAGGTTTGTCAATTTTGTTGATTCTTTCAAAGAACGAACTCCTGGCTTCATTGATTTTTTGTATCATTCTCTTAGTCTCCATTGTATTGATTTCTCCTCTGATCTTTATAATTTTCTCCCTTGTATGACGTTTGGGGTTGTCCTGCTCTTCTTTTTCTAGAAGCTTGAGGTTCAGCATCAGGTTGTTTAATTGGGCTCGTTTTGTTTTCCTAATATGCATATTCACTGCTATGAATTTCCCTCATAAGACTGCTTTCATTGTGTCCCATAGATTCTGATATGTTGTATTGTCATTGTCATTTAATTGAAGGAACTGTCTGATTTCTTCTTTAATTTCCTCTGTGATCCACTGGTTATTCAGAAGTGTGTTGTTCATTTTCCAAGCGTTTATGAAATTTTTTGAGTTTCTTTTGCTATGGATCTCCAAATTTATCACACTATAGCCTGATAATATACAGGGGCTAACTTCAATTCCTTTGCACTTACTTAAACATGTTCTATGTGTGAGTATGTGGTGTATTTTGGAGAATGACCCATGTGCAGCTGAGAAGAATGTGTATTCTGATTTTGTGGGGTGGAAGACTCTGTAAACATCTGTTAAGTTCATTTGTTCAAGAGTTCGATTGAGTTCTAGTATTTCATTACTTATTTTTAGTCTAGTTGATCTATCTATTTGTGACAGTGGGGTGTTGAGGTCCCCCACTACAATTGTATCAGTGCATATATGACTTTTCATGTCTGTTAGTATTTGTTTTATATAGTTGGTGCACTAGTGTTTGGTGCATAGATATTTATGATTGTCATCTCTTCCTCTTGGATTCTTCCCTTTACCAGGATGTAGTGTCCTTCTTCATCTCTCTTAATCAGCGTTGGTTTGAAATCTACTTGATCTGCAAGGGATAGCTACTCCTGCTTTTCTTCGGGTTCCTGTCACATGCAGTATTGTTTTCCACCCTTTAACTTTCAGTCTATGAGTTTCCTTTTGAATGAAGTGTGTTTCTTGTATGCAGCATATTGTTGGATTTTGCTTCTTGACCCATTCTGCCAGTCTATTTCTTTTGATTGGTGAATTGAGACCATTAACATTGATGGTTATAACTGAAACGTATTGACTTGTCATTGCCATGACTTTTTCTTTTTGTTGGGTTCTCCCCCTTTACATTTAATTTCTTGTCATGCCAGATGGTTTCATTCTGCTTTGCTTTCTGGGGTTGTGATCCTCAATGTCTGTTCCTAGGCTATTGTGTAAAATTCTTTGGAGTGCTGATTTGGTATTCACGAAGTTCCTAAGGTGCTCTTTGTCATGAAAGTATCTTATTTCTCCATCCATTTTGAAAGATAGTTTTGCAGGGTACATCAATCTGGGTTGGAGGCTGTTTTCTTTTATGGCTTGGAATATGTCACTCCAAGCTCTTCTTGCCTTGATGGTTTGTGTTGAGAAGTCTGCTGTGATTCTGATGGGCTTTCCTTTGTATGTGATTTGTTTCTTTTCTCTAAGTGCTTGTAGAACTTTGTTCTTCTCTTGTGTTTCTGGAATCTTGACAATTATATGCCTATGTGTAGATTTTTTTTGATCAAGGCTAGCTGGAGTCCTGTATATCTCACTTATCTGTATGTCAAGTTCTTTTCCCCTCCTTGGGAAGTTTTCTGCCATCACTTCTGTGAAGGGTTTTTTTATGTCATCTGCACTCTCTCCTCTTTCTTCATTAACTCCAATCTGTCTTATGTTATTTTTCTTTGCATTGTCTAGCAGCTGCTGGATTGATTTCTCATGTTCCCTTAGAATTTTGAAGCAAGTTTTCTTTTCCTCCTCACTAATTGCAATCTTATCTTCTATATCTGAAATTCTGTCCTCACATTGGCTCATTCTGCTGTGTAGACTTTCAGTGGAGTTTTTCATGTCCTGGAAATCTATTTGCATCTGTTTTATGGGTTCCATTTGTTTCTTACTTTGGGATTCCTTCATGTTCCTGAGCTCCTCTCTAGATTTATTAATCATGTCTTTCACTAGGGGCACAATTTCTCCTGTTATCTGAGAAATTATTTCTGATTTCATTTTTTCCAGATCCCCTTTTTTTGCCAGTTCAGTGGGTCCAGGTGGTTGAGTATCAGAGTGTTCCATTTCATTTCCCTTTGGGGTTGCTATAGGTGATCTGGAGGTCTGATTTTGAGACTTATTTACGTGTTTTCTCATTTCAACTCGGGTGGGGGGCTGTTAGCACCTGCACAGATTACCTCCTCTGAGCTGGGAGAGGTGGGACAGGGGCCAGGAGCAGTGGTAGGGATTGTGACCCAAAAGCCCTTTCCTGTGGGCTGGGAGCAGCAGGAGGGATGGTGGCTGGGAAGCCCCTTCCTCTGGACCAGGAGCAGTGGGATAGCAGCTCAGAAGCCCCTACCTCTGTGCCGGGAGTGGTGGGAGAGATGGTGGCCTGGAAGCCCCTTGCTCTGGGCCGGGAGCAGCGTGACAGAAGATGGCCCAAAATCCTTTCCTGTGGGCTGGGAGCAGCGGGAGGGATGGTGACCGGGAAGCCCCTTCCTCTGGACCAGGAACAGTGGGATGGCAGCTCAGAAGCCCCTGTCTCTGGGCTGGGAGCAGTGGGACTCAGTACCTAGGTCTGCTGGTGTGGTGTCCTCTGCGTCTTTGTAATGTGGAACCAGGTGGCTGCCTGTCTGCAGCGGGGTGATTTGGCATCTTCCAAGTGACTCAGGACCTCGGTAGGGCGTGCACAGACCTGCCTGTCTGCAGTGAGCTGATTCGGCGTGTTCTGTGGGACTCGGGACCTCAGTAGGGCGTGCACAGACCTCTAGAAGTTCAGAACTTTAAAACACATATCTTGAAGGCATGACCAATATTTGATACAACTTCTCAGAATGTAGGGAAAGGGAGAAATGGTTAGAGATAAACATGGGGAACAGGCTAGTACCCTTCTTAAATGCTAGGGTAAGGGCTCTAGAATTTATCCTAGCCTATGAGTGCAAAATGGGCAGAGCACCAGGACAAGGAAGACTCTGTAATTGATGAAGATACCATCTCAGGATTTGACCCAGAACTCCTTAATTGGTAACTTTAATTTTCTGTGCACTCCTCCTGTCTTATGGAAAAAAAAGAAAAAGTAAATTCTAAGGAGACTGGATGCTTTGAACAATTATCTTTTTGACAATGATTTTCTCAGAAATTCCCTTGGCTGTGACATAATTCATATTTCTGCAACCATAATCTAACATTTCATCAAAGTGAATATGGAATAACAAGGGACTTGTACATTTCCTGGACCACAGAACACACTTAGGATGCTCAATATATTCCTATTAGATTTAAGGATATCAGACTAGAAAATAGAGAAAGGATAGCTGCATTAGCTAGAGAATAATTTTGTCTTTTAAAAGTTATCAATTTTCCAATTAAAACACACATATTTCCACCTCAAATAACCTGAAAGATGTATTGTTTGATTGGTGAGGCCCCCGAATCCTGGCCCAAGCTTTTGATACTGGCTTCAAAGCAGAAAAGGAAAGGAAAAGAATGAGTTAAATGCTGCTATAGCATCTATTCCAACCACCTTACTCAAGTCCCCAGTTCCCAGTCTCCACTCCTGTATATCTGTCATCCCAAGATCTCACACCCATGAAGATGACACACCAGTGTGTTCATGTCAGGGCCAGGTGTTGGGAGAAAGGAGGGCAAGAAATGAAAGCCCAGGCTCAGCCCTGGGGAATTAAGAACAAAGACAAAGACCAAGTTATTACTAGAAAAATAATATTCTAGAAATAGAATATTACTAGGATATTCCCCTTAGGAGAAGGAGGAGGAAATAAAAGAAGCCGGAGTCCTTGTCTTTAGAGAACTCAAAGCCCAGGCATCAAGGAAGGTTCTTAGAAGAAACTGGTAGAGAACTTGCCAACAACTACCAAACACCACTCGAATTGAGCACAGGGTGCAGTCCCGCCCCCCCCCCCACACACACACCCCTTGTGCTCACCTTCTCTCTGAGAATCTTTTCATTAGAAATAACTTGATCCTTCTTTGTACTCTGTCCTACAGACCTCTTTTGATCCTGTCATCATGGTCTTGCTTTTGGGCCTCTTTGATTAAACAGTGAATTCCTTAAAGAAACTAAATTCCTTGCTACTGTGTTAAATCCCATGCCTGGCATATAGTACATGCTTAATAATGCACACAGAATGGTGGAAGGGAGCATGATATGTTTGATCCCTGGGTTGAACCAGTCTGTAGCAAAAGCAACAGGTGCTCCAATCCTTTCACCCTGGCTTGGCCTGAAGCCCCAAATTACCTTCTTTGTTATGGCAGTCCCCTCCCCTTTTATCCATGATTCCACTTTTCAGTTATCTGCAGTCAACTATGATCCAAAAATATTCAATGGAAAATTCCAGAAATATATAATTCATAAGTTTTAAATAACTTTTATTATAGTATTTGTTATAATTGCTCTCTTTTATTCTTCACTATTATTGTTAATTTCTCACTATGTCTACTTTATAAATTAAACATCATGGGTGTGTGTGTAGAGGACAAAACATGATTTACATAGAGTTGGGTGCAATCTATGCTTTCAGGCATCCACTGGAGGTCTTGGAACATACCTCTCATGGATAAATAAGGACTAGTGTACTGATGGAGATGCTTCTTCAATTATCTTGAGGAGAGGGAGAACTGAAGTCCCCAAAGTATGGGTGATGCCACCTATGACTCAACAAATCCTGTTCCCTTGTGAGGTGGGCACTCCTGTCTCATATAACATTAGTCCTCTACTGTCAGTAAGATCCATGTGAGCTGAATCAATATGACAGAGCAGTCATCACCATCTGGGCAGCCTTTACACTGGGCACTTGCTACATCTTCTGTCTTCTGTTAGATACCATGGGGAATTTGGAAATGTAAGGGATAGAGCCCCTATAATCCCAGCCCTTTCAGAGGCTGAGGCAGTAGCATCACATGTCCAAACCCAGTCTGGGCAACTTAGCAACTTAGTAAGACCTTGCCTCAAATCTAAAAGCTGAAATTAGTTAAATTAAATTAAAAGTGTTATGGATGTAGCTCAGTGTGAAGGCCCTGGGTTCAATCCCCAGTACCACAAAAAAATGTGACCTTTCATCCTGGACCTCTAAGGATTTTGTTAATAGAAGGATCTAGAGAATAGTGCAAGCTCCACAGTGTTGTCATTTTCTGGAGAACCTAGCACATTGGTGGATGTGTGAAATATGCATTATTAATTCCTAAACACCTCCAATATCATACATAGTCAACTGCTTTCCAAATGTTCATCTATGTGACACCAACAGCCAGAGAGGCAGGGGCCTAGATGTTTCCTTGCTGTGGAACATTAAATAATTCAGATTTCCTCTCTGAAACTCAACTTTCTCACCTGTAATACCCTCAGCATAGAGGGACCATGAATACTAAAAAAAATGGATAGAGATAAGAACACTTCACAAACCAGAAGTTCAGATGGGCAGACATCCCTTCCTTCCCTCCCATGGGGTCCATGAAAGCCAAGGTCAGGCTGAGTAGGAAGTTCTCTCACCCTGGGCACCATGGCCCATGACTGCTCAGGAGCCTGAGCCATACAGCATCACTATGAAAAGTGGCCATGAGAAGTTCCAAGCGTAAGACCACTCACTGCTTCCAGGATTGACTGGTCCCCAAGAACATTTCCTCCAATGAGTACAGGAAGCCATTCATCTAAGAAGAAAAGAACTGCGCAGATTTCTGGGACTCTGAGTCAGTCATAGTTGTTAAATGCCAAGGAAGGCAGTTGTTTGTTGAATTTTGTTATCTACTTTTCATTCCAAGAAACAGAAACCGGCTATGCTCAGTAGGAAGATATTTTTAAATATTCGGATTGAACAGTGGCATTTGAATGAAAACTTTCCCTTGGAAGCTTTACCATTTCATTTTGTGCCAAAAGATATGCTTGATTTTTTTCCTTAGTTATTTTCATTCTTTCACTTACCAATTGGTTTGGATACCAAAAAGTATATGAGCCACTCCTTCAGGTACCAAGAAAAATCCTGTGTGAATTTGCCGACCCATCATCATCATCATCATCATCATCATCATCATCATCATTATCATCATACTGATCATCATTGGCATCAGAAACCACCACTGTCTAAGGACTATCTCCAGCCAAACATTGTGTCAGTGCTTTGTGTACATACAAATCTCTCATGCTCACAGCATCTCTACAAGATACGGGTTAGCTCTTCCATTTTATAGATGAGCACTCATGCTTGGGAGAGCAACTGATTTGGTCCACATTGCACAGCTTACAAGTGATGACAGTTGGAATTGAACCATTGCCTTCCCATATGACATGCATGGAAGACAATGCCAGCCTGCTTCACAGGGGACATGCTTGTGTGGGAAGTGCTATCAGTCCTCTCCTCCCCACCCCACCTCATTCTTGTGGGCCTCTGTGAAGCCTTTCCTTTGCATCTGATGACCCGTCAGTCTTTTGGTCTAGTCCCTGTGGTTGTCTCAGCTCCTAAAGGGATACAAAATTGGTGGATGACCAATTGGAGCTCGTAAGATTCCATGAAGCTTTCACTGACGCTTCCAGGAGGAGGAAAATGTCCTTTTGCCCAAAGATTTCAAGAAGAGAGGAAGTGAAGTCTGATGCTTCTTCCCTGGTCTTGGTACCAATAAGGCTGTAAGTAGCCCAGGAGAAGGCAAAACAGAGCTGGAAGAAAGTGAGCTCTGAATGCAGTTGTACCTAAAGCCACACCGACCCCAAGGACTATGCATTACAGGAGTCAGTGCTCTCCCTCCTTCCTATAGGACAATTTAAGTTAGCTGTTTTTCCGCATGCAACAAAAAAAACCCCTAGGACTCTGGAACAAATAGCCACAACCTTAAAACACCACAATATATTCTCACAGTCTGGAGGTTAGAATTCCTAACATCAAGGTTCCAAGCCTGTGTGCCTTCTGGAGACTCTGAGGAAGACTGTTTTCTTACCTTTTCCAGCTTCTAGGGGCCACCTTCATTTCATGGCTCCTGGTCCCTCCTGCAACTTTAAAGCCAGGAGGGTGGCATCTTCCAGTCTCTCCTCTCCCCTCCTCTCATACCTCCTCCTTTTTCTTCTTCTCCCACTTCCTCTCTCCCGCCCTCCCAATTCTGCTCCCACTGTCCCATCTCCCTACTCATTCTCCTGCCCTCCCTCACTCAAGAACCCTTGTGATTTCCTTGTACACAGCTGGAGAAACCAGTAAAATCTCTCCAGATTAAGATTCTCAATTTATTCACATCTGCAAAGTCCATTTTGCCATTTAAGGTAACATATTCATGGGTTTCAGCTTCAGGACATGGACATCTTTTGGGAGGGAGGGGCAATTTTCTTGCTTTTTATCTATATGCCCCTGTCCAGCTTCTTGCTGGGGTATTGCCACCGGGGTATCTCAGACTTACACCTGTTTTTTGAGTCTTAGCTTCCAGTGCTGCTGTCCCTCACAGGATTCAAGCAGAGATTTTTATTTAGTCCTCTGGACAGAAGCTTCTAGGTGATGCCATAATTCTGGCTGGACAGGGGCATGTGGAAAGCTCTCAAATACTGTTCTTCCCAAAAGATATCCATGTCCTAATGTCAAAAACCTGTGAACATGTTACCTTACCTGGTAGAAAGGATTTTCAGATATGATTAAATTAAGAATCTTCATCTGGAGAGATTTTACTGGATTCTCCAGCTGGGCTTAAGGTAATCATAAGGGTCCTTGAGTGGGGGCAGGAGTCTGAGGAAGGAAATGTGATGGTAGAAGCAGTTTTTTACCTCTCTCTGGGCCTAAGTCTGTCTTTTATGAAAGGAGAGATAAAGACTTTGATGGTGTCAAGGACGCTTCTAGTTCTGCCCTCCTACTTTCTAAGATAGTTTAACCTACAGGGAGACAAGGGATGGCCCAACCTGCCCCTCATTCGTTCATGGTGTGAACAGCAGTTTCCAAAGAGAATAGTTTGCCCAAGACCCAGCAGCAGGAGCAATAAAGAAATCCCTCAGCTTACATATTGTAATTAAATCAGCACAAATTTAATTTGGATATAATTTTTTAAACATGACCCATAAAAATATCCACAAGCACTGCTCTACTGAGCCTCCTAGAAGAAAGATGGCCTTGGGGGCTGATGAAAGGTCTGTTTTATGCATTAATAAATAGGCATCTGCCAGAAGACAAAAGAGGAACTCCTGGGAGCTTTTGTAGCTCAGGAAGACCTTTCTGTGAAACTGTGGATGTGAAAAGTTCCCAGGACAAGGTAAAGTCAGAAAGCACCAGGCTTCCCACCTTGACATTTCAAGCCAGTGAAAGAAAAAGGCAACAACGTAAGGTCAGCCTGAGGTGGGCAAGGAAGAGAATCCAAGGAGGTCAGAAGGTCAGTAGGCTGCTTAGCAGGCTCAAAGTAGCAGGAGCCACGAGTCTGAAGCCCAGAAGCCACATTAGCTAGGGCCTCAACCAGCCTTTTCATCCAGCTAAGCCTCAGTTTTCCTGTCTCTAGTAGAGGAATTCTGGGATCTGCCTCATGCACCTCACAGAATGGTTTTGGAGACAAGGCTGGGATAAAAGGCCCTTGGAAACAGTGAAGCCACCTTCAAAGGCTGATGGTGACAGGTCCAAATCAGCTCTTTATTAATGGATCTTTTGTCAGAGGGTGGATCCTAGTTCCCACTGAGCATTTATCCCCAAAACACCAGGGCTAAGTGGTGGCCTCTGATGCACACTGCCTGAGCTCAAAGCCTGGCTCTGATTTACCAACAGAGGGTTCTGGATAATTACTTCACTTCCCTCTACCTCAGTTTCCTCATGTGCCAAATAGAGATGACAGAAGTGAGATCTACTTCCTCAGACTGCTGGGAGGATTTTGCAGACCACCATGTACAAGTCATTGCTAGTATTGTCATTATACCTGCCAGCCAGTCCATGCACCTCCTTGCTGATGCCGCACCCATGGATGCTCATTTGGACAAATGTGACCCTCCTGCTCCCCTTGACTCCAGGCTCTTCCTACCATCCCATCCTCCATACCTGCTGCTGCAGGGAGGCTCTGGAGCCTGGCGTCTTCAGCATGGAATCCATGCACTCACAGCTTCTGCATAACCTGGCCCAAATACATCTCCAACTTCATCTCCAGGTGCTGAACCGGCTCTCTCCTTCCTGCCTGCCTTCACTTGCACTGTGGCCACAGTTCAGAGCTCTCTTTCCCATCCAAGACAGCCTTCAAACTCTATTCCTCCCTCTGCTGCCTCCTGCTCTCCGTGAGGTGTCCCACGCTCATTGTTCTGTTACACTGCTGCTCCCTCCTTCATTTGTCACATTCCAGCTGCATCCACTCCACACAGACCTCCAGGGTAGGGATCATGAGCAAGACTTTAAGTGGAGTTTCCCAAGAAGGAAATCTCAAGGCCATGGAGCCCTCGGCCCACCACTGTCAGTCCTATAGGCAATTAGAACCAAAAGACTAAATCACTGTCTTCCTCCCAAGGAGTCTTTTCCAGCTGAATTTTATATATATGCTCCCATGTTTAATTTTGGTGAAAATTTTTAAATGTACAAGAAAAACACAGCCAGTACTTATATACCCCCACTCATTTACCACCCAGGACTAATAATTTGTTAATGTTATTTGCTTTGGTTTTTTATATATTTATAAAATTGGAATCTGGTGCTAATATTATCTGTGTACTTTTATCAAGATACTAATTCCATTTTAAATATTTATTTTTAAATTGTTTACCTACTTATAGGACATACATTTACCAAATGTCTAGAATGCCACATGTATATGACATTATAGCCAGATTCAAAGTCCCTCCCTTCCTCAGTCCCAGTTCCATCTCTTTCCTTCCAGCTAAAGCAACCACCGTCATGAATTAGGAGTGTATCTTTCCAGTTCAGTTTCTAAACTTCTGTACAGACACATACATGCTTTCAATATGTGTGATGATTTGCATAAGGAGCAGAATATTCTCCATAACACTCTTCACTGTTTTCTGCAGCTCATTTTTCTCAGTCAACATGCGGTCTGGAGATTTATCTATACTTTTGCATAAACCTAGCATACTCTTTTTGATTGCTTTCAATCTCATTACATAAATAGAGTACACTTGACTCACCCTTCTCACAGTCTGAAATTTGTTCCCTATTGTTTGTCATTACAATTAATGTTGTGGTAAATATCCTTATGTGTATGAGTGGGTTTCTCTAAAGTAGAAAGCAAGATGTATAATTGCTGGGTCTTTGGTTTATTTGGATTTTCAGTGCCACTGGATCTTGCCACTGGATCTATGCCCAGCCTCACTACCACAAGCAATATCTGAGCATGCTCATTTCCATAGGTGGGGAAACTGAGGCCTATACCAGGAAATAGATTTGCCAGGGCCCTGCAGCTAGTTAGCAGAGGAACAGGGACTAAGATCTAGGCTCTGGACACATGTTCCCAGGTCTCTGGTCTCCACACTGAGGAATGAACTCTCAGAGTCTTCTATTTTTATTCAGGCAAGGGCAAACACTAGTGACCATCTCCCATGACTTCTGTCTGACCAGTCTTGGTTCAACCTTGGGAAACATTCTTACTGGTTTCTACTTTGCTAGAAAGAAAAAAAAAACTCTCATAATAAAAATTCTTGGCTAATAACAAATACCTTGCATATTTGAAAATTTTGCATACATTTTTCCACATTAAAAATGAGAACACGTTTTCCTTTACTAAGGGTATTTCTGTCCTACTGCACTTATCACCCCTGGGAAGGAAATGTGATGTACCTTGACTCTATTTTATGGCCATTCTGGAGAACTGAGATGTTGTCAAAAGAAACATGAAGAAACTGTAAGGATAAAAATTAGGCAGAGATGGAGACAGTGATAGCCAAATAAATGTTATTATTTGGAGTTGTATTTTTGTGACGACTGCTACAGAAATCATCACTGGGAGTGTGAAGGTCGCACCTCAGACACTGAAAATACCCCAGGACCTGGAGCTGGAAATTTTAACTTCCAAAGGCCTAATAGTCTCTTGATTGCTCTCAAGGTTGACTTTTTCAGTTATAGCTCTGACTATCCAAGGTCTGGTCAATGCAGCAACACCAGATGGGACAGCAAGGCCAATGCATGAGATCAGCCAACTAGGCTGTGGGGAGGGAGGGAGGCTCAACTCCTCTGCCAATTTCAGAACAAAGCCCATGGGTGAGCCTATGGGTGGTGCCAGGAAGGTCCCAGCAGATCCCCTGCCAAAGAAAGGCAAAGAAAGACCTGTATGCCATGGAACAGAGAGTGGAACAGAAGACAAGAAGAGATCCCAACATGTATTACTTGTTTAATGCCTTTCTCTATCTACTAAACCTTAAATTGCTTGAGGGCTACAATTTTATCTTGTTTCCAATGTTTTAAAAGGTGCCTAGCACATAGTAGCCACTCAGTAAATGCTAGCTGTTGAATCAATGAATGACTCCTAAGCATATTATCCTGAGCTGAGCCCATTGTGCTGAAGCAGGTTCTGTGGCACTATATCACCCAACTCTCACCAGGCTTCCAGGTCCCTTGCACTAGATGTCCCCTCCGTGAAACCTTTCCCAGTTGCTCTAAGACTTTCTACTCTCTTCTTTATGATGCCCTGCTGCCCCCAGTATGAACACCACAATCTTGGGTGACTAATCCTAGAGTTCTCTTAACAACTCCCTCTCAGCCAAGCACCTTAGTCCATTAGTCTCCAAGCCCTCTCCATTCCTCCTCCCCAACCCCTTCCCCTGCCTTAGGCCAAACTGCATAATCTCAACTAGTTTCCTTGTCTCCAGACCCACAGCCTTGTAGCAGGAAGTTTCCACTTGGTTATGGTGTGGTAACAAACAAGCCCTCAATGTTAGAATCTTGCAACACCAAGATATATTCACCACTCATGTGACCTATGTCTGTGACAACTACAGCAGCTGTGACTTCTTCATGTGCAGGATCCAGGATCCAGGCTGGAGGAAGACCTGTGTCAGAGACATCCCTTGTTCATGGCAGCAAGAGTAGGCAAGAGACTGGCAGGAAAACTCAGTGCCCCTGTAGTGGCTTTAAAATATGTTTACAGATGCTTTGCTAGGGCTTAATTATCTTCCGCTTCAGTATACGCTGGATTTAGCCACTCGCTTCTAACTACTAGATGAGGGCAGATGTGCCAGGGTGTGATTTGTGAGCCTGGGTCACAGGAAGCATTATGGATCTGCCTCTCTTTCGTGGATCATTGCTCTGAGTGGAGCAAGCCAGTTGCCGAGACATAGGGACACTCCAGCATCTCTACAGGAAGAGACGGAGGCTCTGCCAACACTTGGTACTACTTTGCCAGGTGTGTGTGAGTCACCTTGGAAGCAGGTCTTCCAGCGCCAGTCAAGCCCCTGGATGACTCAGTCCCAGCTGATATCTTGGCAGAAACTTCAAGGGAGACTGGGCCAGAGTCAACCAACTAAGCTCCTCTAAGACCCCTTTCCCACAGAAACAGCATGAGATAAGTATTTATTGTTTTAAGTCACTAAGCCTTGAGATAATTAGTTATGCTGCCATAAATAAATAATACAGCCTTCTAAAGCTTCGACTCAGAATTGGCATGTGTTACTTCTAGTCTGATCTACTTGGGCAGAACAGATCTCAAGATCTGCCTGGCATCAAATCCTGGAAGCATTGCAAGTCACAGGGCCAAGAGTGGGGATATATAATCCTCTTACTGGAAGAGGAAGTGAATAATTGAACACAATCATACCATGCACCACCACTCAACCCAATGCATCCTACTCTTTGGCCCCCAGAAAAATCACAAAGCACAAGCCTTCCCATACCAGCTTCTCTGCTTAAGATCCCTCAATGGCTCTTGGATGCCTCCAGCACAAAGTGCGACCTCTTTCTTCAGTCCTTCCAGGCCTCTGGATCAGCCTTGGTGGCACTTCTCTATCTGCACATGCCCTGTCCCTTTCTGCAGTTTGTCTTGTCTGATTCCTTTCTCACCCCCACCCCTTTTCATGGTGCCACTTGCTCTAATTTTGTGATGGATGGATAGAGATAGAGAGATGCATGGATGGATGGAGTTTAATCAGAGAAGGTAAGAGATGAATGGGCATTCTGTAGTTACAGTATCTGTAGTGTAGTTATAGTTTCTGTAGTTTTTGCTTATGTGAGCCTTCTCTCTCTGACTAGATGAAGTATTTCAACTTCTGAACACTGGGCTGAAAATCAGCAGTCTGTGTTGAAGTCTTGGCCTTGCCTTTTAACAGTGGTGTGACAATGGAAAAAATCAAAGTTCTTATCACTAAAGGGAGTTAATAATGCCTATGATAAACAAATTCAAAAGGAATGGAGATCAAATACTGTTCTTTACAGGCTGACATGTACTACCCCAAGGAGGTGCATCCTCTCCTGCCTTCTCCTGTGTCCTGCAGGTAAACATGGAGCTGGGCTGTCAGTGACCCATGCTCCTGAGAGTGGTGAACAAATCACAGGCTGTCCTTGGGACCTGGCCAAGAAACTACAGGACAGGGGCCTGGGCAATGGAAGAGAGACAGATTTATGAAGCTGCCATTAAAGCAGCTTCAGGTTCTGGGGGGAGGATAACTTGGAGCTCTTCCTTACTTTATAACAATTACAATAGTGATAGTACCCACTACTGCTCTCTGAAGGCCACCAGACATTGTCACCCAGAGAGCTCTGAGGTGAGGGCAGCATTTCCCCTGCCCCTGGGGCTGGACTTGCAGTGCCATGTGTCTTTGTTGCCTGGCATGACTCCGTCCCCTGGTCAGAACCCATTGGCCCAGACATGAACACTTAACCCAAGGTGAGCTTCAAGTGTTGAACAGAGACACAAAGACTGAACGTTTAGGAGCCAAGTCACAGTCCCGTTGGGTGCTCTAGGGGGTTCTGCGGATGCCTGCTGATTGGAATAATTTTCTTGTGGTGCAAGCACACCAGGAATGGCTTTTGTCATTTTCAGCTAAGAGATCTTTTGAGCCTCACAACAAACCAACAAGGAAGGTTTGAATGTACCGACTTCATAGAAAAAGAAATTGAGAAGCTGAGTGCTGAGGTGACTGGCTCAAGCCCCTTTGCTAAGAAAATACCTCACCAGCCTTATTGTCTCACTTGGGCCTCACAATAGTCCTGCTGGACTGACAAGTCAAGGACATTCATACTCAATTTGCAGATGAGAAAACTGATGGTCCAAGAAGAAAAGGGACTTCTTCAAGGTTATACAGTGAGCAGGAGACCAAGTGGGACTCAAACCAAAGCTTTCAGACTCTCATCATGGAAGGGATCTCTGCCCTGCCCCCAAGCTCCACCCCCCACTCCCCACATTCTTGACAATGGTTTCCCCAGAGTGCTGAACTTGCTCCTGAATCTACCTAACTACCCAGGGCCTCAAAGCTATGTTCAGGGCAAGCAAAGAAACTGCTGCAAGCTCCAACCTAGGAAAAGTGATCACCATCCTCTGGGGTACCAGCCCTGGCCTAGCACATGTCCAACCTCACTCAATACCCTGCAGTACCATTGCTCCAGGTTGTCTTTGGAAACCATCTCCTACAAGGCTTTGAACAGAGAATATTCAGTGTCTGCATACTCTACAGAGCTGTGCTGCATCATTTTCTAAGGGCTTGCCAAGAGGAGTTCCCCAAAACTGACATTTGGTAGGACTATGTACACACCACAGCCAGAAGGAGTGTAAAGGAAGGCTTGGCGAGGAGAGAGTTGGGTGAGGGTGCCTTTGAGAGAGGCTCTGAGTCCTGAGCCATGTCTCTGTTCTCGTGGGAGAGAGGGCCTTCCCTTTGCCTTAGACCAAAAGAAGGGCTTCAAGACAAGCTTGTAAGGTCACCTGAATCAGAGAAGTGTGGGGGCTGGTTGCTCAATGACACCAAAAGCAGGCTCAAGTGATAACTACAATGATGATGGGGCAAGGAGGGGCAGCTGCTGGAGTTGCACTTTTTTGGATAAAAGCTGATGATGCACTCATCCTTCCCGTCCAGGAGGGCGCTATCCTTCAAGGACTTCTGAAAGGCCCAAAGAGCCTCAGAAGTCCACTGATGGACAAACACCAAGAAGGCAGGGCCTGAGGAGATCTCCATAGGAAGAAACTACCGATGCCAGGAGCTGGAGCCCAAGAAACTGTCCAAAGTGTCCCATGGGAGCCTGGATCCCCTTTTGGAATGTGTCACCCACAGAGAGTGCCAAACCTAGGCAATTAACTACTGGGCACCTAGATCTTGACCTCTTGCCTCCTTTCTCTCCTTCAGCATAGAGAAGCCCAACCTGATGGCTCCTCCCCACCACAGGTGTCCCAGCCTAAGGGAGGCCCTAGCTAAGAGTGACCAGGAGAGGAAGATGTTTAGAAATGGATGGGAGGAGGTTGCAAGTCATGCAGAACACGCTAAATCAGCCCGGTGCAGACAGGCAGCCACCTGGTCCCACACTACAAAGACACACAGGACACCAGACCACCAGACCAAGGTACTGAGTCCCACATCTCCCGGCCCAGAGGTAGGGGCTTCTGAGCCGCCGTCCCACTCCACCTGGCCCAAAGGAAGGGAATTCCCGGTCACCATCCCTCCTGCTGCTCCCAGCTCACAGGAAAGGGTTTTGGGGCCACCATCCCTACCACTGCTCCTGGCGACTCTCCTACCTCTCAAAGCTCAGAGGAGGTAATCTGTGCAGGCGACAACAGCACCCCAGCCCCAGTCGAAATAAGGAAACAAGTAAATAAGTCTCAAAACCAGACCTCCAGATCACCTACAGCAACCCCAAAGGGAAATGAGATGGAACACTCTGATACTCAACCACCTGGACCCACTGAACTGGCAACAAAAGGGGATCTGGAAAAAATGAAATCAGAAAGAATTTCTCAGATAACAGGAGAAATTGTGCCCTTAGTGCAAAATATGATTAATAAATCTAGAGAGGAGCTCAGGAACATGATGGAATCCCAACGTAAGAAACAAATGGAATCCATAAAACAGATGCAAATAGATTTCCAGGAGATGAAAAACTCCACTGAAAGTCTACACAGCAGAATGAGCCAATGTGAGGACAGAATTTCAGATAGAGAAGATAAGATTGCAATTAGTGACCAGGAAAAGAAAAATTGCTTCAATATTATAAGGAAACATGAGAAATCAATCCAGCAGCTGCTAGATGATGCAAAGAAGAATAACATAAGACTGATTGGGCTCAATGAAGAAACAGGAGAGAGTGGAGATGACATTAAAAAAAACCTCTTCACAGAAATAATGGCAGAAAACTTCCCAAGCAGGGGAAAAGAGCTTGACATACAGATAAGTGAGTCATATAGGACTCCAAATAGCCTTGATCAAAAAAAATCTACACATAGGCATATAATTGTTAAGATTCCAGAAACACAAGAGAAGAACAAAGTTCTACAAGCAGTTAGAGAAAAGAAACAAATCACATAGAAAGGAAAGCCCATCAGAATCACAGCAGACTTCTCAACACAAACCATCAAGGCAAGAAGAGCTTGGAGTGACATATTCCAAGCCCTAAAAGAAAACAGCCTCCAACCCAGATTGATGTACCCTGCAAAACTATCTTTCAAAATGGATGGAGAAATAAGATACTTTCATGACAAAGAGCACCTTAGGAACTTCGTGAATACCAAAACAGCACTCCAAAGAATTTTACACAATATCCTCGGAACAGACATTGAGGATCACAACCCCAGGAAGCAAAGCAGAATGAACCATCTGGCATGACAAGAAATTAAATGTAAAGGGGGAGAACCCAACAAAAAGAAAAAGTCATGGCAATGACAAGTCAATATGTTTCAGTTATACCTATCAATGTTAATGGTCTCAATTCACCAATCAAAAGAAACAGACTGGCAGAATGGGTCAAGAAGCAAAATCCAACAATATGCTGCATACAAGAAACACACTTCATTCAAAAGGAAACTCATAGACTGAAAGTTAAAGGGTAGAAAAACAATACTCCATGCGACAGGAACCCAAAAAAAAGCAGAAGTAGCTATCCTCTTGGCAGATCAAGTAGATTTCAAACCAACACTGATTAAGAGAGATGAAGAAGGACACTACATCCTTGAAAAGGGAAGAATCCAACACAATCATAAATATCTATGCACCAAACAGTAGTGCACCCAACTATATAAAACGAATACTAACAGACATGAAAAGTCATATATGCATTAATACAATTATAGTGGGGGACCTCAACACCCCACTGTCACAAATAGATCAACTAGACAAAAAATAAGTAATGAAATACTAGAACTCAATCGAACTCTTGAACAAATAAACTTAACAGATGTTTACAGAGTCTTCCACCCCACAAAATCAGAATACACATTCTTCTCAGCTGCACATGGGTCATTCCCCAAAATAGACCACATACTCACACATAGAACATGTTTAAGTAAGTGCAAAGGAAGTGAAGTTAGCCCCTGTATATTATCAGACCATAGTGCGATGAAATTGGAGATCCATAGCAAAAGAAACTCAAAAAGTTTCATAAACACATAGAAATTGAACAACACACTTCTGAATAACCAATGGGTCATAGAGGAAGTTATAGAAGAAATTAGACAGTTCCTTCAATTCAATGACAATGACAATACAACATATCGGAATCTATGGGACACAATGAAAGCAGTCTTATGAGGGAAATTCATAGCAGTGAATACACATATTAGGAAAACAGAATGAGCCCAATTAAACAACCTGATGCTGAACCTCAAGCTTCTAGAAAAAGAAGAGCAGGACAACTCCAAAGCTCATACAAGGGAGGAAATTATGAAGATCAGAGGAGAAATCAATGCAATGGAGACTAAGAGAATGATACAAAAAATCTATGAAGCCAGGAGTTCGTTCTTTGAAAGAATCAACAAAATTGACAAACCTTTAGCCAACCTTGTCAGAAAAAGGAAAGAAAAGGTCCAAATCCATGCAATTAGGAATGAAAAGGGTGAAATGACAACAGACCCAGCAGAAATCCAGAGGATCATCAATACCTACTTCCAGAACCTATACACCAATAAGATGGACAACACAGAAGAAATGGACAGATTCCTAGATACATATGAATTACCAAAGTTGAATGAAGAAGACCTAAAAATTCTGAACAACCCAATACCAACCAATGAAATTGAAAATGTAATTTAAAACTTATCAACTAAGAAAAGCCCGGCCCTGATGGCTTCACTGCTGAATTCTACAAGACATTAAGAGAGGAACTCTTCAAGGAAATTGAAAGGGAAACAATACTCCCAAATTCATTCCTGGAAGCAAGCATCACCTTGATCCCCAAAGCAGAGAAAGACCCAAATGAAAAGGAGAACTATAGGCCAATCTCACTAATGAACATAGATGCAAAAATCCTTAATAAGATACTGGCAAACAGAATGCAGAAGATCATCAAAAAGATCATACACTCTGATCAAGTGGGATTCATCCCAGGGATGCAGGGATGGTTCAATATATGCAAATCAATCAATGTAATACACTATATCAATAGAGCCAAGGACAAAAGCCATATGATTATCTCCATAGATGCAGAAAAAGCATTTGACAAAATCCAACATGCATTTATGATAAAAACCCTACAAAAAATTGGAATAGATGGTCTCTACCTCAAACTGATAAAAACCATTTATGAACAAACAACCGCCAGTATTGTACTAAATGGTCAAAAACTGAAATCCTTCACACTAAAATCAGGAACAAGACAAGGATGTCCACTAGCACCACTCTTGTTCAATGTAGTTTTAGAAACATTAGCCGTGGCAATTAGACAAGAGAAAGAAATAAAAGGAATAAAGATAGGAAATGAAGAAGTCAAATTGTCATTATTTGCAGGTGACATGATACTCTATATAGAAGACCCCAAGAACTCCACCAAAAGTCTTCTAGATTTAATAACCAAATTCAGTCAAGTAGCTGGTTACAAGGTCAACACACAAAAATCAATAGCTTTCCTCTACACCAATGACAGACTCACTGAGAGAGAAATAGGGCAAATAATTCCTTTCACAATAGCATCCAAAAAGCTGAAATACCTAGGAATCATCCTAACAAAAGAAATCAAAGACCTCTTCTCTGAAAACTATGGCACTCTGAAAAGAGAGATTGAAGATGATATCAGAAAATGGACAGATATCCCCTGCTCCTGGGTAGGAAGGATTAATATAGTGAAAATGGCCATACTTCCAAAACTGCTATATAGATTTAATGCAATTCCAATTGAGATCCCAGCAGCATACTTCATAGACCTCTAGAAAACAATCCAAAAATTCATTTGGAACAAGAAGAGACCCAGAAGAGCAAAAGCAATTCTAGGCAACAGAGACATGGCTGGGGGTATCACAATCCCCAACCTGCAACTCTACTATAAAGCTACTGTGATAAAAACAGCATGCTACTGGCAAAGAAACAGGCTTGAGGACCAGTGGAACAGATTAGAAGATGCAGAAACAGTGCCAGACACACTCAGCCATCTCATCTTTGACAAAGGAGCCAAACACCCTCACTGGAGGAAAGCTAGCCTCTTTAATAAATGGTGCTGGAAAAATTGGGCTTCAACTTGCCAAAGATTAAAACTAGACCTGTATCTCTCACCATGCACTAAACTAAAATCAAAATGGATTAAAGATCTAAATATTAAAATAGAAACTCTGAACCAGTTGGAACAGAGGTTAGGTAGAACCCTTGAAGACATCGGTGTAGGAAAAGATTTTATGAACAAAACCTCAGTTGCCCGTGAACTAGCACAAACAATCAACAAATGGGATCTCTTCTTATTAAAAGGCTTCTGCACAGCAAGAGAAACCACCACCAGTGTGAAGAGACAACCCACAATGTGGGAAAAAATCTTCACCTGCTCTTCCTCAGACAAAGGTCTACTATCCCGAATCTATAAAGAACTTAAAAAGATCAGACCTCCCAAATTTAAAGACCCAATCCAAAAATGGGCATCTGAAATGAACAGACATTTCTCAGACAAAGAAGTAGAAAGAGCAAATAAATACATGAAAAAATGTTCAACATCACTGGTCATTCGAGAGATGCAAATGAAAACAACGCTGAGATTCCACTTCACTCCAGAAAGAATGGCTGCTATCATGAAATCAACCAATAACAAATGCTGGTGGGGCTGTGGGCAAAGAGGAACCCTGCTCCACTGCTGGTGGGAGTGTAGACTGGTGCAATCACTGTGGAAATCAGTATGGAGATACCTCAAAAAACTAGGACTGGAAGTCCGATTTGACCCTGCTATTCCACTGCTGGGGATCTTCCCCAAAGAATTAAAAGAATCATAGCACAGTGATATATGTGTGCTCATGTTCACAGCAGCACAGTTTGTGATAGCTAAAACTTGGAAACAGCCCAAATGCCCATCAACTGGAGACTGGATAAAGAAAATGTGGTTTTTTTATAAAATGGAGTACTACTCAGCCATAAAAAATGAGAAATGAGAGACATTTATAGCTAAGTGGATGCACATTGAGGCGATACTCTTAAGTGAAATAAATAGGACACACATGAATAAATTCCGAATAGTTTCTCTGGTGTGAGAAACTGAAAGTGTAAATAAGGGCTAAGATGTATAATAGGTAATGTGAAATGGGAAGAAAAGGGGCAAAGGGGATGGAAGTGGGAGGGCTAGGGGAAAGGATAGAAGGGAATGGGATTAATATGAGAAAATGGAAAAATAGGAACAAAATCTTTGTAAATAGGGAGGACTGGAGGGGTTGTAGGGAGGGCTGGGTAAGGGTGAAAAATAAGAACCAAAAGAGATTATGTAAAGGTGCAAATTTCCAATGATGAATGGTATTATATTGTATACCTAAAATGTACCAATGATTAGAATGAATAATTGACAATGTAAAATAGGAAGAAAAGGTCCAAAGGGGTAGGGGTAGTGTGAAGGGCAGGGGAAAGGAAAGAAGGGAAAGGAAAAATGCTGAGAAATGGAAAAAAATGGAAATAAAGTCTTTGTAAATAGGGAAGGGTGGAAGAGGTGAAGGGAGGGCTAGGAATGTGGAAAAAATAAGAACCCAGATGCATTATGTAAAGGTACAATTCCCAATGAGAAATGTAATTGTGTTGTATACCTAAAATGTACCAATAAAAGAATTTAACAAAATATATCTAACCTAAAAAAAAAAAAAAAGGATGAGAGATTAAAGCTTTACTCATACAGAAGATGGAACATTTTAATGACTAGAGAAAAAAATGAGCTATTTTTTCATCCCTACGAGTGAGCAGAAAAGTGAAGAATCTGCTAAAGATTTCATCTGGGAACAGAAAAGAATTATTCAAAGGAATGAATTAATGGGGCAGAGATAAATAGTAAATTACTTTCTGTTTGCAGCCTAACAACTCCATCTCATTCTGGAACCTGGGTACATAGGCTATCAGTTTAATATAAGTTAGAGCATCAGTTCTGGAGTCAAGCTGCCCAAAACGATCTAGGATCTAATCCCACCTCTGCTACTTTCTAGCTATGTGAATTTAGGCAATTTATTGTGACCTCTCCTTGCCTCATCCATAAAAAGCGCTCTGGAAATAGAATCCTGGGGTTATTGTTATTGTATCAAGTTGAAATTATAAGAACTAAATTTTATAGTAGAGAGTGGCTTGTGATAAACACTACATACTATTATAATTTATCTTACTATCTCCTATGAGACATGATATGAGTAGCCCTGCTTTCTGAGTATCAGAAACATGAAGCTGTTTCACATTCCACAGCTGATAAATGGTAGCAATTAAATTTGAACCCTGGTCAGTCCAACTGCAGATCCACCTGTTCTTTATAATCAAGCTATATTTCCTCCTTTGTCATCTTTCTAAGATTCAGTATGCCCATCTGTAAAGTAGGAATAAAAATACAGTAAAACCTTAGATTGCAAGCAACTTGTTCTGTGAGTGTTCCACAAGATGAGCAAATGTTTTTATGTCACATGACCACAACTGAGCCAAAGGTTCTCTTTCACTCACTGCAAGATTGTGAGTGATGGTCTCCAAACAGCAAGATTTTATGGAGGAAATCTCAACTGCAGGAAGGAGGAGAAAAAGGTGAAGGAATATCTCCCTCTCTTCTGAAGATCCCTCTGAGATTAGGGAGATGTGTAAACTGCAGGAAACAGTGCAAATTTCTGTAGAAAGCACCACCCAATAAGGCTGTAACTGTGCAAGCAATGAACCTGTTTAACCACAATACAATGTCATATTTCCATAAATTTCTCAAAATAAGGCAAAACAAATGTCATTGGATAGGATCTTTGTTAAAGTTGCACAAAAAAGAAAAAGATGCCACTGAGCCAATAGATAGCAGTGATTCCTTTAGTGATTGTGAAATTCATCCTACACAATAACCCTCCTCTTTCTTGTCTCCCTCACACCAGCCACCAAAGTTTTCAAAGGTAAATTTGTTTATTTTTCTTTATTATTTTGTATTATATTACAATATTGTAATCATTTTATGTGAATATTTTGGGGCTGTGGAATGAATTATCTGATATTTCATTATTTCTTATGGGAAAATTTGCTTTGATATACAAGTGCTTTGGATTATAAGAATGTTTCTGGAACAAATTATGCTTGTGAACCAAGGTTTTACTGTAACTCTTATATTTAATAAGACATAATTTAGTTTACAGGATAAGTTAATTTAATAGGGTTCATGTTATTTTAAGTTGTTTAATATACCAAGAGCACTTGGAAAACCCTAAATAAGTAAGCTCTAAAGCCAGTATATCAAGCTTCAAATTCCAGTTCTACTACCACTGCTAGCTGTGCAGCCTTGGACAAATTACTTAACCTCACTGT
This sequence comes from Heterocephalus glaber, assembly GCF_053883595.1. Classification (NCBI taxonomy): domain Eukaryota; kingdom Metazoa; phylum Chordata; class Mammalia; order Rodentia; family Bathyergidae; genus Heterocephalus; species Heterocephalus glaber. The sequence goes on along the minus strand of NW_028258351.1, from coordinate 16,834,087 downwards.
GCTTCATTTCCTCATTTCTAAAATAGGGATAACAATAGAATCTACCTTACATAAATGATAGGAAAACTAAATGTGTAATTTACATAAACCATTGAGACTGGTTGCAGGCCAATGGTAGTAAAAGAGCTCAGAAGTGTCTGAGCTGAGTTTCAATGCCAGATTGAGAATCCTTGAATCTGCATTCTTGATTTTGCATTCCGAGGAATAAAATTGACAAAGTCATATAACATGACCAAGATATGCACCACTAGGCTTTCAAAGGAGCCCAGAAACACAAAGTCAAGTGCAGTATTTCACACCCACCAATCAGTAAGGGATTTGGAACAAGATTCCTTCATCCTAAACCACAAGGACCAGGGCTGCCCTCTCTGAGGGCTTCATGGCTGACTCCCTGGTATAGGGCCCTTCACACATAATCTAGGCTCCTGGGGCCTTACAGGCAGGTTTTAGGATCCCACCAAAGAAAAGCAGGCTTACTGGGACCTATTCCTTCCCCCAAGAAGAAGATAGGGATCCTTTGTCACCATCTGTGTTGTCGCAAACCCTCCAGGTGATGCGTGCAGGATCAGGTTTAAGAACCCCTGGTTTGGGCAAGAGGATGAGCTTGGAATTCTGAGTGGGCTGGTCTCATTCAAACCACAGCCGTGCTGTTGTCTAAATTGACTTGGGTGATCTCTGAGCTTTTGTGCTCCTTAGAGATTATGTCCTCACTCTGAAGGTTCTGGTGAGGAGCAGATGGTATAGTGCCTTGTAAGTGCTTTTCAACTGCAGCTGCTACCAAAGTCATCAGGAGCCACCACTTCATTCCAGGTTCCCTGCAGGTGCCACTTCCCTAGAACACCGCTACCTGGAGGATGCCTGAACATCCAGGGTGATGGGAGAGGCAAACCACACATCCATAGGAACAGGCTCTGCCCCTCTCTCATCACCCAGCTGGAGTTGTGGTCATAGCACATAGGAAATTGGAATTACAGCAGAAAGCCTCTGACTGCACCGCTGTCTGTGTGTTAACGGGAGAGGAGGTATTGTGCCAGGGCCAGGTATGAGCCCCCACATGGTTCTGGGGCTGAGGATTATATCTTGGAAAGTCTGGAGGGATTTAGGACAAAGCTGCACAACCCCTGGCTCCCACCAGCCCAGACTGAGCAACTACCCTCCAATCCTGGCTGGCCTGGCCTGGTCCTCCCTCCCCACCTGTGTCATTCCTTCATGAGTCCTGAGTCCCTCCGAGGATAGGGGAGATAAGCAAGACCCCAGGCCAGGCTGCCTACACAGGCTAGTTGTCTTCCACCAGCCAGAGACAGCAGGTCTGTGCTGTCTGCTGTCTGCTGTCTGGAAGCACTGACCTCTTCCTCATCTTCATGCCCCTGAGAGCCCTGCGAGCAGATCTCTTTAGCAGGACTCTTCCCCATCAGCAATCCACCCCAGGCTTCCCAAGCAAAGCTTTTCTGCTTCTCTCTGCATGAGGGTTTTGCAAACCTTTCTCCTGCTTGGAGAGGCTTTGAACATGGCTGAGGCTGAGTGAAGACTGTGCCCCAGGCAAAGCCCCACTCTCCCAGTGGGTGAGCAAAAATGAAGCTGTCTCCTGCTGCCTGCTGCAGCATTGAGAGACCGAGACTGACTGAAGGCTCCTCCTAGGGCTGGCCCAGGCAGCCCAAAAGCCACTGGTCAGAAGGCCCCCAGATTAGCTCTTCAAAGAAATGACCCTCCACGAGTCTTCTGATGTTGGCAACCCTCGCCTCACTCCACAGCACTTTCATATCCACCCTTTCCCCTCTTACAGGGCTGGCTAGGACCAGTTTCATAGGCCTGTGACTTGTGCAACTTCCTCCAGGCCCTGTGGCCCACATTAAATTAAAAACAATGCTGTTTCTAGCTTGAAATTCTCAACAGCATTTGAGTTTTCATTCTGCATTCAGCCCAACAAATTATGTCCCTGGTCATGGTTCTGACCATTGAGGAATCCTTTATATGAGCTTCCCACATTTCCCTACTTATTCCCATGGAACCTCGGGTTACACCAGCCTTTTCTGCCCCTGGGAATGAGGGGATGGGAGAGTCCCCCCATGGACTCCGTGTGAGGGCTGGGACCAAGATCAGGCTGGTGAGTGCCCAGGCCATGAATAGCCAGGAGGCTCTCATTGTCTCAGCTGCACACAGGCTGACCCTGTACTTGCAGGACTCCAAGGAAATGCCTCCTTGAACTGTACACCCTGGTGCCTCTGCCTCCTCACCTGGGGAATAGATCCCTCTCTGCTTTCCTCACAGACGAGCCTGGTCCTGACCATGATTCCCCAGGGCAAAGAGAGCAAGAGGGAGGAAGAGGCCTGGGCATGCAGGTAAAGCCAAGGACCTCATTACCAACCCCTAAGGTAGGTGGGGCTCCTTTGGGCCAGCTGCATCACCTGGGAGCATGTTAGGAATCCAGAATCTTCCGTATTGCAGGATTTTTTTTCCTCCTGTTCCTCTTACTCCTCCTTCTCCTCCTCCTTCTCCTCCTCCTCATCATCATCCTCTTCTGCCTTCTTCTTCTTCTACTTGCTATACTGAGGATTTAATCCAGGATCTTCACTCTGAGCTACCTACCTACCCATCATCTTTTCGGTTTTTATTTTGAGACATGTCTCACTAAGTTGTCCATGCTTGGCTTGAATTTGCAATCCTCCTGTCTCAGCCTCCCAGAGTGCTAGGATTACAGGCATGTGCTCTCATTCCCAGCTGCAGAATTTTCTCTTTTTAAGGCTGAATTATATGCCATTGTATGTATATGCCATATTTTTCTCTTTCATTCATCTGCATATGGGCATTTGTGTTGACTAGTGTGAATTATGCTTCAGTGAGCAGAAGAATGGTAATATCTTTCAAAAACCCACTTTTATCTCTGAATAAGCACCGAGCAGTGGGAGTGCTGGATCATATAGTAGTCCTATTGTTAATGTTTGAGGATGAATCTCCATACTGTTTCCCATAGCAGAAGCACCATTTTACATTCCCCCCACACACACAGGATACAAGGGCTCCAGTTTCTCAACATCCTCTCTAATGCTTACCTCTTGTTTTCCCCATGCTAACCACTAAGGGGACAATGTGGATGAATCTGGAGATCATTATGCCAAGCGAAATCGCTACACACATAAAGACAATGACTGCATGATTCTACCTATATGAGGCATCTAAAATAGTCAAAGTCATAAAACGAGGGAGTGGTAGTTGCCTGGGGCCAGGCCAATGGGAAATGAGCTACAGTTAAGCAAGATAAATAATTCCATAGTCCTACTGTACAACAGTGTGCTCATAGTCAATAATACCAATTAAAAATGTATTAAGAGGGTAAATCTCACCAAGCACAGTGGTACATGCATGTAATCCCAGTACACAGGAGGCTGAGGCAAGAGGCAAGAGGATCATTAAGTTTGCAGGGGATCCTGGGTTACCTGGAGTTCAAAACCAGCTTGGACTACATAACAAGACTCTGTCTCAATAAAAATAATATTCTAAAAAGAGGGTAATTTTCATGTTGAGTATTCTCACCATAATAAAAATTATTTTTAAAAAAGAAAACTAACAAAATCTCATGCCCTTCCTCAAACCTACCAAATCAGAAACTGCATTTTAGGAAGAGCCTCACATGACCCCGGTGCATGTTAGAGTTTGGGAGCACTGGTTTAAGGGATCACTGGAGTCCGCATCCCACCCCACATCCTGGTTGGGATAGCAAAAGAAACCTGATAAAATCTCTTGTTCCAGGCACTGAAAAATCTAATTCTGCACTCTGTCTAAGACCGTCTGAATGCTGCTGGCTCCATTTATCTCCTTCATCTCAGCTTTTTCTGCTTGTTCGGTTTTTTTAACTTTCAGATATTGGTTTTTCTTTTCACTGAAAAAAATAATATAACAACATTAAATAAAATGTTTTTATAAAGCTATTTACCCTACCTCATGGCACATATAAAAATTAACTGAAAGTAGATCGGAGACCTAAGTTAAAGAGCTAAAATTAAAATTCTTAAGAAAAAATATAGAAATAAATCTTCATGATCTTTGATTTGGCAGAGGATTGTTAGATATGACACCAAAGCATGAACAAAAAAAAAGAAAAAAATGGACAAATTGGTCCTTAATATTTAAATTTTGTGTGTCAAAAGTCACACAAAGATAAAACTGAAAAGTTATCCTATGGACTGGGAGAAAATATTTTCTAAATAAGACTACATACAGAGCAAAGGATATAGCTCAGTGGTACAATGCTTGCTTGGTTCCAAAAAAATGACTGTATACAAGGCTATATTAAGAACTTTATATATACAATTATATGAAGAACTACTACATCTCAACAACCCACAGCAAATAACTTCATTTGAAAGTAGGCAAAGGATTTGAATAGAAATTTCTCCAAAGAAGACATACAAAGAGCCAACAGGCACATGAAAAATCCTCAATATTATCCACTATCAGGGATGCAAATCCAACTACAATGTTGCACCACTTTGCAACTACCAGGATGGCTATGATTTTAAAAGAGAGAAGTGTTAACAAAGATGTGGAGAAGTTGAAATTTTTTTACATTGATGGTGGGAATATATAATGGTTCTTTTTCTGTGGAGAATAGTTTGGAGTTCCTCAAAATCCTAACCATAGAATTACCATATGACACTTCCATTCTACTCCTATGTATGTACCTCAAAAATGGAAAATAGGGTCTCAAATGCATACTTGTACATCAGTGTTCAAAGCAGCATTATTTACCATAGCCCAAAGGTAGAAATGACCCAAGTATCCATCCATAGATGACTGGATAAACACAACATGATCTATACATAATAGAATATTATTCATTTTTTAAAAATTCTGATTCATGTAACAACATAAATAAAGTTCAAAAACATTATGCTATATTAAACATCAGGTCAGCACATATTTTACCCAATCACAAAAGGACAAATAATTCCACCTGTATGAGCTATGAAGAACAGACAAATTCAAAGAAACAATCAGATCAATTAGAAGTTACCAGGGGCTGGGGAGAGGAGAGAACAGGGAGTTATCACTTAATAAGTGCAGAATTTATGTTTGGGATGATATTTAGGAAATAGTGTATGGTTGTACAACATTGTAAAGGTAATTTGTATCACTAAATTGTATGCTTGAAATAGCTTTAAGAAGTAATTTAAAATTTCCCACACTGCCCTCCTCCAAACCTTAACTTCAAACTTCTTACAAGCAGGAATCATCCAAGTTTCCCACATCCCAAAATGTGGCCCCTCCTTTCAGGTCAAGATTACTTCCAAACCTCAAAACCCCAGAAGGGAGGAGCTGGAAGGAACCTAGGACATTGCATATTACTGTCATCTCATTGCATCATGAGAAGACCCAAGTTCAAAGACATGCACATACATGCAGCTTGACACCACACACTTTCACAATGCTCAGTTCCTACGGATCTGGCAGCCCCCTGTAGCCTCTCATGGATCATTCCTTGGCTTCTCTTTCCCTTGGCTTTCTCCTCCTCCAGGAAGACATCTCTGATTAAGACATCCAGCTTCACCAGCCATCCAGCCTCTCTCTCAACCATGATATCTCCCCTCTGCGGGAACACCAATTGGAAAGTGACAGGCCCAGGAACATCAGCATCCCTGTGAGCCTCAGGAGCTCATGGTTTTTGATTTGGTAAAGACCTGATTCCACTTCCCGTCCCATCATGACTCATTTGTCCTGGGTCTCAGGCAAGCCCTTTCCCTTCTTTGAGCCCCAGTTTTCTCATCTGTAAGATGGGTTAAAATACCTTGTGCTGTAAGATTATATCATACAGATGAGATTATTACTATTATGACTTCACATGGGTGTTTTTTGACAATCAGAAGACTAAAAGCTCGTTGAGGACAAACTCAGTATTTTCTTCTATCTTCATTCTCCAGGGGCTCTTAGTATAGGGCTGGGAATACAAGGAATGTCCAGCAAACAGAAAAGCAAAGTGTGTGTGTGTGTGTGTGTGTGTGTGTGTGTGTGTGTGTAGATATTCCTTAGAATTAACAACAGCTAACACTTTGTATGAAATATAATAACAAAAGGAAAAGTGGCATTCCCTAGCACCTGCCCCAAGGTAAGCATGTTGTATATGTTATCTGATTTAAGTCTCACAACAGCCTTACAAGCAAGTATTTTTACCCCCATTTCACTGGGGAGGAAATTGAAGTTAATAGAGGTCAAAAAACTTGCCCAAAGTCACACTGCAGGTGCCAGAGGCAGAACTTGAAATCAGGTCCCAGCTTCAAGGCCTACACAGTTCCCATGTAGCAAGAGAGATGCATGAGCTATTTGCCAGTCTATCCAAGCCCTGTCCCATGAGAATGCTACAACCATTGGCAGATGATTAATCAGGTCTGCAGACATTGCCCCCAGCCAGGGAATGGTTTGTCATTTGGATAAGAATTGGATTTTAACCCTGAGATAGTTTCCCCTTAGAAATGTCATCAAATTATACTTGCTTGAGATGCCTTTGCTATGAAGATGTTCATAATCTTCCCCTGTGACTATCTGTAATGCCTTTGCAGTCTAAGCCAACTTCTTCACAATGGGACATGGGAAAGGTCACTCTCCGGGTCCCCTATAGCCCCTCCATACTCCAAGAACAGCCTCAGGAAGAACCTGGCATCCCACCCCTTGCCCTGCACCCCGAGTGTCAGTGTTTTCATTGGCCTATGTGGAATGCTGGATTTCATAAGCACCAGGGCCCCCACAAGATGAGAGACACATACCCAGCTGGAGAAGTGCTACAGGTATTCAGATCCTCACCTGGTGTCCCTCTTCCAGCAATTGTCAGCTGAAGAGGACTCTCACTGACATTATGTCCCAGGTCTAAAGAGATAAAAGAACATGGCCTTCTTCCTCCAACTTGAGATGTCAGTCAGGGGCATCCCAGCTTTAACAGTGCTATGGGGCTAGCTGAGTGCACCACTGAAGACTTCACTGCAGCTTGACTTCTCCCACTTCCGTCCCCTCCTTTGCCAGCCATCAGTCCCCAGAATAATTTCGAACAAATACCTATGTGCCAGGTCTGCCACGGGGGAGGCCAATCCAAGGTGGACCCACACAGAAGCCATAATATTGCAGTGCTGCATCCAAAGCACAGAACACAGACAGACCATCCACTAGAACCTACTCTGCCCACTCTGAACCCCCAGGAGCTTAGAAATGAGGCACCTGACACCTTCTCAGGTCCACAAAGCCTTGTCTTTCCATCACATCAACACCTTCCCTCCCACCTCCCAGAGCTTCTGCCAGAATCGGGTGAGGAGAAGGATATGAAAACACATTGAAGCTGGAAAAGGCAGAGCAATGCCAGAAACTGTTTGAATGAATTAACATCAACTCTGCCACCAAGTCATTCCTGCCTCCTTGCTCTGCTACCAGTTTCTGTCTCGCCACCTTGTCAGGGCCCTGCATCCCTTAATTGTCCCCAGATATCAGCTACATGGTGAAATCCACTGCTTGATTGTGGCCATGATTCTTAAAAGCTAGATCCCAGACACCTGTGATTTGACACTGGGATTCAGCTGGCACCAGAGCCTCCCCCCAATATACATGACCCCAAGCCAACTCCCCACCACTTATGAGACACTAGGCAGCTAGGCATCAGCTTGTCAGGAGACAAACCTATGACTCAATGGGGCCCCAGCTTGGGTTCACTTTCCTGGTACCTGGAAGCTTCAGTTCTTGGCCATTGCATCAGGACCCTGTGGCTTCTGTAACCAGTTACCCCTGGCCTAGTGGTTTCAAACAACAGAAATGCATTCTTTCACAGGGCATATGATGCTGGGCCACCTCACTCTGATCTCTGCCTCTCTCATCCCATCATCTCCTCCTCTGTGTCCATAGAGAACTTCCCACTAGGTCCCTTTTTATAAACCTATGTGTGGTGGGATTTAGGGTAGTCTGAATAATCTAGAAAAGAATCCCTCAAGATTCTCAATTCTATCACATCTTTTGCCATATAAGGTAATAACCACAGGTTACAGACTTAACTTTTGGGGCTGGGTACCACTCACCCCAATAGTGATTCTGAGGAGTAGAAGAAAAAATTCATCTAGACAGGCTCTCCATGAGGGAAGATCTGGCCTCTGACCTGAGATTTGAAAAAGGTTAGTGCCTCACAGAAGTCACTGCCATGCCTTCATTGTGACTGGCTAAATCCATCAGCACCATGGCATGACTTGAGTGCTGTCCATATCATCTCTTTCGGTGGACCAGCATGAAATCTGCACCTGAGATTTTACATTGCTTCAAAGAAGCTGCTAACCTTAGGGTCACACTGAGGTAGGGTGACCAAATTGTACTGATATTCCTGATGCCTTGCTACTGTTAGCATTGAAGTACCACATCCTAGAATACCCCTGAGGCCTGGGAAAACTGAGAAGACTGGTCATTCTATACTGAAGTAAGCCTGGATGATAAACCATCATCACAATTGAGCTAGGTGGATTTTCAAAGCCCCCATTATCATTTAGGGCCTGCTCCACCATTGGCCTCTCAGCAAGAATGGCTCACTGGACACCAGCCCTAGCAGATCCCCAAACTAAGCAGAATACATACTTTCCTTGGTCATCTCTCAGGATCTCTCTTTGCCTCGGTCTGTTCTCACACCCTTTTAGTATTCTATCTTCAGTGAATAAATAGAAGATGGTCTTCAATATCTGCTTAATTCCTTTCAGGAATGAAGAACTCACTACCTTGCAAAAAATTCCACCATTTATGCTCAACCCTGACTATGTGGCAAGCAACCCAAATTCCATTTTGTCAAGCTGCTTCAGTGTGTGCCACAATTCCATGCTTTCATTTGTGTACAAAAGGGAACACCAGACACTCCCCCTCGCCCAGGAGCTCCCATGTGTCCTGGAAAGTGATCCAAAGGGCACCACCTTTCTTCTTCAAGCTCTTCCACTTTTTGGAAGGTTTTCACTTTCTACTCTCACAGGCAACCCAACCCAACTCATCTGCAAAAATAATGCCTAGAGCATAACTTAATGCTAAAGTAAGACCTTATGAGTTTTCAGGGAAATGCAAATGAAAAAAAAATGTGAGCCTCCAAATTGAAAAAGATTGATAATTTCTAGTGCTGGCAAGGGCATGAGGAAAGGGGAACTCGCAAACTCTGTTGGTTGGACTGTGAGTTATTTCAACCATTTTAGAAAATAATCTAGCAGGATTTATTAAAGTTAAAGATGTGGAGTCCCTTTGACCCAAGTGCAATGCTGCTTCTGGGCATCTATCCAACTGTAATAAAAGAACAGTCCAAAAGATGTATGAGCAAGGATATTTATTGTAAAATTGCTTCTAATAGAAAAACAAACCCAAACCTCAGAGTCTATGGAATACTACATAGCTGTTACAAAGAATGAAGAAGATCTGTGTGCACTGAATTGCAAAGAGATGTACAAATTATTGAATAGAAAAAAAAACAAAATGTAGATAAAAATATGTGTACTGTTTATTTTGTTAAAAATTATGAAAAGTGGAGCCACATAAATGCTCATATCTAGAGGCATAAATAAAGCAGAACTGAGGCCTCAGCACTTCAACACTACAGTGGGTTTTGGGGTCCATGGAAGGCTACCTGAGGGACCTGAGGAAGAATTAATCCTAGCCCATGGTGCTGAAAGCTCACCTTCTCCCAAGACACCTTCCAAACAGGCATAGAGGTCTCTGAGCAGGGCAGGCTCTGTTATTTTTCTCTAGGCTAAGGGGTGCACCTGTCATGCAGGACATTCAGAGCCCACAGACATGGCCTTTGGGCACAGTCTTGAGTGAAAGCCCACTGTGGCCAGAGGGAAGCAGTCATTTTCCACAAACTTGCCTCAGTCAGTTACTAACACACACACACACACACACACACACACACCCCATGCGCTCACTCACACAACACATCAACACTGAGAAAACTTAAGTGAACTGGTCATCAGTCATAGGCAGATAATTTGGTGAACTGACTTTTCTTTAGAAAACTGCAGGGGTCCTGAAGGCAAGATGAGAGGATTTAAAGTTTAAGGAATTAAGATGAAAATGCAATTTCCAGCCTAATGGAGCATAATAATCAATAACTTTGTGAAACAAAATGGGGTGGGCACTTCCAGATCCTCCCACATGGTCCACAGCCTTTGTCACAAGTCAAGGTAAAGATTCCTCACCACTTCTGCTCCTGCTAACAATACAGGGTCCCAGCTCTGCCTTGACAGTATGTACCTACAAATAACTCTAGAGACCAGAGGGCTAAGTCCAAATTCAGAGTCAATCTGGTCTTCTAGTACTTAAATTTCAGAGACCATTGGTAAAGGCTACAATTTTTTAAAATAGAGACTTTACTGTCAATGCTGAGGACAGAGTATCCCCAAACTGTTAGCACTTGGGGCCTCTGGGAAACAGGATCGAGGGATAAGAGATTTTATTTTTTGTTCTGTATACCTCTGTGACAGGTGAATAGAATGACCAGGTATTACTTCTGTAATTTAAAAATTGGTAGAAAACTCATGTTCTCTGGATATAATGACCTTATTTTCTTTTGTTTTACCAAATCCTGAAGGTTGGACGGTAGCAAACAGTCAGGGAGGGGACATGGAGTTTATCTGGACTCATCCCCACATGGTTTAACAAGAGTGAATAGGGAGAGGGTATTTAACCAGTCTCATAGCAAGTTCCTGTCTGCCATGGTTGAAATGTTTGTGTCCCCTCCAAAGTGCATGTTGAACCCTCATCAATGCAACAATGTTAAAAACTGGGGCCTAATAGTAAATATTTTAGTTATATGGGCATGCTTATGAGTGTTTCTACAAAAGAGTTTACAAGCATGGATTCACTCTCTCCCAGTCTTCTGTCATGTGAGGAGCAGCTCTCTTCTTCTCTGGAGGACACAGCATTCAAGGCACCACCTTGGAAGCCGAGAATGGGCCCTGACTGTATTAGAGATGCAGAGGGGAGAGAGACTACTTGAGCAGCTTTATGTGAGGAATGAAGCTGTTTATTTCACTTGGGTGCAAACAGGCTGAGTCCAAGAGGGGAGTGAGCAGCACACAAGGAGAGAAAAAATGGCTTTAAAGGGGAGAGGAGAAATTGCTGCCTTGAGGAATTTGGAGGCAGAGAAAGTGAGGTCACAATTCTCCACTTGTCAGAATAGACAGTGTAGATGTGAGTATGGTCACATTTCTTGGGACAGGTGATGCAGATGTTATTGAGCTTCCTGGAGCACAAGAGCTGGGACACGGTATCTTGTCTATGTTCTTCTTTGAGGTTTCCTGCATGTCCACCACCAAGGCTTGATGGCACCGAGGCCACGCTCAACACTGGCCCACATAGCTGCCATGAAGATGGGTCTTACCCACTGGGCATGACACTTACCAGACATCAAGCCTTGACCCTGAGATGCCAGCCTTCAGAACAGTAATAAATGAATTTCTTTTCTTTATAAATTACTCAATCTGTTGTGTTCTGCTACAGAAGCATGAAATGGACTAAAAAGGATTAAGACAGAACTAAACCTGGTCTCCTCATACCCAGATATAACTCTCTCCTTTCATAAACAGTAGGCCTCACTGTGGATCTGAGTAACAAGCCCCTCTCCACTCTTGGGGAATAGGGAAGGGGCAACCCCAGTGGGAATCACCCCAAATGTCTGCCAAGGGTCAGAACTTGACTGGCATCTCAGCCACCAGAGGCTTCCAACTATCACCTAGGACTACTGCAGTAGTAGAAGACACAGAAGATATATATCCCATCTTCTCCAGGACAGCATTGATAATTACCGTGAGATGGTTATTGTCCCATCAGCTGGTTATTGTCCCCTCCCATTAGCTCTTCCCCAAGAAACAGACAAGACATGGTCTAAAAGAAAAGACACCTCTTAGGCCCAATAGCAGTTGGCTCTGCAGAGAGCCAGCTTCCTGGGACATGGTTAGTGTTTTCAGCTTCATCTCTCATCCCTCCTTGTTATCCACCCACTATTTCACACAAAGAGGTTGACCAATGGAACAAATACTCATCTAATTGTACAATCACGCTGTTTTTCAACTGGGATTTTAAATGAATGTAGGTGTCTGAGCACAGGCACCTTCACTTCTGTAAACTTCTCCAGTTCATTCTGATGTGCATTCCATCATAGGCCCCTTCTTTATGCTGCCTATAAAGGTACTTTATTTGTCTGAAATGTCTGACTGTCATAAAATTTTGATCACTGAGCAGGGCCTCACCTGAAATTTGCAGCAGTGAATTGTTATTCAGGTGAATGATGGGTTGAAGGGCTCCAAGGTAACTGGCTTGGAGAGGAGTTGAGGGGCTTCACTTGCTCTCAGCATTCTTGACAGTCTTAGACAAGAAGGACCCTGCTCTTCTATGGATGTAGAGGTGAGAGATTGGTCTTGGCAGAAGGATCAAACTATGTATTGATTCAAGTAAGTTAGTCAAGCCAACGGTCAATTCCAATTGTGAGCACCTGACCCTACAAAAGGATTGAAGATAAGAGGTTCAAGCTGCTTGACATTTTTCTGATAATATCAAATTGGTCACATTCCAAAGGCCAGGCCATTCTAGGCAGACACTATCAGTCTTCTAAGCTTCTAGAATAGTTCCTGCTTGGTAAAGCTTTGATCAACACTGATGGTGAATAGAAACTTGGCCATGTTGGAGCTTTCAGAACCTGTGCCTGGCTGTTGCTTGATGCTATTTGTTGACTTATTCCCAAGCTTTGAGACAGGGTATTAAGCTTTAGTACCTCCAGAAATGGGAACTCCACCTTTGGCTTCCCTAGCTACACTCAGTGAACCCCTAAATTTACTCAGACTCCAGGTCTAAGAGTTGTGGAAGGAGACTCCTTTAGACAACATCTGGTTTTGAACACTCATTTAGACCAGAACACTGTGTAAGCAAGGCCATGGGAGTCAGAGGAGCCAGGCTCAGGACACCACCAGCCATTTCCTTCCAGCTCAGGTGATCTCTCCATAGAGGTCAGTGCGAAGCAAATATCAGGCAAAAATCTGTTGTGCTGTCCCTACTGCTACATAGATGAAAAGATTCACAATCAACACATTTTTCATATACTTATCTACTTTTTGGGTACTGGGGGTTGAATTCAGGGCCTTTGGATTGAGCTACATCCCCACACCTTTTTTATTTTTTATTTTGAGGCAAGTTCTCACTAAGTTGCCCAGCCTGGGCTCAAATTTAAGATTCTCCTGCCTCAGTACTGGGATTACAGTAATGTGCCACCACACCCAGCTTTTATTGTCTTTTTAATGGCAAAAATAATACATTCTAAAATCAAACAGTACATAAATAAGGAAGGAAACTGTGACTATCCGGCTTTATTGTAATGACATCTCCACAACCATGCTGATTATTCCTTGGGTGTGCATCCTATCAAACTTTCTCTGTGCTCACAGAGAAACATAGAGACACACATAAATGTAAACACACATCTGAGTTTTGATTTTCTTTTCCTCTAAAAATACATAGATCTGAGTTGTTCTTTTTTAACCAGTGTACATTATTCAACATACATAAATCACATGTTATTAAAATACTATTCTATGTATAACTGTATTAGCTAAGGCTCTTCAGAGAAATAGAGCAAATAAAAGATAAATACAAATATAGAGATAGATGATAAATAGATAGATAATCAGAGAGAGAGAGAGAGAATTTAAGGAGCTGGTCTACATAACTGTGCAATCTTGACAAGTCCAAAATCTAGTGTAAATTGTCAGGCTGGAGATTCAAGGAAGTTTCATGTAAAATCCAAGGGTAAATCTACTGGCACAGTTCCCGCCTCCTCAGAGAAGAACATACTTATTATGGCTTCTCAAATGACCCACACACACAAGTTACAGCAGGTAATCAGTAGCTCTATTCAAAGTCAACTTATTTAACTTCTATTCTCATCTGATAAATACCTTCACTGAAACATCTTCAATAATTTTTACCAAACTCTGGGTATCACAATCTAGCTAAGTTAATTTATGAAATTAACCATCACAATAACCATTGAAACATTTCCTAAACCATTACAAAATGGCAAAACTAAGCTAGGAGATTTTTACCCATATAATTTGGTTTTGTCTTCACAATAATCTTATGAGGTATACATACAACTACCCTGTTCTATATATGATGAACTGAGGCTCAGAATCCAGGTTTATCTAATTCTAAGCTTAAGTTCTGATTCACTTTCTTACTAGCTGTGTGGCCTTGAACTATTTACTTAACCCATTGCCCTCAGCTTCTCTATCTAAAAAATGGGCTTCTCGAGAGCATCTACTACAGGGCTGTTACAAGGATCCAATGAAATGGAAACAAAGCTTTTGTAAATTGAGAGGGGTGGAGGGGTGGAAGGGAGGGAAGGGGAATGGGAAAATACAAGAACCTCGATATATCATGTACAGGTACAAATTCCCAATGATGAATGTAATCATAATGTATACCTAAAATGTACCAAGAAACTTAATGAATAAAAAAAAAGGATCCAATGAAACAATGCAGTTAAGGCCTGACAGGGCTTGGTGGAGTAAAACATCCAATAAGGAAAAATTACTATTTCTACTATTATTCTGGTGAAGGAGATTTGGACTTCACTTGGAAAAAGTCCAGGAGCATCCCCACAACTCGTGGATGAAACAGGTGCGTAAACTATTTACAGACCACACCCGTCATCTGCAAGCTGCGAACTCTCCTTAATTAAGAACCAGCCCCTCCCACCATCTGGCAGTGTGTTTCCATTTCCTGGCCTAAGCTACAGTGTTGTCACAGTTGGCGCTTTGCAAAGGAGATCTGAGAAACATTAGCACTCTCTGAAGCCCACGCTCCAGACCCACTGGAGAGCCCACCTCTCCATCTGTTGTGGGCCCCAAACCAGGCAGGCACCACGCAGCCACAGGCAAGAGCAATTAAGAAATGTATTTAGAATGTGCTATCGATTACCAAGGTGGAGGCTCTAGACTCCATGTTGGATGAGCTCCCAGTGAATACCTCCCCTTGGTCAGACCTGATGACCACTTCTGAAAAGCAGTAGACTTTTCTTGGCCATGCTCATCTGGTGGCCACGTGGACCTGCTCTGGCTCTGTGGCTGCACTCACTCCAGGAGCACAGGATGCTGAGAAGCCACTGCCATCTGTTCATACCTGCTGTTTCAAGCCAACTAGATGGAAAGATGATTTATGTAGAGAAAACCCAGGACTTCAGACAGGACAGACAGCTGTGTTATCCCACTTCCATGTCTGCCACATCAACCTCCTGAGACCTGAGAACTGGGGTCACAATTTGCTCCACAGTTTGCTTCACAAATATGAATTGCTTGTTCCGGCCAATAAAGGCACCAATTTCTCAGTTTCTGGGTTACAGAGGAGAAATGTGAGATTTGAATGCCAATAAATTTGGGCAAAACAGCTTTGTCCCCACCTTTCTTGGCCTGTACTTTATAAAAAAGACTCCATACTAAATGGAAGAAAGAAGGGTTGGAGGGAAAGAAGTGAATCTAAGAGAGTGGAGCCAATTCATCCCTGAATCCCCTAGGACAAGAAAAAGCAATGAAAATGAGCAGGTGATCTCCCTCTGAAGTGAAGGGAGCAAAAGGAATTTGAGGGAAGGAAAGATGTAGGTAGTGGTTGCTAGCTGAAGTTTTGAAGTAGGAAAGGTACAGAAGTTTTTGTACACTCAGACCAAGGGCAAAGGGTCACAGATGAGTTGATAGAACCCACCTAGGAATGAGAGAGTGCCAGATTCCTGGGGAAATGGGATGAGCCTTAACATCTCAGGGTCCATAAATTAGGAGAGTAGCTTACTATGGGGAACTTAAGTGGCATAAAGATGCTGCTATCAGAGAAAGACAAAGTGCTAGAAAGGGGGCATCACCAATGCTGTGGCACTGAGCAAAGGCCCAAAACTGATGTGGCCTCCACAGGTATGAGAACCCAATAAAGCAGACATGACAAAAGAGGACACATTTCTCACCTGGCCCCATATTGCCAATCCACAAGTAGGCCTTGATTTGTCTGTCCTTGGGTCTGGAGGAGGAGAAAGGCCTGAAGTGGGCAGGAACTGAGATATGGATCCCAACTACACCAACTACACCACATAAATGGATAGGCTAGGTAAACTTGGACTTGGAATCTATAAAGAACTTTAAAAAATCAGACCTCCCAAGTTTAAAGACCCAATCCAAAAATGGGCATCTGAAATGAACAGACATTTCTCACACAAAGAAGTAGACATAGCAAATAAACATATGAAAAAATGTTCAACATCACTGGTCATTAGAGAGATGCAAATGAAAACAACAGTGAGATTCCACCTCACCCCAGAAAGAATGGCTGCTATCATGAAATCAACCAATAACAAATGCTGGTGGGGCTGTGGGGAAAAAGGAACCCTTCTCCATTGTTGGTGGGAGTGTAGACTGGTGCAACCACTGTGGAAATCAGTATGGAGATACCTTAAAGACCTACGACTGAAAGCCCCATTTGACCCAGCTATTCCCCTGCTGAGTATCTTCTCCAAAGAATTAAAAGAATCATACCACAGTGATATATGTGCTCCCACATTCATAGCAGCACAGTTTGTAATAGCTAAAACTTGGAAATGGCCCAAATGCCCATCAACTGCAGACTGGATCAAGAAAATGTGGGATTTTTTTATAAAATGGAGTACTACTCAACCATCAAAAATGAAAAATTAGAGGCATTTACTGCTAAATGGATGCATATTGAGGTGATACTCTTAAGTGAAATAAACAGGACACACATTTGTAAATACCGAATAGTTTCTCTAGTGTGAGAAACTGAAAGTGTAAATAAGGACTAAAAGGTATAATAGATAATGTGAAATAGGAAGAAAAGGGGCAAAGGGGAAGGGGAAGTGGGAGGGTTAGGGGAAAGGAAAGAAGAGAATGGAATTAATATGAGAAAATGAAAAAAAGGAAACAAAGTCTTTGTAAATAGGGAGGGCAGGGGAAGGAGGAAAATAATAAGAATCAAGAGAGATTATGTAAAGGTGCATATTTCCAATGATAAATGTCATTATATGGTACACCTAAAATGTACCAATAAAAGGATATACAAAAAAAAAAGATGTTTCTTCCCCCTGCCAAAAAAAAAAAAGAATTCAGTGCCCTGCACTTCACTGGCTGAGTGTTTGACATCAGAACATAAATTCATTTCTTGAAATCATGAACATCATACTTTTCCCACAAGTCTGTGCTCAATAAAATTCTATACCTATGATAAATGCCAATAATAAGCACGTAACTCCTGATGGTAAGAGATCTTTCACAATGAAGAATTGGGAGCAACACTCTAAATATGGCTAGGAAAGACAGGAGGCTTTGTTATAAGTCTCAGAGTGAAGATGGCACTATCATACTAAGAATCTCTGAGCTGAAAAGGGTGGTACTGCCTACAGGGAACTCTTAGCTCACATCATAGCTTATCGTAGGTTTTATTTTTAACCAACAGATTCAGAGATAAGGGTTTGAGAACAGGGATCTATTTGGAAGATAATATTAGAAACACTGCAGAGAATGGAGAAGGGGAACAAGGCAGTTTAGTGCTTTAATGAGCAGATTACTCATCTTAGCAGTGATATGTAGCATCCCACAATACCACCTCCATGACCAGGAAACTGGTGTATCCACTTGTTTCTTGTCATTGACCAAGGGCAGTTCCTAGTGGCATTAACTTTCAGGAACTGCCTGGCCTGTACCTTGACAGAGCAGAGCCCTCAGCAGAGCATCACAGGTACCTTCAGTGGGATGCTGGCCAGGCTACAATGGGGAGCACTAAGGGGCTGCAGGACACAGCCAAGTCTACCACACTGGCCATGCCTGTGCCTTGTCACATCACAAGAGGCAAACTTTACCTAGGCTCCTAAACGAATCAAATAATCAAAATACTGTGCCTAAACTCTCTATGTAAAAGTAATAGTCAAACTTGGAAAAGACCATCAAAGCCATTGTTCTAACATTCCACCCAGTATAGGAAATTCTACTCCACCATCATGCCAAGTAAAACCATCCTCTACTTGAATGATACCAGGAGAGCAAAGGCATTCCTTCCTAAGTCCATCTCTATGGCAGAGTCCAGTCCATGAATCAGGTTGCCTCATCTTAGTTCTGAATGTCTGCCTCTGTAACCTACACCTATTAGCCAGGTTCTGCCTTGTGGAGCCATGGAAGAGAGGAAAACAAATCTGTTCCATTTATGGTAAACAGAATAATAAGCCCCCTAAAATGTTCACATCCTAATCCCTAGAACCTATGAAGAGGTTACCTTATATAGCACAAAGAGCTTTGCAATTGTGATTAAGTTAAGGATCTGGAGATGGTGAGATTATCCTGGATTTTCCAGGACTGTGCAATACAATCACAAGGCTCTTTATAAGGAAAAATGGGAAACAAGAGACTAAGGGATGTGATGTTGGAAGTAGAGGTCAAAGGGTTAAGTTTACTGCTTTGCCAATGAAAGAGGGCCGTGCACCAAGGAATGCCTCAGCATTTGAGAAAGATGGGAATGGACTTTCCTCTAAAACAACCACAAACAATACAGCTCTGCTAACATCTTGACTTTAGCCCAGTCTGTAGGATAAGCCTGTGTGGTTATAAGCCAGTAATTTTCTGATCACTTGTTATAGCAGCCATGGGAAACTGATAAACTATTCTCCTTGATGTAGGAGTAGTCAATGGTTATGCTTTCTCCTTTCTAACCAGAACATGATTTCTCAACCGCATGTCAGAAAACATGGTTTCCACGTTCTTGCCACCTTGCTCTAAAAACCCACTAATGCCCCATGGCAATAGGACCTTTCACATGGTAACCCCAAGCAGTTGCTGAAAGAACCTGGGTGAGACTAGCTCAGGCCCATAAGGAAATGGGATCATGACTGCTGTTGACCTGAACAATGTAACTCTCCATCACATTCAAACATTTATACCCTTCTCATGCCAACCACCAAACCCTAAGTCCTCCTCATGTGAAATGTTTCAAATTGTCCACCCTCATTTTCCTGTTGAATTTAAGGACCCAAGTCTAAGGGTTTACATTGCTTTTACTACACTTCTTACTTTTCTTTCTTAGTTTCAACCCATTTTTTCAAGCCATCTAAGTCATCTTGAAATTGATTTAAATAGGAAACTATGCCTCTCATTGATTCAGGGCCCCTTTTCTTGAACCTCTAAACAAGTACAGGCCCTTTACATTTTAAGGACTTTGCTAATTATTACTGAAAAGATATAAAGAAGAAATAACAAAATAATGAATATGGGGAAATTTCAGTGATCTTAGTTCCTACAAAGTTCAGAATGTTGATCTTTGCCTTCAGTTAATGTCTCCTACCCTGAGATGACCACTAAATACCCCTACAGAATATCCTCTTGGCTTTAATTCCTAAAGACAGGTTGGAACCTTCCTCCGTCTCTGTTCCTGCTGTAATGCTGAGTGCCCCTCCCAGATGAAGTTACCACCCTGAGAAGAATCAGACCTCTCTACCTCTGCTGGGCAGTTTACATCTCAGTTCTCCTGGTTGTGGAAGCCTTATGTCACTGAGGCACTTCTCAGCACAAAATATATTCTCTCTAAAAGTTTCATCAGCACACCCATCAATGTTCCTAGCTGATAAGCATAAACTTAGCACTATCTAAGTCTGAGTTGTGATCATACTCAAGTTATTGATAAAAATGCTAATTAGAACATACAAGGACACAGAGCTGCAGGGCACATCAGCAGGATTTTTTCTGGCTTGATCCCAGCTCAGTCTTGACCACACAGCTCCAAATCAGCCGAGGATAACCACACTATTGTAAACAGCTGGACAGGGACCTAGGCAAATAGAAAAGTCAAAGCTAAGTCTAGTATCCCAAACATATAAAGAATTCTTGCAACTCAACAATAAAAAGTAACTCAATTTTTTAAAATAGGCAAAAGACATAAATAGACATTTCTCTAAAGAAGTTGTATGAATGGCCTTAAGCACATGGAAAGATGCTTTGCATCACTAGTCATTAGGGAAATGAAAATTAAAACACAACAAGATACCACTACACACCTACTAGATTACTGTAAGAAATCTTTAAAATAGAAATTAGTAAGAGCTAAGAAGGGATGGGAGAAGTTAGAACATTCATACATTGTTGCTGAGAACCCCTGTAGAAAACAATCTGATGATTCCTCAAAAAAATTAAATATAGACTTACTATACAAGCCAGTAATTTCACTGATAAATATATACTGGGAAGAAATGAAAACTGGTACTAAGACAAATACAAGTGCACACATGTTCATAGCAGCACTATGCATAATATCAAAAAGGTGGAAACAGCCCAATGTTCATCAGTGGAGAAATAAACTGTGGTATGTCAAAACACTGAAATATAATTACACAGTAATAAAGGAATGAAGTATGATTAAGCCTTAAACAAGGAATGGATGATACAGTGTTGATGAATCTCAAAAACATAATGCAAAGTAAAAGAAGCTAGGTGCAAAGATCACATTGGAGCTGTATGACTCCTCTTGCATGAAATGTTCCTCATAAGCAAATTTGTAGAGACAAAACACAGATCAGTGATTATTAGGGGCTGGAGGAGGGGGGTGGGTAGCAACTGCCTAATGGGCTCAAAGTTTCTTTCTGGCGTAATGACAATATTTCAGAACTAGATGAAGGTGGTGGTTGCACAACATTGTGAAAACATTACCTCTGAGTTCTCTTTAAAAGGGTTTATTTTAGGTTATGTGAATTGTCATCAATTTAAAAATTACCTACTTTCCACTTTCAAGAAAATTTGACACCCAAAGATTTATCTTTACCTTTCTAAAGTTGCATTAAAATAACCAAGAAAAATAAGAGCCCTGCAACAGAGAGTGATGCCAATGATAGACAGCAGGTCTATCGACACCTGAAATGGGTGAGGAAGAAATGGTCAGTAGGGGAAAAAAATGACTTATGAGTCACACAAGGAAAAGACAGGGCCATCTGAAAAGTGGGTGGAAGGTTTCCCAACAGAGCTCAGATAAATCTCTAAACTCAAAGCAACTGAGACCCGGAAGTGGGAGTGGTGTGAAGCAGTGGGTGGCTTGCCAGCTGGCAGGCTGGGAGAGGTGCACAGGCTGGGGACAGAGCATCAGGTTGTGGGGATAGGAGCAAGTCACCTGACATGGCCCAATCCAGATTAAGAGGTGAGGCAGCCACTGAAGTAGGCTACTGATGAGAGGAGACCAGCAGGAAGAGGGCTGTCAGTCACTGCAACAGACATGATTTGAAAAAGTCAAAGCCCTGAACCTTTGCCCAGTATCAGGAGCCCTGGTTCACAGAATTTCATTTTCTCCTATTGAACCTGGATTATGAAATACTTTTACAGCATGGCCCAACATATGTATATATACATGTTTCATTAAAAACATACTTACCCTTTCTACTTGTAATGCATTTTGGTATTTTCTATTCTGGTCTAGTCTGTTTCATTAAAATAAAAATGCTGGCCACAGCCCACTAACAATTTAATATAGCCTGGGTTTCCATGGTAACTCCATCACTATCCATATACAGATGCCCCTAAGATCTGAAGCTGGGAGGATAGAGGCAGTAAGCACCTGAAAGGGGAAAATCTACAGATATAAGTCAGTCTCTAAAGCTCCAAGAATTCCTGGCATCCAGCGAGGAGGATGTACACAGTCCACCCATCTGCCATAAGGACACCCTATTGATCTGCTCCCAGCAGATGTGTAAAAGCTTTGTGCAAATTAGAAAGAAAAATACATATCTCACCACAGGAAAGCAGGCAGGGTAATTTACCCACAAGAAGTGAAATATTTTTGACAAAGACCTGGCTTATTAATTTGCAATGTTCCCCCAACCCCAGCTCTCTAGAGTCACTTTGGTCTGCAGTGCTCCGAGACCTGGGGAAGAGGCGGGGAAATAGCTCTTGAGCAGAGTCATTTGAAGTTATGTATTAGAGGCCCTGTAATGTTCTGTGAGAGAAACAAGTAAAGCCTGATTCCTTGTTCATTACTTTAGCCTCCTGGTCTGTGCTTCTCTGATGAAGCCACTCCATGCTGGGCAGCGGAGTGAGGGCATCTTTCACATGGGTTACACAGATTGATGACAAGTCTCAGAGCAAAGAAATATGACATAACACAGTATTTGAGGGCATTTAAACCCAGAAGATTGAAGAAGGTGGTAACATCAATGTTGGCATGACTATGAATTGTACCAGCTTCCAAAATGTGACCTGTTGCTAGTATCAAAATTTAAATTGCTCATACTCTGTGACTCAGCAGTTCCATGCCCATGAATTTATTAAATGAAATCCTTGGAGAGGTGCATACATATATTTCACAGAGGGTGAACCACTGAAGACAACCTAAACGTCCATAATAACCACTTACCTATGATTCCCTGGCACCAGAGACACACAGAGTGCCTAAGGCTTCATTGAAGTTAATCCTCGTGTCAACTCTGTGAGATGTATGTTGTTATCTTCATTTTAGAGCTGAATAAATTAAGACTCAGGACATTTGACATGTTTAACTCACATCAGGACAAGCTTGTTCTTTAGTACAGAGTATGCTTAAAAGCATTCATTTATGCAACAAGATTTCATTGAATCCCTACTATGTCCCAGACACTGTTCTAAATGCGGGGAACACAGAGGCAATTAAAACAGTCCCTGCCCTTAAACTGCTTTGCACTGACCTGAGGAGACAGTTGCAATATCAGCAGATGTGGGAAAGGCAGGTTAAATAACTGCAGTGTATGCATAACATGGCCCATTTATTATTCAATTAATATTTACTGAGCCTGACTTGCTGACCCTTCGCTGATCTATGAGACCCTCAAGGCCAAAAAGGTCTGGTTCTTTCTGTCTCCTTATTGGGAGGTCCAGACCAGGAGCAGACACCCAGAGCTGGTGCATTACAAATGGTTTGTCAACCAAATAAGTGATCAAAAAAGAGAAAGCAGGGTCCCTAAAAGACAGCAGGCTTTGAAACACTATTTCTGTAAATTTTAACACAATAATTACAAAAGAAACATTCTCAAAAGAAAACACTAAAGCTCTATAGAAGTGTAGCCAGTGAAATCCCTCCCTCTCTATCTTTAGAAATAATTTTTAACCTTTTGATGTACAATTTTCATATGCCCAGCCATGGCCCCTCAAAAAGGTCTCTCTCCTCTGTTTTTCTCTGTCACAGTACCCTATCCATTTACTTTATATGCATATCAAACTCTGGTTAAATGGCTAAGTCTGGAGACTCAGATGTAGTTTTCTTCCAACTAAAGAGTCACAAATGATATCTCTGTCTCCCTCTTGTGCCCACTCCTCCCTCTCTCACTTCCCAAGTTTGCTCCTTAAGGGGCTCTGGATATTTTGACTCCCTGGTTTTTTAATCTTTGGTTCAGAAAACCCCATTTATATAACTTGGCCACGAATCCACGGATTTGATTTTCTATCCCTAGAAATTTAAGGTGATCTGATGATCAGCAAGTGAACTAACCCAAGCCCAGAGTCTCTCCCTTGCAAACATCCTAAGACAGGAGATCTGGCTCCCCAGAGCACCAGCATAGCAGTTTCAGGTAACTATGATTCTATGAGACATGAAGATATGTGTTTGTTAAAGACACAAAAGCAAAAGCAATTAAAAAGGCATTAGTTGTGCTTTCTGTCGACTTATGTTCTTAAAACTACTTATTTGTTCATTAAGGCTCCCAGCCTTCATCACAGACTTCATCACATGCAAAGAGCTGATGAGCTTGACTTGTGAGATGAAATGAAAGGTTTTGCTGAAATAAAATATGCTTCCTGACTATGAACAGCCTCAGTCTCTAAGGTCATAGGGACCAACCTTTTCACTGACATTTCTAAACTTTGGGGTTAGAAGTGAAAACACACATCATTATGCTGATTAGCTCCTTGTGACATAAACATTAGCCAGGAGCTTTATCATCTTGACTTTTGCATGCACAGAATCTTCTTGATATGTTTCCAGTTAGAGACCTTTGATGTTTCTAAGGGGTATAATCAAAATTATAGATTAATTACAGCTGTTTATTTCCTTTCTCACCTGAAAACCACTAAAATGAGAGTATAAGACTCCTAAAAGTGATCAATCTACATTAATAAAGACTACAGAAGGAAAGCCATAAGCAGACAAGAAACTAAAATAAATTTATGGAAGCTGGAAAGTGGGTGGTTATGTGAATGTTGAAGCAGCTCAAAGGAAGCCACATCCAGGAGTAGACAGCTCCTTAATCAACATGTTTAAAGCAAATTCCACAATTTAACAAGCCTTCCTTGTGTTCATAAACTACCTCAGCAACTCTATAAACTTTATTCTAAATACAAATTGTCCACAAGAACACCAGATATCTAAGAGAAAAACACTTCCAATAAAAAAGAGGAAGGCTCAATAATAATAAAGAAACAAAGACCCTAAAGGATTAGAGAAGATTCAGAAAATAGAAGATAATTTAAATAAATTAAAACCTTTAGCATCTTTAAGGAGAATCCAGAAGTACTGCATAATCTAAAAAATAAAATTATTCTATAAAATAGAAACAATCCGGAAACAAAAAAGGATCTCAAAAAATTTTTAAATGGTCAAAATTATTTTAAAATATATGAAAGGGCCTTTTTTTAAAAGTCAAAGCCAATAGCTAAAAAAATAGGACATAAAGGAAGAAAGATACAGAAAGAGAAAGAGAAAAATAAGAACATTACATCAATCTAGAAAGCTCAACAGATATTAAATACCTAACACCCGAGCATGGTGGCACATACCTGTAATCACAGCCCTGTGGGAAGCTAAGACAGGAGGATTGCAAGTTCAAGCCCAAACTGAGCAACTTGACAACATAGTGAGACCCTGTCTCAAAATTAAAAAAAAAAAAAAAAATTTAAAGGGCTGAAGACATAGTTCAGTGTAAAGACCCTGCATTTTATCTCACTACTACAAAAAGGAAAGGAAAAGAACTGTAACAGGACTCCCAGAAAATGGAGGAAAAATATATTTTAAAGAAAAATGCACAATTTATCAAAGCTAAAAGACATGAGTATCAAGATTGGAAAGTTCTCTGGCTGTTCAAGTATAATCAATGGAAAAACAAATAATCCATGGATAGTTCACTGGGAAATTTTTGAATGCCAAAGATAAAAAGAAAATGCTTTAACCTTTTAAACTACAGTTTATGTACCAAATCTGGCCCACCACTTGTTTTTATAAATAAAGTTTTATTGAAACAGAGCCATGTCCCTTTCTTTATGTATTGCCTGTGGTTGCTTTCACTTTCCATTAAGTGGCTAAGCCATTACAGTAGAAACCACATGCTATGCACACAAAGTCAAACTTCTTTATTATCTAATCCTTTACAGGGGAAAAAGGCTGATCTCTGTTTTGAAGAGAAAATTTCCAGAAAAAGAAAGAGACAAAATTTCACCTCGAAAGAACAAAATCCACTTGGTGTCAGAAACTTTCCATCACCATCACTGAGTGCCAGAAGATAATGGGAAATTGTCATCCAGGTGCTACAGGGAAGTAAATTTTATCCTAAAATTTGCTCAAAATAGTATAAAGGCATATTCAGATAGCAAGGACTCCAGATATTTACTTCCTATGTGCTCTTTTTAAGAAGATATCAGAGTATGCTCTGGATAAGTGAGGGAGAAAATCAAGAAGAGATCCAGGATTCCAGGGACTAACACACCAAGTCCTTGGTGGCAGCTGTACAGCATCCCTAGGAAGCATTCGGCAGCATTGGACCAGCAAGATAGAAATATAAGGAACAAGCAACATTTGAGTAATTTAACTCTAGTTTTTAAAATTTGGAAAAAAATTAAGAAATGATGCAATAGGGTGGAGGGCAAGGCAACTGCTATCTATAGAGCTAATGGATCCACAATGGGCCCTGACCTTAAACTTGTCTGCAGCTATGGAGACTGAATGCTCCTGAGATATGGCCTAAAGACTAGGTCCATGACCCAGGAGGGAGAGTGCTTGACAGATTCAGGAGTATTTTTCTGCAAGAGATATTTGATGGTCCAACCTCCAAGAGGATTCACCTGATGTCTAAAGCTCATTTCTTTTCACTAAAGAAGCTACACTTGGCCCATTTAGGACTCAGAGCTTGCTGAGTGCTATAGTTTGAATCTGAAATGTCCCCCAAAGTCTTGCCCTCCGGCTCATTGGGAGGTGCTGGAACCTATTAGTACTATTGGGAGATGGTGGAGCCTTTCAGAGGTGGGGCCTACTTGGAAGAAGTGAGGTCACTGGGGTATGACTTTGAAGGGGATGTTGGGAGGCAGTCCTCTTCATGTCTCTCTCTTTGCTTCTCAGCCCATGAGGTAAATAAATCTCTGTCACATACTTCTGCCATTGTGTCCTGTGCCACCATGGCCCCAAAGCAACAGAGACAAGTGACCATGAACTGCAGCCCTTGAAACCTTGAGCCAAAATAAACTTTTCCTCTTTTTCAGTTGATTATTTCAATTGTTTTGTCATAGTAACACGAAACTAATATACCAAGGATGATGAAGTTTAAGATGAAAGTTTCTGTTTTTCCAGAAAATATCCAACCTAGGGTTCCCTTGCCTATTATCTTGAGAGAAAAGTGTGAGTCCCACAAGAGTTGCTCACCAAATCTTACTATTATTTTAATCCTGGCCACTGTGAGTAGCACTGAAGAAGGAGACATGAACTATTCTCCAGATGCTGCAGATTCCCCCATTTTCTGGGATTCCTCATGTCTCACCCCTACCAGTAGCATCCTCTTTCTCTCCTAGGTCCACTTCTAGAAATTCCATTGTTCTTACCTCATTGTATGGGACAAAATAATTTCTATCTCTTGATCTGGGAATTTTCAGTTATATCCTCAGGCCTGTGTTTTCAAAAACAAAGAACTTATGGGCCAGAGATTTAGCTCAGTGCTTCCGCTGCCTGACTCGAAAGTGCAAGGATCTGAGTTTGATCCCTGGCACCAAAAAAAAAAAAGAGTTTATCAATATTTTTCACCAATGTCTATTGTTTTGTTTTGTTTGGTACTGGGGATCGAACTCAGGACCTTGAGCTTGTGTGGCAGGCGCCAGAACCACTGAGCTAAATCCCCGGCCCTAAGTCTATTTTTTTAAGTACTGGAGATTGAACCAAGGGCCTTCATACTAGGTGGTATCTCCAAAGGTTTTTCACTTTTTATTTTGAGACAAGGTCTCACTAATCACTAATTTGCACAGGCTGCCCTCAAATTTGTGATCCTCCTGCCTCAACTTCCCATACCTTGTTACCAAGTTTTTATTTCTCTTCCTTTATTTTCATGGAGGAGAGATCCATCACTGAAACTGTCCTTCCTAAGATCATTCAAGGTCAAGGCTTCCTGAGCTCTGCGTGTCTTGGTTCATGATTCCTAATTTCTGGTAGAGAATCTGACTGGCCCAATTTAGCTCAAATTTAGAACAATCAGCTCTAGCCAGAGGGAGCTGAAGATGCTGGGGAACCAGTCTGAGTCATTATTTTGAGGATTGTTACCATGGAAGGCAGGGGACATGTGAGCTGGACTGCCATCCCAAGTGGGGCTTGTTACCAACGAGTAACATGTTATGAGGCAGAATTGGTTGACTTCACATCACTGTATACACTAACATCCAGAGCTATATGGGATGACACTCATAATATTTCACCTGATATGTCCTGGTTTCCTACCCTGAGCAAATTCCCCCTCCTGCCCAAAAGCAGAATATGGAAATGCATTTCCTCTTCTTTTGGCCTCAGGCATGGGGTGATTACTGGGCAAATGGCCCAGTCACATTTGGTCATCTTGGATATTTTTCCTGCCCAGCAGCTCCTCTGCCCAAAGTGACCCAGAGGCATTTCTCAAAATGTTTTGCTCAAACAAGCATGTGACAAAACAGCTTGTCAGTTTTTCTCTTTCTTGTCTAAATGAGACTATGATGTCAAAATCCAGGCCTCTTCTCATTTAGAAACAATCCAATAATGGAGCCCTGGTTTAATTTCCCGGGGAAAATAAGATGCTTTTTTGACTACTGAAGTTTCCTCTAACCCCCAGAAGAGGTATAATTATCTTCTCAAAGTTTGTCCCTGTGGATTCCCCAATTAATTGTGAAATATAGATGAGGGTTGTTCAAAAGTAAGTTTACAAAGTTAATTACTAGTGTATTATGTGGAGCCCCATCTCTGTATTGGTGAGACAGTGTTGTTAGGCACATCTGACAGAGGGATTATAATTGGCTTTTTCACATCCCTCTGCTCTGTCAAGTGGATGAGGTGAGAGAAATGACTGGAATGTTGCTGCCCTTTTTGAAAGGCTAGTTTTCAAGGTACAACATTATTAAGGAAATCAGTACCTGTCTGTGATTGTGTGGACTCTTGGCCTGACATGACTGTTGGTTACTTTTCAGTCACCAGTACAAAATACCTGAAAGTGGGCATTTTACAAAGGAGGAGAGGTTTGTTTTGGTTTCCTTTGGTGGGAGGGAGACAGGGTCTCACTATGTAGCCCAGGCCGGCCTCAAACTCACAGCAATTCTCCTGCCTCAGCTTCCCAAGTGAGAGAGGTTTGTTTTGTCTCAAGGTGTGTTGGAGGAAAGCTGCTAACTACAGGGCATCCAGGAAGCAGAGACAGGGAGGAGTCAGAGAGGAAGGGGCCAAGGACTAGAAATAGAACCCAAAATCACCCCTCCATGACCTATTTCTTCCAACAAGGCCTTGCCTCCTAATAGTCCTTTTGGATATGAACTCATCAAAGATGAGGTTAGCAGGTGCACAAAACAATCCTCTCACGAGCTTCTTAATCCAGTCAAATCACAATCAAGATTAACCAGTACAATGATTACCTATACACACTTCCATAAGCAAGTACACAAATATGCAATCAGACATATGCTCAAACATACACAAATGTATGCACACACCTCACATACACACACCCATGCATACATAAGTGCAGGTGACTTGTAGAGGATGTAAGTTTCAAAGTCCAGACAACTGGTTTTGAGTCTCAGGCCTCTCATGTCTGCACCTTCTCACTTGCAGACAGAACCAACTGAGGACGCTTTTCATTACATTCCAGGCATAGTTACAGCCTCCTCTTGGAACCAGGAACAATAATATGATGGGAGCTTAGAGCTTTTCAGTTTTCTCCATGTGTGTGCATGTGTGTGTGCGTGTGTGTGTGTGTGTTTAAAGACTCTCTTGTCCTCCTGTCTGAGTGACACATGATATAGGACACATGAGGACTTGTTTACGACTAATTGTCAGATGTTTTATCTCTCAAAACACCAGAAGCCCACTCAAACAGAAGGGCACCAAACAGGATGCCAAAAGAAAACAGCAAAAAATTAAAAAGAAAACAGCATCATCTTTTGCTCCCTTCCTTCCCTGATTGATAAAGAGCCTCACAGCTCGATGAGCCATGTGGGTTACT
This sequence comes from Heterocephalus glaber, assembly GCF_053883595.1. Taxonomy (NCBI): domain Eukaryota; kingdom Metazoa; phylum Chordata; class Mammalia; order Rodentia; family Bathyergidae; genus Heterocephalus; species Heterocephalus glaber. The sequence goes on along the minus strand of NW_028258351.1, from coordinate 16,804,638 downwards.
ATGGGGATGCACCATGGTGGGTATAAACACCACAATGTGGAGAAAGAGAAAGTGGAAAGTTTGCTCCGTGGCTTGGACTTGAGATATGATGCTACTATTAAAGGGGAGGGGCATTTTCACACACTCACCTGTCCTGCACACCTTGGCCTCAATGTGCCTTCTCCTGGCCTTCCTCAGGATGACGATGCTGGCCTGATGGCTCAGAGTTAGTGTCTTCCTAAACCCCTAGGGTTGTAGGACCTGAAGGGTAGCTCCACAACTCTTTGCTCCATTCTCCTTCCAAACTTGCACTCGGACAAGGAGGTAGAGAGCTACAGCTCAGAGGGTGTGGGCAAGAGGCACAGACAGGGGTCTGGGAAGAGCACAGGAGAAATAGTCTTTGCCTCCCCCATGATGGTCCAGAAGTTTCACACAGAAGCCAGAATTGAGCTGAACCTCAGAAACAAACTACTGTCTCCAAAAGAAGGGAGCAATTGCAGGCCACAGATCAGTGAGTGAATGACATAGGGGCATGAGAGACTTGGCCCATCTGGTAGCTGCAGAATCATTTGCCAGCACTGGGTGGCACTGGGGCTAGAGAGGCATGAAGGCCCAGTGTCCAATAAGGACTTATACTTCATCCTATAGTAATGGCAGGTTCTGAGAAGGAAAGTGACACGATGTGTCCTCTGGGAAGCTCAGCCAGGCAGTGAAGGTGGGAAAGGGTGGAGCAGGGACGATGGACCAGGAAGTCCTGTGTGAAGACTGAGGCAGCCATCAGAGCAATGGTGTCCTCATCTGAGGGAATGACAACAAGGATAGACAAGAGAGAGTGCTGAGGACAACAAGCTGATAGGAAGCAGGTGTTTTGTGGCTCAGGGGCTTCTTGTTCATAAGGGGGAGAGCAGAGGGGACAAGGGGCTGAGAGGGCTCTGAAATTTTATCTTGGAGGCCTGGGAGGATGGCAGCACCTTTACAGAATGAGACAGGAGTGTGCATGTGTGCACACACATACACACAGCAAGAACATTCTTCAGCCAATGGGGCCATCAGATCTACAATCTCCCTAGTTTCTTTACCTCTCCCATGCACGATGTAAACAATCACAGTAGTGACAATAGTAAGTGGGGGTCACATGTTACTCACACACAGCTCACTACACTTGATAAGAATTTTCTGTGCCTAAACAGTTCTATGAGGCAAGCCCACGGAACTTCAGAGATTATGAGTAATTTCCCCACTGTCACACAGCCAATCGCTCAGCTCTCTCATTACCCTTCTTCATGACAGGGTATATTGTAGCAAGAAAATTCCTCTTAATCGTTCTTTTTGCCACCACCATCACATTTCTTTCCTCCAGAAAGGAGAACAGCCAGGGAGATTATTTTGACATATTTCCCAAAGATGCTCTTTCTAGAGCACTTGCCTGATAAAAATGATATATTTATTTGGGACCGCCAAGAGCTTGCTGAAATGAGGAATTTATCTGCATAGCTTTTGTTATTAAAGTGATTCTTCTTGTTTATTTCCTTCTAAGCTACTGATTCCATCTATAATACATGAGTTTCAGGTAATAGAAATTTTTCATGCAAGTAAATATTTTAATAACAACATTATGGTCTTGATTCGGAGTGCTATAGGCAATAGCAGACGGGGTGAACAAGCACTGCGCCGGAGGCCAGAGGCCTAGGTTCTTGTCCCCACTCTGCATCTGTGACCTTGGAGAAACTCTCCCCTCTGTTTCCCTATGTGTAAAAGCACAGTGCCTGCCAGGTGTCCTCCTTAAGTCGCAGGGACCGCTGGTAAGATCAGATAAGATGGGAGCTCTGCAGGTTGCTGGGAGAATCTGTAAGCCTGAGTATACATATGGGCTGGGCAGCATGAGACATCACTAGAATGGGATTACTGCAGTTACAAAGACACCCCAACATATAAGAGCTTACATGGCAGCGTGGATGTCTCTCACAAAGATAGGTAGGAGCCTTGGAAGGGTAAATGGCTCCACTCCACACAGTCACTCCGGGGACTGGGCAGGCCAGCCAGCACTGCCACTGTCAACATGTAACCTCCGTCTCTGTGTCCCAGGGTCCACTGCCATCCTTGCTGTTTCCCAAAGAACAAGAAGGAGGGAAGAGGTCAAGAGACTTAGTCTTTAAAGCAATGCCCTGGAAATTGCACACAGCCCTTCCACTCACGCCCCATTGGCTCTAATTTAGCCACATAGTCATTTGGCTCTCTTAGCCAAAAGGAAGGCTGGGATGTGTGGCTTCTAGCTTGATGGCCATGTGCCAAGTTAGTGCTGGGACGGAGAGAAGGGAATTTAAGGAACACATTGCATGCATGCATGCATGCATTTGTATGTGCACCTCCAGAGATCAGTTCAGAAAAAAAACTGGCTTTCAAGATGTGTACTGATCTAAGGGACAGATGATAGTAGTGTGGTACAAGATGAAGCTGTCAAGTGGGAGAGAAGTAAATGGGTTAAAGGTCTGTTTTGCCTTCCCAACCACATTATTATGTGGAGCGGTGGTAAGGCTAATTGGAGAATCACAAAGAGGGAGAAGCCTGAGCAGGCTGGGTCTGGGAGACTGCAGGACTCACTGCACCACAGACCTGTGGCAGTGTTTACTGCTTCATCAAGTTGGTGACCAGTTACTTACTTGCCCCAAACAGGGGCCTTTGCCTCCTTCATCCCCACAAAAATCTACTAGTCCCTCCTATCAGGGGGTGTATGTTCCAAGATCTGCAGGGGATGTCTGGCGCAGAAGAGTACCAAACCCTACATAGTTACTTAGTGCCGTTTCCATCTTCCCTGAGACTTATCACAATTTGTGTCTATAACTTTGGTGGTTTGAGGGGTGGTGGCAAAACTAGCATGAATTTCTATTTCTTTCTTCACAATTTCACAGATAGAAGAATAATTTTCACCATAGATCTGAGAAACATCAGCATATGGTTTTTCCAGAACTTCCACCTTTTCCCTTTATAGCTTCTCTTTGGCATATCCAAATTCCCGGCATCACTACTCCTGTGCTCTGGGGTCATCATTAAATAAAATTAGCATTACAAGGGCACAGGATGATGACACTATGATAGCTGATCAAATGACCCGGCAAGCTACAAAGTGACTAATGGACAAGTAGCTTATATAGTGTAGATACACTGATCAGAGGGATAATTCACCTCCTGGGTGGGATAGAGCAGGAAGGCATAAAGTTGCATCACTCTGCTAGAAAGGATATACAATAGAAAACAAATTAACAACCTACTTCTGTAAATTTCCACTTGATTTTTTTATTTATATATTTATTGGTACATTTTAGGTATACAATACATTTACATTTATCATTGGGTGTTTGTACCTGAACATGATGTATCTTAGTTCTTAATTTTTCTCCCATTACCTGTGCTCCCTTCCCTATTTACAGAGACTTTGATTCCATTTTTCTTTCTTTCTCATAATTTTTCCTTTCCCTTCTTCCCTTTTCAGCCTCTATTTGATAGCAGATAACTGAAACCTCATAAAAAACAATCATGGATAAGGAGGAACTACAGTGGGCTAACTCCAACTTTGAAGGCTACACCCTCCAATCATATGCATTCTGTGTGGACTAATATCTGAGGCCCCAAACAAGCTGACTCTTGATTCTGATCTGACTCAGGGCTCCCCCAAGTACTCTGAGGGAGAGAATATAACTGGTTAATGTAGCTCATATCACAATCCTGTTCCAACGCCCCCACCCATGGCCCATGGTGAGAGGCAAGAAACTGACTCCAGTGTAGCAAGAAATTTCAAGTCTGAAGTGATCAAATATGAGAGAGTTCACATATGTGCCACACTACACAGTGGAGGGATAGTACCTCCCACCTGGTTATACCTCCACAGATGGAAGATCACTGGAAGGACCACCAGAGCTCACCATGCACCATACACTTCTTCCCTTCAGTAACCACTCTAGTGTATTCACATCAGCTCACTCATAACTATTTGTCAAAACCACTTTTCCCTCATTATTTCCTGCTGAGAGTGTGAGATTATACAAATTTATGTTGTAGCTATCATAGAATCCCAAAGCATCATAAGATGAAGAGAAATTAACCCCCTACTTATTAAGAAATGTTTAGTTGAACTCTCTAGGAGAAGGCAATTTACTAGATTAATTCAGGAAAAAAATTACATAAAAATTCTAGGCCTGTGATGTGCCACTCTGTAGTGACACTGTCTGTTCTCTTACAATAAGGGACTTGGTACCAACAGAGTTAGAAATTTATGGTTAAAAGTGTTTACCAAGAAGGTGTCTTACTAAGAAAGTGCCATGCTGATTCTGGCCAAGACTCAACAGTGGACTTACATTTCCACTTCCTGAGTTGTTTTTTTTTTTTTTTTTTTTGGTACCAGGAATCGAACTTGGGTCCTTGAGCTTGCTAGGCAGGCAGCGGAACCACTGAGCTAAATCCCCAGGCCTTCCACTTCCTGAGTTCTTAATGAAGAAGAATAATATATATAGGGCACTTCCATTTCTAGGTGACAGCTGCTGTGCTCTGCAACTTACATGCAAGCATCATTTCTCACCTGAACCATGGCCATTCTCTGCTAACTGCTTTCCTACAACTGCCCTGGCCCCTGTTCCTCCACACTCATCTTTCATGGTACACCCAAAGTGACACTTCAAAATCTAGACCTGACATTATCCTTCTCTTCTACCACAGGAAATTTGTACAAGCTCTCTCCTGTCTAGAATCTTCTTTCTACTCCCCTTCACCTTCCTACTCACCAACTACTACTAAGCTCTGTTTCATTTGAAACAAACACAGTCTTACAATGGTCCAAGTATAAGTGCCTATTTACTGTAGTATCCTAACAAGGATACTTTTGGGAGGGGCATAGGGTGCAAGTAATAATTATGACAAACTAATAGGTATTAATGCAACTATATTCCTGTGGGATACTCTGATTGGCCAGCCTGAGTCACATGCTAGTCTTGGAGTTAAAGTGGCTGGAGCCATCCAAAATATATGGTTGCCTGAGGTATACTGAGCAGTCAAAAATTAGATGTGTCCAGGGCACTAACTCAATAGATGGGTGTTGTTTGGAAATAAGGGAAACATAGCTCTACAGAGCTCTGATGCAGGGGTATCTAAGACTTGATTTTGTTACTGTCTGTATACGACCATGAACAAGATATTTTCCTTTCCTTATATTTCTCATATGTGATGGGAACATAAAGTGCCTACTCTACCAAACTTCAAGAGTACTATGAGATAAAATGAGATCACAGAGGAATGGTTCTCTGTGAGAGAAGCCAGGAGCCCATCATTGGGAGCAGAAGGGAGCAGGCACACACATCACCCCATAGCCCAGGGCCACTTTCTCTGAGCCCAGAGGCAAGGAGATCCATCACTCCCTTACAGAGTTCACACCATGAAGGCGTGACCTGAACAACACATCCACAATTAGTTAATGTGGATTTTCAGTGGAAAATGAAGCATGAAATATGCAAAAATAATGAGTCCTTCACTGCAATTCCAGTAGCTGCTTCTAAGTAACCAATTTGAATAGCATTTGCAATTCCTAGGGAGGAAACCCATTAATAAGGACAATGTTGAAATCGTTATGTGTGGACCCTGGAATGCACTCAATAATTAATTTGGTTGATAAACATAGTATTAACCCTCCCACAGTTTGTAACTTAAATGAGGCTTTTACTGAAATATTGGGTCCAGTTTCAGACTTAATAGTTAACCTGAAAGCAAATGGGGATATTAGCAATGGCACAGAAGCCAAAGCAAGAGCCAGTGGGGATTGACAAGCCACAAAGGACAGAGCCTGCCCTGTAGGCCCAAAGAAGACACCCATGTCACTGGGATTCACAGTATGACAAGAGCCCTATATTGGACACTGGCTCAGATGCCCCATGCCAAGAGTATGCCAAGTTTCCAGGTAACTCTCCTTAGTGGGCACTTATTATTGCTAATTATTGATTTTTCAAAACCTATCTGTGGGCAGTGCCACATGTACTTCCAAAGCCCACCTAGTCTTGTCCTTCCTGCCTGCCTTTGTAGGTGGCAGAGGGAAGAGACTGAAAGCACTGGGCTTTGGTGTTAGATCCAGGTTCAAATCTAGTTTTAGCTGCTTAATAGTTCTTTGAACTTCAGTTAACAGGCTCCTTTTCCAGATTGTAAATATTGAAAGTACCTAGCTTTTAGGGACTTTATAAAGAATAATGATATAAAATAGCACTAAGTCCTTAGCTAGGTATGTAGTGCAGAATAACAGCTCATCAAAGTACACTTATTCTTATCTGTTTCTTTCATCCAAGGCTGGACCTCTGGTTCTCAGAAGCATGCCTCCTATGAAGGTGACACAATGCTCTGCAGAGAAAAGAGTTCCATGTGCATATCAGGGTAGGGCAGATTCCTGACATCAGGAGAGCCAGGACCACAGGCATTATCAAGCCTCCTGAGACACCAAACCATTGCACACAGGTTAGACAGAGATCCAGCTTATGAACTATCCATCATGAGGAGACAACTGTTGAAACTACATAGTGCATACGTTGTGCTACTCTCTCTAGTTTTGTATTATAATTCTATTGGTTTTGTTTTTTACAAGGCCTATCTAACATGAATTTAATTGGGTTGTCAAATTCCACAGCTAGGAGCAATACTAGCAAACTCCCAGACTGGCATTTCTCTTGCCTCCTGCTAGGGAAGCCCCTCTGGGTGAGGTCACTAGGGTATTCTTGATGAAGCTTAGATTCCTACTGTGACTAGAAACAAGAGAAAAAGCAAATGTACTTTAGGAGACCCAAACATCTTTGTTTCTTTAAGACCACTGAGGAGCATAATAGTCCAAATAGAGCATCTTAACTGAAGGAAAACAAATTAGTAACTGTGGCTGCTAAAATGTAATGAGATTCTAATTGATTTATTTCCTAATTGTCCCTTGCCCCAAGGGAGTAAGTGGTATAATTAGGAATAGAACTCAGATTTTCTGCTTCTACACCTGGTACTTTTTCTGCATACACCCAGATACTTCCTGGTCTCCAGTGCCTGTAATGTGCTGCTATTATTCCAACTATTAGGACAACATCCACAACCGAACTATAGCAGCTAGCATTTACTGAGGATTTCCTCTCCATTATAAACTCTACTAAGCTTTTTTTAAATAATTATTGATGTCTTTAATTTTAAAATCCATCCTTTGAAAGTCCCAACAGTAACAGTAATTTATTTATCCCTACAAAGTTACTCCACTTTGTAATGTGAGCAAAGTTTTAGAGTATTATATTTGTTTTTCTCCCCCCGCTCCCCACCTCCTGCTGCCCTCATGATTAGAAGATGCAGAAACAACTCCAGACACACTCAGCCACCTCATCTTTGACAAAGAAGCCAAACACCCTCACTGGAGGAAAGATAGCCTCTTTAATAAATGGTGCTGGAAATTTTGGATTTCAACTTGTGAAAGATTAAAACTACACCTATATCTCTCACCATGCACTAAATTAAAATTGAAATCGATTGCAGATCTAAATATTAAAACAGAAACACTAAACCGGCTGGAAGAGAGGTTAGGTAGAACTCTTGAAGACATTAGCGTAGGAAAAGATTTCTGGAAATTGAATATAGGGAACACACATTCTAGGCAAGCCCTCTACCACTCAGCTACAACCTTGGCCCTTCTTGCTAAATTTTTTTCAAATTTATTTTCTTCTTTTCATTAGTGTGTTTCACTTTGGAAGATTTATATATGCACATAACATTTTAATTGCTTTCATCCCCATCACCCCCTCTTGCTTTTTAATGCATTCATTTATGTAATTCTATAAATAAAATTTTAAAATAAAATAGCTTATAAGAAAGGTGTTATTATTCTCTCCATTTTACAGATAAAGAAACTGAGGCTTGGAGTCATTAGGTAACTTGCCAAAAGACAGCCTGAGAATAGAAGGACTAGGATTCAATCCTCATCTGTCCAATTTACATCTGGAAGTGCCAGACTTCTACATCAGATGCTATAGTTTATTTAACAATGTCTGTTGGGCATTTGAGCTCTTTCCAATTTCCTCACTCTCACAAATGATGCTTAGTGGAATCCTGGTACAGGACTCCGCTCTCATATCTTTCTTATCGGTTCAAATATATGTAGCACTTTGCCCATTTTGTTTAGTTCTGTACCTCTAGTGCAGAAAAGAGAGACATAAAGTAAATTCAATAAATTATCTGTTGGATGGATGAAGGGGGAGGGATGATTGGATGGGTGGGCACACAGATAGTCAGGTGGATAGATGGGGTTGGGAGTAATTCTCAGTATAGACACCCACAAGTGTAGCTCGTGCCCCAGTGACCACATGGTTTAGGACAGTGGTTGCAAAATTTGCATAGTACTAGCAACCTTTTAAAAATAAGGATAGGGAAGGACCCTACCTGGGAGAGTTCAGAATTAGTGGACCTTAGGTTTGGCCGGTGCATTGAAATGTTTAACATGTTCTCTGTTGATTCCAAGGTTCTGAATCACTGGTTAGGGCCACACCAGAGGATCCTCATCAGATTTATGGAGGGTATTTGTTAAAAATGCCGACTATTGTGTCCCACTCCCCACTATGGGATTTAATCTCTTAGAGTAGAATTGAAAACCTTCACTTTCAATAAGCATTCCTACAGCCATAAAAAGAGAATACACTTCTGTCATTTGTTGACAAATAGATAGGATTAGAGGACATGTTAAGTGAAATAAGATAGAAAGACAAAAGTACATGTTCCCCCTTATTTCTTTTTTCTTTTTTTCTTTTTTCAGTACCAGGTATTGAACTCAGGACCTCGGCTTCCCAGGCAGGCGGAGCACCACAGAGCTACATCCCTGGCCCTCCCACTCATTTTTGGGAGTTAAAAAGTTGATTCCATAGAAATAGAGAGTAGAACAATGGTCACTAGAGATTAGGAAGGGGAGAGGGAAGAGGGGAAAGAGAGAGATTAGATAATAGATACCAAAATGTGAGTTAAAGCAGAAAAATTAGTTCCGATATTCTATTAATGGAAAGTAGGCTAACTGCAGCCTACAACAGTTTATTATATATTTTTAAATAACTAGAAAAGTTAGAAGGTTCCCAACACAAAGAAATGACAAGAAAATGGAAATGTTAATTATCCTAGTTAAATAATTGTACATTATATACAAGTATCACATTATCATTCTGCACTCCATAAACATGTAGAAATACTGTGTCAATTAAAAATAAGGTTTTAGCTAATCTTAAAAATAAAAGATAGAATCCGAATTTTTTTAAAGCATTCCCAGTGATTCTGATCCACACAAATCTTCAAAAACAAGTGAAGACAGATTCATTTTGGCAGACAATAATTCAATCTGAGCCTTCATGCAGACTCTGCCCCACCACTATAGTAGAAATGGCATTGGCCATTGCTGGGCTACCCTCCTAGGGCCTGAAACTCCTTCTGATGGCTGGTAGTCCTCCAGGCTGGGGGGCCTTTGTTCCTCTCTCCTCTCAGGCACACCTCCACAGAAGACAGGGAAAAGTTATCTCCAACAGGCTTCTTTCTTTAGTTCTGCAAAAGCTCAAAATCCTGAAAGTCACATGGCCCACCTGACTCCTTGGGATGGGAAAAGGGAAAATCTTAACCAGTTATCTCACCTCCTTCTCAGCATTTATCTGAAGATTCAGGTAAGGTAAATCTAAGCTTCTGGCCCACAAAAGGTGAATACAAACATATGTTGACTATTACCCAAGGAGACCGTTCAAAGAGAGGCAATTTTACTTACAATAAGAATGGAGAGTTATTTTTAGTTCCTTTATGATGAGAATTACACTTTGGAGGACCCAATTTTATGGAAGCAGAATTTCCCAATAGACTCTCCACCTGGTCCTGGCCTTGGCATACTATTCCAAATCCAAGTTCAAGTTCATCCAATCAGCAAACATCCTCAAGGTAAAACTCCAAGTGGTAGTTGGGTTCCTGCCTTCCCTGAGTTTTTGGCATCAGTGATCCTTTCTTTCTAGTTTATTAGTGCATTCAAGGGGAAAAAAGATACATATTATATCTAGAATTGTTTTCAGAGAAAGGGGTGTACACAGTACTTAGTGTGCCCTACTGGATAAACAGAAGTCTGGACTATATTTCTCCCTATTGGAATTTGTTGAAATTTTCATTTAGGTTAATATTTGTCAATTTTTATGAATGCTTTTTTCATGTGTTTGAAAATACATCATCTGTTGACTAAAACTTTCTCTGTATATGTATATGTGTATAACCATATACATTTGCATATATACACACATGTATGTGCAAATATATATGAGCAATTCTACTAATCATGTTATTAAAATCTTCTAGACACTTATTCTTTATCTCCTTGATGTATTGGTTTCAAAAATAAAACACTGATTATAGATGTATCAACTTTGGCCTTTCTTTCTACCCTCAGTTTTTGCTTACTATATTCTGTAGCCATCATATCTGTTACTGAAGGCTCATGATTGCTGTATCTTACCCAGGTGACTGTACTTTCTCAATATGAACCATCCTTACTTATCCCTGTTAATGCTTTTTATCTTGAATTCCATGTTATCTAATGTCAACATAAAAAGTACACAGTACTCGATAGTGTGATAAATGACTTACTGTTTTAGGTACTTATCATAACATGCTGTGCTTTTCATCCTTTAGAGCATAATTCTACTTATATAAAAGAGTTTACTGTAAAACAGTGTGCTGCTATGCCAGTGGTAGCCTCGTGTAACCGCATATTTGGATAATATTAAGGGGCCATCACAGATGATTGACGTATACCTTTTCACTTTGCACTTAGAAATTGGCACTCTGTGTGGTCCTTTGTGAATCACACGGATGCAATTGCCTAATATCATATTTCTCAGATTTTATTTCCATCACTTGTCACATGACTATATTGAAATTTAAATTTAAAAAAAATTTGGCCTATGTGGAGTCTACTAGTTAATTAGAATTTTTTCTCCAGCCCATTATTTGTTCAATATTAGTTTTGAAAATCTTTCTAAACCAAATCACATCTTCTGATGTCTTGAGATGTTTTTTTAATTATATGGAAAAATGTTTAAGTACTTTTCAGTTTTGCTTTGGTTGAATTCTATTATATTTGAATATTATTATAGTTCTTTTCCCTTGCATTGCTTTTCTTTGAATAATTTTAACTTTTGTACATGTGTGTTTAGTGAATGATCATAAAGTTATACATTTAAAAAAATCTGCTTGCTGTTGTTGTTGTTATCGATAGTGTTGTTGCTACTGCTGTTGTTAAGTTTTCCCCAGCATACCTCTTAACCTCTCTGTGTTATTCAGATTTCTGTGTCATTTTTGTTCTGAATGTGCTTCTTGGAAACAGCATAGAGCTCATTTTTTTTTTTAACTAAACTGAGATTTCTCTTGGTGTATTTAAATCATTCAGTTACTTTGGATCACTTCCTGACATTTTATTTTGTGTTTTCAGTGTATTCTGATTTTTTCCTTTTTATCTCCCCTCCCACATCCATACCCCACTTCTCATCAATTATTGGATGGGACAACTATTTTATTACATTTCTTCTCTCTAATATTTAATATTGTCCCTTCTAATTTTTTCTGTTCTTCCAGAAAATACCCTTAAATATTTCATGTCCACACTTAAATTTATACATCCAGCATTGTTTACAAGTATTCGGGGCCTGTATCTTCCCCATAAACAGAACCAACTTCTGACTATCCTTTGCTTCTTTCCACACCATCCCTGCCCCTTCCTTGTCTTTTCTCTCACATTTGCATCCTTTCGATCTTTAACTCCAGATCACTGTTCTTTGTAATATTATTCATCTTTAACTCTATATTTTGCTAAATTTTTGCATGCCATTGCATCTTGTATCCCAGTGTCTTTCCCCATTTGTATCTCTTTCCTATCTCTGCTAATTTTTTCAGATAGATTATAAAAGGAAAGCTTTCTGAGTCCTTCGCATCTGAAAATATCTTTACCTTCCAAGACATTTTAGGCAAGGTATGTAATTCTAACTTTAAATTATTTTTCCTTGGAGCTTGGAATATATGGCTCCTTGTATTCTTGTATTCAGTATTGCTCACACCTATTATTTTATGGAGAATCTGGTTCTCTCTTGTTCTTTTGCTATTTCTGAAAGGTTTTATGATCTTACTCTTTACTCTTGGTGTTCTAAAATTTTTCTATGTTCTGTCTGGAGTTTCCTGTGTTTTTCATTCAACATGCTTTACTCCTTGGTACCTTTCAATAACAATAGAACTAATATTCACATTAATAACTAGTATCAAGTTTTTTCAATACTATTCTGAGTCCTTTACTCAAGTAATACTTTCCACAGGCCAATGTTAGATACTATCATTATGCCCATTTTACAGAAGAGGGAAATTAGCTGCACACAAAAAAATTCATCTTTCCTCAGACTGGAAATTATTATTATATGGGTTTTTTTAGAATTCCCTCCATTTGTTTTTTCTGTCAATTCCGGTTTATCAAGTATTGAGAATTGGAGGCCAGTCTCAATGCTTGAGTGTTTGTCCTCAAGCACCCTAGGAAGGATGCAACCGTGTTTCTGAAAATGCACACAACTGGGTGGCTCCCTGGTTCATAATGGTATCCTCTTCTCTAGGAATTACAACCCGGTACATGGCAGCAAGATGTCCTTGCCCTTAAGAGGCTTCCACTTGCCACTTGACCGCAAATGACTGATTGATAGGGGGATGGACATCTGAGTGAAGCTGAGCTAATCAAAATGTCTCCCCCCTCCTGGAAATTTGATACAAGGAAATATCCTCAGCTAGTGCAGACTGCCCCCACGACAGAAGCCGCATGGCTCAGCTTTTTGTGACACACAGAGTGTGTGGAAGTATTCTCACAGAAATGGCAGTTTTGAGGCAATGCACCACTTTGGTCCATGCTCTCACTACTTACCAAGCCATTATTCTGGCCACTCACTGACCTTGATTCTATCCCAAGTAAGCCTTATTCCCGGCCAGATATTAAATTTTGACCCTGGCCCCAGAAGTAAGCATTGACCCCGTTATAGATTGTTCTGTGCCCTGGTCACAAGCCAAATTCTGGCCCCAACAACATACCAAGCCCTGGCCCCTTCTGGATATCTCAGAAACATGCACTATTGTCACAGGTGGCCCTGATATGAGAGCAGATGGATTTCTTCCACATGATGGGGATACATGTTGTTCTCCATAACAGCAGCCACCTCAAGCCTCCTCCCTATGCACTGAGGTTGGCCAATCCTTGGGACTGTTCCTGTTACATCAGGCTCATATACTGCCAGAAGAGTTGCATCGTTGTTCTCACATTGGGACCTAACACCCAGAACAACTGCCACAACCTGTCATTTGGCCTGAAGGAATCTAGCATAAGGACCTACAGCTCAGACTTTCTGCAAGAAAACCTATGCAAATGTCACTGGTTGAAATCATTAGAAGGAAGACCTGGTGGTTGTTGGATCACTGAAGCCGCTAAGAGTCATCTCCATTGGCTCACTGTTCCTCATCCCAACAGATACCTGGTTGTCGAGATCCACTGATTCTGCCTCCCAGGGGTTCTCCTATAAACCCCTGTTCCCCACCCTCACCCCGCCCTTCCCCAGTACAAGGTTATACCCACAGTCTTCTTTCTAACTTGGATTCCCACCCCAGGGTCAATGCTTACACCTCACCCTCACCCTCTGTGAAAATCAGAGTAGATTTTTCAAGAGATCAAACACAAGCACATTCCTTCCAGCTCACCACTCATCCATGGCTTTCTGTTGACCTGCAGATAAAACCCAACTTCTGGAGCATGGCATTCTAGCCTTTCACAATCGGGCCTAAAGCTTCTTTATGGCACCAGCATTCACCTATGGAGGAAGATGGTTATTTCTCTCACAGACCATTTCCCCCCCAGGTTCTGGTGGCCCTCTATTCAAAACCTCTGTAAGGGAGATGATGGCTTTATTTCATTAGAGCGTTAGACGTTGTAAATTGAAGCTGTTATTACACAAAGCATCCCTGAAAATATCAGAAATGTAATGTGACATCTCAGTGCTCTTTTCCTGCTGGCTCCACTGCAGATCCAAAAGGAAGCTGACCTTTTCTGAAGCCAGATTATAAATGTCAGAATTACATGGCACCATCCTTCAATTACTGTTACCTTGAGAAGGGAGAGCGCTGGAGGCCTTGCACTTAAGTATTTTCAATCACAGATATATTTCAACACTCTATCTCCTTGAGAAAGGAGTGGAGAGCTCCAAATATTGGTACAGCCCCACTGTGGTTCCGCACACACACAATGGTCCAGAGCGTCAGCAACTCACAGGGTGATTCGAGGATTGATCAGAACTATCCTTCTGATTCAACAAGCTAAAGGCTTAATTCTTTTTCAGTTGCTATTTTCAGAAGCACCACAGGATAAACATGCCTCCATTGCATATCTACTAAATGCAGATCATTGTAGATTGCTTTTCCCTTTACAAAATCATGTTTTTATTGTCCAGCTTTAAAGAAGAAAAGAAAAAATCTTTCTTTCTGCTCATGTTGCTATTCTTTATTTGAAGTCTTCATTCAATAAGAAGGCAGCGAGGGCTGAGTCCAAAAAGTAGAGGAAAACAATTTAACATTGGAAGCAGATAAGGTGCCTTGGTATTTATAGTACACACATATCAGATTAGCATCTTCATGTGTTATAATGTAATCTTCATGTGTTATAATACGTCTGTCTCCTGTAACCTATATTTACAGTGGAGGTTTTTTCCTCTCTGAATTTAATTAACAGGATTTTAGTTATTACAAAACATAAGCAATCAATGTAATTCTCTCTTCCTCTTTTGTACAGAACCTCTTGAGTCTGATTTGAGCTGGGAAGTCTGGTCCAACACAAAGAAGAAAGTTATGAATTCATGGACCTCAGCCGGGAGATTTGCTTCACTATGACCATCCTCTGCAGCCAGTACATTCTTCCTGGTTCCAGAAGCAAAGGCACCGGAACTTGAGATCATCAGGGTAGTCAGAGCCAATGGGCAGCCTGACCCAGGAGCCTTGGGAGTGCTGGTTGGCCTATATACTAGCCTATTACACTCAGGCACAATGGCAGAACTTGTCCCTGCCTTGGGAGCACAGTGACCCTGATTCATCTGTGGAGAAAAAAGCCTTATGAGGGCAGTTAAAGGGAGGGGCAGTCTCTCACCTTAAATCCATTCTCAAAAGGTAGCACCTTTCCCACATTTCAAGTGATGTGGCAACTTTTCAGAGTACACTGAAAAGATATCAGAGAAAAAATGCAGAACAAGATGGTGAGCCATACCCAGAAGGTGAGCAGAAAGTAAGGTGACACTGGAAAGGAGATGAGCAAACATGGTGGCACAGAGAAACCTGAGACAGGGCCAGTGGTTCTATTAAGTCCCTGTGAAGGATGAATCAGTGATAACAGCAGACCTTGTAGTATATTTGTAGTATATTTCTTAGAGTCAAATATGCAGACAAGTGTGCTAACTGTGGAGTGAACTCTTCGGAGGTAAGAATTCAAGGCTTCAGTCATTCTCGGTCAACATTTAGCCAAAGGCAACTTCCAGGTTCATGGGAGTGGGGAGGGTTAGAGAGAATAGCAACCAGAGCTGGGACTGGAGGTGAGCAGAATCAATTAGCATTTCAAGGCGGGGAGGGTAATAAATGGTGACAGTCATGCGTGTCCTCCAAGCCCTCACTCTTTGCAGACCCTGCCCCACAGGGACTTCAACACCGAGGACCAGTGGAGTAAGAGGTTCTTCTGCATGCACTCTTTTTTATTTATTTATTTTATTTATTTATTTATGTATTGGTACCAGGGATCAAATTCGCAAGGCAGGCACAGTGCCTCTGAGCTAACTCCCCGGCCCTGCATGCACTCTTTTTTTTCTTTCCGCATGCATTCTTAAGTGGGCTTGAAGCAAGTGGGGCTAGGAAAGCACAAGTTGTGGCCACTTTGTGCCCTTCTCTCCATCCCTGCTCCTCCTCCTTGGTTCAAGGCCTTGTCTGCTCTCCTCAGATGGCTGCCATCATCTGTGTTCTCCAGTTCTTCCAGTTCTCCCCCATATTCCCTCTAGACAAAGAGAATTGGTCTATAGATCAAATGGAATCAGAACTCATCTGTCCTTGGAAACTGTGGGGTCTCTGCCTTTAACAACTGGAGACAGTCCCAGTTCCTCCATCTGTTCTCCAGATCTATCTTCATCTCTCTCAGTGGCTTGCATACCCTGCCTCTCTCTCCAGGGCCAGCCACCACCCCTGCCTTCTCAGAATTTCTTGAACCTATCTCTCAGAAGCTGCCTCTTCTAAAAAGCATGCTGAGATTCTACTTCTTCCCAAGTTGGCACTCATCTTCCCCCTCCTGTGTACATATCACATTTTTATCTCATACCACTTACAACATAGCTTCCTCCTTGGATTCCCTAATATTCTTTCACATTCACACAGGGACTTAATGTTATTAATTTTAAAATGCTTTTTGTCTCTCTCTTTCTTTTTTTTTTTGGCTGTGATGCTGCTAGTGCATCTAAACTGTCTTGGGGTTTACATTCCCTGAAGACAGCCTAACACAACTGGGCAAAGAACCAGGAAGTGAATAAGAATATCCAATGGGAGTCAGGCAGGGCAGCCACCCCTTCTGGCAGCTCTCTCTTCCCAACTGGCCTCAGGATCAGAGCATGAGCCTCTGGGCAAGATATGCCCTATCCTGGACTCAGGCAGATCCTGTCAGAGCTGGAGCTTCCCTATAGCCCCAGTCCTTAACAACACTGTCCCCAATGAGGTACCTCCTCAGCCAACCCTCCTCCCATAAAGGCACCCTGCCTGTCTTGGAGACTAGCTCCTCCCATTGGCTCCTTGACTGTCCATGTGTGTATGACCATGGGTGTGTGAGCATCCAGGATTGCAGTATGTATGATTATATGGTTCTGTTGACATCATCATCTCAAATAGGGTCCAATTTTCTCAGTAGCTCCATAAGGCCAAAACCTATCTCTCATAGTAGTGGCCTTTTCCTACTCCTGGGTACTGGTATCTGGTACCTGGTACCTAGTGTGTGTGTGTGTGTGTGTGTGTGTGTGTGCGCGCGTGCGCACACGCGTGAGTGCTTGTGCTCGTTCATGCACGTGTTGGAGGCAGAGCTCAAATACAGCTGTGGGATTTCAGGGCCCACATTCAATGCAGTTATCCTCTTTAATTACAGCAGGCTCCGAAGAAAAGAACAGCACAGCATGTGCTTGTAGAAGGACACTTTCCCACAGTAGATACAGCAAGCAGAATGGGAACAGCTCCAGGAATGGCTCAATAGGTTCACAAGAGCCCACACTCCACCATCAGCCTGTGTGCTCAGGGAGAGTCATGATTTAAGTTTGGTGAAATGACATCCCATTAAATTCATGTTGTTAATTTGAATTTTATTGATTTCGTAGTTTGCCTTTCTATAATTTGTCCATTTGTTTTGCTTTTATAGTCATATGAGAGCCATCAGCAGAAGGATTGTACTCCAGCTTTTGCATGGATACATATTTAAATAGCATTTTAATAGAAATTACTTGAGTCGACAGAGAGAAGAGAGTTCTTTGAAATCATTTTTTATTTTAAAAAGGAATCTGTTCATGGCTCAGGTTGGAGAAATATTTTTTAATGTGAGGTTTCCCTGGACAGAATTAGGAGCTCTAACTTCTCCCAACCCCGACTGATGTCTCCACGAAAAATCTGCAAGTAGTTTTCCCAGGAAGTTGCCCCTTGTATACAATGCAATTCAGTGCTATGTGGTATTTTGGGGCAGGGGCTAGTGTTACTCTCTGACCCTTCCAACCAGAAACCTCTGGGAGGCTGGACTCATTTTCTGCCCAGTTAGAAATGAATGGGGCAAAACCATGTTGGCTGGAAACAAAAAAGAGAAATCATCTGAGGCCATCATCATAAGAAACATAAGATATGAAACACCACAGGACAAGCACTGTGATGCAGAAAATCTACTCCTAAATTATTGATCCCAGGAAGAGCTGACTTATGCCAGGTGGTAAAAAATACAACCGTGCCAAAGTGATTGGTGGTTTTTTCTTTACTTTTCCACAAAACAAGAAGATATGGAGACACTGTGTGAAGTTATTAAAGGTCTTAGCACTGTAGTCCATTCATAATTAAGCACCACACAACCCATTTGTTTTTCACTTCACTAGATTTTGTATTCTAATTGGTGTGTAGGACAGAGTGGAAAGCCAATAGGAAAATCACAGCAAATGCATCAGTAAGGCAATTATAAAAGTGGCTATAACCCACAAGTCTGGAAAAGTCAGAGAATGTTTAACCATAAAGCAGACCCAAGAATTTACTTCCCAACCCTCCCTGTATAACCTCTTCTCTTGCTTCTCCCAGCTTTCATGCCACACCCCAGCTCCAGGTTCCTGCTCCCCGAGAGCCCTGGAAAAACTGCCCCCTCTACTTGGAACATTCTGTACTTCTGTGACCTGATGGAAGACTGCTTTCCCTTTAGCACTGAGCAGAGACCTCCTCCAAGAAGCCCTCCCTGACCCATGCCAAGACTGGAATTTAGTGTCATTCCTCTGTCCCCACAATATCCTACATGTATCTCTACTAGGCAATGGCATCATGTGACTTGAATGCCTGTTTCCCCATTGGAAAGCAAACTCCTTGGGGACAGAAATTTGGGCCCTTTTATAACCCCATGGTTTAGCACAATGCTCAACACATACTCAGGAACTGAGTGAGTGGATGGATGAAGCTTCAGAGAAAACATTCTGTCACTACACTCTCTCCCCTGCTCCTTCTGCCCCCCAAATTCTGAGCACTCTTAGCTTTCTGCTGTGAGTTTTGGCTCTTCATGCCCTGAAGAAGAGAGGATTCCAGGCAAGAGGCAGTAAAAGAGACACAGGTCCTAGCCTGTAACCTGTCAGGCCACTAACTCCAGATCCTCCCCACTGTCCTAACCCAGGATCCAAAACAAACCACTAAGCCCCCTTCCACCATCCAGAGCTCTTGACAGATTTCAATAGCAAATGATGCAGGAAGAGCACCAGGGACCCATATCCATTGCTGAGTGTCACCAACGTTGTACAGGTGGCTTTCTCTAATGACTGGCCATTTGCAACCCAGCTTCTCATAAGAATGGGGCTTGTGATCAGTTTTATCTGCCCAGCTCTGCCAGAGCCACCCTGGAGGACCTGATGCTCAGGGAAGACTTGCCAGGACTACCAGGACAATGAAGTTTTGCTGTTTCCCCATACCTCGTTCCCTTGCCCATTCCATGCATCTTGGAATCACAGTCTGGTAAGATGAGAAATTCGCTTACCCTTACCCCTCTGCGATTGGGCTTTCCAAGGCTAGGTGAACACAATGCTCAATCCTTCAGGCTATTAGTCAGTGAGACTCAGTCTGCCTATGAGACAGGTGGAGACCAGGTCAGGGCCTCTCTTGCTCAGCCCTCTCCTCCCTGCTGTTTCTCAGTGTGGTCTCAGTCTTGCCTCTGGGCTTCCAATATCTGACAGTATAGGAAATCTTCAATTCAAACTGTAAAATTTGGTTTCTCCCTGTCTCAAACATTCTAACAGAAAATGAACTATAATTTGAAACCCACAGTAAACTGTAATATTTCCTTTTTAGCACTCAAGCTACTTCACTTTCAAAGAAAGTCAACAGCAAGTAGATGGGGTTTTATTTTTTACCAATTATACATTTTGCCTCAAAAGCCTTCCAGACTACAAAAAGGAAGTTAGAGCATCCACATTTTGAAGATGAATCACCTTCAAAGCTGGCCTCAGAACCCCCATGTTCATAAACCCAGTCATGAGACAAACACTCTAGTCAATAGTGAGAGTGCAGACGACAGGCTAGAGTTATGACTAGCGATTGTTCACCACAGTAAAGAATGTCCTCTATTAATGACAACAGCTGTCGGTTTAATAACCCCAGAAAAGATCATTAAATTCCTTCACATTTCCCAGAAACAGATGGAAGAGTTGCAAAAAGGTTCAAGCATATGGGGAAACATATTGGATCCAGCAGCTCTAAAGAATAGCCAGAAATCTAATACTCTAACGGGCTGTTCCACATGATACTGTCTGTGGGTGTCCAAAGGGAGGATGAATGCTCCTTGCCTTGTGGCAGATGTGAAAGCATGGTGAGAAGCAGTCCTGAGACAGGTGAGCCCTTAGTTTGCCAAGCTGGACTAGAAAGACGACTGACTGGGTTCTCATG
The DNA here is from genome assembly GCF_053883595.1 of Heterocephalus glaber. Taxonomy (NCBI): domain Eukaryota; kingdom Metazoa; phylum Chordata; class Mammalia; order Rodentia; family Bathyergidae; genus Heterocephalus; species Heterocephalus glaber. The sequence continues at coordinate 16,784,415 of NW_028258351.1, read as the reverse complement.
CAAGCTAAAAGGAGAGCTAGCATCTACAGCCCTTGGTCCCACTTGGCTGCCACAGCAACTACCAGTGGCACCATCCCTTAGCAGAAGTGACAACACACTCCTCCATGTGTGCGATCTCTGATCACTGCACATTTACTACAATGTACACAGATATCCCTGGGTTAGCAATGGCCAGCCCAATGCCCTCATGGGTGAACTCCTGGGACTGCCTATAGTCTGAGCCTGTCATTGATCTTGAGTTTCATACACCCTTGTAAAAAAGGGCTCTGAGTAAATGTTTCAATGATTCATATCTGATTTTGTCTGCATAGACAGAGGAATCAATAACCATAGTGGAAATACAAAGTTAGCAAAAAATTATCTATAAAAAAAAAAGTTTTGCTGGTGACTTCTTTCAGGCTTTTCAGGAAAAAATAAATCCCATGGTATCTACATTGCTCCATGTATAGACAAATACAAAAAGCTAAGCTTTGCATCCTATGGAGGAAGCATGGTCTTAATAACACAATATAGCATAAAAAGAAAACTAAATACCAAATTAATTTAGGAATGTAGACACAAATGTCCACATAAATAACAGCAAGATAAATTTAGAATTACATTAATGAATAAATGGCAATTATTCCAGTTTGTAAGAAAGGTTTAATATTCAAAACCTAATTGATATAGAACACACATATATAATATTATTGGATGGAAATATTAAATATTAAAAAGATCTGTTTTATTGCTCACAAATTAATTTATTGGTTTTATAGGTTGAACTATGACTTTCAAAAATAACATGATAAAGTTCTAACTCCCAGTACTTCATAATGCAACCTATTTGGGAAATAAGAGTGTTGCAGACATAATTAGTTAAGATGAAGTCATACTCCTAATCCAATATGGTAGTGTCCTTTTTTTTTTTTTTCTTTGGTACTGGGGATCAAACTTGGGACCTTGCGCTTGCAAGGCAGGCAGCAGAACCACTGAGCTAAATCCCCGGCCCAGTAGTGTCCTTATTTATAAAAAGATGGGCAGATGCAGACACAGACACACAGGGAGAAGGCTGTGTGATGATGCAGACAGGGACTGAAATGATTCAGCTACAAGCCAAGGAGTCCAGGGATTGACAGCAAACCACCAGTGGCAGAGAAGGGAAGAGAGAATTCCCTTATGTTATTTAGAGGGAATGGTCCTGCTCACACCTTGATTTCAAACTTCTAGACTCCAGAACTGTGGCACAATAAATTTTTGTTGCTTTAAGCCACCTCATCTGTGGCACATGATCATACAAGTAATTAAGTGGCTAGGAAACAGATACAATCATTGTGACAGGGGGACCAGCAAACTACAATCTGTGGGCCAAATCCAGCCCACAGCCCGTTTTTCCATAGCCCATGAATTAAAAATATTTTATGTTATATTTGTAAACAAAAATAATGATAAGGAAAAGGAGGAAGAAAAAGAAAGAGGAGATAGAAACTCTCTGTTGTCCCCAAGATTTAAAATATTTACTATTGGGCTAATTTCAAAAAAATTTCAAGGATCAATTTAAACTGATATGGAAAAAGAAGTAGGTAATAAAATTTAACAAAAAAACTTTGGGTAAAAAAGATCCAGGAGAGATTGCACTCAGATATTTAAACATAAATAACAACTAAAATAAGATGGTACAGGTGAAAATACTGGCATACAGATCAGTGAAATAATGTATAACCCTTAAATTAACCTATTTTATAATAAAAGGAGATTAATAGGTATTATCTGAACTATCAGAAGATTACAAAACTAGATTTTTTAAATATTGGAGAAAATTGGAATATGGGAGAAATAAAATATTAGATCACTATATCACAAACTCTAAGAAGATTCTAAAACTTAAACATAAAAAAAGAAACATTTAAAAAATCCCAAAGGAAATATATGTAAATATTTAACTGACTGATGAATAGAGAAAAATTTTCCAAGCATAAAGCAATAGGTACCCACTGGCAAGGAGCTTAGCCGCATGGGCTGAGAGGTCCCTGGCCTTCTGGAGCCCCACTCCGGCAGGCTTGCCACATGCACCTGAAACCAGCGAGACACTGAGGACCCCTAGACACACTCACTGGCAAGCAGCTTACCACCCCGCCACCTCTGGTCTCCTAGCTATGCCGCTACCTGGTTCCATACTACAGAGGCACAGGGGGGCATAAAGGCCATTGTCCTGAGCTCCAGAAGTGAACAACAGATAAAGGCCCTCTCTCAGGCTACTTGATGAAAACTGAAGCCCACTGGAAAAGTGAAGGGAATCTCTGCAACAAAGGCACATCAGACCACTGTACTTGGTAAGTTGGAGAGATCATCACCTCCCATCAGAACCTGGACTATCTTCAGGGGAAGGGCAGCTGGAACCTGAAGTAGAGCCTTGCAGAGATCAATGCTGCAGGAGGATAGGGAGCTCAACTTGGGATTTGCAGCCAGAAATCTGCCTGAATTTCACAGGTCTGCAATTGGCTTGCTGAGACTCATTGACTTATATCTGGACACTGCTGCCCACATTGTCTATTGTGACAGCAGAGACATACTTTTAAGGAGGCCCTTCATTTTTATCTTTTATTTGTTATTTTCAAAATTACTATTAGTATTTTTTGCTCCTATTTTTAATTTTTTTCTACTCTTTTCAAATTTTTGTTTTTCTCTTTTTTCTTTCTTTTCTCTTTTCTTTCTCTCTCTCTCTCTGTCACTCACACCCTTGCTGTCACACACTGTTCTTCATCTCCCTTTGTGGTCCTGTTCTGGCCCTAATTCATATTGCTTCTTTATTTTTTCTTTTCTTCTCTTTTTCCTTCTCTCAATTGTGGTCTCTGGCATCACTGCTTACCTTCCCCTATCCTTTGACCTACCTATCCCTCCCTCCCAAACTCCTTCTAACTCCCCATCCTGAAGTAGGTAAAGTTGATATATTGAATAGTTTATTCACTATAAACATATGTTGGGTTGGTCCTCAATTTTGATTTAATTCACAGTTAAAGGTGATAGATTAATAACTACCACAAATTGTCATTTTCTAAGATGTATTTGATGCTATGGTGTTGCTGATTGTATCACTTGGGCTAAGGTGTTGTGATTGATCTAATCAGCTGTCCTTCCTGGTATAATGAAACTGAGACAACCTTAGAGTCATTAGAGACTCAAAACCTAAAGACCAACAATATCTGGAAGAGACCTCTGAGAAGCAATCATTCCATAAGAGTTCTAATTGCTAGCAACAAAGATACTTACAATAAGCAATACTGAAGTGTCAACCCAGGAATTGAACCAAGGACAATACCAAAAACAAAAATGAGAAGACATTTAAGCAAGGCACAAACTCAGACTTCCACCCCACAAAAGGCAAGTTCTGAGGGAAATGAGGTGGAAAAGTCTGATAATCAACCACCTGGACACCCTGAACTGATAGCACAGAAAGTAACAAAACAGATGAATAAGGCAAAATTCAAAGCAGAAAAAATCTCCCAGATAACTACAGACATGGTGAGCAGATGAAAGACATGATTAGAGGCTCTAGATCAGAAACAGATAAAATAAAAATAGATGAGCTCAGAAACATGCTGGAAGCCATGATTTCCCTGCATAAGAAAGAAATGGAATCCATGAAACAGAGTCAAAAACATACCAAAGAGATTAAAAACTCCATTGAAAGTATGCACAGCAGATTAAGGAAATGTGAAGATAGAATATTGGATATAGAAGACAGGATTGCTGTTAATGATCATGAAAACAGAGATTTCTTAAAAATAGTAAGGGACTACAAGAAATCAATACAGGAGCTGCTAGATGATGCAAAGAAGAATAACATAACACTGATAGGAGTCCATGGAAAAACAGGAGAAAGTACAATTGACATTAAAAAATCTATTCACAGAAGTAATAGTAGAAAACTTCCCAGACAGAAGTATAGAATTGGACATACAGATAAGTAAGGCATATAGAACTCCAACTAGCCATGATCAAAAAAAATCTACACCTAGACATGTAATAGTCAAGATCCCAGAAACTGAACAGAAGAACAAAATCCTACAAGCAGTTAGAGAAAAGAAATAAATCACCTGCAAAGGAAAGCCCATCAGAATCACAGCAGACTTCTCAACATAATCCCTCAAGTCAAGGAGAGTCTAGAATGAAGTATTACATGCCCTAAAAGAAAATAACCACAGTCTAGGTATCCTGGAAAATTATCTTTCAAAATTGATGGAGAAATTAGATATTTCCACAACAAAGAACACCTGAGAAATTTCATGAACACTAAGCCAGCACTCCAAACAATTCTAAACAACATCCTAGAAAAAGACAATGAAGGTCACAACTCCATGAGGCCCAACAGAGGGAAGCCACCAGGCAAGGTAAGAAACTAAAGAGAGAGGGGGAAAAATAAGAAATAAAAGAGCCAACAAAAGTAAAACATCATGTCAAGGATGAGTCAATACCTATCAATTATGACCATCAATGTTAATGGCCTCAATTCACCAATCAAAAGAAATAGACTGGCAGAATAAGTTAAGAAGCAAAATCTAACAATATGCTGTATAAAAGAAACACACCTAACTCAAAAAGAAATTCATAGACTGAAAGTAAAAGGTTGGAAAACAGTTCTCCATGCGACAGAAACCTGGAAAAAAGCAGAGGTAGCAATCTTATTTGCAGACAAAGTAGATTTCAAATCAAAATTAATGTAGAGAGACAAAGATGGTCACTACATCCCTGTGAAGGGAGCAATCCAAGAAGAAGAGATGACAATCATAAATATATATGCACCAAATACGAATGCCCCCAACTATACAATACAAATATTAATGGACATGAAAAACCAGTACAATACAATACTAATACAATTGTAGTGGGGGACGTCAATAGCCCACTATCACAAATAGACAGATAATCTAGACAAAAAACAATGAAATTAACGAAATTCTAGAACTCAACCAAGTTATTGAACAAATGCGCTTAATAGATGTTTACAGAGTGTTCTACCCCACAAAATCAGAATGCACATTCTTTTCAGCTGCACGTGAGTCATTCTCCAGAATAGACCACATGTTAGTTCATAGGACATGTCTAAAAAAATGTAAAAGAATTGAAGCTACCCCCTGTATATTATCAGACCATAATGCAATAAAATTGGAGATCAATAACATAAGAAACCACAAAACCAAAAAAAAAAAAAAAAAAAAGGAAAACCCCCACAAACACATGGAAATTGAATAACACCCTCCTGGAAAACCAATGGGTCACAGAGGAAATTAAAGAAGAAATTAGACAGTTTCTACAAGTAAATGATAATGCCAGGACAACATACAGGAATCTATGGGACACAAGGAAAGCAGTTCTATGCAGGAAATTCATAGCAGTGAATGCCCATATTAGGAAAACAGAGAGAACTAAAATAAATAACCTAAGGCAGAACCTCAAGCTCCTAGAAAAAGAAGAGCATAACAAACCCAAAGCTCATACAAGAGAGGAAATTATAAAGATCAGAGCAGAAATCAATGCAATGGAGACTAAGAGAATGATACAAAAAAATCAATGAATCAAAGAGCTGGTTTTTCAAACAAATGAATAAAGTCAATAAACCTTTAGCCAACCTTATCAAAAAAGGGAAAGAAAAGGTTCAAAGCCATGCAATTAAGAATGAAAAAGGTGAAGTCACAACAGACCCAGCAGAAATCCAGAGGATCGTCAATACCTACTTCAAGGACCTGTACTCTAATAAAATGAAAAACACAGAAGAAGTGGACAGATTCCTAGATACATATGAATTGCCAAAGTTAAATGAAGAAGATATAGAAACTCTAAACACCCCAATTACAATAAGTAAAATTGGAAACGTAATACAAAATTTACCAACAAAGAAAAGCCCAGGTCCTGGTGGCTTCACTGCTGAACTCTACAAGACATTTAAAGAAGAACTATCACCACTGCTCTTTAAACTCATTGAGGAAATTGAAAGGAAAGCAATACTTCCAAATTCATTTCTGGAAGTAAGTGTTACTTTGATTCCAAAACCATGGAAAGACCCAACCCCAAAAGAGAACTACAGGCCAATCTCCCTAATGAACATAGATGCAAAAATCCTCAGCAAGATACTGGCAAACAGAATACAGAGGGTAATCAAGATGATCATACACCCTGACCAAGTCAGATTTATCCCAAGGATACAAGGATGCTTCAACATACATAAATTAATAAATGTAATACATTATATTAACAGAGCCAAGGCCAAAAACCATATGATCATCTCAATAGATACAGAAAAAGCATTCAACAAAATCCAACACCCATTCATGATTAAAAAAAAAAAAAAACCTACAGAAAATTGGAATAGAAGGTCTTTATGTGAACCTGATTAAGGCTCTTTATGAAAAACCAACAGCCAACATCATACTAAATGGTCAAAAACTGAAAACTTTCATGCTAAAATCAGGAACAAGACAAGGATGCCCACTATCACCACTCCTATTCAATATAGTCCTGGAAACATTAGCCATACCAATTAGAAAAAAGAAAGAAATAAAAGGAATAAAGATAGGAAAGGAAGAAGTTAAACTGTCATTATTTGCTGATGATATGATACTCTACATAGAAGACCCAAAAAACTCTTGCCAAATGACTTCTAGACTTAATTGACAGATTCAGTAGAGTAGCTGGATACAAGGACAATGCTCAAAAAGCAATAGCCTTCTTATACACAAATAGCAGACTCACTGAGAGAGAAATTAGGGAAACAAATCCTTTTACAATAGCATTAAAAAAAATGAAACATCTAGAAATCAGCCTAACGAAGGAAGCAAAAGACCTCCATACTCAAAACTACAGCACTATGAAAAAAGAGATCGAAGAGGATATAAGAAAATGGAAAGACATCCCTTGCTCCTGGGTAGGAAGAACTAATATGGTGAAAATGGCCATACTTCCAAAACTACTATACAGATTTAATGCAATGCCAATTGAAATTCCAACAGCATACTTCACAGAACTAGAGAAAACAATCCAAAAATTCATCTGGAACCAGAAGTGACCTAGAATAGCAAAAGCAATTCTAAGCAACAGAGTCATGGCTGGGGGTATCAAAATCCCCAACTTGAAACTATACTACAAAGCTACTATGATAAAAACATCATGGTACTGGCAAAGAAACAGACCCGAGGATCAGTGGAATAGACTAGAAAATGCAGAAATAACTTCAGACATACTCAGCCACCTCATCTTTGACAAAGGAGCCAACCACCCTCATTGGAGGAAAGATAGCCCATTTAATAAATGGTGTTGGAAAAACTGGATTTCAACCTGACAAAGATTAAAACTAGACCCATATCTATTACCATGCACTAAACTAAGATCAAAGTGGATTAAAAATCTAAATATTAAAACAGAAAAACTAAACTTGCTGGAAGATAAGTTAGTTAGGATTCTTGAAGACATTGGCACAGGAAAAGACTTTATGAACAAAACCTCAGTAGCACAGGAACTAGCACAAAGAATCAACAACTGGGATCTCATCTTATTAAAAAGCTTCTGCACTGCAAGAGAAACCACCAACAGAGCTAACAGACAACCTATAATGTGGGAAAAAAATTTTAGCAGCTGTATCTTACACAAAGGACTACTATCTAGAATATATAAAGAACTGAAAAAAATCAGACCCCCCAAATTCAAAGACCCAATTCAAAAATGGGCATCTGAAATGATCAGATATTTCTCAGACAAAGAAGTAAAAGCAGCAAAGAAACATATGAAAAAATGTTCAACATCACTGGTCATTCAAGAGATGCAAATGAAAACAACAGTGAGATTCCACCTCACCCCAGAAAGAATGGCTGCTATCAAGAAATCAATGAATAACAAATGCAGGCAGGGGTGTGGGGAAAAAGAAATCCTTCTCCATTGCTGGTGGGAGTGCACACTGGTGCAACCACTGTGGAAATCAGTATGGAGATACCTCACAGAACTAGGGCCAGAGGTCCCATTTGACCCAGCTATTCCCCTACTGGGTATCTTCCCCCCAAAATTAAAAGAATTGGATAGGGGATTTAGTTCAGTGGTTCCAGTGCTTGTCTCACAAGCACAAGGTTCCAAGTTCGATCTCCCATACCCCCCCCAAAAAAAGTAAAAGAATCATACCACAGCGATATATGTGCATCTATGTTTATGGCGGCACAGTTTGTAATAGCTGAAGCTTGGAAACAGCCCAAGTGCCCATCAACTGGAAACTGGATAAAGAAGATGTGGGTTTTTTTATAAAATGGAGTACTACTCAGCCATAAAGAATGAGAAACTAGAGACATTTATACCTCAATGGATGCATATTGAGGCTATACTCTTAAATGAAATAAATAGAACACATATGTGTAAATACCAAATAGTTTCTCTAGTGTGAGAAACTGAAAGTTTAAATAAGGATTAAAACTATTAAAATGAATAATTGATACTTTGAAATAGGAAGAAAAGGTCCAAAGGGGTAGGGGAAATGGGAGGGGAAGGAGAAAGGAAAAAAGGGAAAGGAAAAATTATGAGAAAAGGAAAAATGGAAACAAAGTCTATGTAAATAGGGAAGGGTGGAGGGGTGAAGGGAGGACAGGTAATGGGTAAAAAATAAGAACCAAGATACATCATGTACAGGTACAAGCACCCAATGATAAATATAAACATACTGTATACCTAAAGTGTACCAATAAAAGAATTAAAACAAAAAATAAATAAATAAATAAATGGATAAAATAAGGAAAAGAACTATAGATCTGATGAGAACATTTTCAAACTTCTGCACTTCAAAAGAATCATAAACAAAGCTGAAAGGCAAAAGACAAGGTAAGAAAAATATCTGATATAATTATGACAGAGAAAGGATTAAGACCTCCATAAATAATAAACTATCAATAAGTAAAACATTAACACTCTGATATAAAAATAGGCAATAGATCCCAAAAATTCAGAGCATTTATAAGTTGACAACAGTCAACTTCCCTGATAATAAAAAATGCATATTTTTAAATGAGATAACATGCTTGGGGGGTTCTTTCTTTGTTTTTCTTTTCTAAATTTTTTCTTCAATTTATTTCTAACTGACATATACTAGTCATACATATTTATGGGGTGATATGTTACCAAATTTATTATATCCATCCTCTCATTCATTTATCATTTCTTTGTGGTGAGTAATTCAAAGTCCTCTCTACATTTAAAACAATAATAATCTATTAAATCAGCAAAGTTTAAAAGGGCTTGAACACTTCATGTTGGGCAGGGTCCAGCTCTGGATTTTATACACTGACAGTGAAAGTCTATTGAAACAGCCTCCCTGGACAATAATTTGGCAATACTGTCTGTTTTGTTGTAGCATATGCTTCTGTAATGAGAATGAGGTGCTACATGATTGGCTGAAAAGGAAAGGATACCAACAAATGCCAGAGCTTCACTGGTTCCTATGCAATGCTTCCTGTGTTTTAAGCCAAGTAGCAGCACCTGAACTCAAAGTCCACTCTTACAGCTAAGCACAGGAAGCCCCAGTGAGGTGCCCCTCACACTGCCTCCCAACCATACTCTTCCTCTTGATGAGGTTTGGCTACCTCTTCTCTTGAGAGCATTTATTATTACCGAGTGCCTTATGAGAGAACTTACTATACACCTTCTTTATGACTTTTGTCCTTATCTTTCTGCACCACCACTCATAACTCAGAATCTCATCACCAACCTTACCTTGCATCCCTTTCTAGCAAGCAACTTTGCAAAGTAAAACTCCAATATTTAATGGCATAGCTCTCCTTTCTATTAGAAACATAATTAATTTTAATAGACTTTTTATTAGGATTGTTACTTTTTATTCGTGTTGTGGTCACAACATAACATAAATTTTGAGTCATCTGCCACAAGCATATTTTTCCCATAAGTCATGTTATTTATACTGCACAATTTTGCAGAACACAATATATTTAGCATTTCATATTACATATACATATATATCAAATTATTGTAGAATATCTTTCTATGAGTATCAAAACCTAAAAAAGAACCAATAAAATAATTCCATATATAGCAATATATACATAGGAAAAAATCAGAGGTACACACAAAAATTTATACATAAATGTATTTTTCAAAGAGTTATTTATAAAACTGAGAAATGAAAACCATCCAAATTCATAACGCAATTGAATACTTAATATTCTATGTATACAATGGAATCTATGAGCCATTAAAAATAATCTTTCCAAAGAATATTTAAAGCAATAAAATTTTTCACAATAGATCTGAAGTAGAAAAAAGTAGTCTATAAAACGAATGCCACATAATATCGTTCAAATTTTATAATACAGATCATTGAGTGATGTGGTTTTGATTTACATATAGCAAATACATAACTATGTACAGCAAACTATAAACAGTGGTTACAAATAATAGTTGATAGAATTGTGAATAAACATTAATTACCTCCATGTACTTTGCTACATTTCCAAAGTTTTCAATTATGAATTTATATTACTTTCATAGATAAAAGAAAGATGAACATTATTTTTAAATAAATAAAAATTTAATGGATTCTTTAAGAAAAAGAAAAGTTGCAAGGAAAGATTGGGAGGAAGGAACAAGATGAGAAAAGACTAAGGGAAGAATGAGGTCACCCTAATTCTAAATCTGGGGTCCATCTCCCAAGAGACAGAGACTGGTAGAAAGAAATCCTTCAAGAAAGAAAGGAGAGAAAGAAAGAAAGAAAGAAAGAAAGAAAGAAAGAAAGAAAGAAAGAAAGAAAGAAAGAAAGAAAGAAAGAAAGAAAGAAAGAAAGCAAGCCTTCAGATTATGGAAATCCCACTTACTATTAGCTCTGCGTTTATTCTCCTGAGCAGACAAGGCCTAATTCTCCTGTAACCCCTCCTTGTGTTGCCCAGAATGGACTCTGCCAGCCAAGATCTGCTTATTTACCAGGTTTCTGAAACTTTTGGTTGAGCCCTTCTGTTGTTTCAAGTCTGTCTCAGCTTAGCTGCTGCCTGAGAGCCAAGGTGCCCCCCATTCATCCCATCCCCAGAATCCAAGTGATCGAGGCCAGACCCTATGTTAGAACCACTGAAGAATACATTCCTCTGGCCCACCCAGCACTTCTCTGTAATTCAGAGAAAAGAATGATGATCCAGTCCCTCATGAGTGGTAATATACCTCCTAAGAGAGGCATAAAGCTACTGGGAAGAAAAAGACCTGAAAAAGTCTTGGGGCTGAGAGATGGATGGCTCAGTAGTCATTCTGATAGACCACTTCCTCCTATGCCCACAGGGGGAAATGATATTGGGATCCACACATATGCCTTGGCATTACGGAGCCCACACATACATGAGGGTGAGGGAGGCTTGAATTGACACAGATAGTCAATGGCAATTTTAAGAAGAAATTAATTTGAGTTATAAAGAATAATACAATGGCTTGTTTCCAACAGCAGGCTAGATTTGATTCTTCTGAAGGACCCTCTGGAATGAAACTATGACATGATTGTATAAAATATTTTTAAATCTATTTAAATGCATTACCAAGCTGGCACAAAGGTAAGAAATCTGCAAAGCCCTAAGACAAAGTGAAACAAGATATCTGGAAAGAAAATGAGGTAAAATCTGCTTTTGCCTGGAGGGTTTCTGCTAAACCCCACAGACTTTGAGGCCCATCTATGAACACTACTTGAGGTATGAGGGAAGGAGATAAAACTCAGTCACAGACAAATCTCCCAAGGCAGGAGACCTACTCTGCAATCCTCATAAAGTTGAGGCTCAAAGGGATCACACATACTCAAAGTAAAAATCAAAATAGTCCTGGATCTTCAAAAACAGTAAGGAAACTTACTAGCATCAGTTAAGGGAGGAAACTTGCTGTAAACCCAAGCCACCCTTTACACAACTTTGAGATTCAAAATTACACAAGTTGTGAGGTCCAAAAAAAATTAAAAATTAGGTAAATTAACTGCATAATAAAATAGATATTCTTTCTACAGAAACTCAACCCTAAACAAGGACCCAAGAGCCCTCACAAAGTCTCAAGTATGACAAGCACTTTAGAGCCCCAAATTACAAAACACAAAAACACACAAAGAAATAAAGTATCATGAATGAAAATCTGCAGGGAAAAAATAAGAGCTTCACAAGAACTTCAGATACAAAATATTATATGTACATAAATAAATGAAAAAAGAAACTTGAAAATGAGCCAAATAGAATTGGTAGGGGAAAAAGCTACAATAATTAAAATTAAAATTTTGTAAATGTATTAACTAGTAGATTAAACACCTGTGAAAATACTACTGGTAAACTACAAGTATGAAGAAATTACCTAGATGCAGCCTAGGACAAAAAGATGGCATATGAAAGACAGGTTAAACAAAAGAAATACACTGAAAGAATCTAAAATATCAGATTCAAAAAAATGAGAAACTAAGAAAAAAGCAAAATGGAGAGAGATAATGGACAAGAATTTTCCAGAAGTATTTAAAGATACCAATTCTCAAATTTGGGGATGTCCATAAATTTTCAGTAGAATAAATTAAAAGGAATTGCCCCTTGTAGGCACATTACAGTGAAATTACAGAATATCCAAAAAACAGCCACAATTAAAATGCCTACCAGTGTCTCAGACACAACAATGGAAAGCAGAAGACACTGGAAAATTACCTTCAGTATGTGGAAACAAAATATTCTCCCCCTAAAATTCGACATCCAGAAACCTTTCTTTAAATAATGGGACTAGAAGAAAAACACATTTGAGACAACAAAAAAGGAAAATTCACTACTATGAGATCCTTATTAAAGGTAATTTTGAACCTGATCCTTCAGATAGAAGAAAAATGGTCCCGAATTAAAGATCTAAAATGCAAGGTACAGTGATGAGGAAAGATAATGTAAAATAGATGGCAAAATATAAGCAATAGCTACAAAAAACAATACTAATAATATCCAATTCATTGGAATGAAAAATAGGCTGGAGCTCAAATATTGAACAATGGCTTATAAGCCTAAGTGAGATACCAGAAAAAAAAATTATAAGGCATGTCTGATCTACCCATGCCCCAAGCTGCACTTTACAGAAAAGATGTTTCTATAGCTTGGACATGATTTGAAGGTGTTCCCTAAAAGCTTGATGCTGGAAACTTGGTCCTTGATGTGACAGAGTTGAGGCTGTGGAACCTTTAAACTGTGCGGTCTAGGGGAAGGTAATAGGATGTTGAATGTTCCACCATGAAGAAGACTCAGGCTTTCATGAAGGGGATCAATTCTCTAGAGAGTGGGTTATTATCAAATTCTCTCCTTGATTCCTGTCTCACCATGTGCTCTCTCCCTCTTACAGGTGTTCCCACGATGATGCCAGCTGCTGGGCTGAGATACAGCCTGGGTGCCCTCACCAGAGGCAAGCAGATGTGACACCATATTCTTGAATCTCCAGAATTGTGAACTACATAAACTTCTTTATAATGTACCCAGCCTCAAGTATCTTGTCATAATATTCAAAAACAGACGAAGGCAAGTATCCTTTCTTCCAAAAGATAGGGGAGGAGGGCTTCAAAAGTCACTCAGGAGGGGCCGAGGATTTAGCTCAGTGGTTCCACTATCTGCCTCACAAACGCAAGGACCGGAGTTCGATACCCTGTACCAAAAAAAAATATGTCACTTAGGAAAAGCCTGGGGTGATCTCCTTCCCTCATCCTTTGGTTCCTCCCATTCAAATCTTACTTCTCTGCCTTATCTCTTTTTTGTCTTCCTACCTTAGTTCCAGACAGGAAATGCTACTTTTTTCAAGTCTAAAAGGCACAGTTCTTATCCCTTCAAAACTCTAGCTAAAGAATAGACTGACTAAAGGGGTCTACTATTTTGCTTTTCTGCTTTACAACTTGGATGCTTGGACCACATTTATTGTAGACTACATTTATGGCCTCCCAGGAGAGGCCACAAGAAGTAGCCAACACTCTCTAATATCCCCCAAATTATCTACCAATCCCCTAAACTGTCATCCTCAGTAAGCATATGGCAACGATTTAACCAGCTGCTTTGCTACAGCATTACAAGGGTCATCAGCTTCCCAGTTGTAAAGAGGGAGATCCCCTGTGCCCCATTTGTCCTCAGCTCAGCAATTCTACATTTCAGTATCTACTGCTTGTAATACCCTGATTCCAGGTACTAATGTCTGCTGCTTTAGAATTCTTACTTGCAAGTTACAAAAAACATAGCTCTGAATAGTTTAATCAAAAAGGAAGTTTATTGGCTCACAGCATTGGAATGTGCAGACCAAGCACTGGCTTCAGGCTTAACCATGGTCAAAGACAATGTTCCCAGGACCCGTTCCCTATTCGCCCTGGCCTCAACTCAGCTTTTGTGGATCACTTTCATTTTCTCCAACTGTAAATGGATATATCCAGCAAAAACAACTGTAAGCATCTTCACCTAATACATAGTTTACCTGATATTTAAGGTTAATTGAGTGTCTTATATTTTATATACTTAACATTAGGAGAAATATAATTGGTCCTGATGGACTCACATGTCCATCCTTTGGACCAATTACTGTAGGCATAGTTGAGAGTAACCCTGTGGCCAGGATGTATAGAAAGTACCAAGACTGGTGGCCCTATCAGAACTGCATGAGATAGAAGAAGAGTGGCTCTGCAGTGAAGATAAAAATCAGAGATAAAAGCAAAAGACATCCACTACACTGGGGTTTACTAAGATAGTGACAGTGGTGGTGCTGTTATTATTTATTTATCATGGTTTTGTTTGCCTCCCTCTTTCTACTACTAGATCCCCCATACATCTGGTGTTCTGGATAATATTAAGTCCTTACAATCATGGTCAATCTGATCACCTTGGTCATACAGCAGGTAGGGCACTTCAATGACAACAAGGTCAACTTGGGAAGAAGAGTTTCAACCCTACTCAGTGGTTCTTAGCCTTAGCTGCATGTCAGAATCTTCTGGAGAATCTTTAAAAACAACAACAACAACAACACTGAAACCTGGGTCCACCCCCAGAGTTTCTGATTTAAGTGGTCTGGGTACGAGGAATTTTTAAAGCCTCCAAGATGGTTCTAATAGGTAGCCAACAAGAAGAATCACTGTCTAAGAGAGTGAAGGAAGAATATCAGACAGAGAACATCTCCTAAGGGGACAGAGTTGGAGAGAAAATAATCTATAAATAATGTACAGAAAGGCATGATATTAAAAAGGCATGTAAAACTGCATCTATAATAAGAATTTAATGTGAACAATTTATAGGAAAAAAGACAAAGGGAACATCAAAATGCTAACAAAAGTGATTGTAGATGGTATAATAATGGGTTACTAATTTCCTGCTTTGTTATATATTTTGAAAAATTCAAAATTTCAGAAAATAAACATACTGCTTTTATGATTCAAAAAATGAAAATTAAAAACAGGAAAAATGACAAATCACTTAGATTACATTCAAGACATCTATAACAAGACCCCTACCCATGCTCCAAACAGATCTCACATATTCTCTTTTCCCCCTTCATACACCACCATGCACCATACTTTTTTTACCCCATTAAGTTTATTGGTATACTTTAGGTATAAAATACATTTACATTCATCATTGGGATCTTCTACCATTACATTAGTATCTTGGTTCTCATATTTTCCTCTTCCCTTGACCTCCCTTCACCCCCTCCACACTTCCCTATTTGCAAAGACTTTGTTTCCATTTTTTTTCCTTTTCTCATATTTTTTCTTTTCTCTTCTTTCCTTTCCCCTACCCCTACCACGTCCCCTGCTCCTTTAGACCTTTTCTTCCTATTCACAATATCAATTATACCTTTTTAAAATTACGATACCAAGATCTAGGAGACATTACCACAAATTTCACAGAACTTAAAAGGATATAGAAAGCATATTACAAAAATCATTTTTGAAATAAATTGGACAACTTCTAAGAAGTATCTTGGAAGACAAATTAATGAAACCAACTCTGGGGGAAATATAAAATTTGAATAGCACCTATTAAAGAGTACATTCCTAGCTTGAAAACCTATCTATATGACCACAACAGGCTCATATACATTTTAACTGATAAATTATATCAAACATTTAAAGCAGAAAAAGGAAGCAACACTTCTCCCCACATTTTAGGAAATCAACATTGTGCTAATCCTAAAACTGGATAAAGATAATAGAAGAAAAAAGAATGAACATAGATAGAAATTTGTTTAACAAAACAAACTCTTAGAAGTCAGATCTGGAAGTATGTAGAAAGTGGTTTTATTACAGGAATGGCAGTGTTGGTTCAGCATTGGAAGATCCACCCCCAAAAGTCATCATTTTAACAGAGGAAAGGAAAAAGCCATATGATCCTGTCACTAGTTGGAGAAAAAATATCAGACTAAATTCTACAGCTGTTCATGGTAAACGCTATCAGGAGACTAGAAATAGAACAGAACCTTCTCAACAGATGAAGGACATGTACTCCATACTTCCAGGAAAAACACCTTATATAAATGGAGAAGATACAATGCTTTCTCCCTAAGGTGGGGAACAAGAATAGATATGCCTACCCTTCATCTGTCCATTAAACTTCGAAACGTAGGCCCAAACCAAACTACTCTGGCAATAAAATGACACAATTAGGATAGAACTGGCAAGGTAGAAGCAAAATCTTTATATGTAGATGAAATGATCATCACAGAGAAAATACTAAGAAATCTCTAGGAGCCCCTAGAACTTGTATTTGAATTTAGCAGGATTAGAAAACACAAGGTATGTATAAAAATTCAGGTCTATGTATACTTGCTATAAATAAAGAATTGGATATTGAAATTTAAAAGTTATGTAGGAGTACAAAGGACCTAGAAAAGTAAAAAGAAAAAGAAAAGAAAACAGTATTGGAAAACGTTTAGTACCTAATTATAAGACTTCTTCTAAAGCTACAATAATCAAGGCAGTGTTGGTGTAAGGAAAGACATATAGATCATTGGAATAAAACAGAGAATCTAGAAATAGAACCACTCATATATGGTCCACTGCGTTTTGAAAGATTATTTAACATTAACATTTTATAGAATATAAACTCAATTCAAGAGCAGAGGAAAAGATAGGGTTTTCAGCAAATGGCACTAGAACACCTGGTATCCATATATAAAAGATTAACCTCAACCCTTTATTTCCATACATAAAAATAACTTGAAAGGATCTGTGAACTAAATATGAAAGATTAAAACTATAAGAAGAAATTATAAGGTAAAATGTTTATGAATTTAGGATGGGCAAGAACTTCCTAGGATACAAAAAACATGATGTATAAAAGAATAAAATTGATAAATGAGATTCCATCAAAATTTAGAACTTTAAATGACATCGTTAAAATGAAAAGTAGTACTTATACAGACCATATTTACAATGCATATAACCCATGACCAGAACATATAAAGAACTCTTACAGCTCATTAATAGACAACACAATTAAAGAGTAGACACAAGAAGATGATAAATAGCCAGTATAGCACAAGGAAAGGTGTGCAACACTAGAATTAGAAAAACTACTAATCAGTACAGTAACAAGATTGAATTATACACTCATTAGGGAGATGAAGTAAAAATTTTAAAAGCCTTGTCATGACTTTTTCTTTTCATTGGATTCTCCCCCTTTGTGTTTAATTTGTCACACCCAATGGATTCATTCTGCTGGGCTTTCTGGAGTTGTGATCTTCATTGTCTTTTCCTACGATATTGTCTAAAATTTTTTGGAGTGCTGGTTTGGTATTCATGAAGTTCCTGAGGTGCTCTTTATCATGAAAGTATCTTATTTCTCCATCAATTTTGAAAGATAGTTTTGCAGGGTACATCAATCTGGGTGGAAGGCTGTCTTCCATTAGGGCTTGAAATACATCACTCCAAGATCTTCTTGACTTGAGGATTTGCATTGAGAAGTCTGCTGTGATTCTGATGGGCTTACCTTTGTATGTGATTTATTATTTTTCTCTCACTGCTTATAGAATTTTGTTATTCTGTTGGGTTTCTAGAATCCTAACTATTATATGCCTGTGTGTAGATATTTTTTTGATCAAGGCGAGTACGAATACTATATTCCTCACTTATCTGTATGTCAAGTTTTTTTCCACTGCTTGGGAAGTTTTCTGCCATCACTTCTGTGAGCAGTTTTTTTATGTCATCTGCACTCTCTCCTGTTTCTTCACTGATTCTGATCAGTCTTATGTTATTCTTGTTTGCATCGTCTAGCAGCTGCTGGATTGATTTCGCATGTTCCCTTACAATTTTAAAGCAATTTTTCTTTTCCTCCTCACTAATGTCAATCGTATCTTCTATCGTATCTTCTAATCGTATCTTCTGAAATTCTGTCCTCAAATTGGTTCATTCTGCTACATAGACATTCATTGGAGATTTTTTTAATTAAATTCTTTTATTGATACATTGTAGGTATACAACACAATTACATTTCTCATTGGGAATTGTACCTTTACATAATGGATCTGGGTTCTTATTTTTTCCCCATTCCTAGCCCTCCCTTTACCCTCTCCACCCTTCCCTATTTACAAAGACTTTATTTCCATTTTTTCCATTTCTCAGCATTTTTCCTTTCCCTTCTTTCCTTTCCCCAGCCCTTACCACTACCCCTACCCCTTTGGACCTTTTCTTCCTATTTTGCATTATCGATTATTCATTCTAATCATTGGTACATTTTAGGTATACAATATAATGACATTCATCAGTGGAAATTTGCACCTTTACATAGTCTCTCTTGGTTCTTGTTTTTCACCCTTGCCCAGCCCTCCCTTCAACCCCTCCTTTCCTCCCTATTTACAAAGATTTTGTTCCTATTTTTCCATTTTCTCATATTAATCCCATTCCCTTCTATCCTTTCCCCTACCCCTCCCACTTCCTACCCCTTTGCCCTTTTCTTCCTATTTCACGTGACCTATTATACATTTAGTCCTTATTTACACTTTCAGTTTCTCACACTAGAGAAACTATTTGGTATTTACACATGTGTGTCCTATTTATTTCACTTAAGAGTATTGCTTCAATGTGCATCCACTTAGCTATAAATGTCTCTCATTTCTCATTTTTTATGTCTGAGTAGTACTCCATTTTTTAAAAAAACACATTTTCTTTATCCAGTCTCCAGTTGATGGGCATTTGGGCTGTTTCCAAGTTTTAGTTATTACAAACTGTGCTGCTATGAACATGGGTGCACATATATCACTGTGGTATGATTCTTTTAATTCTTTGGGGAAGATCCCTAGCAGTGGAATAGTGGGGTCAAAGGGGACTTCCAGTCCTAGTTTTTTGAGGTATCTCCATACTGATTTCCACAGTGGTTGCACCAGTCTACACTCCCACCAGCAGTGGAGCAGGGTTCCTCTTTGCCCACAGCCCTGCCAGCATTTGTTATTGGTTGATTTCATGATAGCAGCCATTCTTTCTGGAGTGAAGTGGAATCTCAGCATTGTTTTCATTTGCATCTCTCAAATGACCAGTGATGTTCTACATTTTTTCATGTATTTATTTGCTATTTCTACTTCTTTGTCTGAGAAATATCTGTTCACTTCAGATGCCCATTTTTGACTGGGTCCTTAAACTTGGGAGGTCTGATCTTTTTAAGTTCTTTATAGATTCAAGATAGTAGACCTTTGTCTGAGGAAGAGCAGGTGAAGATTTTCTCCCACATTGTGGGTTGTCTCTTCATACTGCTGGTGGCTTCTCTTGCTGTGCAGAAGCCTTTTAAAAAGATGAGATCCCATTTGTTGATTGTTTGTGCTAGTTCACAGGCAACTGAGGTTTCGTTCATAAAATCTTTTCCTATACTGATGTCTTCAAGGGTTCTACCTAACCTCTGTTCCAACTGGTTCAGAGTTTCTATTTTAATATTTAGATCTTTAATCCATTTTGATTTTAGTTTAGTGCATGGCAAGAGATATAGGTCTAGTTTTAATCTTTGGCAAGTTGAAGCCCAAGTTTTCCAGCACCATTTATTAAAGAGGCTAGCTTTCCTCCAGTGAGGGTGTTTGGCTCCTTCATTGAAGATGAGATGGCTGAGTGTGTCTGGCATTGTTTCTGCATCTTCTAATCTTTTCCACTGGTCCTCAGGTCTGTTTCTTTGCCAGTACCACGCTGTTTTTATCACAGTAGCTTTGTAGTATAGTTGGAGGTTGGGGACTGAGATACCCCCTGCCATGTCTCTGTTACCTAGAAATGCTTTTGCTATTCTGGGTCTCTTCTTGTTCCAAATGAATTTTTGGATTGTTTTCTCAAGGTCCATGAAGTATGCTGCTGGGATCTCAATTGGAATTGCATTAAATCTATATAGCAGTTTTGGAAGTATGGCCATTTTCACTATACTAATCCTTCCTACCCAGGAGCAGGGGATGTCTGTCCATTTTCTGAAATCATCTTCAATCTCTCTTTTCAGAGTGCCATAGTTTTCAGAGAAGAGGTCTTTGATTTCTTTTGTTAGGATGATTCCTAGGTATTTCAGTTTTTTGGATGCTATTGTGAAAGGAATTGTTTGCCCTATTTCTCTCTCAGTGAGTCTGTCATTGGTATAGAGGAAAGCTATTGATTTTTGTGTGTTAACCTTGTAACCATCTACTTGACTGAATTTGGTTGTTAAGTCTAGAAGACTTTTGGTGGAGTTCTTGGGGTCTTCTATATAGAGTATCATGTCATCTGCAAATAATGACAACTTGACTTCTTCATTACCTATCTTTATTCCTTTTATTTCTTTCTCTTGTCTAATTGCCATGGCTAATGTTTCCAGAACTATATTGAACAAGAGTGGTGACAGTGGACCTCCTTGTCTTGTTCCTGATTTTAGTGTGAAGGATTTCAGTTTTTGACCATTTAATACGATACTGGCGGTTGTTTGTTCATAAATGGTTTTTATCAGTTTGAGGTAGAGACCATCTATTCCAATTTTTTGTAGGGTTTTCATCATAAATGCATGTTGGATTTTGTCAAATGCTTTTTCTGCATCTATGGAGATAATCATATGGCTTTTGTCCTTGGCTCTATTGATAAAGTGTATTACATGCATTGATTTGCATATATTGAACCATCCCTGCATCCCTGGGATGAATCCCACTTGATCAGGGTGTATGATCTTTTTGATGATCTTCTGCATTCTGTTTGCCAGTATCTTATTAAGGATTTTTGCATCTATGTTTATTAGTGAGATTGGCCTATAGTTCTCCTTTTTGGTTGGGTCTTTCTCTGCTTTGGGGATCAAGGTGATGCTTGCTTCCAGGAATGAATTTGGGAGCATTGCTTCCCTTTCAATTTCATTGAAGAGTCTAAACAGTAGTGGCAGCAGTTCCTCTCTTAATGTCTTGTAGAATTCAGCAGTGAAGCCATCAGGGCCCGGGCTTTTCATAGGTGATAAGTTTTTAATTACGTTTTTAATTTCATTGGTTGATATTGGGTTGTTCAGAATTTTTAGGTCTTCTTCGTTCAACTTTGGTAATTCATATATATCTAGGAATCTGTCCATTTCTTCTGTGTTGTGCATCTTATTGGCATATAGTTTCTGGAAGTAGGTATTGATGATCCTCTGGATTTCTGCTGGGTCTGTTGTAATTTCACCCTTTTCATTCCTATTTGCATGGATTTGGGCCTTTTCTTTCCTTTTTCTGACAAGGTTGGCTAAAGGTTTGTCAATTTTGTTGATTCTTTCAAAGAACGAACTCCTGGCTTCATTGATTTTTTGTATCATTCTCTTAGTCTCCATTGCATTGATTTCTCCTCTGATCTTTATAATTTCCTCCTTTGTATGAGGTTTGGAGTTGTCCTGCTCTTCTTTTTCTAGAAGTTTGAGGTTCAGCATCAGGTTGTTTAATTGAGCTCATTCTGTTTTCCTAATATGTGTATTCACTGCTATGAATTTCCCTCATAAGACTGCTTTCATTGTGTCCCATAGATTCTGATATGTTGTATTGTCATTGTCATTTAATTGAAGGAACTGTCTGATTTCATCTTTAACTTCCTCTGTGACCCACTGGTTATTCAGAAGTGTGTTGTTCAATTTCCACGTGTTTATGAAATTTTTTGAGTTTCTTTTGCTATGGATCTCCAATTTCAACACACTATTGTCTGATAATATACAGGGGCTAACTTCAATTCCTTTGCACTTACTTAAACATGTTCTATGTGTGAGTATGTGGTGTATTTTGGAGAATGACCCATGTGCAGCTGAGAAGAATGTGTATTCTGATTTTGTGGGGTGGAAGACTCTGTAAACATCTGTTAAGTTCATTTGTTCAAGAGTTCGATTGAGTTCTAGTATTTCATTACTTATTTTTACTCTAGTTGATCTATCTATTTGTGACAGTGGGGTGTTGAGGTCCCCCACTACAATTGTATCAGTGCATATATGACTTTTCATGTCTGTTAGTATTCATTTTATATAGTTGGGCACACTACTGTTTGATGCATAGATATTTATGATTGTCATCTCTTCCTCTTGGATTTTTCCCTTTACCAGGATGTAGTGTCCTTCTTCATCTCTCTTAATCAGTGTTGGTTTGAAATCTACTTGATCTGCCAAGAGGATAGTTACTCCTGCTTTTTTTCGAGTTCCTGTCACATGGAGTATTGTTTTCCACCCTTTAACTTTCAGTCTATGAGTTTCCTTTTGAATGAAGTGTGTTTCTTGTATGCAGCATATTGTTGGATTTTGTTTCTTGACCCATTCTGCCAGTCTATTTCTTTTGATTGGTGAATTGAGACCATTAACATTGATGGTTATAACTGAAACGTATTGACTTGTTATTGCCATGACTTTTTGTTTTTGTTGGGTTCTCCCCCTTTACATTTAATTTCTTGTCATGCCAGATGGGTTCATTCTGCTTTGCTTCCTGGGGTTGTGGCCCTCAATGTCTGTTCCTAGGATATTGTGTAAAATTCTTTGGAGTGCTGGTTTTGTATTCATGAAGTTCCTAAGGTGCTCTTTGTCATGAAAGTATCTTATTTCTCCATCCATTTTGAAAGATAGTTTTGCAGGGTACATCAATCTGGGTTGGAGGCTGTTTTCCTTAAGGGCTTGGAATATGTCACTCCAAGCTCTTCTTGCCTTGATGGTTTGTGTTGAGAAGTCTGCTGTGATTCTGATGGGCTTTCCTTTGTATGTGATTTGTTTCTTTTCTCTGACTGCTTGTAGAACTTTGTTCTTCTGTTGTGTTTCTGGAATCTTAACAATTATATGCCTATGTGTAGATTCTTTTTGATCAAGGCTATTTGGAGTCCTATATGCCTCACTTATCTGTATGTCAAGCTCTTTTCCCCTCCTTGGGATGTTTTCTGCCATTATTTCTGTGAAGAGTTTTTTTGTGTCACCTGTACTCTCTCATTTCTTCATTGACTCCAATCAGTCTTATGTTATTCTTCTTCACATCATCTAGCAGCTGCTGGATTGATTTCTCATGTTTCCTTATAATATTGAAGCAATTTTTCTTTTCCTGGTCACTAATTGCAATCTTATCCTCTGTATCTGAAATTCTGTCCTCACATTGGCTCATTCTGCTGTGTAGACTTTCAGTGGAGTTTTTCATCTCCTGGAAATCTATTTGTACCTGTTTTATGGATTCCATTTGTTTCCCATGTTGGGATTCCATCATGTTCTTCAGCTCCTCTCTAGATTTATTAATCATGTCTTGCACTAGGGGCACAATTTCTCCTGTTATCTGAGAAATTATTTCTGGTTTCATTTTGTCCAGATCCCCTTTTGTTGCCAGTTCAGTAGGTCCAGGTGGTTGAGTATCAGAGTGTTCCATCTCATTACCCTTTGGGGCTGCTGTAGGTGATCTGGAAGTCTGGTTTTGAGACTTATTTATGTGTTTTCTCATTTCAACTGGGGGGGTGGCTGTTGGGGCTTGCATGGATTACCTCCTCTGAGCTGGGAGAGGTGGGACAGGGGCCAGGAGCAGCGGTAGGGTTGATGGTCCAAAAGTCCTTTCCTGTGGGCTGGGAGCAGTGGGAGGGATGGTGACCGGGAAGCCCCTACCTCTGGGCCAGGAGCAGCAGGACTCAGTACCTTGGTCTGGTGGTCTGGTGTCCTCTGCATCTTTGTAGTGTGGAACCAGGTGGCTGCCTGTCTGCAGTGGGGTGATTCGGTGTCTTCCGCGTGACTTGGGACCTTGGTAGGGCGTGCACAGACCTGCCTGTCTGCAGCAGGCTGATTCAGCATGTTCCACTGGACTCGAGACCTCGGTTAGGGCATACGCAGACCTGCCTGTCTGCAGCAGGGTGATTCGGCATCTCCATGTGACTCGGGACCTCGGTAGAGCATGCACAGGTTTCATTGGAGTTTTTAATCTCCTGGAAATCTGTTTGTATCTGTTTTATGGATTCTATTTGTTTCCTATGTTGGGATTCCATCATGTTCCTCAGCTCCTATATTTTTTTATCTGTGTCCTCTCTAGATTTATTAATCATGTCTTGCACTATGGGCATAATCTCTCATGTTATCTGAGAAATTATTTCTGATTTGACTTTTTCCAGATCCTCTTTTGTTGCCAGTTCCAGGAGTCCAAGTGGTTGAGTATCAGATTGTTCCATCTTGTTTCCCTTTGGGGTTGCTATAGGTGATCTGGAAGTCTGTTTTTGAGGCATGTTTATGTGTCTTCTCATTTCCATTGTGGGGGGGGGGGGGTGCTGGTGCCCACACAGCTCACCTCTTCTGCCCTGGGAGCAGTGAAATGGTGTCTGGGAAGCCTCCTCCTGGGCACTGAGATTGGCTCTCCTCCTCTCCCCTGGGAGCAGTGGAATGGCAGCTGGGGAGCCTCCTCCTGAGTACCATACACCATACTTGCACCACAGAGCATTACTGAGCCTCAGTCTGCTCAGCCCAGCCACTCTAGATGGAATCTCCCTCTGGTAATGGAGATGACTTTCGATCTTCTAACCAGGTTATGCTTGCCTCTCCCCAAAATCATCCCACAAGCCCAGATAAGTCTTCTCATTAGTCCCTCTATTGGTTCAGAATCCTCCAAAAGTGACTCCCATTGAAAAATATCTCTTCATCCTAGGGACAAAGGTCTTGTTGGGGCCCTTTGCCTGACAGGAAGTTGTTTTGCATCCCCTAACACAACTGTACTGAGACAGCAAACACTATTGTGGGACAAAAAGTAAAAACTGCATGCAATGAAGTATTCCCCTTTGTAGCATGGCATGTTGCTTGTCCATTAATTTACAGATAGACCTGTCATAAGACACTGATAAAACCACCAAAGCAAAATGTTTGCATAAAATGAGGGAATTGCTACCAAAAAAATAAACTCTCTAACTTCACTTGCTCTTAGCTGATTTAAAAGTTTAATAATTTTCCAGGCCACATAGCTAGGTAATACATTATTAGTTTCCTGCTAACTTTGCTGTAGAGAATACCCTTGATGTCTGGGTTTTGATAACAGTTACCCAGGTTACTTCTCAAGGCCCTGAAGCCATCTGTGCTGAAAACACTTTCTCTTCCCCTGGACCTACTGATATTCAATATGTTACTGGAACAGGATAAAAAATTTCAGCATTTCTGTCTTCATATGGAGCCTGTCCCACTTGCTGCCTTAACCTTTGAATCAGATTCAACTCAATTCTGCAGAAAGACTTGTCAGTTGCCCACTGGAGTTGGTATGGGTTTTCATTTTAGTTCTCTTTTCTCTCTTCTTTCTGCCCCCACCCTTGTGTTACTTCAACAGCTGCCTTTAGTCCTATCATATGGCCCAGACACACAAGCCCAAGATCTTTTGCCAGGATAAAGATGTCAACTACAAAAAACATTCGATAGCCTCTAGAACAATTTAATCATGACCACCCAGGAGTCACAAGAAGAAACATCTTTAAATTCCCCAACCAGTGGAAATTACCAGACATTAGCCCACTCCAACAAATCAATGAAAGCTTGCTTCTCCCTTCATTCAGAAAGCAGCATGTTCCCTCTCTCAATTAGTGCTGACTCCCTTCAGTTTGGGCTGAAATGAGGTAGCTCAGGCTGAAATCCCAATCAATAAAGTCTTGCCTGTGTATGTGCTTACAATATCTGGCACAGCCTGGTTTCAGTCATCTTTGAGTCCCAGGATCCACCCAGTAACACTACCATTGCCACTTCCAGAGCAGAATACCTTTCCAGAAACATGTGCTCATTCTCCCACCCACCCGCCAGATGCAGAAAAAAGTCCAGGCATTTGTGCCAGTTCATTTAGATCTTAGCAGAGCGTAAAATGAACTCTTGGGGAAATTATAAAAACATGCAATCTGAGGTCTGTCCATAATAAACAATGCCTGCCTCCCAAGGCAGAAGGCCCATACACTATGTTGTGGGCATACGTCTTCTCCTTGGCTTGTGTCTCACAACCAAGGTTGACTTTAAGGCCATCAGACATAGGATCTCACAGTAAAGTCGACAAGGATCACACACCAGACTCATCAGGAACAACTCTGATCCCCTGAGAATGATGCAGCTTATTTACAACAAGAAAAACACAGGCTTCGGATCCAGGTTGAGGCAGGACTAGCTGCAAATCTCAGGACGATCATCAAGCAGGCACCAGAGCCTGGTACATGAGGAATGAACCTTAGTTACCTTCTATCTGGACATTCATCTGAAGTATTCATCTCACTTTGGTCATGATGGGACCTCAGAGACAGACCCTTGGCTGGCCCACACCTGTTCCTAACAATCTTTGTTCTCAGATCAGATGATTTCTCAAGGAGGCCAGCCAAAATTTTCTGAAGATCTGCCCCTTTACTAGCCTCTAAGTGCCACAAATTCAGGTCCATGTCTGTCTTGTTGATATCAGTGTATGAATGCCCATCCTCGAGGCCAGCACCAAACGGGCACTCAGTAAACACCTGTTGGATGGTTGGGCATGATGCTGAGGACAGGACTGGCCACAGCTCCCTGTCTGCCTTCACTAATATGTCCTACTGCCATCCTCCCAATCAGACCTATTTTTATTTCAGTCTATTTCCACAGAGACTAGGAGAAATGGTGACAACCATCATGACTGGAGGGAGGAACTACATTCACAGCAGCTGGGAAGGATGGAAGCCCTATGGGAATGGCAGAGAGTGAATCTCTGTCCTGAATGGGAGCATTCTCAGATCAGAGACAGTCTGAAGATAGGGGGAGAAAGGCTGTGTGTTTCACATACAGGAAGTAGACAGCAAGAGAAAGCACAGAGGACAAGAGATGAACAGGGCCAGAAGAACCTTGCTGTGGGAAGCCAGCAGCTGGCAACCTGGAACAGGGACACACCAGCCAGGTCTGTTCTTTACAAAGAGGATATGGAGATGATTCGCTGAGGGCTGAAGCAGTGACCAATGATGAGAGGATATGGCTGAGCCAAGGAACAGGGCTGGAAAGAAGAGGATAGGTCACAACTTCTTCCCAAAAATGGAAGGAAGGGTGTTCCCAATAGCCAGGGCACACAGTGTTGCCTGTAATGCAAGATCCAGGGTGGGAAAAAAAACCTGTGTTTCATAGCTCTAGTAGCATGCTTCCTACTGGTCATTAAGGCTGTTTCCAGATGTGATCTTCAGCTCCATGGTCTCCCAGACTCTTGGCAGTTTCCCATTTCCAGACAGGCCACCCTTTGCCCATATAGCACCTTACCCACGTCCTCTCATACACATGCATATACCATACTCTGCCCAGGTCTCTGCCTTCTAGGGGTTCTTCCTCCTACGTATAGAGCTGAGAGCACTGGATTCAGACTTCCAGTCTTCAGAACTGGCCAGTACTGAGTGCTCATCCTGGCTCTGCTCTTCATTCGCTGCATGGCAGCAGGTGCCTTCATCTCTCTGGCCTAATTTTTCTCATCAAGAAGGGATAATGATACCTGTCTTGCAGAGCTATGAGACAGAGCACCAATAATATCCAAGGAACTCCTAG
The DNA here is from genome assembly GCF_053883595.1 of Heterocephalus glaber. Taxonomy (NCBI): domain Eukaryota; kingdom Metazoa; phylum Chordata; class Mammalia; order Rodentia; family Bathyergidae; genus Heterocephalus; species Heterocephalus glaber. Next base: position 16,756,522 of record NW_028258351.1, on the reverse strand, counting down.
AATGATCCATAGCACAGATTTACATGCTTTAGTCAATACCTAGGACTGGGACCATCCACAAATTTCTCAGTTCCTAAGGTCCAGTTGCAGCCCATCTCCTCCAGGCAGCATTTCCTGCCCACCAGACAACACAGCAGCCTCTCTCTCTCTTGATCCTGATAGTCCTTGCAATCTGCTCTATCAACTTGACATCTCACTCCTCCTCTCACACTGGGCACTGATCCCTCTCCTCCCTGATGCACACACAATTATCCAAAAGCAGAAAGCCCTTTCTCTCCTTTTCCAGCCCTCCCTTGGCTAGGCACAGTGGATGCCCTAGTGAGCAGGCAGCCTGTGGTCAGCTCACCGAGAGCTGGAGTTTTGTCCTTTATGACAAAGACAATGGGGAGCTACTGAGGAGAGGAGCTCTAGAAGGGATGACAGAAGGGTCATTCGGGGGAACAGTGAGCCACAGTCTACAACCTTCCCAGTCTGTTTCCTTCCCTCTCTCCCTAGTGAGGCCAGTGGCAGAGTGATAAATGTGCCAGGGGCTGCACATTATTAATCACCTTAAAAGCAAGCATTCATCTTGGTGCAGGATTGTTACTTTTCTCCCTAATAATGGATTCAAGAACCCAGCTATTAATGAGCCAGATAATTTAGGTTTTGCTTAAGCAGAAAAAATAAACCATCAGGCCCTCGTGGCAGCACCACTTTCCAACAGATTGAGAGATAGGCTGAATAAATTGCTGTAACTAAAACATGCACGCACGCATGCTCATTCATGAATACCCGACAGTTTGCAAACATTTTTGCAACAAGTACAAAATGATTTCTGTATACAAATAATTACTCAATCCCCCCCTCCAGGAAGGGTTTTCCTCTCCTCCTTGTCTTCCCAATTGCTCAGAACAATTAAGCTGCAAATCCCTGAGCTATGTTCCCCCCGCACTGTCATTCATAAACTCTGACATCAGTCCCAAATCAATCAGTTCTCAGATGAAACAATTCCTCAAGGACCCTCGGCCACCAAGAAAAGGCAAGGTGGGTCATGGACATTCATCCCTCTCGCCAGCTGTTCCCTTAACAGGGATCCTGAAGAGAGAAATTTCCTGAAAGGAGAATCCAGAGAGAAATCTTTTCATCCTCAGCCTCTTTATTTGATTGCCCGTGGAAAATCAGACATCACAGTGGATGTATGAAGTTTCAGGTAGTCAGTGAAATAGTCCAATAGACCAAGCCAAGGAGAAGAGCCAGAATGACCTATCCTCACAGTGACATTGACCAATTGTATGACCTTGACCAGTTCCTCAACTTCTTCCGGGCTTCAGAACCCCATCTGTGCAATGAAGAGTTTGGTTTTAATAATTCTAAACTCTGCCATTTCGTAGTTAACAACTCCTGGGCACCGCAGGACAGAAGAATCAGGAATCAGAGCTGTCAGAAGTGCAACTGGCTAATAAATACACGAAGAAATGTTCGGCACTGCTGGCCATTCAAGAAATGTAAATTAAAATAATGCTGAGATTTCATCTCATCCCAGAAAGAAAAGCTATCATCAAAAATTCAAATAATGACAAATGCTGGCAAGGCTGTAGGGGAAAAGGGACTCTCCTACATTATTGGGAGGAATATAAACTAGTACAACCACTATGAAAGCCAGTATAGAGATTCCACAAAAAAACTACAACTAGAAATTCCAGCTATTTCCTTTCCAGATATCTTCTCAAAAGAGTTAAAGACACCATATTACAGTGATACATGTATGCCCATGTTTATAGCAGCATAACTCATATAGCTAAATCTTAGAAGTAATCTATATGCCCATCAACAGATGAATGAAGAAAATGTGGTATTTACACCCACTGGAGTACTACTCTGCCATTAAGAAGGATAAACTTGAGTCATTTGTAGGAAATGGAGGTGCCTTGAGATCAAAATGTTAAATGAAACAAATCAGATACAGAAGCTTCAATATTGCATGGCTTCTCTTTTATGAATAAAGGGCAAAGTAAATATAGAGAATAGAAAGTAGGAAGATAGATCTTTCTCAAATAGGAAGGGAGATCAAAAGTTGGAGGTAAGGGGAAGGAGAGAAGAGGTAGGAGAGGGGAAGTGAATGAAAGCAGAATTAAGACATGTTATGTACATATACCAACTCCTCACTAGTAATGTAATTATTATGTATTACAAACATGTACTAATAAAAAATCTTAAAGAATTACAACTAAGCAATTAAAAAGAGTATTGTCTTAGTTATTTTTCTTTTGTTGCTGAGACAAATCACCTGACACCCAAAGTTAGGGGAGGAAAGGTTTATTTAGCTCACAGTTTGTAGAACTTGCAATCTATATTTGGCTGTCTCCAAGGCAGGGTGGCACATGCCAGGGGGCAACAGCTCATGGTGGCAGAAGACAGCAAAAGCAACAAGGGGCCTTAACAGCAGCTTCCTACCCCTTTTATCTTATCCAGATTACTTAGGGCTGGTAGCATTCACATCCTTAATCCTAGTGCCCTTGAGCCTAGCGTTGCACCATGAATCAATTCCAGCATCACACATTCTAGATCCAGCCACCTCTGAAAAAGCCCAACCTCATTTGCATGAGGCTTTGGGGGGACATCTAAACACAAGCCATAACAGCATCCATGCTCAGTTCCTAGGTGAACCACTTTTGAGGATTCTCAGTCCCCGGCTAAGGTAAGCACTGAGCATGCTCAATCCCCAGATGAAGTGCCCACTGAGCATGCTCAGTGCCAAGGCAATCAATTCCCTCACACAAGGCACCAGAATAGGTCATGTCTCACTGAGCATATTCAGTTCTAAATGAAGGTGTCACCAGGCATACTTGATTACAGGGCAAAAATACCCTGTCTCCTGATGAAAGTGTGCCCTCTCTCCTTGAGCTCCCTTGAAATAGGATAGACACACAATAGGTCTACAAAAACTAACTGAATTAAGAAAGTCAAGCAACTTAGCCTCAACTCTCTGTTCATCTGCTGGGTTAGATAGACCTGATTGTGACACACATGCACCTTGACTGAATGCTACACTAAAACTCAGTAAATAAGTCTTCACCAGTCAATCCCCTCAAAACAGAGTATGTTCTCCTAATGTGTCCACATGCTCATCATACCTGCAACAATACAGAAGATTTGAATGAGACTATCCATCAAGTTGACCTAACTGATATTTACGGATCATTCCTTCTAACAACAGAATTTATATCCTTTTCAGGTACACAAGGAACATTCACCAAGACAGGACATATACTTAGCCATAATATATGTCTCAAATATTTAAAAACAGTTAATATTCTCTGATCACATGGAATTGAATTAAACAGTAAAAGTAGTAAGAAATCACCAAATATCAGGAAGTTACATAAAACATTTTTAAATAACTCATAGATCGATGCAGAAATCACAAGAGAAATTAAACAATGTGTCAAACTGAATGTTAATGAAAGTAACATGTATTGAAATTTGTCAGGTACGACTAAAGCAGAGGTTAGACGGGAAGTTACAGCATTAAATGCCAAGATTAATTTTTAAAAAGTACAAAATAGAGGGCTAGGGATTTAGCTCAGTGGTTCTGCCACCTGCCTTGCAAGCGCAAGGTCCCAAGTTCAATCCCTGGCACCGAAAAAAAAAGCACAAAATACAGCCAGGAGTGATGGTGCACACCTGTATTCCCAGCACTCAGGAGGCTGAAGCAGGAAGATCATAATGAGTTCAAGGCCAGCCTGGGCTACATAGTGAGTTCAGGGCAAGGCCAGAATACATAGTGAGAGTCTGTCTCAAAAAAAAAAAAAAAAAACACAAAATCAACAATCTAAGTATTTACCTATATATGCAAAAAAGAAAAGCAAATAAATCTCAATGTAAATAGAGGATGGGAAACAATAAGGTAGAAAAACAATAAATAATATAAAAAGTAGAAAAACAAGAGTGAAAAATCAACAAAATTGTTTCTTTGAAATGATTAACAAAATTGACAGCCTTCCCCAAAAGAAAACTAATCTGCTTACTGGCCAAAAGAAAAAAGTAGAAAATAAACACATATTGCCAATATCAGGAATTAAAAAGGGGATATCACTACAGATTCTGCATGTACTAACAATAGGAAATAGTATTAATAATTTTAGGCCAAGAAGTTAACAACTTAGATGAAATGTCAAACTCATTGGAAAAACTAACTCACCAAAACCAATATAATATGAAATCATAAGTGTAAATAACCCTATATCTCTAAGGTAATTATTAGTTAACTATCAAAAACTCATTTGCAAAGAAAACTCCAGGTCCAGGTGGATTTAGCAATGAATTTATCAAACACTTGAGAAAGAAATAATACCAACATTAAAACAAAAAAAAAAATCAAGGAACATGGAATATTGCACAACCACTTAATGAAGCCAGAATAACACTGACATCATAAACTGACAAAGATATTATGGGAAAAATCACTAACCTTCACTAAAATATTACCAAATTAAATAAAGTGGCACATAGAAACAAAATATATGACCAAGTAGAATTTATCTCAAGAATGTAAGGTTGATTTTAGCACTTGGAAAATGCTTGAAGGAAATAATGTTTTTTAAAAAATAGACCTAAGAAATTCACAAAATTAACTGAATAAAGGAGAAAATCAGTACAATTCACAGTAATGAGGAAGAAATATATGATTCAGATAAAACATTGGACAAAATTCAACCCCAGTTATAGCAAAAAGAAAAAACTATAAATAGGGTTTCCTTAATCTGATGAAAACATATATTAAATATCTATACCTGACCTACTTCATAGTGAAATATTTAATAATCTTCTTATAAAATTAATAGCAAATGTATTGGATCATTATCTTAAACATTCTACCAGAAGCTTTAGACAATATAATAGAATAAAAAAGGTCATAAATATTGGAAATTAAGAAGTAAAGCTGTCATTATTCACAAATTATATGGGTATATACATAGTATACTCTATAGAATCTCAAAAACTATACTAAAAGAACTGAATTTATTAAACTTTCAGCATTCAATGACATTATACAAAAATTAATTACTGTTCTACATATTGACCAAAAAACTAAAATTAAAACTTTTTAAATTACTATTTACAATAGAATTAATAGAAACAATCACTTAGAAACTGATCTCATTCACAAGCTGCAAAACTACTGTACTGGAAACTACAAAACATTGCTGAGAGAAATCTAAAAAAACTAAATAAATGGAAAGATATATCTTATTCATGGATTAAACAACTTTATATTGTTAAGATATCAATTCTTATCAAATTGATCTATCAATCACAGTCTGAAATTCCAAAGGAAGTTTTTGAAGAAACTGAAAAGTTGATTCTGAAATATATGTGGAAGTACAAGTTAGCTAGACTAGCCAAAGCAGTAATTTAAAACAAACAAACAAAGTTGGAAGACTTAAACTACTAATTTAAAATCCTTCCATAAAGCAACACTAATCAAGTCACTATTAACAAAATAAGAAAACAAGCCACAAAGAAAACAGTTTGTAATCTGTATACCTGACAAAAGAATAGCATTCAGAGTACATAAAGAACTTTTAAAACTCAATAATAAGACCAAAAAAAATTTTAATGGACAAAAGATTTTCAGACATTGACAAAAAAGAAATATATCAAAGGACAACTAATATAATTAGTCATCAAGGAGATGCAAATTAAACCTCAGTGAGATCCCCAATACATCCACCAATAGAGTTAAATTAAATGAATTAATGCTGTCAAGTGTTGGTAAGGGAGTGGAATAATGGTAACTGTCATGTATTACTGAATGTAGACTGGTACAACGACCGCAGAAAACAGGTTAGCACTTTTCTGTAGTTTAAAGTGCAGTGAGATGACTCAGCAATTCAACTGCTAGCATTGTAGCCAAGAACAGAAAGTATAGGTTCTCATTGAGACTGGACTTAAATGGGTGTTGCTTTCTCCATTGTAGCCAAAAACTACAAACAAACCAAATGTTTACCACTTGTGAATGGATAAATAAATTGTGACATATTCGTATAATGGAAGACTACACAGCATAAACAAAGAAAAAAACTATGGATACATACAGCAGTGGATGAATTTTTAGATATGATATGAAACAAAAATGGCCTGCCCAGACAGCTTCATACTGTATAATTCCATGTATACAAAATGATAGCATTCTTAAGATAAGCCCCCACTCCGAGTGACTCCTTGGGAATGGGAGGGATTTATTGCAAAGAGCATGACAAAACTTTTAGGATGATGGAAGTGCTCTTCAAGTTGATGGTGGTGATATATCTCATCCCAGTAGTGAGGATGTACATCAACTTGTATATTTTTAAAGGGTGCATTTTAAAAGATATATAAGCTACTCTTGAATACCATTCGGGTTTTTTGTTGGTTGGTTGGTTGGTTGGTTGGTTTACTTTGGGTACTGTGGATTGAACTCAGGACCTTGCACAGCAGGTGGCAGAACTGCTGAGCTAAATTCCCAGCCCTTCCATTAGAGTTAATTTTAAAGGGTGTGTGTCTTTGCCTGGAAAGTGCACACATAACTTCTGCTGACGCTCCAGCAGTTAGAACAATCCATCATAAGCAAGCCTGGGAAATGTGGTTCAGCTGTGTGGCTAGAAAGAAAAGGAAAGATAGTTTGGTGAAGGGCAACAACTTCTGCTCAACTGTCTACTACTCAAAGGGTTACTAAACACCCTTTCCAAGCAGATAAGGCAAGTGTATTAGTCCATTTTGTGTTGCTGCAACAGACCACCTCATCCTGGATATTTTATAAGGAAAAGAGCTATTCAGCTCTCAGTTTTTGAGGTTGGAAGTCCAAGATCTCTTCAGCCTCTGATGAAGGCCCCTTGGCAGAGAAGCAGAAAGGATAATGGCAGGAAGGGCCATGCCTATGGGGTACCCTCAATTTATAACAATCTGCCCTCTCAAGAACCAACTCACCCTCAAGCCCAGTATTAACCCGTTCCAAGAAAGATATCCACATGACCCAGTCACCCTGCTTAGATCCCCACCTCCTGAAGGTTGCACCACCTCAACACCACCATACTGGGGACCAAGCCTCCCCTCATGAACCTTTAGGAGACAAGCCACATCCAAACCACAACAGCACAGCTGCTGCAAGGTTTGCAACAGAACTGGCAATGAGTTGTGGGACAATGGGCTGAGCATGGAGTTGTGGGGGCAACGAGAGGGGAAGGCTTCCCAGAAGAGGAGGCATTCTCGAAGCCCAATCCCAAAAGAATAAAGCAAGACAGTTCCTTGTACGCTTGCTATGTGACTTGTTCCCCCACTGGATCCCCATTTAATCAATATTACCTGAGTGACTGTATTTGTAATCTTATTGGTTGGTCATGGCTTTGTCTCACCTCATGCCTGCCTTGTAAATTTCCATTGGGTCTTATAGTTTTGTCCCACTTTGTACCCACCTCACCACATGGCTTTGCTTCATAAAACATCTTTGAAAACTGGGGTGGGATGGTGGGCAATCCACTTTCCAGTCCCCCTTCTGTCTCTCTTAGGCAGAAGCTTTCTTTCTCTCAATAAATTTTTCCTACTCAAAAGAAAAGAAAAGAATAAAGCAAAAGGAAATGGTACCAACAAAAGCACTGGAACAGGAAAGTATGTGTTTTGAGACTGATGAGACGTTCTGCAGCTGGACCTGGGGCACTCACAGCACTTGGTCACATGTCCAGCTCCTTCCCGGGTTCCTAGGAATAAGAGGTGGCTCAAGCTTGGGGCATAGGCCTGGAGACTGGGCAGGAGGCAGCCCCTCCTCTGGGAGAAGTCCTGAGCTGTGACTCAAGCTGCACATAGGAAACAGGTAATGGAGGAGCCAATGTCACAGGCAGGAAGTCGTGTGTGGCTGGAGCCCACTCACAAGCCCCATTCCCATCTGAGTCACTGCACAGCAAAGATACCAGTTGCCCAGCAACTGGAGGCCCCAACAAGCCCCAGTCCTCCTGGTTTGGATTACAGCCTGGTTAACCCTTCACCTCCCAAATAGGGGAATCTGGCCAACAGCTACCCCTTCTCAAAGGTCCATACTCACCTGGATTTGGCTACTTAGTCTGTTCCAAAAAGGACATCAGAGAATGGAAGGTGCAGAGCCTACTGCCTTCTACTCCCTTATTCTCCTTGTTGTCTCAGTGATGAAACCAAGGCTGAGAGAGGGCCAATGACTAGCCAAAGTCACACAGCTACCAAGTGGCTAAACTAAGATGGAAGTTCCACGCCTCTTGGCTTCTTCCATTTTTGTTCAAGGTCATTGTTATCCTTTAGGTATGATAAGGTAAGTGTCCAAGGTCCATCAAATATTTAAGGCCCGGAAAAGCAGGATTAGCTTCAAAATATGAAAAATGCAAAATCGAGTTTAATAAAATGTTTAAAATAACACATATGTATATATAATGGGAGAAACACTCAAAGTAAAGATGTGACAGCCCAGTGGAGCCACTAAGTGGCAGTGGACCACCTTCCCTAGACAAGATTTTCAGACTAGAGCCATAGCCCCTACCTAAGGCTATACAGGGGGAACAAAGTCAGGAGAGCAGGCTGGGGAAATGCTGCCTAGAAGTGAAACACCCTGCACAATTCTGCCCTCCAGTACCTGAAAGCTGCTTCTTGGCCACAAGCTGTCTCAGCAGCTAACTGAGCTGCAGCCCCAGCAATAGCATCTCCCCAGCCCTGCTGAGAATGCAACACAGCAGCTCCTCATCCCCTGCTGAAGTGACCCATCCCATTAGTGATAAGGTCCCAGGGAGAAGCCCAATTTCATGTTGCAGGCAGGTTATGCTGATGGAAACAAGATAAAGGCACCATGCTGGGTGCTTAGCTGTATCAGGAGTCCTGGGGAATGCTTCCCTCCATAAAGGTAACACATTCTTTGACGCCTGGGGCAATAGGAGAGAGTAGTAGTGAGATCTCACTTTTGAGTCTCCATAGATAATCTCAGTGTCTGGGGAGCCAATCCCTACCCAAGTGCCCTGCAGAAGAGTTTAAGGAATTAGTTAAGAACCCAAACACCTAGGCTCAAAGCCCGGATACAGTCTTAACTAGCTGACCTACTGCAGAGAAGTGATGCCACTACTCTGAACCACAGTCTCTTTGTCTGTAAGGTTTAAGGACAGCAGATTATCATTTCAAAGCGTCCCCCCAGGTCTAAAAGGTCGTGAGCCTTTGCTTCTCTCCCTAGTCATATAGTTTCTGCCCTGAGGACCATCTCAGTCTCAACCCAAGTTTCTGCTGTAGAAGTATCTCATCCCTGGTCTCTCCATCTTTTCCCTCGACCCCTGGGTCTACTTGTCCTATCCTGGTCTCCATCACCCCTATTAAGTGGGTTTCTGGTCACCAGTGAAGCAAGAGGCTTAGAGTGTATATTTTAATGTAAAAACCTACAACAGTATAATTCAATTGACCCCTCCCTGTCCTCTGTACTATTCTGGTCATAGTTTCCATTGTCATACATTATAAACCTAACAATACAATGTTATATTTTTTTTCTTCAAGCAGCCATTTATCTTTCAAAGTAAAAAATTAAAAGAAAAATTTGTTCTTTATATTTGCTCTCATTTCTCCCTTGCTGGTGCTCTTCGTTTTCTTTTCTATCTGAGTCTCCATCTCTTGCCATTTCCCTTTCCCTTGAAAAACATCCTTAATGTTTTGTGCAGTGCGCGTCAGATCAGCTTTTGTTTATCTAAAAATGTCTTGATACTGCCTTCATTTTGATATGAAAAGGATATTTTTCACTGGATGTAGAATTTTGAATAGAGTGGTTTGCTTTTGGGGGTTTATTTCTTTCAGTACGTTGAAATGTCATTCCATTGTCATATGATCTCCATTGATTTGGATGTGAAATCAGTTATCTTTTGTATCGTTGTATGTAAAGGTATTCTTGTCTCTGCTCTTGATTTTTCCCTTTCTTTGCTTTTCAGCAGTGCCTGCACACAGTTTTCTTTTTATTTATCTAGCCATGAGGTTTGCTGAGTTTCTTAGGTCTTTAAATGTGTTTTCACAAAATTTGGAAATATTTAGGACATTGTTTTTTCTATATGTTTTCTCTTTCTTCTCTTCTGGTACTCTAACTACACATATGATAGATCACGTGATACTGTCTCAAAAGTCAGTGATACCACGTTCAATTTTACTTTAATTAACTATTTTTCTTCCTCAAATTGGATGTTTTCCTTTTCTCTCTCTTCAACCTCATTCATTCATTCTTCTTCCACCTCCAATTTACTGTTACGTAAAATTTTTATTTCAGGTGATTTTACTTTTCAATTCTGAACTTCCCATTGGTTATTATTTTTTTTTTCTCATCTGACCATCATTATGATCAAGTCCGTGTATATTTTAGTAGCTTCCTTTTAAAAACTTTGCCAGCTAATTCCAATATCTGGGTCATTTCAAGGTTAGTTTCTCTTGACTTCTTTTTTCTTTTGACAATTCATCCTAGTTCTTAGGCCTTTGGAGTCCAACAAGAACTATACCATCAGTGGTCCTGGTTCTCCAGCTTGCCAATTGTGAGCCCTAATTAACCTCAACAATCAGTTGAGGGAGAGAGGTGTGTGGGTGTGCGTGTGCACGTGCAATTTCCTTTGGCTTTTTTTGTGGAAAGTCCAGATCAATACATCTCTTCTGCCATAATATGTTGTTCAAATGTCATAAAATATACTTTGCCTCTGAATGGGAGGAGTAGCAAAATCACACTGTGAAGGAAAGCAAGACTTTGTGTCCATCACACAATATACCCTAGCACCCATTTCTATCCTTAAAATGACAGCATAGAAAATACAATCAACCTAAATTAACATGTTTTAAAACTCAAAATAATTCACTAATCATAAAGTAAAGGAGATGTGGAAGAGAAATTCTTTATAATAAAACAATATGCATCTCAGTATGTAAATGCTTGGTCACAATTCCACTATTAGACGTCATAAAACAGTCAGCCTCCTGTACTTATATGTAGAGCAATAATATGTGCAGTGACACCTCAGGCTTATACCGGTGACTCATATGTTATGAGTATCACTGTCATCAATAATGATTTCCAAAATGGTGAGCAAATGTTAGTAATGTTCAGAACAAAGCAAAATAAAAATTTCCCAATTTGCACCATAGTTATATTCCTACACCAGTGAGTGTAGACTAAAAACTGAGCCCAAATGTTCTTGTGTGGAGATAAATGTGACACATTCTGCGCCTATAAGGATGCCTGGCTGCACATTCAAAGTCCAGCAGAGCATGGGATAACTTGTTGAGAACATTATAGGACAACCAGGCATGTCTTCCATTTTTGGTTCAACTAAAACTGCACCTTAAAGTTTGAGGTGGTCCCCATGGGGCAGTAGTGACAGCTGAGAAGGATCAGACAGGCAGATATTGTAACAAGGCTATGGACTATAAATGCACACTGTGGAAAGGTCCCCAGTGCACCATCAGAGGCAAAGCACCACCCAAGAGAACCACCAAGGAGGTTCTGGGGAGAAAAGGAGGTACAACAGAGGAGGTGCCCAGGAGAGGGCAATAAAAGAAACTGTTATGGGTGCCAGCAGATCCATTAAGTAATGCTCTGCATTTCCCTTCCACAACAAAATAAGGAAAGACTCAGTGATATGGCCTCTTAAGGAGAGGGCAAGCCAGGCAGCCCACCCTACCCAGGTGGCTCATAGGTCCCACCTTGAAGGTATGAAGGTGGCAAATGTCCAATCATTTGTCCAACTCCAAGATTTGGAGCTGACTCTGTTGAACTTGCTTCTTATGGACTTTACGGAGGAAAATTCAGTTCTTTTTTGAAGAGATTCTAAGCTAAGGAAACACCTTAAGATTTAGTTTTGGACATGGCCAGCCCCACCACCACCACAAATTTCCCTTGAGGAAGAAGGTCACAACTTGATCTAATGACTGTGGATGATGCAATCGGGTTCCCAGTGACAAAGGAAGCCAGCCAAGGCCCTTCTCATGTCTGTACATGGCCTACACACCAAGAGTGTGATGTATGAGTTATGGAGTCATTTCTGTTAATTAAACTCCTTAATATAATTTTGAGGTAAGAGTGCTTGGCCTATGTTTCAGACAGTCTCTGGAGGACTGGAAAAGTGGAAGAATATGCCATCTGGCAAGGCACCAAGAAGCTTAATCACCTAGAGGTATTTGTAGAAAATTACACTAATGGAGGAGGGATGGATAGATAAACAGACAAACCAGCACACACTCTTTCTCCCTTGACCAGTGATCAAGGGTAGGGGAAGGTTTCTGTGACTTCCCTCCAAGGCCAGCCCACTCAGCCAGCCTCTGGCTCTACACAAATCTCCAAGAGGCCAAAATACACTTCCTCCTCCAGCCACAAATCTTAAACAATGACAGTTTTCGGCCTTGTGCTATGACAGTTCCTCCCTGACTCCCCCAGGAGTCAGAATCCTCTGACCTCTCCCCAAAATCAAACCCTCTTGTTTCTCAGATTGTGTTTATGCAGGGCCACAAAACTGCCATGTTCATGCAAGGTCATGCATCTTTGGAAGGAAATCAATACATAATTATGTGTTCTGCTGTGCCATGTGGCTCAGGGCCAGGCTGATGGGGAATTCAGGAGAGAGGAAACCAAGTGACTGGTCAGAACTTGCCTAGCAGATGTACCCTCACAACATGGAGGACACTGAGGCTGAGGACCAACCACCAGGACTCATTGTGACTGCCTCTAGGGTTTGGCTTTTTCCACTTCACGCATTCATGAGCTGCAACAAGTTTAACCAAGTGGAGTCAAGGTTGTTGGATGTATGGCTTCTTACAGAGAACTTGCTGCTATCTACAGGGCCTGGACCCTGAACAGCCTCTTCACCTGCCTCCCTGCCTCTGTTGCCAATCAATGCAGGATTCCTTTGATTTATTCAAATGGAAAGCATGAAATGACAAAGTGCAGCTCTACTAACAGTCCTAGTGCACCAGGTGACACTGGATAATGCTGCATCCCAACAGTTGACATAGCCTGCTGCTGGTCACTGCCACTGCCAGCTGATTCTGCTGGATGCTGGTCTCTGATGCTGATCTTCACTGGCTGCTGATCTCTGTAGCTCTTCAGTACTAAGAGCCCCTACTCTTTATTCTTTCTTTTGAACCAATTACTCTGTCCACACTACTCCAGATAAGAATCCTGATTTACAGAATTTTTGGAGCCCATGCTATCTGAGAAATAAATCACAAGCAGGTTTACAGGACCACCAAAGCAAGTCTTTATTTTAGTAGGGCTGTACTGCAGTAGAGGGGGGCCAGTAGGCTACAGAGAGCCCACCTAGACTCATCCAAGAAGTGTGTGAGGAGTGCTGCTTATATAGCTTCTGCAAGCTTGTATTGATCCAAGTACAGGCCACTGATTGGTGCAGGGCTCCAAGACAGCCTCAGTTGTCATGGCTATAATCCACTGAGGGGAAAGGGCTGAAACTAGGGAATCTTCTGGAAAGCTAGGTGAGGGGGTTGAGGTTGTTAACAATGGGCCCAGATCCCTCCCTCCCTGTTCTTAGTCATCCCAGGGTATCCTCTCCCCATTCTTCAAAAAGCAACAGTAGCATCTGAAGGGGTGGGAGCAGAGAAAGGGCACTACACCAGCAGTGCAGCTGCACTCCTGTTGGCGTGGAGTAGAAGGGAGTAGCCACAAGATAGCCAAGGAGGACACTGAAGCAAGTTGTCCCAGTCCATTGGGAGGACTGGGGTGGGGAAGCAAAGGGAAGCCGGGAAAAGAGGCGTGACAGCTGCTGGTCAAGCCAAATGCCCCTCCAGCTGGCACAGAAAAATGGGAGAGTTAGGCACTTCTCTGCCTCACCTCCAACTTTTCCATCTCTCCTCTACCCTACATGAGTGCCAGCCACCCAAAATAATTTCCCCAAAGTGCAAATGTGACCATGTCATTTGAATGCTTAAAGTCATTCTTGACAAGCAAAACAAGATTAGAAGCATCTTACATGAACTCAGAAAGGCCCAGGTATGAGTCCTGGCTGGGCCAAAATAAGACATTGGACCCTTCTCTAAGATAGAGAAAATAAGAATATTGTCAGTGATGATTCTATGAAAGGATAGAGGCCAAAGACTTACCACAGTGACTGGTACAATACATAAGTAGCAGCTCGCTCATTGTTTAGTATTTTTGTTGCTGTTACTATTATTTATGGCTTCCTTTCTGGAGATACCACCTTCTTCTCTTCAGGACCCCTTCACACATTTTGAGGAGCAGCATTTAGGAGCTAGGGTCTTCACCATCTCTTCTCCATCTATGGAAGCTCTAGGCTTTGTGGGCACAGAACCTGGACCCAAGTCATGGCTCATTGGAAGGAGAGCCATCCTCCTTGGGGACTTCCCTCTTGGTGTGTGCATAGGAGATGAAGTGGCTGGGCTCAAGTGCAACTGGATCATGGCTCAGACCATGCAAAGATTGAGTTCAAAGTGGGGCCGGCATAGGAACCTCAGAATTAGACCAAGGCCAGAGCTCAGTCTGGAAATGGACCAGAACTCTCACTGGGGCCACAGCCTAAGGAAAAGGAACGGAGGTTCTTGATGTGGAAATCTATTTCTGTGTTTAAAGATTTCTGTGAATATAATCCTTGCCCAAAGCTTTGTAGACACCAGATTCTAGCCATCCTATGGCCAAATACATCATTTCCCTGCATAGTTTTAATGCCTCTTCCAGCCCCCATGCAACAAGGATGTCAACTTTTTAAAACAAAAGGGCCAATTTAGTCACTTATCTTCTGAATACAGCATGTCTTCCCTTCTGCCACTCATTGCCACTCAACAACCATTATCTCTGTGTCCCATGACTTCAGATAGGCAAAAGACAAGCAATAATATATTTCCACTGAATATTTCCAAAGATGGCCCTTAGGATCCAAAGATGTTTGGCCCCCTCTGTATCTAATAACTCTCCACTGACAAGAAGGAAGCCTCCCAGACAGAAATCCAGAGTGCATGATTATCAGGACAGCAAGGTGAACACCAGGAGGAGAGGAAACAAGTCAAACATGGATTAAAGAACAGAAAAAGGAGCCTGGGGATCTGTGGGTTAGAAGGGGCTTGAAGAGGAGGTGGCAAGAAGGGACCCAGGAGCAGGGCCAGTGCACTGTGCTCTTCTCCAGGGACAGGAGCTGGAACAGAAAGCAAGTGGACAGTACCTCTAAGGAAGCGAGTCTCCCTCGGGAGTGCACCCATGCTGAGTTCACCCTTCCTTCCATGTGACCCCAGACACCACCTCTTTCCTCCACATCTCATGTCCTCTTTTCTCAGAAACCCAGCTGGCACCTTCTTTTCCATTCCTCTTTCCCTGGCCTCTTGACTCCAATCTCTATTTCATCCCCCAATTCCTCTACCAAGATGTTTCCAAAAGGCAAATTCTTTGACAGCATTAAAAAATAATTTATAGAAATAATTTTCCTTTAATAAAAGCCATATAGAATTATATAATTTTTATAGTGCATGACAAAATAAGAAAGGTCTGAGCTCTTATAGAAAAATGAATGTCTCCCACTCCAGCCTGCTCCAAATGTGACTGCCTCCTTAGCCTAATAGAATATATTTACTTGGAGAGTTTAACTGGTCACATCCTTGGGCCAAGCTGGCTGCTCATTCTGCTCCAAAGAGCTCATCCAAAGACAGCTTCTCTCAGCCTGGCTTGGAAATATGAAGACAGAAAGAACAAACTCGCTTCAGCTGCTTCTTCTGTGTCTCCTTTTTTTAAATATATAATTAAACAGTTAGTGGCTAAATTGCATTGTAATTGATTGCAAAATTGCTTTTTTAATGAGATTTAGACACTAGGAAATAGCTTTTTTTTCTTCAATATGCCCAAAGTGAACTTGGTCATTTTGACAACAAACTATCTCCCTGGCCTTCTCCCAGGCACGCATAATTCTGAGATTAGCAGAGAGGAGGGTACATGCTGCTGTGAGGGAGATGGATAAAGGCAACAGCCCTTCCCCACACAGGCCTTCTTCCCAGTACCCTCAAGGTACCTTCATCCCCTTTCCTGTTTCACCCAAGGATGCTAGGACTGTCAGAGCTGCAGCTGAGATCCTCAAATTATGCTGTCTGTGCCCCTATTTTCCAGTTCAGGATGCTAAAGGGTCTCCTACTCTCAGAGTTCTCATGTGCACACCCCACTGTAAGCATGCATGGTGGTGTGTATTGGCAGGACCTGGGCAAAGGGAACCTGATAAGGGAAGTTAGTTACTGAAGACATGCATGCTGTTTGCCCTCTCCTGGATTCGCTATAAAGCCAGTGCTGCAAATATTGATACCTTTTGCCCTCTTCTCCAGAGCACCCCCCAGCCTTTGATTTGCTCCTGGCAGTGTGGAGCCCTTGAAATCACGGGGTTGCTGCCAGTGCTGGCAAACTGAAAGGGAAAGCTAAGCAAGCTGGACTCATCTAAACTTGGCTCCACTGGTTTAAAGCCCAGGTTTCCACTCAAGACACTACTGGGAAAAAAGTTTTAGTGACTTTTAAAAAGTCGGGGACTAAGGTTAGAGCTCAGGGGCAGATCACTTGCCTGGCATGCTCAAGACCTTGGATTCATTTCCCAGCACCAGAAAAACATCAGAATCTATAGAAACAGAGCCTGAAATGAAGGATTCTGTTGGGTATGGAATAGCATGGGAGGCTCAGGGGAGAAGGAAAATGAGAAACTGTAGAGAGCAGGGGAAGGTGCTCAGCAGACAGGTGTCTGCTTGTCCCACAGGGAGCTTTAGAGCCAGTATCACCTTGAGACAGGACAAGAGGGTGACTCTTTGGATCCCTAGAGTCACCATGCATTAAGGTGAGGTGACTGCTATTTTAAAGAGAACAATCCTCTAGGGCAAAGGCCAGATCATATCTGTATTGTGCTTTGCACACTGTGTGGTTTCTGTTGCAAGAACGCTACTCTGCTGTTGGACAGTATACCAAGTCACACACACAACATCAAGGGCTGGGGATAGCTGCATTCCAGTAATACTGTATTCACAATAATAGGCTGCTCAGCCATTTGTGATGCATGCCTGTACTCCTAGCACTCAGAAGGCTGAGACAGGAGGATCACCTGGGCCCAGAGTTTGGGACCAGCCTGGGCAACATAGCAAGACCCTGTCTCTCAAAAAAATAAATAAAAATTTTTAAAAGGCTGCTCTGAAAGAGAAAAGTGCAAAACAAGGTCAGAGAGGAAGGTCAAGCTGATGGGCTGTGGAAAGAAGCTTTTTTTTTTCTGTCAGGAAAGAGTTAAAGACAGGGGCAATTATAGGTTTGAATCAAGATAAAACACTGCTCTGGCTTTTGTAAAGAAAGGAGACTTGAAGGAGACTACTGGAATCTGTCTTAGTTCTGCACAAGGTCAAATATCAAGAGCATCTTTTTATCCAAACCCAAAAAAAAAAAAAAAAAGGAAAGAAAAAAATGAAACTTAGATCCATCCTGTAGACACTTGGTCTGCAAAAACAGTCCAAATTCTAGTCCTTTCTGGCTGGAACACCTCACTCCAAGAAGCTGGGATAATACATAGTAGCCATAGCATAATACTATACAATTCATTACTGCTTTTAAAGTGCCTTTGCAGCCATGGGCTTACATGAACCCTCTACATGATGTAAAACAGACAAGGCAACCTCCACTCTCCCCATTTTACAGAAGAGGATACTGAGGGCCTAAGACATGAGGTGGATCCCTCAAGGTCACACAACTAGAAGATACTGGAACCAGACCTGGAGATCAAGGCATTTTTTGAAGTCAGTGCAGATCTCATCTCTTCTCCTAGACTTGGCTCTGGCTTGAGAAGCCACTAGGTCCAGATTTCTAAAATTTAACTCATATTTTACAGTATTATACCAACTTGTAGCTTCTTTAAAGAGAGGTGGTCTGAGTCATGTATATGTTTGAAATAAATAGGAGCTTTAATTTTGTAAGGTTTATGAAATGAAACACCCCGAGGCATGTCTCACAAATGAGATTAGATTTACACAAAAGCAGGAGACAGGAACTGGGAGATATTCTCTTATTCTGTGACCTCTGGCAAGTCACTTCTTCACTCGGGAGTTCATTCTTCCTGTTACACATGGGGGTGGGATCAAGTGCTCGCTGGAGTCTTTCTCTATTGAAAGAAAATGCTGTAATAAATTATCTGTAGGCATAAGGCCAACATTTGCACATTCTCTCAATAAACCTTTCTGTAGGCTGAGAGAGGAAGCAAAAGGATATGGGGTCCCTCAATGGAGGCTGGGGTGATCTCCCCGCAAGCCTCTGGATCAAGGTGGACAGCAGAGAAAGCCAGAAGATGGGCAGTGGCTGGGAGGTCTTTGCAGGTACTGATCAGCCAGAACATCTCAGAAACTTCTCAGGCCTGTGCTTGCCAGTGCTGCTAGTTCCAACCCATCCCTCTGCAAGGACTCTGACCCTTGACAGCATCTCTCTCCCTTCATCTTCAGAAAGTGATCATTGTTGTGATTCTGACCCACTACCATAAATACTTGCAAGAAGCTGGGCTGAGGATCAGTGGTAGAGCACTTGCCTAGCAGGCATCCCCAGCACCACAAAAAAAGAAAAAAACCACTCAATATCTTGTGGGATGAAAGGGCCCAGGCAGCACCCTAACTCTCACCTTCACACAGTGAGGAAAGCTAGAGGGCCAGTGTCATGCCAGCATGGAGCACCAGATCCCAGCTCCCGAAGAATCCGCCCTAGCAGGTGGTAAGAGTGCATCAAAGAACCACCTGGCTGAGAGGGACTGAAAGAAAGTGGGCTGAATCTGGGCTGGTGGGAATTTTCAAACAAGAGCCTGTGCGAGCACTGGGAATGAAACATTTGACAGAACTTCTCAGGCGTTTGTTGTGAATAGTAATGAGTGGCATGCCAAAGTCAAGATTTTTTATTTCTTATTTTTCAAAAGCCACATTGATGGGAGTAAGCTCACAATACAAACAGTAGTGATTGCAATCACTTGCTGTTCCCATGGCAACAGACAAGATTAAAAGGGCAAACAACGGAGCTGGAACTCTCTTCGGATTAAACGTACTTGATTTTAATTGCCAGGAAGCACACTGACACATGAAGTCCCAGACTGGCTGTTTAACAAAATCCAAAGCCCTCCCCTTTTACTGATGGGGGCCCATCCAGGCTGACCACCCCAGTGCTCACTCCCCTCATCCACGGCATGAAGTACAACAAGAATTCATTGGGTCACTCCTTGAACACCTCCAGTGATAGCTCAGTACTTCAACAAAGAACTATGGTGTATTTAACACACATATGCTTTAACTGTAACCTCACCTAATCCTCACAACCACCTGTAGCAAACATTATCATTATTATTATTATTATTATTATTATTATTACTGTTGTTTTGCAGGTGAGGGAAGAGCAGCTTAGGGAGATTCAGGCTATGGTCTTATATTACAAGTAGCAGAGCCAAGACTGAAACAGACTCATCTGACACCAGGGACCAGGCTCTTGCCACCATTCTGCCCCTAAAGAAAGGAATCAGCCAGATATGGAGGTGGTTGCCTAGAAGGGACCCACCATGGTAAGGGAGGAGGTCTCAGGGACATCTGGTCCAGGATGACACCTGGTCCTGGTCACACTGCCCAGCTGTCCCCTCCAAGCCCCTCACGTTTCCCCAGAGAGGACTCCCAGGCCTGGACTCAGCTTGTCCCTCTGCTTGCCTGCGGCATCAGCAGAATGGCATAGTTTCTGTTGCATTCTTGGGTGGGGGTTGCTGCTTCTTGCTTCCAGGGCTCCAGGCTTGCCTGGCTCCAGCTTCTTTCTCCCCTGATCAGTGAATTCTTTCCTCATACAGCTGCCGGGCATTTGCTCAACCTGGTTCAAAGCAATCTCTGCAACCTTAGTGAGGAGAGACCTTTGGAAAAACAACACTGAAATAAAACAATAATGAATTCACAAGGAAAATGCCGATTCAATAAGCCACCTGGAACATCTGGTTTTGAGCCACAGATAAAATCTGTTTCCAAATTTAGTCAGTCATTATTTACCTCTCAACTCTATTGTGCACCTATGTGTGGGACACTGTGGGAGGGTCTGGATACTCAAAGTGAATGCAATCTGGATCATCCAGAGGCCGCCCAGCAAGGAGAGAGACGGCAGCCATGGCCAGCAGCAACCACTTCACAGGGGCTAATGGTACCAGAGCAGTGGAACTGCTCATGCTGAGGCCATAGGGAAGGGTGCTCCAGTCTTAGAGATCCTGGAAGGCTTCTGGAGGGAGAGAGCCTTTCCAGTGACTCACTCACTCATTGCAGCAATAGTTACTAAGTGACACTCTGAAGGGAGCTCAGGATATAGGCAAAAGATAACTCTTTGCAGTCTGGAACTTACATCCCCCATAATGCCCTGAAGGACAGAAGAGGGCTCTGAGAAAAAGTTAATCAAGGAAGCTGGTCTTGGGTGTTAAGGGCATCTCCTAGAGGGAGTAACACTGGGGCTGAGACAGGAATGAGGAGGAGTCACTAGATGGGGTGCCATGGGGTGGTTATCAGTGACATCTTCCCCGGAAGCAGACGCCTCCAGCCAGCGGGGTGACGAGGCCAGCAGCCTTTGATGAGAGTGATGACAGTGCTATTACAAAGACCTGGAGGGGCTAAGGAAAAGGCTAAGAGAAGTCCCCTGGGGCTAGGAACAGAGAGGAGCCCTTCCCTTCCTTCCCCAGGAAGACGAAAAGCCCCTGGAAAGAGTCACGACAGCCCAAGGCCACAGGCAGAGAGGAAGCTGGGGCCTAAAAACCCTAACTTTGCTCTTTTTCTACCATTTGATCTCCTGCCAAGCCTCTCTCTGGTGGAACCCAAGCGAAAGACCAAAAGCACGGAGCCTCTTGATTAGGCTCACACACCCAACCCCTCAGGGTACAGAGAGAAAAGACTAGAAGGGAGTGGGCAGAGTGAGGGTGGAAGAAGCATCCAGCCCAGAAAGGAGGGCTGTCGCACAGGGGTGTGCTGATGATATGGAGTCACCCTGCTGACCCCCAAAACCCATTAAAATAACCAGATAGAGAAGAAGGAAGGAGAAGGGAGCCACTGAGGGAAGACAGGCAGTTTGAAACAGGTGGAGCAGTTACAAATGGCCCTGGGAGACTCAAAACAGATGAAGCCTGCAGTGATTGCAGAGGGAGACCAGCCACAGGACAAGCTGGCTCCAAAGCACCCCGGAAATTTTGGGGAATTCTAACACCAGGGGCGTTTGAGAGCAGTGGTCCTGACCAAGGAAGAGGTATGGATGGAGGGTCTAGGTAAGGATGGCCAACCTGCCAGGTCTCCTCCTTGTCCCAGCATCCAGGAGCCTTACTCCCCCACGCTGGGAAATGGTCACAGACACCTCCCAACTCAGGCACACATCCTGCATGCGTAGGAAGGCCCCTAGTCCCATTCCCCTGCTTGTCTGCCAGCCAAACACATCTCTAAACAGGGCTCTGGAATATTCCTCTCTGAAATAGGCCCAAGAGAAAAGCTCTACAAGTTGCTGAAATGGAGAGCCCCTGAATAGCTAGGCCTCTGGTCTTTCTGTAGTAAAGCCTGTCTCTAAGCAATGGGCCCAGCACATGGGCAGAGATTCCCATCGACCTTTCCGTGTCTCAATCGCAAATATGTGTAGGCCAGTAGGGATCACTAGACATCTGAGGGAAACCCCCAGTATAAGACAGACAGAAAGAGATGGAGATAGAGAAAGGAATTCTGATTAAATAGAGCCCATACAGGTGTAATTAATACCCTCAGAGAGACAAAAGAGGTACTGTTTCCATAATTTAAGACCAAGATCTCATAAAATTAAAACAATCAGAAAAGAAGAGCTCCTGAAAGTTAAAAAAAAGAGTAGCAGTAATATGAAATTCAATAAAAAATAAAATTGAATAAATATCCCCCTCCCAAAAAAATAGGAGGACAAGGGTAAGAGGGAAAGGAGAAGTAAAAATAATCAAGATGTGATACGTGTAAGTGCAAATTTCCCAAGATGAATGTAATTATTACATATGGCAAATGAATACTGATAATTTCAAATATTTTTAAATAGAATAAGAAGAAAATATGATCAATGAAAAAGAAAGGATAGTAAATTTAGCGTCTCGGTCCATGAGATCTATGTGTTAAATTAATAGGAGTTCCAGATAGAAAGAATTAAAAGGAAGGGTAAAAATTGTAGAAGAAATTTTATCCAACCCAAGTAACAAGTATTTCCAGATTCAATGTGCTTACCAAGGGCACACGTAAAGAAACTAAGAGATCCACCCAAGCACATAACCATGAAATTTTGGATTGCAAATAATAGAGAAATAATCCTAAAAACTTCCAAAAGAGGGAGAAAAAATAGTCACATACAAAAGATCAAAAATAAAAATGACTTTTGTGTATGTTGTCAATTGAATTGTGTACCCCCCGAAAAAAAATTTCATGTGTTGAAGTTCTATCTCTAATATTTCAGAATGTGACTTTATTTAGAAATAGTCTTTGATCCTTATTTACACTTTCAGTTTCTCACAAATGTACCAATAAAAGAATTTAAGCAAAAAAAAAAAAAAAAGAAAAGAAAAGAAATAGTCTTTGAGCTGGGTATGGTGGCACATGACTCTAATCCCAGAACTCTGGAGGCTGGGGCAGGAGGAGAGCAAGTTCAAACCCAGAGTGGGTAATTTAACAAGTGAAACCCTGCTGCAAAGTATAAAACGTAAAGGACTGGTTATGTAGCTCAGTGTAAAGGCCCTGGAGTCAATTCCCAGTACAGAAAAGGAGAAAAAGGGAGAGGAGGAGGGGGAGAAATAAAGTCTTTGTATATGTAACTAGTTATGACGAGCTCACACTGGAATAGGGGAGCCCCAATCCAGTATGACTGGTGTCTGTAAAAAAAGAAGAAATTTGGACATCAACAAGCATACTGAAAGAACACCACGTGTGGATGCAGACAAGAGATGGAGATGACAGAACAGAAGCTGAGGGATTCCAAAGCAGCTAACAAGCCCCCAGAAGCTAGCAGAGTCCGGGAACAGACCCCCACAGCCTCAGAAGGAACCAACCTGTCAGCACCTTGATCTCAGACTTCTAGAATCCAGAACTGTGGGGCAATAAATTTTGCTGTTGTTTAGGCCATCCACTGTGTGGTGCTTTGTTACTACAGCCCTAGAAGCCTATCATATTATATCAACAATAGAATCGGAAAGATGATGGAAGGGTGAGTTCAAAATTCTCAATGATCTTTAACATATAATTCTCTTTTTTTCATTAAGTTTATTGTTACATTCTAGGTATACATTATGATCACATTCATCATTTGCACCTGTACATGATGTATCCTGGTTCTCATTTTCTGCCCCATTCCCCTTCCCTCCCTTCCACCCCACCACCCCTCCCTATTCACAAAAAACTTTGCTTCCATTTTTTTCTTCTTTTCTCATAAATTTTTCTTTCCCTTCTTTCCTTTCCCCTACCCCCCACCACTTCCCCTTCCCCTTTGGACCTTTTTTTCCTATTTCACATTATCTATTATACATTTTGGTCCTTATTTACACTTTCAGTTTCTCACACTAGAGAAACTATTCAGTATTTACACATGCGTGTCCTATTTATTTCACTTAAGAGTATCTCCTCAATGTGCATCCATTTAGCTATAAATGTCCCTAGTTTCTCATTCTTTATGGCTGAATAGTACTCCATTTTTTAAAAAGCCACATCTTCTTTATCCAGTCTCCAGTTGATGGGCATTTGGGCTGTTTCCAAGATTTAACTATTACAAACTGTGCCACTATATACATGGGTGCACATATATCGCTTAGTATGATGCTTTTAATTCTTTTTGGAAGATACCCAGTAGAGGAATAACTGGGTCAAATGGGACCTCTAACTCTAGTTTTTTGAAGAATCTCTATACAGATTTCCACAGTGGTTGCACCAGTCTACACTCCCACCAACAGTGGAGAAGGGTTCCTTTTCCCCCACAACCCAGACAGCATTTGTTGTTGGTTGGTTTCTTGATAGCAGCCATTCTTTCTGGGGCGAGGTGGAATCTCAGCATTGTTTCCATTTGCATCTCTCAAGTGACCAGTGATGTTGAACATTTGTTCATGTTTATCTGCTGTATCTACTTCTTCATCTGAGAAATGTCTGTACATTTCAGATGCCCATTTTTGGATTGAGTCTTTAAATTTGGAAGGTCTGATTTTTTTTAAGTTCTCTATATATTCTAGATAGTAGACTTTGTCTGAGGAACAGCTGGTAAAAAATTTTTTGCACAAATGGTGCTGGAAAAGCTGGGTTTCAACTTGCCAAAGATTAAAACTAGACCCATATCTCTTATCATGCACTAAACTAAAATCAAAATGGATCAAAGATCTAAATATTAAAACAGAAATACTAAGCTATAAGATAGGTTAGGTAGCCATGGATTTAGCTCAGTGGTTTGGCTGCCTGCTGTGCAAGCACAAGGACCCGAGTTCAGTCCCTGGTACCAAAAAAAAAAAAAAAAAAAAAAAAAAAGTTAGGTAGAACTCTTGAAGACATTGGTGTAGGAAAAGACCTTATGAACAAAATTTCAGTCAAAAGTGAACTAGCACAAAGAATGAACAACTGGGATCTCATCTTATTAAAAAGCTTCTGCACAGCAAGTGAAATAACTAACCTACAATTCTAAAGCCAGCCAAAAATCAGTCAGATGTGAAAGTAAAATAAAGACATTTTCAGTAACATATGACTTCAAAAAATAAAACTACAAAAGGGCTTTTGGGCTGCCTTCTGTCCCGCCACTCCCAGCTCAGAGGAAGGGGCTTCTGGGCCACCATCCATCCTGCCACTCCTAGCCCAGAGGAAAGGGCTTTTGGGCCACCATCTGTCCCTCTGCTCCTGGCCCAGAGGAAGGGGCTTCTGAGCCACCGTCCCACTGCTCCTGGTACAGAGAAAGGGGCTTTCTGACCACCATGCCTCCTGCTGCTTCCAACTGAGAAGAAAGGATTTTTGGGCCGCCATCATTCCCACCATTCCCAGCCCAGAGGAAGGGGCTTCCAGGCCACCATCCCTACTGCCATTCCCAGCCCCTGTCCCACCTCTCCCAGCTCAGAGGAGGTGAGCTGTGCAAGCACCAACAGCACTGTGCCCTGCCCCCCCAGTCGAAATGACAAAACACCTACCAAGGTCCCAAGTCACGCGGAAGACACCGAATCACCCCACTGCAGACAGGCAGCCACCTGGTTCCACACTACAAAGATGCAGAGGACACCAGACCACCAGACCAAGGTACTGAGTCCTGCTGCTCCTGGCCCAGAGGTAGGGGCTTCCCGGTCACCATCCCTCCCACTGCTCCCAGCCCACAGGAAAGGACTTTTGGACCATCAACCCTACCGCTGCTCCTGGCCCCTGTCCCACCTCTCCCAGCTCAGAGGAGGTAATCCATGCAAGCCCCAACAGCCACCCCCCCAGTTGAAATGAGAAAACACATAAATAAGTCTCAAAACCAGACTTCCAGATCACCTACAGCAACGTCAAAGGGAAATGAGATGGAACACTCTGATACTCAATCACCTGGACCCACTGAACTGGCAACAAAAGGGGATCTGGAAAAACTGAAATCAGAAATAATTTCTCAGATAACAGGAGAAATTGTGCCCCTAGTGCAAGACATGATTAATAAACCTAGAGAGGAGCTGAGGAACATGATGGAATCCCAACATGGGAAACAAATGGAATCCATAAAACAGGTACAAATAGATTTCCAGGAGATGAAAAACTCCATTGAAAGTCTACACAGCAGAATGAGCCAATGTGAGGACAGAATTTCAGATACAGAAGATAAGATTGCGATTAGTGACCAGGAAAAGAAAAATTGTTCCAATATTATAAGGAAACACAAGAAAGCAATCCAGCAGCTGCTAGATGATGCAAAGAAGAATAACATAAGACTGATTGGAGTCAATGAAGAAATGAGAGAGTGCAGGTGACACAAAAAAAACTCTTCACAGAAGTAATGGCAGAAAACATCCCAAGGAGGGGAAAAGAACTTCACATACAGATAAGTGAGGCATATAGGACTCCAAATAGCCTTGATCAAAAAGAATCTACACATAGGCATATAATTGTTAAGATTCCAGAAACACAACAGAAGAACAAAGTTCTACAGCCAGTTAGAGAAAAGAAACAAATCACATAGAAAGGAAAGCCCATCAGAATCACAGCAGACTTCTCAATGCAAACCATCAAGGGAAGAAGAGCTTGGAGTGACATATTCCAAGCCCTAAAAGAAAACAGCCTCCAACCCAGATCGATGTACCATGCAAAACTATCTTTCAAAATGGATGGAGAAATAAGATACTTTCATGACAAAGAGCACCTTAGGAACTTCGTGAATACCAAACCAGCACTCCAAAGAATTTTACACAATATCCTAGGAACAGACATTGAGGATCACAACCCCAGGAAGCAAAGCAGAATGAACTCATCTGGCATGACAAGAAATTAATTCTAAAGGGGGAGAACCCAACAAAAAGAAAAAGTCATGGCAATGACAAGTCAATATGTTTCAGTTATAACCATCAATGTTAATGGTCTCAATTCACCAATCAAAAGAAATACACTGGCAGAATGGGTCAAGAAACAAAATCCAACAATATGCTGCATACAAGAAACACACTTCATTCAAAAGGAAACTCATAGACTGAAAGTTAAAGGGTGGAAAATAATACTGCATGTGACAGGAACCCGAAAAAGAACAGGAGTAGCTATCCTCTTGGCAGATCAAGTAGATTTCAAACCAACGCTGATTAAGAGAGATGAAGAAGGACACTACATCCTTGTAAAGGGAGCAATCCAAGAGGAAGAGATGACAATCATAAATATCTATGCACCAAACACTAGTGCACCCAACTATATAAAACAAATACTAACGGACATGAAAAGTCATATATGCACTGATACAGTTGTAGTGGGGGACCTCAACACCCCACTGTCACAAATAGATCAACTAGACAAAAAATAAGTAATGAAATACTAGAACTCAATCAAATTCTTGAACAAATGAACTTAACAGATGTTTACAGAGTCTTCCACCCCACAAAATCAGAATACACATTCTTCTCAGCTGCACATGGGTCATTCTCCAAAATACACCACATACTCACATATAGAACATGTTTAAGTAAGTGCAAAGGAATTGAAGTTATCCCCTGTATATTATCAGACCATAGTGTGATGAAATTGGAGATCCATAGCAAAAGAAACTCAAAAAGTTTCATAAACACATAGAAATTGAACAACACACTTCTGAATAACCAATGGGTCATAGAGGAAATTAAAGAAGAAATCAGACAGTTCCTTCAATTAAATGACAATGACAATACAACATATTGGAATCTATGGGACACAATGAAAGCAGTCTTATGAGGGAAATTCATAGCAGTGAATACACATATTAGGAAAACAGAATGAGCCCAATTAAACAACCTGATGCTGAATGTCAAGCTTCTAGAAAAAGAAGAGCAGGACAACTCCAAACCTTATACAAGGGAGGAAATTATAAAGATCAGAGGAGAAATCAATGCAATGGAGACTAAGAGAATGATACAAAAAATCAATGAAGCCAGGAGTTCGTTCTTTGAAAGAATCAACAAAATTGACAAACCTTTAGCCAACCTTGTCAGAAAAAGGAAAGAAAAGGTCCAAATCCATGCAATTAGGAATGAAAAGGGTGAAATTCCAACAGACCCAGCAGAAATCCAGAGGATCATCAATACCTACTTCCAGAACCTATACGCCAATAAGATGGACAACACAGAAGAAATGGACAGATTCCTAGATACATATGAATTACCAAAGTGGAACGAAGAAGACCTAAAAATTCTGAACAACCCAATATCAACCAATGAAATTGAAAATGTAAATAAAAACTTATCAACTAAGAAAAGCCCAGGCCCTGATGGCTTCACTGCTGAATTCTACAAGACATTTAGAGAGGAACTACTGCCACTACTATTTAAATTCTTCAATGAAATTGAAAGGGAAGCAATACTCCCAAATTCATTCCTGGAACCAAGCATCACCTTGATCCCCAAAGCAGAGAAAGACCCAACCAAAAAGGAGAACTATAGGCCAATCTCACTAATAAACATAGATGCAAAAATCCTTAATAAGATACTGGCAAATAGAATGCAGAAGATCATCAAGAAGATCATACACCCTGATCAAGTGGGATTCATCCCAGGGATGCAGGGATGGTCCAACATACGCAAATCAATCAATGTAATACACTATATCAATAGAGCCAAGGACAAAAACCATATGATTATCTCCATAGATGCAGAAAAACCATTTGATAAAATCCAACATGCATTTATGATAAAAACCCTACAAAAAATTGAAATAGATGATCTCTACCTCAAACTGATAAAAGCCATCTATGAAAAACCAACAACCAACATCATACTAAATGGTCAAAAACTGAAATCCTTCACACTAAAATCAGGAACAAGACAAGGATGTCCACTATCACCACTACTGTTCAATGTAGTTTTGAAAACATTAGCCATGGCAATTAGACAAGAGAAAGAAATAAAAGGAATAAAGATAGGAAATGAAGAAGTCAAATTGTCATTTTTTGCAGATGACATGATACTCTATATAGAAGACCCCAAGACCTCCACCAAATGTCACCTTCCTGAAGTATACACCCTTGTGGAGGAAACTACATAAAGGAAATAAGTGCAAACTATAGCATGTTAGACAGTGATTGCATTATAAAGGAAAATGCATAGGGAATGGGAATGTTAGGGCGGGGCTGAGGTCAGACTTTAGAGAGAGTAGTCAAGGAAGACACCTGATAGAGGGGAGGGAGGAAACCATGTGAGTATCTGGGGGCATCAGAGACAAAGTAAATGCAAAGGTTTTGTGAAAGGAGGGTACTCAGCAGGTCAAAAAACACCCATAAGGCTTGTGTGGCTGATGTGGATTGACTGAGGAAGGAGAAACATTAAAATGGAACATAATCCAACTCTCTTTTTAAAGAATTGCGTGGCTGGCTGCTGTGTAGAAATGAAATGTTAAGGAGCCATAGTAGAAGTAGAAAGACTAATAATGGAGGATGCTGTAAAAACTCTGGTTGTCAGACAGTGGAATCATAGAGTAAGATTGTAACAGTGAGAGGTGGGAGAGGTGGTGAGAGACAGATTGCAGGTATAATTTTCAGGTAGAAATAACAGAATCTACCCAGGCAGGATGTGGAGAATGAGAGCAAGGGAACATCCCAGGGACCCTAAGCTCTGCATCTGAGCAATGGCAGGTGGAGTGGTGAAAACAGGAAGAGGGAAGAATGTAGGTGAATGGATGGGGAAAGTGGTAAGGATAAAGAGCTGTACTGAAGACATGGGGAGATCTTATCAGGCAGCCAGGTGGAGATGTTGAGAAGGCAAATGGAGATAGAGGTCTGGAGTTCATGGTAAAAGTCCGAGCTAGAAATGAGGATGTGAATATCAGTTTATCCCTGATATTCAAAGCCATGAAGACAGGATGGGATTGAACAAATATAAGAAAAGCAAAACTAACGAAGGGCCTATAAAAAAGCATCATATCGTATCTCTGGCTTGGCAGCAAATAACACTTAACAGTCCTAATGACACAAAGTATTGACTTAACTGTGCTGAGCAGATGCGAAGAAAGAGCTGGAAAGTGGGGCATAAGAGCACTAAACCAGGCACCGGGGACATCATGGGGAAGAAACATCCATCCTTAGCTCAGTGGTTTCGCCTCCTGCTGCGCAAGCGCAAGGACCCGAGTTTGATCCCCGGTACCCCACCCCCGCTCAAAAAAAAAAAGAGCACTAAACCAGTACCTGAAATAAATGGACACTCCTCAGACGAAGAAGTACAAATAGCCATTGCTGGCCATTCAAGAAATGCAAATTAAAACAACACTGAGATTCCATTTCACTCCAGAAAGAATGGCTGCCTCCAAAAATCAACCAATACCAGATGCTAGAGAGGCTGTGGCACAAAAAGAACCCCTCAGTGTTGATGGAAATATAAACTGGTCCAACACTTTGGAAATCAGTATGGAGATTCCTCAAAAAACTAAAACTAGAAATTTCAATTGACCCAGCCAGTTCCCTTCTAGGTATCTTCCCAGAAGAGTTAAAGGCATCACATACCACAGTGATGTACGCATGTTTATAGCAGCACAATTCCTAACAGCTAAATGGCAGCTCCTTTGTCCATCAGCACATGAATGGGTAAAGAAAATATGGTATGTATACAAAATGGAGTACTACTCTGTCATAAAGAAAGATAAACTTGAGTCATTTGTAGGAAAATGGATGCATCTTGAGACCATAATGTTAAATGAAGTAAATAAGACATACAAGCCTAAATATTGCATGATTTCTCTTATATGAGAAACTCAATGCATAAAGTACAAAATAAATGACAGATGCTAGAAAAAAAGGAGAGGAAAAAAAGTTATTGTAATCCAGCATGGACAATGTATCTAAAAGTTACCTTGATTTAGTGTAATTGTCTTATGTGTTTTATATGTTTTTTGGCCTGTTAGTCTGGCTGTCAATCTGTATGTATTATAATTAACTTTATAAATCTGATGCTGGCAAAAGGAAAGGGGAGGAGGGAAGGGGAAAAAAAAGAATTGAGATGTGTTATGTATGTGTCCCAATTCCCCACAATGAATATGATCATTATGTGCTACGAACATGTACTAATAAAAAATTTTTAAATAAAAAATAATAGAAAAGAGTGCTGAAACCAGGTCTTCATGCTAGGAAGGAAACAGATAATGTTTGAAATCTGTAACTTCGTATGTAGTAGTAAAAGGGACTCCTGGTTCAGTGTGGGATGAAATTTGCCCTAAAGAAAGCCCCATGACTCATTTTCCATGTACTGAGCAGCTCTTGGTGCCCTGTGCAGGCTGCTGGTTGGCCAGAGCCCCAGGAGGAGGACAGGGGACTCTCACTTAGTAAATGGCACATTTCTGGAAATATGATTGTGTGCAATAATCAACCAACCAATGGAGCTTTCAACATTACTACTTAGGTAAATGTGTGTGGAGATGGTGCGTTTGTTTAGTGGTCTGAAATTTCTACTGGCCCTTTAGTTAAATAATTAATTTGGAATTAATGTTTGAATATCTGTTTAAAGGAGTACTTCTGTTTCGGTTGTTCTCTTTCTTCCATTCCATGCCAACTGCCAGGTAAGTTATTCCTGAAAGAAACACAATTTTCCCCTGTAATTTTGAGCTTTCTCAAAGCTATGAACAGTTCTACATGAGAAAAAACCAAAAATTTAACTTCAGAACTATCTGATACAAAATGCTACAATGAATCTGGCCCTCATGAAGCAGAGAGGATGTGCTGTAGCTTCAGATTTTATTATCTTAAACCACTTGTGGGGTGGATTTCTTTTCTTTTGTGTGAGACTCAGACTATAATCCAACTGAGCCCCACAGCAGAGGTGAACAGAAACTAACTGGAGTCCTTCCATTCTGTTTTCTGTCTTCATGTACTTCTTTAAATAGTTTGTATTTTATTTAATAATTTTAAATTTTCTTTACTCAAAACCAGGATGGATGTTTCTTCCCCAAGTGGATTTTAACACAGCTGCTGCAGGCTGCAAGGGGAAAAAAGCCTGCTGATGAAGCATGCTTCATTAAAGTAAGATCGAAGCCAAAATTGAAAATTGAGAGCTAATCTTTGGGTACCTTTCAAATGGTTGTATTTTTAAATTGGCAATTTGAAGAAGAATAAAATGGTCAAAATAATACAGTGCAAAGGGGGGAAGCAAGTTGGGCAGTATTATTATAATTCTAATTAGATGCATTCCCCTGTTTGAAATTTACTTACAGAACAATCTTGGTTTAATGGGAAGAAATTCTTATTGATGAATTTGATTATAACTGTGGAACTTTACTTACCTTGAGATGGGTTACATGAAAGAGCCCCAAAATTCTTGAAGTTAGAGATTCAGGCAGAAGGTCGTACTCCTTGTTACCAGCTGGAACTCATGCCCTGAATGCAGTGTGATTTACTGAGCAATACTAACTGAATATGCTTCTGTTTCTTTATTTCAAATGTCCTGAGTGGCCCAAAGATAACTGGGAATTAATTTTTCACAACATTGAAGGTACCAGGAATTGCACTTGGAAGGCAATGCTGTGGGCGGATTGTTCATGACTTACCCATCAGCACGGAGCTTGTGCACCCTTGTCCTAGGAAGATAAGCTCCTCTCTGTGGAATTTGCCTGGCTTTGTTGATCTGAGACTTAGCATTGTGGGTAGTATCAGTCTCAAGGCAAGTATCAGTCTTAAATAGTTTGAAAGTCATGAATCTTATGTCATGGGGTAAAACATTTTATAGGAGATAACTGAAAGATGGAAGGACAAGAATGAAGATGCAGTTAGAGGAAGGTTGAGAGGAAAGGTAGAGGCATTAAGTAAATGGAAACATCTTATGTGTGAGGTCCAGAAAAGAAATTCACCAGAGATGAAACTCAAGTCAAACGTTTGCCTTAATTTGACTCTGGATGTTACTGATTCTAAACATTGTAGCTAAAATAGAAGCAGTGTATCTTGAGCCCAGTGATGGTCCTCTCCATCTGAGATCGGAAGCCTGATTCCTGTTACCTGAAACCTTTTCTCCAGGACCATGATGTGGATGTACACTACTGCACTGTATTTGTCTTTGGTTGCTACTCTAACAAATAGTACACATCTACCATCTCACAGTTTTAGAGTTCAAAAGTCCAAAATAGGGCTCATTGGGCTGAAATCAAGATACTGGCAGAACCAGGTCTCTTTCTGGAAGCTCTAGGAATGAATCCATTTCCCTGACTTCTCCATCTTCTAGAAACCTTCCACATTCCTTGGTTTCTTGCCCCCTTTTCCACCTTAAAAGCCAAGTCCTTCCCGTGCTGCCATGTCTCTGATTCTCCCTTCCCTCTTCCATACCCTCATGATTACACTGGGCCCACCCAACTAATCCCGATACTATTCCTACTTTAAGGTCATCTGATTGGCAAATGTAAGTCTATCTGCTACCTTAATTCCTCTTTGCCATGTAACGTCATGCATTCACAGGTCCTGAAGATTAGGAAAGACGTGAACATCTTTGGGGCCCATTATTCATGCCTACCATGGAGAATTTCATTACTCCTCAATAATGAGGCCTGGACTCCTCTCTAAAGAAGTGACTGAGAAGGGCTGGGGATTTAGCTCAATGGTTTTGCCACCTGCTGCGCAAGCGCAAGGGCCCGAGTTCGATCCCCGGTACCAAAAAAAAAAAAGAAGTGGCTGAGCCAGATGTTGAAATAAGAGAAGAGAACTTCTGGCAGCAGGTCCTAGAGATGCTAGGAGCCTGGCAAAGAGATCATCATGGAAACAAAAAAAAAAGAAAAACAAGATGGGAAATTGTATCTAAAGAAGTTAAGAGAATAAATGCATAAGAAAAGGCATTATAAACCACCCCCAAAGCCTTCTTCCTTCAACACCTTGTCTCCCCATAACCAAGAGTAAAACATGAGACACATATTTACACTCTTACTTCACCTCTCTCAGCCTCAGTTTCCACATCCCTATGATGGCAGAATAAGACCTGATATGACCAAGGCAACTGATGATCCCCCAGTAAGAAGCCAAGCCACACTGGTTGAAGAGATCAGTGGTTTTTGCACTATATTCCTTATATATTATAGTCACTGACTTGACTGTCCTAATGATGACAGCCTCAGTTCTCCCATCTGAGAACTTAGGATAATAATAATAATAACAACAACAACAATAACAACATCTGCCTCAGAGGGTTGTACTGAGGGGAGGGCAGGCAGCCCATGCTCATGTAGGTCCCTTCTTTCAAACAATGATCAGTCCTTGCCTAGTGATGAGTCCTCCTTCTCCCCCCACACACATCCTTCTCCAACCCCTGCCTGCTTTCCCCTGCACACAAGCAGGCATGGAGGGTCCCTCTCGAGCCCAGCTTCCTTGGCCCAGCTCTGTCCCTTCCCTTTCCTTGATGATCTTCAATGCCTCCACTTCCTGCCACTCACTCCCTCGCTTATCAATATTTGCATTCTGCCTTCTAAACTTCCCACCAGCCTGACACAGGGCTCCAGCTCACTCACGTGTCCCCAGTGGTCTTGCAGTTCTCGCTTTCCCAAACTTGTCCATGTGTTCCCTTGGCAACAAGGACACCTCCCCCCACCCCACCCCGGGGAAGACTCACTTTGTCACCAAAAGGAGCCAACTCCCCACAGGATGATATACCCCAGTGAGGTCAGGAAATGATCTCTCTTCTCTTCTCTTTTCTTCTCTTCTCTTCTCCTCTCCTCTCCTCTCCCCTCCCCTTCTCTCTCTCTCTCTCTCTCTCTCTCTCTCTCTCTCTCTCTCTCTCTCTCTCCACCCCCCCCTTCCACATATTCACAGCCTCAGACCTGGACAAAATAGGCTTTTCACACTGCCTGATGTGAATGAAGAAAGAAATGAATCCACTCATTGATTATCAGTCTCATGGCTAGAGTTCCACTCTTGCCTTCTCAGGTGAGCAAGGTGCTGATGAGAGGCCACCATTCTCTGGGGAGGAGGACCAGCCAATCGGGAAGCAGGCAGTTCTACCTGACTCTCACATTCGGGCTGAGAATAATAGGTCACATGCCTGCTCTGCCATGAACGGGCTGTGTAGCCTTGGGGAAAGCCCATCGCTGCAGGGCCTCAGTCTGCCCTTCCTGAGCAACCCAGGGGCAGCTACCTATTTGGACCTGTCAGAGTTTTCCTCACTAAGCTGCTGGAGGTATCAATTCTCCAGGGGCATCCTCAGCTGGATCATAGCCACTGGTAAGTGAAGGGAAAGCAAGTGTTTGGAT
Source organism: Heterocephalus glaber (assembly GCF_053883595.1). NCBI lineage: Eukaryota > Metazoa > Chordata > Mammalia > Rodentia > Bathyergidae > Heterocephalus > Heterocephalus glaber. The sequence continues at coordinate 16,721,686 of NW_028258351.1, read as the reverse complement.
AGAAAGATCAAGGTGAGCACCCTCAGGGCCCACACGGAAGGAGCACTGGACTTCCAGCTTCATCTAACTTGTCCTCTTCTGAATGTCAAGAAGGAAAAAGCCTCACAGCATTAAGTCAAAGACGGAGTCAAACATTGTCTACTGGCTTGGAGTGGAGAAGTGGATTCTGTTCTTATAAACTGGAGTAAGAAGATGAAGGTCTGGCCTCAGATTCCCTTCCTCCACCAGCAAGAGTTGCATATGACTTTATTCCCTATTACCCAAGAGGGAGCAGCTCCTTATACAGAGGGAATTCATGTTCTCCAGAGCTGTCAGTCTAATCTTGTGTGAGGAAAGCATGTTCCTCCTATAATGTGGCTTGGATCCTACAAAACTGTGATCCTAGCCTTCTAGTGCTCTGGGGTTTGTTACACAGCCTGCATGTCTTAACTATCTACGGAGGTGGACACCCACAGCTAAGCCATTTGTTCTGCTACTGAAATCTGTTCCCTACCAGAAAAGCCATCTCTCAGTTTCTCACCTGCTGTCTTTGAACATGTCTTCTCCAAAATCCAAGTGTTGAAACTTAATGACCAATGTAAGAGTACTAAGAGGCAGGACCCTCAGGAAGTGGTGAGGTCATGAAGGCAGAGCTCCTAGGATGGGACAAGATGCCCTTATAAAAGGGCTGACAGAGAGAGCTCATCACTTTACCTCTCCTCCTCCCACCACGTGAGGATACAGCATCCCCTCGGAGGATTCAGTATTCAAGGCACCATCTTGAAGCGGATCCAGGACCCTGGCCAAACACCCAATCTTCCAGGGCCTTGATCTTGGACTTTCCAGCCTCCGAGACTGTGAGGAAAAGTTTTCTATCCTTTACAAACTGCTCAGCCTGTGACGTTTCATTATAGTAGCACAAACAGATTAAGGCACTACTACATGCACAAATAAAAGAGTTGGACTCCTTAATCTTAAAAGATGGCATTTACTAGGGAGTTGTAATAAACCACGCCAAATATCTCAGATGGTCTTTTCTGAAAGCAGCACTGGCTCTGTCCTGTATTACAGCAAATGAGTCATTGTCCAGACCCCCTGCATGCAGGGCTCCACTGTCTTCACACAGGGGCTTCCTTCACACTCTGATGTTCTCAGGTAGCGGACAGAGAGGAATTCTGCTGAAGGTTTTCAGGGCCGAGCCTGGAAGTGGCCTGCTTCCCTCCATCAGTGTCGTCGGTCAGTAAGAATGTCCCTGGGAGCTGAGAAACACAGACTGGCTCTGTGCCCAGGGACAAAAGGAAGTGGCTTTGGTGGCCATTCATCTAGCTTGCCCCAACTCTCCTCCACCATAATTCTAGGTCTGCAAGTTGCTTTTGACTTTCCTGGGAATAACCGAGTTCATTTACTTGTCACGCGTAAGTGGGGCTCCACACAAAGAGAAGGAAGTATTTAAGTAGCACACCACTAAGTCCCTACCTAATCTGCCATTCCCCTTCCTGCAGGTTTCCTGGGAGCTGGCTTCTACATGCTGCCAGAAATTGGTTCCCATGAAGAACAGTTCTTCTTACATTAACTAAAGCAAGGTTTAGAAGAGAAGAAGCAAATAGAGAGACAGCTGATGGCTTCATTGAATCCGAGGAAGCCTATTGGCTGCTGCTTCCCTGCTGCCAAGCCTCTCCTCTTGCTCCGGGCCAAAGGACATCTTTCATGCTCCTCGAGTCTGAACTCGGAGCCATTTGCAAGCCCTGGAGATGAGGGTTTCTGACACTGGTCCCCGGAACTGCCTGGGCATCCCTGAGGGGCCAGCCAGAGACACGACATCTCAGAAAAAGGGCAGTTCTAAGAGATAAATGTAAAGTTGTCAGGGGGATGAATACAGAGTTTGGAGATCAGTGTCACTTGTCTTGCTTAGAATTCCCCCAAGGGGTCCTGAAAAGTAGCTGTGAAAGAAATGAAGACTCAGTGCTAGCTGTTTGCAATATTTATCACAAAAAAGGGACATCTGTGAAAGGTCGAACCAGGCACATTGATTGGGAACATGCTGCAGACTCCCTGAGGCCACATATCCATCACTCCTATACTGCAGGAGCTGCTGGGCTGCAGGGAGACTGTGAAAATTAACTCTCACCTAAAGCCAGGGAGGAGGGGTTCTTTCAGAATCAGGGGGCAGGGGGCTGACCTGAGGGTCACACAGCAAAGGGAAGGCCAGGAGTTTGGGTGTGGCCAAGGTGTACACAGAAGTGACCCTGAGTGGCCACATGCATAACAGTCACCATAACAGCAGTGGTCAGCGCATCATCATGATCAGCCTCTCAAGGGACTTTATGCACATTAACTCATTTAATCTTCCCAACAAGCCAAAGAGGTAGCAGCAATTGTGATCTCCCAGGTACATATGAAGAAACTATGGCTCAGAGAGGTTAAGCACGTTGCACAAAATCACACAGCTGATAAGTAGTTAAATTGGGTTAGGAATCCAACCTGCCAGACTCTAGAGTCCTTGCTCTTAGCCTGCATTCATTCTATTCTGACCCCTGATGTGGCCCTTGAGACAAGAGGACAGGTGTCTCTGTGATGATCTCTGAGGGCCCCGTGGGTGGCCATTGTCACCATGATCTGTTTTAATTTGACAGCAATGTCCCAGTGTCTCCTCCACAATGTCTCCATACACAAGAGGACAGCCAAGAGCACCACAGTTACCTGTAGTTTGTGAAAATCACTAGTTATGTCCCCATACCTAATGAAGAAACAACTCCGAGTTAAGGTGGGGACAAAAGCTTGGGTCTGGGGTCTGAGAGTGAGCTTTGCACAAACTCTCTGACCATAAAATGGGGCATGTAAAGAATTCACTTCAAAGATTGTCAGAAACATTCAGTTAACTGAGCAAAGTTGCCGGTGGAGTTTTGGCAGAGATTCAAAGAATGGGAATCCACTGGGACCCTCAATTTGGGCACCTTGGAGAAAGCTTTTATGAGAGACACAAAAGTGAAAGCAAGATGTAGGAAAACCATAAGGGGTAGTAAGTAGCCCAGGACTGGCAATGGCCAGGTACCAATACCATGCCAGGAATAAGGAGAGGATTTGTTGCCCAGAACTCCAAAGTGTGATCAGACAAATAATGCACCCTCAAAGCTCTCCACACCCTACTGCCAGAACCTGAGTGCATTGCCCTACACAGCAAATGGTTCTTGGCAGAAGTGGCTAAGTTAAAGATCCTCAAAGAGAAAGATGATCCTGGATTCTCTGGGTGGGCCAGACTAATCCTAAGTGTCCTTATAAAAGAGAAGGAGGTAGGTCACAGAAGGAGAGGAGGCTGGAGTGATGTGGCCATGAGCCAAAGAATGTGGCCAGCCTTCAGGAGCTGGAGAGGCAGAAAGTAGATTCTCCGTGGAGCAGAAGACATGTAGCCCTGCTCACAGCTTCATCTGAGTCTGATAAACCCCCAGGCAGACTTCTGAACTCCAGAGAGGTAGAATAATAAATCTGGGATTGAAGCCACCAGATTGGTGATGATTTATATTATAGCAGCAATAGGCTGGGTGCAGAAGGCTGGGTGCCTTGGCAGAGATGTAACCTTCAACCAGTCAGGCCAGGAGACCCCAGAAAGCAAGCTGACCTTATGCTACTCAAGCCCCCAGGCTCCTGCTGAGGCTTCCATTGAACTGCAAGCCAGAGGGAGCCATGGATGTTTGCATATAGCAGAGGCCAGTGGAGGAGGGCAGAGCATAGACTGAGGAGACAGCCAGCCCAGCAGGGGGCCAGCCCAAATTCTGCCTTGACTAAGGTATTATCTGCAAGTAAGGGGCTGCCTGAGCCAGACCCTCGGAGGAGCCGGAGGCCTGCCCTCCAGCTAAGACATGACTCTCCTCAGAACAGAGCCCCAAAAGGACAGACTCAGATCTGGGGCACAGAGCATGGAGGCCCTTTCTGGGTTCCTGGAGTGGGGGCCACCAAGAGCCTGATAGACATTCTGGGCACCAGCCTGTAGGAGTGACCAACCCAGAGACTCCACCTCTCATCCTGTCCTAACCCTCTGACCTCCACCCTGGCCACCCTTCCCTCATGCCACTCCCTCACAGAAGACAGTCAGCTGGGTGCAGAGAAGACCTCAGGGTGTCCCGGCATCAGCTGGACCATCTGCCTTTTCCAGTTTGGGCTCTGACCTACTGACATTGCCCAGAGTCGGATTTGGACATCCTCACCCCCAGCCCTCTGAAACTAACTTTCACAGGCCGGCTGAGCTCAGACCCACAGCCTCAGCCCCAGCCAGCACACAAATCAGAAAAAGGTGCTCCTTCCCCAAACACTCTCCTGCCATCTACTGGGAACTAGCAATTACTACGTGTGTCTAATAGACAAAGAGGTAAAAGGGTAGGAGGCTGGAATTGTGCAATGCACGACAAGCACAAGTGTGACAGTCCTTCTCAAGCTTCATCTACCAATTCCAGAAATCTCCACTGCACCAGCATCTCCCACAAGGCACCTCTCTCCTTCCAACACTGCTATCCTGCCTGGACTAGTGCATAGTCTCCACGCTGGTCTCCCCTTTCAGTGCAGCCTCACATCAGCCAGAAAGCTCTTTCTAGAATACCAATCCTCTTCCAGTGGATGCCTTTTCAGAGAGTCCTCACCGGCTTTCACAGTCCCCTGGATATGGCCCCTTTTGACCCTCAGAGCCTGTTCTCCCATGGCTTCCTGTTGTATACAAACTCATCCAGATCTCAACCCAGACTCTTTTAGAGCCCTACCAGGACCACAGACTGCCCCAGATGCCACACCGCCCTGATGCCGGACTATCCCCTCTCCCAGGCAGGACAGTACCAATCTCGAGGGCCATGAAAACGCCATGCAGATAAAGGCAGGGCCCAGCGGGATGTGTCTCCAACCTAGGGATGTTGCAGGAAACCAGCAAAGCACCAGAAGCCAGCAGCAAGGCTTGGGGAAAACTGCTCCCTGGAAGCCCTGGGAAGGAACCAACCCTGTTGGGACCTGGTCTTGGACTCCTGGCCTGATGATACATTTCTGTTGTTTAGGTTGCCTGGCCTGCAGTCCTTTGCTACAACAGCTTCAGAAAGGAAATGTCCTGAGTGTCTGACAGCAGGGTCAATGGCATCTGAAGGTGGAGCCCAAGCAGGGAGAGCAGACACAGCACTGTCCAGGAGGAACATCACATAGGGCCAGTTGTGGCTTGTGTCTAGACGTCCCCCAAAGCCTTGGGGGGTCATAGGTTAGCTTTTCAGAGGTGGCTGGATCTAGAGTGTGTGATGCTGAGATCAAGGGTGTGTTATTACTAAATCAGTCCACTGATTGGTTTGGTTATATTCTGGCTAGGATTAAGGGTGTGAGTGCTACACCTGCCCTAGGGCAGGTATCCTGCATAGAATACAGGGGACAGAAAGAGGGTTGCTGTGATCTCTCCTGCCTGCTTACTCTGGACTATCTTTCCTATGTGACACCCCTCTGCCATCCCTCCCTGCCTGAGACCCAGCCCACTATGGACTGAAGCCTCTACAAACTGTGAGCCAGATAAACCTTTCCTCCTTAACTGTGTCAGGTATTTTGTCTCAGCAATGAGAAAAGTAACTAAAACAGGCCCCAAATGTGATTAAAGATTTTCCCATTGCCACATTGAAGAAATGAAAGAGAAATAAGTGCTGATAATTTGAATAATATATTTTTACCCAGTGTGTCAAAAATATTATTTGATCACATAATCAATTTAAAAATTGAAATATTTTGCATTCTGTTTCTCATCCTAAGTCTTTGAAATGTATTTGACACTTATAGCACATCACAGTTCAGACTAGCCACGTTTCAAGTGCTCAGTAGACACGTGGGTTAGTGGCTACTATAAAGGACAGCACAGGTTCTAGGATGAATATATATTCCCCCCTGCTCTGCCCTAAACACAATAAATTAGTTGTACTTATTATTCTTTTTTTGTACGTATTATTGTTGAGTTTCATGTAAACGTGATCAGATGGTGTGTTCTCTTTTATGTTGGGTTTTTTCACCTAACATGTTATCTGTGAAAATCCTGAATGTGATTCATGTAGCTAGTTTGTTTTTTCTTTGTTGTGTAACATTTCTTTGTGTGAACAAACAAAATAGTACATATCTACATAAAGTCCAGCCTCTGTACAGTGCTGGCTAGACACTAGGTGTTCGGCAGTGGTGATTTAAGCTGGTTCTTACCCTTTGGAGCTTATAACAAGAAGACCAGAAGTGCCTGACATCCAAGAGCTGGCTGGACACTTCCATCTGGCCTTGGTGTTTTCCCAAGGAACACATACAATTGCTCAGAGCATTAACATCAGACAGGGGCACTGTATGCTGTGATGGACCAAGAGAAAGACAGTTATGTCTGAAGGCAGAAAAATCATGAAGGATAGCCATGCCACTGAAGACCACAGCTCCCCTCCCAGCTAATAGGAGTGACTGTGGTCTCTTCTTCGCCAATGGACACCTCAGCCTTGGTCTGTCTTCCTCTTCCTGGAGAGATGCATTAAAATTGCCAGTCAGAATCACTGCTGCCCTCAGGATCATCCCTTATTCCATCAACCCTCTACCAGGCCACATGACATCAGTACAAATGCTACAGTAGGTCTACCCAGCGCCATCCTCCTAAGATGCCCACAGTTCCCGTGACTTGTATTCTCTCACCACAAGGGCTCAGGAGCCTGACGTGTTCCATCCAGATGTGCTCCAGGGAATCCAGGCTGGGGGCAGTGGTCCCAGTCTCAGTGGGGGTTGGGAGACAGACAAAACAAAAAAGCTCAGCCACCGTCATTGCAGAGGGGACAAGGGCTCTGCAGAAGGTGACAGGCGCCTGGGGAGTGTGTCATGCACCTGGCCTGGGCACAAAGACAGCCTGTCTGTAGAGAGGGACTTGGACCAAGATGACCAAAGCAAGAGGCAGAAGGCTCGTGGCAAGAAGGCCCCACAGCTGCAGAGGGAGAAGCGAGGCAGAGAGTGGCACTGTGTGGCTTCAGGTCACTTTTAGGAACAATGAGAAGCCTGTAGAGTGGCCTGGGCACTGGGGGCTTCTAGGCAAGGGAGGGGACAGGGACCTGATCCTGTCATTGGCAGGGTGAAGGCAGCTGCCCGGCCAGGAGCCTGCTCTGCGGTCTCTGTGAATCTTCTGCAGGCAGCCCCAAGCCTAGGCAGGCCCCAGAGGCAGAGCAGGCTCCATGCAGGGAGAATGAGCAGCCCTGGTTTGCTCAGGATGTGCCTGGTTTCTGCACAGAGCATCCTGTATCTGGGGACTCCCTGGCCCTACATAAACTGAGGCAGCTGGTTACTATGGTCCCAGGAGAGCCACAGAGAGGTGGTTCTCTCTTCCCATCTATCAGGCCTACCCCTGAAGGGATGATGGTCCCAGGGAAAAGGGGGGAGAACAAACCCAGGGGTGGGAGCAAGGCCCTGGCTAACACCAAGCTACCTTCCTCTTCTGACATTTTACCTGGTCCTTCACTGTGCTGAGACCAGGGCACAGAGGGTTCTGCCTGGGCCCTGGGACTCAGGACCCCTGAACTTTGGTCTGTCATCCTTGACATTTTCTAAGTGCTCTCCAGTGCCTGAACACAGCCAGGGCTCCCAGGTCCTTCTGCTCTGGGCCTAAGTCCTGAGCCCGAGCTGAGGCCTGTGGGAGCTCTGGGCTCAGTTTGTGGGGGCTGCCACAGCAAACTGGCACTGTCTGGATGCTAAGAACAACAGACATGAATTGTCAAACAGTTTGAGAGGCTGGAAATGAACTGGGAGTGCGGGCAGGACCTTCTGAAGGTTCTAGAGAAGGAACAGCCCCAGCCTTGGCACTGTCTTCTGGTGGCCTCAGGCATCCTAGAAGGTTGGTGACCATCTTCTCCCTGTGACTCTTACATTGTCTTCCTTCTGTATTCAAATCTCCCAACCCCCCAGTCCACCCCAATGACCTCATCTGAACTCAATCATCTGCCAGGACCCTATTTTAACCAAGTTCACAGTCACTGACATTTGGCTTCAACATCCTTTGTAGAGGACACAGTTTGGGACAGTTAATTTGATGTGCCATCTTATCCGGGTCCAGAGTGTCCAAGCATTTGATCAATCATTACGCTGTGAGGGTCTTATTGGATGGGATCCATATTTGAATTGCTGGACTGAGAAAAGCAGATTTCCTTTCCTATTGATGGGCCTCACCCCATCAGTTGAAGGCCTGAGTAAAACAAGAAGGCTGACCCTCCCTTGAGTAGGAGGGAAATCTTCCTGCCTGGTAGCCTCATGCTGGAACTTGGGTCTTTTCTGGCCTTTGGACTGGAACCTACATCATCAGCTCTCCTGGTCCCTAATCCTTCAGACTTGAACTAGACCCTATGCTGGCTCCCTTGAGTCTCTGGTTTGCTGTCTTAAGCATAGGATAGGGTTGGGGTTCAGTGTGGGGGGATTTGGACATAACCCAAACTTAGCTCTCCCTTTCCGGGTGGCAAAACAAAGGCTGGGACAAGGGGATGCTCAGCCCAGGTCAGTAGAAAACAGGTGGGAATGAGTGTCAGCCTCCTGCTTCAGAGAGCGCCCCTGATACCGTCCAGGAGGAGCTTGGGAACAGGACATCTCTGTCCCCTGAAGCCCAGAACCACGGTCATCATGGGACGAGCCTGAGAAAGCAGAGCACCAGACGTGTCTGCTGAGTGTGCCAAGGTCCTTCCAAAGGGATTCAAATGTGTTTTGAATAAGTGGCCTTTTTCCTACAGAACACATCTCTGTCTGCACAATGGAGTTCAATGGACAGGTTGGATTTGCTTTACAAAAATTATATGTTCAGCCAGCTGCACCAAATGGCAGGTGAAGCAGAATGGCTCTGTCAGGGCTCCTCACACTGCTGCACTTTGTGTCTCAAAATTGTCCGGGACTGGAACCCACCTGGTTTCCCTCCACCCCACCCCTCCTCTGCTGTCTCTCTCCACCCCTCCACATCTCCCTCTCTTCTCTCACTTGCCAACTGGCTTTCCCCATTTCTCAGGCCACAAGCCGGGAACTGCAGCTCCTGGCTGCTCCCTAGTTTGTAACATACAACCGACACCACAGCTCTGCCTCTGACTCTGCTCTGTTCCTCTCCTGGCTTCTCCAGAAGGAGCTGGCAGGTCTGCCTGCTGTTAAACAGCCATGGCACAAAGAGACCTCTCCTTTCCTGAGAAAGGCTGGGAGTCGGGGTGCAGACAGCATGCAGCCCATCGTGAGGAGGCCTACAGTCCTGGGTCCTCAAAAGAAACGTGCAGGAAGAGCAGAACATGGGCAAAGATTTGCAAAAATGAGGCAATCTTCCAGTGCTACCAAAGAGTAGAGGGAAACAGGGTGGGGCAGAAAGAGAATGGTGTGGTGACAACAGAGCTGAAAATTGTGAGTGGGTTGGCAGAGAAAACACCAGGCTGGACAAAACCAAACTTCATCTCAGGCCTGATCCCACCAGCAACTCGCCACTGAGACCTGGGCATGTCTCTCCTCTCTGGGCCTCAGTTTCTCCACCCAAACAATAGCATTGTAGGACAAAACACTTTCTGAGAGTCCTTCCACATGTCAAGAATAGAAATGTGCTTTTCAAGAAAAAATGATTCATCCAACCAATATTTCTGAGCCCCTGGTGTGGGTCAGGCATTGTTCTCGCTACTGGGGACACAGCAGTGAACAAAACAGATGGAATGCTCAGCCCTCCAGAGATTGTCACTTGTAGTAAAAGCTGCCAGCCTTGAGACTGCTGAGAAAAGACAAATGCTCCTCTGCATCTTCAAATGATATATTTATTGGTGGCAAGAGGCAAGGCGAGATTCTTTGCTCATCAGATTCTCACACTAATGAGAATACCTGATATAATGGAGCAATTGTAATTAGGCCAGGAGCTGAGCAGACTCACAACCACCATAAATAAGACTAGGGTTTACCTAACCTTCCCACTAAATCCCAGAGAGAGGAGGGATAGAGAAGGAGGCTGAGCAGCAAACAGCCTCCCTCCAGGGCAGCAGCTACTGAGATGATCAAGATGCCCCCCAACTCGTGGACCAGCTGGTCGCGGTGAAGCTCAAGACAGAAGTTTTCTGACAATGTCAGCTGTTAGATGAAGCAAAACCAAACACTGTGGTTGGAGAGTTGGTGCGATGCACTGCATCTCCCTCGTTTCCCAAGATGAGAATCTATTACTTGGAGGAAATCAGGACACAGGTAAGGCCCAGGGAGCTTCTCACTCCCATGCTATTCCCACTCTAAGCAATGGCCAAGGCCCCGTAGGAACAATGGCCCTGTAGGAAATTAAAAGATGTACCAAGCTCTGATCCATTTAGTCTGGGATATCTTCACCCTTGCCACTTATAGAACATTAGATGTGCAGACAAGAGGACACCAAACTAGATCCAACACAGGTGCATCCACTCTGGGCTCAGCCGCCTACAACTGGGGGACCCAGGCAAGCCACAGGCTCCCTTCCAAGTGGAGCCGATGGTGCCCACCTGGAGGTGGGGGAAAGCACTTAGAAAGGTGGTATCGCTAATCTGCTGGGCTCCTGCTAAGCTCCTGCCAAGCCCCCCGAAGAGTGCATGCCACTGAGAGGTGAACTGTTTGCTTCATTAAATGCAACCTAGGATGGGAGACAGGGAGAGGCCTTGGCCAGGTGACAAGTCACTCCTGTGCTGTGTTCCAACCTCTAACGTACACCGAGTCCTTTCCATGGCAGCAGGTTCTGCGAATCGAGAGCATCATCTGACATCAATGGAAAGACCACAGGCAGAGGCAGTGGGTAGACAGGAAAACGTTGACTCCAGTCCTCCTTTGTGAGATCGGCCCCTGGCTAGCCAGGTGACCCTGGGCATGTTCTCGGGCTCTTTCTGTCCTACTCTCCTCCCCACAGCCTGGAGGACACATGGTCACTCGTCAGGCAGGGTCTTGGCAAAAAACAAGTGGCCTATTCAAAAGAGCACTGTGAAAACAGAATGAAGGTGCTGGAGGGGTTGAGGGAAATGCAAAGGAACAGTGGGCATGAGACCTGTTTGGGGGGGGGGGGACCGATGCCGTCACCACATTTAGGCCTTAGTGGGGGAATGGGGGTAGGGGAGGCACTGTTGCTGTGAGAACCAGTGAGGGCTCTGGCCCAGACACAAATTGTGACTGAAAGCCAAAGATGCAAACTACAGCCTGTTAAGGAGGAACTAGAAGAAAAAATACTCCTAGTGCTCTCCTCCCGCTGGCAGACCTCTTGCAGGAGCCGCCTGTGACCTGAGCCACATGGAGAGTTGCATGCCCAGCCCGAGGGCACACAGCAGGGCAGCCAACAGAGTGGGGACAAATGAAGACTACCCAGCCTTCATAAGCTGTGCAATGCCCTCCAACATGCCCACATCCTCATCCCCAGAACCTTCTGTCACTGTGACAAAATATTCCACATAAATCAACTTAAAGGAAAGGTTTATTTGGGCTCAGTTTCAAAGGTTTCAGTCCATAATCACTTGATTCTACTGTTTCTAGGCCTGTGGTAAGGCAAAAACATCATGGTGGAAGGGCATGGTGGAGGAAAGCTCCTCATTTCATGGCAGCCAGGAAGCACAGTGAGAGGGAAATGGCCTGAGAGAACATATACCCTTCAAAGTCATGTCCTGGTGACTGACTTCCCCCAGCTAGCCCTCACCTCCTAACGGCCCATTCAGCTTCAAGCTCATCGATGGGTTGATCCATTGATGAGGTTACCCCTTCACCCATGGCAAAGGGACTTTGCAGCCATGATCAAGTCAAGGGTCTTGAGTTGGGAGATTATGCAGGTGTACTATGCTGGACTATGCAGGTGGACCCTAAACACTCTCAAGGCTCCCTATAAAGGGGAGAGAAAGAATGTGCCTTACCAGCCCACTGAGGACTTCTGACCTCCAGAGGGGCAGAGGAAAATCTGTGCTGTTTTAAGTCATTAAGTTTGGGGTAATTTGCTCCAGCAGCCACGGGAAACTAATATATCTGCAGGGGTAGAAGTCTCAAGGTCCCTGGCCTTGGGTCCTTGTCAGCTCCAATCAGAAGAGCAGTCAGAGGGCTGGCTCACATCTGGGAGCACCACTGATCCCCAGGGGAGGGGCTGCAGTAGAGGGCTCTGCAGAATCTACATGAGTTTCCCTCATGCTGGCCTCTCTCAACCCAAACAAAGCCAAGGCGCCAAGTTGCTCCCCAGTTAAATTCTCACACGTCAGCCCTTCCTTTTTCTTTTAGGAATGTGTCCTGCCCATGCATAGACTAGCCAGCTAGTGAAGGAGGCAGCAACGTGCAGTGCAAAAAGCCCCAGCCCAGAGATCTGGAAACCTGAATGCCAACCTGGATCTGCCTCGGGTTTGAAATGGGATCCGGCAAGTTACTGCTGCTCTCTGAGCCTTGGTTTCACAGTCTGTAAAAAGGGACCAGACTGGGTTGTCTCTGAGGCCCTAGTCTACTGTCTGTCTCATTCCAAGGCTCTAAGCACCTCTGTCACAGTTACCAGCCTGCCTGACCTTCTGGCTCTTGCAGTGGTCAGGGTGTTCAGGGTGGTGGAAAACCTGCACATCCAGAACCCTGGCTCCTGGTCCCCAGACCTCAGTCTGCTTGTTCTCTGCTGTCCCCTGTGGGCCTCTCAAAAACATCTTTTGCTAGATGGCCGGGAAAGGAGCCTTCTAGAGAGGACCAGCCTGGCCAGCTAGGACCTCCCCAGGGCATAGAAGAAAGCCATGAGGCTACCTGCATCTCTCCCCCTTTCTGCACCCCACCTCCTCTACACCAGAAGATGGGGTGTGAGATGTAGCGGTTTCTGAAAAGTGGCTCCACTGTCCCATTCTCTGCCATTAAATGAAATGTCCCACAATGGGACAAGGGGCCCCTGCAGGTCAAGGGTACCTCCAAACACATTCCACAGGTGTCCTGGCCCCCAGCACTCTTTCCTCACATGCCTGCAAATGTCCTGAGGCACCAGAAGGGGAGATCCCCAAATAGTTGGGGTCAGACAGGACTCTGAAGGCTCCTAGGTATAACTGAACATGAGTCTGGCTGGAGGATCTGTGGGCTACAGAGTGACAGATGATGTAGGAGCCACATTGCCCCCAGGGAAAAGAACAGCAGTGGGCACCTTGCACACAGAAATGGACTGGGAAGTCAGCAGACCACCAGTCCTGACCTTCAGATAGCGCCCCTTGCCTGGCTCTTCATCCACTCTGAACCACACCAGAGCCTCTGGCTGCCCATGCACCATCGAGGCGGCTCTCCCAGGGCCGTGCAGCCAGACCGTGGCAGGCAATGGTCCTCCCTCCCTGCTCTCCTTCCAGGGCTCAAGGGACTCTCTGGCCTCAGGACCCTCCTCCCTGGCTGTCCCCTTCCTGTGACCGCCCCTAAAACCTCCTCCTCCTCTTCCCATCCGGTTCCTCCACAATTGGCCTGGACACCGAGCCTGAGTCAACACAAAGAACTCCTTTGTCTCCAGGCTGGAGAGCCTTAAACTTGGAACCTCTAGCAAGGAAAAAGAGGGGAAGAGTGAAAGAAAAAATTTAGCTGCTGCATGTGAGAGTACACACTGCTTCTCCTGATGCCAAGAACGCCCTATTGTGGCCATCCAAGGGTCATGAAATTGGAACCACAGAAGCAATGTAATCAAAGTCCCACTGGCTCTGCAAGGAAAAGAGACTTACAAGGCCATAATCATGTAGACGCTGTGTATTGATTTTTAAATTTTAAAGTCAGCCCATGGGCAGGGCACAGAAGACCTCACTGTGGTTACAGAGCACAAGGTAGATGTTAACATCCAGGAAGGTGGAAAAGCAACACAGGACATTTAGGGGGCAAGAGGAGGTGGGGGAAAGGGTCCCAGCATGGCTGCCCCTGTCCTACACAGAAGGATTCACCACATGGACTAAAGTCAGTAAAGCTCGGGCAGTTCTAGCTGTAGTGTATAGAGTTTAAAAAAAAAAAAAAAAAACAGAAACAGAAACAAGAAAACCAAGAGAGAACCTAAAAATATAACTATCTAAAATGGAAAGAAAGTAGGGAAGGACGTATCAAAGTACGTAATCCTCATTCTTCATTGACATGGGGCATAATGATGCAGGGAGAAGCGGTGATGTAAATACATTTTTGGTGACAGAGAAAACTATGAGAAGAATAAAAAGTCCATTAAAACCACTAGGTCTGAACTGATGAAGGGGAAGGGAGGAAACTTTACTTTTATTCATAAGCTCTTCTGTGTTCTTTTGCCTTTTGTTTATTAGGGAGTTTGTTTTTTACCTTAGGCATATATGACTTTGATTTCAAGCCAGGGAAGGGCGGCGCTGGGGATGAAACCGAGGAACCTGTGCTTGCTAAGCACGCGTCCTACCACTGAGCTGTATCTCCAGCCCTCAAGAATTAAATTAAAAAAAAAAAATCCTCTCACTTGAACTAGAAAAGGCCAGGCTGTCCGCGCACCACCTGGGTGCCTGGCGGGCCGCCACGCCTTCCGTGACCGGGGAGGGTTGGGGGCGCTGCGCACCCCCTAACTCAGCATGTTCCGGCAGCGCAGCCGCTCCTCCTCCTTCTTCTCTCCCACTCGGTTCTCCAGCAGCCGCAGCTCCCGGTGCACCGCTTTGCGCATGGACGGCTCCAGCTCCAGCACCTTCTGCAGGTCCGCCTTGGCCTCTGCTTCGTTCCACACCTCGGCGTGCGCCCGGGCGCGCACGTAGTAAGCCTTCACCATCCCTGCAGAGAGGTCACGCGGCACCCCAGAAGCTGGGACTCCCCGGCTTACACAACCCCACCCTGCCCTCGATCCTCAGCCTCTCTGAGACTCCTCTGCCTCAGTTTCCTTGACTATAAAATAGAGATGATGATGATGATGATGATGATGATGATGATGATGATGATGATGATGATGATAACAGTACCTGCTCCCTTCTCTAGCAGGGAACCCTTCCAAGTCCCTGTAACTACTTTTGTGTTCAGAAGTTCGCATTCTTTTACTTCTAGAAGCTCCTCAGATTGTACAACCTTCAAGCCCTGCACCTTCCCCCTACAGCGACTAGGAGGATTATGAGGATTACGTGAAATAATAAAGTCAGGGGCTTAGTGCCTGGAGCGGAAGTGTTTGACGCTATTGTTAACACTATTCCAACACCTTCTTCACGAATATCGCTGTATCCCCATACCACCATCCCAGCATGGACTCGGCTTTTTCTCTGGGTTGATTGCTTTCCTTCCTTTAAAGCTTGGTTATTACTCCACACTATCACAAGCTTGGTGAGCTACTGCTAGACATATCCAAATGCATGTTTTCAAAAATGCCTCCCACAGTAAGTACCTCCGCCCATCCCCATCTGTCATGCAGCATAGGGTTGCAACTTTAGGGGAGCCCTGCAGGGTGCAGCCAAGGCCTGGCGCCTCCACAGAGTGGGAGGGAAGTTCGTGGAGGTCTTCACAGGTGACCGTGTGACCCTGGGTGGATGGCCCTCCACCCCAGCCAGGCACGCACCTGGGTGGTGGCGAAGGATGTCACTGGTGTGCTCCAGCACCTCATAGTACTCTTCCTTCTTCAGCAGGCACTGGCAGTAGTTGAGGATCAGGGTGTTGATCATCTTCTCCAGCTTCAGCCACTGCACCTCCCAGGGCTTCTCCTGTCGGGAGCAGAGAATGAGCCATGGGCTCAGGCCGCTCCCCACCCGACCGCTGGGCCCCAGAGGCTGGGGGCAGCCCTCACCTTGGTCTGCAGGTTCCGCAGGCAGACGATGGCTTCCTGGTACTTGGAGGAGGCCACATCGTAGCGGCCCAGCTTGAAGAGGCGGTTCCCCTCTCCGTGCAGAATGGGCACGGCCTGCATCTTCTCCTCATTGTTCAGGTTCCACGACTCCCGCTGGTACTCGCTGGGGGCCTCGACCTGGCCCAGGAGCTGCAAGTCAGTGAGGCAGGGACCCGGGGCCCACACCCCAGCAGGAACCCCCACGGCTGGCTGAGTCAGCTCTGCAATGCCCACAGTGAGGCTCACCCTAAACGGCCACGCCTGCCAGTCAGACACCGAGGAGCAGGGGAGGGGAGCGACCAGGCCAGGGAGCCTGTGCTAAATTAGCACTTTGTGCAAATTAGGAAAAAGTTCCAATATTCAGAAAACTGTCATGAATATTCATTTCCTTAGACCAAGACACATTATTGCCACCAGTTGGAAACCTATCATTATAAAAATACAAATATGCAGTGTCTGCAATAAGCCCCTAGAGGGGATGCCCTAGTGCAGTGCACAGGTCATACAACTGTGCACGCAGGCATGTGACAGATCTTGTTTGACACACGCTCTTTTTTCTTTTGATTTGTCCATATCGTCCTTGGGCTGAGCCTCAGCTTAGGCTATACACTGAGTCCTGACCTGGCCTTGACTCTGATTCTGGCTCACTCCTGCTGCCCCTCAACATGGGCTGCCAACTTCTCTGGGAGCTGGGTGAGGAGGGCTGTGGGCAGCTCCACGGAGTCTGTCCTCTGAACTCACAAACCATTAGGAGGGAGGAAGAGGTTACAATGCTACACTTGAAAAGGAAAATGAAGGTGGAGAACTAATAGAGGAAAAACGCTTGCAAAATAAAAACGGATCACTTTTTTTAAAACATGGGCTCCATGTATCGCAAATATGTACTACTAATAAAAATTATCTAAAGTAAATAAATAAGATGCTGCTTCCTAATAAGCTTTTTCCTTGGAAAGTGAGCTTTTTTATTCCCCCAGATTCCAGTTCTCCTGTGGTTCTTAAATGTTTCTGTCCCCAGTACTGGAGATGGAATCCAGAGCCTTTGTGCTCAGTTACATCCCCAGACCCCTTTATTTATTTTTTTTTTAATTTTGAAATGGGTCCTGCTAAGTTCTCTGGGCAGGACTCAAACTTTTAGTCCTCCTGCCTCCGCCTGCCAGAAGGCTGGGATTATAGGTATGTGCCACTACAGCTGGTGTTTGAATGTTGCCTCGTTCTCTATAGAGAAGGCCCAGTCTTGAGGCAAGTAGGGCTGGGTCCCCTGTCTTGCCCTCTGCCCCAGTCCTCTCTGATTCCAGAGCAGCCCCACCCTCTCGGTCCCAGGTCCCACCTGCAGCAGCTCGATCACAAAGACCAGGGGCTGCGGCTCCTTCTGTAGCTTGTCCAGGTCCTCATAGCCCAACGTGTGGTAGGCGAACATGTTGGCCAGCCCGCAGGTGTGCACGTGCCAGTCAGTGGGGTCCTTGCCCTCAGCCACCTGCCGCAGGCTCCGGGACAAGATGGGATAGACACCTGTGTGCTATGGGAAAGACAGAGGGGTGGCATCTGTGGTCTGCTCAGGGCTGGCTGGGCCACAAAGACCTCGACTCTGCATCCTCCACAGCAGAATCCTGCTGTGCCACTGCTGCATGAACCAGTAACAACTGAGGACAACTGTGCACCAGGAAAGTACTGTGCACCCACCAGCTCCTTCAGTCACTATAGCAACCAGTGCAGGAGGCACTAATATCTCCACATTTCAGATTGTGGACCCAGAGAAGTTAAGCAACTTATTCAAGGCCACACAGATAGCCAATGAGAGAGCCCAATGCAGAGGCCCCTGCCCAACCCCCAGGAGACCCTGAGCTCCACAAGCCTGTGATTCACAGCTAGGGCAGTGGGCAGCAGTGGAGGGGGCACAGTCCCAGGCCCCAGCCTGGCAGTGCTGCTACGTGCAATGAGCCCAGGTCATCACACCGCACAGCCCCTCTTCTCTTGGTGGCCCCGTCTTAGTGTTAGGGTTGTCGTGGGGACAGAAGGGCATGGTGCAAACACCCAGGTGAGACTCACTGCAGCTGGGAGCTGGAGCTGCCACCCTTCTTTCAGTAGAGGAGGCTGGGGAAATCAGCCTCTGCAAGGCCGGATCCTTGCTATGCCTTGGCTTCCCTACTCTGGTACCCTGAATGCCCACATCCTGGACAAGGCTGTGAGCTGGCCCAGCCCCGGCTCCCACACACAAGAGAATGGAGGTCACCGTCCTGCTCCTGCCTGCTGGGATTAGCCCAGATTCCTGCCCTATTCTGTGAGAGGGTGACCAAATGGCAGCTGAGCCTGTCAGGGTCAAGGCTGGGCTAAGGGGAGCCAGGACGGGGGGAGCCTGCCATGAGGAGGGCCATTCCCGGCCCTGACTCCACAGCCCAGCGAATGGAATGGGAGCTGGGGACCCAGGCCAGGTGGCTGTGTGGGCACAACCTCAGAGGCTTTATTCTACCACATACCTGCCACCCTGGTGGTTTCAGGGCCCCTGGTTACCACCTGTGGGCTGAGGGATGCCACCAGAAGCCAGGAGGAATAGAGTGGAGAATCTAGCATCTCTAGGGGCAGCTCCTTGAGGGCTGAAAGGAAGATGCCGATCTCTGTGCTGTGCTGCCCTTGAGACACAGCTTGCCCGGCTACAGGCCACACGGGCAGCCATGGTCATGCAGGGGGCTGTGGAAGGCCAGCCCACAGGGCTGCAACTGGGGTAGGAGGAGCCCAGCATCACTGTCCCCCTCTGGGGCTTCCTGGCAAGGGCCTTGTCTGTCCGATGGTCTGTAGGGGACGCTGTGAACTGGAGTGAGTGGGACAGGCCATATCCAGCTCGAAGATCAGCTTTATTTTATCCTTCATGGCATGGGCTGTTTTTCTATCTGTTTTTTAAATTGGTTGGCAATGTTTACACATTGGGAGAGTTCAAGTTCACATGCTAATACAGATTTCTGGCTTGTCTCCAGAACAGACTGTCCTGCCACACTGGGCACTGCCCCTAGCATGTGACAACTGTCCAGAGGGAGCTGACAGCTGCCCTCATTAGAAGGGGCAAGAAAGGTTCCTGCTCCTTGTGGAATTTGAGTGTGCAAACCACTGGCCTCAAAAGACTGTGTCCCAGCAAAGCATCCCACAAGGAAGCCAGTGTCCTTCCTGAGGGTGGAGGAAGAAAAGCATTTCAGGGCAGAAATTCCTTCAATCAACCTGCCTCTCTGACCTAGGGGAAAGGTGGGAGGGAGGAGGCCCCTCCTCCTGTAGAGACCTGAAGGCCAAGGTAACCCCAAGCACACTGACCAGGCGCTGTACAGGGACTGCCGGGGAGAACCAGGCCCTCTTCAGTCCCTCATCAAGCACAGACAACTGGCCCACTGATTGCTTAGTTTGGCAATTCTTGGATAGAGAGCTGCCCCATGGAGGAAAAGGGGCCAATGAAATGTGAAGTGCCAGGCCTTCTCACGTTTCCTGGCCTGGATGCTATGGTTCTCCCCACTGCTGGGCTTAATGAACCCCTATTCATCCTTCAAGACTTAGCTCAATGGCATCTTCTTGAAGAAGGCCCCCAAGACCCTAAAGCAGTTAGTGTCCTTCTTTTACAGCTCCAGAGCACTCTGCCCTCATTTATGTCAGGGCATTGGCTGCTCTGCATTATAATGGTATGGGTGTTTGTTCCTCTTTCAGAATTGAAGTTAACTGAGGGCTGGGAACTTTGTCATTTCCTTTCTAACATGCAGAACAGGCCAAATCAGGTGCTCACTGAAGGTTCCTTGGATGGATGGATGGATGGAGAGAGGGAGAGAGGAGTGTTTAGTGATAGGAGTCTGGATTATGAATGACTGGTTTAAGGAAAGGATAGATGAATTGAAGCCTGGGTAAGTGGAAGAATGGATGAATAGATGGATGGGTAAAATATGGATTTGTAGGTGGATAAATGACTAGAAGTTGTGTGTGTGTGCACGTACATGTGTATGGGCGTGTGTGTGTATGTGATCACAGCCATAGTCTGGGAGAAGATGTAACAGGCTATTTGGAAAACTAACAATGACCATAGCATAAAAGTTGCCAGCCTATGAGGGGTGACTACCAACTTGACCAAAAGAACATACACTGCAGGAAATGAAGAGCCAGACCTGAGTTGTGGGGGCAACAGGAGCTTGTAGTTTTGCAAACAACAAATCAATCAACTAATCAAGAATGTTCTGGCTGCCTTCCATGTATGCAGCTCTTCTGTGTTGGTAAATACACACTCTATGGAAAAGGGGCTCTAGTTGGTGAGAAAACCTTATTACAGATACATACAGGTCTGAAAAGTACAGGAGATCCTTGTAAGCAAACTCAATACATACGATTTTTTAAATAACTGAAATCACAGAAGAATCACATCACAATTTGATTAAAAAACACTTTTTAAAGATAAAAATAACAGGATGCCAGGTTTGGGAGTACATGCCTATAATCCTAGCTACTCAGGAGGCTGAGGCAGGAGGACAGCAAGTTCAAGACCAGCCTAGGCAATTCAGCAAGACTTTGTCTCAAAAAAATAAATTAAAAAGGATTGGGAATGTAGCTCAATGATAAGAGCATCCCCTGGATTAAACCCAAGTATCTTAAGAAAAGACAAAAAATCCAGATAAATAATAGCATAGAGACTTCTACAAAGAAAAGCTGCTCAACTATCATTTGCTGAGTAACACAAAAGGAGTAAGGAGTGTTGGATGAGATCGCCTAGTGGTAGGAGATGAAAGGGCAACCTGACTTTACTATAGTAGGCACTTGACCCAGGACAGCTTACTTTCTCATTAGTGAGATGAATGAGTCAATCTTTAAAATCCTTCTAGCTCAAAATAATAGTTCCCACTTTTCAACTGCCCTGTATATGTGGTCATCTGCCCGCATAGATGTCATCTCAGGTAGTCACCACAACAACCTTTATCTTGGGCTTTTGTTGATCTATAGATGAAGAAATACAGTAGCAGAAGGGGAAAGGACAGCCCCAGTCCACACAATTAATAAAAGTCAGGACAGAGCTCAATTGCAGGTCTGTCTCTCTCTCAGTCTGCTCTTTCCAAAGGTCACTGGCCTCTGATGAAGGAATGAGTCTGTGGACCCACTGTCAAAGGTGAAAACTGAGGGAGCCTTGGAATAGATGGACCAGGTTGTCAACACCTAAACCAACAATCTTAATTGGGCATACCTCCCAACGAGAAACACAGTACCATTGTGCTATACTTCTGCAAAAAAATCTGAATTTTAGCAAGCCCTCTAGACCAAGCTTCCAATTTATTAAAAATAAATGGAGAATAGAGGAACATATCAGACGATTCTGGCAAAGTCACCAGAAAAAAAAAAAATACAGGACTTCTACAGGACAGTTGACCCAGTTCCTTCAAAAAAATCCATATCAAAAAAGAAGAAAGCCAGGGGCCGGGGATTTACCTCAGTGGTTCCGGCGCCTGCCTTGCAAACACAAGGTCCCAAGTTCGATCCCCGGTACCAAAAAAAAAAAAAAGAAGAAGAAAGCCCATTGATAAAAAAGAGACTTGCGAGACATCATACCAATAATGCACTACATGTGGACTTTGAACTAACCAACCTCATTCATTTTTAAAGAATAAATGAAGGAACCAGGCATGGTAGCGCACAGCTGTAATCCCAGCATCTGGGAGGCCAAAATAGGAAAACCACTGCCAGTTCAAGGCGCGCCTGGGCTACATAGTGAGTTCAAGGCCAGTCTGAACTACATAGTGAGACACTGTCTCAAAAAAAAAGAATAAATGAGACAACCAGAGAAATTCTAGCAGTGACTATATATGAAATAATATGAAAGGATTATTTGAGTTTTTAAAAGATTTAATAATGACATTGTGGTTAAGTTTTTTAAACATCCACATATTTGAGAGATACAAATTTCAGTGTTTATAGATGAAATGATATGGTGTCTGAATTTTCTCTACCCATGTAGGATGAAGAAGGCTAGGGCCCTGGGGTGATGGGAACTTTTTCTTTAATCAGCTTTCATATAAGTTTGGAAGTTTCCATAAGAAATATTTGTTAATGGTCTGTGAGTTTTACCATTTCTATCTGGGCCCCAAAACAAGGAGCCTAACTTATGAGAATAACATGAAATAACATCCCATAAATATGGGGAAAATGTAATTTGGTGGTATTGGGGGAGAGAGCAAAATAGTGACCAATGGCCAAAAGTTTCTAAGAGATTCCAATGCCATACAAAAAGAGAAGACTTGGAAGTGGACGGACTCACCCCTATGGAGCATGGCCACATGACCCCACATCCTGCCAGCTAGCCACACCCCAGGATGTCACTTTAGGGGCCATGCTTTCAGGTGGACCCCTCCTCATATTTACAATGGCAGGGATGAGCATGAAGGATTGGCCTCACAGAGCTTTGTTTTTACCTCCCACATTCCTGAAACACCATAGCTCTGCAAAGTGAGAGGGTGCAAAGATCCCAGGAACAGACCAACATGACCTACTTACGATGGTGTCACACCAGAACTCAGCCACCTCATTGATCCGCATGGACGTCAGCAGGGTTTCCCAGACCTCCAGCTTGAACATGTTGCCAATGATAATTTGCATGGGATGGCCCACTTGTTTGCTGTCGTCTATCATCGTGTGGTCCTCGTCACATTTCATGGTGCGGAAATGAAAGGTCACCTGGTCACCAAGACAGTGGCTCCTAGTCTAGACGCAGCTTCTGAGTCCCAGCTGAAGCCATTCCCACTGTCACAGACTCCCAGGCTCCCCCTGGTCAGCTCATCCACACCTGATAAACTGACAGGCCCCAGAGCACCCCTACCTGCACTCCCCAGGGATGAGGCCCCAGATCCCAGGAGGTGCTTCCTGAGATAAGCTCCACGTGGCCACAGACACATCTGTCAGCCCAGGGAAGCCACCAGATGTGTAGAAGAAAGCAGCATGATGCCCGAGGGACCTTCCTTCTCAGCCAACATTTGAGGCTCTAAACAAATTCCCCAAACCCCTCTCTCAGCCAACTCTAAAATTTAATCTGCAAAACCCCCAAAGTGCCCTGGGAATGAGCGCCCACTCAGAGCGTCCCAGGTACCTGGGATGGACAACTGCAGAATGGGCCCACCTGGCTGCCTTTTAGCCAAGTTGAGGGCCATCGTGAAGGGGGGGAGAGAATGAGGGGGGCTTACTCGAGATCCGGTGATGAAGTTCGGAAGGTCCCCAGTGCCCCCATGCAGAATGGTCTTCTTGATGCCCTCCACGTTCAGGAGCAGAGTGGCATCCATGCTGCAACTGGAACCAGCTGTCCAGCCCAGGCTGAGATAATCTTGCCCAAGGAGAAAGACACTTAAGCGGCTGAGACACAAGGGGATTTGCCTTGCAGGGACAGGAGGTGCAGGGAGAAGGTGGAGCGGCTTATCAGAGTCACCGCGGGCAGCCTCACCTTCCGCTCCACTCACGACCTCTGATTCGAAGCCTCTGCCTGGCACCCACCATCCCACCCCAAAAAGGAAGGAAGTCGGCTGAGCTTTCTTAAAGAAGGCAGGGATGGGAAGTCAACCCGGAGAGGCCGGGGCCACCCAAGGAGACAAAGAAGACTAGTCCGATGCCCTTCTGGCCCCAGGGTACTGATCCTGGTCCCAGATCTAATTTCCTTTGGACCCCAGGCCAGCTGCCTTTGCCTCCGCCGCCCTCCTTCCCAGTTTCCTCCTCCTTCCCTTCCCAAGATCTGCCCTCCAGAGACTTGGAGATGTGGCCAGAATGGAGGCTGGGGAGCGCACCTATCCCTACCCTGGCCCCTTAGGACCCAGGCAGAGCTTCTGCGGGCCCATTGGGAGGAAAAGAGAACATGCAATGCGAAGACTTGGTGTTTGGCGCCACCTTGTGGTCCGCTCAAAATCTTACGCTTTGGTTCTCCACAACCCCCAGATGGTGGAGGATGGTGAGCCCCACAAAATAGTATCTTCTGGGGTTAAGGTTGACTGGTTAAAAGAGAAGACAGGCGGTACCTGCGGCAGGGAGACCTAAGAGCTGACTGGGACCCAAGACAAGCTGTAATTAAAGGGCTGACTCCCCACCTCTTGTACTGGCCTGTGGTCTTGGACGTCTCCCATCCTAACTTCACTCTGCAGACTGAGATGCGAAAATCCACCCGTCCTGCCTCCCTCTCCAGGAAGCAGAGAGCCCTGGAGAAGTCAATGGGACCCGGAAATCCAGCGCTGTGAAAGTCTTGACTCCCATTACAGCCTCTGGCTTGGAGGACACCAACTGGGCCAACTGGTTGGTGCTGAGAACCCAGCCTGAGGCTCTGGGAAAACCCCCTGAGTGCTCAGACCCCTGAGGGCAGTCTCCATCCCTGCTAGGGGGCAAGCGCTGAGGCTGAACGTGGAGAGCCTTTCCCTCTTCATTTGCATCCTTTCTGCAGCCACCCAGCCACCTAAAGGGATCTGTGTGTATGGGTGGGAAATGGGGGGTGAGGAAAACCTCAAGGGAAAGTAACAGCAGTTCCCATTAAGGTCTGTCAGGAGAGGAGCACACACAGCAGGGGCAGGAGGTTGTTTCTGGGTCCTGACAATGCTCACCATGATTTGGGCTGTGGTGGCAAAGCCATGGCACGTGTGCCACAACTGGCCGTTTGTATCACTGAAAGCTCTAAAAGGTTCACCATCATTGACCTAGGGGATGGTTACATGTATGTTTGCTTTACAAGGATTCATTATATGAGAGTGTGTTTGGGGCATTTTTCAATCCTGATCTAATTCACAATGAGAAAAAAAGGACCTAACCACATTTCGTCTCGCAGTGCTTAGATATGATTCGTTTCTTTTTTATGCACCACTTCCCTTTGCAGAAGGCACATGTGAACTGCAGCAATCAGTATTTAAGAGGAGGAACTCGCAGCTTTGGCCTGGATTTGGGGAGGTCACAGAGCATGCGGGTGAGGAGTGGGGGATGCTGAGGACAGGGCTTCTGCTCACTGCTGAGAAAGAGTCTGCTGCCTCAGAGTGACCCCTGGCAGCCCCCAGCTCCTAAGCCAATCTCCTCAAGGACTTTTTCAAAAGCAAATCTAATAATCAGCTGCCTTCTTCAAATTCAGCAAAGATTTCCCACCACTCCAAGGATGCATTCTAAACTTCCCTGGCCTCCAAACTTCTACCCCTGACCTCTGCCCTGGCCCGGCACTCTATTTTTTCTTTTTCTGCTATGTAGCCCAGGCTGGCCTTGAACTCACGGCAATCCTCCTGCCTCAGCCTCTAGAGTGCTGCAATTACAAACGCACACCACCACACCCAGCTTTTGAGCTCTATTTTTCTCAGCCTTTGTCCAATCCTGGAGTCACCCATTCAGTCCAAATATGTCCCCCCTAACCAGGAAATGGGGACTTCAACTTGGCCAAGCAGGTTTTTCACTTTGTCACAGAAAAACATTTCAGGACAAATCATGACAGACATAGCTGATTTGTTAGGCAGGGTTAGAAAGTAAGGAAGAATAAGGAGAGGACCTCAGCTTGAGGAGTCAGAGGGCCAGCGCTCTGATGGTCAGGAGCAGACTGGTCCCTTAACAAAGGAGCAGGACCAAGCTTTCATGGATTTGCTGGGGTGGGCCAGGGTCTAGGTGAGTGTGATCTCAGCTCCGGTTGTCTAGCATGGCTTCCAGGGTGGTTATCAGTCAATCAGCTCTCCATGAGATGATTGCTTCTACTTGGGACAGCTTTGTTCTGTTTTCAGTTACCTGCCGGGCATCTGTAGGCCCAGGTGAAGATTCTTTTTTTTAACAAAATCAGTTTTCAAGTCCCTGACTCCCTCAGAAAACAGAAATCATGTTTTTAATGAGTAGGAATTTGACCTGTGTTCTGCTGGCCGTCTGTGTTTCAGTGAAATGCACAACGCTCCAGACTCCTGACGTTAGCCTCTTCACTTCTCCCCTAAGGCGCCACCTACCTGGGGAAAGTTGCCCTGACGTCCAGCCCAGGTGAGGCTCCCCTTCCCCTTACGCCTCCCCATTTC
The DNA here is from genome assembly GCF_053883595.1 of Heterocephalus glaber. Taxonomy (NCBI): domain Eukaryota; kingdom Metazoa; phylum Chordata; class Mammalia; order Rodentia; family Bathyergidae; genus Heterocephalus; species Heterocephalus glaber. The sequence continues at coordinate 16,695,982 of NW_028258351.1, read as the reverse complement.
CCCCATTCTTCCCATTCCTGGCCTTGTGCATGGTCTTAACTGTTTATAGTAATGGTTCGTGTCTGTTTCTTCCATCAGACTAACAGTTCCAGGGGGTCAAGGAGACCAGTGAGAGCTTTGTTGGAGAAGCAGCCCTGGGCAGGGCAGGACTGCAGCTCTTCCTCCACCCCCTCCCCAGCAGAGGCCAGGCTGGGTTTTCCTCCTCACTAAGAGCAGAGGCCCCAGCACCTGCCTCTCACAGAAAAGCTGCACCTGTCTAGATCCTCCCCACCACCCTGGAGCCACTTCACACGCAAGGGCAAGGAAAAGGCTTCTCATTCAGAAGAAAATACTTCTTCGGCCTTCTCTCGTTGCCATGGAGACTGCTCTTCATTAACCTGGTCTGCCAGTTAGCATTCTGAGAGGCAAGAGGGTGGAAAGCTGCCGGCAGGGAGGGCTCTTTGTGCACGCCTGCATGCGTTCCAGACAAGGAGGTGTAATCCAAGATGAAGAATGGAGGTTTTGGAGTCAGACATCCAGGATTCAGGTTCCAGCTCTGACATTCTGTACATTCTTGGACAAGATACTTCCCCTGTCTGAATCTCCAGTTTTGTGATCTGTAATGGAAATAAAAATAGTACCTACTTTCTAGTGCTATCACGGGGATTAAGGGAGAAAAAAAGAATGTAAAAGCACTCAGCTGAGCATCTGACACATGGTCAGGGCTCAAAAAATACCAGCTATTATTATGGGTTCCTGTGACATGACAGATAGCGTGACAGGCACTGGAGAGGCAACCAGGACAAGGCACTCTGATTGGGAGATTTTGATTCCAAGAGGTTCACTAACCTTGAGTCTTTCTCACACTTTGAATTTGGTCTCCACAAAAACAATTTTCTTTCCTCCTGCTATTTTATTGTACTTCATTCCTTAGGGACAATCACAAATACAACTGGCATAAACAAGTTTGGGAAGAAGCATTTCTGACACCGGGTAAACAACCCCACTGAAAGGACAAAGTGAGTGAAATTAGAGATTTTTCAAACCACAGCCCACACTCAGTAGTGACCAGAGTAAAAGGAAGCAAGGAGTTTCTCAGGGGTTTTTCAGTCTTTTTTTATTAGCACATATTTGTAGTACAGAGCGATCGCATTCCCCATGGGGAGTTGGTACATGTGCCTGGCACATCTTAAGTCTGGTTTTCATCCTCTTCCCCTCCCTCTCTCACTACCTCGCCCCATCTCTTGGCCCCTTCCCAAGTGCCAAAGATCTGTCTCTCTATTTCCTATTATCTATCTTTTATTTTGCTCTTTATTTATATTGTCTCTCTCTTTTTTTTTGGTACCGGGGATCGAACTCAGGTCCTTGCACTTGCTCAGCAGGTGGCAAAACCACTGAGCTAAATCCCCAGCCCTATATTATCTCTTATAAGAGAAACTTTGGAATTTTTAAGCTTGTATGATTTATTTTTCTTAACATTATGGTCTCAAGATGCATCCACTTTTCTACAAATGACTCAAGTTTATCCTTCTTTATGGAAATAACTTTTGGTTTTTAAAACTCAAGTAGAAAATAAAATCTTAGTCAAGAATGATTTCATGAAGCTTTTGTTTCCATCCACATGTGTGTGTGTGTGTGTGTGTGTGTGTGTGTGCGTGTGTGTGTGCTAGGTCTCTTAAAACGAACACTGGTCCCCTTGAATACTTTGTGTCCTGTGCCAAGAAGACCGCACAGACACACATTCTTTGCCTAGTTAACTCGTTCTCTAGCTCTCAGCTTTAAATAGCATATTTTGTTTTTGTTTTTGTTTTCCAGTATCAGGCATCAAGCTCAGGACCTTGCACTTGCTAGACAGATGTGGTGCCACTGAGCTAAATCCCAGGCCCTTCCTTAGATAACATATATTGTGTGGTTCTTTGATTAATTGGATATTGGTTATTTGATGTGAAAATGTCCCTCTCTTTCCACACACTGAATCAGAGCCCCATGGGGATTTTAGTTGACCTTCGTGGCCCATTTTTAGCACAGTGCTTAAAAAAGTACAGGCTCTCAGTTTACACCATTTGGAAAAGCTTGAAAGACAGAATATAAGGGAGAAAGAGGAGAATCCGGAAGCCCAGAGTGACTTTGGCTGGGGTATGTTGGCTTGTGGCACCTGCAGCACTGAAAAGGTAGCTGGCTGTAGGTGTCAGGCGGGCAGTCCAGGCTGGAGGCAGAGGTTGAGGAGTGTGGCAGGGCACTTGGGCACATGGGCCCCGGTCCTAGACTGATGGAAGTTGACTCCTTGGCCCAATCTAACCTCTCTGTACCTGTCTCCCCCATCAAGCCATAGGTTGCAATGAGGATGTGCTCATGAATACATATCAAATGCTTGGACCATGTCCCTGGTGCATACAAGTGCCACATACAACCCGGGGTAGGGGGCAGTGATTACCAAGGCTAAAGGAGTGGCTGAGACCACCTAGATGTGAAGAGGGCTGAAGGCCCTTCCCCCCAGCCTGGGGAGGGGGGTGCTGCTTCGAGATCGTGTAAAAGACCCGAGTAAGTTGAGGACGGCTTTATAGAGTGACGTGTGGGGATACTAAAGGGAAGAAGGAAGGATGGGGAGGACCAGGCAGAGGCCTGAGGAGCAGGCCTGGGCGGAAGAAGGCAGGGAGGTACGCTGCGGTCTGCCCCGCTTGCAGGATGTATCTTTTGTGGGGCAGAGTGGGATATGAGTTTGGGGGACGCAGAGAGGCCTGTGCCTTGTCTCGGGAAAGGAGAGAGTCCTAAGGGAAATTTGAAGCAAAACCTTCCTGGGAACAAGGACTCCATACCACTCTCCCCTCAGAGCTCTTTCTGACAAAACCATTCGGAGACAAAGGAAAGGCGGTCCTTCGGGAAGGATGGGAGGGGCTGAGGGCCGGGAGCGGAGCAGCGAGGCGCTCTTCTCGGTGCTGGGACCCCGCCTCTGGGGCGATCCGGCCGACCAGCCAAGACCCCGTGCAAGCTCTAGGGAAGTGCCCAAGCGTGCCACCGGGCTGGGCGCCGCGGCCTGGGACCAGAGCATCAGGAGGAGGCGCAGGCTGCACCTCCTGCAAGAAGCCAGGCAGGGGTCCAGAGGGAGGAATGGGGGGGCCCGGGCCAATCCCAGAGGAGAATTTACCGCCGAGAGAAAAGCACCAATCAGATGCCAGCAACAGCGGAGGCCGCAGGGATGGAGCCAATCATCTATGAGTACAGGGCCGGGCGGAGCCGCGCGGAGTTTCAAATCGGCTAGGGTCTGCGAGGAGCCGCTGTGTCTGGTCACTGCGTTGGGCGTTGCCGGGTAAGTGAGGGCCGGGGATAAAAAGGGGCTTCTATTCCGGGCGTTAAGGGGAAGCATGGAGTGGGGGCTCTAGCTAGGACAGCCAGGCGAATTCCAAGCGTCGAAATCCTGGTATCTGATGGGGTGGTCGGGGTCTGGGCGATTGTGTGAATGCGCTGCGGATTACAGCCTGGATCTAGTGCTGAGGCCCGGTGAAACCCTGCCTCCCCCACCCACCCATACTCCGAAAAGGAGGCTGGGATGAAAAGACAGCTGTTTTGGAAACTTGCAGCGTGGGAGAGCAGGAATTTGACTCTTCCTCCGGGAAGCAGCCTCCTTCTGGTACCCACAATCGTCCAAGCGCCCCACCCCACGGGCCTTCATCCCATATCTTCCCCCGTCCCCACGGCTTCTGTAGAGCCCAGATGGGAGTAGAGGATGCCTTGATGACCTGCCTTTGACCTCCCCAGGTTCTAGCGGGCAGATAAGACTGGGCCAAACCGATGGCATCTCAGTGGCATGGCATGCGATCCTCGGTGCGCCGCCGATCTCTCCTGAAGGAGGAGCAGATGGAAGAAGAGGTGGTGTGGTCTGCAGCCGGTCACGTGGAGCCGTCCACCGGGGCCCTGGGCTCCCTGTGTAGACAGTTCCAGCGAAGACTGCCCCTGAGGGCTGTCAGCCTCAACCTCGGGGCCGGGCCCTCCTGGAAGCGCCTGCAAACCCCAGAGCCACAGCAGCAGGGCCTCCAGGCTGCGGCACGCTCAGCCAAGAACGCCTTGGGTGTCGTGTCCCAGGTAAAAATGACTACCAACTATCTATGGAGGGTGTCCTTGGTGTCCATAGTTCCTACCCTCAGGGAGACCCCGAGAATACAGACTCCGTGATGACTGGGACTTTGACTTGTTCGTTGCTGCTTTCTCAGCACCCCCAAATAGTTCCTGGCTTTTAACAGGCATTCCATAAATAATTGTCACTAAAGAAATTGATGTTTAAGATAGAAGGTGATGAGAGCTTCATTGTGATAGGCAAGCAAATGGCTAATGAAAGGGGACACCAAACTCAAGCTTAGTTGGGTAAGACTTACCAGAGTAGGTGACTCCCCAGAGTTTACCCAGGATGGGACAGGTGAAATCATGTGCACCCAGACTTAGGATAGCACCAAAAAAAAAAAAAAAAAAAAGAAAGGTGTGGAAGAGAAAGGGCTAGAACTTAGTCTGGGTGTACCCAGAAGGCAGAGCAAGGTGGAGCTAGGAGAGGGAAGATCCAGCGCCCTGAAGGAGTTTAGACTCCCAGAGCAGCCAGGTACTGGAAGAAACCCAGGGCCTCACAAAGGCCAGGCAGGGGTGCTACCACTGAGCCACACACGCAGCCCCTAAAGCTGGTCAGATTAGCGTATAAGTATTCTTGCTCGTTAGCCACTTGATGGGAAAAGGAGGGGAGCAGATGTGTGCCTAAGGGTGACTTCAAGAGCTGCTCTGAGATCCAGCAGTTTGGGGGACTGTGTGTCAAGGAGATATGCCCCAGGAAGGCATCGTGATGTGGAGTATGCGGTGCCCATGGGCCTTCCAAGCTGATATGTCTTTAAATCTGGAGATGGAGCTAAGGATAGGGGAAGCTTGGAAAGGACAAAGCCATGGGAATGAATAGACTGGGGGGGGGGGGCTTCTCCTTGGCACCTTCCTGCGAATCCTTAAGATGCAGGGAGAGAGCTGCTGTTCTACAACCTTTGTAGAGAAGTCTCCCAGCCAAACACTAGACCTTGTCTGGTGGAACACATGCTTGGTTTCACCTCCTTAAGGCTCAGAGAAATGAAATGAAATGTCTTGTCCACAGCCACACAACTTATCCTACTTATCTGGGGCCTTGCTCTGGACTCTGGTTCACTAAGGCAAAGACAGTCTAGCACAGTCACTGTCACCATAGTGGTCTAAAAGGCCCAAGAGTTAGGTCTTAGTCTTCCAAGACTAAAGAGCCATGGAAGGATTCTGAGAAGTTCAGAGTCAGGATCAAAACATCCCCAAAAGGATCTCTGAAGACCAGTGTGGGGTGGAATGAAGGGCCATGGGAACAGAAGCAGGGAGGCAATGACCTCCTGGTACCCAGGAGCTGTGCCTGTTCTTCTCTGGGCCTTCTTGAGTCCTGAGTCAGTCTCCACCTGGGAAGAGGGTTTGGACTTGGACAGAGGCTCTGTGAGGCAGAGTGGCCTTCCTGCTGCCGACTGCTGTGGTCCATCCTGAAACTCTGAGCTGAGTCCCTGTACTGGCCCGCAGTCCCACACGGAGTCATTGCGCCCTTCCCCCTTATGACCTAGAGCAGGCACTATTCATGGGAAGCTGGTGGGTTGGAGGGATGCCTAGAGCCCTTGGTTCTGTCTGTGCTAACCTGTGATTGTATCACAGAGAATCCAGGAATCCTGCCAGAGTGGTACCAAGTGGCTGGTGGAAACTCAGGTGAAAGCCAGAAGGAGGAAGAGAGGGGCACAGAAGGGCAGTGGCTCCCCACCTCCCACCCTAAGTCAGAAGAGCACCCGGCTGTGTGGAGCCACTCTAGACCCTGGCAAGAGGGAGTATCACCGCCTCTCTGCCCAGAAGGACCCACGTTCTCACCCCCGACGGCGGCCGAGGAGGAATGCTGCCTTCCAGAATCCCTACTCCTTGACAGAGCCCCTCTGCTCTCCCAGGCAAGTAGTGTGGTGTCTCTCCCCAGACCCAGTGGGTTTTCATCCCATGTGTGCCCACTCAAATGCTAACTGGGCCCCAGGGCTTCTGAGAACCTCCTGCGGCTTCCTGAAGCCAGGGGACCCTGAACTGAGTCACATCTGTGTTCTAGCTCAGCTCTGCCCTCAGACCTGGTGGGGGATCTGAGAAAACCCTTCAGGGGCTCATTTTCCCCACCTGCAAAAGAAAGGGATAAGCTTAGATCTGCCTGGGTCTCACTCACCTAAGCCTGCTGCTGAGGACATCAGGGCGGCAGAGACCCAGCTTGCAGGTGGGGAACAGCAGGCTCACTGCCTTGGCCCCATGGGCCTTGGTGTCACGTCACTGAGCAGGAATCTGTGGTGAGGTAGCCCCAGCTCCCAGGGCCATCTGGACACACAGATGAGGTCCTGGTGCTGGGTTGGAATGGGATCCTGTCAGGTCCCCAGCTAGCCCCTACTGGCTTTCTTGTATCCAGTGAGTCTGAGAGTGATCTCGAGCCTGTGGGAGCAGGAATCCAGCATCTCCAGAAGCCGTCCCAAAAGCTGGACAAGGCCATCATGGCTGAAGACAAGTGAGTTGGTGTCCAATGCTTCAGAGTGAAGTGGGGGGAGGGGGGGCGGCGAGGGAGCTCACTGAGCTACGCCATCTTTGTAGGCAGGCTGTGGTTCTGGCTTTGACCTGCTATGCAACCCTGGCTAGTCCCTGCCCCTCTCTGGGCCTCAGTTTCCTTGCTGCAAACATGAGAGGGGATGAAAGACCTGGTTTGGGGCAAAGGTAAAGGATGTACCCTGATTGTACATGGTCCTCCAGGTCTTGGGTCCCCACCTTTTTCAGTCATCTGGAACTTCATGTGTGAGTAGGTGCCTGACTCTGAAAGGCCTACCCTTCCTACAATACTCTCCATGGATCCTCTGTGCCCTGCCTGCATGGGGAATTGGAAGAGTTATGTGGCTGCTATGGAGATCCTGGTATAGGTGCCCAGAACCCCCTTCTGAGGACTGAACCTCAGTTCTGAATCCTCACTAACTCAGGATGTTTATTTCTGCATTTATATAATAGTCACAGCAGGCTCTTAGGTAGGCCCTACCAGCCCTGACTCTGCAGAGTGGCCCTGCCCCCACCATATTCCAGGTTCTGGCCTTGTGGTCCAGTTGGGGGGCGGGGGGGGGTGGTCTCCTTACAGCCTGCAGCACTCAGCAGTATCCATCCCTCCCTCTTCTCCATCCCTAGTGCTGACATGACCGTCACCCTCATTTCTGACTGAGGACAGGCCCTGCAGTTAATGCCCTCCTCCCCAGCAGGTTTCTCATCTCCTCTTCCCACCCCACCCCGCATTCATGAGCATGTTAAAGAAATGAGTCTCTTTGGGAAAAACCCAGAGAGTGGGTGGGCCCAGCAGAACAGGAAGTCTAAGAGTCTTGCTACCTGCTTGGAGCCAAAGCTGCTAACCTCATTGGCCCCATCACTCACTGACCATGCTGGGTGCCCCAAGAACCTAGAGGCACTTTCCAGCCAGTTGAGAAAGTGCTAGGGTGCCCAGTTCCCCTTCCCTGAGTTCGGCAGTGGATATAAAGTAAGCTCTGTTTTGCAGAAAACAAGTCTTGTCTGGCCACCAAGCCCTCATACCCAGGATACCTTTGTCGCTTGCCCTAGAGCTTCCTGGGAGGAGAACCAGAGCCATCAGCTCCCCTGACCGCCACTAACAAGGACCTGATTAACAAGGAGCCCAGCATTCTTCTGCTTCAGCCACATCTGGGCTCATCGGTGACCATCTGCCACAGCCTAGGAGTGACTTGGGGAGACCTTCGAGAGTTGGGGAGTTACCCTTACTCCCTTGGGGGACTCTTGGGCTTAGGACCTCGACCCACAGTCAAGGCTTGTGGTTGCCCTGTTCACAGTGGGAAGGCAGAGTCTTTGGGGAGTCATGTCTAGACTTCCCAGCTATATTTCCAAGGCAGAGGTTCTTGGGGACCTAGTTCCATCCTACTTCTCCCACCAGGGCCCTGGAGGAAGGGAAAGGAGATACCTCCAGGTTCTGCAACCCTGGGCTCATGGGTGCCTATTTATAAGCTTGGCACAGGACCCTGGGCATGCAGAGAGGGGGAGTTCCACTCGAGAGCAGTTCTGCCCTTTGTAAAGTATTTAAGAAATCTGCTTTACCATTGTATTATGAAGAACCCTGTGTACCAGTTTCCTAAATCACATTGCATTTTAATAATAAAGACTTATTCCTTTTTACATATTGCCCCACCCCCCTGCCTGGCACTGCTTTGGGCCATATGTTTAGGGTCTGGCTTTGCCCCTAATCCCCTCGGCTTCCAGCCTGCCTGCTCCCCATCCCTAGAGCAGGAGTAAAAAGAAAGCTTTTTCAACTTAGTCCAAAGCAAAGAACATTTTAAAGGCAAATAAGGTTTTTATTTAAGTGACAATGTTTGAGAGTTAAAAACCAGCTCACATCAAAATCAAGACCAGTTGTAAAAACCTTTTAACTCCATAATGCTGTTTTTGTCTTGTTAGAAATCTGATATTTTACATCTTCTTTCTAACGGATTTTGTACAAGGCAGCCATAGGAATATAATAAACCTTTTCCAGCACAGAATCACCCATCACAGAGAATACTGAAAGTTACACACTTAGAAACAGTCAGACCACAGACAAGGGCAGACTGGCTGCCACCACTGAGTAAACAAACAGAAACGGACAGCGGGGTCCGAAGGTGGGGGTCCCCATGCATGAGCCGCCCTTCTCTGGCCTGTCCCTCCTTGGTGTCACCTGCCTCTCCTGTGTCCCAAAGAGAGTGAAGTTGAACTCGTGATTATCCTGTCAAATAACCTGTTGGTTTCTCAGCAAGGACAGCAGAACTCAGCCAGGCTTCATTGCTTGGACTGAACCCTAACTCAGATGTTGAAAATTCCCCCAAGCCTATAAGGATGCATGGGAGTTTTTGACTGAGCCAAAGAAAATAGGTTTCCAGAGCACTTGGCACGAAAACCCCCTGGGATTCGGCTGGAAAGTTGGTTGTTTAAGGCGGGGTCCACTGCCAGGCTCCTTCCCAGTCCAGGCTCCCCTCCTAGGCAGGGCTGCACCCGAACCAGCTGAAAACTGGTGCCACCTCTGGACCAGGTCCACCTGCCTCAGGAGGAATCTGATTTCATTTAAAGATTGGTGGGTGTTTTGTCGGCAGGACACTTGTGGGGCACAGATCTGGGCTTCAAAGTGAAAAAAAGTACAGTTTAAAAACCCTAGGATCCTGCCTCCCCTCCTTCAGAGAGCCACCCCAAATAATACTCCTACTGGGGTTCAGACAGAGCTGCTGTAGCCAGCACCTAGACAGGAAGGCCATTCATCCAAACACACAAAAGAACCTTTTTTTTTTTTTTTTTTTAATACTTTGTGGCGCTTTCAAGAGGAGTCAAGATCTTTAGGGGGAAAACCATGATGCTGCAAAAGCAGGCCCTGGCAAAAGATGCACCCTGAACCCCCAAGAGGGCAAGTAATAGAGGAAGGCAGGCAGCGGGCAGGCCCTCACCCAGCACAGCCACTGTGTGGGAAGAACAAACATGCCATGGGAGAAACAAGGAGCTGTGGTCAGGCAGGAAGACCTGTTTTCCAGCTGCTGGATAGCAGGCACCAGGAGCTAGAAGGAGTCTAAAAACAGCTGGATTGGGGCTCACAGAACTACTGGAAGAGAGGCTGCAGCACCCTCTCCAGAGGACAAGGATGCAGTTCTTTTTGTGTCTGACTTGACAGACAAAACTGAACACACTACTAGTACAGAACGTGCGTGTTGGGGACACAGTTGCTGAAAAGGCAATACTGAGACATAAGCAGTCTCATCACTAAACAGAACCGCAAGTACACACATTCACACACACCAACTACAGCTCCGAGGGTGTTGTGTTCATACTATATCCCTGTACACTGCGAGCGTCTTGTGTGGGAGTCGCCAAAGTCCCAATATGGGGTTCCAGCAAAGGAAGGGGTGGTAGCCCTCCTGCCAGGTCCTGTGTCTCAGTTCTAACCCCCAGAAACACAGAGCCCTGGTCACTTACTCCCAACTCCCTGGGGACCCCAGCTCACAAGTGGGTGCTCTCACTCCCACCCACCGCACTCCCGAGCCGGGGGTTCTCAGAAAGGGAGGAGGGAATCTAACTAGGGGAAAGGATCTCATGCTAATTATTTCATCATTTGAAAGTGACACATCAGCGACTCCTGCAAAAAGGAAACGATGGAGTGTCCGAAAATTAGAAGATAACTCTGCTCAAGTTTAAATCAAGATATTTTGGGGGAAGGAGTAGACAGGGTTAGGAACGAAGTGGCTATGCTGTATGAGCTGGTGCGAAGAGGGAGCCAAGAACTATGCCGTGTTACAGGGAGATGAACCTGTGCAAACTGCCTGCCGGAGGCAGGACCGGAGAGGAAGCGAAGGCCAAGCCCCTGCCCCTGGCAGCCTCATGGGGCTTAGACACAGGATGCAGTGCTGAAAGGGGATTACAAGGGCTGGCAGATGGGTTGGGCAAAGGTGGCAGTAGCTGGCAGGCTGGAGAAGGCACAGGGCTGGGGCTTAGAGCCCAGACCCCTCCAGCCCCAGCAGGGTGCCCAGGTTGCCAAGGCGATTCACAACAATGGTGCCAACTACCCCCCAGGGGCAGCCACCATGGGCTGCAGGGGAGCTGCAAGAGGTAGACATTGAGCAGAAGCGACACTGAGCTCACACAGGTGCCTGCTGTGTATACAGATGTCTGGGCCCTGGGCAGCCTGGCTGACAGAGCTGGGGCTGGCCTCAGTGGCAGCCCGGGGGGGCACAGAGGCAGCTTCAGGCAGCCCCACCACAGCAGCCTGGGCAGGGAGCGGAGGCAGGTGCAGGACACCATGCCTGGGCCAGGAGCTCAGTAGCAGGAGGACCTGGACAGACTTTGAGGGCCCCCCCGCAAGAGCCAAGCCCTGCACCCTCAGGGAGATGACCCAGGGAAGGTTAGAGGCTCAAACCAAGCTAAGTAGTAGCTGGAAGGGAAGGAATACAACAATTTGGGCCAAAATTCCATGAAGCCCCCAGAACCCTATGTCAACTCTGTGCCTTCCAGAAACCAACAGAGAAACAGGTCTGAGCAGAGCTGTGGGTGGGAGGGCCAGATCGCTACTCTTCAGGGGATTCCTGTCCCTGGGACACCCCATTTGGGTGTCAGTGCAAAGCAAGCCTGCTGGGGCTCTCCACAGAAGAGGCTTCCTCTGGGGTGCTGCGCCAAGAGCTCCTCCCTCGAGCCCACCCAGAACCCTTCAGTGAGGCTGTGTGCAAGGGGCACATGACATGCACGCTGAAAAATCTCAAGGTCAGAAGTTCAGCACAGCCCATGAGTCAAAAACTTGCACCCATCTCAGCTAGGGGGTGGACCTCCTCCAATTTACAGAAGGAAGGCCAGGTCCAGAGATGGTAAGCAACAGACTCAAGGGCACAGCCAGCCCAGGTGGGCCAGAACCCAAGACTGCAGCCTCACGGGGGAGGACCACAAAGCAGAGATCCTGGAAGAGGGACACCTGTTCTCAAGGGCCACCGGAGAATGGTGAGGATACTGAGGACAAGAGTGAGGGACAAAGGACAGCTGCAGGAGGACAGACCGTCAGCACCAGACCCAGCTTCCAGGGCTGTAGACAGACACCGCATACCAGGATGGACGCAGGAGATGTCCTCTCACTTCCAGAAAGTGACCACTTTGCCATAAGAGAGCCCCAAAGTGGTGACTAGGGGTATCACAAGGAGGGCGGGCACAAATGCCACTCGTTCCTCCGCAAGACAGCCAAGAGGCAGCACCTGCCAGCGGCTGTTGGTCCCTGGGCTGGGGGCTTCTCCACGTAGAGCTCGCCTAGCCTGGCCGCAGAAACCTGGGGACTCAGTAAGAGGGTCGACGCTGCTAGAACACTGGGCTCCAGCAGGCCTGTCCCCAGGATGACACAAATGTCAGCCCTGACTAGGGCTCGCCGTCCCTGCGTGGGGAGGCAGCAGCGGCAGCGGCTCTGAGACCCCCGGATTTCACCCTGTCGCAGCCCCAGGAGCTCCCCCCAAGGCCAGCAGGGTCCCTCCCCGCTCTGGTCGGACATGGCTGGACAGACATGGGAGGGAAAAAGCAGGAAAACGCCTGTGTCGGGGAGAAGGCAGCCCTCCCTTCCCTGCAGGCGGCCTGGTTGTCCCCCTGCTCTGAGTACCGCTCGCCTCTCAGGGCACCGACTCGAATTTGGGGGCCCCTCGAGCCCAGCTGAGCGCGGGCAGCGACCGCTCATGGTCCTTGTCCGACTCCGGCTGGCTCTGGGCCCGCTCGGGCTTGGGGTTGACGGCCGGCGGATCTGGCTGCTGCACCGACAGGGTCCTGCGCAGGTGGTTGCGCTTGCGCAGGAACTCCGGCTGCACGTGGAGCCCAAAGCTGCCCTTGCGCAGGATCATGCGCGAGTTGTTCTTCTTGGGGCGCGAGCGGTGGCTGGCCTCCAGCGTGGCCAAGTGCGCGGCGTAGCCTTCGCTCAGGAACTACGGACGAGACGGGTGTGAGGCCAGCAAGGAGAGCAGATACCTACTCTGGATCCTGTCCCCCAACATAACCGCCTCCCAGGGACCCCGACTAGAGAGTCACCGGCTTCTCGGCTTCTCCGAGGGCCCTGTGCAGCCTGAGGGATCTTTCCTCCCTACCCCTCACTCTGGCGCCGGCGACTGACTGAGCTTGGCAAGACACAGGCCACGTTGATGTACCTCCCGCCCCAACGCCCTGTCCCCTCCCTGCCTGTACCAAGCTGAGTCACTGGCAGGTCCCAGGATATACATGTTCCTCTGCTGCTTCCTGACCTTGGCTTTTGCTGCTGCCTCTGCCACAAATGAATGCTGCTCCCAACCTCAGTCCCTTCCTTCAAAATTGGAAAGTCAGCCATGCCTTGGAGTCTGGGTTAGCTGCTCCTCTCCAGAGTTCTGTCTGCCTGTCATCTACCATGGCACTCGCCACACTACACTGTCACACTCTGCAGATGTTCCTGCCTCCCCTACTAGACTAGATGATATCACATCTGACAACCGAGGGCTCTCCCCTCATCTAACACAGAGCCTGATCCAAGGCAGGGGCCTAGCACTGTATTTGATGAATGAATGAATGAATGAATGAATGGGCAAATAAGTGACTGAATGAACCAATAAATGAATTGCCTACTCTTCTACAACCCTTTCCCTGGCCGCCAGCCCTCAGCCCCCAGCCTGGCCTCCACCCACCTGGCACTGGGTTTGGTACTTCTTGGTGGGCCGGCCCACAATGAAGATCTGGGAAGCTGGCAGGCCCAGCACGCTGTAGACGGAGATGTCCTTGGTGGAGCCATAGGCAGCACTGATTTTGATGAAGCACTGAAATGCAGGGCAGCTCATGAGTGAGGGGAGCCCCAGCAGCTCTCCCTGGGAAGATTTCCTGCCCCAACTCAGGGAGTCTCTGCTTCAGGACCTTTATCTGTACTCACACTTCATGCCACAGTGCTACCTGTGCTGGGAACCAACCCCAAGAGTGGGTGTCCCTCCCTGCACCCTCCCTACACCTCAAGCCTGATATAGGGCTCTGCTTGGTAACAACCAGACCATTTACCAACCCTACCTTGGGTAGCACTACACATAAGTTATGTAACAGTGGGGCCAAATGTCCATTTGTGGATAAGGAAATTGAGTTTATGCATCACAGGGCCAGGATTGGAGGTCAGTTCTAGGCTGTTCATATGCCTGTGGCCTCTGACCGGCTGGTCTGATGTCCTCCCCAGAAGACCCAATCCAGTTGAGAAAATGACTCATTGTCCTCCTTGCTCCACCAGCACTTTCAGGTCATCACTCTACCCTACCATCCATCCCTACAGGATCAAACTACCTCCTCCTTGGAGATGCTCACCATCCAGCTGCCCTTTAGCATAGGTGCCCCGCCATAAGTTATCTTCTTTTCTCCCAAGTTCACTGGAGACTTCAGTCCTGTGTCTCAGCTTTCCTTCCTCCCCAGCCCTACCATTGCTGAGGTGACTCAGTGGCCATGTGGAGAGCTTGCTGCCTCCCACACTCATGACCCCTCCAAGCTGAGACCCACCCTCTCTTCTCCTCATCCTACTGCATCTGCCCTCTTGGCCCTCAGAGGTCCCTTCCTCACAGAGGCCATGCAGCAACCAGTCCTCAAGCAGGACAGCTCTCACCATCCCACAGCACTGTCTGCTTCAAGTTCTCCCTCCCCTGACAAGTGGTGCGTCCCTGTCCTGGCCCTCTTCCCCCCTGGACTTCCATCCTTGTTCCCTGGCCAGCTCCTGTCCCATTCTCGGAGGCCTAGTGCAGCCTCTCTTGGTCCCACACTGCCCCAGGGATACCCGTGGCTTCACTGACCTGCCTCACACAATGGCTCCAGTCTTCACCTGCAACCCATAGACCTCTTCCCTGAGCCACATGCTGGGGCTGCCACAGCTCGTGGCCCATGGCCATATCAGCCTCCACAAGTCCACAGCTAAGCTCATTTCCCTCTAGCCTGGCCTTCTGCCTGTGTCCCCTCTCATTTCATTTGCTCATTCATGTATTCATTCTACAAACACTTACTGAGTGCCTATTGTGTGCCATTGTCACCCGGAATCCTGGAGATACATTGCAGAACTGCACAGACACAGACTCTACCTCTAGGGAGGTGATCGTCAAATGAGCAGCATCTGGATCCCTCCTGGTCATGCAACAGAACATCTGAGAGTCTCCGGCCCCCTACATCCAACTGTTACCCAATCCTGATGATTCCACCTCCTGATTCTCATGCCTACAATACACCTTTCTCTCAATTCCATGGCTGCCACCTGGACCCTGGTCTTCTTATCTCTTGCTTGGCAATAGCTTCTTAACTGACTTTCCTGTCTCTCCTTTCTCCTGCCAATCAGATCTCCATGTAGCCACCAGAGAATTCTTTGTAAAATCCAAATTAAACACGGCCACTCCCCTGCTTCAAACTCTTCCATGGCTCCTCCTTACCCTCAGAAAGGAGTCCACGATCTTGGTGATTTCCAAGGCTTTGGAGGCCTGGCAGTCTTCGGCCCCTGATGACCTCTGGGGCTTGGCTCCCACTTGTGCTGGGTCTGTCCCTGCCTGCACATACCCCCACCTTGGATACCTGCAGCTCTGAATATATCCTACAGTCTTTTTTGCTTTTGTGTCTTTGCTCATAGTAAAAGTTGTCAAAATCAAAGTGGTGTTGCCTGTATCAATCCCAACAAAAAATAAATAAAGCTGGGAGATTATGAAGAAAGAGTTCTTATTCATGATTGCCTAATAGTAAATATTACAACAGACTCTGCCAGAACCTCAACCTTCCACAAAAGGACACAGCAATCTTATACAAAAGATACTCCTTCAAGGACATCTGCTCATCCACTATCTATTCAACCTCAGACTGCTGTCACCCTTGTTATTAATCATTTGTGGCCAAAGATAGCTGTTTCAAGATACTCTGTGTAACTCTTCTCATTTTGGCCTTTAAAAACTTGCCCTTGCCTTGGCCTCTTTGAATGAGTCCAGAGTGTACTGTGGCATGCACATTCCCACTGCAGTGCTCTGCTGGTCCCATGGCACTGCTACTCCCAAACAAAACGTAATTTTACTTCAATTTTAACAAATCTGTGTTTCTCTCAGTGCTGACAACTCATACTCATGCTTCAAGATTAAGCTCAAAAGTTACCACCTACTAGAAGCCTCCCCTAACCTCCTTAGGTGAACAGAAATTGTCTCTCCTCTGCTTGCCAGTAGCGGCTCTTTTCAACCACACACCAGTAATTGTCAGTTTATATGGCTTCCTTCCTCTAGATCAGGGATTGACAGACTTTTTCTGTGAAAGGCCAGAAAGTGAATGCTGCAGACTTTGCTCTCTGTCACATCTGCTTAGCTCTTCCCTTGCAGCACGAAAGCAGCTACAGACAATACATAAACAAATGAGCTTGGCTGTGTTCTAATAAAACTTGATTTATGGACACTGAAATCTAGATTCATCTAATTTTCATTTGTCAACCCCTACTCTGGATCTGTGCTTCTCAATTTTTTTTTCTGTGCAATAGAACCCCTGGGAGGGCTGGGAAAACACTGCTGAGCCTCCTGCCCAGAGTTTCTGAGTCAGTGGGTCTGAACCAGGGAATCTGCCTTTCTGGTTAATTCTCAGGCCCTTACGAAGATGCTGGTCCTAGGCCCACATTATGAGAACCGCAGCCCAGGAAAGCAGGTATCTGTGCCGGCCCAACCCCAGGCACAGAGAAGGAACACAATAGGCACTTAAATGTCTACTGAATGAATAACTAGGTGCAGAGACAAGAATTTAGGCTTTAGATTCAGAAAATGACAAAAGATGGATACCTGTCAATGAAGATAACGCCTACCTCAAAGGGGTGTTAAAAGGATAAGAGATCCCTACATGTGGGCTGTGAAAAGTGCACATCCTCTTCCACTAACTAAGGTACTAGGAATCTTAGTTGCGGGAGGAGGGGAGGAATGTGGGGGAGGGCGTGATCTGATCCCTCCCCTGGCCAATGAGAGTCTATTGCTAAGGCCCCGCCCCCACAGGTGTGGCTGAAACCCCCCCCACACACACACACACACACACACTCCGGGCCTTCACTGACCTCCTGCATGAGGTTGCGGAGGAAGATGGCCTTCTGTCGAAGTGGGTCATGCACCAGCCCGTCGGAGAAGAAGATCATGCCCTGTGGGAAGTTGTGCTGGGACAGCCACGACACCACCCGCTGCTTCTGCATGTCCGGCCGCCCCGTGATGTAAAGGATCATGTATCCCAGGTCCTGCCAGTGCCTGGCAAGATGGCAATGGAGGGTCCAACCCAGCCCTGCAGGTTACCCGTTGCCCAGCAATTTGCCCCAGGTGCTGCTGCTCTCCTGAGAAGCCAGAGGGGCTGCTCTGGGGAGCACCAGGGAGATAAAAAGGAACCCCCAAGTCCACACTCTGGGATGGCCTGTAAGCCCTATGCACCCACAACCAAATTAACCTCCCCACTACTCCACCCTATGCTCACGCCCTCTTCTGGAGCCAGAGAGAGGACACCTACGCCTCCCCGCTCCCTCCTGCAGTGAGCAAGGCTTTCAGCTTTACCAGGTCACATCTTTACTCCAATCATTAGCCCCTCCTTAGCTCAGGCCCCATCTCTCTCCTGGGTGACAGTTCCTCATCCCCATAACTTGTCTTCCCACTGGACTCAGCTTTCTCCAAACAGCAGCAATTTCTACGTCAGTACCCAGCCTTGAGCCTGGTCTGGAGTCAGCCTCAGAAAAAGGTGGAGGGATGCATGGGTGAAGGGAAAAGAAGTAGAAGAAGGGAGGGAGGGAGAAAGGGAGGGAGTAGGGGAGGGGAGGAAGGGTGGCAGTTGGATTTTCCAAGGATCCTTAGTAAGTTACTATTGTAGATAAAGCCAGGACTTTTCAGCTCCCAGCCCCAGAGACAGTCTTGTTTTTGTTTTGGGGGGGGGTTTTAGGTACTGGGGATTGAACTCGGGTCCTTGTGCTTGCGCAGCAGGCAGGGAAACCACTGAGCTAAATGCCCAGCCCGACAGAGTCTTGTTATGTAGCCCCAGGCTGGCCTTGAACTCATGTCAATCCTGCCTCAGCCTCCCAAGTGCTGGGACTACAGGTGTGCACCACTGTGCCTGCCTAAAGAATTCTTAGAGGAAACCAGGAAAAGCAATGCCATTGCCCAGGGGCTTCTGGCTCTGCCCCAGATGAAACAGATTCTCGAACAGGAGGTAGCACTCACCGCACCACATCCACTGCACCTGGCCGGACCTTTGGGTCACTGCCCATGATGGACACGCTGGCCGCAAAAGACCCATCGATGCTGAACACCACGCACTCCATGCCCCGGGGAAGCACTGTGAGGTAGCTCATCGCACAGGTCTGGTCACCTCTGAAAGGTACGGGAGGCCTGTGTCAGCCTGTGGCTGGAATCAGAGTTAGTGTGGGGCCAGGATCAGAGACAATCTGAGCAGCATATCCTGATGCCACAGTTGGTGGCTTGTTCCTTTTTCCTCTCTCCATGCAGACAGCGCGGGCCAAGGATTTGTCTTCTGGACAGACATGGCTAGAAGGGCCATGGAAATGCCAGAAGTCAGCAAGAGAATGTTCCCCTGGGTCCTACCTGACGACCATCTTCACAGGATAGACGCCAATCCCCAAGCGCCGTGGCCGGGGAACGTTGTATGTGATCCGACCGCTGTTGTTGGTGATCTCTGTGTCCAGGTGCACCCAGCGACCTGAAGATGGCTCTGCCATCACCAGGATGTCTACCTGCAGCCAGTGAAGGGGGAGAGGACTCTATGCAGACCGAGGGGTGCAGGCTTAGCAGAGAGGCTGGGCTGGGGAGCTTTCTCCCAGGACAGTAGTAGGCCCTGGCATGCAGCTTGCCGCTGCATTCTTGGATTTTACCTTTCTCTTTCCCTTCCTCCACTAAAGCCAGATCCCCCAGCACATCCCTCACTCCTTATTGCCCCTGACCTGCCCCAGCCAGGTGAGTGGCTCCCTGCTCTCTGCTCCCATCACAGGCAGCTTGATCCTCCTGAAACCCCCACCCCTCACACCGAATCTAGCACAGGTGGACTGGCTGAGGGGGGCTGTGGCCCTCAGTACCTTCTCTCCGGTCAGAGCCACCATGTCAAGAGGCCCATACATGAAGCGCCCCACCAGGATCTGGGGGCCATCTTCAGCAGCAATCACATCGTTGGCGCGATGATTAGCAGTGACATTCTGGGAGGACAGAAAGAATCTGGCTCAGCCTCTGCAATCTGGGCTTCAGCTGGCTCTATCAGGAGAGCACTCGGGATGGCTGGAGGGGTGTGGACCTATGGAATCGTATCTCTACTGACTTCTGCTAGGGATTCACAGATGGGTTCCCGTAAGAGAAAGAGACCGTAACCGCCTACTATTGTCTTCAAGGCACCCCAAGCTCCTTATGGAGGTGAGTTTACTGCTTTTGCCTCTCCCCATGCTACTGAAATAACAACTGGACCTTGTGTCCTGTTGTTTTCTAGAGTCCTAGGCTGGAAACTGCCGGTCCCCTTTAGTTTCTCCCTCTGCATCACTGCTCACATCCAATAACCATTTGCCATCCATCTTTTGTAGTGGCAAATTTCAAATGTGCAAGGAGAATAATACAGCAATGTTCCTGAGCCTGGCCACAGCAGCGCTGCTCACCAGCCCACCGCCATTCTGGCCTCACTCTCCCGCACTCTCGCCCAGTCCGCGCTACTCTGGGGCAATCAAGACAGCGCACCATGTTATCTATAACCCTCTCAGCATTCCTTCTCTTCCGCACTTCTGCCTTCAGTTCATTCGGTAGCTCCAAGTTCTGTGTCAACCCCAACTACACACATTCCCAGGCTGGCCTTTGAGGCCCACATCTCTCAATCGGGTGACCCTTCCTTTATGGCACTGGCCACGTGGGTGTCTCTGCCACACTCATTACCCACTGCCTAGATTCAGCTAAGGCTTCCTAATGGAGTTCCGTATTCAAAACCTGTCCCCAGACATCCTTATAAGGCTCAGATCTGTTAGCAGCCTGCCAGACTGGCTCCTCACACTCTGCATGAAGTCCCAGTCCTGAGTTCAGCATTCTGAACCTGGCCTGAGCAATTTCCGCTCTCCAGCTGGGCTCTGCAGGGGCCACCAGGCCTTTGCTCATGCTGAGCACCCCACTCTGTATGCCATCCGTGGCCCTCTGCTCCCACATTCCAGCCCACCTGCTGTGATCAGACTCAAACTTATCCCCTCTAAGAAGCACTCCTTGGACAGCCCAAAGATGTGGTCTCGACCTCCTCTCAATCCCTATGGCCTTTTAATTCAACTCAACAAACACCCAGAGGCACCTCACCTGCACTGTCCCTGAAAAGAAGCAGCCATGGGTCCTGCCCTGGAAGCACCCATCCAAGAGGGGGACACAGCCCTCTTACAAGAGCCCTGCAGAAGGAAGGGCTGATCGTGGAACTATGCATGTGAGATAGTCAACATACTCACCAGAGAAATGCAAATCAAAACCGTAATGAGATACAGCAGCTCTCCCTAGGATGACTAGAATCAAAGGATAGACAACCACGGGTGTTGCTGAGATGTGGAGAAATCAGAACTCTCATACACTGCTGGTGGGAGCGTAAGATGGTGCAGCGACCATGGAAAACAGTCTGGCAGTTCCTCAAACGACTAAACACAGAGTTACCATCGGATACAGCCATTCCACACCTAGGGCTGTACCCAAGAGAAATGAAAGCATATAATCACACAAAAACATCTGCATGCTTATTTATAACAGCATGAGTCATGATAGCCAAAAGTAGAAACAACTCAAATGTCCATCAGCTGATGAAATGAAATAGTCTACCTATGCAGTGAAGTACTACTCGGCCATGAAAAGAAAAGAAGTTCCAATGCAGCTGCAACATGGGCCAACCTTGAAAAAATTACGCTAAGTGAAAGGAGCCAGGCACAGAAGATGACAAATTGTATGGTTTTCTTTGAGTGAAATGCCCAGAATAGGCAAATCTCCCAAGACAGAAAGTAAATCAGTGATTGCTTAGGGAAAAGAGAGGGGCTGGGATATGGGAAGATTGCTAAAGGGTGCATTTTCTTTTTGGAGCCAGTAAACATGTTATAAAAAGTAGAGTTTAAAATGGGTGAGCTTTATGATAGGTAAATTACATATCAATAAATATATTTACAAAAAAATTATTGGTTCATGAAGCACTGATCACCCTTTGGTGACCCTTCTGGGCTCCCTGCGTAATCCTCCCACCAGACTGGAGCTGCCCAGCACAGAAATGGCTGTGTCTATACACAGCCTCAGACTGTACACAGTCCTAGCAGAGGGACCAACACAGAGTAGGCCCTGATGATAGTCTGCTGCATGAATAATGAACGTATGCATCCCAAATTCCTATTCATCCTCTCACACCCTACACGACAGCCTCCCTTTCAGAGAAGTCCTGTATGAACTGCCCTGACAATCCAGCTTCACCCTAATCCATGCCTCCCTCTGTCATGGTAAATATTCCACCTGGGCATAGTCAATGGTGAATCAGTCATACTAAAAGTCCTGAGGCCATGGCAGGACTTGTTCTGGGTCAAGTTCACATCTACAGAAGCCTGGCATGTGGCACTTGCTCTATAACAAGCATCTCCTCACCATCCCTGTTCCTTGGACCCCACCCCTGCCACAGGGCCTGGGCCTCTCTGCCTGAATCCCAGCTGTGTGGGTACCAACCTGCAAAGACAAATTGAAGCTCTTATCTGCTATGTGGTTGCCCCAACCCTAGGGCCGCCCCACCAACCCAGGCCACACTCCCAAGGCTTTCGACCCTGGGCATGCACCTACCCGCAGTTTGACCTGGGTCCGCTTTCGAAGCCATTTCTCACGAGGGTTGGTAGGGCTTAGTGCTGCGGGGTCCAGGCCAGCACTCTCCTTGATGCTCACACTCTCATAGCGCATCACCTGGCCAAAGCCGAGCAGGGTCCTGGGCGGACGCTCCTGGCCCTCTGCCTCCCCCGGGGTCCAGAGCCAACCAGCTTGAGGCCAGCTGGGCCCTCCCCGGGTCCTACCCACCTCCCGGCAGGACCCCTTGGGAGGCTGGAGGCCGAGGAGCCTGTCCTGACAGCTGGCCCGCAGCACCGATGCCCAGGTAGCTCTGTGTCTACTCTCCATGCCTGCTCCCACTCTCTGCCCTCTCCCCTGTCCCCCAAGAGCCCCGAATCCAGCCCTTTCCCCTGCTCACTGTTGTCACTCAGCAACATCCCCTCTCAGCCCTGCCTGCTGACTGGATTCTCCTGGCCCACTCCCTTTAGCATCCATTTACACCTGGACACCACTCAGCTTAAAGAAAAACACTCTCCCAGAACCCTCTGTGCCTCTCCAACTTCCTCTCGTCCCTGTTCTCCCTTAGAGCGAAACGCCACAAGACTCCTAGACTCCTTCTCCACCTCCTCACCTGCCCCCTCTCCTCTGCTGCTCTAACAGGCTTCTGTGCCCCCGGATCCAGCCCCTGGGACTTCTATCCTGTTCAACTCAAGGTTCACTGCTGCCTGCCGGCTCTGGGTTCCCCTCTGACCTCAAGGGACGTCCTCTTCCGTCCCCAGAGGTGGTTCCTCCTTAAGTGGAGCTCCAGGATCTATCCCAACCTTCTCTCTACAGTGACTCCACGGTACTCATCTCCTGGTTTCAGTACCATCCCAGGGCAGACGATGCCCACATTTTTCACTCTAGCCCTGACCTCTTCACTGAGCTCTGTGCTCCTCTACTTGCCTCCCTCCCCAGCAACTAACAGGAACCCCAGGCTTTGGCTTCCCCCACTGGGCCCAGCTCAGCCTTGACCCCACTCCAGGAAGTAGCACCCCCATAGTCACTCCAGGGAAAGCAGAACCTTCTGGGTTCCTCCCTGGCCCTCCACCTGGACCTCAGAGGGTGCTGCTGCCAGAATCAAGTGTCCCCCTCTCCAGAACCTCCGCCCAGTACCCTCACCCCTGCCGTCTTCCCTAAGCTGAGCTCCTGCACTTGCCTCCCGAGGGAACTCATGCTTCCTCTTTTGCTCCTAAAACAGCAGCCCCAGAGTTTCCCTCTCAAAATACAAGTCAGGTAACAGATGTTCCTTGTTCAGAACCCTGCTATGGCTTCTCATTGAACTCAGGTTAAGACTCTATGCAGACCTTAGCCGTCCAGCCTGGCCATGAGCTGCCCACACCTGCTTTCCATCCTGCTTCCCCCCAGGCACCCGCAGCCACTGGTCTTCCTGCTGTATGTGCCGTTCTAAAGACGAGGACATGGAGCCGCAGAGAGGAGCAGGAACAACTCGCTCCACTCCACGCTGACACACTGCTATGTTCTCCTACTTCATTTCAATTTAATTTTCTAGTAAGTACCACTCTGTGAGCCACCCAGAAGTGAATGTTCTTTATGAAACCCACTCTCTGACCACGTCACTACCCCCTTGTTTAAGTGCCCAAAGCCTTCCCAGTGCTGCCTCAATAAAGACCAGGGCGCCAGGTGCAGTGGTGCACACTTATAATCCAAGCACTCAGGAGGCTGAAGCAGGAGGAGTGCTGTGAGTTCAAGGCCAGCCTGAACTACATAGCAAGAAAAAAAATAGATAAATAAAGACCAGCATGGTCTGCAGGAGAAGGGTGGGGTGCTCTGGAGGAGCCTGCAGCCGGGCCCAGCAAGGGAGCAGCAGTACCTGTCTCAGGATGAAGGCGACCACGTCTGTCGACTCCCAGTAGCTGGCGTGGAAGAGATGGGGCAGGGCCACGGTGGGGAAGGTGGTGAGGACATCAGGGCAGTAGAGAGCATAGTCGATCCGCTTGGTTCCCCACCATTTGGCCGTGACTGCAGGTCCGAGAAGGAGGTGAGGAAAGAGCAGCCAAGGGGCACCCTGGGACTCTGGCTGCACAGACCCAGTGGTGAATGTGCTCCGTGGCACTCAAGTTCGGGGCCAGAGCACTCTGCTGCAGCTGAGCTTGGGGCAGGCGACTGCTCCCCCTCCTACCTACCTTCTCTCCACACCTTCACCTGTGCACCCCTCCTCCAAGACGTGTACTCCAGACTGATCCCCGATCAGGAAAGAGTCACCCCCAGGGTACTGCTCAGCAGTGAGTCTGAGGTCAGGGCTGCCAAGGCCTAGAGAGGTCAAGGCTTGGTCCATGGTCAGAGATCAGAGCCCTATCCAGGTTCAAAGGTCAAGGTTCTCTCTGAGGTCATTGCCCAGTCTGGGAAGTCAGTGAGGATTCAGTCTGAAGCCAGGGCTCTGCCAACAGACCAACAACTCCCAAAAGGCAGGAATGCCACCCTCCTCCCTACAGATGGCCTGCCCACAGAAGTGTGGCTATGGATCAGAAACCACCCCGAGGAAGGCCCCTCTCCCTGAAATGCAGGCAGGGCCCCAAAAGGACCTCACTCACTTCGGGAGGCACCCACAGGTGCCAGGCTGTCAGAGGACTCTGAGCTGTCACTGTGGGAGCTGCCCTCACTCATCTTCCGTCCTGCACGCTGGAACCTTGGGGCTTGAGGGGGTGAAGAAGAGGCATCCAGAAGCGGGGGACTGCCCTGGGAGCTGCCCTCCAGGAACAGGGGGCTGTGGGTGTGCAGGGCATCAGCTAGACGGGGAAGAGCAAGGTCAGGGTAAGTAGTGGGTCTCCAACAGAGCTGGCCGCTCAGTGTCAGCCCTGTGCTAGGAGGAGGCTGAGCATGCAGAGGAGGCAGCTCCAGCCCAGCAGGTAACCTGCACCATGCACACGCACACACACCACTGGGGACTGAAGGGCCTCCTTTGCAAAGTACATTGCTATTTTACCTCCTCTTAACTTGTGAGTGATGCAAGCAGGTGTGAGGGCTCCAGCCATCACCCCCACTCCCAATAAAGCTACAGAGGGAGCCTGGGAGATGTCCCAAAGCTGAGCTGAGGTTGTAGGGATGGCAGGTAACCATGTCTCTCCTATCAAATTCCTCCCTCAAGCCACAAAGGGCAGTGGCTGAGCTGGAAGTGAATGGATATGAACTCTAGCCTGGGAGCTGAGGTGTCCGCTAGGGGTGCAGGGTCCCCTGACCGAAGAGGAAACACTGAAGAATGGTGGCGGGGTGGGGGTGGGGGTCTTGGAACTTTGCCTACCTAAGGAAGCTCCTCACACTGCAGGACTTTTGGAAACCACGGCCCTTTGAAAGGAAGGCTCGGGTGGGGATGGGTCTTAATCGTGTTGGGCCACATGCAAAGTGTCTCTCCATCTCTGGCCCACAACTGAGCAGGCTCAGGCTACACCTTCTCCACCCCTAGCTGTAAGTCCAGGCCTCCCCTCGGCCCCACCCCCTTTAAGCCCCGGAAGCCTCTGACCCTTCCCCAAACCCACCTGCTCTGGCTCCCCTTTGTTCCCTCCTCCTCCAGCTCAAAACGCACTTTCCCCACCAGGCCATGGTCAAAGACCACCTGCTCCATGAAACCCTGGATGGCTTAGTCCCTCCTGTCCCCTTCCAGGGTCCAGGCTGGGACTCAGGAATGGCACTGGACATGGATCCCTGCACTCGCCTTCAAGGCTGACAGCTCGACTGTCACACTGGCCCACACCCACAAGAGCTGGGCCTGGAGCCTGCTGGGAACAAAGCCTGGCTCTCTGGCCCCAGATTGCCTCATACAGAGCAAGTGCTTGGCACAGGTGCCCACTCTGAAGACAGAGAGTCAGCAACGCCTTGTTCTCTCCTCCACGCACCCAGGCCCTTCTCAGATGAGTCACCTTGTCAGCTGACAGCCCTGGAGGCTGGACAGGAGAGGAGTCCTCGAGCACCTACCCAAGAGGAGAGACTGTCCGTCACCCAGTGGGAACCTCTGGTAGCGGGGCACGCTGACGGGAGGCACCAGGTGGAACCTGGGCTCCAGCAGAGGCTCGAGCCTCGAGGCCGAGGGGTCTGCACAATGGAAGAAGCTGTAGACCTGGCTGCAGGCAGGACGCATCTGGAAACCTGAGGTAAGTGGAGAAGACACATGGAAAAGCCCCTTTATAGTACCTGCTCTTTGGCCCCAGAAGGCTCCTTGGAGTGTGGCTCTGAGTAGCCTTTTCTTCTGCTCAAGAACCTCCCATGGCTCCCTGCTACCAACTGGAACAAAGCTGTTACATTCAGCTGGCATTCAAAGCCTTGCCAGTCTTCCCTACTACAGATACCCAGCAGAGCACTGTAGCCACAACAATGAACATCTGCAATTCCCTCTTCCTACTTGCTGCTTTCCTTTCTCTGTGCCTTTGTTCAGGTAGATCTGTCTTCCTAGAAGACCCTCCCTCCATAGTTTCCACTGGTCAGACTCCTTTCAACTCTTCCAGCTTTAGTTGTTACCTAATCTATGAAACCAACACAAGTGCCTTAAATCAGGACAACTGCCCCTTGCTCAGGCCCCCAGACCCCCAGACCAACCAGCCTCAGTTCCTAGGCTAGGAACTAGATGGAGTCAGGTTTGTGGGAGCTGGCAGGGCACTTCTCCCGCTGGCCAGCAGATGTCTCCACTGAGACGCTGCCTCTCGCGCTGGTCTCTGGGTCCTGGGGTCAGGGGCCCGACCATGCAGCCTCCAGGGAACCCTGGAGGGCCTCAGCCACACAAGGTAGCCATGAGTTCTGCCTCCTCTCCTCACTGCAGCCAGAGCCTCTTCCTCTCAATCTGTTCACACTGGAGGTTGACGGTGAACTTCCGGGAAAGCACTGATTTGCTGACATGGAAGATGCCCTCCAGGCCATGACAGTCTGCACCCCTGTCCTCCATCACTGCTGATGCCTCTGGTGGCCAAATCCTCTCATATGTGTATTTTGGAGGAAAAGGAAAAAGTTTTCGAGGCTGCAGGCACTGTGATGGGCTTGAATATGGGAATGGGTGGGGAAGCCACCTGGCTCCAGGGGACAGCTGAGCAATGGGGAAGAAGGGAGTGGGGAGCAATGGGGTGAACATTTATGGCTTCTCTTCCCACAGAGCATGACTATGACACAGTGGGGCCAAATAAGCCAGGCTCGTAGGGCAGGGGCAGCGAAGTCCATTCGAAGTCACCTCACTTTGGGCCCATCTGGGGAATCTGCTTCCCCCTCTCCCTTTCAGTCCTCTCCCCACCCCTCCTGTCTTTCTCCATTGACCCCAACTCTGATTCTTTCCCACCTACCCCAACACTCCTGCTCCCCCCACTTTGAGATTCAACTATACACACCGTCCAGTCCGGGCAGCACCGTCCTCCGCATGGCCAGGACCAGGCCCAGGGGTGAGCCGAAGAGAAAAAAGTCGGACACATCAAAGTCAAAGCGGCCCAGGCTGACCTCAGGCAGCTGGGGGCCCCCGGCAGCAGAGAGCTCTGCCTCGTCCTTGAGTACACTGGAATGGATGCTATGGAGAGAAGGACAAAGGAGGGCAGGGCTAGCAAGAATGTGGGTGTTTGCTCTGAGAGCCAAGTTTCCAACCCTCTGCTCAGACATAGAGTCCCACACCAACAGAGCTGGTAGCAATCAGCACTAGCCACCAAGGCCAGGCCAACATTTGGCTAGAGCAGGGGTCAGCAAACTTTTTCTGCAAAAAGCCAGATGGTAAATATTTCAGATTTTGTGGGCCATCTGGTCTCCAGCACATTGACTTAATGCTGCCATCAAAGTGTAAAAGTAGCCACTTAATACATGTGGCTGTGACCCACTACAGCTATATTTACATAAACAGGCTGAGCACCTGGGAGCAACCGAGCATCCTGCTCACAGGCAGGGCTGCTGCCTTGTGCTGCTTGTGACAGCCACACTGAGAATTCCCACACTGTCTGCTGGAGAAGCCCAGCCTGGCCAATCCGCAGACCAGCTGGCTGGTGTCAGGGCTGCCAGGTTTAGAGTTTTTTGTCATAGCTTATGTTCCAGGCAACCCGCAGACACAGATGCAAACAGATTGATCTTCCCATCCCCTCCAGCCAGGAGATGAAACAGCTAAAGGAGAACACACAGAATCCCAACCACTTCCATCCCAGATGCCCGATGCTCTGAAAAGAGTTCGAGTTCTATTCAGCCACAGACCTGGAGCTGGGGGCTGAGGGTCAGGCAAAAACAATGGGGACCTCCCTGTGAGCATTAGGTACAGCTTAGGGGTCAAAACCCAACAAAGGAAATGTGGAATCTACCAATCAGTCACCTGAATATAAATTCAAAGTACCAAATTGGAGGAGCAAGATTTTACAAGTGACACTTGAAGCAGTATGGGCAAGGGTTCCACCTCCTGGGGTAAGCAAGTGTGCAAAGTTAAGTCCCTAGACCTTGTGTTCCCTTCTGCCTCCCACAGGGTGAGCATCTCACAGTGTGGACCGTGACACTCGTGTTTAACCATACATATTTCATGTACATTGTGGTCCCTAAACACACGCCAACTGCTTAATTGCCACAGAAACAGCCGTCTGTCCCTACACCAGAGGGAAAAGCGGGCTGTGTTCAGCTAGCTAGTGAAAAGCCCCTGATTTCTTGTCACTCTCCAAATTTGGGGCTTTCCTAAAGGATTTTTCAAGGGTGACCAGAAATGTTGAGATTTTCACCTTGCAACCCTCACTTGCATAGAGCTGCTTTACTACAGGATAATCTGTCGAGAAGCTTCAAATAGTCAAAAGTTTAAACACACAGAGCCTAGTAATTCCACCTCCAAGAATCCATCTGAAGAAAGTACAGTAGCTCCCCCTTATTCAGGAGGATATGTTCCAAGACCTCACCAGATGCCTGAAACCACAGAGAGCATTGAATCCTGTATAGCATTTTTTTCCCTATACAAACATGCCTGTGAGAAAATCTAATTTATAAATCAGACACAGCAAGAGAATAACAACAAATAGTAAAATTATAACAATATATTGTTTAAAAGTTATGTAAATGTGAACTCTTATTCAAAATATCTTATTGTGTTACCATCATTTCACTTAAAGGAAGCACTTTATGGCTTCTCTTTGGCATATCCAAATTGCCAGCAACACTATCCTTGGGCTTTGGGGCCATTATTAAGTACAACAAGGGTTACTTGAGCACAAGCACTGCAATATTACAACAGTCAATCTGATAACCTAGATGGCTACAAACTGACCAACAAGTGGATAGCATATACGGGGTGGATACACTGAACAAAGAGTGATTCACATCCAGGGAAGGACAGGAATGAGACAGCATAAGATTTCATCATGCTACTAAGAATCGTGCTCAATTTGAAATTTATGACTTACTTATTTCTGGAGTTTTCTATGTAATGTTTAGACTGTGGTTCATAAATAAGTGACTGAAGCCGCAGAATGTAAAACTGCAGACAAGGTAAGACTACGGTAAGCCTAACATACACATTAATGACTGTGCACAGATATATCCACTGTAGTGCTATTTATAATACTGAAGTACTAGAAAAAAACCAAAGTATCCAACTACTGGCGTCTGAATGAATGGGGACTGTCATACTGCCATTTAGAGTATTAACCAAATATTTTTAATTATATGGGGAAAAGAGCACAAGGTAAGAAGTCCAGGGGTTTTTTAAGTAAAACTATATGCATAATATGTTTTAAAAATATACAGAAAAGAAATAAAATGTTAACAGTGATTCTTCTGAGTGGTGAGATGATACATTTTCCAAGTGTTATAATGACCTTGAGAGAGAGTTGAAGAGGAGGGAAAGAAGAGATACTTCTGCCAATTTGGGTCTATGTTCAACACTAATTTGTATCCTGAATTAATGTGCAGCTAGTTCACTGAACTTGTGTTGATTAACTATCTCTTCTAGAAAGTTAAAGGGCAATTCATGAAGGATCCAAAAAAAAGAAAAGTGTGTTGTGTTCAAGGCACTGAAATGCGGACAGGGAGACAAGAATGCTGGCCCCAGCTCTTTGGTGACTGGTGGTATGACTGCATCCTCTGAGAAATAATGGGGAGGCACACCTGGGGTAGCTCACAATGTCCCCATCTCTGATGTCCCTAGATTCTTCAAACTCTCCAGGAAAGGAGATGAAGCAGAAGCTCAGAGAGGTGAAATAAATTGTCTCCAGTCTCTCTGAAAGTTTGAGACAGGGAACAGGTTCCTGGATCTTGGTTCAAGGAAGATGGCAAGTGGCCGTGGTCCCAGCATTTTGATCCTTGTCTATGGGTCCCCATGGAAGGACCTGGGACATATGACGGTCACAGACCTCCCAGCTTTCTCTGAGACAAGGTCCTCCCTCCCTGGGTTATTTTGAGAGAGAGAAGGCAGAGGTTACCTTGAGAGGAAGGCATGATGCTGGGTGATGGCCTCACAGTCGTAGGTAGAGGAGTCGCTCTGTTTCCGTGGCAACAGCCTCTTGGGCTCCTCATCCTCTACCCCACTGGAGATGTCAATGTTGCTTTTGCTGAGCCGCTTGCTGCTGGCCAGGCTGCAATCTTCCTCCACCAGCACTGGGGTGTCCTTGAGGGCCCATCAGAGGATAAGATGCACTGCCAATGCAGGGCCCTGCATCCTCCCCCAGGCACAAGTGAGCCCCCTTCCTTCTGTGATGTAGGGAGCTACACTTCCAAAAGGCATGCAGAACCCACAGTGCAACAATGGGGCATTTTAGGAACAGGCTGTTTTCTATGTCCATGGGGATGAGCCATCCAGCTGGAATGTTGGACAGCTGTCTAGAGAACCAAACCCAAATCAGCCCCCTTGGGGCCTCAGTTTCCCCACCAATGATAGTACTCTCTTGCTATTCTTGCAGATTTATGATCCGATCATTTGTACCATGGGTCAAGGATGCCAGCACCACCTCCCCAGCTCCTCCAGGCACAGACCCACCCCAGTCCCACCACCTGGCCGAACCTGAGTGCTGCTGATGCTCCCCTTCCGGCTGCTGCTGCCTGGGCTGTCACCTGAGGGCCCTGCACTGTAGCAGATGGCATCGAAGGCCAGGAGGCCGCCCACACAGTCCCCGATGAGACACACCTGCAGGAGGCATGGCTGGGACCACAGGCTTACCCACTACTACCCTCTCACCCTACACCCAGCCACACAGGGTCACCTCCCAAAGACAGTAAGAAACCAGTCCCTGAGAGGTACCCAGAGAGGCTGAGCCAGAGGCAGGGCTCATCCTGGGGTCAGGACTTCATCTAGGATCAGCTTGAGGACAGGATCAGGCTACGCTGAGGGGTCTGACTCATCTAGGGATCAACATGGGCTCCAAATCAAAGCTCAGATTGTTAGCCTCAGTTTTCTTTTCTCTAAAATGAGGGAAAACCCCAATCTCAAAGGCCGCCTTCAGGTGGGCATAGTGGTGCATGGCTGTAATCCCAGCAGACTGAGAGGCTGAAGTAGGAGGATTGCAAGTTTGATCCCAGCATGGGTAGCTTAGCGACTTAGTGAGACCCTGTCTCAAAATAAAAAATTAAAAAAGGGGCTGGAGATATAACTCAATGCAGAGGTCCTGAGTTTAATCCCTAGTACCACATCAAAAAAAACAAAGCCTCTTTGATCTTAGGTGCTACAGTTCTTGAATGGCCTGTCTTCATTCCTCCAGCCTTCCAGCAGGCAGATCCCAGACTCTCTCCCAGACAACAGCCAGGACAGGAAGGGAAGGGAAGGCTGTCCTACCTGCCCATTGAATCCAATCCCATCAGAGGACTTGAGAAACTCGCCGTAGACATGATTGGCTCTCTGGATGACTGTGGCCACGGCATCCTGGTACTGCGGGGAGGAGATGGCGAGCAGGGGCAGGGCGGCCAGAGGGACGTGGTCCTGGCTATTGCTGAGGCAGCCCTCATCGTGGCTGTAGGGGTTCAGGCTGCAGACAGGGGCCCATGGTAAGTCCAGCTGGGATCAGGAGGAGGGCAGGTGTGGGGCTGAGGACCAGGCAGAAGACACCGGCCAGGTATTGGGCCCCCCAGCTCCAGGGACCTTCCATGAGGTCCCAGGCAAGGCCCAGGTGAGACAGCACAGGTAATAGAGGCAGAGAGAGCAGGGGATGGGGATTCAAGCTGATTCCCACTCCCTTGTGTCCTTCCCACACCAGTCCATGGCATGGAACAGCAGTGGTCTCTTGCCCTCTTCTCCATGGCCCTAAGGACACCCTAGTTCTGGAGGAAGACAGCTGGGGAGCCAGATACAGTGGATCAGGATGGGGACATAGCATCATGGCAGATTATCTGGAAGCCTCAGAGAAGGCTTTGGAGAAACTGGAATGGTGGGAGGGAAGGAAGGAGGAAGGGAGGATTTCACACAGTGGCCCTATCTTGAAGGTGGGCACCTTGCTGCCTGCTCAGTGTTGTGTGCCTTGTACAGTGGAGAGCATCCGGAGCTGTCCTCACCTTTGCACAAAGGGCTGAGAGAGCCTGTCCTATAGCCCCTTCACTCCCAGGGGATAAGCTGGACTTTGCACACACCCTACACACACCTCCCTACTAGAAAGACCCTCCCTCCCTGGACACCTCAGACCCACCTGAAACCAGGCTCCCAGCAGCCTCCCCACTGCCACCTCGCTTCCCTCTATCCCCTGGCACATCCCACCCTGCTGCACTGTTAGGACTGGCTGGGCAGGAGGGACACAGAGGAAAGTGTCAAACTCCCCACTCCCTGCCCAGAGCCTGCCCTTCCTCCACAATCCAAACTTAGCCCAACCCAGGGCACAGTGCAGATCCCGCTGGGCACCCAACAGAATTCAAGGCAGATGACAGGACTCAGCACCTTCAGCAGGTGGCAGAGTTCTCATGGTGTGCAAGGTCGGTCCTACCAGCCATTTGTCATCTCCAAAGAACATGAATTAGAGGAAACGGGCCTCAATTGCAGCCAGAGATTTTAATTAGCTGAGAAAGAACTCCCTTTCAGCAGTGATTATGGGGTGATTAATGGCTCTGTAAAGGAGCTGCCTGGGGTGGAGGTAAGCTCCCTCCTGCTATCCCCTCAAATGGCTTGGCCATCCATCTTCCTAGATATAGGGGTGACCCAGCTCTGGAGGTCAGATGTCCTGGGGGTAGGCGAGAGGCGGAGGTCCCGAGATTGATTATGAACTGGCACAATTATTAACTCCAGACTGTTGGAGAACAGAGCCTCCATCACAGGCTTGGCAGTTCCCAAAGTTTGCTGCAGACAGCAGCAGTGAGCACCTGTTAAAGGTGCAGATTCCAAGGCCCTGCTTCCCTGCTCAGCTCCAGGGGCAAGCCTTCACATCTTGCAGTTTAACAAGAATCACACAGGGACTTGAGTGATTAGCCAGGTTAAGGAGAGCCACTGATCTGAATCCCCTTCCTTCCTCCCTTCCATCTCTCACTGGGATCTGCCTACAGGCATCCTGGGAACACAGATAAATCAGTCTCTGCCCCCCACCCAGCACTGTGCAGGGAGCCAGGGAAGGGAAGGGTGTAGCCCAAGCTGTCTCCAGGCCCACCGGAACCTTAGGAAGGGGGACTTCAGTACTCCCTGCACTGCTGAGCAGGGCAGGCTGCTCAGCTGAACGCTCCTTGAGCCACATCTGCCTGAGTACACCCATCGACTCCCATTCACCCCAGCTCCTTGCCGGAACACTTCTCACCCTCTCCGAGCCCCAGGAGGTGGAGGCTGTGCTTAAAGCCAGCCTTGAGCAGCCTCCGGCTCTGACAACGTTATGTGACAGAGCAAGGGGCCAGATAGAGGTGTCAACAGCTCCCTTTCAACCCTAACTGTAGAAAGCTCCCAGCTTCCAACTTCCAGTCCCAGTAATCTGCCAAATGCCTGCTGCCCTGCAACTGCTCAGGACCTTGTCTGCAGACAATTGATGAGAAATCAGAGTACCCTCCTGGCTCCAGCGACCCACCTTCAGCTAGGTCAGCCTGAGCACCTGAGGGGTACTGGAGCCCTCCAGTCCTAAGCGGTAGGTGGGATACCCAGAGACGCTGGAGGGCCCTGGTCTCTCCAACTGCACCCCCCACTACCCTTAGTGCACAGGGATGTGCAAGTGTCTGCACTGAGGGAGCTGCCCAGTGCTCAGCCTGAGCTTCTGTCCACACCATCTCTGCCCTCTCTGCTCCCCACCCCTTCCCAGCCTGCTCTCCACCAAGCAGGAGGAAGAGAAGGGAGAGTACCTGCTCCCCCAGGAGGATGGTGCAGCCAGGCGCAGCTGGTCACCCAGCCCAAAAGGGCTTTCCAGGTGCCCACACTGGGCTAAGTGCTGTGCACACAGGAGCACACAGAATGCTCACAACTTAGAAGGCAGTTAGTACTCACATTTGACAGAGCTGGAAACTGAGGTAGAGAGAGGTTAAACAACTTCCCAAGGTCACAAAGCAAGGTTTAAACACAGACTGGCCTGAGAGGCCACAGTACTTATCCGACTTATCACAATATCACAAGTTACCTCCTCCAGGAAGTCTTCCCTGGCCTTCTCCCCAAGTATACACAGTGCCTTGGGCCACCTCCACTACAGAATCCTCCCCTACAAGGCTGTGCAGTGTAGCTCAGGAGTGAGGCTGCTTTAGTTTGACTCCGTTTGCTGGAGGCTTCAGTTTCCTAGTATGTGCCAAGGGGTCAGGTATATTGGGCACAGGAAGTGGATCCAGGCTATCATGGGGACCCTGACACCACCCTGCCCTAGGTAGAGGACTCTTGCTGACCACTTCTCACCAGGGATGCTTATGGTCAGTTTGGATCTGACACCCCAGAGAGTCCTTGGCGGTGCCTACCTGCCCATCAGGTACCCACAAGGCAGGGGCAGCCCTTCTACTTAGCCCTCTCAGCTCACACCAACCAGGCATCCAAACAAGCAGACACAGACTCACTTAGAGACGAGTGAGAAAGCCTCAGAGCAGATGGCAGGACAGGGGACGAACTTGATGAGGATGTGGCCCAGGGCAGCGGGGAAGTGGGCACGAATGACCTTCTCCAGGACTGAGCTGAAGGTGTGGATGTCAGCCGCCTTGCAGGAGGGGTCTCCTAAGCCTGTGTCCAGGATGTTGCCACCATGCAGCACCAGCAGGAGCACGTGTGTCTTACAGGAACGCTGAGAGCAGCCTTCCTAAAGGGACATGGGTGGGGATAGAGAGGCAGGCAGCAGGGGAAGATGGAACACACAGGGACACAAGCACATGGGGAGACAGTGACACAAGATCCAAGTCTAGCTCTGCAGCCCACCTTGTGCTGGGACTTCTGGTACATTCAGAGGGAAGATAGGCTGCTAGGAGAGGAGGGCAAGACCCTCAAAGGATGTCAGGGCAGGGAGAGTCTGAAGAGATTTTTCTTGTTCATATGGGAGTGTGAAGCCCAGAGGACAGAAAGCTGCCTAGGGTCACACAGCAAGTCAAATGAGGAGCCAGGAGCAAGATGAAATCTAGGCAGCCTGTCTATTGCCCTTGGGCTCTTCCTAAAATTCTGACCACAGATGGGATTGGACACCTTGGGAAACACAGCTCACCTCATTGTCTTCATGGATCTCGATGCTTCCTTGGGCTGGGAACCTTTGTCTTCTCAAGGACACCCGGTACAGTTCTCCTGCAGAGGGGACAGAAGCAGAGCTTAGTATTCAGCCCACCGCACACACAGCAGCTAAACGCTTGTGGACCCACCTGGCTGCATATGGGAGGCTCTGGATTGGAGCTGGGAGAGTCACCCCATCCAGCCCCCTGCCTCTGAGGTCCACCCACCATGAAATGCTCTGTCCTGCTAAGGAAAGAAAAAGTAGCAGAGGTTGGCCACCACAGATGCTGGCCCAGGAATGAGGAGAAGCATCCTCAGAAGGAGCAGTCCTGAGGCCCAGGGACTTAGCTCAGTGGTTCTGCCGCCTGCCTCACTGGCATAAGGACCCAAGTTGAATCCCTGGTACCAAAAAAAAAAAAAAAAAAAAGGATTTAAGAAGGAGCGGTCCTGCTCTTCTTCACCAAAAACAACAGCAACATTGTGTGTCATCTGATGATGGCCACTTCCAGTCATGGATGGTGTTTAAACACACACACACACACATACGTGCACACACACCAGCACATCTGGAAGAACCACTGGGATGGCTCATTTCATATCTGTTGACAGGACTATGGGGTACACAGACAGCTGGCAAAGCATGATGCTCCAGTGCACCTGCCACGTCCTTCCAGGAAAGATTGACCTGTGAATTAGGGTACCTTGTAAAGAAGACATGGGCTCTCCGTGGTAGGTGGGCACCAACACAGCATGGGCAAGGTGAGTCCACTCTCTCACTGAGTGTGGACATCCATCCTCTCCTGCCCTCACTCATCAGGGCTCCTCTTTCTCAGGCCCTGGGTGGACTGAGATGAAAGCAATACCACTGACTTTTCTAGACCTCCGCTGGTCTCAGATCACAGGACTTCTCAGCCTTTGAAGCTGTGAGAACCAATCTCCCATAATGAGTCCCTCTTTGTGACTCTCTGCTTCTCCTGTTGAGTCTGTTTCCCCCAAGAACCCTCACTAACACAGCCAGATAAATAGTTTTTTAAAAAGTATCTGGTTGGGGGCTGGGGATTTAGCTCAGTGGTTTCATCGCCTGCTGCGCAAGCGCAAGGACCCGAGTTCAATCCCCGGTACAAAAAAAAAAAAATAATCTGGTTGGGTTAGGAGGTATAGTTCAGTGGTAGAGTGTTTGCCTGGTATGTTCAGGCCCTAGGTTCTAACCTCAGCACTGAAAAAAACCAAAAAAAGAAAGGTAGGATGGGGAGGGAAGGAAGAAATCTCACTGAAGCTTTCTGAGTCAGTAAGGACCATGGTCCAGGGAAAGATAAACCCTCTTAAGTCTGGCATTTGGGTGACATTTAACATCACCTGCAAGTTTTGGAATGAAGCAGGTCACTGCCAGAAGTGTTCTCCTGGCTCCTCCCCACTGCCTGATGAAAGGTCCCTCCAAGAAGGCCTTTCTGACTCTTCCTTCTCTAACACAGGGATCTACAGCCTGTTTTTATAAATAAAGTTTTATTAGAACATGGCAAGGCTCATTCACTTACAGATTGCCTATGGCTGCTCTCATATCACAGTGACAGACTTCAGTAGTGGGAACAGACTTTTAGCCCCCAAAGCCCAAAATATTTACTACCTGGCCCTTTACAGAAAAATGTGCCAATCATCAATCTAACACCTATGCTTCCAAATGTCATGATATTGGACTCACAGGTGGAAAGGGATCTCACATACGTTCAACAGCCACCTTCTGCCCAAATACACTGGCCACCCTGAGGAATTCTTCCGTCTATCCAGCCCACTTTGCCTCCTCTCCTTTCTCCCCCATGAGAAAAATACTATTTCCTCTGCATGGCCAAAACCCACAGCTAGATAGTGAAGCACTTGTTTGCCTTCACTAATGGAGAACTGGTTTACCTCTTACAGAAGCCCATTCTAGTGAGGATGACCCTTTCCTTCCTCACACTCCCCCCTTCCTCCTCTATGAGTCTGCTGCTCCCTGCTACGAATCATAGCTGGGGAGGGTATTTCTCGAAGGCTCTGTGGCATCCCTAGCCAACCTGTGTCTGAGTCAACCTCCTCAGCCCCAGGGAAAGGTGCTCCACCAAGAATTCCAAAGGAGGAGCTTTGCTCAGCAAGGAAGTATGTTTCTGAAATATTCGATCCTCACAGGCCCAACCCTGGACTTAGGGTAACTGCTTTATGAGCTCAGAGCTGCTGCCCACACAGACAGGAAATCATTTTCTAAGTGACAGGGCATTTGGCTTTTAGGGAGGAGAGGAAAAAAACCTGTGTGGAGCCTGGCTCTGCCCAGCACTTTCAAATGCCCCTTCTAGTGGTGTGGGCTCTTCTGCTTCATTCCTACACTAAAGACTTGGCTCTGGGCTTGGCTATGAGAAGCCCATGTCCTGGCCTCAGAACAGGAGGATAATAGATGACAGGAATGGCCCAGTTTTACTGAGCACTAATAAGTATTATGTGCCAGGCATTGTGTGCTTTATACGTGTCATCTCACTTAGTCCCCATAATTATCCTCCAGATCTGGATGCTCTTATTCCTAGTCCCAGATAAGCAAACTGGGGCTCAAACAACCCAGGTTCCAGAACAAATAACCCACATCAAACTTGCCACATCTCACATAAATAAGACCAAGGAAATCCAGCTAGAGAACTTCATATCTGATGCTTCTCCAGGTGCTGCCCTGTCCTGAACCACACAGCTTCCCTGTCTGGTGGACATGGCCAAGCCCATTTTGCAAAGACATGGAGTACAAATGGATCATGCACCCACCATGAAGATTAAAATCCAGGGCTACTGCCCCAGGACCTCGTCCCATGACATGAAATGGTCTATCACAGGGAAAGAGCATGCAGCAAGGAAGCCAACACAGGTAGCTATGTGTGCAGCCTCATCAGGAGTAGGGGAACGAGGAGAAACCAGGAGCAGGGTCAGGGCTGAGATCATGGTGAGGTGTGGGGGCCTTGAGCATCCCCACCTCTGGGGCTTGGAGGGTTGTGGTTTAACCATGGATGCTGGAGCCAGAGTGATGGAGTTCCAGACTTGGCTTTTTAAAAAATGTTTTTGACTGAGAACCTAGGACCTTCACACTGAGCTACATCTCCAGCTCTTTTTAATTTTTTGAAACAGGGTCTCACTAAGTTGCTAAGTTGGCCAAGCTGGGGGGGGTTTCCATTTAGTTTATTGGTATATTTTAGGTGTACAATATAGTTACATTCATCACCGGGATCTTGTACCTGTACATGATGTATCTGGGTTCTTATTTTTCCCCTTCCCCTGTCCTCCCTTCACCCCCTCCATCCTTCCCTATTTACAAAGACTTTGTTTCCATTTTTTTCCTTTTCTCATATTTTTTCTTTTCCCTTCTTCCTTCCCCCTTCCCCTCCCACTTCCTCTATTTAAATGTCTCTAGTTTCTCGTTCTTTATGGCTGAGTAGTACTCCATTTCATTAAAAAAAAAAAAACATCTTCTTTATGCAGTCTCCAGTAGATGGGCAACTAGGCTGCTTTCAAGCTTTAGCTATTACCAACTGTGCTTCTATAAACATGGGTGCACACATATGGCTGTGGTATGATTCTTTTAATTCTTTTGGGAAGGTACCCAGCAGGGGAATAGTTGGGTCAAATGGGACCTCTAGTCCTAGTTCTTTGAGGTATCTCCATACTGATTTCCACAGTGGTTGCACCAGTCTGCACTCCCACCAGCAATGGAGAAGGGTTCCTTTCTCCCCACACCCCCGCCGGCATTTGTTATTGGTTGATTTCATGATAGCAGCCATTCTTTCTGGGGTGAGGTGGAATCTCAGTGTCGTTTTCAACTGCATCTCTCGAATGACCAGTTGAACATTTTTTCATGCTTATTTGCTGCTTTAACTTCTTTGTCTGAGAAATGTCTGTCCATTTCAGATACCCATTTTTGAACTGGGTCTTTATATTTGAGGGGTCTGATTTTTTTCAGTTCTTTATAGATTCTAGATAGTAGACCTTTGTCTGAGGAACAGCTGGTAAAAATTTTTTCCCGCATTATAGGTTGTCTCTTAACTCTGTTGGTGGTTTCTCCTGCAGTGCAGAAGCTTTTTAATAAGATGAGATCCCAGTTGTTGATTCTTTGTGCTAGTTCCTGTGCTACTGAGGATTTGTTCATAAAGTCCTTTCCTATGCCAATGTCTTCAAGAGTTCTACCTAACTTGTCTTCCAGCAAGTTTAGTGTTTCTGTCTTAATATTTAGATCTTTAATCCACTTCAATTTTAGCTTAGTGCATGGTGACAGACAGGGGTCTAGTTTTAATCTTTGGCAGGTTGAAATCCAGTTTTTCCAACACCATTTATTAAAGAGGCTATCTTTCCTCCAGTGGGGATGGTTGGCTCCTTTGTCAAAGATGAGGTAGCTGAGTATGTCTGGAGTTGTTTCATTCACGGTTTTCAGACTCCCAGCAATGCTGTCCCCATGCTGCCTCTTCTGGGCATTTTTGAATTCCTTTAGAGACAAATAAAGGACTTTATGTACCACCCTTTCTTCCGACCACGGAATCCCATCATTGTCATCGTATTTCTTCTGAATGATATTCCTCTTGGGTCTTTCCTTACTCAGTCAGAGATCCAAATGCTGATTGCAAAAGGGGACAATTGCTTCATGAATTTAAAGCCATCAGAAATTTGCAAAAAAATATCCTGGTGGTTTTTATTATTGGTGGTGGTGGTTGATCTTGTAATCCGACGTTTCTTCCTCTTTCCCCAAAGCCAAATTCGCCTTGAAATAAATCCGAAATTGGGAAGGAAAAAAAACAAAAACAAGAGCCAAAGACGAATGAAGCAAACCAAAATAATTCACTTTAGTAAAGTACTCATAATGGAAAATTTCCCCCGAAACACATACAACACACAAAAAAGAAAAAAAACGATGCCCTTCACTTCCCCCCCGGCCCCGCTTTTTTCCTCCAAAAACTACATCAGGGAAACGTGAAGGTCCTTAGTGTCTGATCTGTAGTTACATCTTGGAAAAGAAAAGGGAAACATAAATAAAAAATGTTGGAAGTCACGTTTGTGCTGCAGCAGCAGTGCAAGAAGAGTCAACTCCAACGGCGGCAGCAGCAGAGCACCACCGCCAAGCTGGTTTTGAACTTGCAATCCTCCTGCCTCAACCTCCCAGAGTGCTGGAATAACAGGCAAGCACCACCATGTTGGGCTCAGACTTGCCTCTTGCAGACTACGTAACCCAGTGCCTTGGTTTCCTCACTGGGATGTAGGAATAGTAACAGTAAATACGTCAAAGAACGGTGTTTATATAACTGGCTTAGAACAGGGCATAGAATATAAAAAATGTTATAGTTGTTTGCTGCCATGATTATTCTTATTATTCAGGGAGCACTGGGCCCCAGA
This sequence comes from Heterocephalus glaber, assembly GCF_053883595.1. Taxonomy (NCBI): domain Eukaryota; kingdom Metazoa; phylum Chordata; class Mammalia; order Rodentia; family Bathyergidae; genus Heterocephalus; species Heterocephalus glaber. Next base: position 16,655,743 of record NW_028258351.1, on the reverse strand, counting down.
GCCAGGGACACAGTTGACACAGTGGGCTGGAGGCTGATGGGGACATCATTGCCTGCACACTTGCCTACCCTGCTGCCAAGTCCCTCCCCAAGCCCTGGCAGGCTCTCCGGCCTTGCTGGGCTGGGTGCCTGCTTGCAGTGTGATTATGGGATTAAATGCTGTGATTGCCACAAATTACCATAGCTAGGCTATAAATAACTTGCAGGGAAGACATGAGGGTCCTGCTGTCTCCTGGGCACCATGCCCTCATTTGGGGTGGGCCGGATCCTGTGCCCTCAATGATGACATAGACTGAGGCGCTCCCTCATCCTCTCTCTGCCCTTCCCAACCCCCAAGATTCTCTGGGCACCGGCTTGGTGGACAAGCACTGCCTCCCAGCCATAAATAATGCTGTGGTGACTGGAGATGTGACCCATGGCTGAAGATTGGGTGGGCACTGTTGTCTCCAGTGTCACTTACCTGATCCCAGCAAAAAGGAAGAGTCTCACTTCCTATGCACTTTAGAGACAGAGCCTTGCTTCTCTTCAATGCACAAAAGCCAGAAAGCTTCACTCTACATGAGGGAGGAGGGGAGACTGAGCCCTGATCTAGATTCTGGTCCCTTGACAGGTGACCATCAGGACCAGATCGACCCGACAGGAAAGCATACCTCTAGTTTAGCAGAAGCCTCTGTGGACACACAGGAAAGCCGCCTGGAAGCCACTTTGCCTGCACAATTCCCATGAGGTTTTTCCCTTCTAAGGACCAGGCAATCCTACTACAATAATTGAGGCTACTACCTCTGACTCATTCACAAGACAGAACTCCTTCACTCCTCCACACCTTTGCTCATGCTGGGCCGTCTGCCTGGAAAGGCCTCTGTACCTTTGCAAACCAAGAAACTCCTACTTGTCTACAAAACTCTGCTCATTGTCCCTGCCTCTGGAAAGCCCTCTCCACCCTATCTAAGCCAAGGTGGTCATGTCACAGCATGCTGATCTGGGCCTGGCTTAGCAGTGTGGGGTTCTTTGTCTGTTTCCTCATCAGACCGGGGGCCCTGTGAGACCAGGATTTAACAGCTTTAAGGGCTTGGGCATTGAGGGGAAATTGTCTGGACGTGAAGATCCCAAGACACACAGAGCTATGAGACATTTCTGCGCTGTTAAACTCTCACAAGAAATCAGGTCCAGGGGAGCAGCCCCTACTGGGAAGCACATTTCTTAAAAGTCCCCATGGGAACTGGTACAATGAAACCTCTGGGAATTTCTTAAACCACCTGGCCTGGGCCTGAGCTTTGGGGTTCCACCTCTAGAGGATTCCCCTGAACCTCTGGTGACAAGAGCTGCTGGTAGAGGGTCTTGGTGGTGGGAAGCAACTTGCAAAGAGCCCTAGGGCATCATCACTAGGCTGCCTGTTTCTTCCCACTTCCTGCTCATCTGTTTGCATGACCCTATTCAGGCTGAGTCTCTGCTAAGCCCAGATTTGGGGTGAGTAAGCCCACAGCTGTTTATGTGACAATGGTTTGTGACAGGCTTTGAGGCGGGCCAGAAATACAGGGCCTGCTCAGAGCACCCTGCCAGCCCCAGCACTGGGACCTGTGGCCCACCCAGCTCACCATGGTTCCTCCTGCTGGGCTGAAGAATAGAGGCTATTTTTTGTTTAATCACAGCCTTGGAAAGGCATATTCCTGATCATCCCTTCTAATTACCCATGTACCACACTGCTCTGGAAACAAAACCCAAGGTTGTCACCCATGAGCCCTAAACAAAAAGCATGGCCCCAGCCTGGCTGAGGAGTCCAACTCCAACTGTCTCCACTTCTTTTACCACCAGCTCTGGATCCCCCAGGGGTGCATGCTGGAGATGCCCCAAGGGTGACACTGACTTCTCAATTTCATCCTCCAGCCTACTAGCTCCCTGGCAGTCACTGCCATCTCCACTAGTCACCACTAGGGTCAACTGAGCAGAGCTGAGACCATGCAGCATGTGCTGAGACCATGTAGCACGTGCTGAGAAGTATCTAATCCTCCACAAGCACATGGAAGCACACAGGAGAGAAAAAACAAAAATGTTTACATAAACCCAATGACTTCACTCTCCTACTCTGAAGTGGGATTTGGAAGATGTACTTGGAAAATATCTGGGAAGAGCTTAAGATTCATTCTGCAGCAAGTGGGGAGCTCCATCCATAACCCCAATGCCCCAGGTAAACGCACATGGAGAAGCATATGCATATAGGAGGTGGACTGTGGCAAGAGTCCTAAATTGAGAAAAGACTACTCCCTGCCACCACTACCAAATAGGGGGGACACTTACCTGTGTTTCCCCATAAGAGCCAGGCAGTTTGAAATTCTGAATCCACATGTGAATGCCCTATAACATCCACACTCCATGCCCAGAAGAATTAGACCCTGGACCTTGAAGGGACCTACAGGCATCACTACAGAATCACTTGGAGGGCTATGGAGTAAGAAACAGGAACCAAGAAACTGCAGGTGGCAAATGTCACTTGGATTTTCAAAGCTGTTCGTTCCAGTTGAGGAACTCAGTGTTAATTCCCAGGCAAGTCTTAGAGCAAATTAATAAGCAAATATTTTGAGGGCCCCTAGGAAAGGAGGCAGTGGCCACTAGATAGTTCCCTTGAATGCTCCTTGCCAACCCTATCTCATTGCTTGTGAAGCAGACTCACTGGCCTGGGATTTCAAGAGAGCACAAGGACTTAGGGCATCTGGTGAGGTAGGACACACAACAGAATGACCAGCGAGCTAAGGAACCCACTGCTAACATCCTCAGCAGCTCACAGAACATGATTAATGCAAAAGGGCCAGGGCAAGAAGCCTCCATGCCATGCCACAAGGCCCTGCCCTGTCACAAAGGTGACTGCACCGAAAGTACTGATATCAGAATCCTGGATGGCACAACACAGAAGTGGGGACAATCACCAACAGCATGCAGAAGGGACAGCATGTAGCACAGGAAAATAATGGACCCTCTTCTGAAGGTGTTAAAACTTTTTTCAAACAGGGAAATGAAATTTTCCTTAGGAACCCAGTTTGCAATGATGATGTTGGACTAGCTCTGGCTGAAGCAGTTGGGGGAAGCCTCCCAATAGTAATAGTTTGGATATTGAATGTCTTCCAAAGGGCCATGTATTGAAGGCTTGGGGATGAAGGGAGGGTGCCCTCGAAGGAGATATCAGGACTCTAGCCCCTTCCTAGCTTGTTCTCTGTGTTCTGGCTACCATAAGGTGAGCAAGCCTCCTCTGCTCCATGCTCCCACCATGGTGTATACTACACTGCTGCAGGTCCAAAGCAACAGGGCCAAAGGACCATGGCCTGGAACCTCTGAAACCATGAACCAAAATAAACCTTTCCTTTTTCTACATTGATTACCTCAGGTTGTTTTTTTTACAGATGGAAGCTGGCCAACCCAGGGGCCTAGAGCCCCACTTCTTTACTCCAGCCTAACCCCCTGCAAGACTTCAAAGCCACTAGCCTTTTTCACCAGCCAGACATCAGGGAACCACCTCCAGCAGATGTCCCAGTCCCCAGCTTTGTGAGAAAACCACAGTCTATTGGGAGTGTGAGGTGGAGAAGGAGCATAGGGCCTTGTATTAGACAGAAATCCACCAAAACATTGTCAGTGATTTTCTCTCTTTGGATGCTGGGACAATGGATGATTCTCTTTTCACTTTCTACTTTTCTCTATTTTCCTGTTTTTCTCTAGTGAGCCCATACTTCTTACAGTTTAAAACCTTTTATGAATATACCCATTGAGTAGACAATACAAGCATGTGTCATGCTTACCCTAAGAACATTTCACACTAAGCACAAGCCTCTACCTTCATAAATGCAAACACTATAAGCAAAGTAAAGCAAAATGTTGTCCTGTCCTCTGAGAGCTGACAGGCTGATAAGGGGATATAAAAGGGAAAGAAATACTTATAGAGGAAAAGAATGAACATGAAACATGATATGTGAACTAAGATCCTACCTTTGGGTTAAAAACCCAGCTCAACATCCCTTCTGATTTCTCCCTGTTGGTGATCACTCAACTTGTGTAGGTTTGAGAACATCAAGATGAATCACATATAGCATCTGCCTTTAAGGATTTCTCAGACCTCTAAGATCATGTGACCAAGACTATGGCACATGACCGAGGTCACGTGACTAAACCCGATTACATGACCATAGGCTGCAAGCACCCTGATTCAGGTTAATGGACATGCCATAGTGACTTCTCACCTTCTGTGGCTCTACAACCCAGAGACCACAGTCCAAAATAAGCAGGGAACACTGGGTATGGCAGCACATGCCTATAATCCCAACACTCTGAGAGGCTGAGGCAACAAGTTCAAGCCTAGTCTAAGCAACTTAGTGACTTAGGGAGACCCCATCTTAAAATAAAAAACTATAGAAAGGCTGGGGATGTGACTTATTCCAAAGGCCTGGGGACATCTCTGACCTGTCCCTGCAGCTAGGACCACATTAAGGATATATCTGAAGCCCAATAATCAGGCAGGAAAACTGTAGAGTAATGCAGAGGTCAAGGGCCCGGGCACGGAGAAGAGCAGACCCAAGGGAACCAGTGGCTGCCTGCAGATCCATGCCACAGATCCCCACTGAGCCATGTTTGGGTCTAAGGAGCAGAGGGCAGAGCCAAGACAATCAGAGACAGGGTGCTTCTGGAGAGTCTCCAAATTCCAACACAACTTAGGTAATGTTTAGAACTGCTCTACAATACCCTGTGCTGGCCTGGAATCAGGGAAACTCTCCTACATCAAGCTTACATGAGCAAGTTATGTAAGAAGCCACCAAGTGGGGATGCTGGGGAAGGAACTGTCATGCAGGGCTGAGGATCTGGATGCTGAAGTTCCTCCTGGGGCTGGAGACTGACCCCTTTCAGGGTCAGAATCTGATCATGTCCACCTGGATGCATCTGTAAATGAGGCTGGGGTTATGTTTGCAAGCCTTCAGTGGGCCAGTGAGTCTTGCAGAAATACTAGCAGAGATGAAGCAGGGGCTAGTCTGGGCCCCAGACCTGCCTCCTGAGAGCATGCTGCTGGGCACCCCAAGTAAGTATGAGGATAGCTCTGGGAAGCAACTCCACTTGGGGAAGGCCCACTCAGATCAGGGTGTCATCATCCTGAATCAGGACCTATAAAGTTTCCAGATAAGCAACCACAATAAAAACCCTGCTGCAGCTACACAGTGACGCCAGACAGGCGTGGTGTCCCAAGCCCTGGCATTCCCTACAGATTCCTCTCTACTGAACACAGCCCTCCTAAGATGTGTCTCAAGTTTCCATTCCTCAGCCAGTGTCCAGGTAATCACATTTACCCTGAGAGACCAAGGTGCTCTCTCCATTTGACAGATGGAAACACTTGAGGCTCGGAAGGGTTAAGGGGTTTCTCGCAGGATATAAGTATATGATTTGAAGCTAGGTCACCATTCATCTTCCTAAAGGTGGAGAGTACCAAAAGGGGAGGGGGTCTCTTCACTCTTCCAAATGCCACGGCCCTGCCTACTCAGAGTGACCCCTGGCAGGCAGGAAAAGGAGGAAGAGAGATGGTTACAGGGAGCTTGCTTGGATGGCAGGGCCCTTTCCTGTAAAGATCCCCTGTTAAGAGAGCCCTGGCCCTGTCTGAAGTCAGCACACACAAAGGAACACGACTTCACGCTCCAGCCCTGCTCCCCCATGCGGTAATCCCTTCCGGCAAAAGGATGGGAATGTCTCATACCAATATGAAAAGGTGCTCAAATTTACAACCCCAAACTGAAACAATGCTCTTTGAAAACACCTTGCTTTACCTCTCAGATGAGCCAGTATCAACATGTATAGGCCAGGCTGTAGGAGAAAGCCGGCTGTGAAAGTGAAAACTAGAACAAACGAACTCCCTAGAGGGCAATTTGGCGATATCATTGGAAATGCAAAGTGTCCTTGACCCAGCAATGCCAAGGGCCTGTGCAAAACGACATAGGTACAATATTAACCACTTCCGTGTTGTTTATAATAGCAAGAAACAGAAAGCAACGTATCTATTCACCAATAGGGGACTAAATAAATTACACCATTGTGATCTATGACACACCCATGACCCCAAACAATGAACCTGAGCACTGTAAATGTACTGAGATAGCAAGTTAATTAGGCTATATTATTATCCAAGAAAAGCAAGGCACAGGATGGGATATACTGCATGCTTCCATCTGTGTGGGGGTATATATAAAAATATATGTAAGTGAATATTTATGGATATGTACATGTTTCAGGGACTATGTCTGGAATGGAATATAAGAAACTTGTCATAATCTTTGCTTCTAGGGAAGAGGATTGGGCAAGCTGAACATTGGAGAGGGAGGTAGACTAGTTGTCTTTCATTCCTTGAGTTTCATATCTTGTTCATGTGCTATCTACTCAAAAGACAAATTAAAAATAAAAATTTTTAAGTGCATGTAGCAGGGTGATTTTTTTTATATTTTAGATACTAATTTATATTTTCTGCTGCTCCTAGCTCCTTTGCTGCTGAGATTTGTGCCAGAGCTTCCTGGTTTTTGTTTCCAAAAGACCTTTTGTTTCCAGGAGAAAAGGATTTGAGGAGAACCCTCAGGCTGGAGAGAGATCCCCACCCCCTGGCCCAGGACCCAGGGGAGGAGAGAAACCTGGGTGAGCCACCTCACAGCTCCAGGATGGCCACCCTGTGCCCTCTGGAGCCTGGACCCTTGGTCAAGAGCTGCAGATCAAGATGGAAGGGACAACCACACTAGGTGCAGGGTCCCTGTGCCCACCAGTGGGGACACACAGCTCCCTGCACACACACACATGTGCATGGGCACATGGACCTCATGCCATTTCCCCACCAGGACTTGGGAAGACACTGGGGACTTGGGGACAGGAGTGGCAAGAGAATAAGGAAGGAAAACCCCTGGGAGTAACAGAGGGGTCTCTTGCCAGCCCAGCTGAATAAGTACCCAAAGTCAAAATCAAGTCAGCTTATAGAGAAATAGAATAAAGAATGCTTCTCCCACATGGAATCAGTGGTCTGCACAAAGTGGTCTCCATTGCTCTCCAGAACCACCACCACCCCCAACACACACACACCCTCTTCACCCTGCATTGCCCCTGAGGATTCCTGGTTCTGATGGGGTTGAGCCAGGGAAAGGCAACCAAAGAACTGGGGACCTCTAGCCAAGGGAGGCTCTCCAGGCAGCCACCTCCAGAGGTGGGCATGCCCCCAGGGTACTGCCCTGTGCTGCCTTGGTGTCTTTAAACCCCTAAAGGCCCCTTCACCTGCAAATTAAGCCCTTTACAGGGCTCTCCCTACCCCCTAGCCCCATCAATGCAGCTGTCTGAACCTGCCTTCTCCTCAAACTCCCACTGAGTCATGGGCTCTAGATTCTAATGCTCTGTGAAAATCTTACCACATGCCCCACCCCCAACACACCTCTTCCTCTGGCTTCCCACATGCTGCCCAAGGCGCTGTGGTCTGACCACAGGCCCCTCTTTGGAACTCAACCACATTGGCCTTTTTTGACAACTGTCAAACAACCATTTCTGCTTATAAAGAAATAGAGGAAATCTAGCTTCTCCCACATGGAATTAACAGTCTTTCCCTTCTTACCATAGGGCCCTTGCACATCTTGTTCCCTCTGTCTGGACTCCACACCCTCCCTGTGTACAGCTGTTTCCTATAGAAACTTCTGCTTCCCCTCCTCCTTGAGGCCTTTCCCTTTTACTCCATTCCTTGCCAAAACACCACTCCAGGGATGAATCTTTACATTTTTAACTTTGTGGTTGTTGATTTATTGTCTTCTTCTCCTCCTCCATCTCCCAGGCTATGAAATCCTTCAGAGCTGGAACTGGGTTTGTTTTTGTTCCATTTTATCCCTGGGGACTATTACAGTGCTGGCATATAAAGGTGCTCATTAAATATTTTTAAACAAATGAATAATGAATTAATGATTTGTTCCTATTTCGCACTCCTATAAGTCTCAGGAGCTGTACATGTCCCAAGCAAAGCATAGACTTGTATAGTGAACACAGACACAGACTTACTCTCATGTAAATGAGTGCACCAATGCATTGAAATACATGCTAATGTACATTCACAAATGCAAAGACACATGCACACACATACAAGAAAGAACCATAGCCATAACCACAGCCATAGCCATAACCAAGCATAGAAATACACATACATGCAGGAAAAGTGCTCCCAAGGCGGACGTCTGCCACCCTGAGCTCATTAAAGCCAGCTAAATATAGCCTGTCTGCAGCTGTGCTCAGCAAGCTGCCCACACAGGCCAGGAAAAGACACCAGTTACCAGGCAGAGGAGTGGGGAGGCCAGCTGTGGGCAACAGGCTTCACGCATCATGCCTGTGGAGGTCCTCCCAGGTAGACCATGGGCTGAGAGGGTGCAGGAACAAAATTATTTCTCTGGTCACTGATCCTATGCAGCAGTGTGTGAGGGCAAACCACACCCCCACAGCGGAGAAGGTGATGCTGAGCTGTCCATGCTTTCCTGACTGAGCCAAGGGTCCAAGCTCAGCCTAGGGTCAGGGGCTGGAGTCAGGACTCAGCAGGGCATAAATCAGGTTCACTTGGTGCCTGTGACAGAGGCTCAGTTGAAGACAAAGATAAAGGATCAGTGAGGGGCCACAACCAAGACTCAGTCTGGACCACTGCCAGTTCGTGGACTGGGGACCAGTGGAGGATCAGAGTCAGAGTCCCACGGGCACAGCAGTGGGCAGATCATCTCACACCATGCCCCTCCTCCATGGCTGATGCCAGTGTTGGGCCCAGGGAAAGCCAGCTGACTGCCAGCATGAGGCTGGATGCCATGTTTCAGGTTGCTGCTGTGTAAGTTTTCCAGAGGCAGAAGCTGCCCCTCCCAGGTGGAGCAAGATGGAGGAAAACCCCCTTTCCAACTTGAAGTTGGAGGTTCCTATTCTGTGCACACCCTGGACCCCAAAGAGTTTTTAAAGGTAGAAAGGAGAATGATAGTGGAACTGGCTCCTGTGCAGCAAAAGGCATGGGGGTAGGGAGGACTTGATATGAAAGGAGAAACTGCAGGAAAAAGAAATTCGGATCTTCGTGGAGCCACACATGGGGTGGAGCTCTAAGGATTGAGGAATCTCAAGAGAGCTTGTTGAACCACTGTCTTTGGAAGGTCACTTACTCCCTGGGCATCTTCATTTTCTTATTTGACATAGTCATCATGACAACAGTCCCTCAAAGCCCCAGGTTTCATGGAGATCAGGAGAACAGACTAGGCAGCACCCTGTACACTATAGTGAGGCAGTGAGCAGAGGCAAGGGAGTTCCTGCCCTAAAGGGCCAACAGTTCTGGCCTCAGCCTCTCCTGGGGTGGTGGCAGCTCACAGCAGGAAGGATGGTCACTCCCTGCATGCAGCCCTACTGTCCAGGCAGTGATGAAGGCAGCAGCCAGGGCTGAGTCCCCTGGGAAGAAGGCTGTCTCTGTCCCCTCCATGAGGATGGATGGACTCTCAGGCTTGCCAATTGGCCCAGGAGAAGCCAGTGCTCAGGCAAAACTGCTCTCCGCAGAAGGAACAGGAAAAGAAGTTAGGCCAGAACTGCTGCCCACAAAGGTCTCCCTGCCACTCTGGAGGGAGGACAGGAGTGGGGAGACTGGAGGTGGGAGGCCAGTGCATGAGAGGATGTGGTGCCCAGAGTGGCCTTGAGTAGAGAAAAGAAGGTGGCATTTACATTCCTGAAGATAAATGTATAATCTTTTACCTTATTTTGCTCAATTCAATTGTTCAGAAGATCAAAGTGGTAAAAATAATGTAAAATTTAACATTTTAATACTGATGTTGTACAATGTTTTACTTAACACTTTAGGGGAGTAACTGCCTCTGATATCAACTCAGGACACTTTTGTTGCTAATATAATCAGTTTTTGTGATGGCAGTCAGCAAATAAAGGGAAGCTTATTATTTTAAAGAAAGAAAAGAAAAGAAGGTGGCAGAGAGGAGAGGTAGCATGGAGAGCTCTACTGGAGGCCACATGATGCCACAGGGTCTGATGGCACTGGATAGTGATGAAGATGGGAGTGTAGAAGGAGCCCAGGTTTCCAGTTTAGATTTGTGGAGGATGACACCACCCGCAACAGGCGTGCATGTCCATGGGGAGGCAGTAAGCTCCCTGAGGGCCCCAGCCAGCACCACTTGGGCAGGCCAGGCATGAGAAGGAAGCACCTTGTATATGCCTCCTCTACTGACAGGAGTGGACAGCGGTAGCAGCATGAACAATGCAGGCACAGAAAGGGATGCTGACAAAGGGTGCCAAGAGACACAGGGGCAACAACAGAAAGTCAGAATCCCCCAGAATGTCAGAGCCAGAAGGAAATCCACATATCCAGATGGGATGCAGACTGGGCCTGGGCAGGAGAAAGGAGACTGCACAGCAAGGGGGAGGAACTGCCCCAGTCCCCTCCCCCACTCCAAGGCCTCCCTCTCCTGTGCCCCACTCCTGGCCTCCACACACCATAGCTCCTTAGGCTTCCTCCAATCTGGTTCCAAATCACAAGTACACACCAGTGGTGGCAGACTGCCAGGCTGTTTGTCCAATGGTAGCACACCAGGACAAGACAGGGCTATCTGGCAGACAAAGGAAGAAGCATTCCAGAACCCATGGCACAGAGGCCACCACAGATAAGGCCTGGCAACCTCTAGACCCTGCTCCTTGCTGCATCCTAGGCGGCCCAATGCTCTTACCCAGCTCAGAAGGAATCTCCGGGGACTCAGATGCACAGGGAAACACTACAGTGACAATGGGAACTGAAAAGGGCACAGGACCAGCAAAGCTCCAAAAACACTGAGCTCCATGAGATGACGAGATACAACCCTCACATCTGTACCAGATGTTTCAGATGCCAAGGCTCATGCAAATAGCAATAAGTGAGAACCATAAGACACTCCCTGGGCACTGGATACAGACCCTGATATACCACATGGCCTATCTCTGATTCTCTCAGCAGCTCTAGGAAGTGGACACGTTACTCTTCCACAATGAGTATACAGACGCTCAGAGACTGTAAGCCACATGCCCAAAGCATCACAGCAACTCAACAGAGTGAGCTTCAAACCTCAGCTTTCTTCTAAATCCCAGACACTACAGCACTAGTCCCAAGGTTTTCTCACTCCTGACCCAGTATACTTTGTACTACCTCATAACTTATTTTCACTGAGTTTTCAAAAATCCAGTGGAAATACTAAATAAGGTAATCTGCATAGAAGTGCACTGTTGATGGGAAAACACATTATAAATGTAAGGCATTGCTACTATTCTTTAATTCACCACACAAACTTTTATTTTGATCATTTTGGATTAAACATAAACAAATTATCATCAATTATCAGGCACCATCTCATAAAAGAAAAATGATTTTAATGCCAAAAATTATAGGGAGGACTTACTGTGGAGCTATGTGTGTGGAAAGCAGTCCTCTCTGTTGAAGACATTTGCCCTTATAGAAAAACATATTTCAGGGCTGTTTTTTCCACTGCCAAAAATGTTGGATTTATACTCGGGAACCACTGGCCCAGACAACCTGCAAGGTATCATTTAAGCTCCAGAATTCTTCCGCACATTGACTGTTATTCTTTACTAAATAAAAACATCCTTAAGGAACAGAATTCGATGACAGCCTTCAACAATATAATTTTGACTAAAATCTATAACTGTGAGAAGAAATGACTTAGCCTCTATTGAAACAGTTTTTTCAGCCAAGTCCAAAAGATGCTGACTGCTCTGTCGATTCATTTGTGTCTGTGGGAAACGAGCTGTGGTTTGGCCTTGTGGAGACAAACCCCACATCAGGTGGCCACTTTCACTTCCAGGCTGCCCCTGTGGCCTCCCCTTCCTACAGGTCCAGCAGGGATGACCTGGGCAATTTTCCTCTCCCACATCCCTGAGGAATGTGGTCACATCCCTGTATCAATCATGCTTTTTACTTTATGAGGGTATGACATCTAGGGGACCTTCCTGGCCTGGGAGAGGCTGCCCCTTCTACACAGGCTGGTTCCTACAGAAAATAAATAATGTACCCACGAACCCACCTTTCTAATGCACTCCTGCCCACCAACCCCTAATGCAGCAGAGGCTTTGCCTATGAATTGCACCTGAATGTTAGAGACCTGCAAAGCTTTTGTGAAGGTCTATGCACCTGCTCAGGGGTAGACCCTGGGCTGTGAGAGGCTGATGGTACCACCAGCCTGTCCTTCACCACTGTTCAGTAGCAAAGGGACAGGAGAGCTCTCAGGGGCCCTCAGGTCTGGGGAGCTGGTGGGCAGCATGGGCTGAGCCCCTCAAACTGTGGCCACAGATTAGGCCAGCAGGAAGAGAAGTTCTCTGCAAACACATGGACCCCTTTCCCCATCCCCAGCCTAATGTGAACCTCAGTACTGCCAACCACAAAGATATGAGGCTCAGTCACTGACCCCCAGAGCACCCAGGAAGACTGTCAGGAAATTGACATGTCTTTAGCATGACTCTCCTGAGTCTAGGACTGTGAGCAAGAAAACACAGGCCAGTATGACACACAAGAAGGACAAAGAGAACCCCAGAGCTCAGTCACAGGGGCTGGCTCTGCAGAGATGACCTCTTCATGGGGGGATTTTATGGGTTAAGACCTGGGGTACAACCTTGAGCGACCTCATTCACTCTGGTTTTGATCACCACAACACCACCTATGGCTCCTAGAAGTTGTGTCATCCAAAGGAGATGGACATGAAGGCAAAGAGAGCTGGCTCCTCAGTCCTGTCACCCTCTCTGTCCAGGTGAAAAGGACACCCACCAGCTTTCCATGGTGTTTTCAGCTTGGCTACCCTCACCCCACCCCACCAGCCTCACACCCCTTGTTCTGGAGTAACTCAGAACATGACAACTCAGGAACATGAGGGGATAAGACAGCAGCCCAAACTCAGGCCAAGTGGCCCTGGAGGCCCTCTGCTCCCTCCCATGAACAAGATGGAGAAGATCTTGCCACCCTCTAGGCTCTGAGTGGGCAAGAGAGGACCCAGGCCCCAGGGGCTTGCACCAGCCAGGGAGAAGGATGAAAAGGTCCCCAGGGTCAGGTTAACTCACGCTGCTTCTCCTGGAGGACGCTTGACGTGCACGGCGTGGCCCCTTCTCCTACGAAAACAAAAGAGATATGAGCAGGTGACCCGCTGCCTCTCCTGCTCAGACACTGAGTTTCCTGAAAGAGGCTATGGCAGCTGCATCTGTCCCTGTGCTCCAGACTTAAAGATGGGCAGAGGTTTCTATCACCCCCTTCCATCCCTGCCCCACCCACCACACACTTAGCCCTGGGTCTTTTGGGGAGACACAGTCCTGAGCTTGTGGGACAGGCTATGGGACACCACTGCTGCAGAGCACCTGGCCTGGCTCCTCAGTGATGCCCTAGCCTCCTCGCCTCTCCCCACCCTCATAAAGCAACTGCTGGCCAGAGGCTGCCATCCACCCACACTCACTCTTTCCTCTAGGGTCAGTCCTGAATGCAGGGTCCAGGTGACAACTGTCATGTCTCTCTCTAGCCCAGACCTCTCTCCTAGATCCTTGATCTGTACATCCCGCTGCTTGCTGAACTCCTGAGGCTGCTTCTCAGATACTCATGCTCACCATGACCACAGCTTCCTCAGTAAGTCTGAGTACCCCCCTCAAATTGTCTGCAGCTTCCCCAGTTCTCTGAGGAAAGGAACAGAGGGAAGCCACCTCTGGGCTTTCCTGGGGCTCAGAGCCCTTCCCCTCAGGAAGCTGTCATGCTCCCTACCCAGTAGGACTCAGGGGAAGCTCCATCTAGGAAACATCTCCATCTCCACAACCAATCATGCAGGCCTGGTGAATGACTCTTTTTTTATTTATCTTTTCCTTTTTCCTTCCTCCTACAGGGAGCCCTTCCACATACCAACCATCAGAATCCCTCACCCTGTCTCCAGAGCCCTCTTCATGCCATGGCTGCCTTTGTGGCTCATGTCACTCGGCTCATACCCTGTCTCCCGCATCCTCAGAACCAGGGTCCCTGAGCTGCCTCAAAGGCAGGCAGGCATAAATAGGGGAAGAACAGACAGTTAGAAAGCCAAGATTCTGTTCCAGGCCTCCCCTGATGTGCTGCGTGACCTGAAGCACATCACTCTTCCTCTCTGGGCCTCATTCCTACCAGACAGTGTGAGTCAGTACTCTCCAAGGACCCTCCAAGTATTGAAAGCACTTGGGTGGTGCTGCATGATAGACACTTGGATTCAAATACTAGTTCCTTCACTTTCTAACTGTGTGCCTTTGGGCAAGTCAACCTCATAACCTCTATGACTCAGCCTCCTAATCTATGAAATGGGGATCATACCAGGATGTACTTCAGGGAGTTATTGTGCATAGTAAATGACTGACATACATACGGCCCCTAGAACACAGGCAGGCACATCACAAGCATTCAATAAATGAGGACTGCTTCTATCATTGTTTTATTTATTTACTTTTAACAACCAGTTAAAGGCCTTGTCTCTTCCATCTTTATTACGTCACCAGGTACAGCCAGGTGGAGAGAACCAATGGTTAACACATGAGCCAACTCACGGTGCTCCCCAGCCCCAGGGGCACGGCAGAGCCTGTGCCAGAGAGACTCAGAGAGCAGAAGCCCCACCCACCGTGACAAGGAAGGCACAGGAGTGACAGCAGCCCAGGTACAGGCAGAAACAAAGAAGACCCAGCAACAGCCACACAGGTCAGGGTCTAAAGACCAGCCTCACACCTGGGTACCACCCACAGCCCACAGAATCCAAGTTCACCTAGGGAAAGTCACCTGCTGCCACCAGCAGAACAAGGACCTAACAGAAATTAGGTCACATGTTCAAAAAACACCTCTATCTGCCAAGTGTGGTGCAGGGGCCATAAGGGATACAGAGATGAACAGGTCAAGGTGAGGACAGAGCAAGAACAATTCTGCCTACAGTGGTACTGTGCTAACCACAAAGGGAAGCATGACGGCAATGAGAAGAGAAAAAACAGACTCCTTTGGAGCCAGGCCGAGCTACTATTGGAGCTTCCACAAAAATAGGAAAGGGCCGGCAAGAGGCCGGCAGCAGGCCAAACCCAGAGAAAAGCAAAGTATAGGAGATTGTGGCCCTGGGCAGGAAGCCCATCTACAGATAAGAAAACTGAGGCTTAGAGAGGCAGAAGAACTTACAAAGCCTTCCAAGTCTACATCTCCTGATGTAGACTTTTTCTCCTGCACTCAAAACTGGCTGCATAATTATCAGGGCCCAGTGTAAGAATGAAATGCAGTCATCCTGTTCAAAGAGCCAGGGGAGGGCCGGGGATTTAGCTCAGTGGTTTCACCGCCTGCTGCACAAGCACAAGGACCCAAGTTCAATCCCCTCCCCCCGAAAAAAAAGAGCCAGGGGAAAAAATGGTTAAGGTGCTAAAATTACAAAATTTTCCTTTTTCCTGAGAACTTTTTCAAACTGTCACGGTGTTTTTATTTGCTACTTAATGCTGTGCTCCTTTGTTCACAGGGACACTCTTGAGCTGAGTGTTGACCTCACAGGCCTGGGGCCCCCACTCCCCAGCCTAGCACATATGCATGTGAGGCTCACATGCTCCTATATCCCCCCATTGCCAGCCACTAGACCCTCAGACCATGCCATAACCAAGGGCTGAAAAGTTGAGTTGTGCACTAACCTCCCCACAGGCCTGCCTCCTAATCCAGGGTAGACAAGAATACTTTGACCTCCAGGCCCAGGTTTGCCAAGGATATGCAAGAGACTTGATTTCTGAGTCACCCTGAGAATATACTGTGGCACTGCCAGCCCAGTCATGGATGGCTGCCCCATGCTGAGGCACGATGGAACAGGAGCACCTGAGCACATCCTGCCTGCACTGTTGGAGGGAGAACAGAGCTACAGAGGGAAGCCAGTTGGGGCCAGAGGTTAAGTAAGCCACGTACCCACCCAAGACCACAAGGCAGTATAAGGCAGGACCACGGCCAACTAAAGCCCCCAGCACCCACCCCATTGCAGTTCACTTGCAAAACTGACTTGGGAAGATTAAACAACTCAGAATTCAGAACAGTAAACCCCAAACCCAGGGTCCTTTGGAACACTGGTCATGAGCCCTGAATACAACACAAAGCCTGCTGGCATTTCATGGCCATGTGAATGGCTGAGCCTGGTGGAGGAAGGAGTCCTGGTGAGGGTGCAGCCAGGTCTCACTCATCACTTCTGTGTTCTCATTCCAGGCCTGCAGAGCTCTATACCTACATAGTTTACGAGCCACTGATCCCATTCAATATTTTCATTACCACAAAGCAAACATGACTTGGAGCCAGGGCAGGATTTCCATGGGCAAGAATGCCTGCTGTGGGGGCAGAGTGAGGGCATGGAGCCAGCTGGGCTTCTGGGGACACAGGGGTGAGAAGCGGGGTAGGGCAGGAGGTGAGTGGCCTTGCAGTGCTGTGCACAGGGCCTGACTGGGCACCAGGAAGGAAGGGTCAGGAAAGGAGGTCAGAGCAAGCTCTGAGCTTCCTCACAGCCAGCCCAGAGTGCAGGGAGATGTGTGTAAACCATGAAGCCTTACATGGGTGTACAGGTGCTTTCTGCACTACCCAGTGCTCTCTCACACTGAATTTGTTTAGGTTTACATCTGTGCAAAGAAGACCCCATTCACAAGTAAGAAAACTGAGCCTCAGAGGGATAAAGCCACCTAGTCTATATTTAGATCTGGTCCCTCTGACTCCCCAGCTCTGGTGAGGACTCTTCCCTCAGACTCGCCCTGCCCCTTTTGGTGTTCCTAGGCAGAGGCTCCTGGGAGAGCCCGATGTGTGGAGGCAGAAGAGGCTGATACAAGACAGCAGCTGAGCTGTGGGAGAGGGGTGTGGAGCAGGGGCTGTTTGCAAGGGGTACTGAGGAGAAGCATCCAGAGGCCAGGACCAACTGCCCCGTGTTTCCCTTCGGCTTTGTCTCCTCTGAAGCAAAGCTCAGTGAGGCATCCCCAGGGCCTGGGGAGCTGATGAGGCCATCCATTTGGGCAAGAATTAGCTTGATATTTGACTACATATGTGTGGGGTCCAGATAACATAAAGCTGGTCCTGCTGCTCAGCCCAGGCCAGCTCCATTTTCCCTGGAAGCTGCCACTATCAAGAGGAAGAATTGGTAGTGAACTCCTGGCTTCCTGATTAGCAGGATCCCAGGATGACAGCGATTAACTAAACGTGCAGCTGGCTAAGCTGCTGCCTAAATGAGACCTCACTTGTCCTAGAGCTTTGCAGGGCCCTTGGGCCCCACAGACTCACCTCAGCTAGAGCTGGCTTCACTCACAAAGCTGCCAGCAGCTCTGCACACAGGACAGCTACACAGAAGAGCCTTTCATGGCCACCCCAAGAATTGTGCTAGTCCTTGCACTCACACAGCCCTGGGAGTCTTGGGTGAACCTGCTAAGGGCTTCCTGAGTGATCTTCTACTTCCTCTTCTGACCCCCCTTCTAGCAAATTGTGAGCTCCCCTAAGCAAGGGAAGCAGAAAGTGTAGCCACCAGCAGGATCACTTTTAATAAGCCCAGAAATGAGAAAGTCTTCATCCAAGACAAGAGTTCCATAGCTGCTGAGGGAGGAATTCTGAAGACTGGGTCCTGGATAAGAAGGAATTGGGAATCCTCCTCCTGCTCTACCAGAGAGTATCTGAGAAGTTCACTGGAGCAGCCCCAGGGATAGCTGAGGCCAGTGTTTGTCCTGAGCTTCCCCTACCTGGCCCTTGGGAGCAGGCTCCAGCACAGCCAGGACCTCAGCTCAGGAACCCTGGCTGGGAGAAGAAAGACTCATATGCTCCCTCCTGCTCAGGTGTCCCCAAATGCTGAGTCTCTGCTGAGCTGCAAGTCAACATTCAAGTTCACGACCTCTCACTCAGCCTATGACAACTACAGTCATTCCTTGGCTCTTCAATTTATTCTCCACAATAGCTTCTGAAAAATCTTTCTAAAAAGTGGTCATTACAGCCCTGCTTAATTCAGTCTATGGAGCCTCAGGGTCACTCACGAGAAGGCTCCAACTCCTCAACCTGGCATTCACGGCATTCAGCTTCAGCTTTTCTGCCCTTGCATCTTCACTGGGACCTTCCCATCCCTTTTTATCCCCGCACAACACCTCATATCCCAGCTTTGGCGCAAACAAACCCCATGTGGCCCCCCAAATCTCCCCACTTCTCATGCCTCTCTCCACATCTTTGTACCTGCTATTCCCTCTGCCCGTTGTGACTCGCTTGGTCTGGGCTGGCCCCAGAAAAGCCTCCTGGACCCCTGCGTCTCAGCTTCAGCCTTACATTTCCTGGAATCCCTCTGTACTTCCTTCCTACTCATTAGAGCTGTTAGCTCATTGAACTGTCACTGCCACATGTGGACTTGAGGCTGAGCCATCTGTCAAATCTGAGTCACTCACATGGATTGACCAGCACAGAGTCTGATGCAGACTGGAGTGTAAGGGGGTGATGGGTTGTGTGGATGCAGGAAGTCCTTAACTGCTTTGGTGTCAAAAAGTGAGGAGAAGCATACACCCAGAAAGCACAATTGTAAGCAGACAAGTAGGCGCTGCAGACAAAGGACCAACTCTGTGCTGGATGGGGGAGGGGTGTTCCAGGAGAGGGTGGGCCATCAGGGAGGTCTCCTGGAAGACTTGCATAGGATGATGAGAGCAGGAGATGAAGTCAGGGAAGGTGGGGCAAAGACAAGGCAGGAAGCTAAAGAGCTCCACATGGGCTTGAGGGTCAGCAAGCAATCCTTGGCCATTTGACTAGAACATAGAATAATTGGAAGCGGGGGAGTGACTCAGAAGAAATGCAGATGGAGTCAGAGGGCAGTCTTGTGATCACAGGATATAGCAATGATTTGACAGCTCTTTTAAAATGACCCTTAAGGTAGCTGTCCCAGGGCAATCTGATTACTGTAGTAATAGGGAACTTACTAACCCTAGAAAATTATAATTGTTAGAAGAAAGTCTGGAACCAAATTGCGGATGGCCTTACATGGCAGGCTGGGGATTTATACTTCATTCTTTAATCATCAAAGACACAGATGCCAGTTCCATAGCAGACTGATACTACTGAGCTTCTAATTTATAAGCAGCACAGTAGGATCGCATGAAGATGGTAAACTAGGACTACATAATCCAAATGTTTCATTCTGACCCAAATCCCTAGACAGTAACTTCAATTAGTTTCATGTAAATTAATCTCCAGTAATAGCATAAAATAAAAAGGAATATCCTTTACAGACCAAAGTTACATGGCACCCCCAAAAGAGAAAAGCCAGGAAGATCTGATGGAAGGAAGCAGGACCGGCTTTGCAATTTACAGAGCCCAGTGCAAAGTGAAAATGTGAGGTCCCTTATTGACAATCACTATGAATCTTGAGATGATGATAGCAGAGCATAAAATCAGGTGTGGACCCTTCAAAATGTGGAACTTTGTGCGACCACAAAGGTCAAATGCCTACAGAGTTAGCTCAGGAGAAAGGAAAGCACAACCTCAATCCTGCAAAAAGAAGGTCTGTGTACCGAATAGTTTCTCTGGTGTGAAAAGTAAAAGTATAAATAAGGATCAAAATGTATAACTGATAATGTGAACTAGGAAGAAAAGGTCTAAAGGAGTAGGGGAAGTGGGAGGGGTAGGGGAAAGGAAAGAAGGGAAAAGAAAGAACATGAGAAAAGGAAAAAATGGAAACAAAGTCTTTGTAAATAGGGAAGGGTGGAGGGGGTAAAGGGAGGGCAGGGGAATGGGGAAAAAATAACCAAGATACATCATGCAAAGGTACAAGATGCCAGTGATGAACATAACTGTACTGTATACCTACAATGTACCAATAAACTAAATGGAAATAAAAAAGAAGAAAGTCTGTGGTCAAGGTGATGGCAGCTCAGAGGCATGAGAGCAACTGAAGCTTTTACAATTATCCGGGTTTCTGCAGCTGATAAGCCAGTGCTTTGGTCCTTCTCTGACCCCCGTTTATGCCAAGCAAAGACATCTGTCCACAAGTGTGAAAACAATGGATGTTTGAGAGTTAGGATACCCTGGGAGGCTGGAAATACCTTAGAGGAATAAATCAGAAGCTACTAGCTCAATCCATCCAGTAGTATTTCCCACCAGCCCTAATAATTAGATGACAGCAGGTTGTCGTAAACAGACAGATCACATCACTCAGAATTAGGCTAACAGGGAGCTGCAAATACAAAGTGGAGTACAAATCCAAATATTGATAAATATTAAAGGAAAACCAGCACTGTGGAAGAAGGATATCAAACTCCAAGACTGAAGAAAAGAGAGTACAAGGAAACAGACCTATGGTTTCCTTGGACCAACTTAGTGTCGTAATTCTGAATCATTCTTAAATTTTAATGTGCATCAGAATCACTTTGAGAACTAATTAAAACAGAGATTCTGAGCACTACTTCCAGAATCTGACTAATTCAGTAGGTCTGGGTAGAGCTCTATCATTCACATTTCTAACAAGTTCCCAAGTGGTGCTAATGTTATTGGTCCAGGGACCACTCTTTGGAAACCATGTAAATGCTTGCAAAGACATAAACCAGAATTGGGGGTGAACAGGAGGAAAAAATAGCTCTTTGAAAAGCAAGAGGTAGAGAAATTGATCAGGGAGATCTAGACAATGATTGCCTCCCTGCTGTCAATGACAATGTAATCCTGCTCACACAAAGTTTATTTCAGGAACAAGAATATCTCTGATTGCAAATAGTTCCTTAAGTGACAGCTCATAGACTACCAGTATAAATTATCTGGGAAGAGACATGCAAATCCTGAGCATAAAAGGTTAGCAACACAGCAAGATCTGTCAAGTACCAAGTAGAATTTATTCCAGAAATCCAAGATTATTCAGCATATGAAAACCAACGTAATACAGTATACAGATAGATTAAAAGACAAAAACTAGGTAAGCATCTTGATAGATATGCAGAAAAAACTTTTGGCAAAATCTAACTTTTTTCATAATAATCATTTTTAAACCACATAACAAATTAGGAATAAAAGATGTCCTCAAACAGCTAAAGGACATCTACCAAAAAATCAGTTAACATCATTTTTAATGATGAAAGACTAAAAATATTCCCCTTAAGATCAGGAACAAGACAAAACGCCTGCTCTCACCACTTTTATTAATACTATACTGGAGGACCTAGTAAGGGAAATTAGGCAACAAGGGAAATAAAAGATTTGCAGATTGGAAAGGAACAAGTAAAGCTACCTCTACTTGGAGGGGACATGATCTCATACATAGAAAGTCCTGGGGAAGCCCTCTCAAAAAAAAAAAAGTAATAATTGAATTGAGTAGAGTGGTAAGCTATAAGTTCAGTATATAAAAATTTATTTCCAGGGCTGGGGATTTAGCTCAGTGGCGCTATGCCTGCCTTGCAAGTGCAAGGTCCTGGGTTCGATCCCCAGTACTGGAAAAAAAAATGTATTTCCATACAGTTCCATGAAAACAACCTGAAAATGAAATTAAGAAAACAATTCCAGTTACAATAGGACCAAAAAGAATAAAATGTTTAGGAATAAATTTAACAATTGTAAGACTTGTACATTGAAAACTATAAAAATATCTTTGAAAAAAAATTAAAGAAGACCTAAATAAATGTAAAGACATTCCGTGTTTATGAATTAATTGATCTACAGATTCAACACAATCCCTATCAAAATCCAGCTAGCTCTTTTGTAGAAATTCACAAGCTGATCCTAAAAATCACATGGAAATATAAGGACCACAGAATAGCCAAACTAAGCTTGCAAAAGAAAAAGTTGGTAGACTTCCACTTCCTAATTTCAAATTCATTGCAAGCCTGGTATGCTGGTACATATATATGAGTAGAATAGAACTGAGAGTCCAAAAATAAATCCTTATGTCTATGATTAGTTGGCTTTTGACAAGGATGCCAAAACAATGCAATGGAGGAAAGAATGGGCCCTTCAGTAAATGGTGCTGGGACAATTATTTCACCATATGCAAAAGAATGAGGTTGAATTCCTACTTCATAACATACACAAAAAAACTCAAAGTGGATCGCATACCTAATAATAACTATAAAACTCTTAAAACAGAGGTAGGTTTTATTTTGTTCTTGGATTAGGCAATGGTTTCCTACAAATGGCAACAAAAGCAGAGAATAAAATAAAAATAGATAAATTGAACTTCATCAAAATTTTAAAAATTTGTGCTTCAAAAGATATTATCAGGAAAATGTAGAGATAATTCACAAAATGGGAGGAAACAAACACAGACACACACACACAATGTGTTTCAGACAAGAAAACTTCAAAAGAATGGCAGTTAAGGATCATATTCTTCAAATACAATGGAATAAAATTGCAAATTAACAAAACAAAATCTATTCACTAGTGTTTTTGTAAATGGTTTTAAATAGCTCTTTGGGTACAGAGGAGAAATACAGAGGCTTTGAACTACTTAAAAATGAGTGATAGTGAGAGGGTCACTTATCCAAAACTATAGAATATGACCAAAGTGCCTGCCTCCAGGTCTTGTAGAGTCCAAAGCTTAAACAGTTTTGGGGTGCCCTTTAAGGAAAAGATTAAAAATTTTTTCTTTTGCAAATTTTATCAAAACAAACCAAAAAATAAAGTAACAGTTGAATACGATGCTGGAATCCTCCAAGGAATGTCTGAATTAGGTAACGAGAAAGTTTAAAATGTCTAGAATTTAGAAAAGTATAAATAATATGAGTCTCAAGAATGTAGGAAAAAAAATTAATATATATCAGTGGTGGCAAACCTATGGCACGTGCTACAGCAAGCTGTGTGTATCACTGAAAGCTCCACAAGGTTCACCATTACTGATCTACATCAATTAAGTAGAAAGATAGAATCAATTAATAAAACTAAGAGCTATTTCTTTGAAAAATCACTAAGATAGGTAAATCTTTGGTATAATATTGAGAATGAGAGAGAGGTTAATGGATACAGATAAACAACAGAGGAAATGAGAAAAGACATAACTTTTAAGCAAGGAATTTTTTTCAAATTGATGAAGGATATTTTTAAAACTCTAGGGCAAGGGTAATACTAGTGAAATATTAAAATATTTCCATTATATCATTAGATTCAGGATCAAACAAGAAAGCCTGCTATCACTTCTATTATTAGATGTTGATCTGGAGAGCCTATGCAATTTCTGAATTTATTTTACACATTTATGTTATATTTTTATTGTTAATTATGGCTTTTAGGATTAAAAGTAGATCTCTGTCTTATGGTGATGGGCATAAATGTGACAGACAAAATTCTAAGGTGGCTATACAATGCAATTTAAAAAGAAAAATAAGTAAGTAGTATAAATATTAGCAAAGATGGTTTTATTTGTATTGTTTGGTTTGAATTTTTTTCCCCCGGGAGAATAATAAACTCTGCAGTGGGGTTTGCAACTGAAGGAACAGCTAAGAAAAACTTGAATCTTATTTGTATTGTTTGATTTTCCCCCCCAGGAAGAATGAATTCAAGAAATAACATTCATATTTGTATACTAATCTTCATAGCAGCATTAGTCACAATAGACAAAAAATGAAAGCAATCCAAATGTCTATCAACAAATAAACTGAAAAACTTATTGTGGTATATACAATGGAAAATTATTTGGCCACAAAATGGAATGAAGTACTGATTCATGCTGCAACATGAATGAATCTTGAAACAGTATGCTAAGTGAAAGAAGTAAGACACAAAAAGCACAAATACTATCTGATCCCATTTCTGTGAGGTACTTAGAGAAGTCAAATTCATGGAGACAGAAAGTAGAATGGTGGTTGTCAGGGGCTGAGCAGGGTGGGGATGGAGAATTAGTATTCCATGGTGCAGAGTTTCAGTGTGAGATGATGGCAGAGTTATAGAGCTGAATGGTGGTAATGGCTGTACATCCAGGTGACTTAATGCCACTGAGCTATACACTTAAAATGGTTTAAAAGGTAAATTTTAAGCTACATGTTTGACTGCTTTACCACAATCAAAACTTTTAAGTGAAAAATAACAAGACACGCAATTGTCAAATAACAGTAATACTAAATAAGGTACATTGACCAAATGCTGAAGGATCCCTTTCCATTAAAATATTTATATGCTGGGCAATAAAGCATCAAAGAATCTAAATGCATAACTAAGCTTAAAATACAGAATGTACAATAAACAAACACCAGACACAATGAGAGAACTATAATGGGAGAGGAAAGCAGAACCAAGAGAAGACCCAGGGTCCCAAATCCAAGGGATGAAGGCTCTAGAAACAGGGGCTAGGAGCTGAATTGTCAACAGCACAGACTTGACCTCATCCTGTGGGTGGCAAGGAGCTGAAGTGGTGGGGCTCCCTTTCCAGTAGGGATCCTTGAAGGACTGTTCCGTCCATAAAGAAACACATGTATGCAAAATTCCTTAGGGGCAGCAGCAAAGAAACCATTCACAGACAGTGAGAAAGAAAAAAGTCACACATGAGTAATTAACACCCTAAGCCTGTGCCACATATGGGTGTAGGGTCTAAATTTATAACACCCAAGTAGAGTGGAAACCCTAAACTATAAATTTAGCCTACAAAAGATACAAGATGAAGGACATACTTCAGCCCAGCAGAAAGATACACAAGACCAATTCTATGATGGAGGACATTTGCACAGTGTAGGGCACCAGACTTCCACAGAAAAGAAATGGGAGTGAGCAAGATGAGTTCACAATAAATAACGAAGAAACAAAACCGACAAGGGATGGTTGGCATGCATATGCACACACTACCCAGGATCAGCACCCTCAGAGCCAGTTATCAGAACAACCAGAAAGTGTCATGTGACATATGATTTAAGTAGTTAAGGAGAGAGAAGAGGGACTCTAAAACACAATTCAGGTTTCAGAAGAAGAAGGTCAGCCCCATGAGGAATCTGTGGAGCATGAGGTGTCTCTACGACATACAGGAAGGATGTTGCAAAAAATAAGGGTCTGGAGCCCCAGAGAGAGGTCTTTGGGAGAGGTATCTGAAGCACCCATAGAGGAAATACATCCCCTGGGGTGAGTCCTGTGTTTAATTTAAGGGCAGGGAACTTAAAGGAGGCAAAAGTGTCAGTTCTGTTTACACCACCAATTTGTCTTGCAGACTTTTGCAGCAAAGGGTTTTCAGTATTTCCTCTCCCCAAAATATTCCCCAGAGTCTCCCTCTTCTGGGCCTTTGCTCAGCCTGTCTTATTGCTGTTACCTGGGCTCTGCTACAGGCTCCTACAAAGTGACAGTGAAATGCCACCCTGTTCATCTTTACTTCTCCTACATCCAGCACAAGACTGGACCCCTGTGAGGGCTCCATAAATGATCATTGAAATGAAAGAAATTAATCTGAGTGTTCTGTCGTGTTGCAGGATTTCACATTAAGAATTCATGGGGAATGGGATACAGAAGACCCTGGAAATCTGCTGACTTGCTCTTCTTCAGCCTTTATTCCCTGCCTCCTTTTCCCTATTCTGTTCTAGGAGGACACAACGTCAGCTGTTGGACTCAGGCAAGCACAGCCCTAATGCAACTGAGTATCAGTACCACAAAGCATCTTTTAGAGCTGTTCTTATGCGAGATTGTTCAGTCTTATCCTCCTCCTTCAGCACTGTAATTAACTATTACTGAATGCATTCTGCAAGCATTGTCTCATTTCATCCTCGTAACTTTTGTACTAGTACCCTACTCTGCAGATAGAGGAATGTGACTTTCCCTGGCCACAAAGCCACGGAGCGGCATGCCTGAAGCTGTAACCCAAACCTCTCGCCTTCCAAAGCTGCTGTTTTCGCCTCTCCCATGGCCTCCCCTTCTGCTTCCTTCTCTCCCTCCCTCTGGCTCTCCTAGCTCACAGTGCCTCCCGCTCACCCCCTCCTGAGTTGACACTGTGTCTGAGTCAGATATTCCTCAGCAGACAAGTGGGGGTGGGAGCAAGAAGAGGATGGCCAGATGAGTGGTAAGCACAAATCTGGATTTGTCTTTTTGTGGTACCGAGCATGGTCAGGGAGCGGGATATGGAATCCTCGGTCTCTTCAAGGGTTTGTGGGGTGAAGGAAGAACAGGCCAATGACCCATTTGCAAATACATGGCTATGAAGAGGACATTGCCTCTGGATTGGCCTTGAGGGCCAGGTGCTGAGCTGGCTCTTCCTTGGATGTGACAGTGGGTCAGGGTGCCTTTCCTTATAAGACTCAGGGTTTCTTGGCCCTAAACTTTATGGGGCCCAAATTGAGCCAACTCCCAGTCTAGTCTGGGAGGAGAGGTCCTAGACTGGGAGTCAGGAGCCTAGGAGAACTGTGGGTAAAATGTAGCTTCTCTTGAGTTCTTCATTTGTAAAATGGGAAAATCGTCCCAGGTCCGTCCATTTTTCAGAATGGGTGCTTTGGCACAAGGAGCACCCTGAACCAAGGAGGCAGGGGTGAGGGATAAGAAGTGGAGCAGATGCTAGGACAAGATGGCCATCCTCTTGGGCTGAACCAGGACCATCTTATTGGCTATCTGATGAAGCCAAGAAAGGAAGGAAAACAGGAAATGAAAGCTATGCTTTGGATGTAGTTTGTCCCAAAGGTTCATGTGTTGGTGGTTTGGTTCCCAATATAATAATACTGAGAGGTGATAGGACCTTTAAGAGGTGGAGCCTAGTAGGAGATGATTGAATCAGAACTGCCCTTGTGAAAAGCTTGATCCTGGTCTTGTGGGGCGGGATAGGTCTCAAAGGAGTGGGTAAGTCACTATGAGAGCAGGTTATGATAAAAAAAAAAGGGGGAAGCCTGGCCCCTCCCCAGTTTCCTACTTCCTCTCTTGCCATGTAACCTCCTCTGCTCACATTAATAAAACTTGCCACTTTCTCACCTGTTCCCATCCTGCGATGCTACCTGCCATGCTGTGGAGCAGACAGTGGCCCTCACCAGATGCCAATATCATACTGTTTGGTTTTTCCAGCCACCAGAATCATGAGTCAAACAAACTTTTCCTTATACATTACCCAGTGTCGGATATTCTGTCATAGCAACACTAACAAGACAAGACATGAGAAAAAACGAAAGGAAGAAGAGTATGTGCAGAGGGCATAGGGAAAATTGGCTTGAGGAGAACAGGTTAAAAAGGTAGTATCCTAGGGCTGGGGATTTAGCTCAATGGTGCCATGTCTGCCAGGCAAGAGCAAGGTCCTGAGTTCGATCCCTAGTACAAAAAAAAAAAAAAAAAAGAATCCTAGATGGGGTTCTAGCTATGGCTCTGGTTCTCACTCCAATGCAACATTAATCAAATGCACCCTTCAACTGAGGATCTCTGAGCCACATGTCAACCCAAATTTTATGACCTCCTTAACTATATCCTCCACTTGATTTTCAAAGCCTAAATTCATCACCTTGATCCTCTCCTATGCCTTCTTCCAAAAGTCTTGCCTCACTCCTCTAAGCCAACAACCCTCAGCTTAAGTCCGATGCCTATGTCTTGACATACACTGTGTCCTGCATCACAAGGCAGAAGCCTCAGCTGAATCACCTGTGATCCCTCCTGCCAAGCATTTACCCACAGCAGATGTTCTATACACATTCAGTTGGTGATTTTTAAAATGGATAAATGGATAGATGGCTGGATCCCTAAAAAGATAAGCTTTATCTGCTGATGAAGTCCCCGGACCAAAGTCCCTTCATAAAAAACTTTCACCAGATGAATCTTCGACCATGCATTCTTCCTTCAACAGCTCAGCCAAAAGAAGTCCAGATCCTCACTGCTGTCCTTCTCCCCTAACACTTTAGCTCCTGTCCATGCTCAAAGGCTCCTCCAGGTGCCACCTCCCTTATCCAGCAGATTCCAATCCCACAGACCTAGCAGGGGAAGGAGCTTGGACCAGCACCTGCCTTTAATTATCTATGATCCCAAGTGGTCATTCTGTAGGCCAAAGAATCCCTGGAGAAATACCCTGAAGTTTTGCTACATAAAACCCCAAAGATGCTCCCCAAAGGGTTTCTGCAGGTGACAGAATTCAGGGATGCTGTGAAGGAAGACAACCAGACAGATGACTCTTCATAGAACACTCAAGTCCAAGCCCCAGTTGGCAGCCCTACCTCCACTCTATAACACAGCTATGTGCACACCCTGGTCATGAGAGAGGCTGAATCTCACCTTGATGCTCATCTAGCTTCCCCATGGTCTCAATCTGTTCCGCCAGGTCATTTGAATTCCACTGGCTCATTCCGATGAGGATGGCATTCTTCCCTTCTGCCATCTCCTCTGTGGGAAGAAGCAGAGAAGGGCATGAGCAGGCAGGGCTCTGTACAGATGACCCTAACAGGAGTTTGTGATGTCAGGGAACACTTATTTTGTCCATGAATTGAGGTAGACTTGAACTACCTCAATTGAAGATGTCTGGGGTTATAGATGGAAACTGCAGGGCAGCATTGTTCTTGTACCCTACTGGGCCCCCACGTGTTACAGCAAAAGAAAGTAGCAAGAGAGCAATCATTAGAGATGCTGAAAACCCACAGAAGGCTCCATTCCTGCACCAAGAGTAATATTTCTTGAAAGGCAGTGTGTTTGAGAAAAAAGGCCAAACCTCCTCACTTGCCAGTGGTCTTCCATTGGACTTCAAGTCTCAATTTTCCCATCTGTAAAACACGACTGGTAATGACCAACTCATAGAGTTGTGAGGATTAAATGAGATAACAGATATAAAAGTCTTAGTGCATATGAAGTGCTCATGGATAATCACTGCAATTATTTCTTCATATGAGAGGATTTGGGTGGATCTAGGTTTAAGGGGACAAGAGCAGCTCTGGAGTAAGGGGACTGCAGAAGCCACATTCCCAAACCACTCTGAATACAAGTCTGTGGGTCCCCTACCCCCAACACACTTATGGTACAGTACAGTTCTACATCCTGAAAGGGACACTTCTTCAACAACAGACCCATAGTAATGAGTGCTCTTCTCCTTGTCTCCATTCCCAGAGAGACAGGGCTTCCTCGTGAAGAGCTTTCTCCTCTCCTTCAGAGACAAGTACATGATAATTAAGAATAAACAATGAAGCCAGGAGCCTGAAGCAGAAGGACTGCAAATTCAAGCCCTGCCTGGGGAACTTAGTGACTTAGCAAGATATATCATGTACAGGTACAAATTCTAAAATGTACCAATAAAATAAAACAATAAAAAAAAAAGCTTAGTGACTTAACAAGACCCTGTCTCAAAATAAAAATAAAAAGGTCTGAGTAACATTTTGGCCACTCTTTTAAGATCGTGACACAGGATATTAACCATTGTTATTCTCTAATTATTTCATTATGAAATTCTGTTTTATTTTTTCATAGAAAATGGTATTTTTTAATATTTTCTTCATTAATATCTACTTGTGTTACATTAAAATTCAAAAGAATTTTTAAAGGTCTGGGAATGTAACTCAGGGCAAAGGCTCTGGGTTCAATCTTCTCTACTGCAAAAAAAAAGGAAAAGATAAAAAATAAAAAGGGCTAAGGGTGTGACTCAATGGTAGAGCACCCTTGGGTTTGATCCCCAATTTAAATAAATAAATAAATAAATAAATACAGGGGTGACACCATTTTCATCGGCAAGAACTTTATCCAGCAATGAGTGCTGCTGTCCACCATTCTGATTCACTCAAACTCAGTAATCCAGAACCCATTCCTTGCTAGGACACCTCCTCCTGCCTTATTTTACTAATATCTTTGATTGATTTAAGAATACTTATGAAACCTCACTACCCTGTGAGACTGGTATAATTTATTTACAAGTATTAACTCAAATACTAAAAAAAGAAATTATTACTGTCTACTTTATAGACAAGGAAACTGAGGTACAGAGTATTCGAGTAATTCTTGCCCGAAGTCATTGGCTAGAGCCAGGATTCAAACCTAGATGTACTATTTCAAGAGTCTTGAAATCCAGCCTTTCTGATACCCTGCCTTGGACATCCTACATGGGCTGTTCAGCGCTCCAACCAAGCACACACATACACCTATTTCCTAAGCCTGGGACACACAATCTGGGGACTAGTTTATATCTAGCAGCAGCCTTCTGTCCTGGGAAGAGCATTGACCTAGTTCCAGTGCAGATGCTGTTACCTGTGAGCTTTGTGCTCACACCCATCCACCACTATTTCTATTTTCTTATTCCTTAAATGGCAATAGCAACTCTAGCACTAACTCTTTCTAGCAAGCCATCATGGGGACATATAATAAGTAAGTTCAAACAAAACCATACAAGTCAAAATGTGCACAAACAAACAAGGGCATTGTTCTTGGGGAATCAGAACTGTAATGAGGTTAAAAGCTCCGTTTCAGTGTTAGATTGACTATTTTCAATCCTAAACCCACATGTGTCAGCTATATGACCTTGGACAATTCAGTTTTATAAGCCTCAGTTTCCTCATCTACAAGATGATATTAGAATTGTGCCTATATATAGGATAGCTGTGAGGATTAAATGAGAAGAGGCAGGTCACATGTTTGCAAGAGTGCCAAGCACATAGTGTAAGCACAGATGGAGACAATGTCACATGAGGGTACTACCATCACACTACTACCACCAGCAGCATGTGGTATTGCACCCTAATGCTCTCCCTTGGGTCCAATTATTGTCTGATCTATGACATTCTGTCCTAGTCCCAGAGGAGATAATCGGGATCAGCCTGAAACCTGCCTTGAGTTCTCTATCTCCTGATTCAGTTACTCAAGCAAGCAGCTATCCATTCATTCATCCGAACATCAATTCTGTAGCGAATAGATTCCCCACCACTTACTACTATATGACCTGTGAGACACAACCTCCTTTCTGTGGGAAGCCAGTTGTGTGAAGGAGACAGTAGCAAATAACTCTGGCATGGTAAGGTGAAAGAGCCAGGCTCTAGGTCCATGGCTCCGTATGCAGTAGGAGCTCAGCATATGCTAGTTCCTGTTTTCTACAATGGAGTAAGTTCTTTCCGAGGGGTGGGTGAGGCAGTTGGAGTTCCATGGGGCTGCCAGGGCTCTGGAGCCCTGCTCATGCCTACTTCTGTGCACCCCATCCCTCTCTCTTCCTAATTCTGTGTATGACCCAACTCCATCCTTTCTTCTAGGTCTTTTGTCCGGCTTTCTATCAGATATCTCTCTCTCTCTCACAGATTCTCAGGGAAAGAAGCACTGCTCTACACTGGTGTCTCACATCTCTGGGTCCTTCTCTGTGGATTTGTCTCTCTTGGTTCTTGCCTTTGTCTGTCTCTCTTTCAGGCTCCCTGGCACCCTCTGCTGTACAAGTCCCTCTCTCTGGATGGCCTCACTCATGCCCCCAAGTCTCTCCTCATCCCTGCACCCCTCTCCTGCCCTCTGGGTGGATGAGCCCCTTTTTTCACCCCTCTCACTCTCTTTGAGTTTCTCTTTGTCTGGATCCCACTCTTTAGGATTCCCAACCCATGCAAGTCTTTCCTGCCCACTCTGGCTTTGCTCCTCTAACCTCTGCTCTGGGTCACCCTCTTAACTCTCTGCTTCTCTCTTGCTGTGTGTGTGTGTGTGTGTGTGTGTGCGCGCGCGCGTGTGTCTCTGCATTCTCACTCTTGTTCCCTCTCACTCTGCTCTCTCATATTTTCCTTAGCATTCTTGTTCTCCCAGCCCCATCACTCCATTCCTGTCTCTACAGCTGCTCTGTGCCCCGTCTCTCAAATGTTCTTTCTCGCCCTCTCTCTGGCAGCAATGGGCTTACCCCTGAGAGCAAACACACACACACACACACACACACACACACACACACACACACACTGAGGCAGCAACTTAAATGTCTCTTTTGGGGGTTCTTCAGGCAAAGGGGTCCTGTGGCTCAGCTCTGAGCCTCCACTCTTTTTTCCCTCATTATAGTGTTACCTCCTCATGGGAACCACTGAGGCCAGAGAAGTTGCATCTGGACAACTACCCTGGGTGTTGACTTTGCTTTTCATCCTTTGTCACTGTTCTCTGCATGCTGAATTTCATTTCCCTGTGACATCTGCTGTGAACATGGTTTTGGCATCTATGTCACTCCACTAAACCTCAGCCCCTGCCCAGACCAAGCTCCAGGCTGAGCCTCACTCACCTACACCTCAGACATAGCTGTGACCTCAACCTGACTCTGACCTTGGCTGAAGGCTGGACCTACCCTTAAGTCGAACCTTCAGGGCCCTAAGCCAATCCTTCCTCCTGCTCAGGGCCTCAGTTTCTGTGGGATCTATGGGACTTGGAGAGTCACTTTGTCCTGTGCCAGAAGGCTTCACCTCCAGCACATGGAGGCAAGGGCTTTGTCACTTCCTGCACATGGCCCCTCCACTACCAGCCATTATCAGGCCCACGTGCCTGGGCCACTCTCTTTGAGGACCTCAATGTGTACCACTGTGGTGCCTTTGGGACAAAAGTGCCACTCTGCCCTTTACTGTTTACCACTCTCCCCTGTCCCCCAACTGTAGCCATCACCACCACTCTCCCTCTATCACTTGTGGTAGCCCCCACTCAGCCCATCCCCAGAAGCCTTTGGGGCTGGCCCCATGTCATTCATGTCTCCACTTTCCTCCCTTGGTGGGGGGAAAGCAGTAGGGGTCCAGGGGCCCATGACATGCCTGCAGCTTACTTCCGCGATGACCCCATTCCCCAGGAACAATCACCCAGCTTCCACAGTGGTTTCCTTCCTCTCCACTCATGAGACAAACCATTCTATCCTTGCCAATTTCCGGAGAAACTGAAGGCTCAAAGACTCAACACCTGCTTGATGTCAGACAGCAGCCAGTCAATGGCACAACCTTGATGAAGACCTGGGTCCTCTGACCTCACTTCTTCTGCTCCTCTTCTCCCACCTTGGAAGACCTGTGGAAAACTGTGTGATCACAGCAAAAACCCAGTCCAGGAGGAGAAGAATTAGACCATGTTCCTTATTCTCTATGAGATCCAACCTTGCATTAGAGTCTTTGTACATAAAATGGGCAATTGGTATAAATAGGATTATTTATCCCTTCATCACCTTCCTCTCTTGGTTGCTATGGGAAACCAGAGGTAGGAGCCATAAGCAAACTGTACAACCCAGCATCCAGCTCCAAAAGCCCCAGCCTCATACCTGGCAGGGGAAGAAGATCAGCTGGGACTAGACACTGAGAGCAGGAGAACAGAGAATACACAGGAAAAGTGATGGCAGAAGTTTCCCAGCCCCCACAGTCCCCCTGCCCTGCTGGGAGAGGGAGTCCCATGCTTTGTTCTTGGTTAAGCTACCCCCCTGGGGTACATGTGCCCTGAAAATAAACTCGGGCTCCACTACCACCATCACTACCACCACCACATCCGCCATCACTGGCCCTGCCAATGTTTTCCTCCCTATAGCTGTCAAGTCCAGACTGTTTATGCATATTCATGAAGGGAGGGGCTGCTATTTAGATACTAGAGAGGAAAACCAGAAGAAAACAAGTATTCCCCACTACAGTGAGGGAACAAGCCCAGACACTGTGGCCAACAGGGCCTTGCAAGGCCACTTGGGTGTTCCATGGAATGTTTGGAGCCTTCAAGGTCAAGTCTAGCACCTTGTTGCAAAAGCATTGCTGCACAACTGGCCCACAGTAAGACAGAACCTCAGGGACAGGGAACCAGGAATTCAGATCTCTTGTCTGCTATTTCAAGACACTTCCACTGAAACTATCTTTAAGCAGTTAAGTTCAGGACAAAAGCCTTTGTTGGTACTAGATGTAGGCTGGTATTAAAACTCTAATTGGAGTATTCTTTCCATTTAAAAAGAAGATTAAAGGGCCGGGGATTTAGCTCAGTGGTTCCGCCACATGCCTCGCAGGCGCAAGGACCTCAGTTTAATCCCCTGTACCAAATAAAGAAAGAAAGAAAGTAATATAAAAAGAAGATTAAAGTTAAGGATGTATCTGATCTTTTTTAAAGGAAGACACATTTTACTATAGAAACAGACCCTAAAGTGACCTAAGCTTGACATATCCAACCACATCCCAGATAAAGTCATCTGACACCAAAGGGACCGTTTACAGCCAACCTTGCATCTTTTTAGGGATGGAGACTCCAAAGGACATTTTCACTTTCTAGAGCTTAGCATCTCATAGGCAGGAACCCTATGAAGTCTGGGCTGTCCTAACAATTTAGCTTCCCTCCTTGGCCTACTAAGCTCTTCTTACCAGTGGTTTCCAGCTAGGCTACCCATCACCCAGAAGTCTTCATCACATACAATAAGAGGCTTGGTCACTCAAGGTCCAAGCATGGTTCCATTTGACAGGTCCATCTTACACGAGAGATTCTGAGTTCTGAGGCTCTGGCCTTCTCTGGGGTAGGGACACAGGTGCTGTGGGCCAATCTGGACAGAAAAGCACACCCAAGGATGCTGACTGCCTGCCATGACTTGGGCACCAGGGCTGAGTCCAGGCCTACCTCTCCCTGCTGGTACAGTGGGCCAGCAGCACTAAAGGGCTCCTCTTTGCCCACTCAGGCCACACCAGCCTTGCTGCTGTTTCCCAGAGGTATCAAGCTCATTCCTCCTGTAAATACTCTATGCTGGCTCTTCTCACTGTCCAGAACACTCTCTCCCAAATCCACATATGGCTCACTTCTTGTTATTCAGTGCTCAGCTCAGGCCACATCCTCTGGGGACCTCCTACAATCCCCCAACCACTCTCTCACATTCCCTTTGTTATAGGGGGGACAGGTTCTGTTTTGTAACAGTATTAAAATTATAATGGACACTCAATAAGCTACACATATTTTAAATGCACAATTTGATAAGTTTTGACCTATGTAAACACCTGCGAAATCATCACCCCAATCACGACAGTGAGCCCATGCCCATCACCCCCCGGAAGTTTTCTCCTGCCTTTTTAATCCCTCCTTCCAAGGCTTCCTGCCCTAGGAGACTGCCAATCTGCACCTGTCCGTACAGGCTAGTCGGTATTTCTAGGGTTTGATATCAATGGAATCATACAGTGTGGGCTCTGTTTCAGTCTGGCTTTTCTCACTTAGCACGAATATTTTGAGATTTGTCCAGACTGTTGCAAATACTATCAGTTTTTGTACTTCTTGTACCACAATTTGTTTATTCACTCACTCATTTATGTACATTAAGTTTGGGGCTAGAATTTTTAAAAAACTGTTAGAAAATTCATCAGCCCATGTTTAGGTGGACATATACTTTCTCTTTCTTAGATAACTGCCCAGGAGTGGAACGGGTGGTAGTTAAGAATGATTAACTTTTTAAGTAGCTGTGGTCTCTTTTCCGGTACACTGAGACTGACGCTTGGAACTTGATGGCCAGATGCTCAGTAATTACTTGTTGAAAGAGTGAAAGAAGGAGGTGGAACTGTAGCTCATGCTCTGCCTCTTTGTGTGGCCCTGAATAAGTTTCCCTGACCTCAGTTTCCCAGGATGTAAAATAAGCCAGGATTGCTGGATTTAAAGACCTTGAGGGGCCTCCCAGCTGTGAAATGATCTGGGTTTGAGACCACATCCCAGAAGGAGTGCCTGGGGGAGTGGAGAGAAGAAAAGAAAGAGGTGATAGGACCAAAGGAAGGAATAGAACCATCAAGAAGAAAGGAATGAGGGATGAGGCCAATTTCATCACAGTGAGATCAGGGAAGAGGAGACAAAGACAGCAACCAGCAGGGAAGGAGCAGGAAGGATCCACAGCTGCCTGCAGAGAAAGCAGGTGAACAAGGCCCCCAGGGACAGAGCTGACCCTCACGCCACCCCTGGCTGCCTGCCTCCCACAGCAAGCCATCATCTCAGCTGAGAGTGCAGAGCCTTGACAAACTGCAGCAATGTCTTAAATAAAAGTCTTCTAAGCATCAAGATATTGAAGCTGTTGTCGTCACACTGTGGGTTAGTTGCTATAGAGAAACAGCCCCAGCAGCCACTCCAATCAAATGCCAATGGGAGATAGGAAATGGGCCTCAAATGGGCTGGTGCGGGGCTGGTGTCAAGGAGGGGGTTCTCCGCCCACAACCAGAAATGGGGGAAGCTTGAGCAGGAACAGCTCCCCCTACCCCAGCCATACTTCCCTGAGAAACCATCCAAACAGTATTCTCCATTTGGGGAGACACTGAACTGCTATGGAAACTGAGCCCAGAAAAGAAGAAAGACCCATCTGGCACCACAGAGCAAGCCCATGGCATGGCTGAGTCCATGTCCTAAGGGTCCTGCTCTGGGTCCAGATGTTTCCCTAGCACTTCTTCTGTTTGCCTTTCAAGACTCATTTGCCAAGCAGTCCAAACCTGGCCTCATCTTGGGAGTAAGTCGACACCCTCAATGCGGTGACTTCTCAGAGTGGCAACTGGGGACCCCCTGGGCTGGGGAGCAGAACCTCAGGGCTCTCCCCGTCCCACCCAGCCCAGCACGGCATGGCAAGTGAGGGCCTTTGGGCCTCAATTCCAGGCTGATTTCCCTCCTGCTGCCCACACACTTACCCTATGTACACGGACCTACAGGCCTTGGCTCACACAGTCCTCTGCCTGACATGGCCGCTCCAGTTCTCAGCCTCCAGTTCTTAGAAAGCTTCGAGTTCTTCCAACCCAGCTTGGGCCTCACCCCTTTCCACATCTTGTCCACTGCCTTGACACAAAGCTAATCTCCTCGCCATTTTCCATGCCATTATCCCTCCCCAGTCACTTCGAGGGGCCCTCTAACCCTGGCTCCTCTCCCACCTATAAGGATGAACTTAGAAGCCACCTGCACACCGCTGTCAGCACAGCCCCTGCAGTCTCCTTTCTCACTCCTCTCCCCTTGCTCACCACCCCACTGCCCTGAGAGTCTTCCTTTAGAGCCTGGAACGTCCCCTCGTCTTTTCTAGTCCAGCACCATCATCTCTTCTATCTTGTCTGTCTAGAAGGCTTTCTCTTCCCCTCCTCACCTACCCAGCTCCCACCTACACCAATGTAGGTGTCCTTGCATCATGCTGTCTCATAACAGCTGGCACAGTATTGTTTACTCGATACC
Organism: Heterocephalus glaber; assembly: GCF_053883595.1. Taxonomy (NCBI): domain Eukaryota; kingdom Metazoa; phylum Chordata; class Mammalia; order Rodentia; family Bathyergidae; genus Heterocephalus; species Heterocephalus glaber. The sequence goes on along the minus strand of NW_028258351.1, from coordinate 16,618,792 downwards.
ATCATCTCCCAGCAGCAACTGCATTTCCCTTTGTGTCATTGCCCGGTGTTTGCTCTTCCACTAGAATATAAGCTGATGAGATCAGTGACCATGCTCATTGGATTCCACAGTGTCCTATGCTCAAAGCACAGCTCCTGGCACAAATTAGGGGCCCAACAAATATTTCAGAGTGAATGGATGGATGGATGGATACTGAGCTTCTGCCCTCTGGGCTCTCACATATTGGGCAAGTCTGGATGGGGAAGAATACTAATTCCCACCACAAATCCTCTTCTTAGGCTTCTAGGGAGATGATCCCACTAGGTGTGAGGACAGCATTGACTTACCTCTAGCATCAAAGAATTCATCATCTGAGCTCTCCACTGAATCGCTAAGGACATTTCGAAGGTGCCAGGGGGCACCGCCGCTCGGGGAAGGGCCACCTGTCAAAGTGAACACACTTGTTAGTCAAGCCTGTAACAGTGTCCCAGTATGAAAGAGTCTGCCTCAGACACTCTTGGACTCAGGGTCAATCCCGTCCTGCATGTCTATGCCTTCTGCCGCTGCGGCCTCAGACTTCACCAAGTGCTCCCACTTTTATGCTTTCAGTTCAGTTCCCAAAACTCTGTCTGGGGAAATTCCATGGGGCAGGAGTGAGTGTGTCCAGCAGGCTATTTGTTACCAGTGAAAGCTCTAAGTTTCCCCATCACTGGCTAAGAGACTTAGCCAAGGTGATAAAGGGTAGCAGTCAGCACCAGCTGAGCTATGGTATCAAATTATCTCAGCTGTTTAAGGTAACAATTCTTACACACCAGAAAGAAGGGGGGCTCTGTTCACCTTGGTCATGCAAAGGGGCCATCACCATAAGATGTTACCCTCTCAACATAAGACTTCAAGGTCCACTGAAGTAAGGGAGAAGAGCATGGAAAATCACATCCAGTATTAAATGCTTCTGCCCAGAAATGACACACCTCTGCTCACTTTCTATTGGCCATAGTTGGCAAATCACATGTCCTGCACACAACCAAGATCATTTCCACAGCGGCAAGTGCTAGGGAGAACTCAGACCTCTCCCTTCCCACCTCTGCCACCTCCTCCTTCCACAAATGTCTCTGACAACGCCATTACAGCTAAAAGACTGAACAGGCACGCATGTATGGATTTCGTGTCCACAGAGGAAAAGTGATGAGGAAACTCAGCCACACTCATCAAAAGCACTTGGTCACCCATTCTACTTATAAATGTTGGACCAACGTGATGTCTGCCTTTCACCTCCAATTCATAGCTGACACTTCTCTCAGATAAATCCTCCTTGTCGCTATGACTCTCCTTTGTGGTCAAAATAAGTATCTGAATATCTTCCCAAATGCATGTTTTACCTTGTTTGCTGTTATTCTCCTTGCTTTTAAACATCATGCCTACGTGGGTTTTTAAACGTGTACTCTTCAATTTGCTTCAAAGGGATCCTAGGTCATCCCTGCCCTTATTCAGGGACTACTCAAAACAACCCCGGGAGGGTGGGGGGAGTTGCACATTCTTACAGAAAGAAGAACCTATAAAAATGGGTGTGTCAAGAAGCAGCCTTCATGTAGCTTCTGGATGGAAGATGCTCCCTCCTCCTCTTCCTCCAACTGATTTTCCACCAATGTACTGATTTTCCACCAAACAATGAGGGTGGGATCTAGAGCAAGGTCCCCTTGCAGTGGGTCCCCACCCTATACTTCTCTGTATTTTCTGGGTCCAATACATGATCCCGCATGGAAGATGGCCAAAGAGTGTTTGACAAACAAGCAAGTGAATAACCAGGGCCTGCTGAGTATGCACAGAGAGCTAGCAGACAGTCTATTGGCTGCTTCACCAATCTCACTGAAAATCATTCTAACCAAGCTCAGCAGAGCAGGCATAACAAGTCCACCTTACAGCAAGGGAAACAGGCTCCGAGATGTGAAGGCATTTTCTCAAGGATTCAAAGCTAATAAATGACAGAGGCAGAAAGTGAGCACCGACCCTTCTGGATCTAGTGTCTGTGCTCAGAAGAGCTCAGGACAAGGGATCGCCATTCTTTCTCTCTTGGCCACCTGCTCTTTCGGCCAATGACAACCAACCCACCTGCCGCTGGGCAGCTGGACAAGGGCTCAGAAGTCTGCCCCTGGCTCCTTACAGGGTCCCTGGTCCTGCGGGCTCAGCTGAGAGCTCTGAGTTCTAGAACCATCTGCCTATTAGGTCTAGAAAGTAGTGTCTAGGTATCTTTATGCTGTGAAAACATCCTGTGTAGCGGTGTCTAGTATCACACAGGCATCTGTCACTGGATACACATGGCTATGTGTGGGTGTGTATTCTTGGGGAGTATAAGCTTCCCACCTGCCACTCACCCCTTCCAAAGACTGCTCCTAAGTCACATGTAAATCAGCTCCCAGCTGTGGATGAGAATTCAACATCCAGGTCAGAGCATTGGAGAGACTCAAGCCTAGATTCAAGTCTACCCCTTACTGTAATAACCCAAAGCAAGTTCTCTCCTCTGAGCCTCCATTTTCTTATCTGCAAAACAGGTATCATGATCCTTGCCTCACTGTTTGATTTAACCAAGATTTGACCAAGACCGGCCGCCAAAGTGTCCATCCCACTGCCTGGCCCTCGGGAGATGGTGGCTCTTGTCAGCTATAGAACCAAGGCTTGAGGCTGGATAAGACCACCTGAGGGCTTCCAACAGCTGCCAGGGCCCTGTCCAAGGCCCCTTCTGTGTCCTCCTAGGCTCTGCCTACTTCTTCCTGAAGACCACATTGATTTAAAAACCCTGAACCAGTATCAAAGAGAAGGGAGCATCCTCACACTTTCCAGAGCAAAGCAAGCGATCCTGCACTCCCTGCCTATGCCGGCCAGCACAGATCCATACTGAGCCCTGCAGGGACTGGGTTCTGGGAGTGACTCCAACCTCTTTCCTGGCCAGTCTACCTACCACCTTTGGGCCAATGTGGTGCCACAGGCTTTGCCCCAGTCCTGCATCTCCCCAGCATGGGTGTGGCCAGAGATTGCAGCTCAGATTGTTGTCTCCATCTGTCCACCTTCCCCATCTCGGCCCTGGCTCCCAGTGACACATGAATAGGCAGATGGGCAGGCACACAGTCGGGAGGCTTCTGTGAGTCTCTGCCCTACCCAGGGCAGCCCCAGCCTAAGGGTAAAATGCCCACCTAAAGGGGGACACCACTCTGTGCTCAGAAGCCCTGTCAGAAAGGGAAGGCATTTCACCACAAGGAAAGCCCTGGCTCAGCACAATGAGAAATAAAGGCTTTGGCCGGTGCTTCCAGGGCCAGATTTCAGACCAGATGGTGCCTGGGAGGAAGAAGTGGGGGACAGAGATAAGCTGGAATAGGCCCTGCCCTTAGGAGCATCAGCCTTGAACTTCGTCCTGCACAGAGCACAGGAAAACAGAGGAGCGGGCAGAGGGGTCCTTGTGCCAAATCCCACACTTGCCACTCTTTCCAGCCAGGGTCTCAGCATGTGTCAGCCATACTGCCCAGAGGTGGGGATCTTGCAGCTGGAGGCCTTCTTGGGAGAAGGGGACCCAAGCTCATCTTCAAAGGAAAAGCTGGACAGAGTTGCACAAGCTGAGGCAGAGTGGGAGGGAGGGAGAGACCTGGGCCACAGAAATGGAGCCATTTCCAGGAAGCTGGATCTGGAACTTTCTCCACAAGAGTAAGGAACCTAGTACGGCAGGACATCTGCTGAGAGCCATGACTGTGGGAATTTCAAACACACACACAATTCCCAGACCTCCGGGGAGGAGCAAGCACCCTGAGGTGGCCAGGGGGTGTACAACACTGTGCTGGCACTCACACCTGCTGACCTGTTGGCTGGTGACTGTGGCCAGCTCAGGGCCCAGCCTTGCCTGAGGCTGTGTCTTAAACCTGTCCTGGTGGTGCCAGATGCTCAGCACAATCTGCACCTCAGAGAAAGAGAAAGCCTGAGAGGCAGGTAAGTGTGCAGCTTCGCTGGGGCTACTGGCTCATTGGATATTCTCTCTCTCTCTCTCTCTCTCTCTCTCTCTCTCTCTCCCCTCCCTCCCCCCCTTTCCCTCCCTCCCTCCTCCTTCCCTCCTTTTCATACATGCATGCACACACAGAGGCATCTATGTGTGCATGAGGATGGCAGGTTTAACAAGCACATACCTGGGTCTAACTCCTGACCCTCAGCATGATCAAAATGCTCAGGCCCCTGCTCCCAATGGGTAGTAAGAGCCCCATGCACACACAGAGACTGAAGCCTTCACACGGCCACACACAAGCACGTGTAGAATCACACTTCTCTGCTCCTCACTCCTGCCTTGCAGCCCCAGAAGTCCAGAGGCAGAATGCAGAGTGTGGCCCTCTGCAGAGTCCGGGTAGGGCCTGTAGACAGCCCAGCCACTCTGGAGGCCCACCTCCTCCCACCACCTTGTCTTCCCCTGAGACCAATGTCCCCTCCCTCAACTCCCTCCACTGTCCCACTCCCACTGGTTTGGCTCCAATCTCAGCTTTTATGCTTTCCAATTAGTGGTCTTAGGAAATGACACTAAACTGCTCTGTGCCTCAGTTTACTCATCTGTAAAATAGGGTGACGATTATACTTGCATTGGGTAGCAATGAGGTTTAAATGAATGAATATATGAAAAAGGTTTAGTATAGTGTCTCATACCCTATCAGTGCTATAGAAGGGTTTATTAAATAAAATACCACATCATGATTATCTGAGGGCTTTTCTTTTGCTTCTTTTCTATGTGGAAATTTCTGAGGCTTCTCCCCAGACCCCTAAAATGGGAGCCCCTCCTCTTTCCTGCCCACTCTCATGGGACTGATCCCTCTGTCCTCCCTTCTGTCATAGCTCTAGAGGTTATCATATCTGTCCCCCAAAGCTAAAGTTACCTAAGCCAGGACCTGCTCTCACCCCAGCCCCTGGTCCCACCACACACTGCCACTAGGAAGCTTTCCACAACTTCCCATATTCCCTCCAGGCCTTTGCTCCTGTCCTCCACTCCCATCTCAACCCTATTCTCTTCCCATTCCTGCTGGAAGAATCAGCCAGAACCCCTCCTTGCCCCCGAGGTTGGGCTGAGGCCAGCCTCTTCTGGGTTCCCACCATGTCCAAAGTTTGAATCCATCAGAACCCCTATTTGCACTAGGTCCATATCTGCTTTCTCCACTGGGCTGTCCTCCCACCCTACCACCAGCCTGGGCAGACACACCCTATAAGAATCTTCTATGAGATCATAAACTTTCCTAGCTCAGGGCTGGGTAGAGAAAGCTCTTGTTAGACTCAGCATGGTCTAGCCCAAGGCAGAACTCAGAAGGGCCCCTCTCAGGGGAGCATCCCATGGGCATGTCCTCAGGACCTCTCTCTGGGTCAGATGCTTGGGGACCAGGACAGTCTAGAGCCAGCCAGCCCATACCTAGCCTTGAAGGGGCTATGGAGCCACCCAATGAGAGATGAGAGGCCAGGAGAAGCTACTTCCAGAAAAAGGCATTATTGAAGGAAACTAGTGCCAGTTGGGGGTTGGTTGCTATAGAAACAGTCCTAACTATCTCCTAAAATGCTAGATGTGCCACTCTTGAGCTGTGTGGGGGCTATTTCAGGGGATGGCCAGGAGCCTTGGAAGACCTGTCTCTCGTGGCTCCCAGTCTCTGAAGCTGACAACCTGGAGGATCCAAGGAGAAATCAGCTTCCAGGGGCAATGAGGCAGTTCTGTGAGTACATGCGTAACGCTCAAGGGCTGAGGCAGAGGCTTCAGACCGCACAATCGTCCTGACAGCAACTCAAGTCCTAGAGAAGAGTCATGGCCCAAACCTGGACCTCAACTATTTCCTGAATCTTCAGCCCAACCATGGATGGACCCACAACCCTGGCCACAGACCAACCCGGGATCTCTGCCAGAAGTGCCACAGCCTCAGTTTCAAACCAAGCCACACATTTGACCACAATCCCAGTTACAAACTAAGCCTTGACCTAGTCACAAACAAAGCAGTAAGTCAGGACTCTCCCCTAGCCATAGGTGGTACCCAGCACAGTCAATGGGGTGACATCAAATAACGTTAAGGATATGTTCACAATGAATGCTCTAAATTCCATACAACATTTGAGACTATTGCAAGACACCCATGACCTCCACTTCCTATCAGCTTCACAGTAGCCCAAGGAAGTCAGCTCATGATCCCTGTTTGCAGAGAAGAAAACTGAAGCTCAGAGAAGGAAACAGCCTGTCACTGCACCTACTGTCACTGGCCCTGCTTCACTGGTGGAGGGTAGGAGTGGGTAGGGGTGTGGCACAGCTCATCTGGTACATCCAGCATTTTAGGAGATAGAACTCAGGTCTCCAAACAGGGCCCAGGGAGCCAAACCAGTTGCTTTGGGGAAGATGTGCTTTTTGAAGACCTGCGGGTATCTTATAAATATGCCATTTAAATATCCATTAATTACCTTATTTAGAAGATAATTAGTGATTAATAGCTTTGGCTATCTATTGTACTTTCATTTACTCTGCCAACTAGGCTCCCAACAGTTCTGAATTCTTTGGAACAATTCTCCCAAGGCCCAGATGTCCCCCATGTCTCGACAGACTCTTGTTCCATAAGGAGGAGGCTCTATCCTCCCCTCAAAGGGAGTTCCCCATAGCACCTGCCACTGTGCCACTGGCAGGCTCTGCCACCTGCAGGCTCATCCAGAGGGCAGCCAGGGAGACAGAGTGGACATGGAGCATCTCAGAAACCAGGACAGGACAGAGAAAGGCACGCCATCTGAAAGTGCCAGGACCCCTTTGCAGGGAGCTGAGAACAGAGGCTCAAGATCCAAGCCCCAAACCAGCCCCAATGGGGAGGCCAGAGTAGGATCACAGACTCCTTGCAGGATGCAGAGACCACAACAGTGACAGCCAGCTCTTTCGGAAGGGCTTCAAAAGCCACCACCAGCCTAAAGCAAATAGAAGGGGAGAAGCCCACCACCACCCACCTCTGTAAATCCAACCCCTCCACTGGTCAATGTGATCCCGCATTGGCAATTTGTGCCACATGACACTCGAGGATTGGAAGGATAGGGCCCAAGGTTGCCTCTGCCCCTGGACCCCTCCATTTGGTGCTAAAATAACCAAGGAATTGCTAGTGGGCCCTGGAAGGCAAGGCTAGATAATGTTCCCCTCAGTGCCCCAGATTATACCACATAAGAAGGAAACAAAAAGCAACAAGGAATAAACACACTCCTCCCCACCAGGCCATAATGGGGAAGGCTCAAAATAGCTCTTTTTGCCACCAGGGATGATTCCAGAGCTTCTCAGGAGGGACCAGCTTCATGAGGACAGGAAGTGGGAACCACCATGGCCATGGCGGGGCCAGAAGGAGTTCTGATCAAGGTGAGTGCGGACGTGGACCAATCCAGAACAATCCAAAAAGGGTCAATGGTGTATGCGTGAGGGGTGGCCACAGAGGCTCAGAATCTCTGAAAGACTCCTAGAACAAGTTCAAGCCTTTCAGCTGTCCCCTCGTGGGTGCTTATGGTCACAAATCCTGCACACCTAAGTCTCTCCCCAAGGAGGGCAGGAGTGCAGGATGTGACGTGCTCTGCAAATACCCAGAGCTGAGCAAACACGGCATCAGCAGCAGACGGCTCAAAAGAGGCCTCTCAGATCCACCAGAACTCAGTGCCCCTCCCAGACAGAGCCCAATGTGTTTCTATTTTTGCTTTCAACCCTTGTTTGGCATCCCCGGCTAACACACGTCTATTTCCCCTCCCTCCAGAATAATGGGTCGTCTGGGAAGTGAAACACTTCCTCGCTGGCCTCCCCTGCCCCAGATCATCTCTACCCTCTCCGAGAGAGACCAGGTGCTCCCCTCACCCAGGCTCCTTCCCCAGGCAAGCCATCCCCTCCAAGCTCCTGGTTTCTAGCCCTGGAACAAGGCCTTGACAGCACACCTAGAATGGACAGCTGGACACCCAGAACCCAGGTTTCCAAAAGCAGACAAACTCACATCAGCTGGCCAAACCTAGCTCTCGAACCCACCCAGAGCCTTGAAAGCACCCACACTGCCCAGTTACAGCCACAGAGCCCAGTCATGCCATACCCTGCACCCTTCCCAGCCTCAAACTGAGCCTTGGTCAAATAGCCTACCACACTAGTCTCAGCCCAGCCCCATCCACACGCTAGTCTCACAAAGGCAGCTCAGGGGGAGTCCAGAGGAAGCAGGCTGGCTTGCCTGGTGCGCCTGCTGGGACCCAGCTCCCTTCCAGAGCCAAAGCGAGCAGGAGGAACAAGGGGCCTTGTCCACCCTCCCCTCACACATAGTCCACGGGGGCTGGTGGCCACACAGCTGTGCAGGCCTCCACAGGCACACGTGGGACCCTGGAGGTGGCATTTACCTCCGGAGTGACTCACTAGGCTCCTAATCCTTTTCGAAAGGGGGTGCAATTTAGCATTTTCTTTTCTCTTTAGAAAACGAGAATTTTAAGAGAGAAGAGAGTAGAGAGATTTGAGGGAGTGGGTGGGGAACTCAGATCTCATTTGATTTCTAAACTCATTTGTTATGCATTCTCTGCTCCCCCTTCCCACCTCCATCCCTGCCCTTGGGGGCCCTTGGCACCACCCTCTTCCAAAAGGCTCCTAGCTGCAGGTCTGGGGATAGGCTGGGGCTCAGGACCCCCAGGGGGGAAGTGCTGTCCATGCCTAAGTCCTCAGCTCCCCCTCCATGTGAGGTTAAAGCCCCTCCCAGGGCAGTGAAGGCCGCAGTGAGAGGCCAGGAGAGAAAAGCATGCTGAGAACTTCAAAGTACTTAAAGCTCATCCTAACGTCCCAACTCTTCTTCCTCTTTCCCTTCCAAGGATGAAAAAACCGAGGCCCAGAGGGGATAGTTCAAGGTCAACCGGGGCCCGGAGACAGGTCTCTGCTTTGTTAGACAATTTAACTCCTAAAAATATTAAATGCAAGAGTGGAAGAGACCTAAGTGCTAACTCTAGCTCTGCCTCCAATTTTATGTTTGATTCTAGAGCAAGACACCACTCAATTTCATCATCCATAAAATGGGGAAAACATTGGCACTACCTCAAAGAGATGCTGTCAAGATATTGGACAGGAAAATATGTTGAGGGCTGTAATAGGACAGCACCAAGATTGTCCCCAGGATGCAATTTCTGACCCTGTCCTCCCTCCCACAAGCCTGGAATCAGAGAATTCCTAATAGCTATACTACCAAGAAGCTCCCATCCCCAAAGCTGCACTGGTCTCTGAGCATCCACATTGTCTGTCCTTGACCTCAGAAAAGAACCTTTTGCCTTTCTGACCTCATCTCCCAGGCAAACTGAAAGATCTTCAAGCCTCTTCCATCTATGAACTATAACAGTATGTTTCAATGGATATGAGGAAAGCCCACCTGTCTGGCCCATCTCACCCAGACACACCCCCAGCAAGGGCAGAGGAGAAGCATTTAGCCACATCTTCACCTTCTGCGTCCCACTGCTGGACTGCCACACGTAGGTCAAGTCCCAGGGGTGTCTAATGGGGTTAAGGTGGTCCAGGCCCAAGGTAACATGCGGGAAGTGGACCCTGTATCTGGGCAGCACTGTCCTTGCTCATTCAATGGTGCCATAGTCAGGACTAAGGGCTGCAAAGGGTCTCCTGCTGGGGCCTGCTGAGACCTGCTGGCTCTGCAGCTATGACAGGTAATTCCACAGGGACCAGAGCTTTAGCTTCAGAATATGAGAACTCCCCAAGCTCCATGTTCCCAACAGCAGGAATGTCTAGGAAGGCTTCCTGGAGGTGGAGTTTTAGGAAATCCAGGAATCTGGACACTGGCTACCTGCCTGGGACCTGAGAAGGTAAGTACAGTCTCCTTGCAGAAGGTGATGCTGTTTCCAAGGCAAACAGGAAGGCTGTCCTGGTGTTCTAGGAGTGGGAATTTCCCAGAGTCCAGAAAACCCCAGCCTGTTCTCTTTCCCAAGCTTTCAGTTGTTTCCACCACTGAGCAATCTGGCCCCTGGTCCCTGCCCCTGGGTGCCACAGAACAAGGTCACGGTGGAGGAGTTCTGGCTTTGGAGTGACATAAAGGCACATGCTTCTTCCAGGAAGGGCAATAAAGGAAATCAACTCAGCAAAGTCCAATGATGCAGGAATCCCAGGTTCCAGGCTCAGTTCTGCCATCATTTTCTGTGACCTTGGGCAACCCCAGCCTTCCTCAGGCCTCACTGTCCCAATTAACGAGGGTTTAGAACACAAGAATAAGGTATCACCCTGATGCTACTGACTCAAATGAGTAGGTCTGATGCACTGCACCCGCCAGCCCCACCCCTTGGATCAGAGGCCAGCACCTAGGAGTAAACTGGTTCCTCCAGCCTGGAAGGCTGGGCTCTGTGCCTGCAGCTAGGTCTCTTCAAACATTCCTTCCCCCTCCCTACAGTTTCCCAAACTCTTCTGGCTGATCTCTCAGTTCCTACCCAGCCTGGAGATGTGGGGCCTCTCATGTGCAGGGTCCTAGGTCCACAGACACCCCTGCAGCCTCCTGGGGCACAGAGGGAGTGCTCCAGGGCAGTACAGAGGAAGGGAAGGGAGGGGCACTGGCAGGAACCAGAACAAACCCTCCCAACACAGGCAGCTGGGCCAGGCTGGCCCCTCTCCAGCCTCCAAGAGGCTCATGAAGCAGCCAGAGGCAGGTGTTGAAACACCTAAGTTTCATACTGTCAATGCCGTCCTCAGCACTCTTTGGAGCTCCATTTTGCCCTGTGCTCCCTGGAGGAACCTGCCACACCAACCCCCTGCAGGTTTCTTCATTGGGGGTACTTCCTGCCATACTTACACGTCAACTTCCAAACTCCCTGCCCTCGTTCAAGCCATTTTCTCCACCTGGAAGCCTGCCCTTTGTCACCTTTCTGTCCAAATTCTGCCAGCCTTTAAAGACCCTTTTTCTAGGAAAATCCAGCCTTCATGGTCTCAACTTAATCACTGGCTTCCTCTACCCCACAAGTAGCTCTGTACTGTGAATTATCATTTCTTTCATAAATAGAATCCTGAGGCCTCCTCTACCCCTGTCTCCCATCTCTCTATTGCTGGCCGTTACCCCCAAGTTAGGCTTCCCTCCTCCTCTGTCCACAGGATAAGACCAAGGGCCTCCTTCCCTGCCCTCAAGACTAGATGGGGGTGGGAAGAGGCACTGTAAGGATTCTTTGGGGATTTGTTCATTTTGGGTTTTGTTTCTGTTTTTTGAGACAGGGTCTCACTTTGTGAGTCAGGCTGGCCTTGAACTCACTATGTAGTCCAGTCCCCTCCTACCCCAGCCTCCCGAGTGCTGGGATTACAGGCAGGTGCCAACACACTTGGCTACTATAAGGATTCTTAATCTGTGTGACCAAAATCCTCTCAGTTTGGAAACTGGTAGTAACCCATTTGCATCTACCTTCTACAGATGTATTCTATCCTTTCTGGGACCTGGTTACATTTTCCTCTTGTACCTGAATTCTCCTGGCTATGGGAAAGTCCTTGAACTTCTTCCCTTCTGCTTCTGACACAGCTGGCACAGCCATGGCCAGATGCTCAGGCTATATACTGCACAACAACAAAGTGATGACCTGGAGCCAGATACCATGGCAGCCCTGGAAGCCAAATCCCTATCTCTTCCCCCAATCGGTGGTCTACTGGCTAGGGACCCCACCACCACACCACAGGTCAGGAAGCAGACCCTTCACCCATAGCCCAGGTTCAAGCAGCTTCCCTTTAATCTAGTGTCATCCTTCGGAGTGAAGGCCAGGTCCTTCTGCCTTTCTGCCCATGGAAGCAGAGGGTACTGAACAGTCACACCTCTCTGTGGTACATCCCTTCCTTGGGCCTCAGTTTCACCAGCTGTAAAGAGAGGGACTTGGGCTCTTGACCTCCAGGACTGCCTGTGTTCTAAAGTATATCCATCTGACTGTTCTTCATGGATGCAGTTTTCGGGGGCATGTGATTCCTATCCACACACTACTGTGGATTTGCAATTCACTAGGTCTAGGAGCCTAGAGAAGGAACATTTACAAAATGCAAAGAAGCCTGGAAGAGCTGAGAAAGGGAAGAGTAATCAAATGTTGCTGATCATCTCAAAAGTCTCCTTGGGGCAGCAGCTGAGTAAAGGAGAAAGGAGCTGGGCAAGTGGATCACAGAGGAGGGAAAGCTGCACTACCCTGAGGGAAAGGCCCAAGCATGAAATTGCAGCAGGAAACAGAGTGTTAGATCAGCATGAGGTGCTGGTGCCCGGAGCAGGACAGTCCTCACCTGTCACTGGTACAAGTTCCCACAGACTCAGCCCACGGAACAACCAAGGGACTCAAAGCCAAGGAAGAGGGCCTGAGATTGGCCCTCCCATTCAGTGAGGGGATGACATATCAGGGTATTGATTTAGAAATCAACAGACTTGGCTTTGAGTCCAAGCTTTGGCCAGCCCCACTGGCCTAAGGGAGTTATTTCCTTGGGTGTCTATTTCTAGATGTTTTAAAAGGAGCAGGAGAGTGACATTTCCCACCTCCCAGGGTCAGCAGGCAGTAAAGGGCTCAGCACAGTGCCTGGTGCATAGTTCAAGCAACAACTGCTAACTGCTTTTTTATGAGGGTGTTGAACAAACAACCAGTGTTCATGGTGTCCAGGCATGTGCACACACAAGCACACACAGCGTGGGACAGTGGACAGGACATATACTCTGCCCTGTGCCCTTTTGAGGAGTGGAGTGAGGAAGACAGAGGGAGGTAGAGAGCCTTTTCCAGCCTTTCCTAGGAAAGGAGAGGGAGGGAAGTGAGAAACGAGGTGCTTGAATGTGTTCTGTACTACCTGCATCTCACACAAGCAGCTCCACTCGACAGGATTCCTGGGGACAAAGAGGAGCATATCTCAGGGACCTAACTCACAAGCCCAGTACGGGAGCAGGGACACTGGTACCTGGCCCAGGTCCTGGGCAACAAGCAGGGCTGGGAGAATTTACATACAGCCCAGGGGTGTTCACACCTAGTGTGCACACAGGTGCATTCACACTCATTCCATCACTATGTTCGCTTAAGGGTGGAGAAGTGGGGTTCACACCAGGCCGATCCCTGGTCCCAGGGGATAGCATGGTACCTGCCAATATCACAGGTTGGGTGTAGGTTCATGGTAGCTTCTCACAGCCAACCTCACAAGTCAGCACTGCTGACACCAGGCTTGCTGCCGCCCACGTAAGGCCGGCTCTCTGGGCACAGGATTTCCCCAACCCTAGCCTCCCAAGGCACCGTGGGGCCCAGAGTGTGCAAAGAGGGATAGTGTCTGGTCCTCTCCTGATCCTAGCGCCCAGCTCAGGGCCTGGCACAGAGCAGATGTTGGTGAATGAACGTCTGGCTGGATGAATGAACGAATGACTAATATCCACTCCCTCAAACCACGGGCTACACAGCCTGAGCCTGCGGAGGACAAAGCCTATGGGACCCCAGAAGAAGCCCCGCCGTCAAACCCCCTGCACCCCTCGGGCCTGAGGCTCTGCGTTACAGGCCCGGTGGGGGTTGGGGACCAGACGGCGTCTCGGAGCACCCCTCTTGTTCCAGAAAGAATCTGGGTCTCCTGATAGACCTGGGGGCGGGGGGAGGGGGCTGTCGCGTCCTGGACAGAGAGTGGCAGGACAAGGGGGCGCGTCCCTGCTTACGTTGCGGGGCGGGCGTGTGGTGGATGGGCGGCCGCGGGACATCCCCTCCGGTCGGGACGCCTGGGTCTGCCTGGGGCCTCGGAGGCTGGGGAAAGCCTCCAACAGCGAGCCTGCCCAGTGGCGCTGCAGAACTGGCCCCTTCCAGCGGGGCTCCGGGAGGGGGACGCAGTGTCCCACGAGGTGACGGGGGCGGGGGGGGGCGGGCGGGAAGGACGCGAGGTGCGCCGAGCGCCCTCGCCACCGCCGCCCCCTCCTGCCCTCCCAGAACCTCCGCCCACCTGCGCGGGGGCCTCACCTGGGTGCGCGGCCCCTCCCCGGGAGGCGCGGGTCCCTCCCCCGGCCGCCGGCCCTGCCCTCTCGGCGCCCGCCCTCACCTGCGCCGCCCGCCTTGGCCATATCCCGGGCGGCGGGCTCCGCTGCGCTGCACGCGCTCTTCAAGGCTCCGGGCGCGGCCCTGGCCCCGAGCGGACTCCGCCGCGCCCCGCGCCCCGCCACCGCAGCCGCCACCGCCTCACCGCTCCCTCCCGCTCCCTTAAAGGCGCCGAGCGGCGGCCGCGGCCCCCCCTCGCGCCGCCGGGGAGGGACTGACGAAGGAAGGCGCCCAGCGCCGCCCCCGCGGGCCCGCACCCCCGCCCCGGCCGCGGCCAACGCGTCCAGCCTGATCCGCTCCGGCCACCGCAGCGCGCGGGGGACGGCAGCCCAGGGGCGACGGCGATCGGGACCGGGACCGGCGCACAGACCTCCTGAGAGTCAGGGCTTTCGGAACCTGAGACACCGCGATCCGGACGGGGATGGAGATGTGGACTGGGGGAGAGGGACGCAGAGACCTGGAGACACGGTGCCCGAGGGAGACGCTCCTAGGGCAGAAACACCCATGGGGGGAGAGAAAGACATTCAGCGCAGACCCAGAGCCTGGTAGCAGGAGAGGGTGACAGAACCAGAAAAAGGAAGACAGGGCCACAAGAAGCCAAGAGGGAAGTCACTCAGAGATCAGAGACAGAGACAGACAGGCACCTTCATCGCCTCCTTCCCCCCACTCCGGTGGTTCTGGGTCCTTTCCAGGTCTGAAAGGAGAAGGGATTCTGTGCCTCTCTGAAGAAGCGAGTCAAACACGTGCAAATCGCAGCTGGGACTCCGGGCCAGCAGGGCTCCTGGGCCTGCGGTGGGGTGGGGGGCTGGCAGTGAGCAGCTCTCTCTCCTTTTCCCACACCTAGCATGTTGGCTTTGGGGGGAGCAGGCCTCCTGGGGGCAGGGGTGACCTGGGTGTGGTCTGCCCAGTGGCAGTAGGGAATCCACAGTCAGCCCCAACAGAGTCATTTGGTGGTGCCTGGGAGGCAGGGTCCCTGAGAAAGCCCTCTCCCTAGTTCAGGACTGGGCCCCCTCTGCGGATGGATGCAATGTCTTCAGCAGTCTCTGATATCCCCTAAATACAGCTCCCTGGCTCCATGCTGCTGGGTAGGGTTAGAAATAGCTGCCCCTCAGAGAAATGTGCAACCTCGTTGAAGCGCTGCTGTCCTCCTAGGATCTAGGAAAGGCTAGCATCCATGGCTAGGCACCACCCCTCCTGCCCACCCCACCTAGTGTGTCAGGTTCCCCACTCCTGGGTTCCATTAGCTCCTTAATGGAAACCAAGTGCACATAGGCTTCAGTGGACTTTTAGTCTAGCTCCCACTCCAGGGCTTTGACTGCCCTCAGGATCTCTGTTAAGCCACCTCTCTGCTCCCAGTTGATTATATCCAAGGACAGGGAGCTCAGTGCCTCAGACAAGAACTAGCCCTAAGAATGTTAGGGCTTCCTTATTTGAGCTGAAATCTGAGTCCTGTATGATGCAGTCATGGGTCCTTCTCTGCCTTCGGATGCCTCGCCAACAAAACAAAGACTTCCCAGAGCTCTGGCAAGCCTCCTACGGTGGCTTCATCTAGGTGATCAACCATCCTGGCTTGACAAGGACTGTCCCAATTTTAGCTCTGAAAGTCTCACCTCCCAGGAAGCCCCTTTATCCTAAGAGCTCTGGATCCCATACCCTGGTGAGCAGGTCTTAGGCAGGGAGTGTGAATGGACCCCTAAAAGCCTCCCACTCCTGGGCTGGGGTTGGGATGGAAACAGCAATAAATACTTTTTGGACAAGCAGTGTGCTCACTGTTATTTAACCTGTGTGTGTTCTCTGAGGCACCTCGTATCATCCCCATTTACACAGGAGGAAACAGAGGCCGAGAAAGTTGGGTGCCTGTGGTCATGCAAGATTACACTCAAGGCTGTTCTCTGTCCACTGTGCCACGCTGTCCTCATACTTCCCTGTCACTGGGGGAGTTCCAGAGGCCTGGCAGCCTGGTCTGCAGGTGTGTGAGTGGTCACAGTGGAAATCACTGACTGAAGAAGAACCAATAAACAGGCCTGAGCACTTCCCCAGCCCTTGGCTTGCAGCAGCAATAGTGACCCCAGGCTGTCAGTAGCCCCATTTCCTGGTACAGCCTTGGGTTTGCAGGGAGGGTGTGCATGTGTGTGCACATTCACACACACATAGACGAGATGAGCACAACCTACTTACAGATAATACTCCACAGATGGACACTGAGACCACTTCCCCCACCATAAGCCCTAACCTGCTTGCCTGGGGAGATGATGGGACAAGCAGTGACGGGAAGGTGCCAAGTTTAGGATTTCAGAAATCCCCTTCCCTGTTCACCCACACACACACCATTCTCCCCATTTCTCAGATGGGAAGATAATGGTCCAGGCTAGCTGTGTGGGAACCCAGGCTCCCTAGCTCCATCCCTGTCTTCTATTTAAGCTGTCCTGGCAGTCAGCTCCCATCTGCACCCCAGAAGGGAGAGGTGGATGTGGAGTCCAGCAGGGACTGTGAGCCTGGCCTCAGGGAAGCTCCTGAATCCCTGATTGTTAGCAGCTGCCAAGGCAATTCCAGCCCTGCCTTCAGACACAGCAAATGCATCAGGACTCAAGGCCATTAGATTAACTGGTGGGAGTTAACTTCCTGAATCAGAAGAATCTTCCTTAATTGAAGAAAGGAATAACTAGCAATTTAGAGACGCTGACCTCCACTGCCTGGGGGAGGGAGGAACAGGAGCCAGCCCAGGCTTCCTGGGCCACAGTGACCAGAGCAATTGTGTCCCAGTTTCAGACCCATCCTTCCTTTGAGATCTGGTGTCAGGGCCCTTTTCTCTGACCACAGTTTATTCTGCTTCTGCCTCCACAGCGGCCAGTTGCCTCCAAGCCCAGGAAATCTCTAAGCCCCAGAAAACAGGAGAAACAGGCAGCAGGGCTCTGTCGTGCCAGTTCCCAGCACAGATGTGAACAAATTCCTGCTCCATGCAGGAAGGGAAGGGAAGCTAGTGAGATGACTCCTCAAAATGATAGCTTCCAGACTTGCATATTGGTCCTACACAGATGGTGCCCAAACCCTTGGAAAGGTAAGCAACAGTCCCAGGGAGCCAACATGGTGCCATGGAAAGCCAGTTGTGCTGGGCCAAGCTCATTTCCTTTTTGGACAGTTGCAGTGACTGATGGAGTTGGGCATTGCCATGCATGCTGAGCCTGAGCTCAGGCACAGCTGCTGCCCAACACTCTAAATGCATCTTTGTTAAAAACACAGGGAGCCAAGTGCAAGGTCCTGAGTTCGATTCCTGGTATCAAAAAAAATCCCACAGGAAGTTGGGCAAGATGATGGCCTAGGCATGTGACATATCCCTGTCAATTCGTAGACAAAAGTCAGCAGAAGGAGGCCTCCGCTTGGACTTGGACCACACCACACCTGTGAGCAAAGTGCTCCTGGCAGAGAAGTAGATGCATAAGGATGCAGCCTGTGCAGACTGGATGGGGAGCCATCTGGCAGATGCCTGACTATTCACAGTGGCCTTGACAAGCTGGGACCATGGGCCGAGGCCGAAAAGATGAGATAAACATGGACAAACACACTTGTCCAAGGCCCAGCACAAACACCCTTTCTCTAACAATCTTTCTCAAACTCCAGCTTGTGTTCACTCCCACTTCCAAATTTCACGGCTGCTTTTCTCTTCTGGTCCTGCACCCTTACCTCTAGCACACTGTTACCCTTCACATGGATGGCTGGCAGCTCCATCCCTCCTTGACAGATCTTCCAGCTTGGCTGTAGGGCCTTTTCAGTCTCCTCCCCTCTATTTCCCGCACTTCGAAGTCCCTTGGTGGTTACCCATAGCCATGGAGACACATCCCAAAGCAGCCCCAGACCAAACTGCTCTTCTTCGGAACCTTCCAGAAGAGCTCCAAGAGTAACATATTTGTTCTCATCTCAAATTCTGCCCAGCATCCAGGACATGATGGAATCTGCCCTGCCATCCAGCACTGCTTCTTCTTCCTCCCGGTACTGGTGACTGCAGCTCATCTAGTGTGTGTCTCTTTCTTCAACCCAGGAAAGGGGTTGGGACTCTGCCTGTCTCCATCTCTTCTGGTGAGGCAAGGACCATTCTCTGCAGTTAGTGAACCACCATGGCCTCACCCTCAAGCCAGATGCTCTAAAGGAGGCAATGGGTCACCGAAGGTCTCTTTTGGGGTCTCCTGCAGAGGCAAAAGGATTCCCTTAAGATCAACCAATGACCTCTTAGGGGAACTTTGGTCTCCGTGTGTAAGGACTCCAAGCCAAGACAGACGCCCACCCAGTAGACACAGCTGAATGCTCTATTTCTGCATTACAGTCCTTCCCCTCTCAGTTTCCACAAGCATAGCCTGCAAAAGCTAGACAGCATGTGTGCATATTCTCCATGTTTCCAAAAGATGTTTGGGAACCTTCTGCAGAATATGTTGAACTGGTCTTCAGGTTTTCACTTGAGATACTGAGAGGAATGGAGGCTCAAGTCTGGATTTCATTTGGTCAGTTGCTGTTTAGCTTGCTTTTGCCTTACCAAGTTGGGTGTGCTGGGAAATGGGATTTTTGGAGAGAGGGTCTGGAGAGGCCTGAAAGGGTAGGTTTTCCAAGAAAAGCAGTGCTGTAGTGGAGGCAGGGTGAGACGTAGCAGGTGCTCTCTGGAGAAGAATGAAAGAGTTCCACCCCGCTGTCCAATCTGCTGTCTACTGTTTAGTGGGATCCCTCACCTATACCCATGGAAATGCCACAACAATCTGCACGCTCATGACACTTGCAGTTGGACTCGTGTTTTGCATTTGTTTGATGTCAAGACTGATGAGACTGGCCCCAAGCAAGCCCAGTTGTTTTCAAGTTACACTTAGACCAAATAAAAATTAGGCGCTGGGTGAAATCTAAACTCACTGCAAGACTGGCTCCTGGTGCTTGCAAACACTCATCACTGCTAGAAGCCCCAAACAGGTACATCTAGATGCTCTGACTTCAGCCCATCCCTCTCCCCACCTCCACCCCAGTCCCACCCACAACATTGTTTATCTGCGACGGATTCCAGAACTGAGAAAACCAAACACAATTGTAGATGATAAGGCACTATAGAAGCAATAGAGAAATGGGGAGGGGTTGCCCCATTACTAACGCAGCAGTATCAGACGGGGCAGGAAATCACGATCAGATTATATAAACAGTTATGTAATAGATGGAGCATCACAGGCATATATTATGCTATATACACCCATCATGAATCTTAAACACCTCAGGTAGGCTACACTTTCAGGCTCCCCTATCTGCCTGGTCCTTCCTCTGCAATCCGCTGTTGGTTCCAGCTCTGGCTGTGCTTCTCAAGTACCAGGGAAACACAGGTTGGCTTTGTTGGATGATTTTAAGGGGTTATCTGGATTCACATGATCTGCATCTGCAGTTGTTTTAACCTGAGATGCACATAATAGACAACAATAGAATGAGTGTTGCTATGCTTCTTCTCAGTTCAGGGCATCTCCTACCAGTCTGGATATGATCCTTTATTTATCCCCATTCTGTCTCTCTCCTCCAAGGATCTTCTCTGAAACTTGCATATTTCCCAGTCTACCTTCTAAAATGTCTTGCCCCATGCCTGTATGCACAAACATTACATGCTTGCAGGTATACACTTAAAACATCACATAGTGGAACTGTGGTGGCAGCATGTCTGCTTACATTCCCCCTTAATATTATTCTTGATGGACACATGATATTATACACATCTGTGAGTTATAATTTGATGTTTGATACACGTATACATCGTGTAAGATCGAACCAGGGTAATTAGCATATCTATCACCTTAAACATTTATCATTTCCCTGTGGTATGATCATTCAAAATCCTCCCTTCTAGCTACTTTGAAATACACAGTGAATTGTTAATTCTAGTTATTATACTGTACAATTGAATCCTAGTACTTATGCTTCCTATTTAACTTTATATCCATCAACCAACCTCCCTCCACCCCAACCCTCCTCTCCCCAGAATCATGCTATACTTGTCTTTCTGTGCCTGGCCTTTTTTTTTCTTTTTTCAGTACCGGGGATTGAACCCAGGGCCTTTGCACTGAGCTCCATCTCTAGCCTTTTTCTTTTTTTGAGACACAATCTGACTAAGTCAATAAGTTGTCCAGGTTTGGTTCCAACTTGCAGTCCTCTTGCCTCAGCCTCCCAGAGTGCTAGGATTGCAGGTGTGTATCACCATGCCTAGCACCTGACTTATTTTTAATGTTGTTGTTTTCTAAACCTAGTCAACATTGATATTTGTAAATTTGTCTTATTCCTTTTGACTACTGCATACTATTTTATTGCATGATGTACCTCATTTCCTTTTCCTAATCCCCTCTAAATCATCAAAGTCTCATGTATTTGTAGACTTGTCTTGTTCCCTTTGACTACTGCATACTGTTTTGTTGCATGATGTACCTTGTTCTCTTTTCCTAATACCCTCTACACCAGTGAAGTTTCACAATAGCAATATTATGAGAGAGGCAGTCCCATTTATGAGAGACCGTGCCCATTTTACAGATAAGGAGACTGAGGCTCAGGGAGGCTAGGTATTACTTCACTGTTATAAACTATGCTACAGCACACACCCCTCTGTACTTCTCATGTTCCTGTGTGAGAGATTCTCTGAAGCTCAGACACAGGACTAGAATTGCTGGGCCATAGGAACATGCACACTCCATTTCTCTAAGTAACTCTTATGGCTCATGTCTAGGTGTCCCCTAAAGCTCATGTGGTCATAGGTGGGGGGTTTTCAGAGGTGGCTGAATCTAGAGTGTGTTACTGACTGACTCATGGTGCAATGCTCAGATTAAGGGTGCTAGGATTAAGGATGGATGATTACTAAATCAGGCCACTGATTAGTTTGGCACCTGCCCCAATCCTGGTACCCTAGATAGAGTACAAAAGGGGCAGAAAGACGCTGCTAAAGTCTCTTGTTTGGTTTGCTACCTTTTGCCCACCATGAATTGTTTCTCCTCTGTGATGGCCCCCTGCCATGGCCCCCTGCCTTGGAGCCAGCTGACTATAGACTAAAACCTCTACAGACTGTAAGCCAAAATAAGCCTTTCCTCCCTTAACTTTGGGCATTGGGTATTTTTGTCTCAGCAGTGAGACAAAGTAACTAAGACAATAACTCATTGCCAAATACCTCTCTGGAGAGGTCAGTCTACCAGTGCCTGTCTTTGATGGATGGTGAGACTAAGGCCTGATGACTTGGCCTAGTTTTAGAACTGAAGTGTTTAGAACTGATATGTAGCCCAGGGCTCCATGGCCTCTCCCTGGAGTCTCCCCCAGTGCCCACAGAGCATTGAGCCTTGGGATGGAAATTTCTCCTCTCTCATCCATGTCTTAGCTCAGTGGCACCCACCACCAACCTTCACAGCAGGCAGGGAAGAAGAGTGGAGAGTCTGAGCTGAAGTCAGCATGGAAAGGCATCCTATATAAGAGAAAGGAACCTTGGTGGTGGGGGTTCGCATCAGTGACAGAGCACTTGCCTAGCATCCATGAGGCCCTGGCTTCCATCCCCAGCACCAGGAGAAATAAAGAAAAAAAAAAAAGAAAAAGGACCTCACCACCCTGGCCATGTGAAAGCTCTCACTGCCAGCCCACTTGATAGAGGTGAAATCTGTTCTTGTGGGTGTGGATTCAGATTCAAAGTGTCTTGACTCCTCAGAGACAGGACCCCATGCTGCTTGGTGCCCAGGCAGCTGTAGAATAAATGCCAAGATACAGTCATTGTGGGGAGGGGGCAACTAAGAAAGGGTTATTCTGTCCATTCTCCTGCCTCCCCAGTGATTATAAAGAACTTCAGGCCTCTGCTGGCCGTGAAGCCTTGTAGGGAAGAAATCCTTCGCTTATTAGGCAATTCATTCCTGTTGCCTACTTCTGCCAGCTGGGAAGCTCTTCCGTGGGCTTGCCCTATTTCTCTACTGCAACAGAGAATATTTTTATTCAATAAAACTAAAAACAACAATGGTTGTAACAGATATTTATTAAGTGACTACTATTTGCCTGAAAGTGTTTCCAGTGTTTTCCATGTACTTACCCTTT
The DNA here is from genome assembly GCF_053883595.1 of Heterocephalus glaber. Taxonomy (NCBI): domain Eukaryota; kingdom Metazoa; phylum Chordata; class Mammalia; order Rodentia; family Bathyergidae; genus Heterocephalus; species Heterocephalus glaber. Next base: position 16,596,742 of record NW_028258351.1, on the reverse strand, counting down.
TTAATCCTCAAGGCAACATAACAAGGGAAGAAGTCTTATGACCACACACATTTCATAGATAGTGTAACAGAGACTCAGGTTAAGCAATAAGTGGTAGAGGAAGTATTCAAACCCAAGCCTTCTGAGGCTCCTGCCTCAACCACTGGAGGGAATAAAACAGACAGAAGACCCAGAAAACTGAGAGACTGAGGCTGTGCCACTAACTCCAGTGCAACCTTGGCCTATTCACCAGCCTTCCTTACCCAGGTGTTTCTTTGTCTATGCAACAAGCCTGTGAGCCTGAGAGACCCACGGGTTTCCCAGAGCCTTTGCAGCTGGATCAGATCCTGTGACCTTGCCAATCCCCGTGGCAGGTACAGGAGACAGGAAAGCAACTGAGTCAGCAGGATTCTCCAGGGCGCAGAGGCAGCTGCCTTTGTCTGGGCAGAGGCCTCCTGGGGCTATCAATGCATCCTGCTCTGAGGCTGCCAAGCTGTATCCCAGGCAGATCTCCCGGGCTTCTGGGGCCATCTATTCAGATTGCAATTTGAATGCTTTTGGTCAGAGTGACTAAAAGGCTGAATTTTACAAGGGTTTTCAAAGTGAATTGACTCCACTTATTAAAGATATACTAGATTACACGCTGAGCAAAAGGACACTCCAGGGACTCCAGGCATGGCGGGCCTTGCACGGAGAAGACAGAAACATCCCTTTCCTTACCACGCCTATAAACCTCAGTGGGAGACATTTCACCAAGCAGGTGCCAATTAAATTACCAGCTGAAGGATCGCAGTCCGTCATGGAAACATCTTGGCCCAGAAGGACTGGTGGTGAATAGAGAAGCATCTCTAGAAATCCTGTCCAGTTATTTTATGTTAAATCCATTTCTAAAGGCAGGAAGGTGAAGGCTACAAGGAAAGTGTTTGAGGGAAGCTTTGGTTTTCAGTCATGAAATTTACGAGACAGAAAGATTGGAGCACAGACAAACAGAGGTAGAGAGAGGAGGGAGAAAAAGAGAGAGAGAGAGGGAGAGAGAAAGAGAGAGGTGAGATATGTTTAGGGTTAGAGAATATGGGTTGGGGATGTAGCTCAATGGTGGAGCCCTTTCATAGTATGGGCAAACCCTGGGTTCAATCCCCAACACTGAAAAACTAAATAAATAAGACAAATAGAGTTAGAGAGTATGATGGAAGTGCTGAGTACCTGAGGAGTGAATCCTAAGTGGTATTATCTTGGCATACAGTGAGATAGTGTGTGGGCATTGCACATACTTCCCATTGTAAGCAACACACACAAACCAAGGCTCTCTGAGACCAAAAGATAATTTATTGGCAGGTTCTCGGGATCTCATAGAATCAAAAGGGACTACAGGGACTGGCTCAGAAAATAGACAGAAACGGAGGCATCTTAAGAGGATCAGAAGCCACAGAGAACAAGTAGAGTATCATCTTTTCAGAGAAAGCCCTTGGCCTGCTGGTTCACCCAGAAACCCCTCCCAAAGTTAAGGGTTCCAGAAACACTCGGGCAATTGCAGCTGCCTGCAGCGTAGGTCTTCTGTAGGATGCTGCAAACAAGGGGCCAGAGGCTTGCAGGTCCACCAGACCCAGTCAGGATGGATGCTGTCCTTGCTTTTGTGTTGGGGCTGTTGTAGGCTACAAGGTTTCTGAGGTCTCCTCATTGCAGGATTTCATTTTTGAGAAATAAGAACAATTCAGATTTTCAGAGTTCCAATTCTATTTCAAGCTATGGAAACTAAAACATAACAAAAGCCTTCTTAGCCCAAGATCCAGTGACCTTCAACTTGAGGAAGTAGATTTCTGTTTCTTACCCCTAGGTGAAAGTTATTAGAAATTCCTGGGGTGGGGGGATGTTTTGGTTTTGGGGGTGCTAAAAAAAAGAGGAAGCAGAGATGGAGGTGCACAAGTAGCAGGATGGAAATCAGAAGGCCTGAGGTCTGGTCCCAATTTTGTTCCCCATTTCCTATGAGACCTGTCCCCACGCTGGGCTTTTGTTCTCATTTTCAGACAAGAAGGCAGTAAATCTTCCTCTGCCTGCCTCAGAGTAGGCGATTGGAAAATTCTTTGTGATGGGGACACTGCTATGCATATAGACAACCTCACAGTGTTAAGGGGGAGTGGCTGGGGCTCAGGATCATTCCATTCAGGACTCCTCAACCCAGGGCCAGGCCTGCCTAGACATACGGATTATGAGTCCCTAAAACTGGATGTGAAACTGTGTGTGTGTTATATGTGTGTGCATGCACATGTGTGTGTAAGCCATGTGGGTGTATATAAATAGGTGTGTATGCAATATGTTGTGTGTGCGATGCATACATGTATTGTATGTATATGTATGTGTGCATATGTATATCTGTGTATGTTTTTTGCAGAAGTGGTCCATAGCCTTGACTAGGTTTTTAAAAGGATGCTGACCCTTTAAGGCTGCAAGAACTCCTGTTTCAGCTGATGCCTTTGTTCAGACAGAAAACAGGCCCCTGAGTCAGAGTGGGGAGTCTGGGGCTTGTTCATGTCTCAAGCTGTGAACAATTATGTGAGTTAATTAAAAGCTTTAGTAAGCCAAGCCAGCATCCCAGTCCCCTGGGCCCAGGTGGCCTCTGTCACACATACCACAGGTGACCAGGCACACAGCAGTGCTTTCCCTGCTGGTGTCAGGCTCCAGCCCAGATTGGGGTGAGGACTCAGCACTAACAGATCCCAGGCTCCAAGACCCTACCTAGATCATCTGCACCAAGACCCAACTGTCTAGTCAGCTCCACATCTGCAGCAAGAATATCTGGGATTTCTTTTTGACACTGAAGTAAATGTTGGCCAGCAAACTGCCTACATGGGTGACAGAGGCTGCTGGCTTTTCATTGGAGGACGGGGAGGAGGTTCTGCAGGTCTCAGGATTGCCAAGACTCCTCAGTCACACTGAGCAGATACACAATTGGTCCAAGAGCTAATGAACGCAAGGTGGCCAGGTGGACTGACCAGCTTGCTGGGAGGGCACACACTCTGGCCAAGCGTGGCAGGGCTCTGTGGTCTCCCATTCCAGTTGTGCAACCTTCAATATTGGCCCCTCTGGCATGCATCTCTCCTGATTCCCATTGTTCCTGATTCAATAGTTTGGGCAGCGATTTTGTTTCTCATTCACCATAAAAGCCCGTGCCTGCAGACCTCTCCATACATTTATTGTGAGGCCGGAGTTTATGACGGATTGGATATCAGACGAGGGGTTGATTAAATACAGATGGAGCGCTTGGCAAAGCCCTAGCTCTCCCAATAGATTCCCCCATTTAGACACAGAATAAAGATTAGAAAGCTTGAGCAGGGGCAATCTGGGGCAAATCATGCTTTCAAGGGAAGGGAGGGAGGACAGGGTGAGGGAAGCTGCTAATTCCAGTTCAAGGGCATCTTCTTGGAACTGGTCAAAATTCCTTGCCAGAAGGAGTAGTGAGCCACCGAAGCCTCTCCCCTCTGCCTCCCAAGCCTTCAGCCTCCGGGGTGCAGGAGGCTTTCCTGTTCGCCTGCCATAGTTCTGAGATGATGGGGAGAGGTCTCAGCTTTGGCTAACCCTCGCCAGCACCTATAGTGTCCAGTCACACTATGTTCACATCTATGCCCACACCTTTCAAAGTTTCTGGCCTTGTTTTTGCTGTTCCCTCCACCTGGAGGACCCTTCCTTCCTTTCTTTAATAACTAGAGTCTCAACTATCTTTCAAGGCCTGGTTCAAATGCCACTTCCTCTATGAAGACTGCTCCAACTGCCACCCTCAGTAGAGATGAAGCCTTCCTTTCAGTGCATGACCACAGCAGGCTGCTTTCCCTCTGCTTCAGTTTCATTTTTCATTCTGCCTGACTTTGCGTTTCTGCACTATATAGTGAACCTTAAATGAATGTTAATCCAAACTGAAATTTGTCATATTACTTAGTCTTAAGAGGATGTGCCTTCAGGTGGGGGGGGGGTCTGGGGATTGAACCCAGGGCCTTCTATATGCTAAGCACATACACAAGCACCAAGTTACCTCTCTAGCTGGAAGTTCTACTTTTGTTTGTGTGTCTGCAGGTTTTGTGTGTCAGGTGCCCTTTGCTCTCAGGTAATAGGGCCTTGGTTTTCCTCCAGGGAGCTGCAGGCCCATGTGCAGTCCATGAGACTGACATCTTTTCCAGGGATGAGCACGTGACTCTAACCTGACCAATCAGAAAGAGAGATGAGATGGGGGTTGGGCTTGTTACTGAAGCTCAGCCAGTCACAGCCAAGGAGCTGTAACTCAGGGATGTTTGCTGATACTCTCGGAAACAATGTCAGGCTGAGGCTGCTGGTACCCATTTGTTTACCACAGGTGTGGGGATAGGTTGCCTGAGAACCATGCCTTGGGAGGCAGAAAATCAAATCAGAATAGACAGCTGGGGACACTGGCTTTGCCACCAAGATGGCCTGCACAGGGGTAGAAGGCCGCCTGCAGAGTAGGCACCAACATGTCTAGTTCAGCACATACCACCTGACACAGGAAGCCAGGGCCACATGTGGCTTGCTCCTTCATAGCTGAGCCCAGCCCCTGGCAGGAGGCCCTGGTAGAAGGCGATCAACCAGCTTAATGCCAGAGACTGTGGGAGGGTGTGGAACTCTAGTACACTGAGAAGAATATAGCATTTGTGGTCAAATTTGGCTACAGCCACTTTCTAGTTGGGAAGTCTCCACCTCATTTGGCTTCAGTTTCATCTGTAAAATGGGCTAATAATGTCTATTCTAGTGTTAGTGTGAGAATTAATGCAGACACTGTAAATAAAGTATACAGCACCTAGCAGCCAGACAGTGGGGTGATTCTTATTACTTGTGGTTAGGGTTTCAAGCAGGACCCAGCTCTAGGAGGAATGTAGGGGAAGGAGGGAAGAAGATTAGGACAGAGTGAATAGAAGCTAAGACAGGAGCTCAGCTCTGACCTGATCACTGTGCTGGGCTGTCAGGAAGGGAGGAAGTACATCAAAATCATCTTTGAAGCTCAGAACTAAGCACCATGCCTGAAGCAGAGGAGGATCATTATAAATATTTGCTGACTTTAAAAACAGAGATTGCATTTACATTTGACAGTTCCTAGGATTGTCTAGGCCATGTAAGAACCACCTAGTTGGGAGAAAGACACAACTGTGACAAAAAGAAAAGTATACAGGGGTTGAAGTAGAATGATGCAGGTTGAGTTCTGGCTTTGTCACTGTGTCTATGTGACGCTAGGCATGTCCCTTAATTTCCAGATGCTTCAATTTCTTCATCTGTAAAATGGAGCTAACACTGCAGCTATTTGTAAAGGATGTGGCCCAGTTCAGAAAGTTCTGGTGGCCCTGGAAACCCAAGAGGGTGACCATGGCTCTGGAGCAGCTGGAGCAAACCAGATGTGCAGTTTAGGATGCCAAAGGTCAGGCTAGGAGAGGTGCTGCCAGATGTGTGGCTTGCCAGGAAGGGCAAGGAGAGACACAGACTGTGGGCAGGAGAGAGCACAGTGAGAGAAGTGGAAGAGCATTCCTGAACTATGCTCCATAGTGGAAGCGAGGGGTCCCTTGGACAAGGTCCTTCAAGACAAATCCGACAGTGAGAAGTTACCGCCTGCCACTCTAAGTGTTTTTGTGGCTACATTCTTTAACTCTCACAATCACCCTGGTTGGGTACTATTTTTATCACAACTCCACAGATTAGGAAGCTTAGGCTTGGAAGTCACACAGAATTTTAGCTTGGGGCTAGAAATATTTTTATTTTTTTATTAGTGCATATTGATTATACAGAGTAATGGATTTAATCGTGGCCTTTTCATACATGTATATAATATACTTTGATCATGCCCACCCCTCCAGCATCCTCCTCTGCCCTCCCTGGTTCTGTTCCTCCTCCCTGTCTCTCTTCCACTTCCATGTCATTTTTTTCTCCCTTAGATGCCACATAAGAGAGAAAACATGATACTTGCCTTTCTGAGTCAAACTTATTTTGCTTAACCGATGGTCTCCAGCTCCATCCATTTCTCCATAAATGATAAGATTTCATTCTTTACAGCTGAACAATGTTATAGAGTGTGTATATACTACATTTTCTTTATTCATTCATCTGTTGATGGGCACCTTGGCTGGTTCCTTAACTTGGCTATTGTGAATTGTGCTGCATTGTAGCTCAAGTTCTTAGCCAGATTACTGCTGGTGCACAAAGCAGGGTGGTTATGGTGACCTATAAAGAGAAGAGCAGTTATTTAAAGCCATTTTTGAATTGTAAAGTGCTGGGAAGATTGAGGTGCTGTTGAATCCAGTATGTTCATATAACTTCTCTTGGACTCTGAGTAACACTCTGGAAGCAGTGCTTGAGGCAGTGCTGGTTAAGGAGGACCAGCTCTCTCAATGAGCCTGAGCTGGAGCTGAACTCTCTCCCAGAAGGTCTTTAGGATGGTGGCTGCAGGGGTTCTGGTGGCCAGTTCTATCTTCATGGTCCCCGACTCCCTGCTCCCTTGTGCTCCTGATGAATCAGTGTCTGTTGGGCCTTCCTAGGTCAAACACAGCTCAGGCAAAGGGAACTCCGGGCTAGAGGGTAGATGGCAGAACCCACATGGCAGGAATCTAAGTGTTCCTACCTCTCTTGATCACAGCATTTCAGAGCCAGAAGGCTCCCTGGAATTCTCCTATACCCACAAGCTGCCAAGCATGGAGAGAGAGATTTGGGGTGCTGAAAGCCCTACTCCAGCAGGTGGCACAAATGTGCAGTTGCAATCACCTGCAGCCCATGAGTGATGTCTTAGGCTGACCTCACCAAGAGAACAAGGTAGAGGAACAGCTGTGTGGGCGGGAGATTCTCGGGAGCCAGCCTGAACAGGAGTGAAATACACGGCTAGTAGGAGGGAGGCAAGAAGGGCGAGGATAGGGGAGGGCATGGAGCACATGCCTGAGCCAGAAGTACCAGGAACTCACTGGGGCAGGGGGACAGACACCCTGATTTAGGGTCTCCAGCTGACAAGATAGAGCGTGTGCCTCTTAGACACTAGCCCTGCTCTGGAAGATAGACCTTTCTGGAGCGGCCCTACTGTTGACGGTGGGCTTCTCTCAGGCCCACAGTGCAGTGGTCACACCCCCTCGGCTGCTCTCCTCCACACATTCCCCCTCAGGGAGTCAGGGACTATTAGCCAGGGAGGGAGGGGAAAGAGGACTCTGTCTCTTCACTCTCCAGCCCCAACACTTCCTTGCCCCTAAACCTAAGACAGGGGAAGCGGGGAGCCTGTAGTGAGATGGTAAGGTATAAGGGGGTGGGGGAGGGAGTCATCCTCTGCCCCCCATCCCCCTCTGCCTCTTCTCCAGCCCAGGGCCCACTCCAAAGCCCCATCCACAGAAGCGGCCTGCCAAGGTGCATGGAGGGCCAGAAGAAACATGGCAGCAGACACAGGGAGGTCTACATCTCCACAGACGGAATTGCATGTTGGGCTCACATATGGTCAGCAGCAGTCTGTGCACCTTATTGAAATGTGATGGACCTCTTGTACAAAAGCAATCCCTTCTTTCACTCAGAAGAATTTGCTGAGCACCTATGATATGCTAGTGGAGTTCTTGCCCTCAAGCCACTGAACAGACTAGAGGAAGTATGTTAACAGGTAAACATACTGGGTGGGAATGCTGAAGACCCACATAGGCATCCTAGCATCTCTGTAAATTGGGGATAGCTGATGCAACACGAAAATACTAAACTCATTCATGACTTTCTGAAAATAGGACATGAGTAGGTCATGAGAAAACTAAGAATTAGAGAATGACTCACATGTGCTCAGCTCTTGTTCAAGAAGCAAAGTTTCTAGAGGTCTGGGATAGCTGCAAGACTGTACACAGGAAAATTTATATTCTAAAGAGCCTTCATTTTCAAATAGAGGTTTTTATTTCTTACAGTTTGTTTTTTTTCTTTGGAGAATACTTTGGCTGTAGAGGTTCACAACGGCCCAGGTCTATGCAGTAGCAGCTTGGACCTGGGGCAGGTGTGAACCTCATCCCTGTGAGGCAGAGGGGCAAGCATCCGGTTCAGGAGAAGCTGCGGCAGGAAGTGCTTAGCAAAGGGGCTGTTCCAGCAGACAGTGTCTGGGACACGCTGAGGGAGACAAGGAGTGACAGGAGAATGCACTCAAGTCAAAGCTCCAAATTCTGCGGGAAGAAGTGAATCTATGACCATGGCATCACAGAACACAGGCTTGTGTGACAAATTACCTCCTCTTCTCTGTACTCATTTATAACATGGGAATAATAATGGCATCATCCCCCATGGGTGATACAAAAATTAAATAACAATACAGGGAAAGCACTTAGGGCAATGCTCTAGTATGTGCTCAATAAATGTTAGCTTTTTATCACTTACTTTTTTTCTGAGGGGGAGGAATGGCAAGTAATTCACTAATATCAAATATACAAATATTCTCAGTGGTTTCTGTAAATCACATTTCATTTTGCCGGTGGAAAAAAGGATATGTAAATTATTTCAACTTGATATGTACATACTTTAAAATATTACATTTATTTTTTTAAAAACCAGCACAGTAAGAACTGCCACATAAATTACTTTTTACTAACAATGACAGGTTTCTTCTCAGTTCAAGTACACATATTTAACTACAGATTAAAGACCTATAATTCTCTTAAAGCTCTTTACATCCTGAAGTTCTATAAAACTAAGCGGGAAAACATAAACATTAAATGAAAATCAATTTTGCACAAACACATACAATCAAGCAGTTTAAAGTATCACCTGAAATATCTGTACTTCAGGAACAATCCCAAATGACAACACTGTGTCAGAACAAGATTTCCATTATTCCCTGGGGTCTGTCTTGTGCAGTCTGTTCTTCACATTTCTGTCACCAAGCCTTGGCAAACAATTAAGGGAAACTTTTTCCAGGCAGGGGCCTTATTTTTGTGCACATTCTTTTTCTTTTTCTAAATTCAGTTTCTAAAAACAGAGGCTTCTCCCTTGACACCATGACCTCTAAGATATCAGAGTGGCCATGATTAAGTGTCTTCCTTTCTCTGGGGAGTCCCACAGGTCTTTGTGACACCTAGCTCTGACCCCTCCTCTCACCTGGGGGTCCTCCGTGGTGAGGAGATAGTCTCTAGGGAGACTGAATGAATAAGCTTCATACCTCTACTGGGCAAAAGAGAAGGCCTGGTCCTCTCCTAATGTCCTTTATCTTCCTCTGAATTCAGAGAAAGCTTTTTATACCAGAATGTGTCAACCCACAGCAATAAGACTTTGAGGAACTAAAAATGTGAAAAGTCATTCAGGGACCAGACCTTAAAGAAAGGTGTGTGTATCACTGTGCACCAGTGGGTTCCTATTTTTAGCTGCGTGAGTGCAGAGGTTTGGCAGCAGAACTAAACTCTGTGTTCTGTGTGCATCTGCAACCCAGAAGGGACAGGTGTCCTGATAGGACCCAGCCAAAAATGGAAACCAGGAGCCAGGTGCTGGGACTGGAAAGGAAGTGCACTTGTGTTGGTGTTGCTGCCACTGTGGTCTGACAGCACCTTGAATCCTGTGTGAAATATGTTTATCTATTATCTTTCAAAACATTTTGATCACCAGTCTAAGCCAGAGAAATGAACATAATATTTCAATAGGAAAATTTTACATTTCATAAATATTATATTGTCATAATTGATTCATCTTTCCTGGGCACTGATAAAATAAAACATCCCATCACAAGCTTCCAGAAGCACTGCTGTAACAATGAGAGAAGACACAGTGAGACAGACCACACTGGCATCTCTTTCCTTCTGAGGGCACCACCTTCTGGGCCTGACAGACAGCTGAGGACAAAGGTTTCCTCTGGCCTCAGCAGAGTGGTGTGTCCCTTCTCCAGTGTGACAGGAGGGCCTTGTGTTGACAGCCTTTATGCAGCAGCCTCTAGGAATTCTGAGGTGAACACAGCTTCTGCGTAGTCTTCACATGCATCCTGAAGTTCTGCGGCCACGTCCCCCAGGGCTTCATCTACCAGCTCTTCGGAAAAGCTAGAAGGCAAACAACACAGCTGAAGGCATGGACGGCCAAACACAAACCAATCTTTTCTCAGCTGAGGAACTCAGCAAGTCAGCCCTAAAATTCAAATGGAAATGCAAAAGGCCAAGAAGAGGCAGGATAGTAAGATGGTGATGCTCAGATTCCAAAGGCCTGTAGAGGCTTGTAACACAGACAAATGCACCTTGCCTGGGACGGCTGAAACCAGAGATGACCAGAAAGCAGCTGCAATCCAGTCCCAGGTCAGATACACTTTGGATGACCTGCATGCAGGAGGAAAGGGTGTGTGCCTCCTCTATGGGAGAAAGGGCAGGATGCCCAAGTCTGTGCTGCTCTATCTTTCCCTCTGCACCCCACCCTGCTCTTCTGAGAGCAGGCTGCATGCTTAATATACCTCAACAACTTCCACGTGTTTCCTAGAAACAAACACAGCCTCTCAGATAACTGTGTTGTCATTAAAAATTAACATCCATACAGAATTATTATCTAGTCTTATCTACAGACCATATTCAAATTTCGCTAACCATCCAAATAACATCCTTTTAAAAGAAAACTTTCTGTAGCTCAGGATTCAATCCAGGATCACGGACTGCATTAAGCTGTCATGTTTCTTTAGTCTACTCTAATCTGAAAGAGTTCCTCCATCTCTGTCTTTCATAACCTGAACACTTTTTGAAATGTAAAGGCCTTTTTTTTGGTAGAATGTCCTTGAATTTGTGTCTGTGTCAGCTTACAGTTTTGGAACAATGCCATAGGAGGGATATTGTGTCCCCTCAGTGCCTCATGATATCTATTAGTTCCATTACTGATGACTGGTTTTTGTTTGTTTGTTTGTTTTTGAGGCAGGGTCTCTCTATGTAGTTCAGACTGGCCTTGACTGAACTCACTATGTAGCCTCGGCTGGCCTTGAACTCAGAGCGATCCTCCTGCCTCAGCCTCCCAAGTGCTGGGATTACAGATGGGTACCACCATGTCTGACAGATGACTAGTTATTTTGAACACTTGGTTATGGTGATGTCTGCCAGGTTTCCCCCTTGTAAAGTTACTATTTTCCCTTTGTAATTAAAAAGTATATTGTAGGAGGATAGTTTGAGACTATGTAAATATTCTGTTTCTCATCAAACTTGCCTGAAATCAATTACTACAGGTTCCCCCAACTGATTTTCTAATTCCATCATTCCCTCTCCATTTAACACAGTTGGCATTCCACTGTGATAAAGAGCTTTTCCTTTTCCTTATTTATGTATTCACTCAATAATTCACTAATTCATTCACTCATTTGTATCAGTTTGGCCTCACAGAGTCTTATTTTTGTAGCCCCTTACTATTACTGCTTGTTTTAATGCTTAAAAACATCCTGGCTCTGGTCCATAGTAGCCCCTTCAAGCTGGCTGGTGTGTCCTCGACATGTCCCGTCATTCTTTGAGCATTTCCTTTCTGGCACAACATGACGTCTTATATCCCCAGTCCCAGCCTTAGTCCTGGAACCAGTCATTTCTCTAAAGAGCCTTGACATCTCTTCATGAAAAACAATACTAAGAAACCAAGATGTGGGTACCAGGCCTGATAATTGCTGCTGGTACCTCTGGTTCTAGGCCCTCTCAGTGAGTCTAGGAAATACACACACACACACACAGAGCCCTCCATTTATATTTCTTTTTTTTGTCCATTTATATTTCTATACCCTTCAAAAACTATTATTCACAAGGATACCTGCAATTCCAATCAACAGAGGATGCATCCTAGCCCATCCTCAGAAACCTTGCTCTCATTATTCAAACTGTACTCCCTTATTTGATCCATCTTAAAATAATAGTCATTTTCGAATTGCTAACCCATGCCACTGTGCAAAAGGATGTTGTTTCTGACCCATTTTCTTACTTTCCTTTCCCCCGGAAACTCTAATTAACATATATACTAGTAGACCTCCTTCCTTTAGCCTCTCTTTAGTTTTTATCTTTGGGTCTCTACATTACCACTCCAGATATTTTTTCTGTCCTATGTTCCAAGTCTCTAAGTTTTTCTTCTGTTGTGTCTCATTCGCTACTGAGCCCATCCAATGACTTTCTAATTTTAGAAACTGTATTTTTTATTCTAGGATGCACATTTGGATTTTTAAAGGTTCTAGTTCTCTGCCAAATGTATCTTCTATTTATATCAACACATTAGGCAGTTATTTTAATGTCAGTGAAATAGCTTTAATATTTGGAACTGCTGTGGGTCTGTCTTGTTTTGTCTCTCTGTTCCCTGGTCATCTTTTACTATACACCAGACACTGTATTTGAAAATTGTAGAAATAAGTTGAGTCCTACAACAATGTTATTTTCTTCCAGAGAAAATTTATGTTGGCTTATTCCTGGAGACTAGGGGGCAGCAACAATCTAGAATCAGCTTAACTCAAGTGGAGTCGCGGAGAGTCCTATTCAAGTCACCTGAAGTTGGAAAGTGGGGAAAAAATGTAGCTCACTGGTAGAGCAATTGCCCAGCATTCACAAGGCCCTGGGTTCAATCCCCCAGCACTGTAAATAAATCAAACAAGACAAAAGTGAGAAAACTTTGCCAGGGCAATTGCTTCACCTTGGTAATCCCTGGATTCTCTGTCTGCTGACCTGAAAAGGCTACCACTGTGGGGCTCGTCTCCCTCCAGAAGTAACTATCCAGTGCCATACAATGGCCAACCTTTCTGGGTCTGTTTTATCCAAGATCCTGGCCTAGTTATTTTTTATTACTGAGTTAACTTCTTGATGCCTTCAAGCATGTATGTTTTATTTTTAATATAGCTTTTCTATTAGCAGATATCCTCAGTGGGAGAGGTGGTCCAAATTACCAAGTGCATCATTACTAGAAGTAGAAGTGACCACCTCATTTTTAGATTTGCTCTCCTATTATTTCCACCATGAATTCATTACCAAACAATGAAATACAAAGCTACTTCCAATACATTTCAACACAGCAGGTTGAACCTCCTCCTTCTTTTGCAGTACTGGGAGCTGAACACAGAGCTACTGAACTGAAACCTCGGCCCTTTTTACTATTTTGAGACAGGGTCTAAGTTCCCCTCCCTCTCCCTAAGTTGCCCCAGACTGGTCTCAAACTTGCCATCCTCCTGCCTCAGCCCTCCTGAGTAGCTGGGGTGGCAGGTGTACACCACAATCCTGCCTCTAACTTTTCTCACTCTGTCTTTCCCTTGGGGAACCATCCCTCCTGAAGTCCTCTATCCCCCACCCCAAGACGGACTGGTTGTCTTTCTATGCTTACTGAAATCTTCTCCTAGAAATGGCTTTTGCGGTTTTTCTGGAAGTACCATATTGGAGTCTAACTTTCCTAAATCCCAAGTCTCACTTTTTCTTAATGCAGACCTTGCATTGGTGGCACACACCTTCCACTAGCTTACAGAAAAATAGTGTAGGGAAATTAAATTTTTGAATACCGTATACCTAAAACAATTTGATTTTACCCTTATCTTTGATAATTTAGCTGAGCACAGAAGTCAAGATTAAATTTTGGAACTGTATCTTTTAGCTTTTTCCAGTATTGCTACTGAAAATAACATGCCATTATCTTTTCCAATTATTTGAAGGTGTCTAGTTTTAATTTTATGTAATCTTTTGTCATTCTTTTCTTTATAACACAATGCTCAATTGTCCCTTTCCTAATGATATGCCATATTGAGTTCTGTTTAATTCATTCATTCCCTCACAGTGGACAACTGATGAACTTTTTCAATCTAAAAACTATAGCCTTCTAAAAGTTGTATTATAGTACTTCTGTGATAACTTCCATTTCTCTTCTTTTTCCATATTTGGGCACTTGTATTATTCAGTTGTTGGATCTCTTAGGACCGCTAATTTTAAAAAAATCTTTTCTGTCACCTAGCTCCTTATGTTTTTTATTGTACTGCCTGAGATATGAGGGTTTTCTTTAAACATTTGTAATCAATTTATTTCAGCCATCATGTTTTTAATTTCAAATAACATTTTTTATTCTCTCAAAGTTTTTTAAAAAAATAGAATCCTATTCTTCCCTCATGATATAATAGCTTCACTTACTTCTCTGAGGATATTAATTCTAGTTTCTTTTTTAAATGTTTTATTCTGTTCATAGCATTGTCACTGCTCCTTTTGAGTTTTCTTTATCTGTTACAACAGCCTATGTATCTTTCAAATGTCTAGTCATTTCAGCTGTCTGCTCATTTTCAAGAATGAGAATTAATTTCCACCAAGCCTCCTATTTCCTGGCTTACCTGTATCCATGCCTTCACAGCATATGATGCATCTGGCTCCTAGTCTTACCACAGTTCTACACAGATAAGCTTGATTCTTAGCTTCATTCTCACTACATGCTTTACTTTCTCTGGTCTGCTAAGTCATTTGCCATTTGTCTAACTGTATGGCTTCCAGATTCTTACTGATATTCTTGTTTGCCACCATTTATGATTTCATGCTTTTTGGTTTTTTAGCAACACACAGTGGGACAGGGATACAAGGAATAGGGATAAATACATATGTTCAATCTGTTCTTTTCAACCAAAAATCTCATTTTTAAAAAGAAAAACCAGGAACCCTTAGGAGTCTGCTTTTATCAAAAGCACTACCTTAAGTCTCTTTCCCCAACTAATGTTTTATTTGCCTCTAGCATACACCATCTACTCACTCTGATCATTGGGATGTTGTCTTTCTTCGGGTATAAGGAGGAACAGAGGTATTAAAGACTGAAACAAACAAACTCAGCTAGCTTCCCCCTTACCCAAGAGGCTACTGAATGAAGTCAACTGTCTTTGACTACTTCTTCAAATTCTGATCAATACAACTTTCATCTTTGGAATATCCAAGAAGTAAAAGCAAGAGAGATTTTAAAAACAAAAAAACAAGTAAGAGCAACATAAAACCACAGAGATAGAATGTTAAGATGCACTGTCACTTGGGGTCAAAGGATAACAGGAAAACATCTATAAAAATCCAGGCATATTTTAATAGCTCAGTGCTCTACACATTAACATATTGTTCCTTATAGGTTGGGAGAACTTTTCCCTATACCTACAAAAGAACTATAAACAAAATGCATCACTTTTTCAGGTGAAGAACATACAAGGAACAGGCTATCTTCCCTGGCTTGCTTTAGACTTCTCCATATGCCAGTCTGCCTAATTGATCCAGACAGGTTACAGGAAGAGTCAGTATGCCATGGGACTGTGTTACTACATAGAAGCAAGTCACATTTACTTCTTGTCTTCCCCCAGAAAATCCTTCAGAGCACTAGTGAAGACAGCATGCATCTCACCTAGAACAATGGGTCTTGTAAGCTTTGAAGAGTCCCGTATTAAAGACAAGATTCAAGACTTTAGGTTAACCTGAGGGCTTCATCATAAATGATTATCCCTGATCCTGCCCCTAATCCCACTAAAACACGAGGAAATATATAAACAAATACATCAATGTATAAAGAGAAAAAGAACAAAAGTAGATGAGAAATGTCCAAATTTTTCAGATGGTAAAAACCACATGAAGAATCATAACTGACTGAGCAGAACAGAGCAAGTCCAGAGGAAGTTGAGACCTAAAGGTCTGACGGGGGTGCTAAGGAAAAGCAAACTGATCTGTCCCACAAACATCAGAAAGGCTCAAGGGGGTTGGGTGAGGTATGAGGTAGAAAATTGGTTGAAAATTTACAGAATAAAAACAGGTTTTCTTGTTCCTACATATCTATGAGTGGTTAGACTGACAAATCTCCACTCCTACTTCTGGCAGTTAAGTGACAATCTCTTCTCTACCCCCACAAAAAAAGGAAGGTATATTCTCTGAAAAAAATGAACCAGTAATTTAAAACTCAGTGCAGCCAGGTGTGGGGTGCATATCTGTAATCCTAGCTACTTAAGAAGCTGAGGCAGGAGGACTTCAAGTGCAAGCCCAGCTGGGTAACTTAGCAAGTCTCTGTCTTAAGATACAATTTTAAAAGGGCTGGGATGTAGCTTAGTGGTAGAGTGCTTGCAAAGCATGTGTGAGGCCCTAAGTTTGATCCTAGTCTGCTAAATAAATATTTTAAAAACTAACCTCAGCTCAAGCATCATCAAGTATAAAGAGATATTTTTAAACTTGTAAGTCTCAAGAAATTTCCTCCAATATACAAACCAGGATAAATTCTATCAAGAGAGTAAACCAAGAAAGTGGAAGACAAGAACACTAAAAGCAAAGAAGCTAATATGGGAGGAAGGAAACCTACTGTCAATATGGGATGAAGTCCCAGAACTACAGCCACAAGGCAGAGTAGGAGTGAAGACTGGCCAGATTAATGTGGGAAGAAGGGGCAGGGTCCTCTGGAGAAAAAGCCGAGGTAAGGTTGAAAATAGGGATTAACTGATATTTTATTTTTCTCTTATAAAACTTTGTTTTAATGGGTCTTAAACTTCTGTGATAGCTTTTTGGGCAAGTTGTTTCCATTAAAAAGTGTTGATTTAAAAAATAAAACTGCCAGGCCAGGGATTTAGCTCAGTGGTGCTGGCGCCTGCCTCGAAAGCATAAGGTTCTGAGTTCGATCCCCAGTACCGGAAAAAAAACAAACAAAAGAACTGCCACACACAAAAAAAACAAATGGTCCACAGAACATTCTCCTTTTCTTCTGAAGGTTTTGCAATGCACTGTTGTCATTAATCAGTATTTTAGTACAGTATTAAATGGCCAATTGGGAGAGACAGTCTTCCACCACTAGGTATGGGATGGCAGGTGTTAGTGATAATATTCATTTAGCCTTTTGAGCTTTTGGGGCACATTTGGTGACCTTGCCAGCTCCAGCAGCCTTCTTGTCCTCTGCTTTGATGACATCCACAGCAATTGTTTGTCTCATACTGTAAACAGCAAAACGACCCAGAGGAGGAGAGTCAGAGAAGTTCTTGATATACATGGGCTTGCCAGGAACCATTATCAATGATGGCAGCATCACCAGATTTTAAGAATTTAGGGTCATCATCCAGCTTCTTACCAGACCAGCAATGGGTGATTGATCTTTTCTTTTAGCTCAGCAAACTTGCACACAATGTGTGCTGTGTGTCTAGTACAGAGGCATAGCCAGCCCTGATCTGGCCTGGATGGTTCAGGATAATCCCCTGAGCAGAGAAACCAGCTGCTTCCATTGGTGGGTCATTTCTGCTGTCACCAGCAACATTGCCACAATGTACATCTTTGCCAGACATGTTCCTGATTTTGAAACCCACACTGTCCCCAGGAAGAGCTTCACTCAAAGCTTCATGGTGCATTTCAACAGACTTTACTTCAGCTGTGACATTGGAACAAAGGTGACCACCATGCTAGGTTTGAGAACACCAGTCCCCATGCAGCCCACAGGGAGAGTATTTACCAATTCTGTAGACATCCTGGAAGAGCAGGTGCAAAGGGTTGTCAATTGATCAAGTAGGTGGCAAGATGCAATCCAAAGTTTCAGGCAGTGTGGTTCCACTGGCATTGCCATCTTTATGAGTGGCTTTCCACCAAGGCATATTAGCACTTGGCTCCAACAGGTTGTCACCATTCCAACCAGAAATTGGCATAAGAACTGCTACGTCAGGTTGTAGCCAATTTTCTTAATGTAGGTGCTGACTTCCTTAACAATTTCCTCATATCTCTACTTCCAATAGGGTGGCTCAGTGGCATCTGTTTTGTTAACACCAATTAGTTGTTCCACATCCAGAAGGGCATGCTAACCATTCTGCCTATTCTTGGAGATACCAGCTCCACCAATACCAGCAGCAACTATCAGGACAGCACAATCAGCCTGAGACATGTTTTATCCTTTTTTTTTTTTTTTTTTGCAGTACCAGGGATTGAACTCAGGACCTTGTGCTTGCCAGGCAGGCATGGTGCCACTGAGCTAAATCCCCGGCCCTGTAATCGAGTTTTTGATAAAGGCTCTGTGTTCTGAGGCATCAATGATAGTCACATAATACTTGCTGCTCTCAAATTCTCACAGGGAGAATTTGTCAATGGTGATACTACACTCATGCTCAGCTTTTGGTTTATCTAAGACCCAGGTTTACTTGAAGGAACCCTTCCCTATCTCAGCAGCCTTCTCCTCAAATTTTTCAATGGTTCTTTTGTCAATCCCACCACATTTATAGATCAGATGGCCGGTAGTTGTAGACTTGTCTGAATTCACTGTCTGATGATTATGACATTGATGTGAACCTTTTCCTTTCTCGTTGTTGGCTTTGATTTAGTGGTGGTTTTTGTGCTCTTATGGCAAATGCGTCGCAAAAAAGGCTAACTGATATCTTTGTTCATCAGGAAAATTAACAGATTGTTAGCTACTGTATGCAGAAAGTTAATAAATATGTACAAGAAGAGGCAAAGAACAAAAAGGGAGGCAATTACTAACTCCTGGAATATTTAAAAAGCTTGTTTAAGAAAGAAATGCAATCATAATATTACCTATTTCAATGATGAAAAATATCTTGCATGTTTTTAATAAAATGATATCCATGAGGAATTCAAATTTTGACCCTCTCTAAAAAGAATGGTTTTATGCAAGTCTTTTGAGTACTGTGTTCATAAAAGAAGATTATCCATTTTTCAAACTTTAGTAGCTATGGGATCTTGTTTTGATACTACACAGCTTCATTTCCTGGGAAAGATGACCCACAGAAGGGTGGATAAAAGTGCTGCAGCCAAAGGATTGCTGTTTGTAAAGGCAACCAACCAAGATTTCATCATCATGACTTTTTCTCACCCTGCAATATATTGTGTCCTTTGACGGTACATCACCCTCCCAGCAACAAGAAACCAGCTCTAACTTAACTCTCGGTCATACCTCTGTCCTTCAGAACCGAGAGTTTATGTCCACACCTCAAAATTCATACACTGAAGCCCTAACTTCCAATACGATGATATTTGGAGTAAGGCCTTTGAAAGGCAATTAAATCTAGATAAAAGCCCTCACAATGGGATTTGTAATCTTCTAAAAAGGGAAAGAAGCAGAGCATGGTGGCACATCTCTAATCCCAGTACTCAGGAGGCTCAGGCAGAATGATCACTGAGAGTCTGAGGTCAACCTGGGCTACACAGCAAGTTCAAGCCCAGCCTGAACTATACAGCTGTCTCAAAAAACAAACAAAAAGAGAAGAATATTAAAGAAAAGAAAAAGAGGAAGAGAAGCAAGAGCTTACTTTACTAGGAGAGGACACAAGAAGGTAGCTGTCTACAAGTCAGAAAGAGAACATTCACCAAACACCTTAATCTTAAGATTTCTCAGCCTCCAGAACCGTGAGAAATACATTCCTATGGTTTATGACCCCCAGTCTGCAACATTTTAGGGCAGTCTGAGCTAAGATACTGCCTGAGAAGAGAAGACTGCAGAGTGCTTCTAGGGGTGGCAAAGCTCATGCTGCTTTAGGGTCTCAGCAGAGAAAAACTGCCCTTTAGCCCAAGATCAACCACTGGAACTCCAGGGCCCACAAGTAAGCCCTTGACCAGTCCTTTGTCTAGGTTTCCTATAAGCCTAAAATCTAGCACTTGGTTCCTATACAGACGCCTACACATTTTACAGACCTTTCAGCTATTAGCCATGGGTCGAAGGAGCCTACGGCCTCATGAGATATGAGCCGGAGGTACTGCTCAAACCGGCTACAGTAGTCACCAATGCTGTGCCTCATGCTGCGTGGGACAAACAGGGCAGCCTGGCCTTCTCTCTGCTGGGAGTCTTCTGCAACGGAGGGAAGGGGAGTATCTCTTCTCTCTGATCTCTCTGTTTCTACACTTTCTTCTAGGGAGCTGAAAAGAAACAGAAGATGAAGGCATTCAAAATCACTGATAAACTAGAGTGAACTATTAATTTACCCTGATGGGTTTTTTTGTATATCCTTTTATTGGTACATTTTAGGTGTACAACATAATGACATTCATCATTGGAGATATGCACCTTTACATACTCTCTTGGTTCTTATTTTTCCTCCTTCCCCTACCCTCCCTTCAACCCCTCCATCCCTCCCTACCCTGATGGTTTGATAAATCAAAAGCTCTCCTTCATTTCTTTCTTTCCTACTGAACAAAACTCAACATCCTGTCACTATTCATTGTTCCCCTTTTCACTGTGCTCACCCTCAACCCCATAAGCATTACTGTTTTTAAAAATAATTCTGAGAGCAAATCTTTCAGTAAACAACCAGCACAACCCACATGTACCAAGGTAATGCTCTCAACATGACTAGCCTGCTAACTTGCTGAGTGCCAAAAGGCCCCTGAAGATGCAACACACTCAATGACCATTGCAGATCCACACTGTTTTACTGAGCCATCCTGGTGTTTGCAGATCTTGCTCTAAGAACGTCTCTCTGTCTTGAGGGAACTAAAAGAATCTGGAACTCAACAAATAAAAGGCAACCAACTAGCACAAAAACAGACAAGGCGCCTAACACCTACCTGGCATTGCAGGGCCTTTCTAACATGATGGTAATGGCTGGATCCTTGCCAACTGTTGTCTTTGTGATCCTGATTAGAGGAGGAGGCAGAGGCCTTTCACTTACTGTTGGGGTTTTCTGGTCTAGAAAAGGAGAAGCATAAAGTGATTGCATGTAAATTGATGTCTGTCTTAGAGTTCTTTTAATGGCCAATAACCTAGGAGGAAGTCACACACATATCTCTTAAGCATAAAGGCCAAGCTTGCAGTGCAAAAGGAAAAAATACTCTTGTTTTAAATGCAAAGGTGAATGTAAAAATTACAGAGAAACAAACCAATGAAGACTTAGTGTTAAGAGGGAATAAACTCCTTTCCACGCCTCTGTCAGGTGCAAGGAAGACTTCTGGAGGTCTGTTCAAAGCTCCAGGCTATGCTGGCTGGCATTAGCACTGGCTACCCATTCAAGGAGCCTGAAGCAGTTAAGTTTGTTTTTTGACCTTTAAATGCTTTGATTACTTAAGAAAAACACCACTCACACCTGAACACTTAATTAGCTGATTTAATTTGTCTCTGGGCACTGCTGGAAAAAAAATCTGCGTGATGATAGTCAAAACATTAATTTGTTAACTACAACTCGCAGGCTTGACAGCTCTTCAGAGTTTTAGATCATTTCTAATTTTAAATGTATTTCAAGTGTAGAAATATCATCTGTCCTTGGTAGGGAGCATCTATATGTCAAGTAACTTTCTTTGACTCATATGCTTATAATTTCTTACTGTCAGACTGGCTCCGTTAACTTTTGTAATAATATTATTGAGTATAATTTTCAGTTGTTCATAAGCATAAGAGATACAGATTAGACACTGCACAATCCACAGATCACTTTAAATTTGATTTTGTGATGCAACTTAGCAAATAAGCAGAAGTGGAAACATAAGATTCTTACTACAGTTTCATAATCTGCAATTGCAAATATCTAAAAACTCATTTCAGGTCTTAATATTCTAAAGAGCTCTTTTTCAATGCATACCTAGACTCTTATGCAGAATCCTAGGGAGTGGCTACTAATTTAAATTAACCTTGACAAGAAAGAGCACAAAATCCTGTCAGTCTTCTACATGATGCCAAACAAACCACCCATAAAACAAATTGCTCTTCAATGTGTTTCCCTTTCCTGTTTCCATCCGAAAGGAGGCTAACATGTCTACTGATTAACAAACCATGATTAGAAGGGCTCCTATGCCAGGCACAGTTGGGGACATGACTATGAAGAACTCTTTGGCCTCAAAGAATCTGTGGCTTAGTTGGAAGAGATAGGACACCTTCACAAACAGCTCTACCATGTGGCAGAGCATGCTAGGAAGTGCTTTGGGAGTTCATAGGCAAGAAATGGAGGAAGGGAGCAAAATTCTAGCATATAGATACAGGTTGAGTATCCCTTATCCTAAATGCTTAGGAATAGAAGTGTTTGAGATTTTGGAGATTTTCAAATTTTGCAATATTTGTATAGATATTATTGGCTGAATGTCCCTAATGTGAAAATCTAAAACTCCGATAAACTTCGAAAGCATTTTGCACTTTAGATTTTGGGCTTAAGGATGCTCACCCTACATTAGGAAAAGAACTGCATAAGCAGGATCCAAGGAGCTGGGCCTTGAAGACTCACGTGACTGCTCTGTGAGGATAAGAACAAGGGTTGTAGTAGTGCTGGTAGGAAAAGAACAATGGGAACAGAAAACTATGCTTGAAAATCACAGACAATGTAAAAAGAACACATTAATAGTGTGTTTAGGAGGCTCGTCTTTCTGTCAAAATTTGACACAGATTTATTTTTCCAAGACAAGACTCTAAACTCGTATTTTAAAATAATTATATGTGACATATGCATTTGTAAACCTTCTCTACCCCTAACTTTCTTTACAATTCTCAGTAAGTATAGTACTCACAGTACTTAAATTCCTTTAGAAGTAAATGCTTAACCACATTTTATTCTCCTCCTTTCACTGAGGAAGGCAGTAACTGACAAGCGTGAGTGAAATAGAATTTGATTAACACTTCCCAGCCAAAACTGTGACAGTAGCCTAGCAATTACAGCCAAAATGTGTATATATGAATTTGAAAAGTGGAGGAGAAAAGCCAAAATCTTTTCAACAAATGGTGCTAGAACATGTGGATAGCCATCAGGTAAAGAAAAAAAGCCTTATCCAAGAAATAGACATAAAAGCTAAAACCATAAAGCTTCTGGAAGAAAACAAAAAGAATTATCTTCTCACCCTGAGGGTGGGTAAAGGTTCCTTAGACCATGTAAAACAAAAACCATATGAGAAAAAACTGATGTTGGATATCTCAAAATTAAAAACTTAATGTCTTTTAGAACATAAACAGGGAAGCCACAGAGGGGGAAAAATATTTGCAAAACATTTATCTGAGATTAGTGAGCACCAGGAGTCAGAAAGGAAGACTGAGGAGTAAGAGCTAAAGGATAACAGGTTTCCCTTTTGGGGTGATGAAAAATGTTCTGAAATTCAGAAAGTAGTGACGGTTGCATGACTATGTGAATATACTAAAAACTAATAAGCCACACATATTTAACAGTGTGTATTTTATGGTATGTGAATTATATCTGTATTTAAAGTTGTTATTTCAGAAAAACAAAACAGGGCTGGGGATGTAGCTCAGTGTTAGAGCACATGGGTTTGATCTTCAGCACTACCAAAGACAAAAAAAAAAGCCCATACATTTGACAAGAACTTGTTCCCAGAACACATAAAGGAGCCATATATTCCAAAATAAAAAGATAACCCAATTTTTTAAAAAGAAATAATTTTTGACACTGCACAAAGTATGATATACAAGTGGCTTACCGCCTTGGTCACTTTTGTCATTGCTAGCTCAAAATACTACACGCCAGGAACTTAAAGGAGAGGTTATTTTGATTCACAGTCCCTGGTTGGTTGGCCCCAAGGCAGAAATGGTACAGTGGCAGACATGGCTTGGCAGAGGAAGGCTGCTTATGTCATGGTGGCCAGGAAGCAGAGAAGAGAGGAGAGAAATAGTGGAGCACGTACCCATTGGCCTGCTTCTTCCAATAAGACCTCCTCAACTCTTAAAAGCACATTTAGCTCTGAACTCAATGATGGATTAATCCACTGATGAATATAATGCCCTCATGATCCAATCACCTTCCAAACGCCCTGACTCTAAGTACATGTGCTTTGGGGGACATTCCAGATCCAAACCACAACACTAATAATCACAGGAAAAGGTACTAAATATCATTACTCCTCAAGAAAATTAAATTACCTGGGTTCAGTGTCCAATACCCACCCCCTCCAAGAAACAATAGAAAAACCCCAAGAAAATGAAATTAAAACAACAATGAGATATCACTATATCTCCACCAGAATGGTTACAACTGAAAAGACAATACCAAAAATGTGCAAAGAACATGGAACAACTGAAGCTCAGTGTAGACAGGAATGTTGATGGGTACATAAAGTGGTACAGCCACTTTGACAAAGGTTTGACCATTTTTTTATAAAGTTAAATACACCAATCACATAACCTGGCAAGTCTTAAGTATTTATCCAAGAGATATAAAAAAATTTATAGTCCATATAAAAATTATACATGAATATATTCATAGCAGATCTATTCCTGATAGCCCCAAACTATAAGCAACCTATAGATCTATAGGAAATTGACAAAGGACATGTGGTATGCATATCACAGAATACCACTCAGCAGTAAAAAGGAATGAACTTCTCTGATTTAAGTGTGGTAGGATGAATACTGGCCCCACAAGATGTCTACATCCTAACCCTGGGACCTGTGAATGTTACCTTATTGCAAAAGAGACTTTGATTAAGTTAGGGATCTTGAGATAATGAGATTATCCTGGGTTATTAGGAACCACTAAATGTGACCATACGTGTCCTTATAATAAATAAACAGAGGAAGATCTGACTGTAGAAGAGGAAAAGGCCATGTGCAAATGGAAGCAGAGACTGGGGTAATAAAGATAATGAATGCTAACAGCCTGAGAAGCTGGAAGAAATTTAAGGAACAGATTTTCCCTGGAAGCTCCAAAAAGAACTACCCACCCCTCCTAGCACCTTGATTTCAGCCATTTAAGACTCACTTTAGACTTCTGACCTCCAAAACAGTAAAAGAATAAATTTGTGTTTTCAGTCACTAAATCTATGAATTA
The DNA here is from genome assembly GCF_053883595.1 of Heterocephalus glaber. Classification (NCBI taxonomy): domain Eukaryota; kingdom Metazoa; phylum Chordata; class Mammalia; order Rodentia; family Bathyergidae; genus Heterocephalus; species Heterocephalus glaber. The sequence goes on along the minus strand of NW_028258351.1, from coordinate 16,572,159 downwards.
AACTTGTTTATAAACTTAAATTTGTTAAAGCAGCAACAATAAATAAGCAACATAAAAAAATCTACAAAACACTATGCTGAATTAAAGGAGTCTAGACAAATAACAGACAAGTACATACTAAATGATAGCACTTGTATGAAATTCTAGAATAGTCAAAGTCAATTACCAAGTAGAGCCTGGTGGTGGGGAACTGACTGGGAAGGGAATGAGGGAACTTTCTGAGGTGGTGATACGTGCTATGTCTTGATAAGCATTTGGGTAAGAAACACGTACCCATGTGTCAAAACCTATCAAATGACAGTTAAGATCTGTGCATTTTGTTATATGTAAATTTTATCTCAGAAAAAAAAAGAACCATAAATAAATATTAAACTCTAGCTGATGATGTGTATGCGGCATATTTAGAGGTGAAGTGTACTGATAACTGGCAACCTTGATTATTTTATTTTTTTTCTTTCATCGTACTGAAGTTTGAGCCCAGGACCTCAGGCATGCTAGGTAAGCACCCTACTCCTAAGCCATACCTCCAGCATACTCTGAAATGTACAGATAAAATGCATTTGAAATGCAAAGATCTGATGAACTGATAGGCCAGATGTGGTGGCACCCATGCCAGTAATACCAACATTTGGGAGGCAGAGACAGAAGAATCACAAGTTCATCTAGGCAACTTAGCAAGACCCTGTCTCAGAATAAAAAATAAAATGGGCTGGGGATGTAGTTCAGTGCCAGGGTTGAAGGAGTGATGAACGGATGGGGAGAAGAATAAGGAGACAGGTGAAAAAGTAAATATAGTAAAATATTAATTGTACAACATAGAAGGGGGGTATATGAGAATTCACCATATAATTTTTCTCTGTATACTTGAAATGTTTTGGAATACAAAGTTGGGGGGAAAAGCAGGGAAAACACCTACCATTTCTTTCTTCCTGCATCCATAAATGAGGATCAGCATATACAATTTTACTGTATCTTTGGCGAACTGTCTCTTGGTATTTCTTTAAAAAAAAAAGTTTTATTTATGAGAAAAAATGAGTTTCATTATAAAACAGACCTAGTTCAGGATGGAAAAGTTCAGGAGATACCATCAATACAGACAAACTGCTAGCAATGGGCATCTGCCAAACCAGGATGTGATCAAGAGGTGAAGTCTACAATAAAATAATGCAATTACCACGGCTGCAATCTGGACCAGAACTGTCCACTAGAACTTGCTGTGATGACAAAATGTTCTTTATGTGCCTTGTCTAAAACAGTATCCATGAACTAAGAACCACTTGTAGTTGTGTTCTAATTTTAATTAATTTACATTTCAACAAGCACATGTGCCAGGCAGCTACTGTTTGGGACAGCTCAGGCCTGGACAGTTATCCCCACGAAAGGGAAAGCAGTCACAGGACTAGGATAAAATGTGTATCTTTAAATTTCAAAAATCAACAAAAATTTATTTTCTGTATAATTTTCCTATTTAGCAGCAAAAAATAAATGAGATTTAATCACAGAGCAATTAAAAAGAAAATGCTGAACTTGGTGCAGGAAACTTGAATTCTCATCCTAGCAATTTTTTTGTGTGACCTTAGGCATATCACTCTTTCATTATGGGTCTCAATTTAACTGCTCTGAATAATCCAAGGGTTATGTTGAGTAATGTCTGAGATCTGAGGTTTTATGAGAAAAACATTCTAAAAGTAGTATTATGGAAATTAAAGTAGTATCATCTGTGACTTGACAGGATCACACTCTAGCAGGGTAAAAGAAGCAACTGTAGAGTACTTACAAACTGTCAGATGAAAGAAGTCTATGTTCCCATTTGTGGAACTAAATCTTGGTCCCAGTGGTTTTAGAATCACAAACCACTGTTATTAGGGGGACAGTAATAATGATCGCTAATGGGGTTACATGTCAGACAGTATGCTGAATCTCGATACCTCATTCTGCCTTCAAAAACCTTACTTATTAGATAAGAGTAAGTGACTATACTAAGGTTATACACTTAGTAGGTAACAGAGCTGGGACTCAGAAGCAGAACCACGTGACTCTGATATATTAAACACCAGAGACATGAGAAAGAACAGATGTGAGTGCTCAGTGGCAAACCATATCAGCAGCCCCCAACCTTACTTCCATTTCCTCCATTCGGAGCATCATGGTCTCCAGATTTGGGCTGTCCTTGCTGTCCCCTAGGGTGTATAAGGTTTCTGATCCCAAGTTCTTATCATGAGTCATAGCCCAGAGCTCATGAGCAGTATCTTCCAAAAAGTCATTCAGCCGATGAATATTGTTGCATTCAGAATTAACTGCAGTATCCTATAAAACAAGGGAAGGAGAGGTGGAAAGGCAATACAAAGAAATGAGAGAAACTTATTATAAGATTATTGCTGATCATAATAAACCAACAGCATAATCATCCAACTGGTAGTTTCTATGCTAAAACAAACCTCTCCTAAATCAGTAAATATTAAAAGCGCTAACATGAATACAGTTTTTATCACAGTCATTAAAATATTGACCGTGTAAAACCATTATTGTCTTTGTAAATTAGCATTTCATCTGTTTGCCAGTTGGTAGAGCATATCTTCCTTTTGCCATATTCAGCAGAATCATATTTTACATGTCATAAACTGTAGGGGACATAGCTCTTCCCTTTTGGGTCGATACTTTTGTAAAAGCCTCATGACATCACAAAGATCAAGATTCTTTGTCTTTGCCTGAGATTCTATGGTTATAATCTCAGAGAGTTTTATAACTAGCCTTTTTTTATTTTACAGCTTTTACATTCACAAAGTGCTTTATATAGCTTTCAAAGCATTTCTATATGCATTTTATTTCTCTTGATTCTAATACATGTCTATAGTTTGCTCTGAAAGAGGCTTTTTACAATGTTTGCTAGGCAAAGCAAAGATATTCATAAGATTAAAGCCTGCTTTTTCCCACTCATAAACCTGCAGCTCTGGGCAAGTTTATCAACCTTTCTGGGCCACAGTCTTTTCATCTGTACAATGGAAATAATAATCTTGTATTTCAGAGTTGGAAGGATTTCATGAGAACTTGTTTGTTAGAACATAGCACAGTGCTTGGCATGAAATAAGATAGTCAGTAAAAGGTTACTGCTACAGTAATTTAAAAAAGCCTTTTCAACAGTTTACAGAAAAAAATATATTAATGACCAATAATAAAGATTTCAAAAAGTTCAATCTTTAGAGTTAAAGAAATAAAAATAACTTTAGCCAATATAATAAAATTACAAAACATCTAGACAACTTAGCAAACAAAACAGATCTAGTTAAATGAGATATGTGTGTTTACATATGTAATATTTTCCATCTATAAAGAATGGAATACAAAGAACACTAAGTGTTACTAAGAAGGGTAAAGAAGGTCTCAATGTGATGGTACAGAAAAAACACCAAAATATAAAGAAAGAAGCATGTTACAGAACAGCGTATGATCTGTTAGAGGGGTGATTTAACTTTTCATATTATACTTTTTCTGAATTGTTTGAATTTTTGGCCACATACATACATAACTTTTAATTCTAAATAAAAACCATACATTTTAGAAAAATATATTTCATATACAGCTACAGTAACAGACAAGTATGCTGTCATGGTTCCCTTACAAGAACTTTTTCCTGGTTCCTGCTATCAGATATCATTTTGCTTACAGGTAAATCTACTAGGAGATGAATTTTACTTGTTAAGTGCAAGTGAAATACAGGAAATCTATTCTCCATTTTAATGATGGTAAATCTGAGAATTTGTGTTCAAGATCCCACAGCTCTTTTATAAATTAACATTGGGGAAAAAATTCTACTTCATCATGGTAACTTCTATGAGTTAGTTCATTTGTGTTTCTTTTATTCAGTTATTTATAAACATTGACTATTGATGGCATCGTCTAAGAAATTCTTTGCAAAGATGTTAAAACATCCCAAATTCTAAATACCAAAGTTACTTTTCCCTTTCAATAAATTGTATTAAAGATGATTTAAAGCCTAATTTTTACATACAATTTTTACATACTGAATTCTTCTAGTACTATTCAGACATGTCTATTTTGTTGTCTTCATTTATAGTCACTTTGTTTTCCTCTCATATTAAAATGCAGTACAGGGTTGCCTGCCTAGGTTAGGGATTAGCCACTATTTTGCTGAGACAGGGGTTGGGGGATCCTTTAGTGGCTGTGCTGCACAAAACACCAAGCTGCAGCACACCTGAATGTGTAATGATCAAATGTAGGCTTTTAGCTTCCAGTCACAGAAGCCTTACTTCACATGAAATTCTGTCACAAAGGGCCGGGGATTTAGCTCAGTGGTTCTGCCTCCTGCCTTGCAAGCAGAAGGACCTGAGTTCGATCCCAGGTACCAAAAAAAAAAAAAAAAAAGAAAAAGAAATTCTGTCACAAAGTATTGATACAAAAAATTGTAATTCAAAAATTATGGAAGTATGCTACAGCTAATCATAATTACAAGAGGGATAGATTTTCAAAATCTTTCTTCCTACTCCCAAGGTGACTAGGCTGGTGGAGCTTCATTTTAACCTCCTTCTAACTTCTAACTTGCTCTGACGTGCTCTGAGCAACTAAGGCGTTTATTAACATCTTTCAATTTCCATGATCATCTGGATGCAACTTGTACTCTGGAGCCCTAACCCTAAGCAATGCAGGAGCCTTCCCCAAAATATGAGAAGCAAGTCCTCCAGGGGAGGAGCACAGAGCACACAACAACAAAATGTTATTTTTCTCAACTGTTTTCATTTCTTTCCTGGACTTTCTCTTTTCTCTGCCAGGCCAGATACTGGTCACATACTAAGCACTCAAAACATGCTTCCTAACAAAAACATTAGGCCCTAAGTATAAAGGAAATTAGGCCAGTAATGAGCTGAAAGAAAGGAAATGAGGGCAGCCATTCTTCTGGCGCAGGCCATAAACACTCAGGGCCACAGTGCACCCACATTCTGTCATCAGCGGGAGACAAAAGAACCACTGACAAAAACCTATGGCTCTTGGGATGTCTGTACGCTGTTTGTAAGGCTGATCTAAGTCATAATGCTAAATAAACCCTGTAAAACTTAACATCCCAGATATGAAAAATTATTTTCATCTGCCTTGAGTAGGATAATATAGTGTTTGTAAAGTAATCTGCATATCATTTTCCTTCAACCAGAGACATTATCATGCAATAATACCCGAATAACAACAACACACACCTGCTCTGTGGGCTGGGCTGCTGCTGTGTTCAATGATGGACGATCTTTCAAATGGGTATTTGCTTCCACAGAAGAATTAACTCTCTATTAAAATGGACAAATATATTCATGGATTATAAAAACTTACGACTCATATTAGTACAAATGAATCCTGTTACTAGAGTAACTTCTGTGTGCAACTATTCATCAGCTCAAGCTGCATTAGGCTTTTTGCAGCAATTAAAGCACTTTGTCTTCATGAAAATAAATGCCATGTGTTGTTCTTGGCTCTGCATGCTTTTTCCTCCCTCAACTTTGTAAACTCTGCCAGAGTAGCTGTGTGCTTTTATGCAAGTCATTCAACTTCTCTGATCCACAGTTTCCTCGATGATAAAATGAGGGGGCTGGGACTCTTTCATATCTAAGAACCCTCCTATTTCAACACTCCTGGGATTTCATTCACAGACTCTACTAATAATTTAACATTTCTTAACCTAGAAATATGGAAGTTCAGAGGTCTGTGAGAGACCCAGAGTGTCATTCATTCCATTTAAAACTGCATTTTTCTGTGGCCTCATCTCTTCATCCCAACACAATGGTTTCCATTTACAGATGGGGCTAGAGAATCTGACAACAGAATTAATTTAGCTCATTGCTTATAGAATGATGGCACAATCTCTTGGTAGTGCTATATGTCACTTCATCTTCAAGAAAGTACTGGTTGTACACAGACGTGTCCTCATCTCTCTTTCTCTCTCTCTTTTGGTAAAACAAAGTCAATTATTCTAAACCACCGAGGTGAGAGAAGACAGTGGAAGGACAGACTGGTAGCAACTCACTGAATGCTAACATCATCAATAGGAATGGTTAGGAATTGGTTAGGAATGGAAACTGCAATCTAAACTTGTTCCCCAAATTAGACTCTCACCTTTCTCAAGAGCAAGACAGTCTCCTTTTCCCGTCATTTGTATCTTCCCCATGACAGAGGACACATCAATAGTGCATGGCAGTCTAGGGATGTCAAAGGCACAACAGCACTGTGCCCAAGCTCTGCACCACAGGCTCATCAGCACTGCAGCTTCTAGCTGCCAAACAGACACTTCGTCCTAAGAGGGTCCGTATGACCTTTGTAGCAACTCTTTTGTACTGTAGAACTTACAAAAAGCAAGCAGATGTGATAAACTAGATTACCTGGGCCTTGACCAAGAGGGGCTTCAAACGCTCTAGAACTGCTGCCTCTACCTTGTCTGCTAACTGGGTGTCAGAGACACTAGAAATAAAATAAACAATTCATGTCAAAAGCCTAGTTTGCATATTGGTCTAACTATTCCAGACGAAGAGAAATCAAATGATCATAAAAACCACAGTGCTTCACTAACCGTAATGACTATACAGATCCCCTGGGAACCTTGTTAAACTGTAGATTCTGATTCACTTGGTCCCAGGGATGCCTAGATTTTGGGTTTCCAACAAGCTCACAGGTGATACAACACCACTGTGCTGGACCCTACTTTGTGTAGTTTGTTTTTGTTGGTTTTTTTTGTGGACCTTGCACTGGTGTATGAGGGCTCAAGCCATATCTGGATAAGTACGTGAGGCTCTGAGAATACTTTAAAAAATAATGGTTGCCTCTAAACAGGCTGAATCAAAAAAACAAATTTTGTCCATTTTAAAACCGTCACTAAAACAACAGTAGAATTAAGATATAAACCCACAAAGACAAGGAGGAAAAAATGGTGCTGGAAGACAAAGGACAAAAGTGGTAACCAACTTACCTGATCCAAGAAAACTGAATTCTAGGCCAGAAATGGGGAAAACTGAGAACCACATACTTTGTACTGCTGACCTAAACAGGCATGTGACTGGCAGTACCAGGTATTTCTAGCCCTGAGGAAAGCTGGGAGGGGGTGGCTTAAAATGGAAGATAAAGAGTCAAACGGCATTTGGAAAGTTAGACCCCTAGGTCCCTTGCCCAACTTCACACAATTTGACAACTGCCTCTCTCCACTTCCAAGTCTCACTGCTCATTCTCTGAAGGGTTTCTGGTGTAGGAGTGACCAATCACAGTTGAAGTGGTAGGTACTGTACTGAAAAGAGGGGGGTTGAATGCCGAGCAGAAAGACCCACAGCCCCTGCCCCAACTCAGTTCCTAGGGCACCCGTGTTCAGATCCTTATCCTTTGGGCAAAAGATCAAAAACATTTTCCCTAGACAGTCTAATCCACATGAAAGGTAAGAGTGAAAGATCAATAAGAGGGCCCTCAACAGTCCATCCAGATGGACCGAGGGCAGCTCAAGTTCAATAATCCTTTCATCAGCTGGAGCTGGAATAGACAGATATCCATAAGGGAAAGCCTGACCTGTGATCAGTATCTCATCTCATATATAAAAATTAATTCAAAGTGGATCACAGATATTAAAGCTACACAGTATTTAGAAGAAAACATAGGAGAATATCTTTAAGTTCACAAAAAGACCTATAAAAAAAGTGACAAACTGTTCTTAATCTAAAACTTCTAGTCACCATTAAGAAGATATAAAGGTAATCATTATGTACTACAAACATATACTAATAAAAATATAGAAAATATACAGGGCAAGCCCTGTACTGGGAGGAAGCATCTATTGCACATAATATCTGGCAAGGAGCTTGCATCTAGAAAATATATAGTGGTACCTCGGTTCACAAACTTAATTCTTTCCACTCTTTTGGTCACAAACCAAACTGGATGAGAACTGAATCAAATTCAATGGTTAGGTTCAATGATGACCTTATGGGGAAATTTGATTTGGTTCTCCTCCAATTTAGTTTGCGACCAAAATCGTGGAATTAAGTTCATGAACTGAGGCACCACTGTAAAGAACTCAAATCAATAATTAAAAATCAAAAGCAAAACACCAACAAAAAGTGGGCAGAAGACTTGAATGGATATTTCACAATAGGCACTAGAAAAAGTACTCATCTTTGGTCATCAAGGAAATGCAAATAAAACCACAAGGAGATACTACCACATTCCCACCAGAATGGCTAAAGTTAAAAAGATTGGTAAGACCAAATGTAAGCAAGGATGTGAAACAACTAATGAAGAACTCCCATGTATTGCTGATAGTAGTATAAATGTTACAACTACTCTAAAAAGTTTGTATGACTAGTTTTGTAAAGTTAAACAACTGCCTATCCTATAACCTAGAAATATGACTCTTAAACTTACTTATCCAAGAGAAATGAAAGCATATTTCTATAACTTTATTCATACTAACTAAAAATGGGAAACAATCCCAACGTTAAGTCACATTAAGGAGGATGGATAAACAGAATGTGGTATATTCCTGTAATGGACTATTATCCAGCAACAAAGTGGAATGAACTATTACTGATACAGGCACAATGTGTGAATCTTCAATATCTTGGTGAGCAAAAGAAGCCAGATACAAAGGACTGGATCCTGACAATTCTGCTATTTGAAGTTCAGGAAGAGGGAAAACTATTTTATGGGGACAGACATCAAAATGTGACTGCCTCTGTAAGGGATGAGGTAGTATGAGGTAAGGGAATGGCCAGGAAGAAAATGTGGGAACATTCTAGGTTGATGGACATTTTCTTTACCTTGACTGGGGTTTTTGTCAATGAATACTGCATTTGTCAAAACTAACTGAACTGTACCTTTAAGTTCTTTACATCTTACTATATGTAAACAAGACATACACTTACTATATATCACAAGACAACTTTAAAAAAAAAAAAAAAAACCTAACACTAAATACTAATTCCAACAGAGTTTTCAATCAGTAATCAGTCACTACATTTAAACATCAGAAGATTAGGGAAGGACTACTAGCTGGGAAAAGAAAAGGGAGACACTAAATGGGGCAAAGTAAGGAAAAGCTGTTGTTAATATATCTAAAGAGAATGCAATATATCCATAAAATAGAAGACTAATATGTATGAGAAATCTGGAGAATGTAATAGAGCGCTTAGACTTTATAAATCCTGTAGCAGAAATGACAAACCTAACAGGTTAAATAGTAAGTATGAGAAAATCGCTTACTGGGATGGCAGGTGGGAGTACAGGTGAGGAGGGGAGAAAGAAAATAGGATAAAACCAGGAAAGAAAAGCAGAGGCTTTGTGATGATGGGAAGGTGATCTGGGAATGGGGGAAGACAGGACAGTGGGTAGGGGAAGAGGAAGTAATAAGGGTCAAGAGGCAATAAATATATATATATACACATATATATCACTATCCCATGATGCATATATTATGCATTGCAGACATATACTAACAAAAAAAAATTTTTTAAAGAATGGAAAAAAAAGTTAAGAAAAAAAGAAAATCAGAGGGTCAATCTAGGAAGGTCAACATCAAACAATGGGAGAAAAGAAGCAAGAAAAACAAGTGTAAAATAAAGCAAGAACATTTACTAGAACTAAAGCAAATAAACTACCAGATAAAAAAAAGGTCAACTGAGGAATAAAAATATATGCACATCAAGCCCTACTGCTACAAAATTTTAGAACACTGGGAAAAAGAAGAGTATAAATTTCTACAGAAAGATTCAAAAGTAAGATTCAATTTCTCGCTGGAAGCAAAACAATGATGCTTTAAAAATTTTGACCCGACTTCCCCTTGTGTAGAAGAATATATTTTCCTCTACTATTCCTGTTAAGTACAACTAAGAACCCTATGTATTAAATATAAACCAACAGAAGAGGTTTTGGAAAGGTGGAATAAAAGCAGACCAGCTGGGGACTCTGGGACCCAAAGAAAGAGATGGTGCTGAGGTTCCCTGGGTTTTCTGTTTTGTTTCATATATCCCCAAAGTAGATACTAGAAAAGCCACCAACCTAGAAATGCAAACAGACACATACATACAGACAGACAGACAGACAGACAGACAGACAAACAATAAAAGCCCACTTGCTTTAGTCAAAGGTCCAAGAAAGGGGCAACCTAGGAAGATGGACAAATTTCAGAAAATAGCCAAATACGGCCAAACACCACAAAGAAACCTGTCCTGCATGTAAGCAAAGACAGAGTGGAGACCAAACAAGCACATTAAAAGAATGTTCAATATTATCTTATTAGGAAAATACATCAATAGCTATGAGAGAAATATAAATTAAAACTACTAGCAACCAGGAGCCAGGCACAGTGGCACATGCCTATAATACCATCTACTCAGGAGGCTGAGGCAGGAGGATCACAAGTTTGAGGCCAGCCTGGGCAATTTAGTGAAACTCTATTTCAAAATTTAAACAAATAAATAAATAAATAAAAATAAAAAGAGTTGGGGCTATAGCTCAGTGGTAGAGTACTTGTCTAGCATGCACAATGCCCTGGGCTCAATCTCCACCATAAGAAAGGAAAGGAAAAGAAAAGAGAAGAGAAGAGATAAGACTCACAGGAGATACCACTACACACCTATCACAATGTCTGAAAGAAAACACAGCACCACCCAATGCTGGCAAAATGCAGAACAACTGGATCCCTCAAAAACTTCTGGTGTGCCCAGCATGATGGTGCATGCCTATAATCCCAGCACTCAGGAGGCTGAGGCAGGAGGATTGCCAGAATTTGAGGCCGGCCTGAGCTACATGGTGACTTCAAGGCCAGCCTGAATTACAGAGGGAGACCCTGTCTCAAAAAAAACAAAACCAAAGCAAAACTAAACAAAACAAAACAAAAAAACTGCTGGTGGGAATAGAGAACCACTCTGGAAAATCTGGCAGTCTTATACAAAACCAAAACATAAAATAAACATACAACCCAGCAATTGCACTCTAGGCATTTATTTCAGACGAATAAAAACTTACATTCGTGCAAATGCTGATGTTTGCAGAAACTTTATTCATAGTATCTCCAAACTGAAAACAACCCAGATGTCCCTCAGATATTTAACCAGGTGAACAGTTAGGTAAATGATAGTATGCCCACAGACTGCTACGCAGCAACAAAAAGAATGAACAAACAATAGATGCAACGACCTGGATGAATCTCCAGAGAATTACATAAGAGGGAAAAAAAAGTCAATCCCAAAAGGTTATATACTACACATTTCCACTTACATAACACTCTTGAAATAAAAAGTATAAACAGGGAGAACAGATTCATGGTTGCCATGGGTTACTTAGCCAAGCAGTAGGTGGGGACAGAAGAGAAGTAGGTGTGGCTCTTCAAGGGCAACAATATGGATCTTTGTGGTGATGGAAATATTCTTAACTACATCAGCATCAATCAAGTGTACCTTCACTTTATCAATGTTAACATGCTGCCTGTAGTACTGTATTAGTTTCCCAAAATGTTACACTGGGGAACTGGGTAAAGCGAACCCGAGATTTCTCTGTATTATTACAACTTCATGTGAATGTACAATTATCTAAAAATATTTAAAAATTTCCACTAAAATAAACTTCAATTCTGAATTCTAAATCCAGTAACACTATCACCAAATATGAGAACAGAATAAAAACATTGTTAGACTTGAAAGGTGTGAAAGATTTATTTCTCCATTTATCCTTTCTCAAGAAGCTAAATTAGAATGTGCTCTATCAAAACAAGCAAGTAAACCAAGGAAGAAGACAATGCAGTATGGAAAACCACACAAGCAGCAAGGCAAGCCTGGGTAATTGGCTCATCTGGCCCTGATGCTGGTAAATTTCCTGCTCCTCCTCTGTGACCAAAAAGGGTAGCCAGAAGGAGTAGAGAGGCAGAGCATGACAAGTCAGCCCATTCCCATAATCAGGCTTCTTCCAGAAGTCCAGTGTACCTGGACTTACCCAAGCGGTAAGCTCTGCACCTGCCAGGACTCTCTCAAGATCTTGCGTGCTGATTTCCTGGGATGGGCTCCTAAAAACTCCCACGGAAGTTTAAGTCAGACTGTGATTGAGTCTCTGTGCAACCTACTTTCCCTAGACAGTCTCCATCTAATGCCATCAACATTGCCTTCCCTTGTTCTGCTAGATGTGTGCATCTCAATTTTCAAAATTTAAAAGTATACTTGTAGTGGGCTGGGGATTTAGCTCAGTGGCACTGTGCCTGCCTAGCAGGCACAAGATCCTGAGTTCAATCCCCAGTACCCTCCAAAATAAATAAATAAATACATACATACATACATACTTGTAGGGATGAATACATAGGTGGTAGATTTATGAAGAAGGGTAATGAGAAGACAACATAGAAATCAGGGTAGTGGCTGCCTCTGGGGAAAAGATGGGGATGCAGCTGAGGAAGGGCACACTGGAAGCTCCTACAGCAGTGGCAATAGTCTATTTCTTGGTGGTACCTGGGTATCCATGTTGTAATATTCTGGATTATATATGTGAATTTGGAATGCCCTTCTATATGTATGACATATTTAATTTTTTAAACAAAAAAAATCACACACAGATAAACAGAGTACAGAGGATTATCCTTTTGCTATACAGTCTAAAGACAAGTGGGAAGGAGTCACAGGGAATCAAATTTCAGCACAATCTAAGGTCACACCTTCTAACAGCTACTGATGACCAAGGGATGGACTCCCTCTGATAGTATGAAGTATCTTTTCACAGAGGTATACATGCATACAGACAGTCACTTTGTGGAAACATTACAGGGTCCTTGGAAGAATCAGTTGGAGGAAAAAGATCCTTCAAATCCTAAAATTTTATGATGGTACCACTTGAAATCTTAACTATGAACAAAACATCTTGGCCTTTTAATGACAGAACCACAGCCTTATAACTGGAATTGAATTCTGTCATGAATGGTGAAAGAACACACAGATGTTTCAATAAGTGTTTTGTTTATTTGACTGCAAAGTGGGTGATTATCAGAGCTGAAAAAATGAGCCAACTATAGCAGTATCAACAACAGCAGCTCTACTAAATCTTAACAAACTTCTTCATGCCTGTAGTTAGAGGATAACACTTTGAGAGAATGAATGGAAAAAAAATCAACCTCATTTGAAAACTTTAGATTACATTCAAGCAAACATGTGAAACCAAAGTATTCATACATTCACCCATAAGTGGAACATTCACATCATATTGACTTCTCTGCCCTTAGCAGGACTAGCAATTGGCTAGGGAAAAGAATCTTTGAGATCATATAAACAAATAAGCAAATATAAGAATCTAAACTTTCAAGACAGAGCTGTGCCCAAATTAAAGATTTTTTTTTTCATTGCTCCTTCAAACTCTGCACAAAGTAAACATTTTCTAGCAAAAAATATGATGTAATGCAGATGTAGACATGCAGGTGCCCATTCACTCATTCATGCATGCATTCACTCATTCATATAATGAGGCTAAGTCTAAACAGTCCTAGTGAGTTGTTAAAACTATCTGGATCAGGGCCAGGGATTTAGCTCAGTGGTTTTGCTGCCTGCTGCGCAAGCGCAAGGACCCGAGTTCGATCCCCAGTACCAAAAAAAAAAAAAACTACTTGGATCAATTAGAACAGATAAGCATCTCCTATTCTTTCTCAAAAGCAAATACATACCTTAATTTTTGGATTCTATCCATTTCTTCACTTTTCAATTTATTCAATTCCTTTGTTCACCTAGAAGTTTCAGCATTAAGCCATTCAAGTCTACAGGCGAGAACAAAGAGTCACCCCAACTCTCCTCAAAACAGAGTCAGGATTTGCTTGGGTTCTAACCTTGGCTCTGCTGTATGTTTCTTAGGTGGCTTCACAGCCTTTTCAGGAGGCGGAAAGCCAAGAAGCATAAAAGTGTGGCCAGAACTGAACAATCCCAATTGGTTGTTTAATAAAGCTACATAGAATATGGCCTGCTTACCTTTATCTGCCTCTGCAACAAATATTTACCTCTGTTTTTGCCGTCTGTCCATTTCTTTGGCTTTTAAGTCTTCTAGTTCCTTCAGTCTTTTAGGAGACTCAGCATCAAGCCAAGTGAGCCTGATAGTACAAAAGAGTCAAACCAATTACCCCGCAATGCTGCAGGGCATCATTACCACAGAAACAGAGCAAAAGGCAGGGACCCCCTCCTCGACATCAATCCTTGCTCCATTAAAGACTCAAGAAATGAAACTTCTCTGTACCCATAAAAGCCTTCCATATCATGTTTTCTATACAAAGAAATTTATGCACAAAAGCACTTAGAGATAGTATGCAGAACAAAAACAAGCTACTTACAAATGTTCTCAAGAAAACTAGACATCACTGTATTTAGGAGTTCTTGTTAGACTAAAACAAAACCCTAGCTATATCTTCAAGTCTAGACAAAGAAATGCATCCCTATGTAGGTATAATAAAGTAAAATAAAAACAAAAGGGGAAAGCTACCTCTAGACAATGTTATTATATATGAAAGGAATTTGGTTCTTTTGGTTTAGGATATGTGAATATTACCAAATTATTTAATGATTGCACTTTTATTTTTTAAGCGGTAGGATCAATCCTGGTTTCATGCATGCTAGGGAAGTGCTCTACCACTAAGATGTAGTCTCAGCCCCTAATGACTCATTTTTATTTTTGCTTTCCCATAATTAGAAGATAATTTCAGCCAAGCAAATACACAATGACCTGTTTTCACTGCTCTCTTCCTTTGGAATGTTCTCAACATAGCCCCCATATTTAAATCCTGCCTGCACAAGTCCTAGTTTAATTTCTCCCTCTGTGAAGCCTGGTTTTTCACAACAAGAAGTAACCTCTCTGCCTTCTAAATTCTCTCAGTTCTTAGGGTACATGTAGTGTCCTACCTTAAATTACAGCTAATTTTCCCTGCTGACTGTAAATAAGCAGGGGGCAAGGATTATGTCTTACTTGCCCCTTTTGTTTAAAGTCTTCACAGAACTCATAAGGGTGCCATACACAAAACTAGCAACTGATACACAATTAACATACATATAATTTTTGAATGAATGAAATCAGGAATAAAAGAGGGACTTGTGTAAGCTGTATAGTTTAACAGAAAAGTTTAATAATCTACATTTTATTTATTTATTTTTATTGGTACCGGGGATTGAACTTGGGACCTTGCACTTTCAAGGCAGGCGGCGGAACCACTGAGCTAAATCCCCAGCCCCAATAATCCACATTTTAAATAACCAACTTTAGATATGGGAAAGACAAGAAAGGGTTTAAAGTCCATAAAAGGAATCTTTTCATTTTCAAAGATGTGAAAAATATCAGCACAAACCTGGCTGCCTCATGCTCAATGGTACCCCTCAGCTGACTTTCCTCTAGAGCACCTTCTTCTTGGAGAAAATGTTCTTTTGTGGGATCTCTGGGGCTACATTTCACCTTTAGCCATGCAGCACTGCACAGAATGGAAAAGAATACCTCTATAATCATTCACTCCACGTCTGATGACTCATCCAAAGGTCCCAGCTCAGAGGAGACCAGAGCATTAAAGTCATGGTGATCTACAGCATGGAGCACCCTAAATAGGAGGCTGAAGGTGAAGAACAGCAAGATCCTCAGGCAGTCGGATCCAGTGTCAAACAGGAGACGTTCCCTTCACTTCAGAGAAGCAGTTACTACTTTAAATGGAAAAATAATTATAACTACAGAACACAGGGTGAACATCAACAAAACCTGCTTTAATATGTAGGTTTGAGGCAGTAATAATACTCCCTATTACATTCCTACATGAATCTCTATAAGGTCTAACACAGCACTGTGAGCAGAGAAGCCTTACTGGCTCATCTCCTCCGCTGCTACATATACACTTTTGAAGGTAAACCACGGCGTATTGGGTCTGCAATACCAACTTCAATCCATTTATGTTTTTATGTGCTTACTGACTGAACTCATATCTCTGTGTTCATGTATATACATACATACATACACACACACACACAGACACACACACACAGGAATCAGAACAGAGTAATTAAAAGGAGCACATAATGAAATCAGAAGACCTGATTTTAGTCCCAAGTCTGTTACACAAGTGAGACATTACATTCGCTCATCATTGCTTCTTTCACCTCACAGTGAAGGCTGGTGGCTAAGCACTGCCACTGAGTCAGAACCACTGAAATTTCTTGCCAGGCTGCTTACTCTTCTAATGGTCTCCTTAAAGGTACACCCTCTAGTCACCAACCTTCTCCCTAGTTCTCCTTGCATTACTGGTTTTTGCTTCCTTCTTTGTATTATTCTACTCCCTGTCCTTTCCAATGCATTATCAAGAACCACTGAACCATGGCAAACAAGCTCCCATTTATCTCTAATCAAGTTCCCCAAAGATTGTTTCCTAAATGGGCCCTGCTTCCCCCGAAGGACAATACCTTCCCTTCAGCCCTGTGGAATGACAAACAGCTCCTCACTCTCCATGTGCTATGAATGTGGGTGACAAGACATTAATGCCAGCATTTTCCAAACTGTCCCCTGAAATTTGGACAATGTCAATGTGTTACTTTTAAATGTTTACTCATTCAGCAAAGATTTAATGGGTGCCTATTATGTGCCAGGCAATGGGCATTCAAATATAAAATAGATACAACCTAGAGAAACCATAATCTGTTGGGAAAAGAGACAAGAGAAGCCCATGATCTTCCCTACAGTGACATATATCCACTAGGTACTGGAGTGCCCCTTGGGAGACCAGGCCACCCAACCATAGCCAGGTGGAAAAAGTAACCAACAGGGTCTGAACAAAAACTTCTCATGTATGTCTCATCCATAGAAGCACTATTATTATTATTTCTTCTACTACTACTTCTAAGCATTATTTCTTAATAACAACAACTGCTACTACGTATTATTTCTGCTTTTTCTTCTTCCTCCCCCTTTTCCTCTCCTCTTTTTTTTGGGCAGGGGGGAGTGTGCTGGGGATTAAACCCAGAGCTTTTAAATTTTGAGACAGGGTCTGCTAAGTCACTAAGTTGTCCAGGCTAGGCCTGGACTCAACAGCCTCCTGCTTCAACCTTCCAGAGTGCTCGGATTACAAATGTGTACCACCATGCCTGACTAACATTTCTTCTTAATGGGAAGGATTAAAGCTTCTATTTCAACCCATGGAGGATAAATACACTCCTGTACCCTATGGTCCCTTGAATCTATACATACCATTTAGGAGACGCTGGTGGAGAGGTGGGGTTTGAGGGTATCCAAGGAGCCCTATGGTCTCTCACAGGCTGTCGGTTCATTTTTAATCTGGATGAAACTGTAGTCTGATGCAACCTGTTCTTGCTGTGAGGTTGGCTTGGTCTAGTTTTTTCAGCTTTGTGCAGTCCCTATAAGAGGTAAATATGAATTAGAAGGCCAAACAATATCAAAGACACTCTGGTTTCAACCTCTGACTCACTAAAGTATCCAGTGCTTCTTTGTTATTCCTGCACCCATTCAGTAAAATCTAAGAAGAAAGCACAGTGGTAGGGACTTAGAGAAGAGTATAAATTACATTGAAGCAACTCTGGTGGAAGTGATGGAAGGAGAGAACTCAAATGCCTGGCTCTGCCATCTTTTTATATCCATAAACTACATTCTTATTTATACAATTTTTCCTAATTAAAACTTTCAATTTTTAAATTCCATATTGTTTAAAGGGAAATTATAAAACACTCAGTTAAAAGACTTAACCTCTCTGAGCCTTGGGTGTAAAAGGTATGAATCAAGCTATTTTAACAAGCCATAAAGCATGAGGCTCTGTCTCTGGAGAAGAACATAAGGCTGAATTCTTACAGGCTCAATCCTGACTTCTCTGAGACCCTCATTAGAGATATTTTTGGGAAAGAAATAAAGATTTGACCTTAATGCATGATGTATCAGTAAATGGTGATAACTGCTAAATCTCCCAGCTAACAAATACATAGGTTTGCTACAGAAACCTTTGGACAGCACAGTCAAGTGACAGTCACTATAGCAGAGCTATTCAGAGTAGGAGGTGCTCTACTGGCCAATTTTCCACTGTAGTACCTTAAGGAAGATTCAAATGAAGTCTAAAATCTAATGTAGTTTCAAACCAAGTTCTAACTATCCAGCTGACTTCCACGGGTATATTAAAAAGCACTTATTCAAGATGCTCTTAAATATTCAGTGATTTTTTTGTTTTGTTTTGAGACATGATCTCACTCTGTAATTTAAGTTGGTCTTGAACTATATAGCCCAGGCTGGCTTTGAACTCACAGCAGTCCTCCTGCCTCAGCCTCCCAAGTGCTGGGATTACAGGCCTGCACCACCACGCCCAATTCAGTGATTATTAATAAACAATATTTATTTTTGCAGCAACCAAATCTTAAATCCTCTTAAATCTCACACTTTCAAATCAGCATCAGAAAAAACCCTGAGTTTTAAAATAGCCTTCTCAATGAGGACCTTGGTATCAAATTAGTTAAGATATTACTGAACTAGGACAAGGGAAAATGCCCTGTCCTATTAATCATATTGAGAAATTTTTCTTGGTTAAAATAGAAAAATGATCTGAAGCTAAGTTAAATCAGCTTAGATTACTGGGCTCAAGGGCTGTGGCACCCAACTGCCTGAGAAATAAAATGTTGGCTCCACCAACTAGCTAACTGACATTTGACAACATCAGATTAATATAAATGGGCTGAAAGAAAGAAATGATTTCATACTTGCTGTAGACTTGCTGGCTCCAGAGCATCTTTCTTCCTAAATGGCACATTCTCTGTCTTAGGTTTCTTCTTCATTGCTCCTGTTTTTGTCAGGGCTAATGCCTCATCTTTGGAGTTTACAGTTTGGTCTGGAGTAAGTGGCGCTTCTTCTGGAAGGACATCCACATCTAACCCATTAAGCTCGCTCTCCAACCTCTGGGTCACTGGAAGCTCTGCATCAGGCTGATGCATATCTACATGGAGATTTCATAAGGATAAACTGAGAGAAATACTACTCAAACCATGCCGGTGGGAATGGTTATCAATCAAACTTGCTCCTCCTCTTCTGAATTCTATTAGTTTTAGAAGAAGAAACCTAAGTATCACAGCTGATTCCAGAATCCTAATCCTCACATTTATTCATTTCCTGGTCCCTGTGATCCAGTTCTACCTCTGTACTTCCTTCCTTTCTGCTACTACCCAAGCTCGGCCTCGCAGTGTAGTTTAGCTATAATAAGAGCATCCCTTGATACCTTGCTTATCTTTGGTCATACCTTCACTTGGCCACCAAAATTGTTTTTCTAAAATGCAAATATTTAAGTGTCGCTTCTCTACTCTATATCTTTAATAGCCCCTAATTTGATACAGAATAAAGTCTGAACACCACTCACAACATTCAACATGCAAAGGGAAAGGAACTACAACTGTTGTTATTTAAAAAGCAGATGTAAGTCTATATAGGAAATTCAACAGAATATGAATACAAACTCAATATATTGAGAAGAAGGTTCAGCAAGGTTTCTAAATATAAGATGAACACTACAAAAACAGTATCCTGGGCCGGGGATTTAGCTCAGTGGTTTTGTCACCTGCTGCACAAGCGCAAGGACCCAAGTTCAATCCCCGATACCAAAAAAAACCCAGTATCCCCACAAATCAAAATAACTAATTAGACTTATACGAAAAAAAATCCCATTTATACTGGCAACAAAAACTATAAGGCATTTAGGAAAATATCTAATGAGACATGTAAGACTTCTACAGAAAAGAAATTAAAAGGTATTTTTCAAGGACATGAAAGAAAATCTGAATAAAATGTCTTCATGAATGAACAGACAATACTGTAAACATATCAATTCTCCATAAGTAATTTCAAATGCATAGTCAATTAAAACTGATTTTGATGGATCTAAACAGCTTGATTCTAAAATTCATATGAAGACTAAAATCCCAGAATGGGCCAAATAATTCTGAAGAACAACAAAAAAGTAGGGAGTGGGGTAGGTCTTTCTCTACCAAAGATAAGGTCTTAGACAGACCTGGAATGATGAAGGCAGTGTGAGCATGATGCAGAAACCAATGGAATATGATGGATGTGACAGATCACCGAGTAACAGCTGGGTTGTGCAAAAAACAGTGTTAAGACCACTGGCCTCCACAAGTAAAAATAAAACTGGATCTTTGCCTCACCGGGAACAACACTTAAATTTCAAATGGAATGAAAACCTAGTGTGGGAAGAACATGTTAAAACTTTAAGAAGAAAATATGAGAGAATATTATTATGACACCAGAGCAGAAAACTCTTAAATATTGACATAACTGAATTTAATTACACTAAACTACAGTTTCCCTTTGACAAAAGGATACCATAAAGTTGACAAATAGGTCAAAATCTGAAAGTAGGAATAAGTAATGCATATAATTAACACAGTATTAGTATCTAATGATATAAAATATTTCTGCAAATCTCTAAGAGAAAGAATCCCACAGAGAAACAGGCAAAGGATAGTAACTAACAATAGACAGAAAATATGATTTGTCAATAATAATATGAAAAGATCTACTTCATTAGTAATCAGAAAAATTCAGGCAATGAAATACCATTTCATATCCATCGGAGTGGAGGAGTTAAGTATAACAATACCAAGTTTAAACAAGGAAGTGGAAAAACAAGTACTCTGATAAACTACCAGTGCAAGAGTAAATTGGCTCAATTACTGTGGAAAGCAACTTGTTGCTCTAGTAAAGTTGAAGATTGGT
Source organism: Heterocephalus glaber (assembly GCF_053883595.1). Lineage (NCBI taxonomy): Eukaryota > Metazoa > Chordata > Mammalia > Rodentia > Bathyergidae > Heterocephalus > Heterocephalus glaber. Next base: position 16,551,432 of record NW_028258351.1, on the reverse strand, counting down.
ACCCACTACAATCCAGCAATTGTATTACCAGGTATGTGCTCAGCCTAGAGGAACTCTCACATGTGTACACAGGTAAGCAGAAGCACAGATATCCACTTCACTCTGTCAGTTTATAAAAGCAAAAATCTAACCAGTGCAAAAGCCTGGCATCTTAGCTACTCTAGAGGCAGAAGCAAGAAAATCTCTTGAGCCCAGGATTTCAGGGCCAGTTTGGGCAATGTAGTAAGATCCCATCTCATCAAAACAACAACTAGTAACCCAAATGACCCAAATAATAAGAACTGAAAAATAAACTACAGTATATTCATACAAGGGAAACCTATACAACGATTACATTTTAAAAAATTAAAATTCACCATTCAATATAAACAAATCCAACAAACAAGTGCGGCAAAGCAAATTGCAGAATGACATATACTGTAAAATAGCATGTGTATAAAACAGTATTTTATATTCTTTATGGATAGATACATAAGCAGTACAAATATAAAAATAGAACAGGTTTCTAATAATAGTAACAGTAACCTCCAGAGAGTAGAGGGAGGAAAATGGGATGAGGACAAAAATATTAAAGGGACTTCAACTGTACCGGTCATATTTTATTTTGAAAACAAATTTCTAAAGTAAATGTTTAAATCTGCATTGTAGATATCCAGTGTTTATTATTTTCATTCTATGTTTAGAATATTTAATAACCAACGGAAAGCTACATTCAGACTTCTTTAACAACAGTAAGTTGAGCCTCAGATTCCTCTGCATCACTTCTTTAATCAGATGCTTTTCAAAGCTACACAAATTACACAGCAAGGGAATATAAATCAGAAAAATGCTAAAATTGAATCATCAGTCTGTAATTTATTTATTAACTCCCAAGTTGACATATATTGAACCAATTCTTACCTACAGGTCCTAATATTATAGACAGCTAAGTTAGATAGAAATAAATACATAGGGCTGGGGACGTAGCTCAGCGGCGACATGCCTGCCTCGCAAGCACAAGGTCCTGAGTTTGATTCCCGGTACTGAAAAATAAATACATACATACATACATGCATGCATGCATACATACATACATACATGCATGCATGCATACACAGAGGATTGGGCTCTCAAGGAAGTCAGTAGAAAAAATAAAGACATCAGAATTGTGGCTGGAGGTACATCTGAAGAAGGCCAGGCTCAAGATAAAGATGCAATGGCCAGGCCTACATGCTTCTCTAAGGGATGCACAGTAACGAGATTATGTTGTAATTAGCACTACTTAGGTCCATTAAGTTCAGATATGCATCAGACACCAGGTGGGTGACCAGAACATCTAGCCCATTTCTTCCTAAAAATGTTTGTTACAAGTCATAGATAAGCCAAGGTTAATGATGCCAGCCATATACTCTGATACGTCACTTGTTTCCCTTTTGCATCAATATTAGCTAAGCAGCTATACTTGTAATCCTATAGGTTGATGGTAGTTTGACCCACATTGTACCCACACTGCGACTTTGCTGCATAAATTACTCCTGACAAAGGCCAACCCACTTCACCTCCTGTCTCTCCAAGCTATTTCTCAATAAACCTTTCCTACTTGTAATCTCCACTGTCCCTTGGAATTCATTCTTCGATTTCAGGGGACAGGAACACAGCACATCTGACATCTAACAGATTGGGAGTTACATCTCTTCTATGATCACTAACACCTCTTCAGCTATGATCTGCATCAATTAGCATGCAAATGCAGCACAAATTTCAGGGGCAGCATTGTCTGAAGACTGCTGGTGACGGGTAGGGAGCCACAATCCTTATAGTTGACAAGTTATACCAATGCAATCAACCATTGCAAGAACATTTCAGAAGCCACTAAAAAATTGCACTGAACAATTATGTAAATCACAGATACATGATTCAATCAGGCTTAATCAAATATCCCAAATGATGAGGGTACATAGAGTTTTCTATCCATGTGGCTCCCCATGACATTTTTTAGGGGCCAGGTGGGGAGGAAGAAACATTAAATCAGATTTTAGGGCCGGGGATTTAGCTCAGTGGTTCCGCCACCTGCCTTGCAAGCAGAAGGACCAAAGTTCAATCCCCGGTACCAAAAAAAAAAAAAAAAAAAAGAAATCAGATTTTAAAATTAGGTAAAGTGATATCTAAAATAGAAACAGAAAAATGTGACCTGGAATATACATTTTAAGGACAAAAAAGGAAGGTTACCACATTCTTTTCCTTAAGTACATGTACTAAATTTGCAAAGCAGCTAACTGCAACCACACCTCAATTTATAATGATGATTATCATCCCTCACATCTTGTACAATGCTTTTTTTTTTTCCTTTTTTTTTTTTTTTTTTTAAGTTTTTTTTGAGGCAGGGTCTTTGTACTAGTTCAGGCTGGCTTTGAACTCATTATATACCCCAGGCTGGCCTCCAACTTGCAGCTATCCTCCTGCCTCAGCCTCCCTAGTGCTGGGATTACAGGTGTGTGCCACCACACCCAGCTAATGCTTTTTCCATTTATAATGTAATTTACATTTACCATTTCATTTGAGCCTCTCCACAACACATCCTGGAGCAGGCACTACTAAATTTACGGGTGGGGAAATAACAGTTCAGTGCTTTATTGAAAAGTCACAAGTAAGTGGCAGAGCTATGTCTTTTTACTCTCAGTTGTGGGCTAGACCCCATTCATCCTGTCCTGTCAAGGATTTCAGAGGTATTCTACATACATACATTTTCCAGAGAAATGAAGCTTCCTTCTCTCTGACCACATAAAACTCATTTATGTTTTCCTAGTTGGAATATGCCTAACATAGTGTAGCCTTTCTTGTTAACCTGGGGCATTATTACGAACTAAAAGTAACATCTTACATTTTCAGCGCATTTTAAATTATCCAATTTGCTACTTACAATAACTAAGTCACACAGGCCAAAGATTATTATCTCCATTTTATAGATGAAAAACTTAAGGTTCAGATCGATGAAGTCAGAGTAACTTCCTAATCATAAACTTGGCAGAGTTAGGGCTAGAATTGAGGTCTTATTCAAGTTTTCTCCATTTGGCTTTCCTACATTTGCTCCTATGATAAGTTTTACATTAGCAGGTTTTCCAACTTCTCTCCAAAGCTGGTCCTTACTGTTCACTTATCAGCTGATCGGCATCTCTAATCTTGTAACTCATTTAGGAAAACACATGTCTGTGTACAGGCCTGGAATGTTCTCTGCACTTCCTCCAGGGTATCACAAGTGAGCTCCCCAGCACCCAGAACTCAAGTTACTCAGTAATCAGCTGCTCAGAAGTCTTCTCTTATTGAATCACACTTCTTCATAGAGTCTTTCAAAAAACACTTAAATGCTTAATTATGTACCACATGCTGGGCTGGTTATAGAGGACATAAAGACAAATAGTACTTAAGGAAATGTTGGCAACAGCAGACTTCATTGAAAAGAAGGCATTGTATTAGTTCTACCAGCCCACCAATGAAGGAAAGAGAATATCCCATTATAGTGAATAAATATCTAAAAGTAATTGAATCAATTAGATTTTGTCACTGTGATATTATATATAACAAGAAAATATTCAGTCTCTGTTAAATATTTAGGAAATATTCAGTTCCTATCACAGAGCTCCTAGAAAGAACCCTTATAACTTACTCAGCAATAGGAGCGTTAGGTGCATTTTTTTTTTTTTTTTTTGAGTTAGGGGTCTTGCTATGTTGGCCAGGCTGAGCTCAAACTTGCAATCCTCCAGCCACAGCTTTCCAAGTTGTTGGGAAAATAGGTATGCGCCATTGTGCCTAGCTTAGGTGCACCTTTTGTTCTAATATTTGATCCTTAACCCTGGTTCCTGGGACTTCCTGGAACAAAGAAATGTCTTTTGTTTCAGAGAGATGATCCTTGTGGGCTCCAGGATGGGGGCTAGTCACCAGAAAAACCAACCAAGTCAAAAGCTTGAACTTTCAATCTATCCCCCATTCTCTGGGAAGGGCAGAAAGGTTGGAGTTTGAGTTATACCTGGCTCACCTCTACACAAAAACTCCATAAAAATCCCTAGTTTCTGGGGTTCGGAGTGCTTCTGGTTTGCCGAATATGTTGAGGTTCCTGGAGGGCAGCATGCCTGGAGGCCAGGAAAGCTCTGTGTCCCTTCCCACATACCAGGCTGTGTGTAACTCTCCCATCCAGCTGTTCACCTGTATCCTTTGTAAGATACTTTATAATAAATGAATAAATGTAAGTGAAGTGTTTCCTGAATTCTGTGAGCCATTGGTGGCATGATCCAATTTAGAACAGATAGTCACAAACTATGACTTACGACTGGTGCCTGAAGTGGGAGCAGTCTTCTAGAACTGAGACCTCAACCTGCAGGACCTGACTAACTCCAGTAGCTCATGTCAGAATTGAAGTGAATTACAGGAGAATGGCCTGGTGTGAGGAAACCCCACATAAAACAGAGTGAACTATTTTTTCTGTGTTCCAGTTACACTTGTGCTACAAGCAGAGCACTAATCTATTAAGATTCTACAGAATAGCAGCTGATTAACAAATTAATGAAAATCTGGACTGATATATAATGTTCAAATCACTAGAGGAAAAAAATGCAACAAGGAAACTCTGATCAATAATATAGTAAATTACAATAAAAAACCTTGGTAAATGAAAAACATAAAATAAGGTAGAACAAAGTTCAACATGTCATTAATCTAAGTGAATGTAAGTAGGTTAAATACAGAACTCTACAGTAGGGTTCAAAAACCACTTTCATTCTTTTTTTTTTAATTTTTTATTTTTCGGTACCGGGGACCAAATTCAGGTCCTTGTGCTTGTGAGGCAGGCAGTGGAACCACTGAGCTAACTCCCCACACCCCAGGGTTCAAAAACCAACAAGAAACTATTTACAAGACATTCTAAAAGAGCAAAGAAAGCATAAAGAGATGGAAAATGTTATTCCAAGTAAATGCTAAACAAGTAGATGAAGCAATGTTAACATCAGACAAAACAGAATCCAAAGTGAATATGACCTTAAGAGAGATAAAGAGAAATGTTTAATAATAACATAAAATTCATGGAGAGATTTGATAGTCAGGGACTCTGACAAATCTAGCAATACAATTTCAAAACAGACAAAGAAAAAATTCACAGAAACTGCAAGGAGAAATCTAGAAAAGTCTCAATGTCACAGGAAATCTTAACATCTCTTTGTATAAGTCACCTATAGATCAAGTAAATAAAAACAAAATTATTGAAGAAAAAGAAAGAAAAAATAAAGATTTGAAAGGAAGAATCACAGATGATGTAATTACATATAAAGCAAAATTAAAGTTTGCAGACCAGGGATTTAGTTTCACTGCTTGCTACGCAAGCTCAAGGACCCAAGTTTGATCCCGGGACCAAAAAAAAAAAATTAAAGTTTGCTGGATACAAGGTCAATACATAAAAATATAAAATACATAAAACTGTGTATCTATGTATCAGCAATAAGCATTAGAAATTAAATTTTCAAAAAGACACCATTTGTAAGGGCATTACTGATATCAATACCAAGGAATAAATCTAATGAAATATGAACCAGATCATATACACAAACTTACATAGACTCACACACGCACATATGCATATATATTAATGAGACTATATAAAGACAACTTAAATAAATGGAGAGGTACACCTTGCTTGCAGACTGTAAAAATACCAATTCTCCACCAAAATTTCAACAGTATATTTTTTGGCTTTTTGGAGTGGGAGAGAATTTGGCAGAAATCAGTAAATTCTGATTCTATTATTTCTACGGAAATGTCAACAGTTAGACTAGCCAGGACACTCTGGAGGAAGAACGGGTATGAAAATTGCTCTACTGGATATCAAGACTTAGAATAATTCAGGTAGTACAGCTGGCATAAAAACCAGTACACAGATCAAAGGAAAAGAATAGAGGACCCAGAAACTGTGCCATATATGTGAGGACACGTGGTTTCTGACAAAACCAGTACTGCATGACACACTGCAGAAAGAATCATCTTTTCAACACACAGAGCTAGGTCTACTGGATTTTCACTTGGAAGAAAATGAAACAAACACAGAAAAATGACTTCTTAACCTTGGCACAAGGAAGTTTCTTAAGATACAAAAACAAAAATAGAAAAAACAAAGAATATAGGGAAATAATGATTAATTGAACTATAGGTGAAGTTAAGAATTAGCTTATTTCTAAGATATTTATAACATATGACTGAGAAAGGGTTAATATATAAAATAGTCATGCAAACAAAAAAAAACTACAAGTCAATGAAAAAGAGAAACTAGAAATACAGCTCAGTGGTAGTGCACTTGCCTAGCACGGCTTGGGTTTCATCCCTAGTACTGCAAGAGAGGGGAGGGGAAGAGAAAAAAAGGAGGAGAAGAGCAGTAAAAAAGAGAGAAAAGGAGAAAAATGACAGACAAAGGAAGGAAGAAAGAGAAACTGAAACAGATTTAAGAGATACAGAAAGATCCAGATGTGGTGGTACATGCCTGTAATCCCTGCACTTGGGAGGCCAAAGAAGGAGGATTGCCACGAGTTCGAGGCCAGCTTGGATTACATAATGAGACCCTGTTTAAAACAGAGAGAGAGACAGACAGACAGACAGACAGACAGACAGATACAGAGAGAAAGAAAGAGGAGGGATGCTAAGAGACCTGAACTGGTCCTTCACAAAAGATATCTATCTAAATGGCTTATAAATAGATGAAAAAGTGCTCAAACTACCAAGTATCCAGAAAATGTAAATTAAAACCATGACAGCCTTGGACCGGGGATTTAGCTCAGTGGTTTCACCACCTGCTGTGCAAGCGCAAGGACCCAAGTTCGATCCCCAGTACCAAAAAAAAAAAAAAAAAAATGACAACCTTATACACCAAGTAGCTAAAATTTTAAAAACTAACAAATACTGAAAAGTATGGGCAATCAATGTTCTTAATTGCTGTTGGTAGGAATATAAAATAATACAGCTACTTTGAAAAGAATGTTTTATATATTACAATTAAACAAACATGTACCTATGACCTACCTAACAATTATACTCTTGGGAACATGCTATACAAAAGTCCATGCAAATATATACCAAGAAACACAAGTAAGAATAATCACAGTAGTTTTCTTTATAATCATCCAAGACTGGAAACAACTCAATGATTAAAATATTAAAATAGTTAACCTGGGATATATTCATGTAATGGAATGAATACAATATCGCAATGATCATAAACTAATCATAGCTACACAAATACAGTGGACCCTTGACTTATGAACTCGATCGGCTCCCAATGACTGGTTGTAAGTCAATACAATTGAGATCTGGATGTTTACCTAGGAACATACTACAGATAACAAGATGCAGATGAATCTTCCATTAACCTAATTAACCCAAGTTGTTCTTATGTCAGGCTGGTCATAACTTGAGGGTCCACTGTATGTGAAATAAATGAACCAGTCCCCAAAGAATATTATTGTAATTCCATTTTTATAAAGTTCTGAATCAGGCAAAACCAAAATATGGCATTAAAAATCAATACAAGGGGCCGGCCGTGGTGGCACATGCCTCTAACTGTACCTACTCGAGAGGATAGGCAGAACAATAACAAGTCTGAGGCCAGCCTGGCAATTTAGCAAGATTCTGACTCAAAATAAAAAACAGTAGAGTGTTTGCCTAAAACACACAAAGCACTGGTTCAAACCCTAGTACCACGGAGGGAGAAAAATATCATTATAAGGGGTGGGGATATAGCTCAGTGGGAAAAAAAAAAAAAACTTGTCTACCATGTTTGTGGCGCAAGGTTTAATTCCCCGCACTGCAAAAAAATAAAAAATTTTAAATCATCGTAATAATATTTTGTGGGAAAATAGGGGATAAAGACTAGAAGGGGAAGGAACAAGGGGAACTTCTTGGGTGATAATAAAATTCTATACTTGATTTGGGTAATAATGACACAGAGGTTTTTGTTTTCTGGCATTAATTTAACTGTAAATTTATGCTCAGTGTACTTTTCTGTCGGTATGCTCTACTTCAATTAAAACAGGAAGACTAAAAATGGATGGATCTGGAGACCATCAAGTTGAGTTAAATAAGCCAGACCAGACAAACACAGTATCACATGGAATCTAAAAAGACTGGACAGTAGAAGGGAGACTATTATTAGACAAGAAGGGAAAGGGAGGGGTGTAAAAGCACGCAATGATGGAATGGATATGAGCAAAATGTACGTATTGAAACAGCCTCCTAAAATATGAAACTAGCCAGGAGGTCAAGTGATGGTGGGGTGAAAATGATCAAAGTATGTTATGAGCGTGCATATATCTGTCAAAACAAAATCTATTAATCTGTATAACCAATAAGAAAAACAGTGACCGGGCATGGTGGTGCATGCCTGTAATCCCAACACTCAGGAGGCTGAGGTAGGAGGATTGCCACAAGTTCGAGGCCAGCCTTGGCTACAGAGTGAGTTCAAGGCCAGCCTAAACTACATAGTGAGACCCTGTTTCAAAAGACCAAAAAAAACCAAAAACAAAAAACAAAGTAGAAGGATGATTATTTGATTATTGAGCAAGAGGAAGGGAATATAGAGAAAGAAAGATGGGGATGTAAGAGAGGTTAATAATGGCAATGTATATGATCCACACATTTATATAACCATTTGAAAATGACCCAAGAAAACTCAATAGGTTATAAAATTAATTTGTAGAAATAAAAATACATATTTAAAAAGAGAAAAATCAGTTTACTGGACTTGTCCATATTTATTTATTGGTGACTTGATCTATCTGGGAAAAGATACAAGAATTAGCTAATAACATACCTTATTTCATCAAATCTAAAACTTTTATAAGACACGTCATTATGTATCAATAAGTATTTTATTTCTTAATGTATTTTATTAGTGCATATTAATACTATAAAATTGGGCTTAAATGTGGTATTTTAATAAATGATATAACATGTTTTGATCATGTTCATGCCCTCTCTTACCCTCCTTTACATCTCCTTCCCACTTATTACTTTCCTCTTGTCTAATAATTCTACCCACCAACAGAGATTTTAAAGTATTGTTTAAAAATGTTTAAAATTGGCATAGGGATGTAGCTCAATGGTACAGTGGTTGCCTAGCATGTGTGAGGCCTCCGGGACCAATCCCCAGCACCACACACACACAAAAAGGAAAATGTTAGGATTACTGTAAGATGTCATCAGTATAGAACGAATTCTAATTTCAAAAATCTCCAACCGTGTATCTCAGAGTCAACAAAAATATAGTATCATAAAAGATTTAAGAACAATGCTCCTTTGAATAAATAAATCCAACAGTTTTCCTTAAGTACCAATAACTAATTTCATAATAAAAAAGATCATAATGCAATAAAAACTATAAAATATAAAAACTAGAAATAAAACTAGCAAAGAATTTCTAAAATTTATATGTAGAAAATTATAAAACTGAACTGAAAGGACAAAAAAAAGAGTATGAATAAATGTATTCTCCAATTAATCTATAAACTCAATATAATACCAATGAAAATCCCAACAGCATCTTTCATGGAACTTGACATATTCATCCTAAATTCCTCAGGAAGATGAGCAATGACCATCAGTAAGAAAAGAACAAAGTGAATTGTCTCATCAAATATTTAACTAGGGGGCCAGGGATTAAGCTCAGTGGTTCCACCGCCTGCCTCACAAGCACAAGGTCTTGAGTTCGATCCCTGGTACAAAAAAAAACAAACCAATTTTAACTAGGTAAGAAAGATTAATGAGTTTGCCTAGAAAATTAAAATTTTCTATACCAGAGAAAAGAATCATAAATTTCAAAAGTAAGTGACTAAGTAGGAGAAAATATTTGTGATATGTGTAAACCAAAAAAAGATTAACATCTAGAATAATATATAAGGAACTTCTACACATCCATAAGCAAAAGTTACACTCTAACAAGGAGATAAAGGATACAAGTAGGCAAATCACAAAAGATGAAATAAACATGGCTAAAGAAGATGTGAAAGAAATAACCCTCACTAGGAATCAAGAAACTCAAACAATAAGACATCATTTTCCACCAAGAAACTAGGAAAATTTTTAAATTTTATCATATAAAGTATGCGGGGAGGATATGGGAAAATACAAACTAGCATTACTGCCAGTTAAAACATAATGGTATGCCCACTTTTAAGGTATAAGGGTAGTATTTGTTTAAATATGTCAACTATATAACCTAGCAATTCTACCTGTGATAGTAAGAATTTACTACCTATATGAAAAAAGTACATATGTATCAAATGTATGTATGTATATGTATACTGTATATCACTGAAATATTATAAACAAGATAGGGGTATAGCTTAGTGACAAGTCACTTCCCTAGCATGCTCGGGCTCTGGGTATGATAAGAGAAGAGAGAATTTTATTTTCTTCACACTCCTCTACAGAATACTCCAGCCTTCAGCCAAAGGAAGCATCTTGGTTAATATTACTGATTCTAGTTAAAATGCAACTGTCATGGACTAGGTTGTAATTCCTGATTTTTCCCCTCAGTGCAATAACTGTTATAGCCCAGATAATTTCAAAGAATAAAACATCTCACAATAAACACTGTAATATACATACCAACAAGAAGCTTCTTTGCCACTGAAGGTCGACTTGCTTCCTGTGGAAATGTCTCCTTTGCTACACAGAGTGTCCTCTCACTTTTTGGCAATGTCCTTGGCCATGTTTCTAGGGTCCTTTGGCTACCAACAGGAAATCGGCTCTGAATTTCACTGAAACATTTTTTCACCTTTTTCGGTGACAGCTTCTTTTCCAGAAGAGATTCCAAAGCCTGACATTAAACAATACATTATTCTCTTAGTTTCACTTATAAAAGTGTAACTTTCACCTACAAAACTGAAGAAATAAGCACTCTAGAGAAATGTGTTATGAAACTGCAATTTTTTTTTTTTTTGGTACCGGGGATTGAACTCTGGTCCTTGTACGTGCTAGGCAGGCGGCAGAACCACTGAGCTAAATCCCCAGCCCCAAAACTGCTATTTCTAATGGTTAACAAAATGTTAATTTAAAAGGTTTATTATTTAGGTTATCTAATTAGTTAATTAATAAAAATAATTTCTGCAAGTTCTTTTACATGTTTAGCTCACTAAAACCAATAGCAGAATAATGGACATGATTAAAGAAATCCAAATCCTAAAATTAAGGATAATCATTTTAGAAAGTAACTATAGTCTTCAGAGTATAATCCTATATGCTTTAAAAGCATTTTAATTGTCGACAGAAACCCATAAACTCAAGTAGCTTTAAGTGGGCAAATACACATTTTAATAAACTAATACACATTTTTATAAGGTAAAGGAAATTTAGCAGGTCCAATGGCTTTGGTCAATTCTCTACCACAGTAATGCCAGATCTGTGGCCCCCTGTCCTAAAAAGGCATATCCTCTAATAAGCACCCACCTGCTCGGTACTGGGCAGTGAGGGCCTACTCTCTCCCATGGTCAGCACAAATTAAGGACAACTGAACACAGCCATAGAGGGAGAATTCAGATGACAATAACATAAGACATTAAGCTATGAAATGATATAGTATATCAATAAGAAAGACTAACTTCTTGCATTATTTTTTCAAAAGGGAGAGAAACATCATGTTTAAGAAGCATGTTAAAGGTACTCTTGCTCAAAATTTGGGAGGACTAGATAATCCCTTGAAATCCTTTCTACGATTATGAAGATAGGTCCTCTAAATGAAATCATTTGGTCAATAAATGTTTCTTATGAATGGGTTCAAAAAACATCCCGTAACTTGATATGCTGCTAAAGGATCTGAGGTTTGTATGTGACGATAACATTCCTGGTTTTGAGTTCTTCCTACACAAATGTAACCAAAGCAGATCACAAACATATTTGCTAGATAATGGAACTGTAAAGGCAGAAGGGGCTTTAAAGACCACTAAAAACTAGTTAATGAAAGAACTGTCAAGTCAATACAGAATTCTTCCCATCATTCTTCTACAGCTAACAGCTTACTATGTCACACTAATATAATCTTTTTTTTCCCATTAAGTTCATTGGTACATTTTAGGTATAAAATACAGTTACATTCATCATTGGGACCTTGTACCATTACATGAGTATCTTGGTTCTTATTTTTTTCCCCTTCCCCTGCCCCTCCCTTCACCCCCTCCACCCTTCCCTATTTGCAAAGACTTTGTTTCCATTTCTTTCTTTTCTCATATTTTTCCTTTTCCCTTCTTTCCTTTCCCCTACCCCTCCCACTTCCCCTGTTCCTTTAGACCTTTACTTCCTATTACACAATATCAATTATACATTTTTAAAATTACAATACCAAGATCTAGAAGACATTACCACAGATTTTACAGAATTTAAAAGGATATAGAAAGCATATTACAAAAATCCTTTTTGAAATAAATTTGACATCTTAAGTATCATGGAAGACAAATTAATGAAACTAACTCTGGAGGAAATATAAAATTTGAATAGCACCTATTAAAGAAAGTATATTCCTAGCTTGAAAACCTACCTATATGACAACAACAGGCTCACACACATTTTAAGTGATAAATTATATCAAACATTTGAAGCAGAAAAAAAAAGGAACACTGCTCCCCTCATTTTAGGAAATCAACGTTGTGCTAATCCTAAAACTGCATAAAGATAATAGAAGAAAAAACTATGAACACAGATAGAAATTTGTTTAACAAAACAAACTCTTAGAAGTCAGATCTGGCAGTATGTAGAAAGTGGTTTTATTATAGGGATGGCAGTGTTGGTTCAGCATTAGAAGATCCACCCCCAAAAGTCATCATTTTAACAGAGGAAAGAAAAAAGCCATATGATCCTGTCAGTAGTTGGAGAAAAAGTACTGGACTAAGTTCTACATCTGTTCATGGTAAAAGCTATCAGGAGACTAGAAGTAGAACAGAAGCTTCTCAACAGATCAAAGACATGTACTCCATACTTCCAGCAAAAATGCCTTATATCAATGGAGAAGATACAATGCTTTCTCCCTAAGGTGGGGAACAAGGGCAGATATGCCTACTCTTCATCTGTCCATTAAACTTTGAAACATAGGCCCAAACCAAACTATTCTGGCAATAAAATGACACAATTAGGATAGGATTGGCAAGGTAGAAGTAAAATCTTTATAGTAGATGAAATGATCATCTACAGAGAAAATACTAAGAAATCTCTAGGAGCCCCTAGAACTTGTATTTGAATTTAGAAGGATTAGAAAACACAAGGTATATATAAAACTTCAGGTCTATGTATACTTGCTATAAATGAAGAACTGGATATTGCAATTTAAAAGTTATGTAGGAGTACAGAGGACCTAGAAAAGTAAAAAGAAAAAGAAAACAAAAACAGTGTTGGAAGACATTTAGTACCTAATTTTAAGACTTCCTCTAAAGCTACAATAATCAAGGCAGTGTTGGTGTAAGGAAAGACATATAGATCATTGGAATAAAACAGAGAATCTAGAAATAGAACCACACATACATGGTCCACTGAGTTTTGAAAAATTATTTAACATTAACATTTTATAGAATATAAACTCAATTCAAGAGCAGAGGAAAAGATAGTGTTTTCAGCAAATGGCACTAGAACACCTGGTATCCATATAAAAGATTAACCTCAACCCTTTATTTCCATACATAAAAATAACTTGAAAGGATCTATGAACCTAAATATGAAAGACTAAATCTATAAAACTTTAGGAAAAAAGTATAAGGGAAAATGTTTATGAATTTAGGGTAGGCAAGAATTTCCTAGGATATAAAAAACATAATGTATAAAAGAAAAAAACTGATAAATGAGATTCCATCAAAATTTAGAACTTTAAATGACATCGTTAAAGTGAAAAGTAGTCTTTAAACAAATCATATTTATACTGCATATAACCTATGACCAGAATATATAAAGAATTCTTACAGCTCATTAATAGACAACCCAATTAAAAAGTAGACACAAGAAGTTGATAAATAGCCAGTACAGCACAAAGAAAGGCGTGCAACACTAGAATCAGAAAACTACTAATCAGCACAATAACAAGATTGAATTATATAGGTAGAAGGATAGGGGAGGGTTAGCAGTGAGGCCAGAGGACAAGGGCGAGAGAAGGAAAAAGAGAAGAAAAGAAAAAGAAGAACCAAATTAGGGCCAGAACATGAACAAAAAGGGAAATGAAGAACAATGAGGTCTATATAAATAGGGAACAGTGGAGGGGGTGAAGGGCGCACAGGTAATGGGGAAAAAATAAGAACCGAGATATATCATGTACAGGTCCAAGCACCCAACGACATATGTAAACGTACTGTATACCTAAAATGTACCAATAAAAGAACTTAAGAATAAAAAAAAAAAAAAAGATTGAATTATACACTCATTAGGGAGATGAAGCTAAAAGTTTTAAAAGAACAAATGTCAGCTTAGGTGTGAACCAATTAGAACTTTCTAATACTGCTAATGTGAATGTAAAATGATAAAACCATTTTGGAAAACAATATAGAACTTTCTTATATTACTGTTAAGAACCAACAGTCCTGTTCTTAAGTTTTTACCTGAGAGGAATGAAAACACATGTTCACAATAGATTTGTACATGGAAGTTGAGTATCCCTTATCTGAAATTCTTGGGACCAGCGTGTTTCAGATTTTTGTTTGAAATCCACTTGATCTGCAAAGAGGATAACTACTCCTGCTTTTTTTTTCAGGTTCCTGTCACATGGAGTATTGTTTTCCACCCTTTAACTTCCAGACTATGAGTTTCTTTTTGAATTAAATGTGTTTCTTGTATGTAGCATTACTGACAGATCTTGCTTCTTGACCCATTCTGCCAATCTATTTCTTTTGATTGGTGAATTGAGACCATTAACATTGATGGTTACAACTCATACATATTGACTTATCACGGTCATGGCTTTTTCTGTTTGTTGGATTCTCCCCCTTTGCATTTAATTTCTTGTCATGTCGGACGGATTCATTCTACTGGGCTTCCTGGGGTTGTGATCCTCCTTGTCTTTTCCTAGGGTATTGTCTAAAATTTTTTGGAGTGCTGGTTTGGTATTCGTGAAGTTCCTAAGGTGCTCCTCGTCCTGAAAGTATCTTATTTCTCCATCGATTCTGAAAGATAATTTTGCAGGGTACATCAATCTGGGTTGGAGGCTGTTTTCTTTTAGGGCTTGAAATACATCACTCCAAGCTCTTCTTGCCTTGAGGGTTTGCATTGAGAAGTCTGCTGTGATTCTGATGGGCTTTCCTTTGTATGTGACTTGTTTCTTTTCTCTCACTGCTTGTAGAACTTTGTTCTTCTGTTGGGTTTCTGGAATCTTAACTATTATATGCCTATGTGTAGATCTTTTTTTCCTGGTCACTAATTGCAATCATCTTCTATATCTGAAATTCTGTCCTCACA
Source organism: Heterocephalus glaber (assembly GCF_053883595.1). NCBI lineage: Eukaryota > Metazoa > Chordata > Mammalia > Rodentia > Bathyergidae > Heterocephalus > Heterocephalus glaber. Next base: position 16,536,003 of record NW_028258351.1, on the reverse strand, counting down.
TTGGCTCATTCTGCTGCGTAGACTTGCAATGGAGTTTTTAATCTCCTGGAAATCTGTTTGCATCTGTTTCATTGAGTCCATTTGTTTCCTATGTTGGGATTCCATCATGTTCCTGAGCTCCTCTCTAGATTTACTAATCATGTCTTGCACCATGAGCACAATCTCTGCTGTTATCTGAGAAATTATTTCTGACTTCATTTTTTCCAGATCCTCTCTTGTTGCCAGTTCAGGGAGTCCAGGTGGTTGAAATCAGAGTGTTCCATCTCATTTCCTTTGGGGTTACTGTAGGTGATCTAGAAGTCTGTTTTTGAGACTTGTTTATGTGTCTTCTCATTTCAACAGGAGTGGGGTAAGAGGGTGGGGGTGCACCTCCTGTGTGCTCGTGGGGGTGGTACGGTGGCCCAGAAGCCTCCTGTTGTGCACTGGGAGCAGCTCACCTCCTGCATGCTGGCGGGGGTGGTACAGCAGCCTGGAAGCCTCCTTTTGTCCACTGGGGGCAGCTCACCTCCTGCATGCTGGCGGGGGTCTATAATCTTTTTATTTGTGGATAAAATGTATGGAATAGTGGAAAAAACACTGGTGTTGAAGTCAGAAATAGGAATTTCACTCTCAGATCTTAAGAGAAGTAATTGTGTCACCTCTTGGCCTTTGCAATTTTAAGAATCTTAATCTATAACACAGTAGTAATAAAAGGAACTGAAAATTGCAGTGCTGTAGTAAAAATGAAATGGCATAATTACGTGGAAGCACTCTGCAAACTTCAAGGAACTATAAAATTAAAGGCATATTATTGTTGTCATTGTCAATGATGAGAACTAAGAACACTGTCTATTCCTAATTAGTTCATGCCACTTGTGATTTCTCGAAATTCCTTCTTTTATCTCAAGATCTAAGGCTATGCTTACATGTATCTTTAAATATTTCTTCTTTCTATAATTATCTGTATTAAACATTGACATTCAAATTTAAGCAATGGGTCGGAGATTTAGCTCAGTGGTTCTGCCACCTGCCTCGCAAGCACAAGGACCCAAGTTCGATCCCCAGTACCAAAAAAAAAATTAAGCACTAATCTGAGAGTGCTTTACTGTTTCCTTTTCTATGCTAATACATTTTCTATTAAATGGCATGGTCAAGAAATGGAACATTCTGTTTAATTGATGAACCTGGTTAAGAGTTGTCTTTTTTAAAGTTTTTTATAAAAAAACAAGAACCAAGATACATCAAGGTACAAGATCCCAATGATGAATGTAACTGTACTGTATACCTAAAATGTACCAATAAACTTAATGAAAAAAAATGTTTTTCATAAGTTTGCAATATATAATGAATATATTCATTGTGGGTTAAAAGTTGTCTTAAAATGAACAATTCTCAAAGCACTGAAATATAATAGTATAGATAAGATTGGAAAGCTCTAATTCACAAGGTACCAGCTTTGTCTTGTACTCTCCATAAGTCCTAATGAAACTAGGTCACCACAAGCATTACTTCTCTGCTCAAGAACAATACATTTTCATCAAAAAAATGAGTCAATTTCATACCTCGATTTGTTGCAGGATATCTATAACCACATCAGGGATGGAAGGGTTGGCATCCAGCTTGGCAGAACAAAGTGAAAGCTGACGAATAAGGCTGCCCAGTTCCCTACACCGAGCAGGAATCGGCTGCTCCCCTCGGTCAGTAAATTGAGTGACAAACATCTGTAAGGCACGAATAGCTCCTCGATGGGCAGCCGCCAGCCTAGACACTGCCCATGACTAGAAATAAACAAGATGTGAGAAGTTATGTCAATATTCAAAACTAACATTAACCCAACCTTTAACAATATTTGTAGTGTGCCTTCTATGTAAAGTGCTTCCTATTGTGCAAGTTTTTCAGAGGACTGTAAAGCTTCTTTAAGTTTTAAAATAGCAAATTAAGTCTTTTCCATTTTTTTGTTGTTTTGTTTTGTTTTGTTTTGTTTGAGATAAGGTCTCACTACATAGTTCAGGCTGGTCTTGAACTCACTATGTAGCTCCAACTGGCCTCCCAGTGATCCTCAGCCTCCCAAGTGCTGGGATTATAGGCATGTGCCACCACGCCCAGAAGTCTTTTCCTTTCTATTCTGTTCTTTTTACTAGCAGCAATAGGAATCTATTTTCAGAACCCATTCCTTAGAAAGCACTTCCATATTCAGAGTATTTAAGGTGCTCATTCTTTAACAGGTTTCTACCAGCACTGAAATAACATTAGTGCAGAGAACCCATATGCAGTACTAATAAAACACTGGAAAACATACTTTATAAATAGGTATTAATCATACTTTAATTACATCATACCTTCTTGGTGTGTTTAGTTTTATGTGGACTCAACTTATCCAATTCTTCCTGGATTTCTTTTACCTGTTTTATAAAGGAGAAAAATGAAAATTTCACACCTTCCCATTGGTCTTTTTTTGTTTTTGTAGAATACTGTATAGCTGTCTTGTGCAAATATAACTATTATTAATTCAATTGAAAATGAGAAAAGGCTCCAGTTCAAGATGGTGAATAGAGCAGTGTTCACCTTCTATCTTTTGGTGCCCAGCGTACGAGGACTTTAACGCGAAGAAGCGATGGTGGAGGTAACTCTTAAAAGGCAGGGGCCAGATCATCATGTCCTACATGCCACTCTAAAGGATTTAGTTTTCATTCTGTAAAGCTGCTCTAGTCTTTTAAGCAACAGCCTAACACGGTAAGTTTCATATTTTAGAACAATCTCTATGGCAGCAGTATAGAATAAGGACCCAAATAGAACTCAAACGAGAATATAGAAGGAAATATAACTCAGGCATTTTCTTTCAAATGAAAAAGTAGTTTTTGGTTCAAGCAATGAAATAACATGACTTCAGTGACCAGGAAGGTGTTAAAGGTTAAAACAAATTTTTCCTTTAAAAATCTATCACAACATAAACAATGCAAATGCTTATTTATCAACCACTATAGATGTCTTGAAAGACATTTAACATAATCTTCATTCTTTTTTTTTTGTTTGGTACTGGGGATTGAACTCGGGTCCTTGCACTTTCGAGGCAGGCAGAGGAACCACTGAGCTAAATCCCGGGCCGGTCTTCATTCTTTATAAACTAGTTTTTTTGGTTTTTGTTTTAGTACTGGGGATTGAACCCAAGGCCTTCAGATGTGCCTCATACCTAGCCCTTTCTTTTTTTCTTATTGACTGATTGATTGAGACAGCCTTGCTAAGATGCTAATTTGCCCACGCTGAACTTTCGATCTTCGTGCTTCAGCTTCCCAGAGTAGTGGGATTACAATCATGTGCCATTGTGCCCAGCCATAGTCTTTATTCTTTGCCATTTAATAAAGGATAATCAAATTATGCTATCTACTTTCTAATAATAAGCCTGTGAACTGAAGGGAAACTAACAAGGTCCCTTCCACAAAGACCAGGGTTTATACCTGTGAACCAAGGGTTTTAGGGTAACTGGTCGACGAGACTTCAATGCACAAGTATGTGCTATGTAACATACAGTATATGCATGTTTTTGAAAGGGGCAAGAAATACAACTTCTACTAGATTTTCAAGAGTCTATAGCCTCAAAGAAGCAAGAGGTTGACGCTTCCCACAAAAAACACACAAATGTAAAGGCAGATGACAAAAAGAATGAGAATTACTCGTTCTTATGTTCAGGAAATTTAACCTCAAAAATCCTTTAGAATTCAGAGGACAGTTTGGGGGCCAATCTTTCTGAGATAAAAAGAAAGCTTAAATTCTCTAAGAAAGCAATACACAAGGCTGACTCTCCCACTTCTCCCTGGGCTTCCACACCTGCTGCTGGAGGACATAAAGCATCCGGGCACAGCGAATAGTCTGCTCCTGTCTCCTGACACGGATCCGCTGCTCTTCATCTGGATCCAAAGCTTCTTCTAGTCTATCTGAAAATATTTTCCCCCAAAAGCAGATTATAAACCACAGAAACTCACAAAAACTTCAGTTACCTAAAGGGTAATAAAGTTGAAGATCTCTAATTTTATTACAAAAAAAATGAAGCTGATGTAACAGAAATTTTCATTTTTCACCAGTGAAGAAACCAGGGATGAGTGAGGGGGCCTGTGTACAGACTCAGAAATGGAAGAGACAAGAAGACAGTGACAAGCTCCTCTCCAAACCAGAATTTCCTCAACCAAATCCCACTGGATGGCTTCTTTACTATGAAGCATTTTGTACTACTTTATGCTTTCTTTTTTTTCAAAAAGCTCTTTATTGAACTACACTGGCTCCTCAATTTACAACCTTCTGGATAAACAAGGAAAATATAGGATCATCTATACTCATGTAAGATTCACACAGCAACTCCAATTTGTAGGCTGGGCCCTCAGTCAGTCCACATATGAAGTATAGCCTACAGTGGGAGAGGGGACAGGCTAGTAGGGCAAACTTTTTAGGGAAAGGTGGCATGGGTCAAACTCCAAACTCAACCATCTTGTCATGAATGCTCATATTTCTAGGGAACCAATACCCAGCAGAATACAATGAAACTTGGTGGGGACTGGAAGGCCCAATGAATCCATCTGAACTGTTATGCACACATGGCATGTTATCAAAGGAAGAATCTAATTTTTCTCACCTTTTTTAGTTACCTCTTCAATTTTATGGATGCAACTGCTCAATTCTTTCTGGAGTCGCTGAACTTCTAGCAGGCTTTTCTGTTCACATAAGTTTTTGTGGTCACTTATCCTGGGCTGTGGATGTGGTCCTGGATCACGGGTAGGTGGCAAATTTGGCAGGGTAAGATCTGGCTGTCCATGATGAGATGTGTACACATATACTTTGGCACCTGAGCTGGAAATTCCTATTTCAGATGGCTGGTGGCTGCACTGATGGATTTCTTGATTCTTTGAGTCTTTCCTTTCTATCCGGTCAGATATTTTATATTTGGTATGTCCACATTTCTGAGAACTTTGGGGCTGACTTCTGGGATAATGTTCTTTTATAAGTTCTTCAAATTGTCTTCGTTTTACATCTCTTTTGGCTAGGTGGACTGCATAGCTAAGTTTCTCTTCTGATATTACAGAAAATGAAACAGAACTGCTTAGGTCAGGGCCAACTCTAAAATCTGAGTCTTTACAATATGATTCATTATACGAGTGCTTCAGTTTTTCAATTCTAATTGCATGTGGGCAAGAATATCGGATTGCCAAGTTGTTCGGATGTGTAGGAACATTCCTATTAAACTGCAGCTGGTTCTTTAAAATAGTAAGTAAAAGTAAGCACATATTAGAAAAATAACATATTATATAGTTAGTATATATGTATACATAACCAAGTTTCTAATATTTCACTCATAAGATTATTTATGTGAAGAGGTATTTTTCTGTTGTACTAATTAGCCACTTTCCTACACACTTTAGTTCATCACATAGCCTAGGCGAAATCCTACAATCATCCAGTCCTACACTATAATATACTTCTGTTTATTATTACCAACTTGGGAATCTTCCTCTAAGTCAACCTGGAAAACTTCCAGCAGCAACCAATACATTCTTCAACTCCTGATTATGGATTTCTGTCCTGTTTCAAAGTGTCAGGGTCTAGCAAGTGAGCAATACAATCCACTAGAGCTTTCCCAAAAATTGCTGCACACAGCCACACCAGATTGAAGCCATCTGATGACATCTTCTACATCTTTTATCCTGTACCTACATGTACCTTGCTCTAAACAGTTCACTTACCCAACATTTATGCAGATTTAAGTCAGTCTTCATCGTAACACATACAAGCTTTGTTTTTTACACTTTAACATAAGCATGTCCCCACAGTCCTTCCTATAGTTTATAAAAATTATTTTTTATGGTTACATTTTCCAAAAGCCAGAGAATAGTCTTTTCATGCTTAACCTAAATATAATCTTATTATTAAACATTTATATTGTTTAGTTTTTCCAGTGATAGAAATATTACTTCAGCTAATATCTCCATATATTTAGACTTTCATTTCTCCTTTTAAATTATGTCTTTAGGATAAATGATCTGCTCTGGGATTACTAGGTCAAAAGAAATAAACAATTTTGTGGCTTTAAATCTTTTAAATTATTTCAATAGACCTGTCAAAGACAACAGGAGAATGTACATCTCCAAACTCAGTGAATTCTGTCTCATGATGTTTTTATCTTGAAGATGGCTCCCCAACTCTCACTATAAATGTGTTTATAAAATACTCTGGGAAAAAAATGTATAGAAAAACTTCACTAAACAGTGAAAAAAACCTGAAGGGTACACAGACTGATGAACAGTACTTGTAACTTATAGCCTTGTTTGGGGAAAGCCTTTTCTCTAAACATAGAAATAACCTAAAATACCTCAGAAATTTCATGAAAGTACTAGGGGAAAAAAATGGATAAAATACTAGGGGAAAAACAGATGAATTCCTTTTTAATATGGATGCAAGGAAAGTCTTTTTAACGATCACTCAAAAATCCGTATTCAATACAAGATCAATGATGATGTCTCCGTTAAAACAAAATTAAAAACACCTATCCGGTTTAAATAAGCAATAAAGAAAAAAACCCTGAAACACCAGAAGAAAAGCACTTGCAAATACAAGGTGTATTAGTCACTTTCTCATCACTAGGACAAAATACTTGATATCCTAACTTAAAGAAGGAGAGGTTTATTTGGTTCAGTTTCCATTAGGTTCAGTCCATGGTCATCTGGCTCCAAGGTAGAAACAGCATGGTGGAGGGCATCACAAGGGAAGGCTGCTCACACCATGGTAGCCAGGAAGCAAAGAGAGAAGAGAGGAGCCAGGGACCAGAATACAGCCTCTTTCAGGCCACATCCCCAGTGACTCACCTCCTTTCAACCAGACCCCAAGCCAAATGGCACAGTCAACTATGAACTCATCAATTGACTAATCCAATGAAGACTATATCGCCCCCATGATCTAACCACCTTCCAAAAGCCCCACCTCTGAACATAAGACTTTTAGAGACATTTTTTTTTTTATCTAAATCATTACAAAAGGAATTCCTGGTCTGGGGATATAGCTCAGTGGTACAGCACTTGCTTAGCACGTGATAGGCCCTGGGTTCAATTCCCAGCACCACAAATACAACAGGAAGCAAACAACAACAACAAAGAATATATTTGCTATGCAGTATACTGCTGAGCTCTTCGAAAGGGATTCCTATGCATGAAGTAATCTTTAAAAATTGAAGTGAGAGGGCCAGGGATGTAGCTCAGCAGTGCAGTGCCTGCCTAGTCAGCGAGAGGCCCTGAGTTTGATTCGTGGTACAAAAAAAAAAAAAAAAAAAAGTTGAGATAAGAAAATAAAACTCAATAGAAAATGGGAAAAACACAGAGCAGACAATTTACCAAAAAGATATAAACGTGGCCCTTAAATATATAAAAAACTGTTCAACTTCATAAAATATAAATAAAAATCACACTGAAATACCATGTATTTCCAAAAGATAAACAAATATTTAAAAGTTTAACAATACATGCTGTTGGTGAGTGCTAGCAGAAGACAAACTGGCACATCTCTTTTTTTTTGGTACTGGGGATCAAACTCAGGACCTTGTGCTTGTGAGGCAGGCAGCGGCACCACTGAGCTAAATCCCGGGCCCTTAGCACATTTCCTGCTTGGGGAATTTTGGGTGAATTCATTTGTCTTTTACCTAGCAGTCTCATTTCTAGAATTTATCCTCAGATACACCTTCAATGATACATAAGCTTGCTCATAGCTGTACTGCTTGTAATTAGAAATTACTGGAATCAATCTACATGCCTATATAAATGCCTGAATAAAAGTGAAGTTACAATTACAATGAAAAAAATGAGGAAGCTCTCAAAGAACATCTCTATGAATTGATGTGAAGAGATTTCTTGGATATATTGTTCAAATAAAACAACAAAATACGAAAATATCTGTAGTATGTTACAGATATATGTAAGGAAAAAAGAGTTCATAAGAGAAAATATACATGCATCTGATCATTTGTGCAAAACAAAAGGACAGGAAATAAAAAATTCAAGACTAATGAAATTAGTTATCTACAAGACGTGAGTGAGAACTGGGAGGAAGGGATAGAAGGAATGGGGTGGAGGATAACACTTTTCCGATATATCTTTTGTAAAGGTATATTTGGATCCATGTTAGTATTTCACATATACATGAGATACATAAAGGAAAGAAAAAAAATGAAGTGAGGAAAGAGGGAAGAAAATAAACAAAATCCTTAAGAATTGAAGAAAATCCTAAAAATAAATACAAACAGAAACCAATGAACCAGACTATATTTCAAATGAACCACCACTAAACCACTAAATGTGAAGGTGAAAAAAAAAGGTAACTTCAATAAACTTTTGAACACAGCATTTGGACTATATGCCCTTGGGCTAAAAACAAAAAGTACTCTAAGCAAATACTGGACTCTATTTGGAGTCTTCTTTTTATCAGAGGCATGCATTGCAATTCTAAAATTATTTTTTTATACTCTAGGACTGAGCGATTAAATAAATGTACTGTGGAAAACGGAAGCCAAATTTCATACTCTAGAACAAGGCAGTTCCAAATATGAAATAGTAGATTAGAATTGGGGAGATCTGTGTGAATTCATGAGTTTTCATATAGAGAGAAAAGCAGACAGATACATAGAAAAGAAAGGTGGAGCCCAGTGTGATGATGCACGCCTGTATCTCAGCACCTGAGAGGCCTGAGGCAGGAGGATCGCCATGAACTCAAGGCCAGCCTAGGCTACATAGTGAGTTCAAGGCCAGCCTAAACTACATAACAAGACACCATCTTAAAAAAAAAAAAAAAAAGCAAAAGAAAGGAAAGGTAGGAGGGAAAAATGAGAATGACAAAGAGAAGGAGATAGAGAGAGACAGAGGCATACCTGTATGAATGTATATCTGCATATGAATGTGTAAAAAATATGAAGTGTAAAAATCCATTTGCCAGTTCTGTCCTCTAAGAGGACCTAGGAGGAATGACACACCAGTATTAATAAATATATCTAGTCCTAGTATTGATTTTTAAGTTCTATTTTCTACTAAAGGGACAAAGGTTCCTTAAATAAATGGCTAATTTCAGGGCTACCTTAGGAAAAAAAAACAACAAGCTGGAGTACATTTTTATACCATAAAGTGGTATGAAAGATTAATGAAACTAAGCTAAAGAGACCAGGGGCCAGTTTGAAGTAGTTCTCATTAACCAAATCAGAGACCATTTGAACATCAAAATAAATATTTTCATATCAAAATAATGATAATAAAGAATTATAAACTGTACAACAAAGAAAATCTAAGCATCTGCAGTGAAATAAGTGAGAAGAAAATGGACTGTTCTTCTTTACAGCAGTAAGCCAACAAATAAATGTAGAAGAATGAAATTAGGAAATCACCATTCTGAATGCTAAAACTAACAAGTGAAAGTTTTATGAGTAAAAAGATATTAACATAGTCTCAAAGGCAGACACTTCTAATTACAAAAGGTAAAAAAGCAACTTTACAATGGAAAAACCTGGCAGATACTGCCTTAATGAAATGATTAAAGTCAACATTGACAGCAACTGATACAATATATTTCCTGATACCGTACACTGCAGAATGCACAAGTGCTTAGCATTGTGTTGGTAGTTTCCTTGCCAAAAGTACTTAATCTGAATATAATTATGAGAAGACAGCAGACAAACCAAAACTGATAGAAAATCCTCAAATAAACTGGATGGTAGTCTTCAAGAATGCCAATGTTATACAACATAAAAAAGGCTCAGAAATCAGACTGAAAGAAACTAGAGTCAGTAGTATTGACCACTCATCATCTTGGATTTTCTTTTGCTCTAAAGGATATTACTGCAATAGCTAACAAAATCTCAACAAAAGTCTGTAGCATATATAATAGTATATATTAATGTTAATTTCCTGATTTTGATAATTATAGTAAGAGAATTCCTTGATTTTAGGAGACAGAAGTACTCCGGGACAAAACAGCAGCATGTCTAAAATTTACTCTTAAATAGTTCAGAAAATAATGTGTGCAGAGAGAGGAAATATATAATAAAATTCTAGTGTTTGGAGAATCTAGGAAAAGAATATCTATGAATTCTGAATATTGTTCTTGAAAATCTCCTGTCAATCAGAAATTATGTTAAAATTAAAATATTTTTTCTTTGTAAACAATGAGATATTACTATATAACCACCAGAATGCCTACAATTAAAAAGATAACAGCAAGTATTGACAAAGATGTGAAGCAACTGGAGCTCTCATACACTGTTTTAGTAGGAAAGTGAAATGGTACTACCACTTAGTAAAAGGTCCAATTGTTTATTATAAAACTAAATATACATCGACCCCATGACCCAGTTAATTTTACTTTTAGGTCATTTATCCAAGAGAAATGGAAACACATTCATAAAAAGATCTGTAGAAGCCAAATGTGGTGGTGCATTTTGTAATTAGAGCTACTTGTGAGGCAGAGGCAGGAAATTTGCATGTTTGACACCAGCCTAGGCAACTTAGGCAGACCCTGTCTCAAAATAAAAAATATAGAGGACTGAGGATGTAGTTCAGTGGTAGAGTGCTTGCCCAGTGTGCATGAAGCCTAGGTTCAATCCTTCATGCCACATATATGGAAAGATCTGTACAAGAATGTTCACAGTACCTTACAGATAGAATAATCCCAAACTGGAAATAGCCCAGGTGTCCATCAATTAACGAATGGATGAACAAACTGTTACACTCATGCTATAGAATTAGTAATAGGACTAAAAAGAAACAAACAAACTGATAATGCAATATACTTGCAATATACTGAGATGAATCTTAAAATCTTTATGTCTAGCTGGGTATGATAGTGCATGCCTGTAATCCCAGCACTCAGGAAGCAGAGGGAGGAAGATTACTGTGAGTTTGAGGCCAGCCTGGGCTACATAGTGAGTTTAAGGACATTCTGAACTACATAGTGAGACCCTGCCTGAAAAGAAAAGAAAAACAATCTTTATACCTAGTAAAAGAAACCTCACACAAGAATTTGCATTACATGTTCTCATTTATATGAAGTTCTAGAATAGGCAAAATTAATTTATGATGGAAAACACCAAAATAATGGTTTCATCTAGAGGGTAGGAGTAGGGATTGTTTAAGGAAGGAGCATTTGAGAACTTTCTAGGGTGACATAAATGATCTGTATTTTCAAAGGTGTGGGTTACACATGTGCACGTATTTATCAACTCAGTAAACATGACAACGTACACATTTCAATGTACTCATTTTTATGTAAAATTTACATCAAAGAAAAAACTAGCAAACAAAGAATGAATAAAAATATACAACATACATGCAGAAGTAGGGTACTCATTTCTACAATTGACTTTGAAATGTGTCAAAAAGAATGGCTTAAAGGATGAATCTCTTGGAGGGATGGATCAATGTCTTGGAAGGACAGACAATATTTCACATATAGTGAAACATTAATGGAATCTAGGTGTCCACTGTGACATTCAACTTTGCTGTATGTTTGAAGATTTTCATAATATAATGTTGGGGGAAAGATATTCTGGGGACAACTGAGTAAAACTGAATAAAAACTGGCTATTAGATAATTTTAGAGAATTATTTTCTGCTCATTTTCTTAGGTGTGATAATGGTAGGGGTCTTTAGAAGCCATTAGATAATTTTGGAGAATTATCTTCCGTTCATTTTCTTAGGTGTGATAATGGTATGGGTTTTTAGAAGAATTCTTAAATATTTAAAAATAAAGTGTCATAAGATATACTTACTTTGGTATGGTTTACCAAAAATTTTAGAGATGGCTGGAAGATAGGAAAATAGAACAAATTGCTAACAACTGCTGAATTTAACTTTTTTGGTTTTTTTTACTTTTTCAGACAGGGTCTCACTACGTAGTACCAGCTGACCTTGAACTCACCGTGTAGCCCAGGCTGATCTCAAACTCATAGGAATCCTCCTGCCTCAGCCTGCTGAATGCTGGGATATAGGCGTGCACCACCATGACCAGCTTAACAATTGCTGAATGTAGATGGTGGTTTCAAAAGTGTTCAATGTCCTCTTCTTTCAATTTTTCTTTGTGTTTGAAATATTTTGTAATAAACAGCTGAAGAAAAACAAAACTACCTGAGTCTGAAGTTTCCTGGGGTCACTTGTCCCATCTACTTGGGTACAGGATGTGAGGTGGACACAGGTGGAAGCTGGCTGGCTCAGTCCCATCATGTCAGATAGTGTAGAATAACAGCAAAGACCTCATCAGGCAAGTAAGTATTCACTGACACCATTCCTAAAATGAAACAGAGTTATATTCACATCAACAGCCTTCAAACTAGAGAATAGATAAAAACAAAGTATCATGCTCATATAATATTCTAGAAGTAACCCATAGCAATTGCATACTAAAAGTGATTGCTTAGAGAGACAGGTATGAGTATCTTCCATTTATAAAAACAACCACACTTTTGAAATTCTCAGTTTCAAAAAAGTGGTAAGACACTATTTTAAAAGCAATCACTTGGGCCTTTTCCTTCCAAATTTCAGCATTCAAGGGTCTCCAGTAAGGTATTATTCCTAAAACAGAACTCTGCTATTATAAACTAACAGTTTAAATAGCAGGGCAAGTTTATGGACATACATTCTACATTTACAATTACTAGCTTCTAGCCAAAAAGCAGTATGGTTCATCCTATCAAGTGGCCCAAAACACTCTGTGTGATTCTAAATAAACCTGAGGAATCAGAATTCCCAGACTTAAACCAGGGTCTGCCATTAACTAGCTGAAAGGCCGTAAATCTTCCCCCACCCTATACACATACTCTAAATGAGATCACAGATATTAAAAGTGCAAGGACCTGAGTTTGATCCCCGGTACCAAGAAAAAAAACAAATAAAAGTATTTAGTAAACTGAAAGGGACTATGCCCTTATCATTGCCTCTCTTTTTCTGAAGGCTTCGTAACTTCAATAGCCCTGCCATTTAGGTGCTCATTAAAATGTTATCTCTTATTGTTATTTACCTATTTCGCAGGAATATGTCTCATCTTGCCAGTGAGACAAGGTTCCTTGAGGGTTAAGGGCCTTGTCTTGCTCATCAATTTCCCACAACACAGTACTCTGAGCATAGTAGACAATTTAATTCAACATTTGTAGAGTTAAGCTGATTTTCTGAGAACAGACTAGTTTTAAATACACTGGAGAATTTGTTCTCTCAAAGAATCCTATAGTAAATCAACTGGGAAATTCAAAGTTGAAAAATTCCTAACTTAAGCCTTTGAATAAATCCAAGCTTTGCAGACTGGATTGCTTAAAGATAGAGTTATCTGTAGGAACCTAAAGACAGCTGTCCAATATTCCTTATTCTTAAGACTACAAGACTAGATGGAAAAAGCAGATGGGAGGAACCACATAAGGGAGGCAATCCCAACTGGCTTGACATCACCACAGGTCAGGGGCTGAAGCTGCAGAATAGGCTGTCAATGTGAGGGCAGAGCATCTTCAACTTTTATGTAGCCAGTACTTTCCCCCAGGATGCTTCCATATGCAAAAGGTCCAAAAGGCCATTCTCCAGCAGGAAAAAACTACACGTCCCCAGAGTTCCTAAATACCTCAAGCGATCACACACACACACACACACACTGTACACAGAGTCCAGGGACACACCCACCCCAACTGTTCCCTTATACAAAATCCTGGGATACCCCTTCTTGCAGTTAGCCCATTTCCCGACTGTTCCAAGAAGCCTCCCAGTTTGTCACCCTACATACTCTGGGAGATATCCACAAAGTACTTCCCCCCATCCTGACATCTCTACAACCTGTCCCTTCACCCACAATTCAGGACAACATACCCCCAGCCTGTTCCCTCCCACAGAGCCCCCAGGACACCCCCAACTTGTTCCCTACACCTCTCTCAATCCATCCTCCCCCACACAATTCTCTGTCAAATCATTCCCCCTCACTCTGATTGCAGACACTTCTCTGACCTGCCTCCTCCCACTCTGCTGTGGGTGCTCTCTAAAATGACTGGGGCCTACTTCCTCCCTTGCAACTGGGGGCACTGCCACAGCCATTCTTAACCCAGACACTCTGGGAACATTCTCGTGGGCTGTTTCTTCCCCCACAGACGGTCGACAGCTCCAGAACCTGGCACCAGGGCCACAGGTATAAGACACCCCCACAGCCTGGCCCCTTCCTACCATTCCCAGGACATTCCTACCTCCTGTCTGCTCCCTTGAAGGCTCAGCTCTCTCTGTGGACTGTCTGTTCACTTCGGTCAGGCCTGAGATACCCACATCTACTTCTCCCGAGGACCCAGTCACCTCGACTGCAGCAGGCACACACCCTGCCATGGGAACTCCTACAGCTCCAACCCTCCCCAGTGGCACTGGCATCCTCGAAGCCTCAGGGGAGGGTCCACTGTGCCTTTTCCATAGGCATGAGACATCTTCAGAGCCTGTCTCCTCCTCCACAGATCCAGGACCCTTGGCAGCAGCAGGAGCCTCAGTGGTGTGTCTCCTTCTCCATGTGCCTGGCCATCCCCAAAGGTACTTTCCCTCACCATCCGGGGCCTATGGACACTAGAAGCTGTGGGCTCTCCCATGGCCATGGAAAGTCTAGCAGCCACAGGCATCCCAGAAGTCTGCCTTTTTCCTGAGAAGCCCAAGACACCCTCAGAGAGTGTCTCCTCCACCATGGGCTCAGACAGTCCCACAGCCATGGACATCCCTGTAGTCTGCCTGCTTCCTGACAAGGCTGAGATGCACCCAGAACCAGTCATCTCTCCCATGGGCCCAGGCATCCTGGCATAAGTGGACACCCCCATCCTTGTGGAACTTTTGGCATCTGCCTGTCTCTCCTGGCACAAGCCTGAGCCACTTCCAGAGCCAGTTTCTTCCCACACAGGCCTAGGCACCCTGGAAGCCACACGTCTCCCACCGGCTGGGAATACATCCAGAGTCACAGGTATTCCTACAATGTGTCTCCTTTCTGGTGAGCCTGAGAAATCCCCAGAGCCAGTCTCTACATCCAGAGGACCAGGTGCCTCAGGAGCCACTGGAACCCTGAGAGCCTGTCTGCTTCCCTGGGAACCTGGGAAAGCTCCAGAACTAGGATCCTCTCCCACAGACCACAGCTCCTCAGGAGCCAGAGTCCCCCCTGAATCCCCAGATATTCCGACAGCATGAGCTCCTTCCCACAGGTTCAAAATATCTCTAGAGCTGCTCTCCTGACACATGGGTCCAGACACCCACACAGCAGCAGGCACCCTTCCAGACCTAGGTGCACCCAGAGCTGTGGGTACCCCTGCTGGGGAAGACCTGTGCCTGGCCACATCTGCTGCCTTGGGCATCCTCACCGTCTCAGATACTCCAAGAGCCTGCCTTCTCCCACAGAGACATGAGACCATTCCATAGCCTGCCTCTTCAACCATTGGCCCAGCTGCCCCTAAAGCTCCAGGCACCAAAGCCTCCTGTTCCCCCATGGCTTGCCTCCTTTCCCACAGGCTCAGGACATTCCCACTGTGTGTCTCTTCCACCAACTCAGCCAGAGGAGTTCCCAGAACCTGTTGCCTCTCCCACAAGTCTGGGCCACCACCATAGCTGGTGTCTTCATCCCTGGCTTCAGGTAGCACCAGAGCCTGGGACACCCCTGGCAGCTGTCCTGTTCCCCACAGCCCTGGGACACTCACATAGTCTGTCTCCTTCCCCAAAGTCCTGGGTATCCCCATGGCCTGTTCTATACCCCACAGGTCCTGGGGTACCTGCTGAGAACTTGCCTCCTGCTCCCCAAGGCCAGATGGTTCTACAGCCCGTGCAGCTTCCCGTGACACTGGGTCACCACCAGAGCCCATCTCTACCCACATATCCTGTCCCTTTTCCCTGATTCCTAGATCACCCCCACATCTAGTTTCCTCTTTAGTAGTAGCACGAGGCACCCCTACAAGCTGTCCTGTGCCCCATACGCCAGGGAGAGCTTCAGAGCTTATACCTTCTACCTCTTGTCTCCTTTGCCACATGCCTGGAGCACACACAGATGTAGTTTCCTCCTCCACAGCTCTGGGTACCATCACAGCATCAAGGTTCTCTGTAGCCTGTCCCCTTCTCCATAAGCCTGGGGTATCCCCACAGACTGCCTCTTGTCCCAGAGCCCCAGGAACCTGCACTGACTGTCCTCTCCCCCACTGATATGGAGCAGTCTCACAGCCCATCTTCATCTCAATAGCCTCAGGCTGCCCTACAATCTGGGGTCCTTCCCAAGGACTTGAGATAAGCGCACAGCCTAACTCTTCCATAGCTCCAGGATCAACTACAGGAGGAGGCACCTTCCCAGCCTGTCTGTGCCCACAGGAGCCTGAGGCTCTCTCACTACCTGGCCCTAACCCCGTGGCTGTGGACAGTCCTGAGACCTGGGGGAATGCCCTAACCTGTCCTCTCACCCACGGTCCCGTGACTCCGCCTCGGCTTGTTTCTACCCAGGAGGCTCGGCCAGGGATACCCTTTTCGACTGGCCCTTCTCCTGCAGGCATAGGATGGAGTTCCACTCTACTTCCTACCCCACATCCTGAAGCGGCCCTCATAGCCTGTACCTTTAACCACAGTTCCAGAATGCTCTCATGCCCCATGGCCCTCGGGCGACCTTTTTCAGAGGCCCGGGGATTGCTATCGTCTGCCTCCTCTTCCTCAGATCTAGTCACCCACACAGACCCAGCAGGCCCCACCACCTCAGGCTCGCCCACAGCACCGTTCACCCACACAGCCTTGGGATCCCTTGCAGCCTCAATGGAGCCTGCAGTCCCAGGCGTCCCCAGAGTCTCGTTCTCCCCAGCTGCGTCGGCAATCTCCGCAGCCTGCCTCTTCCCCCACAGTCGCTGACAGTCCTGCAGCCTTTCTGCACTCTTACGCCACGTTTTCCATATTGAAGACCTCGCCCTGCGCCTAGCTCCACAGCCTCGGGATGCCCCTGTACCCCATCTCCTTCCCCACGGCAGCCCGGACCTGCTGGGCCCTACACAGTGACCCGGTATCTTCGCCGCTAACTCGCCCCGGCTCGGCCTCAGTAAGGCCCCGGGGCCAGTCGCCCTACTCATAGCTCCAGGACAATTCCCTTTGGCAACGTAGACCCGGGGCACTTTCCGTTTTATCATCCGGCCCCCTACACTGCTCCACGCAAGCACTCACACACTCAGCTCCCGCTCTCGCAGCCTTTCTCTCCTTCCCAGCCCCCCCACCCCTCCCAGTCTCGGGCTCCCGCCCCCCCCCCCGTGCCGGGCCCCCTTAAAGCTAGACAGGAGAAAAGGTAATTAGGGGAACGGAGGACCAAGGTCTGTCCGGTTCAAGGTCTCCTCTCTCCCAGGTTCACGACGCCTAACGCTGCTTCCCAGAATCCCCCCAGCCCGGGCCCAAGCCCACCTGGCCTGGGGTGAGGCACGACTACCAAAAGGCGGGGGGGGGGGGGATCCTCGAAGTAGGCCTGGCTTCCGGCCACTCGCCCAGTCGTCATAGCAACAGGCGCAAAGTGGATTGGGAGCAGTTAGAGCAGCCGAGCCACTTAAGGGTCTAGGGGTCGCACAACAGCAAGTTTTGCAATCAGTGTCCCTGGGGCTGAAACCAGAACCAGATTGGCGCTTACAAGCTCGCTTTTGGGAGGGAAGTACCCTGAAAGAACTGAGAAACGGGAGCAGGAAGACAAGGCAGGTGAGTTATGGACTGCACAGGATTCCGTAGCACCGACTTCCCGAGCTCCGCCCTACCACCACCCTCCGGAAACGGCTTCTGCCATCCCCACATGGGCCCCGCCCTCTAGCGACGGAACCTCAGGGCTCCTCCTCCGCTAAGTGTTTGCTGTCCCTATGGCTGTCTACGAAGAGGTGCGTGTGTCCGGCTTCGAGGAATTCAACCAGGCTGTGGAGCAGCACCAGGGCAAGACCATTTTCGCCTACTTTAGCGGTTCTAAGGATGCTGAAGGAAAAAGCTGGTGTCCTGACTGTGTGCAAGGTGAGGCCAGGACTCAGGGGCTACTGCCCAGAAGTGGTAGGAAAGCAGAGCCTATGTCCAGAACGCAGGGTAAAGTACCAGAGGAGGAAGGCTTGGTCCCGGAGATCCACGGAGTATGTGAGCTTCTCGTCTCCTCCTGTTAATTCCCTGCACGCCTTGTCCAGGGTGCTGCGCCTCTACCATCCGACCCAGATGATCTTGTAATCCAGTTCTTTAAAATTTCTCACTTCCTCAAAGTCGTGTTTTAGAGGACATGAGCTGGTCTCCTTTTAGTCAGCAAATACGCCTTCCATTGTTCTGGGAGTGTGGCATGAGGACAATGAGGATTTGGACTTGGGTCTTTACTCTTAAAAGAGGCTCTAAGACCTGAAGAGAACAACCTGACTTCTGTTAACTTCCTGGGCTAACTCAAAGTTTAACCGCAGGTGAAAGTCTGAGTACTTATCAAGACCTGGGGGAGAGGAGGGGACTGTAGAATTGATGTATGATTTTATATTAATTTTTAAACAGCTGAACCAGTCGTTCGAGCAGGGCTGAAGCATGTTAGTGAAGGATGTGTGTTCATCTACTGCCAAGTAGGAGAAAAATCGTAGTAAGTAGCAATATGTGCTATATTTCAGACGTGCACTAGACTCATGCAAACTTTGGTGGAAAAGGCCTTAGAGATTTACTCAGGGTCTGTGTTCTAAGGTAAAGTCTAATAATTAAACAATTAGAACCTCTTACATTAAAGTTTACATCGTGAATGTTTCAGCTACTTGAATTGAGAGTAATTCAAAATATGTGGCCTAGTGTAAGTTCAAAACTTAACTGCTTTACATTTATTTTATATCTTAAGTCAGTTTAATTAAAAATTCTGCAGAGGGTATTGTCATAGTCCTCAAGGTTTTTTAAATGTTTACAAAATAATTACTAAAACCCTAAATGTAGGAATATATGAAATACTAAGCAAACTGTAATAAATCAAGAATTTTCTTGATCACTTTTTCTTTGTGGAATAGTTGGAAAGATCCAAATAATGATTTCAGAAAAAAACTGAAAATAACTGCAGTGCCTACGCTCCTGAAATATGGAACGGTGAGTACCTTTACGTTGGGGCTGTAATTCACTGAAACTTTTAACTTGTTCTAGGATCTTTGGAAGGATCTTAACATTTCAAGTATCACACTGCCTTTCATAGTGCATTAAAAACATACAACTTGGCTGTCCATTGCCCTGAACAATCCCAGTAAACTATGAATAATGGAAATAAATAGGTCTTTTTCATATTTTTGAGCCACTTTAACAATTCTACACTGAGAAAGTTGGTTGACTCATAATTCCTTAAAGCACTTGCATGAATAGTTTTCTACTTAAACCATTACTCAGGTTGAAAGGGCATCTCCTCTGTTTCAGTCATGGCCCCTGGAATACTAAACAGTTGACGGAAAAGGGATGGCATTGGGCTTGTTGATTCCTGTTTCAGTCTGGAGCTTCCTGGTATTTGGGGCTTAAGGCCCTTGAGCCAAGTATTTTAATGATTCATCTTAAGACAAATAACTGTTTCATAAAACTTGTTATAACTAGTTGGTAGTTTCTGAATGGCATAATTTCTGTGTTCAAAGATTAATGTCATCAAAGCAGAACTCACACCACTCCTAATAACATTTTACAAAAGTGGCTAACACTTTTCTTTTCTTACAGCCTCAAAAACTGGTAGAATCTGAGTGTCTTGAAGACAACCTTGTGGAGATGTTGTTCTCTGAAGATTAAGATTCAATGATGGCACTTGTGTCTTGATTTCCTGGTTTGCTCTAGTATAAAAGAAACTTTGTACTTCCTTTGAATTCACGTTGGCAATAAATAAATGGTGTTAAAATCAGTGTATGTCTAAGTAATAAATAATGCTATCAAAATACAAACCTTCAGGGCCAGGGATTTAGCTCAGTGGTTTCGCCACCTGCTGCGCAAGCACAAGGACCCGAGTTTGACACCCCGTACCAAGAAAAAAAAAAAAAAATACAAACCTTCATCTGGCTTGTAACATATGGTATCTCAAAGATACGAGTAAAATAAGTTTTCAGCAGTGGCAGTAATGGTTCAAAGAAACAGATTGGAGGTGACAAATAGCTAAAAGCTCCCAATAGTAACTGGACAGCCTATCCCAAAACTCTGAAGGGATAAGGATCTTTTACCTTAAATTCCTTGAATTTGCAAAGGAATTGATATTCCTAAAACCCCTTCCTTGTCTTTGGAATGTAGAACTTAACCAAACTACTGAGAGAAAGTATAGCATACCTAATGCAGTCTTCTTAAATCAAGCAGATTTTACAGCTGTCTGAATGTGCTTCATTTGGGATGAGGCAGGGGACAAAAAGGAAATGGAGACTACATAACCTAGTGATGGGAAGAACTTCAGCATGTGAGTCAGACACACTGATTCTACCACTTACTACATGTGTAACTTGTGAGTTACTTAAGCTGTCTAAACCTCAGTTTCCCCCTTTACAAAGAAGGGTAATTCTGTCACTATTATGAGAATGCATTGAAAGCATTTAATGTAGCACCTGGCTTTTGGTACTGGCCAAATAAATGTTAACTTTCCCTAATAAGCAGAAGCATTTGAGGCACCTCATCTTTGTCCTAATTTAAGGTCAAAGCAATTAGCAATTTACCACCAATCTTCTCTCTCCATCACCAGTGTAGCAACATACCAATGATTCTACATTAAAGCTATCTTGCAAAACGGGTAATACAGATCACGTCCTCTTCTGCGGAATATAAGAACCTTTATATACTGCACTTCCTGCTCTGACTTAAGAGATCCTTAACTCCAGTCCTCTCATTCTGTAGATAAGACATATAGACAGCTGATGTGAGAGACAGTTCCAAAGATGGACTTGCCCAAGGCACTATCATATATCAGAAACAACTAGGCTGAGAGTTTTGTGTACTTGGTACCCCACCCTTCTCCCATGCCCATCACTTCCATAAACAGATCTAAAGCACTTAACATGTCCATTCTTTCCTGTTGATTGTTAAATGCTAATAAAAACTTACAAATTCACAGGATAATCAAAGTAGAACAATTCTGGTTCAACAATCTATTAACAATAAAAAAGCTGGATTAAAAAGCACATTAAAGGTTCCAGGTGCTACCACAATAAAGGTAGGCAGGAAGAGGAGTCTTATTTTATCTTCACTGTACAATGAAAAACATTATATACATGTCTTAAGACCCTGAGCTCTTTCCAGCTGTTCATTTTCCTGATGTGTTATTTTGCTGTTGTTGTTCTGCCAGGGCTTGTTGAAGACGCATCCGCTTCCGGGAATAGTGCTGCCAGTGTAGAATCTGCTGTTCATCAATGAATTTCGCACACTGAGCATTCACCAGCTCCTTTCGGAAGTGTTCATATTGGAGCAGTTCTAACATATGTAAACACTGAGGGTACCTGGGTTTAAGTTATAGGTTAATGATCAACATAATTTAAGTCAATAATGCCAAGTTTTAATTTGGTTACTCACTTAAAATTGTCTTTAGTCTATAATTTCTATTAACATTAATTCAGTACATTGAGCATAGATTTTTTTTTCCCTCTGCTTACACAGAAAAGCTAGTCACCAAAACTTTAAGCAAAAGTTTTAAGCAAAACTTTCAAAAGTGGGAAAATTTAAATTCAAAAAGAACAACTTGTTCAAGACTACACAACACAATAACTAGTAAGCAGAGTCGAAATTTGGAGATAAATGATGACATTGCATTCTGGTAGTTTCTAGGGTGAGAAACATGAACATTAATATGTGCATAACTAATAACTTGGTTTTCCATCATTAGTGATAAAAAGACAAATTTTATTTAAAAGTAAATCAACTTCAAAAAGAACTAAGTCCAAATATTGTGCTCTAGTTTTCCACAGGGATTATGGCAATTTGAAATTACTTTATGTATACTCTAAGACTGAGCAAATAAGTATATTTTAAGTGAATAAAAGAGAGCCAAATTTTGGGCTATCAGAAAAGGAGTTACAGATGGGGCGGTGGGCTGGGGACGGACCCTAGAGTGAATCCATATCACTGGGCTGGAATTGAAAATCTCAGTCAGTATGTACTCATGAGTTTTAACACACATATAGGAGAAGACAGAGATATGTATGTGTGTACATATATACACATATATACAAACACATAAAGTTCTAATGTATATGGTAAAAGGGCCTAGAAGAAATGATTCTGGGGTACCAATGACCACACTTACTGTCCATTCATGTTTTTCAAATAGCATTTTCCATGGTATTTTGGAGAAATGGTTAATTCCAGGGCTAGGGTCAGGAAAGCATAAGATAAACTTGGAACATTATATAATACTAAATATAAATACGGATATGTCAAAAGTACTCAGGAGCCAATTTGAAGATGCTCCCAGTCTAGAATAATTTAAGCAAGAAAAGAACGTAATTGCAATCCACAGAATAAAAATCCAAAAGTCCATACTGATATAATTGTTTTTAATAAGTAACAAGGGAATGTTCTTCCTTACAATAATATCTCAAGTAATAAATGCAAAATGATGGAATTAAAAAACCTCAGTAAAAATTGTTTCAGGCAAGTATCTTCAATAATGCTAAAGTTAGTGGGCAAAAAGTTTATGTAATATTTAGTCTCAGTATTTTCCCATGAGACACATACACAAGGAAAATAACTCTATATGGAGAAATCTAAAAGACACCATATTGAGCAAGTGATCAAAATTAACATCACCAATAGTAAGACAGACATCATGTTACTCCTAATAGGATATACCAAGAACACAGCACTTCTGAATAAGTCAGAGGTTTAAAAAAAAACACCAAGGAACACAGATTAAAGGAGACTAAGAAGACATAACAAAATGCACCTTATGAGCCTAGACTGAAGATTACTACATATAGGAGACCACTGGAACAACTGGCAAAATCTGAATGGGATTATGTAATAAGATAACATTAATGTTCTGATTTTGATCATTGTACTGTGGTTATACAAGGTGTTAACATTTAAAATATCTGGGTGAAGAATACAAGAAATTCTCTTTATTCTTCCATCTATTGTCTAAGTGCAATTATTTCAAATTGAAAAGTAAAATTTAAGTAATGGAAAATACATTAAAATTAAATCATACAGGGAAAACAGAGAGCCAGAACTGTAGAAATGATAAGAAACCAACTGAAGTTTGGGAAATAGACTGTAAACTAGAGCAGTCTTTCTTAAACTTTAATATGCACACGAATCAATTCTTAAAATACAGACTCGGGTTCAGAAGGTCTGAGGTGTAGACTGATCTCTGCACTTCTAACAAGCTCCCAGATGATACCAACACTGGAGGTCTCAAGACATTAAATAGAGAGCCATGTTAAGGCTGATACTATGCTGTCCTAAGGTTTGCTTTTTACACTCCGAAAACAAACAGTGGCCTGTAATTGTTGGTAGCCTAACCTAAAATACTCTATTCACACTGCCCTGACTAAATCCTTTTCATAATAGCAACAGTAGTTAAAAAGATTTGGATCCAAGTACCAGCTGGGTGGCCTTGAGAAGGATACTTAACCTAAGAGTTCAGTTTCTTCATCTGTTAAAAAATTAATGTGAAAACCAAGAAAATGGTCTCCAGTAGCATTTAGTCATTTAGTCAATAACCGGAATTTAGACGGGCAGTGATCATTTATCATATCAAACTTGAAAATAATACTCAGAATGCATTAGATGACAGAATTAGAAATTATAAAAATTCTCTGAAAGGCTACAATATTCTCTCATAGGCTACAAGTTAACAAGATGAAATAGAAGAGGTACAAAAACAAAGTCTTGCATTTAGATTTTTTTTAAAGAAACAAGATAGAAATGGAGAAGTCAAATGACAACATAGATGAAAATAAAGGATTTTAGTTGACACAAATCTCCCACCAAGCCAACAGTGGGCTCGGCTCCTCTACCCTCCCTAGCTCTAAATAAATAAATAAATAAATAAATAAATAACATCAACCCAAACTGAATTATTAGAAATGTAACATCCATATGATGAAAAGAAATGCCATTTGGTCTACTGTGCCATGGCCACAACTGAAGCCCATGTTTAGTTTCTGGTTGAATGGGCTAAGGCCCAAGTGCCAACTATCCAAAGGAAAGTGCCTGGACTCATGGGAGAAGTATGGAAATCATAATTACGAAATGACTAAAGTAAGCTAAGAAAAAGATGTTACCGTTGCAAGTACTAGTTCTCAATGGAGAAGACCAACTGGTAGATAATGTTTACAAGAGGCAGGTGCCCTCAGCTCCAGCCAGTTAATGATTTGGGAAAATGAAGACCTGGGGTTACTAGCGCTTCCTGATTTTTAAAGAGTAGCTGGAAATCTGAATTGTTATATAAAGCCTTACATCTTTAAATGTTGGCTACTATTTAAAAAAATCTAAAACTTTGTGCAGACTGGATGAAATACCTCAATGGGTTAATCTGCAACTTTTTTTTCTTGGTGGTGGTGGTGGTACAGAAGATTAAACCCTGAGCCTTTACACTGGACTACATCCCCAGCCCTTTTTTATTTTGAGATAAGGTCTCATTAAGTTGTGCAGGCTGGGCTCAAATTTGTGATCCTCCTGCCTCAGCCTCCCAGAGTGCTGGGATTACAGGCATGTGCCACCACATGCAGCTTTTTGAATTTAAGTGTCTATATAGCTGTTGTCTCCAAGAAGGAATAGGCTGATTCTGGATGAATCCAAAAATGAAAATAGGAACAGGTTAAAGCTTCAAGAAGGTATTATCACAATGTAAGAAAGATGTACGCTTTGTCTCTTCAGAAAAGTGATTTGAAGAACCACTTGAAACATTTTCCTCTCAAACTTTTGTTTTTTTCTTTTTTTAAAGTTTCACTATTGCTTTTTGATTACCTAAGACAAAGCAGAGATGTGAATTTAAGGTTTTTGGGGTTTTTTACCATGACAGTGGAATTAGATTGTGGATATAATATGCTTGCCATTTAGTCTTAAAAGTGTCTGTTGAACAACCTGAACGGTATATATGTGTGTGTGTATTTTGTTTGGTTTTGCTTTGTTTTTAAAGTCAGTAAATGGATGAGAACCATGTAGTACCCTGCTTGGCACACAGGAGGTCCTAAAGAAAAGATAACATCTCAGCTGACGCACACCTGTAATCCCAGCATTTGGAAGGCTGAGGCAGGAGGATTGCTGCACATTCAAGGCCAGCCTGTGCTACACAGTGAGTTCAGGAACAGCCTAGAATACATAGCAAGACCCTGTCTCAAAAAACAAAAACAAAAAAAAAAAAGAAAGGAAGCAAGGAAAGAGAAGGTTACCTCCTCCAGAAAACACCTGTTTAAATATCACTTTCTGAGCATTGTTTAATGGAAGGCTAATGAAAAGATCTAAGTAAAGTAGTATGTTCTGGGATTTACATTTTTGAGAGACTTAAATTGGCTTCTGTGTAAGAAACTGATTTGCTTTGTCTGGTTTGAGGACAGCAGAGTAAGAATGGGAGGAGGAAATATGGATGGGGTCAATGTTTGAACAGTATGCTAGAAGACGTTCAAGCAAACCAAATTCTGAAAAAGGCAAAACTGTTTTCACCTCTCCAAACACTAAAAGAGACCAACCCCCTCCAAGATAGAGATAAAAGTGTCTTATATTAAGTGGTAACCACCAGAAGGGAATAGATTTAAAATATATTTTTTCCAATGTGAAACTAAGTCTGCTAAGTATCAGTGCTTTGGATTACAATAAAGAATATACATATTTAGGATTAGAAAAAGTAAACTTACTTTAGATACTTGGCATATTCTGGTTCTTTCCAGTAAAGCAAGTACTTAAGATAATTAACAAAAGCTTTGTCTTTGAAGTAACCTCTTTGGGCAAGAACTGAAAGTAAAAAAAAAAAAATTTTTTTTTTAATTTTTTAAACTGTAGGTCAAACAAACCCTTGGACTCCTGACTTATATCCCTAATATAAAGAATCTATTTAACATCCCCACTACCAATACATAATGAATTCAAAACACATGTCTTGCTTGCTCAAATATATCAAATTTGTTTGCTGAAATATATCTACAGGCCAGCATAAGTAAAATCCCATTCAATTGAGAATGTATAACGAGGAAGAAATTTTATTATTTTATCCGAAAAAAAAAAAAAAAAAAGAATGTATACCGAGTTCGATCCCCGGTACCAAAAAAAAAAAAAAAGAATATATAAAGGTAAGTGCTGTTATGCATTGCATTCCTACACTTGATCTTAGCCAAAAGGCCGATGCATTTCATTCCTTTTGTCAGAAATCAGTAACAGCTAGCAGCTACTCAATGAGTTGCTCAATAACTCACAATTAAGGTAATTTGGGTTGGCTAAACACTGAACAAATTCCAACTCCAACTGAAACCGAAGTCGATTTCCAGCATCATCTAGGAGAGAAGATAGCAAGCATTATTCAAAATAAAGATTAGCATATGCAACAATTTTGTAAAAAGGAAACAGCAAGGATCCTAATGCTGAGATACACTCTTCTATGAAAAGCATGTGGTGGACTTCCTAAACTGAGTAAGACAGAAGAAATCTTCCTTAAAAATCTAAGAAAAACAAAGCCCTGATTTAAAGGAATGTTAGGATTATCTCTAAAGTTAAATAGAAGTCATAATAATAATTTTTAAAAACAGGAAAACAAATGGGCATGATACCAAAGACTTGTGAGACATTATATAGGTATGTTAACAGTGATCGCTGATGTAGGTTGTGGTATCTTAACCTTCCCCGATTTTAATATTTTATAACCACATTTGCTCACAGTGATTAAATTGGGCAAAAACTAAATGCTAAGTCAATCAGGAAAAAAGTTCGGAGGGAAAAAGAAACTAATGTATAGGGGATCGTGACAAGACAGGAAGGCGCACATTTGTAATCCCACCTACTTAGGCAACCGAGTTAGGAGGATCCTAAATTCGAAGCCAGGACCAACCTGGGTAATTTAAAGAGATCCTTTCTCAAAAAGGACTGGGGTTTAGTTCAATGGTAAAGCGCTTGCCTACTACTGCAAAACAAAACCATAAAAAAAAAAAAATCGTGAGAGGCAGTAACAGCAGAACGATACACAAGCTTATCTGGGATATCTGAAACATTCAAACTCAAGTGAGAAGTAGAAAACCAATAAAAGGAAACAGTTTAAGATCTGAGTAGTCTACCCTACAAGTAGTCGATGGAGTCGATGTTTGAACAGTACGCTAGAAGAAATGATGTTCGACCAAACCAAATTCTGAAAAAGGCAAAACTGTCTTCGCCCCTCCAGAAGCCAAAAGATCCTAATCCTCTCCCGATGTCAATTCTAACCCTGCAAAGGGATGTCGGCCTGATAGGAAGCCCCTGGGAAGCAGGAGAAGAGGTCTGAGCGAGGCAGCACCTTCTTCAAAGATCCGAGTCTTAGCTCGCTACTCACCTGTCTCCATAGCGACGGCAGCGGCCATAACGAGCAAAGACCCTAAACCACCACCACCACCACCACAGACGGACACCCCCGAATGGCGGGCGGGGGGGGGGGGTTCCGGAAACCACGGTTCTCCCTTCCGGTTGCGGGGCCGTGTGGGATACGGGGGCGGTCATAACCCCGCCCCGAGGTGGTCGGTTCCGCCCATCCCTAGTCTACTTGCCCGGCTCAGTCCCACCTTCGCCGGCTCCTAAACGGCGAGGGGGCGAGTTGTAACCGAAGAAGCACACTAAGGGTATGGCCCAGTGTTTTGGAGGGACAGTTCAGCCCCCTCAGAACCGTGGTGCTTCCACGTCATAATGTCTTAAAACAGCATCGTATTTTTCTGCTCTGAGCGTGCAGTGACGTCACACGCCGCTCTGACATCATTTTACCCTATGGCGTAACGCAGAGGAGTAACAGAGGTTGTGGTAGTAGGCTGTGAGCAGGCCCTACTGCTCTCTTTTGGTCCACTAACTCTGGGAGAATGGCTTCACCTCTGAGGGGAAAGCCCTCTGTGCCACGGGTGGAGACCACTCACTGTAAAGAGACCTCGACAGTCCGCGTGGAGACATCGTCCCACCGCGTGGAGACATTATCTCGGCAGGTGCGAACGTCTTCCCGGCAAGTGGAGACCACCCAGCGCCACCATGAAGAGCCTTCTCATTACCCCTCTGGAAAGCGGCTCCCACATGTCCTCGAGGTGACTTCCCAGCACGTGGAAACCTCCTCGCAGCGCTCAGAAACGACCTCCCACCACATCAGGGCCTCGTCCCTCCGGGTAGAGACATCTCTGCACCGCATGGAGAGCCCGGTTCGGCGGGACAAGCAGGCTGCACGCCAGAACGTGAAAACGACTCGATGAAATACTCTCCAAGGGCCATGGCCATTAGCCAGGACAGAAGTGCTTCTAGCTTCCAGTCAGCCGGCTGCCAAGAGGACCAGTCATCTTTGATTTCATGAAAACAGCCCATAAATCAATGTGAGAAATAGCCAAACTGCCCTTTCTGGCCTTTATTGACCATACTGCACCTTGGACCATCCTACTTTTGACCCAGTGAACTATTTTAACTGGAAGCCAAGACGAAGGATTTTCAGCCCCATGATCCTGTATAAATTGGGTTGATGGACAAAGAAATTGAGTCTCTGAACCAGGTGAGTTTTGAATTCTTAGCCCCTAAAAGACTTCACCATTTAAAACTTCTGAAGAGAGACCAAACTGAAATTATAATTCCTGGAGTGATTACGTGGCTGCTGAAAATCTCTGGGGCATAAATTATTAACTGGTCTTTGTTTATGTTCCAAAATAATAAGTTTTGGGTCTTTTTTTTTTCCTGTGTGTATAGCTCTGGGGAGTTGAACCCAAGACCTTTGCACTGATCTACATTCCTACTACCTTTCTAATTTTTTTATTTTGAGACAAGGTCTTGCTAAGTAACCCAGGCTGAGCTCAAACTTTAGATCATCCTGCTTCATGCATCCTGCCTCCTTCTGAAATTACAGGCATCTGCCACCACATCCAGTTAAATGTACTACTAAATACACATAGGTCAGATTTTGTTAAAAACCAAAGTGAATTCACCAATGACCAAAAATAATCTTAGAAAGGAAAGTGAGAGGTCATTGAAACCTGAACTGAGGTTTGAGGAAGAATGGGAAGAGGAATATTTATAGGGTACCTACTCTGTATCAGGCACTGTTCTGAGCACTTGAGCTATAGCAGAGAAGAACAAGAATTCCTGCTCTGGTGGAGTTTCTGCTCTGGTAGAGAGGCAGACAACAAATGAGAAAACAAAAGTCTTTTCTATTGTTATTAGCTCCATGAAGGAAAAAAATGGGTAGTATGATAGAGTATAAAGAGTAAAGAAGCTCTTTAGATAAAATGGTCGGGGAAGGCCTTGCTTATTAGGTAATATTTGATGGGTGTATCATTGTATTAGTGAACAGTGAGTCATACAGAGGTCTAGAGGGAGTGCATTCTAGGCAGAAAGAATAACAAGTACAGAAAACGGATAGGGACACGATTGAGTTTTTTTTTTAGAAAAAAAAAAAAAAAGAGAGACAACTAGGGCCGGGGATTTAGCTCAGTGGTTTCACCACCTACTGCGCAAGCATGAGGACCCGAGTTCAATCCCTGGTACCAAAAAAAAAAAAAAAGAGACAACTAGTGTGGCTTTAGTTTGGTAAGTGAGGGAAAGGATCGTATGGGAGAAAGGAGATTAAAGGTAGGTAGGGGAAAACTCATAGAAGACCTTGTAAGTCACAGTAAGGAGCTTAGGTTTTATTCTGAGGTTAATGGAAGACCTTTAGGTTTTCAGCAGGGGAGTAACATGATGCAATTTGGATTTTAAAAATATCCTTCTGTCTTCTGTCTTATGATGTAGGACAGTGGTTCTCAATTGGGAGGTGATTTTGTCCTTCAGTGATACTTGACACTATCTAGAGACATTTTTGTTTGAGAGGGAACACAGAAGGTATTATGAGAACTTACGGGTAAAGACCAGAGATACCACTATATCCTACAATACACAGGTCAGGCACTAGCAATGAATCCCTGGACCCAAAATGTTAATAGTACTAAAACTGAAAAATAATGAAGATCCTAGCAACTTGGAAAACTAGAGCATGGTCCATTAGGGAAGCACCCCGCTTATTCATGGCAGTTGTAGGGAGGCCTAAGAAACACTCATAGGAGAAGGTTAGAAGTAGTGTCTATTTGTAGCAGGACAGGAACTCACAGAGGAAAGTGTTACGTTGCACTTTGAGGAGCCCTCCATCCCTCTTTTCCGTAATGTATGTGATATTTACTCCAGGAGGACAAAAAAGGTTCCAACTTAGCAGGATGTAAATGACCCTGACTATATGGAACCCATTTGTGAGTTAGGGCACACACTATTTCCAGGCACTGTGCTAAGACATCATTCATGTTTCTTCATTTAATTCCAGGGGAATTTGCTGGGCTGTTCCTTACAATATGAGCTCAGGCCAGGGAAAATGTTATAAAACCCCAGAGGCTACCCCAGTGTTTCTGCCTCATAAAAACTTCGGCTATAAATGAATAATTGGCCTTTGGAATTTTAGCGTTTGGCCAGCTTACTAGTTCTTTTTAACATGGCATGCTGTGCATTATATACAAACGCTCTTTTAACTTTTTTTTTTAGCAGTAACAATGTTTATTGTATCATTCAGCCGAGGAAACAAACACTCTTAATTTAAGGAGAGTAAGAAAACATTAGGAATTCCTAAAGTACTACTACAAATGCTGTGTCTACAGTAAGAATTAAACCAGTCACTCATTTTGGTCATCATCCCAATCTTTCTTCCCACTTGGAGGCTTGGGTCCACCAGCTGGTTTTGCCGTGATGATCTGATCAACTCTAAGTACAGTGACTGCAGCATTAGTAGCCAATTTGATAGCCCAGTATTTTCTCTGGTAAGTATCTAGAACAGCAGCTTCCAACATGTCCTTTACTGCAGGAACTTCAGCCTCAATATCTAATCCAACATTTTTGTTTCCTTCTTGATGTACTGCATAAAGCTTAGAGATTACTTCATTGGCCTTAACTCCAGAGTTCTCTGCCAGTGCCTGTGTGATAGCTTCAAAAGCCTCAGTAAACTTCTTAATAGTATACTGTTCAAGTCCAGGACAGGTCTCTCCATATGATGTGATCTGTTTGGCCAGTTCAATTTCTGTTGCTCCACCTCCAGGTACAAAACGTTTATCCCTTGTGAGAACTTTGAAAGTGTTAACACCATCATCTGCTGCCCTTTCGATATCATCCATCAGATTGTCAGTAGAGCCTCGAAGTACTATAGTAGAAATGGCACCATCTTCTTTTTCATACTTAAAAACCACCACCTGTGTGTCTCCAACTTCTGAGAGGTAAACGCTGTCACAGTGTCCCATTTCTTCAAGGACAGGAGGAGTCAATCTAGGAAGAGCTGTGGCACCAGCCGTTTTACATAGTCTTCTGAGATCCCATTTTGAGTTAAGCCTCACCAGCATGATATTATATTTGTTTACATAATGAAGAGCCATGTCTGCCACTTTGCCACCTATTACTACAACATTTGCACCAGTGTCAGCAGTAGCTTTGACATGTGCATCCATGAGATTTTCTTCTCCTTTACTAAAATTCATCAATTCTTCTGCTGTCTTTATCAATACTGTTCCCTTAGTTTCTGTTATCATGCCATCAAAAGGACATGAATACACTGCAATTTTTGCATCTTTGACAGATGTTCCATCACCTTCAGTTTCTTTCTTAAAAACCATGCCTTGCAATACTGAAGAGGAAAAGATAGCAGAGCCCAGAATTTTACAAACTCTGATGTTATCAACATTGAAATGGCCAGTCAGGAAAAATAGATACACATGCCTGAGCAATAAGCTTGGCTAGAAATGCTTCAGTACCATATTGTGTACTCATTAAGGAGGTACGAAGTAGAGACAACTCTTCCTCAACATCTCGAAGGTTTTTTGCAGAACAACATACCAAATCAGGAAGAATTTCATGAGCTTTTCTGCAGGCTATTTCATAACCTTCTATAACCTCTGAAACTGACAGGCCAATCCTCAGAAGTTCTTCAGCCAATTCCAGAAGAGCTCCAGCAAAGACCAGAACAAAGTTTGTGCCATCTCCAACCTCTTGCTCTTGCATATGAGAGGCCATTACAATCATTTTTGCAGCAGGATGCTGTACTTCTAGCTCTGTTAAAATAGTTGCTGCATCATTTTTCACAAACAACTTCTCCAGGTGGTTGATAACCATTTTGTTTATTCCATTTGGTCCATATGCTGTACGAGTGGTTTGGGCTAGTTCCTTGCAAGCTTGTATATTTCTATACACAGCCTCTTCTAATCCTGAAAAATGTTTCACTCCCTCCTTGAGCATCTGGTCAAAGCCCGGGGCCTTGGGGATGTGAAGAGGCATGGCTAGGAGGCAGGCAGCGATTCACATGCTCACGCAGAAGACCCTCTTTTAACTTTTTTAAATGAACAAGTAGTTACTTTAACAGTGTTCCTTATTAATATTTTAATTACAAGATTTATGTGTGCTTTATGTAACAAATGAAATAATTCAAAACTATTTAAAAATGTTTAAATAATTTGTCATCACTCCCTTCCATTTCCAGCCTCTGAAAATAACTAGTGTCAGAAGCATGGTACGTATCTTCCCAACCTTTCCCTTTAAACTAACCACTTCTGTCCCCCTTCTTAATAGAACATGGAAGACTGCTTTGAACATGACGCTGGAAAAGCCAAACACCTGGTTTCTGCATGATTGATTCTCCAGGACACAGGAGCTGGGTAGCTACTTCTTGTCCTTGTCTCATAAGAGGATTTCTTCCTCCAGATTTTATTTATTCATATTTCAAAGCCAAAGTTCAAAGAGATACTCATAGTCCAAGAAAATGTCAAGGCCAGACACCTGAAGGAAAAAAAAATACTGTCATACATACTGTTTTACAGGTACCACAGCTTTAAAATGTTGTTGTTTGTTAAAGATGCCTATTTTTCATAATTCTTAATGTATCTGCATTTTATGTGTGACTCGCACTGTGTGTCGTCCTGTCCTCCTCACAGTATCCTCTCTTGGAAGCTCCAAAAGAACATGTGGACCTGTGACATATTATTAATGCTGAGCACAATGTGTGTACTATAAAGAATGAAGAGCACTTCTAGTCCTCCTTTCCAAACCAAGAGAGCCTTTAATGGCTCAACCTAATGATCCATTGGATTTATTGTGCTAGGTAATTATTGTGACTTACCTTCATTTGTAGCCAACTAGGTTAGTTTGAAAAACTAAATAAAACTTAGTAAGTATAAATCCTTCCAAGAAGTCAGCACTTCTCTCATTCTCTTCTATTTATATAGAAGCTGAGGGCACTTTACAAAATTGATTACATTTATTTACTGTCTTGTTTTGTTAGAAATACTTGAAATGAAAAAAAAAATGGTATCGATAGGGTACTCTTTCCCCAGACTGCATAAGTCATGGGAAAAACCAGGAGTCCAGCCAGCAAGGTGCTTGGCTCAAGTCCTTGTCTAGATTTTCCAGAAATCCTATTCGTTCTTTCTGTTGCTCCCATCTTAGTATGGTAAATACAAGCATGGAGGCCCTGCATACTTGATCTGTCCTCTACTAGTTTAAGTAACTTTTACCTCTGCTTGTCCTGCCCATAGCCTAAGTCCTTTCCATTTTCATTGTTCTGTGGGTTAGAACTACATGGCTTCAAGTAGGAACTACTATGGCTTTTTTCTCACATTAGTGCTGTAGAGTAAACTATCTGAAATATATATTTTACTGGGTAATTTTTAAATTATTTTCAGAATATTAAAAGTGTTTCCTCACTGTCCAAAAAAGCCACCAAGTCTATCCTTTATTCCTCTGTACATGGGCTTTTCTGTGGCTTCTTTTAAGATTATCTCGTAATCATTCGTTTAAATGATTTGATTATGATGTGCCATAGGTTCATTTTCTTCATGTTTCTTATGTTTTGGGTTCATTGAACTTTTTGTATTTTTAGCTTTATAGTTTTAATGAAATTTAGAAATTTGGGGGTTATTATTTCTTCAATTATTTTTTTCTTTCTCGTTTTCCCCATGGATGTCAGTTACAGGTCTATTAGGCTACTTGAAGCTACCTCATATCTCACTGGTGCTCTGTTCTTTTTTTTTTTTTTGTCTTTTTTCCTGATGTCTCATAGTTTTTTTTTCCCACTGGATAGTTTTTTATTGTTTTGTCTTCAAGTTCATTAATCATTTTTCTGGATTATCTGATTTATCATAAATGCCATACAGTGTTTTTAAATCTCATTTGTTATTATTTTTATCTCTAGTAATTCAATTTGAGTCTTTTATTATACATTCTATATATAAAACACATTCTTCCCTGTGTTATTTTTATATCTACTGACATGTTCAATCTTTCATCTGGTTTATTAAATATATGCAATATAATTTTAATAACTGTTAACACCTTTGTCTAATTCTATCTGTGTTATCTCTGGAACATTTTCTATAGATTAATTTTTATCCTCCTTATGAGTTGTATGTTTTGTGTCTGATTTTTTTGTTTGCATGCCCACCATGTGAATATTCCCCCCCACCCCCTGGTACTGGGAATTGAACTCAGGACCTTGCATTTGCTAGGCAGGCGCGGCACTACTGAGCTAAATCCCCGGCCCCCAGCCATGTGAATCTTAACCTCATTGAATGTGGGATATTTTTGTATTCTTACAAATACAAAATATTCTTGAACTTTGTTCTAGTAACTTTTAAGTTAATTGGAAATAGATTGATCTCCTTTGAGTCTTGATTTTAGGCTATTTGTTAGATTCAGAGTGGTGTTAAATGAAAGATTAATGCTTTTCTACTACTGAGGCAAAAAAATTTCTAAGTCTTCTCCTTGATCCCCCTGAGTTCTGTGGTCTCTACCTTAGCTGTTGGAAATAAGCTCTGTTCCTAGTGTATGTGAGCTTTGGGGAGTGCTCCTTTTCTTCAGATGGTGTTTTTCCTGACTTAGTTTCCTCACACACATGCAATGATCAGTTCTCAGCTGAATACTAATAGGGACCTTTACTTGTCTCTAGAGTTCTCTTTCTGTGCAACACTCATTTTCTGTATACTTCCCTATGCATCCTAGCTGTATTACCTTCCCTGTACAGTACTTCTAGCTTTTTCTCCTCAGCCCAGAAAGATGATAGTACTCTGCCAAAGTTCCTCCTCCTTGTATTGCAGCTGGAAGGCTTTCTTCAGATAGTAAGCTATCAGTTATTCTAGGTAAGAGGGTGAATCTATGCCCTTCTGGCCAGAAACCTCCCTATAATTTAATATAAAAATTTTTGGAGATTAAGTTTATAATTTAGTTTCTAGGTAACAGAATGTTCAGATGGAACTGTGAACAACTTTATGGAGTTATTTTCATATCTCAAAGATGGATGGTATCACTGTCTCACAGAGACGAATACAATGACTTCTGGGACTTCATGTGTCTTTTTGAGGAAGAAGTAATAGTATATTAGAAAAACATTTGGGGAGAGGTACATAAATTTAAAAATAAATGGTGCTTGGCAAATAGGATTGACTGTGGCAGTTAGGCTGTGTCCCTTAGTTCCAAATTCCTTCTATACTCAGTTATTGCTAAAACAAAATAAAATAAGACCTAAAATAGGTCTCAGCCTATTTCTGCTTTGCCACCTGGCTCCATGTTGAGCGCTGCCAACAAGAGGCACTAGAGGGAGCATTCAAGTCTTGAGGAGAAGGCACAGTGCTTCCTGTCTCCTTCCTGCGATCTTATGCTTCCTGTGAGTAAACTCACAACAGCAGCACTTCATCCTGGCGGCAGCAGCTTCTCTGAGGGACAGCTGAACCCACTTTGCAGTTTTCTGTTTGAAGAACCTGTTTTATTGCACCTCCACTTTGTTTTTATTTATTTATCTATTTATTATAGAAAATCATGATTATTTTATCATTATTTCTTTAACAACCATATTGCAGCTGATTGATGAGCCTTTAGTATAACATTAACCTCCCACCTTTCGAGCTACCATGCACAAACTACACATACAACATTAGATGTTCTAATCACTTGAAGAATACTATTTTTCTTTCCCCATCCTAACAAGACTTCAAAAGTCCCTTTCCAGTATAAACATAAATACTTTATCCTCAGCCCCTTGGCCACTACCCTTAGTTAGTCTTTACACATTGGTTAATTTTACCTGGGGAGACTGTACCTGGAGGGATTGTTTAGCAATGCCAAGGGTACTGGACCCTGTCAAAGACACCTGGCTATCTCTAGATCTGAGATGGATGGAAAGTAAGACCACTGTGACCTAAAGGAAGTTTCCCTAGGATGATTTCCAGACCCACACCTCATGTTAAAATCAAATTATAAAGATTCCTACTTTCTTTCTGGGGATACATTCCTTTCTTGGAACTCACCAGCTGCTCTCTTGTAGTGTATTGATGAACTCTTAACTTTTCTATATTCCTTGACTATGGCACCCATGGCTCCAGTCTTTTGCATCCCACTCCTCACATGGCATTTATTTATTTTGGTGCTGGGGATTGAATCCAGGGCCTCCATACTGAGCTACATCCCCATTCCTGTTTGTTTTATTTTTAAATTTTGAAACAATCCTGGTAAGTTGCTGAGGTGGAACTTAAACTTGCAGTCCTCCTACCTCAGCATTCCTCAGTGCTGGGATTTTAGGTGTGTGCCAGTGTGCCCACTTGCACCCTGCTTCGGTCTCAGTTTCGACTCTATGGGTTTCCTCTTCCAAGTTTCCAAGTTTTAATAATTATGATTTCTATTCACTTCTATCTACTAGTAAGGTAGAGCATCTTTCCATATACTTACTATCCATGCAAGTTTCCTTTTGTGTGAAATGCCTATTCATAACCTTTGCTCATTTTCTTTCTCATTTTATACTGATTTTATGAGTCCTAAATATTCTGGACAGAATTTATTTGCATTGCAAGTATATTCTCAAAGTTTGCAGTTTGCCTCTTTTAATTTTTAAGTTCAAAAGAGAGTTCTTCACTGCCTACCACATGCCTTTATCTTACCTGGTTTCCTTCTATAGTTCCCTTTCATAATATAGTTCCATTTCCTTCTATAGTTCCTTCTATAGTTTCTGTTTCACTCTCTTAGCACAGTGACCCAACAGGATTGTATCCAGTGGTTTTTAAGCTTCCAGTCAAAACTATTAAAGGCTGATGAAATCAATTCAGTAGATCACAATCACCATCTTTTTTTTTTTGGTATCGGGGATCAAATTTGGGTCCTTGCGCTTGCACAGCAGGCAGCAAAACCACTGAGCTAAATCGCCAGGCCACAATCACCATCTTTTAAAAAATGAAATAGAACAAAAAATATCAGTACATCAAACTGTTTAAAATAGAGGGATAGAAAGAGAGAAGGAAAAGAAGGAGAAATTTGAATGATTTAGTTATAAAGCAATATTAAAGTTTTCATTATAGTACAATGTTGCATCAAGGGAATAGGCTCCTAGGATGCCAATCCAACAGGTATCTTGATAAGAGAAATTTACAGAAAAAGAGACTGGTAGGACAAAAATCATTATTATCACAGTACAAGAAAAAAATTTTTGAAAGATGTTAAAAGACACCAAAGGCCATTTGTTCTCTGCAAAGTTGGCATGAACTGAATGTGTTGGTAATTGGTTTCTCAGAAAAAGTTTTAATTCCATTAAAATTCATCAGAAAATTCCTTAACCATTTGATCAGAAGGATCATTGATCCCCAAGAAGAGGTTTGTGGCTTATACCCTCAAAACATACTTGGCTCAGGCCAGAAGTAAGACAGTCTGTTGTTTTACAGTGTAAAGGCCTATTTCATGAAACTTATGCTTCAGAACATGTGTGCCGTGTCTAGAAGCAAACTTTATTTTTAGTGTGTCACTGTCAAAGAAGTTTGAAAAATGCTATTCTATTCTTTAGAGCTAAGATCTATTCAAATCCTCAGGAATTCCAGGATCTGTAAGAAACCTCTTCATCTTTGCAAGCGCCTAATGGAGACTCCTCTGGATGCCCTCACAAACTTACTCTGCTTATCTGTTAGACTCAGAAATTAATCTATCCATCCAAGGTCTGCTCTTTGCTTTCTAAGATTTCATTTGCAACAGAGTACCAATGCTAAAATAAAATATTTGAAAATCATCCAGGTATTTTGATCCCTTTGTTTTACTGCAAGGCACCAAAGCTCAGCGCTAAGACACCTTGCCAGTCACATGCCACTTGGGGTACCCATAAAGGTTCTGCCCCTACCCATGTGACAGAATATATAGTTAATTCTCCTAGTTACCCATTTCCCTTTTTCAAAAAGACCAGGAGATATGCCTTAAGTAATTAAATTGCTCCTTGGTATGTTTTCATTGGTCAGATTCCTTTACCATTTCCAAGACCACTTTAATCCATTAGTTACAACCAGCTGTCATTCTAGCCTGTGAACTATCCAAGGAGCTATAGCCCTGAAAAACTCACTGGCTTCAAATTACAAACAGGAAAAAAAATTGAAAGTAATATATCCTAATGTGAATAAATTCTAATACGCATCATATGATATGAATCAGAACCTCCAAAAATTAGAATGTGTAGAACCTAGGAAAGTCTTAAAATGTTTCCACGAGGTATCTATTTGCATATCTGATTCCTGATGAAATTATAGCATGGGGCATCTTTCCAAAAGTGATAAGACTAATATATTCAGCCCAGTATTTAGCCAGGGATGGCCCAAGACAATACATTTCTTCCCATTGTCTGAGATATCTAGGCAACTGTGATTGCTGGTGACCTCAGGTATGTGGATTCACCTCAAGGGGGCCCTCTACTCCATTATAAAATGAGGCATTTGAACAAATCTCTAGATCTGTGATTCCCCAAGTGAGGAATAGTGTGCAAGGTGATTTTAGGAAGTATAGAAATATTTTTTATTTTGATAGTTAAATATTTTAATGTGTCCTGCGGGAAAATACAGTTTGAGTCAAACTTGCAATTTCACCAACATTTAATTTAGGCTAGAATGGGCATTTAAAAATGCTGAAGTGAATTTATTTAAAGAAAGATAATCTGATTCCATAAACAGTTTGCCTCGGATCTGGTTAAAGGTTTGAAAGTGTTATCTATGGTGCACACTGACTGAAGTTTGGGAAACTATTGAACTCATTTAGTTCACTGAATTAATGTTTTCAAGTTCCAGAGGACCTGAGAGTGTGGCATCAATTTAGTGGACTGCAGCTAACATTTTATTTCTCTTATTAATGAGCTCAAATAGAAAAATACAGAATATATCAGAGCACTCGCTTATAGCAAAGATTGTTAAATAAAGCTTTTATTTACAGAATCACAGGGTAAAATATATTCTTATTGAGAGTTACTGTAAAAAAGTTGGGAGAAAAGTCCACCCTCTGAGACCATGTCTGTCTTTAATTTTGTGCCGTAATAGACACTGGACAGCAGAGGAAAGACAGTCCCTGCATAACAGCAGAGGCCATGAGGGAGTGCCAAGCAGGACAGAGCCTGAGCTTTGTTTTTTCCTTTTTAATGAACTATGGATCAAACCCAGGGCCTCATGCATGCTATGCTAGGCAAGCACTCTACCACTAAGCTATACCCTCAGCCCATCTGAGGTTTTTAACAGAAAATCCAACCTTGCTTGCCTCTGGAAGTGACAGCCTGAGTGAGACAACCCATGTACCCTGGTCTCCCCAAGCAGTGTGGTACTCTTCCCATGGCATTGCTACAGTCAGTTTCTAGTCCCCATTCACAGGTTTGATTCTTCTCTCCGGGTTTTTCTTAACCCCCTGGAGATACTTCAGGTATGTATAGTTTTTCATAAACAAGGTCCTGAATCAGTATGGGGCTATAGCCACGGTCAAATTGGAAAATCAAAGCATGGAACATGCCCACATTGATTCAGGAAGGACCCTCCTGTCCTCCAATTCTGGAGGGAGCTCCAGAGGAGCTTGGATACCTAAGAGCAGTGAATGTGTACTGAGCACTTGCTCTCCCCCAGGCATGGTTTGAAGCCCTCTGTGTATTCTAACTCATGCCTTCCTCACATCTGAGTGAGATAGGTCAAGACACAGTGAGGGTGGGGGGGAGGCTAAGTGCCTTACCTAGCATTCCTGGCCAGGCAGAGGCAGGGCCAGAATCCAAACTCAAGCAGGCTGGCTTCAGGGTATATACTCTTAACCACTAGCTGCTGCTGTATAAGAGGAATAGATGCCTACTCTTCGATGTGTCGTATCAACTTCTTTTATTGTTTTTTGAGACAATGTCTTGCTATGTAGCCCAGGCTGGCCTTGAACTCATAGCAATCCTCCTTCCTCAGCCTCCTAAGTGCTGGGATTACAGGCATGCACCACCTTGCTTAGCAATGCATGTACTTCTGAGGACAGTCAGTAGTGTGCTCAAGAGAAATCCTGAAGGTCATCAGGAGAGCAGAGGATGGTGAAGCCTTAGGAAGACCAAGTAGGCACTTCTGCATTCCACTATCTGAAAGGCTGTCTTGATCAGAGGCAGAGCTAGAATCAAAGGGTGAAAAGCTATAGAGAAATACATTTGGGCTCAGAAAAAGGAAGCATTTAAAAAATGTATTTATTGCTGGGCATGGTGGCACACACCTGTAATCCCAGCACTCGGGAGGCCGAGGCAGGAGATCGCTGTGAGTTCACGGCCAGCCTGGGCTACATAGTGACTTCAAGGCTACCCTGTCTCAAAAAAATAGATAAAATTTTTAAAAATTAATATGTATTTATCAAATCTTAAATCTATGGACCTAAAAAGAAGTGCCCATCAGCCAGCCCACAGAAACCCTAACACTGCCACGTCAGTGTCAGATCTTGCAGGAAAACTTCTGACAGTTGAGCCCATCCTGTGATAGCCTGGGCCATTGCCTCCCACACACTGTGAGTAACCTCTTTCTGTAAGAACAGACCAAGGTCAGGCAACCACTTAGTAAGAGGTATACAGAGGGCATTTGGGTTTGCATTGTACAGGAGGCCTGGAAGGTCCCAGGCAGCCTGAGGTTGGAGTAGGGATAAAAGAAGGAAATGGGGACCTGGGGATTTAGCTCAGTGGTTCTGCCACCTGCCTCGCAAGTGCAATGGACCTGAGTTCAATCCCCAGTACCAAAATAAAAAAAATTTTTAAAAAGAAGGAAATGGGTCCATGGGTCATCTTGTCCTTTTCCTTTCCTGCTCCCTCACCTAGGTCACACAAGTGTTTCATTGCCCCTCTGCCCAAACTGGACACCATTTCTTTGCTTCTTGCCCACCCCACCCCATTCCTAAGCCATAGCCCCTCTGTACAGTTCTTTCCCAAATTCTTCAAAGTGCTGTCTGCACTCCCGAAGCTTCTCCATCCCAATTGTCTTTCCCTCCCCAATTCTGCCCTCCCCAATGTCTCTTCCTATTAGTCCCAGTGTCAGATCCACAGGCCTCTTTTCAGTCCCTGGCCTCCCTGAAGCATTTGATACTGGGAACAGTTCCCTCCTTCTCAAGACTTTCTCCGCCATTGGTTTCCATGAGCCTAAACTCTGATCCCCTGACCCTATCTCCCGTGTCCTCTCCTACTCCAAACGCTGCAGATGGCCTAGTTTTGTCACTTTGCACACTGACCCAGCACTCACAGTGTCATCTGCTTGACTGCAGACCTCTTTCCTCAGCACCAGACCTTCTTGGCCAGGATGTCTTGTCCTGTATGAACTAGATTCGTGTTCTGTTGAAGGACTTCAAAACACACATCTGCCTCTTGTCTCTGACTCCCCACATACCTCTGCCTGCCTTCCCTCAGCAGCACTGCCTGCCTAATTTACCTGGTAAAAATCTCTGTTATCTTTGACTTTTTGCTCACAGTTATCCCATTCCACATGCAGCAGTGGACCTGTCTGCTTTTGCTTTTGAAGCCATTCCAGCAGTGGACCTGTCTGCTTTTGCTTTTGAAGCCAGCCCCAGAGCTATAGCCTTTACTCAGGATTCTGTCATCTCTTAGTCTGATTTCCTTTCCTCTCTTCTGACTTACATCCAAAATGCTTCAAAAATTATATTTTTTAACACATGCCACACCTTCCTTCACCCCCTTCCTACTTTTGGGGTGTCCCTGCACATACCCTGAGCCTAGCCTGGTCTTTGGTTCTGCCACCCTAGCACTCCATCCTCCAGGCACTTCTTGATCCAGCCACAAGTTGCTAGTACTCACTCCTTAAAAGCACCACAGTGTGACCTACTGTCCAGCCATGCTGGGACTCCAGAAGC
Source organism: Heterocephalus glaber (assembly GCF_053883595.1). NCBI lineage: Eukaryota > Metazoa > Chordata > Mammalia > Rodentia > Bathyergidae > Heterocephalus > Heterocephalus glaber. The sequence continues at coordinate 16,493,767 of NW_028258351.1, read as the reverse complement.
ACTTCCTGGAGGAACAGGCAGAGGATGGCACATGGATGGGAGTTGGTGGTGAAATTGGTGAAACTGGCCCAGTGTCTTGTGACAGCAGCATGCCAAGTGTTGCTTGTCTATTGCCCTGTCTGACCCAGCAGACTCTTCTGGATGAGAGTGTGACCTATCCCAGTACCCAGTCAAGCACATTAGAGTGCAAGAGCCTATATCCAGTCTCAGCCGAGACCTTGAACAGGAGACAGGCACTTGGCTATGATGTAGGAGATGCTGGATTCCCTGGAGCCCAGGAGCTGCATCATGGTAGAGCTTCCTGCTCCCTCTGCTTTCATCTACCTTTTCCCTTCCTTTCTTGGCCACTGCGATACTTTGCAGGCTGATTGTCCCCTAAGGCCCACATGCTAAAGGCTTGGTCCCCAGGATGGCACTGTTGGAGGTGGTAGAATCTTTAGGAGGTAGGGCCTAGTAGAAGCTCCTTATGTCACTGGGGTTGTGCCTTTGAAGGAGATTGTGGGGTCTAGCCCCTTCCTCCGTTTCCTGACCATGAGGTGAGCAGTGTGCTCCCCCATGTCCTTTCCACCATTGCCATAAGCACCCCCACCAGAGGCATAAAAGCAATAGGTCCTCCTAATTATAGAGTGAAACAGTAGTGGTGAACCTATGCCACACGTACCATGACTGGCAGTTATCACTGAAAGCTCTAAAAGGTTTGCCATCATTGGACTAGAACCTCTAAAATCATGAGTCAGAATAAGCCTTTTCTCTTTAAAGTGAAGTATCTCAGATATTTTAGTATAGTGACAGCAGGTTAACACACCCTCCTTACTGGTCGTCATACTAATCCTTAAGTAAGTCAACTTTATTCCTGCCTCAGTATTTGCAGTTGCCAAATACGCTGCCAAAAATGGCCTTCCCAAGATTTTTGAATGGTTTTCCCCTTCACATCATTTAGACGCCAGGTCAAATACAGCTTCCTATTGAAGTTTCCCCTGATTATATATTTCCCCTAGTTTTACCACATTTGTCACTTATCTACTAACTTATTTTATATTTCTCCATAGTTCTTGCCATAACGTGTATTTATATTATTGAGTCATTGTGTAATTGTTTATTGTCTTATCTTCCCCACTGGAGGGCAAGGACTTTGACTTGTTTACTGTGATCTCCCTAAACCTGCAATAATGCCTGGCATAGAACAGCCATGCAGCAATGTTTGAGAAATAAACAAATGAGTAAATAAATATCCAAGAACAATTCCAGGACCTTCAGCAATTCAGATGCAGACTGAAGTTACCACTGTACTCTACACTTCAGTCTAAGCCATATTGGCTGGCACTGAGCCAAAGTCACCAGTGGGTTCATGGACAAGCAGCTGGAGGGGACCAAAGTGGCCTTGCACTTGCTCCTAGACCTCCAATACTCCTTATGTCAGGTAAAGTCCTGCCTGTCACCCAGAAGTCCCTCACCCCAGCCTAAGCCTACTTCCTCAGTGTTTGTACCTCCTAGCCCCTGCTGCTACCTCTTTTTATAGCATCCATGTGATTGGTCCATGAATTATTGTTTATTGTTTACCCCTGTCTCTCCCAGGAGATTGAAAGCATATCAAGGGCAGGGACTGTCATAAAGCCTCTTTGTGTTCAGTAGCTGTTGGTGGAATGAACAAACAAGGTTAGGTTTGTGTGGATGTGGGCATGGTCACTGACTGTTCCTGGCCTCTGTAAGACAGGGCATCTCCTGGCAGAAATCAGAGTAGGCACAAGGGGTGGGTGTAATATCCCCACAACACTATTCAGGGCACATTTAGAAATTGAAACAAGCTTTGACTAAAGAAGGAATTGTGTGGTGACACATGCATTCATATACTACACGGTCTTGTTCCCCTTGCCTTTTCCACCCACAATTTACTGAATGCCCACCGATTGCCAGCTTCTGTGATGGTACCAGGGTCTGAGGGAAGGTGTCATGAGGGAAGGGCTGTATGATTCAGGATCCCTCCTTCTACCTTCATCTGTTCTAAGCTGTCTTCACCCAGTGATGCTCCAGCAGGAAGTCCAGACGTCAGGCTGGCTTAAACAGATTGCTATGCTTGCAAATAGCAAGACACTTCAGAACCTGCAAAACCACTTTATCCCTTGTCTTAAATGAAGACCCAAATCCACTATTCTTTTTCTTTTCTGGTTGAGCCTCACAAGGCATGACGTCAGAACCACACCTCAGTGGGTGTGACTCAAAAGGTCCTCTCCAAATCCCTCATTGCTACCTGCATGAGCTGGCTGGATGGGCAGGCTCTACTGACGCTCTCTCCTTGCCAGCCTGAGGTCTGCGGGTTAGGCTGCAGACAGGGAGCGGCAGGGCAGGCATCTTCGTGGGAAGACAGGAGCAGCTGGTTGACAAGTCAGAATCAAGTATCATTCACTATTCCCTAGAAAGGATGGGGCCACCTTACTCCTCCAGGTAGTTATTTGTATATAATTATTAATTTTAATGTACTTACATTTTTCTTTGTTGCTTATCTTCACTTAAGAATCCTGAACTGTTATCATAGACTCCTCCTATTCCCTTTGAGAAAGTATTCACAGTGGCATCCTGTAGCCTGTTGGGTATGCATGTCATTTTTAGGTGCAGACCTTTTAATATTATCTCGCTCCTTCCTTGCAACACATTTCCAGGAATGAAATTACTATACAAGAAGATATAAGCATTTTAATAGCTCTAGAGCCCTGCTGCCCAGTTTCTTCACTAAAAGGCTGTGCCAATTCACACCACTGCTGGCAGTGTGTTTAAGCTGGTTTTACCACAGGCTCAACAGCATGAGAATTTATAATTTTGCTAATGTTTGCTAATTTAGTAGGTGTAAAACGGCACATTAGGATTTCTCTAATTTGCATTTCCCTGATTATAATGAGAATGAGCCTGTATGTAGGTGCTGATGTAAGTCTACTCTTGGTAATGGCCTCCCTGCTGCCTCTGAGTCATTGTTTCTATCTACCTTTGGCTGGCTGTCATTCTTGCTCTCTCTTAAGCCTGACTGTCTCTGTCTCTCAGCTCTTCTCTGATTTTAATCGGCCATGGAGGTTCCAACCAAGTCCTGATACAGGGATCAAGCACCAGGCTTGATCAGACCCTGGGTACAGGGATCCAAGCACCAGGCTCTAGGCTGTGACCTCTGAGGCCTCCCTCACCTGAGCCACATTTCTGAATTCAGATGGTGTCCTTCCACCTCATCAAGGGCCCCTTTTATCTCTCCACATAACTTCACCTGGGCTGTCCTGCTTCTGGGTCAGATCCAGTAACTGAGATTAAAGAAGGAGCTGGGAGAGTCCCTTGGTAATCTCCTCCAATGAAGCACTACATATGCCCCACCTCAGGGAATTTGCCAGATGGGACTTTGGGACTGAGCAGTTGGGAATGTGTGTTCTAAAAACGACATTAAGTGGAATCCCCTCCAGAGATGTGGGCAGCAGAGGGCCCCACTGAGGAAACAGTGGCTGCCTGTTGCTCTAGCAAGCCACTTACTTGAGGTGCCAGAAAGAGCTCACCTGTCAGGCAAAGACCCTCTAGGCCTCAGGTAGACAGAAGGCCACTAGCACCCATGGACTAGTAGGGCCAGAGGAGGGCTCTTGCACTTCCAGTGACATTGAGGAGTTTCAGAAAGAGGCAGCCGACCTTGAGGGAAGTCTTTGAGGGTGCACTTGGTGAACCCCTAACAGCAGGACAATTGCTGACTCCTGGCACTGCACCTGCCCCATTGCTGCTGGTCATGAGGCAGTTGGGTCCTGAGAGCTTGGGTCTCTACAGTCCCCTCACAGACCCTGTCAGTGGTCCCAGAGCATTAGAGTCCCAGATTGTTAAAAGCCAGAAGGTAACTCAGACTTCAAATTCTTACTCTATCATTTTGTTTAACTTTTAGCATTTGGCTTTTAAAAGAAGTAAAAGAATTATTATTATACAAACAATGCATGCCAGTTTCTAGGATATTTGGAAAATATAAAAAACTATAAAGAAAATATCAACCCCATCTCAGCTCATGAAAGATAACTGCTGTTATATTTCCATTTCAACTTTTTTCTATGCTCATCTACATTTTTATTGTTACTAATATCATATATATGCTCTGTATCTGCTTTGTTTAGATTATAAGCATTTTCAACATAGTGAAATAGTCTTCATAAACACTTAATGAGTGCATAACAGTCTTTTTTTTCTAGTACTGGGGATTGAACTCAAGTCTTCTCACAAGCTAGTCAAGTGCTCTACCACCAAGCTACATGCCCAGCCTTGCATAATAATCTTTCAGATGGACACATATTACTTACCGTTCCCCAAATGCTGGGTAGAGAGACTACTCTATAGTTGCTGTACGTCATGAGGGAAGTTGGACAGAGGGATACTATTAATGAGTTCTTAGGCATCAGAGCCAAGTATTACAGAGACATTTCTGCTGGACTGACTTTCGGGGGCACTGGAGACAGGGAGGCCAACTGGGGAGACCCAGTATACTGATAAAGTGATCAACACAGAGGACTGGCACAGATGAGTACATGCATGTGGCTGTAGGCAGGAGGCAGAAAAAACTAGGGGTCTGGGGAGACCTCCCACCATGTCCTCTTCTCTGAGAAAGAGCCATTTTTATCTGCTACACGTCAGGCAAAACCTATGCCAAATGCCAAAGACTTCACCTCAAATCTAGCAAATAAGAGAGAGGACAGTATGGATTACGTTATATTTAAAACCAGCCCTCACAATGCCTATAATTTTTTATTCTGACTCCATAATTATAGCTCAAGACCAGTCAGATCATAGTTATCCCCACACCAACCTGCTGTTGGGACACATTGAATTAAAGGGTTTGCTGCCCTTCAAGATTCTATTTTGGATGCCAAGCACTGGCAGGTAACAGGCCCTTCACAAGGCCCATCTTGTCAAAGTCCCTTCCAGACAGCCTGCTCAAAGGCCAGATCAGCACCAGGTTTTTGAGAGATCATCTAGGGCTAGTGAGCAATAGAGATGCCATGGTATGGGTAGCCCCAGCCCTGGGCCTCAGTCTGAACTAGGGCCCCGGAGAGCCAAGGTGAGCACTATCCTTGGTCAAGCCTATTTCAGAACAACTCCCTTCTGGAAAGTTTCTGAATATTGCTCTCCCCTAGGCCATGATGTGGGTAGGGGGTGGCTGGGGTGGTGGTGACAGTGGACCAAACCCTGGATGTTTGGCATACTAATCGTCAGGCAGGCTGGTATTACACAAAGGGCCCTAGTTCAGCAAATAGAGAAAGGGAAGAGAGGGAGGGAAGAGGAAGGGAGGAAGGGAGGAAGGGAGGAACGAAGGAAGGGAAGGAGGGAGGGAGGAGAAGGGAAGGGAAGGGAAGGAAGGCAAAGGAAGGAAATCAAAGGAACATGAAGGAGTCCCTGTGAGCAACTATGCCTCAGCCAATCAAGGTTCCCTTCCCAGTGGATCTACAGAGAACACCTCTGCCCCACAGTGCCAACCCAGACAGAGCAAGAGTAGGAGGGTCCCCACTCATTGACCCGGAGCACCAGCAGGGCTCAGGAGAGCCCCTGCCTTTCCTCCATATGCCCCTCCCAAACCCGGTTCAGCCTCCCTGTATGCCTGGAGAGGGGTGGGAGAACAGCTCCCATTTATCCAGAAGCTCCGGGGCCTAGCTCTGTCTGAGACACAAACCTTCTCAATTACTTTTCACATTGCCCTGCCGGAGAGGTGTGACCAGTGCCATCAAAATTTCTACTTGAGGCATGAGGACATAGGGTTCAGAGAAGTAACGTGTGCAGCTTGAGCCTACCCAGCTCATAAGTAAAGGAGTGAAGCTGGAAGCAAGTTGTCCCAAACCCCCCAGACCACATAGTCCATAGGGAACTGGCCTGAAATCACCAGTCCTGCCCCCACAGCTCCTTAGTTGCTCCAGTGTCCTTGGCAACTTGCTAAGCGCTTAGGCCCAAGGAAGTCCCCTAGAGGGACTCGTGGTGCACACTGCTTCCCCTATTGTCGCCATCCACGTGACTCTCCTGCTAGACTTCCCAGACAGGACATTTTCCCTGTGTGTTTCTTACTAGATCACTGCATGACACATGGTAGGTGCTCAGTAATTATTCTTTGTAAGAAAAAAGGAAAGCCTGAAAAATTACTTGTTTTCAAAACTTTGCTTGGAATCCATCCTATGAAGCCTTTTCTGGTTCACTCAGGTCAAGTTAACCTTGATTTCCTCTATACAATCTGTTGGAAGATTGTTGACTTGAGTCTGTCCTCCAGGGCAGGGACAGGGCCTGGTTCTGCTCTGTGATCCCAGCCCTCAGTACTGACCAGGCATCTAGAAGAGGTCACTAAAAGTAGAACTGAAATGCTCTTTGCAGTTGCAAACACACGCACGCACACACACACACACACACACACACACACACCTATCAACACTGCTTCAGACTTCAGACTCACATCAGTGGCACCGTGCGTGCCTGGCAAGTACAAGGTCCTGAGTTCAATTCCTGGTATCAAAAAAAAAAAAAATCAAAAAACCCAGAGTCACATTAAGGCCACCATGACTTGAATTAAGCAGCTGCCCATGTCACTGGGCTGAAACCACCAGGGGCTGGCATGCCAGGACTATTTGCTGAGGAAGGGAACACTGAAATAAATTCTAACTTTAAAAAAGAAACACACCCCATAGGTGTCCTATTTATGTGACAGCCTGCTCCATTTTTAGGTTAAAGCCCTCCTGCCTTACCTCCTCAAGGTGGGCCCTGACCTCCTATGGGGCCCTTCTACACCCTACCCAGTAATCATGTCCCTGCCTGCCCTCTCTGCCCTCCCCATTTGCCCTCTGGGGTTTCCCTCCATCCCAGGGTGTGAGCTTGCAGACGTCCACAGGGCCTGTCTCATGCCTGGCCCCAGACTCCCTCCCACCTCTCCCTGATCCAGGAGTTACTTCGGAGAGGTCAGAGGCAGCCCAGGGCCCTGGCATGTATGGGGGTGGGAGTGGGGCAGGCATGGAGTCAGTCTGTGAGGGGATCTGCCTTCCACTGACGGCAGTGGTGCAGGCTCACAGCTGCTGCACAGAGGAGCCAGGTCTTGCTTCTCCTGGGCCAGCTTCTCTGGCTCCCACCTTCAGACAATATACAGGGCCATGGTGGAGAGCTGGGCTTTTGGAGCCAGAATGCACTGCAGTTGCCAGCATTTAGAGGCCTCACCTACCTCCCTAAACCCCTCCAACCCTCAGATTCCTCGTGGCCAAAGGGAGTGGCCTGTGCAGAGGACCAACTAAGTCACTGTGTGAGGCAGGGAAGGTCCACAGCTGACTACTGCGACAGGGAACGAAATCCAAATTCCAGAGCAGTAGTCTTATAGCGCTGGCCTCAAACTCACAGGGATCCTCCTGCCTCAGCCTCCTGAGTGCTGGGATTACAGGCATGCATCACTATGGCCGGCTCAAAAATGTTCTTGATGTTTTATGATTTTCCTCAAAGACATTTTGAGCATTCATCAAAGCTCAAGTGCCAGGTGACCCAACCTTAGTTTTATGAGCCCCCCAGATGGGCCTACCTTGGCTCCTGGCAGCAGAAGAGGAGTTAGTAGCTCTGAAAACAGCCCTGACCATGTCATCATGGGGCCCAAGAGGACCTTTGTCACTGCCTCTGTCCCTTCTCCAGTCTCATGACTTTCATCTCCTCCATCTGCTTGCTTGTCCTCAGGGGTCCCAAGGAGCATCCCACCCTCTGATAGGGACCCTGCTCCTAACAGGACACCAGACTGGGGGAGGGGTACCAAGGGATCCTCCGTATTCGAGCGGCTCCTCCCAGCCTCAGTGAAGTTCCAGGACAGGGATCAGGGCAAGCCCAAGTGTCCCTCCGCATCACACTCGGGCAGACATCCAAAGCCTCAGCTGCTGTTTCCAGAGAGCCAGGCCTCCCACTGCAGGCCCAGTAAACTGAGAAGCACTGTAGCTATAAATGTGAAGTGGTAAACCGCAAGACACTGCCGCAGCCCAGTAATGGGCAGAAGCCTGCTCCCAGACGCCCTGCAGGCTGTAGGCCTGGCCTGTCAAGCCTATGTAATAGCCCAAAGCTGCCTGCCAGGTCTTGGAGTTCCGGGCTCTGAGCAAGGCTGCTGGGGTTTCCAGGGGCAGGAGTTGTACATGCAGAGCATTGCCTAGGGCAGGACACCACACAGAAGTTTCCACACCAACAGTCAGTGTCACTGGTGTCAACTCACAAACATAATCTCATTTTCTGTTGACTTAAGAGCACCACCATCTTTTGGTGCTCAGTACTTAATCTCACTCCTGCCCTGAGTGGCACCAGGCCACAGCTTTAGGCCCTCTGGAGGGTGCCTCGGCACAATCAGTTACCTTGGGGTAGTGTGGAACTCACATGGTCCTGGCAGGCATCCTCTTGGTACTGCAAGAAAGAAGACTGAGGGGAGGGGCAACAGTGGCTGACACTGCCACGAGAGAGTCCTCAGAGCCTTGTAAGGGTGGCTGTGGCCATTGCCCAGGCAAGGAACCACAGCTAGAGAGGAGAGTGCAGAGTTCAGCAATGCCTCCTACAAGTCAGGCCTAGACAGGAGGGGCCTGTATGGAAGAGTCTGGGGAGACAGAAGAGGCCCCTTCACCAGTGACCTCTCAGAGCCTTCTAAGGTGAGGTCTCCCCTCCAGCACCCCACTCCACTCCACTCTATGGCGAAGACAGGGTGGGTGTGAGAGATCACCTGATATGGCTAGGGAGCTGGCCAGGAAGGGTAAATCACCTCAGCCTGTTTGTCATCTGGCCCAAAGAATGCAGAGACAAGTATCTCTTCTTACAGGAAGGAATCCAGGAGTATACCATGGAACTGTTTGGGGGAAAACCCCTCTCAGTGGGATTGCCCTGAACTATGTCTCTTCAATGTCCTTCAGCTAAGGTTCCCTTGGGGAAGAGGAGATGAACATGTGGGGTGCCCTACCAGCTACAGCAGAAGCTGTAAGCCGAGAACTCTGGGCTGAGTGATGGGAGAGAGAGACCCTGACTGAGTAGCTCTAGACACCAGGCCTGAGGATCACTGGCTAGGGAAGTTCCAGGGGCCTGGCCCCTTGATGGAAGACTGTTCCCACCACCGTGAGTCAGGCAGTTTAGCTTCCCAAATCTACTAAGAGGAAAAGTTTTGAAAGGCTGGGTCCATGTTTATTGCTAAAAGAATTTTTTCCCCAAATTTCTCATTTGTAAAAAACTTTTAAAACATCACAGGAGAAGAATGAAAGAAAACTTTAATATGAGGAGAAACAGTTTTCTTGCATAGGACATGACATTGTAAAGTTATTGTTTCTCATCTAATTGAATCTAATAACCCATCCTGAAGCATTCATTCATCCAATATTTACTGTGTAGCCTCTGTGTGCCAGATGTGTTAGAGGTACAAGGGACCCAAGGGTGATCAAAACAGACACACAAAAACACTTTGCCTTTATGGAGCTTATATTTTTAGAGACAGGGGAGAGACAGACACGACATAGCAGAAGTTAATTACATAGTCTGTACAAAATGAAAAGTGGAATAGAGAAAAGTCAGGTATTGAGGATGTGGGGCAGCTGAGAGAGTTGTAGTTTAAAATGGGCTGAGAAATATATTTGAGCAAAGATTTAAGGCAAGGTAGGGACACGAGTAGACTTTCCATACTCTAGAAAGATCTGTGCCTCTGGAACAGAGGGAGTCAGTGGTTCTCAGTCTTGGGTGATTTTGCCCACCAGGAGACATTTGGCAATGACGGGAGAAGTTTTTCATTGTCATAGTTAGATGTGGGAAGAGAGTTGCCACTGGCATGTAGTGAATAGAAGCCAGGATGCTACTCAGTATCTTACAGTGTGCAGAACAGCCCCTTACAATAAAGAATTATTCAGTCCAAGATGTCAGTAGAGCTGAGGTCAAGAAACCCTGGAGCGAGTGAGGGGAAAAGGAGCAGGAGAGGTGGCCAGAGAGGTAAATGCCAACCAGAGAGCCAGAGTTTTTTTAACACTGGAGAAGCTGATTTAGAAATAGTTATGGAAAAATATGTGGAACCAGCTAAGGGAAAAATGAAAAAGAGAAATACATCTTAGGAATTCTTAACATATAAAAATTTCTGACAAATGACTAATTTCTTTAATATAAAAAGAGTTCTTTAAAATTAACATGAGAAGGTATTCTAAAAAAAACCAACTTCTTGGGAAAATAAGCAAAAGCCAGAGATAACACTGAAAAAGATAAACAAATAGGTTATAACCATTTGGAAAATATTAAGCATTACCACTTAAAGAAATACATGGCTCAAGGTGTAGTTCAGTGGCAGGGCACATGCTTAGCATGCATGAGGTCCCAGCACAACCAGGAAAATAAGACAAAGAATTACAAATAAAAGTCATGAGATAGCATTTTTCAACAATCAGATGAGCAAAGAGTGTGATTTAGTGCAGAGCCACTAAGGTTATGTGAGAGCAGGGTTCACCCCAATTCTGGAGAATATAACATTAGTTCAGCATTTTGGGAAGGAATTTGGCAACATGTGTCTCAGAATTAAATCTGCATCTCTTGACCCAGTGCATTATTCTAGGAAAGTATTATTCAGACATAGGTACACAAAGATATATACACAGATTTGTTTATGACAGCGATAGCAATATACCAGACACAACCTAAATGCCCATCAACAGGGGACTTGTTTATTCTACAGTACATACTTACAGTGGAATACTACACAACTTTTAAAAACGAAGGCTCACTCTTAGGCACACATCCAAGAGGAATAAAAACATATGTCCACAAAAAGACTTGTACAGAAATGTTTATAACAGCTTTATTTATAATGCCCCCTAACTGCAATGGCTCAAATGTCCACCAACAGAATAGACAAATTGTGTTGTATTCATACAGTGGAATACTACTTAGCAACAAGAATAAAAGGAATGATTGGATACAGCAACAGGAATGAATTTCAAAAGTACTTTGTTAAGCAAATATGTGTTATGTGATTCTATATCTATGACGTTCAACTGACAAAACCAGTTTATGCTGACAGAAATCAGAACCTACTTGCCCAGAAGAGAAACAGATTACTGGAAAGGGCAGGAAGAATTCTGAGAGAGTGATAGATTTGGGGTATTAATTACATGGTAATTGTCAAAATTATTGGATTGTATACTTAAGGTCCATGCTATTCACTTGAGTTTAATTTTATCCCAACTTAAAGACAAAATTAACTATTGAATGAAAAAGATACTAGTCCAGCTTCATGTCTTGAAATAGAATGATCTCCAAATAATCAAGTGCAGGGTAGAGGGCTAGAAGCTAAGACAACACACATATAGTATGCTCCCTTATGTAATAAAGGGAATATATAGCTTTACCTAATCTTCATATATGTATTGTTTCTAGAGGGATATGTAAGAACCTGTTAACCTTGGTTGCCTTTTGTAGGGGACATGGGGAACTCAAAGTCTGAGATGGGAGAGATATGTCTCAATACTTTTTATAATTGTTGAAATTTCTGGTATTGTGTTCATATTCAATTTGTATTATAAAACATAGTTCAAAATTCTTGATTGGATAAAAAGATGCTCTGAGATTGATTTTTAATATTTTTCTACCCTAGGGAGCTGGAATCAGGGGCATACTGTCAGCAGGGGGTGGCTGTGGCTCTGTAGGTAGAAGTATGCACTTGGGCAACAGATCAGGAAAGCATGTGGAAGATGTCACTGGGGCAGGGAAGTGAGTTCCTGAGTCCTGGCTCAGGGCACAAATAAAATAAACTGAAAATTTGATTGCAGAGATTTCAACCTGAAATGACAACCTTCTGGTTGCATAATGTAAAAGCTTATCCCACAAAGTACAAGATTCATCTGGGTGAAACATTTTTTAATCTGAAGACATTAAGTTTCCCTTGTAGGTTAAGATATGAGGCTTTTAAGAGACTGTAGGACTAGGTGGAGACTACTTGGAAGGAAGTATTCTGCATTAAGAACGGAACAACTAGGTATAGTTTTTAACCAGATAATCCAGTATTTGATCTTTACTTTTACAAATTAAGACTGTACCATCAAGTGTCTTGCCAAAACCATTCTTATTCATTTTGAGGACTGGACTCTGTGCTAGTGGGTTAATGTCCTGTTTGGAGTCCAAACCAAAAGCTCCTAGATAGTGTGCAAGAGGTGTTTAAAGGAGAGAAGACTCCACCTATAGCAGGCAGATGCCCCACTCACTAGCCCTGCCAGAGAGGGATGCCCAAGTGCTTCCCCAAGGAAGACCTCAGGCTGCCCTCAGGAGCTCCCAATTTAGGGATCAGAGGGTAGGGAGCCTGGGTACTTGGCCTTTGCAACATATAGTATCTTTATCAGGTCATAGGTGTCTGGGGAAAATGTTAAGAGAGGAATCCTGGTCAGAATCATCATGTGTTCAGCTAACCTTGGGCCCCAATGTCTGCTTCAGGCACTAAGAAGAGAGAGCTGGAGGGTATAGGGTAGAATCTCTGTTTACAAACTATTAGAGGCAAAACACAGATGGGGGAAGGCCTGAGATGGCCCTCTGCAAGGGGCTGAGGCTCTGATGGGAGCAGGGAATGGGTGCCTGGAACAGGCTCTGAGGCGAGACTGCGTGGGAAATGGGGATGGGGGTGGGACAAGGGACTGTGTCTGGCACAAGCAGAAGGCCAACTGGGAGAGCAAGTCCACGGCTCTGGAAAAAGGCCCTTAGAGAGCCTCTAGTCTATGCTCTTGGTGATGGAAACTGAGGCCCAGAGGACAGAATGTCTTGTTTGGAGTCAGTTGTTAGGAATGAGCTTGGTCTTCGCCACAGAGGTGCCTTGGCCTTTTGGAATATAGGCATTGCTGAAGCTCTTGACCAGACAGACACATGTGCTCTTGCTACTTAGCAACATGTTCCTCCTGAATTCATGGAAAAGGAGCCGCTCAAATGGCCTAGAGTGATAATACCAGGCACTTTCCATCACCTACCCAGCAGCTTTCCCCCACCACACCCCTGTCAGAACCTGTATTTTTTAGTGGAAATCCTTTGATTTCAGAAAACATAAACCAATTCCTTAACTCTAGGAAATGAGTCTTAATTGATTTCATGGTATTCCACCTCTCCTTGTCAGTAATTGTTCAAAAGGTGGGTATGTGATCTGGCTCTTGTCAATGAGACATAGAAAGGAGTCTATGACCTGAGGAAGGTCATATTTTTCTAATGAAAGGGGAAGATACACTTTGGCATAGTCAGGCCCCACTCTAAACCCATTTCTTCCTTCCTTGAAGAAAGAAAGCTGTGTATGTATGGTTAGAATCCAGCATGAGGGTGAAAGTGTGATCCCCTAAAGATAACAGTGAACTAGAGCCCAAGTCTTTGGTGGCTTAAATGTACTTCTAGACTTCTGTTAAGTAAACACTAAATGGCCCTATGGTTTAATCCACTGTATGCTGTGTTTTCTGTTGTTTGCAGTCAAAAGCATTGCCCATTCCCATAGCCCATAGATGTGAGTACAGTTTCAGAATGCAGGAGATGTTGCTTAGAAACACCCTTTGCTCAGCCTCCTCAGTTATGGACTCTGCCCTCCTGAGACTTCCACCCGGCCTCATAAGCCCTCTACCAGATGGTGTCTAGTAGAGTCCTCTGCCCATCCTGCCAAATCCCCCTTCACAACTGGTCATTCTACTCATTTTTCAATGCCCACTTGAGATGATCTTCACTGACCTTGCCCACTACCATCAAGTGTGTGCCTCTGACCACATGGATCAGTCATTTTAGCAGTCACACTCATCATGGCCTCCTGAGGAAACCAAGGGAATCTAATAACCAGAGGGAATCCAAGCCCCATCTTTATGCTTTTGTCTTGGGGCAAGGAGTAGTTCTGTCTAATTCAGCACTGTCCTGAACACATCTCAGAGGAGACAACAGAAAGGGACTCATGTTCCGTGCTGGGCATGTAGAGCCTTGAACCAGCCATCTTTCCCTACATGTCCCAGAAAGCCAAAGCTCTTTTTTTTTTTTTGGTACTGGGGATCGAACTCGGGTCCTTGCACTTCCAAAGCAGGTGGCAAAACCACTGAGCTAGATCCCCAGCCCAAACCAAAGCTCTTGGTGGCTACAGGAAAGAGTGGTGGGCATGGTAACAGAAGATTGATTTTTGTTGGAACCATAACTGTTGCTGACTTGATATGTGACTTAGGACACTTCTCTTGGCCACTCTAAGCCTTGGTTTTCTTCAGTGACAAATGAAGATAACTGCCTGTCTCACGGGATTGCTGCAAAAATCCAATAAGGTAACCAGTGGATTCTCCAGGGACAGCAAGGCCTAGCACCCAGGAGGTGGACAGAGAGTAACTGTTCATTCATTCACTTCCCCTGCTGCCCATCCCTAGCAGAAAACCAGAGGAAGTCAGAACAGTGGAAATTTCCATGGGAGACAGAGCATAACAAGGGCAAGGCCTCCGAAGTGTGCTCAGGAATCATCCCTCCTAAGGGAACTAGAAACACACTTGCTCTTTGATGGGCTTTCCTTAGGTTCCCATACTTTTTCCTGCCCTGAAAAATGCTTTCCATGGACCTAATCTCTCTGCCACCAACTCTCTCCCAGAGCAATACAAGGAAGGAAGGAAGGAAGGAAGGAAGGAAGGAAGGAAGGAAGGAAGGAAGGAAGGGAGGGAGGGAGGAGGGAAGAGGAAGGGAAAGAAAAGGAAGGGAGAGGAGGAAGGAAGGAAGGAAGGAAGGAAGGAGAATTGAAGAACAAGAAGGTGGTTGCCTCTCGTGTCTCCCTCTCTCAGGGGGGTTCAGAAAGTTTCCATGTACACTCTGCCATTATTACCTATAAATTAAGGTAGATTCACCCACCAGGTAGGCGTGTGGTTTAGGGACCACCAAGCACTGCTCATTCTCAGTGGTGCTCTGTTGCTGCCAGGCTTGGCTGCAGTGGCTAGTCAATAGGGGAAGGATTTCCCAGCAGAGCCCAAACCCCAGCTGGACAGCTAAACTCTGAGGTGGCCTAGCCACTGGAAATTAATATTGCATTCACTCTGTACCTGCAGATGATAGAGGACCTAGATACTCCACTGTGGCCACCAAAGAGCCACAGTGTCCATACTTGGGAGTGTAACCCAGCTGTACAGAACCAGTGGGAAAAGCATTTCTCCAAGGAGTCAAACTGACTTGCCTTTTTTTTTTCTCCCAGAAAAATTTAACAGGTTTATTTATAATTGTTATAAAGTTGAATTGCTGAAACTTGTTCACTGAAACATTTTGACTTTCATTAATGCTTTACATCCCTGCATTAATATTAAAAATTCACACACAAATGAAAATGGAAAAACTGCCAATACCTGATTTCTGTCCCCTATTTTCCACTCACAATCATGTACTTAGGTACCTTTTGACCCTGTGGAAAAAAATATCTAACATTCAGAACTACCAATAACAGGAAGAGAAAAAAATTTTTTTGAGAATGAAATGTTTCCCACCATAATGAACTCTTAAGCACGTTCTCCACGTATGCGGCGTGCTAGTTGGATATCTTTTGGCATAATTGTTACATGTTTGGCATGGATAGCACACAGGTTTGTATCTTCAAACAGGCCAACCAGATAGGCCTCACTTGCCTCCTGCAAAGCACCAATAGCTGCACTCTGGAAGGGCAGATCTGTTTTGAAGTCCTGAGCAATTTCTCGCACCAGATGCTGGAAAGGGAGTTTGCGAATCAGAAGTTCAGTGGACTTCTGATAACGTCTAATTTCACGGAGTGCCACAGTCCCAGGCCCGTAACGATGAGGTTTCTTCACCCCTCCAGTAGAAGGCGCACTCTTGCGAGTGGCTTTTGTAGCCAGTTGTTTCCTGGGCGCTTTACCACCAGTGGATTTGTGGACAGTCTGCTTTGTACGAGCCATGGTACAGGGACCTCCTTACCCCCTTCTCCCTCGGCTGGAGCTCGGCGAGCTAGAGGTGGCGCTGGCATTGGAGAGTGATGGCGGCGTGGTGGCAGCTGTGAACACCAAACTGACTTGCCTTGGGGAAAAGAATGGACCCTTGGGATTTCAGCAGCTGCTGGTCCAGACAACAAAGGAACCTAGAAGTTGAAAGAGGCTCACTGGAGAGTTGGGAAATGGGGCCAGATTGTTAAACGAGGGCAGCTGGTCAGCCAGGAGTGAGCTGTCGGAAGGGAGCCAGGTGTCATCCTGAAGTTGGCACTTCAAAGTGCTCCTCCTTTGGTGGGGGTACTACACCAGGGTCCAAGAATCTCCAGAAGGTGCTGTCACTCCAGCAGTGGGGGGCTGCCTGAAACCAGATGTCCTATCCTGGCTGAGTCATCCCCTTCAGAGTGACAGATGATCTGAGACAGCCAGAAGAGACACAGGCACTGCCAGGTTATTTCCTCAGCCCCCATCCTGGGGCTCTAATTCCCATGTGGACTACCTGGGACTAAGCAGGTGAGACCCAGAGCCCAGCATAGGCCAGCATGGTGGCTGCCAAGGCCTCATGGTACAAGGGCCTGTGTCCTGGTCCCTTTCCTGCCTGCCAGTCCCAGAGATGATGGCAGGGCCCAAGAAAATGGATCCCATTCCTCTTCAGAGGATCTTTTCACTTCTGAGCCTGCCCATTACCATCTCTGACTCTAGCCCTGAAGGAAGAGGTGACCCATTGGGTGGGTCTTGGTAGGGTGTGGGCATGATTGAGTCACTCTGAGTTGTGAACCCCAAAGCTCTGTGCAAGGTATGCTGGAAAGTTTGTAGTCCTCAGGAGGGTGCAGGCCATGTGCATGGTCTTGTGGCTCTTCCTAAGTCTTAATATGTGTCACATTAGCCCAGTCAGGGAAATGATCCAAGTCAAATATGACCCGTCCCCAGGTGTTGACAGACAAAAACACACACAAGACTCCAATTACATTCATCATAAGTCCTGTTTTCACCTGGAAAATAAAAATAAATAAATAAGCAAACAAATAAAACCAAGGTCAGAGTCGGCACCCCCAGGTCTGCTGCTTTGTCTGAACAAGGGCAAATGGGACACTTGGAGAGATGGATGAAGGGGCAGCTTGCTGGGCCTTGATGTCCCTGTGCCATGCACTGGGATTCCCCTATTCCCAGATAAAGCAAGCTCATGTCCACTGTCATTGGTGCTCAGTGCACCCCTGGGAAGGAGGTGGGACAGAGGTTCTCTGTGACCATTTAGCATTGGAAAATGACCTCAGGAAGGTGACATGAGGCAACAGCTACTCAGGCAAATCATGGCAGAGCTTGGGGTGTGACTCTAGATCCAGTGCTTCCCCAGTGATTTAAGTGTCCCACAAAGGTGTTGCAGCACCCTTGTGACCCCCTCTGGATCTTTCTGATGCCCACTCTTCATTCTTTCCTGATGCGAATAACCATTACTTGAAACCTCATTGCAGATTTTTTTTTTTTTACTGGGGACTGAAATCTGCCCTCTTAGTTCTATGGAGTCCTAGAGATAATTAGCAGAGGATCTGTGATGATTAACAACTGGCTGGTCCAAGGTAAGGACCTTTATTTCCAGCTTCTCTGGCATACACACTTTCCTTGTCCCTGACCCAGAACTGCAAAGATGTCTTTCTTCTCCCATTAAAGGCAATAAAGCCAAACCTGGCATGGAGAGTTCTTCCTGTGACTGTATTTGCCTCCATGCTTTACCTGCTCCCAAAAGTGGTCACTTTCCCCGTCATGTGTGTACCTCTTCAGACACCTCTACAAGTCTTTTCAGACACTTCTACAAGTCTCTTCAACTGTCATTAGCATTTCCTCTCAATCTAAGCCTCATCCCTCCTGACTATCTTCAGGGTTCTTGCTAGTTTGTGAAGTCCATCCTTGGCCATGGTGGTCTACCACTAACACCCTTCCAAGTGCTCAGCCAGGGTTCCCCTGGTTCCTGCATGGCTTCTTCAGGAGGAAGATTCTGATACCCACTATGGAGATAGGACAGCCTATGAAGTTTGAGATCATTTCAAAAAAGAAGAAATGCTGCACTATAAATGCAAATAATGAGTATAGCTCTGGACACTCCATGGTATTCCCAAATCCTATGTCATTCTTTTGAGCTCACATGTCATTCATAAATGGGGCATCCCTTATACCAACAGCATCAGAGTCTGAGGGAAGTAAATAAAAGCAGCTGTGTTACCATGTCAGAAACTTTGAGGTGTCCGTAGGCAAACACGATGGCATTAGGCGGGGTGGCCACAGGTAACATGAAGGCAAAGGATGCACTCAGGGTACAGGGGAGCATGACGTACAGCGGATTGAGGCCGATGGAACGAGACTGGGGAAAAACAGCACCACAGCTCACAGCACAGAACACAAAAGCTTGCAGGGCCATAATTCAAGAAAGCCTTCCCTGAAGGCTTAGGATAAACGCCATGCCTTTGTCTTACTGGTTCCTCTGCCTTTTGCCAATTAATTCTCAGGCAGATAACGCTACTAAACACTGAAGCCTGAGATGAGAGGACACCTCCCCTGGGAGGCTTTCCTGAATCCCCTCAAGTCGCCTGCTATGTCCCAGAGACCATGCTGGACCCCTAGATTGCACTGAATCTCATGGTGTTATGTGTGTGTATCTCTCCTGTGGCAGACTTAGAGGTCCTAGAGGACCACGTCTTCTTATTTATGTATGTATCTATAAATGTCTGTGTTTTTTATACATTTGGGATTGTTTTGCATCTAGAATTTGGTATCCACCTTTCTCATTCTGCATTTTATAATTCAGCTACATCTAACCACACAGAATAGGCACCCGGTAGGTATTTGTTAAAGAAATGAATGACTAATATAATTCATAATATCTGTCAAAATAAATCCTTATATAGAGATACATGCACATGAGGGCATACACATATGCAACAATATTCACTGCAACAAGGTAACAACAAAGCATAAGAAACAGACTTAGTGGCCATCGACAACAGGATGGTTAAATAAATTATGGCATATACAAACAATGGAATGGTGTGCAGCTGTAAAGAAGAAATAGGTAGGCTTTATATGCTAATATGGAAAAATCTCCAACATCTATGTTTAGATTCAGAAGAAAAAAAATTAAGGTGTATAACATGTCCATAGGTTGATCCCATTTATTTGAAAAGAATATGTGTCATATATCCAAAAATATGTCTAAAACTTGATAACAAGTTGTTTCTAGGGAGGAAGCTAGAGAAATAGGGTCTGTACACGTCTTTGTATCATTAGACATTTTAAAGCCATGTATATCTATTACATTTTCAACTTGAAACAATCATAGCATGAACATGTTTTCATTTTATTAAATAATTTTCAAAACAGATTTTTAGTGGCTAGATGGTATTATACTATATAAGCATTGATCATTTATTTCACCAACCCCCATTACTATAGATATATTTAAAATAATTCTATGGTATATATCATTATAATTATGTTTTTAGGCATTATTTTCCTAAGACATTCTCCCAGATGTGAAATTGCATAGTTAAAAGAGTACACAGAGACTGTACCCAGTTACATACCCTCAGAGTAGCTGAGCGGTCCCAGGCAAGGAAGGCCAGGCTGCTTCCTGATCCTTCCCCATCCTCATTTTCCCTGGCTTTGAGGACCACATAGTATATGCACCCCTTCTTCCTCTGTGACCCTGCTGGATGACCACAATCTTTCTCTTTCCCACAAAAGGGTGCCCAGGCAAGAGCAAGAGAGGCCATGGAGGTAGGTTTGGGGAATCTTACTCAGGGCTTCTGGTTCTATAAAAAGCTTGTGTTCAAGACTTCGATACTTCTTTGAATTCAGGCTTGCATTTGGTTGGGACCATTGGTGTTCATGGTAAGAACTGGAGATGGCAGTGCCAAGAGCCTTTGCTCAGGAAGAGGAATCATCCCCACCACATGCTCAGCATCAAAAAATCCCTCTTCCTCCTTTCCCTCTTCCTCCTCCTCCCCTGTTTCTCCTCCTAACTGTCCTCTCCCTCTCCTCTTCTTTTCCTCCTCCTCTCCCTCCTCCCCCTCTTCCTTGGTCTCTGTCTGAATAGCCTGTTTAAGAGAGGAGACAGCCACCTTACTATTTTTAGCACTTTCATCTTCATTTGGAATGGCAGGAAAACCACTTAGGTTTGCTTTTTATGCATGTGGAAGCACAGGCAGCCAGATGGAAATTTAACAATTCTAGTGCTCTTTTCAGGCCGTTTGTGAGTCTTTCTCCCAGCTCCAAAATAATTATAGCCTCTCTCATGCTCCTGTGCAATCTGCAGAGGCCTCTTCTTATGGACCCTCAGTGCACCTCTAGGAGAAAAAGAATCCAATGGCATGTTTGGGGAACTCAGGTCTTCTGAGTCCAAGCCCAGAGCTCTTCCTATACCACCCTGAGGTCAGTACTGCTTTTCTATGAATGACAGGAGACAGAAAAAAGGATGGCAGCTGATTTTCCTATCAGCTCTGTTTTCTTTTCAAGTCCAACTCAAAATCATGCCTGCCCATAGAACAAGATACTGTAGCTAACACTCAGCAGCCCTCTCCTCCACCACCAGTGCCTTCTCTGGCTTAGTTCACACTGGTCCTTCATCCCTAGCCTCTCCAACCCAGCCTTCTGGAGTCCTCAGTCATGCCCTCCATAGCCTTCACCAAATGCCCTCTCCTTCACTTCCACTCCAAACCCTGCCTCCTCCAAGGCCTCTTCCTGGGGGTCTCAGTCAGTGGTGTTCCCAGTAGTGCTCTGCAGCTCTCCTGCAACATGTTCAGCAACCAGAGCCTTGGTACAAGTCCTGCCTCCCCAGCTTGAGAAATCATCCAGTTAGGTTTACACAGTAAAGTTTGAGTACCTGGTCTATGTTTGCTGCTTTATAGCAAGAGGACTACAAAGAAGTGCCAGCAAACCACTAAGGGCCTCAGGACCAGGGTGGTCAAGGGCACACAAGTCCATGTCAGAGCCAGGGCCAGATTCTGGTCTCCAAGCTTGGCCCCTGATTTCATACCCTCTGTAAGGACCCAGGAGAAGGATGGGTTGACAGCTTCCTGTGAAATAACTCCCCCTCCCACAACAGAGATACTTACCATGGAGGCAAAGATGGGTAAGAATAGGGTGGTGGTGGCCACGTTGCTTGTGCATTCAGTGGTCACAGCAATAAGCAAGGATAAGATCAAGGTGATGGCTGCTGGGGACACACTGCTCAAAGGCTCCATCTGCTTCCCCATCCACTCTGAGAGCCCTGAGGCCTGAGAAGGACAGGAAGGGCAGTCATTACCAGGCTCCTGGCCCACAGTCTCTCCAGGGGCAGAGATGGTGGAGTAAGGAGCTCAGTCCATCCTCTACTCCCAATTTTCTGTCTTGCACCCATTCCATAAGTGGTATGAATCACTCCACAGTTTTAAGCTACATCCTCACCTTACTGTTTCCTAAAGTTTGATTTCTAGCCCAGCAGGTCTATCTGGATTTAAAAATCCACATGCCTTCTAGGAATTTCCACCCAGATGTTCCATAAGCACATCAAACTCAACATGCCCCCAACCAGAGTTCCTTTTCCTTAGCCCAAAGTCTGCTTCTCCCTCGGGGCTTCCCAGTGTATCTACTGCTATCCAACCCAGGGGCCTGGGAGTCACACTGGGCAGTCTCTGTCACCCTCATTCTTTACATCCAACCAGTCCCCAAGTCATCCAGAATATCTCACATCCATCTTCTCTTCTCTTGGGGACCTATGGTTCTCAAAGCTCAGAAGAATGATTTGGGCCAGAAAATGGGGATTTAGATTTGGTCTTTGGCTTGAGAAAGATTGTCCATGGAGAGAATGAAAACTCCAGAGGTCAAGGACAGAGCCTTGCAGAACACCCATATTGAAGGAGAAACAGAGGAAAGACCAGCGAAGAAAACTGAGCAGGAACAAAGTCAAAAGGAAAGCAGGAGAAAGTAGTGCCTTAGAGGCCAAAGTTCAGCAGGGAGAGTTTAAGGAGAGAATGCCCCCATAGAGTCCAACTTCTGAGGCTGAGTTAGACGAAGAGTACAGGGCTGCTTCTCTTCCAGTCCCTACCTGCCCTAGACCTCCATGTCAGACGTCAGAGAGATGTATCTCAAGTACAGATCTGACTAAGTCACTCCCTGGCCTTTTTGCCTTTCAGTGGTTCTGTACTACCTTCAGAATCAAGTCTACATACTCCATCCTACAGCCAAGGCCCTCAGGGAAATTCTTTGTGCTAGCCTCACCAACTTTATCTGCTCCTCAGCTGGACACCTCACACTTTTTTCCTTCTTCCTGAAATGCCTTTCCAGGTATATCCCCCTCCCTAGGCTGTGAAGTCCTCAAAAACAGGGATTGTGTCTTCATCTCTTCTATAATCTCTGTGCCTGGACCAACACTAGGGACATAATAGGTATGTCTGATGAATGAGAAAATGATAGATGGAGAAAAGAATAGGTGAATGGATGAATGTGGGTTTGTTCTTCAAAAAATATGTATTGGACAGGGGATGTAGCTCAGTGAAAGAGCACTTGCCTAGCATGAACGAGGCCTTGGGTTGATCCTCAGCACTGAAAAAAAAATATATATATATATATACACACATATATATATACACACATATATATATATATTTACATATTTTCACTATGCATCAGGCTATGTCCATGTCCTAGATGTTGAAGGAATAGCAAACACAAGATAGACCAAGTCTGTTTATTATGTTCTATTCCTGGATGGTTGGATGGATGGATGGGTGAGTGGATGGCTGGATGGATGAGGACAGCACCAAGCTAGCTCATTCCTTCCTCTGGCTAATTTCTTCCCCAGGAGGGAAGAAAGGAGTTAAAGAAAGTTACATTTGGGACCATTTTCCTTAAAAGCTGTTTCTTTCCTGCTATTGTTGTCATATACTTCGGTAGAGAAAAAATTTTAAATTTTGAAACCCTGCTAATGAGGTGTTCAGGAAGTAGAAGGACCAAAGGAAATGGTGAAAATATTCATGAGAACTTGAAAGAAAGATCTCCCTAGAATAAATCAAAGTGGAGAGTGTTATTACTAGACCCCTAAAGAGCCCTGACAGTGTCCTCTTCCTCTCTCTTGCCTAAACAAAGTCACTTATCTACTCATTTTTGCAATCATTCAAGAATGCTTTCTCCCTTCCATTGGTTGTGCATGTGACACATCAGTCTCTTTCCCCCAAAAATGTGCAGTTCTGTGGAGGAGAAAGACACAGAAACAGAAGTCCAGAGATAGAGAACTGGAGGAACATGGCAGCTGCATCCACCCTCTTGGTGGAATCAGAGGACCCTGGGAAAAGTTACCTCACATCCTTTAGCCAGAGCAAATCCACCCCCTAGTAGCAGCACAACACCCCAGGGCACTTTTTCCTGAGTTACTTTCCAGTCCAACAGTGCTGGGGGATAAAATGGAGTTTTCATTTCTGAAAAGAAAAAAGAAACACACACACACACACACACACACCCCAAAACAGCATTAGAAAACAAAGGACAAATAATCAAGGGGAAATAAGGCCACTAAGGATAATAAGGTACCTATAAATTAGCTAAAATTTACAAGAATTATTGTACCCATTGCTGAAGAGGATTTGGTGAAACTGTTATGTGCTCTGCTGATGGCATTATAAATTGGAGCAATCTTTAAAAGCAACTTGGCCATGTATTTTAAAAACTATTAAGACATTTATAATATTCTTTCAACCCAGTAATATCATTACTAAAAATTTATCCTAGAAAAGAAACACCCTCCAAGGAAAAGCTATGTATGAGAAAACATTAATTTATAATAATAAAAAATTCAAAACAGGCAAAATGTCCCAGAGCAGGAGAATGATTACAGCCCCTCTGATACAATGCTTTATTAGAGAAAATAAATACTGTAGCAATTGTAAAAAACTTTTATATTGTAGCCTCAAGCAAAACCAAAAAACCTAAACAATAAAGATACAGTGTTCAAACTGTATGCGTTTTGATCATAACTATATAATATATATGTTTATTAACAAAACAGGGAAGAAGAGAGAAAACAACAACAAGAAAATACTGATGCCATTATGGGAAATTTGAAACACATTTTCTGTCCCTGTTGTAATACAAATAAGATTTCAGATGTTCTTTTTTTTTTTTTTGGTACCGGGGATCAAACTCAGGACCTTGAGCTTGGGAGGAGGGCGGCGGAACCACTGATCTAAATCCCCGGCCCAAGATTTCAGATGTTTAAAAAGCAAGAGAAGAGGTTTTGCTCTAAATAATACCACTGTTGGCTTGGAAATCTCCTTCTCACCAGGCTTTGGTAATATGGCCAGTCTTCTTCAGGGGGATAAGATTCTCTCTTCTCGAAGGCCCAGGGCCCATTCCATAGAGATCATTTACTGCCTGAGGCCCCAATCCAGATGATTGGAAGGCTGGCACAGGAGCTTACCTTCCTCAGTCTGGCTGCAAAAGTTGAACTTGGGCTTCTGTGAAGGTACAATGAATAGCAAGATGGCCACAAAGATAGCCACAGTGGCATCAGTGGCATACCTAGGTGAGAAGGAGCACACAAGAGTTTAGCTCAGGTTGTCTGCTACAGTGAGAGCTATGCACCAACCTGTCCTAACTTAGCCAGATCTATCCCTAAAAGCTCCTATATGGAGAAACAGGCTCACTGAATATGAAAGCTGGAGCCCCCAGAGCCAAGATCAGGGTGGTATGAGAGACTGAGTCCTGGGGTGAGCAAGATGCCCACATTCTTGGCCTCCAACTTAGGGCAACTCTCAGCAGCTCATTTGCCTCTCTCACCCTACACTGGTTCATGGGTGAACTTTGTGACTTCTTCTCCAGGGCTTACCAAGGTGACCTCAAGGACTTTGGTGCTGACCCCAGCAGGCAAAAATGGAATGGCCAGTTGCAGGCAGCATCTACATGCCCACATCTCCTGCCTTTTCTAGGATATACAAGTTTGTTTCTCAACATTTCTTCCATGCTAAAAACATCAGGGCCAATAGAGAAACTCACATAGGCCACTTTTGCCAAATTTCTAAGAAGCTTCTGGGCCTTGGGATGTATGTCTTGGGAGGGATCTGAGGAAAGATCAAAAAGGAAGACTGCAGAGCAAAGATTTGGAAGCCAGAATTCTAGAAGAACTACTCCTGGCCTGACAAACTCTGTACCAGGGCCAGGGCCACTCTACTTGACCATGCATTTTCTGCCGAGGGTACTATAGAAACAGATGCTTTTGTGGTCTTGCCATAACGATTGTTCAGAAAGGAAAATGAGTCATGAAACCAACAAAGTGTCCTCTGAAACCCAGCTTCAGAACAAAGGGCCCAACCCCACACATTCCTCTTGCCAGCTATACCAGCAAACAGCAGCATCTAGGCACCATTGTAATGAAGCAGAGGCTTCTCCCAATCAAACAACTTACATTTTCTTATCCTCCACCCAGGCAATGGACACCCAGCCTGGCATGAAACCAGGATCTCGGGAGAACCACAGGCCAATCAGCAGGAGGAAGCAGACCAGGACGTTGACCTCAGCGAAGGACAAGGGTCCCAGCTTGCTGTACTCCTCCTGTATCACTCCATAGGCAGCCTTCTCCTTATTCCTACTCTGTATCCCACAGCTGCAGGATTTTTTAAAACTGGAGAATGTAAAAATGAGAGAATGGTAGGACAGAGGGTTGGCCCAGGCACAGGTGAGACATAACCCAAATATTGTACAGAACCCAAATATTCCACCTGCTGCAGGGCCTGGAGCAAGTCCCTTCCTCCCTCTTTCCTTCTATGTCTTTTATCTACCTCCTCTCCCTCCTAGGACATCATGGCGAGTGCCCAGAGCATTCCCTAGGGGTGCCTCCAGAGCTTGGGGTTACTCCCCCAAAGGAGGCCTGAGAAGGTACAGGAGAGGTGATGGGTCTCAACCGGGTCTCAGGGACAGTCAGTGCAGGAAAGGAGAGAATGGCCAGGAGGATGAGAGGCTGAGAACAGAAGAGTGAGCAGGAGGATGGGATACAGAAAGAAGCAAAACAGAGGCAGTCATAGCAAGGGGGATCTGGCAGGTGCCTGGTAGCCAAGGCAGGAAGGAAGCCAGCCCAGCCTCTGTTCTTGGATGGATCCCCTAGGGTGGCCCATTGGTAGACGGACCCAGCCAAAGTGCCGTGCAGGATCTCCCCTCAAGTTGGTGTTTGCCTGAGGGGGCAAGGAGGCTGGGGATAACGCAGCTGAGGGGAAAGGGTAACTAGGACCACTGATGCACAGGATGTAGACCCCAAGGTGTTCTCTGGGGGTTCTCTTTACACATTCTGTCCACTGTTGGTCTGAGCAGGTGGGCAAGGCCAAGATCATTGTCCCTGAAGATGCCTCCCTGCAAGTGTCCTTCGGGCGCCTACCATAGTCCGACCTCCACTGCAAGATGGGCAGGCTGATGGTGCCCTTGTGGTCTTGATGCTAGGCCAGCTCCCTCTGCTTACATGGCCTTGAAGCTTTAGGGAAGCCCTAGGCCACAATTAGTGCTTCTGACACCTGGTACACCTGGACCCTGAAGCTGCCCAGGGCAGCAACCCTTGGCCTCCCCAGGAGGGAATGCAGGGTTGCGTTTGGAGAGCACAGGCTCTGCAGCAGAACTGCCTGGATTCTAATCTCAGGCCCATTACTCCCATGCCATACCACCCTGCACAGGCCATTCAACCTCTCCAGGCCTCAGCTGTCTCATCTGTAAATTGGCACTAATAATAATAGTACCTACATCATAGACTGCTGTGAAGATTAATGAGATTCATAAATGTAGAGCATTTAAAATAGTGTCTGGTATAGCATATGCATCAACATGTGTTGGCCATTGTGACTTCTTGCTGCCCCATGAGGAAACAGATGCCTACAGGCAGCAGGTTTGGAGCCATTTCCTGAAAGATTGGCTGGAAGGATATGAACAAACAAGCAGGACTTTGGTCCTGGCACAGATTTGCGATGTAGAGTGAAGAGAGCTTCGGTCAGAGCCAAGCTGTGCCAGCCAGCAAGGAGGTAAGCAACTTCCCTCTCACCAGGTGTAGGGCAGGAGGGCCTTGGACAAGAGGCCAGTGGATAGTGTGGGAGTGCTGCTTCTACTATTATGATCATTATTCTGACTGTCTTGAACATGTTCCGTAATTTTTCGTAACAATTTTCAAAAGAGTTCCTCCTTCTTCACAAGAAGACAGAAAAACACACCATTTTTCCCTTTAAATTATAGGTTTCCCAGGCACTTTTCCTCCACTCCACTGCTTATATCCCTCCCCACCACCTGTGTTTTACTTGGCTCAAGCTCCCTGTGAAGTAAGGCCCAGGACAGACACACTTAGCTCCCAGTTCTGTCCTTTCCACCCCATGTGGCACAATCACCTTTGTGCCACAGACACATTTATGTCTTTTAAAATAACAACATTAAAAAAAAAAAAAAACTATTTGTCAGCCACATGTCATGGTTTCTATCCAAAGTCTGGCTACTCTCAGGGGTGACTCTGGCTGGACTTGACTCTTTTGGGAAGAGGAGGGTAAACTTTCTAGGACAGAACACTGCTGGGAAGAGGCATTCAGTGAAGCTCTGGGTTTGGATTGATTTGGACAATATCAGAAGGCTGCTGTGACCTGGCCTAGTGGACTCAAGCAACCAAGCAGAAGTTTGTCCAGCAGTGTTGATTTGGCATGTGGGGACAAGTTTCTCTTTAATGGCTTTAGGCACGTTGATGACACACTTGCTCTTTCTCCCTGGGATGAGAGCCTTCTAGGTGCAGGGGTCATAGAGGTCCTAGAAGAGCTCAAAGTCAAGGGGAAGGAGTGGCACTGGAATCTGAAGACAGATATCGTAGCCCTAGGGCTATGATATACCTGAGGGCAGCTCAGAGCAGGAAGCAACTTCTTCTGAAATGGGATGGAGGTGAGGGGAAGTAGAGAAAGGGGTAGCCAGGAAAGCAGCATTTCAACTGACTGGGGAGTAGGGCAGGTTGGAAGGTAGGAAATAGCCACCCAAGCAGAGGGAACAATGTGTGCAAAGGCACAGTGAGCAGTGGGGGTGGTGGGAGTGGGGACCCCTGCACCCCAAAGAAGACCTTTACAGACTGGCTGGAGGTTGAGGGTTCTCTGTAAGGGTGTGGCATGAGTAGAGGGAGGGTATTCTGTGAGCCACTCAAACTTACTTGCATTTCATATAAATGCACTGGAGCCACAGCCAGGAAAGTAGCAGCATCAGCAGCATGTTGGGGAAGGCAAATCCAAACCAAGAAGCAAAGTTCAACAGATCCTTGCTGTCAGGAAACAGTCTGAAAAGAAAGGCAGTGGCCTGGACCTCGAGCCAATGCAGAGCTGTGGGAAGCAGTTTGGGCTCTGTGACTGGAGGCTGGGAAGTTGCTGGATGCTGAGAGGTGGCCCCAGTTAGAGGCTACGTCCTCGCAGGGTCCAGCCACCCAGGTACATGACCCACATTACCCTCTAATCAAATGTAGACCCAGAACACGGCCATGGCACAAGATGAAGCTGAGAAATTAGCAGTTAACCCTTCTGTGGATCCAGACCCTGCTAAAAATCTCATAAAAGTTATGGTCCATCCCTCTAGAAAACAACAGCTTTGTACACATGCACACATAATTTGGCCAACAGCTCCAGGGGATCCACAGGTGCCTTAGTGCTCTCACCTGTGGGTTTCTGCAAAGGAAAGGCCCCCTTAGGAAAGCTAATCTCAGAAATATCCTGGGATGGAACTGGAAGATGCTCCCTAAGCCCCACCTCCCAACCCAGGCCTCTGCTATCCCAAGGCTACCTCCCTGGGAGGGTGTCAAAGCAGACACTCAGTGTTCCCTACTCAGACCAGATAGGCTGCTTTCCCCTGTTGGGAGCAATGCTACATAATTCTAAGGAAAAATCATTTGCGTAGGCCTAGTTTTCCTGCCTACAGGCCAGCAATAACACTCCAAGACATACTTCCATTTTGGCCTCAGGTCACAAGGGAGATCTCAATGATCCCATGATGCTGTAATCCTCCAGGACAAGACCACACCTGTGGGAGACGCCCTGGGAGGAACCAAATCTTCATCTGTGTAGTTCCTGGGAGGAACTAAATCTTCATCTGCACAGTTCCTCATTGTTCTTAGATTTCCGCTGCCCCCACCCAGTCTTTTGTTACACTTTGTTCATCGCAATATGATACTGAAATCTACATTATTCATTTGTTACAGTTGTTTCTTTGGATGTACTAAATAAAAGGTGCTGCAAGCTAGGGCTTCTTGTCTTTGCCGCCTAGAGCAGCACTGATCAGACCCAAAGCTCAGCTTCTTCTCAGTCTCCTTCGTGTACCTTTCCTGTAATTCGCCGTGTGCTGCCGTGGCTTGCAGGAGACTAGGACTTACTGCAGAGGTTCTGGTAACGTCCCCTTCCCCTGTTCCCTACATTCCCCAGAAGAATTTAGGGGGAACCCTAAGGATGTCATCACAGAAAACACTCCCAGTCTGGCTGTTGAACCTCCGATTTCTGCCCTGCTGGGCTGCAAACCTGTTCTTCCTACCTCCTAGCCGTTGGCCAGCCACTTTCCCCACCCCTGCCCAGACCTCTAGTCTGTACAGGATAAGCACCACCTTATTTTTGTCCTAACCACTACAGTGTGTACATACCTCAGTGCACTTATTTACCAGATCGGCCTGGAGCTCCCCCGCATGTGGCTCCCTCAACAGACCCTGAGAACCTCACAGCAGGCCCAGGCTTCTCGAACTTTCATGATCCCAGACCCACCCAGCACAGGGCCAGGCACAGATATAAGATCCTCATGGCCAGGGTCCCTTTGTGGCCAAGGCTGGAAAGTTCCAAAGTACCTTTGTGGTCCACCTGAGGCTTCGCAGGGGAGAATACATCACCTCAAGGGCAATTAGTGGGGCTACAGTAATTGAAACAGTAAGGGAATAAGTGACCAAATCCAAACCCTTCATCCATCCATAGAACCCAGTATCATAGGACCAAAGCCATTAATCAATGTTAGTGGGCCAAGGGGCTCAAGAGATTCTTGTAGAGATGTTGATTTTCTACATATTCTAACCCAGGCATCTATGCCTACATTGTCCTCTCCCTGACTTCAGCTCAGAGTTGCATCGACCTTCCCTGTCTGGGCTAGAATTTCTGAGCCCAGGAGAAAGGTAGGATTCCCTCCAGGGTACAAAGCAACCTTGTCCATTAGCTCCCTGGACATCAAGTCCCTATCCCCTTGAATGCTTCTGAGTGGTGCAGGGGTGCTGGGACACAGGGGCTGGGTGGGGTACAATCCATCCCTGCCAGGCTCCCCACTCCAGGGCCCAGCTGAGGAGGAGGGAAAGGTGAGTAGGTCCCTCCAGCCCGAAAGGGGCCCACTCTGATGTTCCCTGAAAGCACGGCCAATGACTCACTCATTCATCTGGCCCAGGAGCACCACGTTGGGTCCCGTCCCAGTCAGGGTGGCGGTGCCCCCGATGCTGGCTGCATAGCACACACACAGGCTCATAGCCTTGCACATGTTCTTCCTTTCCTGGTCCTCCTGCTTCTCCATGGTGGGGCCTCCAAAAGTCACTTGGGTCTCTGTGGTGGACACAGCACTATTAGCTGAGCCAGTCATGGGGGGCTGTCCAGCAAACCCCAGCTCCTGACCCTGCTGCTAACCTGAGGACAAGGACATCCCCACCCTGTCGGGTGCCTCCACATGCGTTCTCCAGCCTGCAGCCAAAGTCATAATCAGGCTCCATATGTCTGTCCACAGTCACTTCCCATGGCTTCCCTACAGCTCCTCCATTCTCCTGCCAAACTTAGCAACTTAAGACAAGACCCATGCCCACTCTGTCCCGACTCCTTGCTGTTACCAGGCTGCTCCCTACATGTTCAAATCCACCTCAACTGCCTCTTCTCCTAGCAGTTTCTCCCATTCTTGAGCTTCCTAAGTATCCAGTTTATGGCATGCCTGTGGCCTCCCCCAGCAGAAGACTCTTGCGAGGAGCCATCCTACTGGGCTCCATGAGTCAGAGGTCGGTGTGTGCTTGGTCATCCCTGCAGCCCAGGACCTCACTGAGGGTCTGGCAATCAGCTTTCCTTGTGCAGGGTCCTGGGGTAGGGAACAGGCAAAAGGCAAAGCAAATGGATGCTACCTTATATTCCCTGGGCTCTATACCTAGCAGGAAGGCCTCCCTGAAGACCATACTGAGGAGCAAGAGGTAAGGGGCACTCAATGGGCATCAAAAGATGTCCTGAGAAATAATAAAATGAGCACTTCACTGATTTCTGTGATTGGCAGGAGCTGAGGGTAGAACCTTGTTATAAGCTCTTACTAATGGAAATGCAATGTTCTAAGGTCTACTAAAAAAAATTTTTTTTGCAGTACTGGGTTTTGAACCCAGGGCCTTTGCACTAAGCTATGTCCTCAGCCTATCATTTATTTTTTATTTTGAGACAGTGTCTTGCTGAGTCAGTAAATTGCCCAAGCTGGGCTCAAACTTGCAATCCTTCTGCCTCAGACTCTGAGAGTTTCGGGATTACAGGCATGCACCACCATGGCTGGCTCTAAAGGATCTAACTTTTTTGCAACAATCACATTTCTAAAACTTATGAGAACAATACTTCCTAAATTACTTTCTCTATGCATGTTTAAAAAGGATCTATAGAAAACAGGGAGGAAGAGAGAAATGGTCAAAATGTTTGGCAACAGAGGGAAGGAAGCACTGTGTTCCCTAGAGTGCCCTGGCCAGGAGCTCACCTGGCAATTGTCCAGCCTTACCCTTGTCCACTAGCTCCAATGCCCCAAGTCTGGTCTCAGAGGCTGCGTTTGTGGCTTCCATCTGCTGCAGCACGGCCTCTACAATGGGCACCATCATGGCGGTGGTGGCTGTGTTGCTGATCCACATGGACAGGAAGGCTGTGACCACCATGAAGCCCAGCATCAGCCTGCAGAGGAGGGGCAGGGAGCAAAGCCACAGAGTACTCCTACTCCCCCAATTCCAAGTCTCCAAGGGGCTACCCCTTGCCACCCAATCGAGATTGAGTATGCCAACAGGGGATTTTAGTTTGAGTGTCAAGCCCCTTTCCCCGCTTCCTTCCTTCCTCTCTCCCTCCTACCCCCATCTCACAAACATTACTGATGTCTACCCTGCTGGTTACTAAAACAAGGTTCTCTAGACCCAGTTCTGATTCTAAGGAGCTCCTGTATAAGAGGGGAAGCACAGACATCAAGATGGTGCCAACTCAATATGAATGGCACGCTCCAAGTATGACCCAGGTACATGCAGGCAGCCCCAGTTTGCTACTTGTGTCTAGAAGAGCCTCCCCATCCTAGACCCAGTCTCCTCTCTCCTAAGTTTAGAAGGGTCACACAGACAGCCTGCAGGTGTAGGGAGAGCTTGGGAAAGTGTGGCCTTCCTTTCGGCTGCCCCCCTCCCACTCCCTCCACATCACACTTTGCCATGGATCAAATCGAACTGTTCAGAAAACACATTCCCTTTGCTCATAACCCATTGTCTTTTACTGCTTCTCTCACTCTGCTGACTACCTGGAGAGCTTCTCAGGGTCCTTCAAAGCCCTCTCAGACATCATCCCCCATCCATGGCCTGCCTCAAAGTGCATGCCAGGTGGGGCTGGCCATACCCTTCTCTATCTTCCCTTCTCTATTCATCATTAGGTAGAGTCCAGAGAATCAGTGTCCATGCCTGCTCTGTTCTTGGGCTGAGAGCGAGGCAGGGCCTGCTTCTTCTCCAAGGCTCCACACAACCCAGGGGCATGAGGCCAGGAGCAGAAGGCCAGCAGAGTAGAACTCACCTGCACTGGGTCTCCAGGCCCTTGTGCACTCAGGTTCCCCTTCAGGGCTGCTAATTTGCCTGAGGGCAGGCCCCAGAAGGTGGGGCCTGGGGGTGCGCTATACTAAGGTTCAAGCTGGTGTCCGCACAGACTGACCTCACAAACCCATAAAAATAAAGAGTAGCATCCAGGCCAGGCAGAGGCTGAGAGCCCCACACGAGCCTCCCAGAGACCTTGGTTTCCACGTGAAATTTCAAAGCCCTAAGGGAGTCCTCCACATAAGGTCCCCCAGGACAGGTGGTTCCATAGACAGCTGGAAGCTATGCTCAGAGAAGGAGCCAGGTGGCAGGAAGGAGCAGAGAGGCAGACATGTACTTCTTGTCCTTGGAAGCCATAGCTCCAGTGAAGTCCATGGTGGTGGCCTTCCACCTGCTGATGGCAAAAGCCAGCCACTCAAAAGATTCAAGAATAAGAATGCTGAGGTCCACCGTCCTGCGAGCTCATGTTTCTAGATTATGCAGTAGCTTGTGATTGGACCCTATAAATCATTCACAGAAAGGGAATGAAATCTTCTACTCAGGTGAACCTATAGCATGAAGGGAGAGAAGGTCTGGGTCACCAGAAAGACCAATCAAGACCAGTCCTTGATACTTGGACATCCCAGAAGGTGCCTTTCAAGGGCTGAAGGACACACCGTTATTTAAGGGGCATATTACACAAGATGTACCTCACAAGATGTACCCTCAGTTCCCGAATACAGAGTCACAGACCTTGTCAGACATGCTCAGTCCAATCTCCATACGCCCCTCAAAAAATCACCCCCCAATCCCACCTCCAATTCCTCATAACACCCAACTTCTTAGAGCTGTGCTGAGAATTGAATGTGAGGATGCATAAGGTTCCAGCCCCGTGCCCAGCATTGTAGACACTATATTATTATGATTGTGATTCCGGCATATAGCCCCACGGGCTGACTGGAAATGGACTGTGTGCTGCTTGGTGCTGCTTTGTGAAGGCCTGAGAAGCTAAAGCCCAGAGTGATGTGGAGGAGATGAGGCCAGACACTATTGTGCAGGGGGACAGATGTCCCAGTTTGAAGGAGTGACCTTTTTTGTTTCCCCCTGAGTTGGGTAGCTGAGCCACTTCTGGCCTGCTTTACTGGCAAACCAGGCACAGCTTGATCTAGACTCCATCCATCTTGCTTCCTGTGGAATTCTGCAGCCACCCCCCCAGGGAGCCTGCCAGGACTCTTGCTGAGCAGCCTTCTCACCTCCTGCTGCTACCACCTATGTACCTGGTCTTCCAGCTAAAATCTAAACCTGCTCCACCCAGGGACCAGCCTGCCACATCCAGGTAAGCAGTGGCCAGCCTACCCTCACCCCTGGAGGATGGCTGGGGCATACCACATTCCTCTCCCAGCCTTGCCCATGCAGACCACATGGCCAGAAAGAGAGGCATAATTACCGTGCAGGCTTGGCTCCCACCCAGAGCAGCGTGCGAAGCGCGATCCTCTTGTGCAGGTTCCAGCGCTCCACGGCCACTGCCACAATGAGGCTGCCCAGGAACAGCATGTTGGTGTCCTTCATGTACTGGACACATACCTAGAGGGTAGCATGGAGGCACTGTCAGGGCACCCTCCTTCCCCTGACCACATGATCCTTGGGCCCAGAGTCACCCACGTCCCCAGAAACAAACTAGCAGACCAGATGCTGACTTCAGGGCCAGCTTGGAGTTATATGTCTCTATTCCAGGGGGAATCCACCAGGGGGGAGTGTCTGGTGACCCCCCAGGCCTAGACAGCTCAGAGAGCGGCTTGGAAAAGGAAGGAGTCTATGAGAGAACCAGGAAGTCACCAGGACCCCATAGCTGCTCACCTCTTTGGAGTCCAGTATCTGAAACAGTGGAAAGAGCAAAACAGGCATGAGGGAGGTGACAGCCACTGGGATGACATCTGTGCACCAGTAAATGGCCATGATGATGATGATGTAGGCACACCTGACAAACTGAAGAGACAGCCCTGAGACCATGCCAGGCCGCACCTGCCCCCTCCCCAGATCACCAGAAAGCAGCTGGCAGGGATTCCCATCAGAGGGAGTCCCGTGCCCCTGGTCAGCACAGCTCTCCAGGTTTAGGCCAGCAGGGGCACAGACTCTGCCATCAAAAGACTCCTGTCCCCACTCCCAGCCAACCCTGCCTCCTTCCCAGATGTGTTCTTTCATCTTCTCAAACCTTGGATTGGTCACTTCTCAAAAGGAAAGAATAAAACTAGGAAGAAAAGGAAGGAGAAGGAGGGAGGGGAGGGAGAGAGAAGGCAGGGGCCGGGGCAGAAGGGAAAAAGGAGAAAGGGGAAAAAGAACAGAAAATGCCATTTTGAACGACCTGCTCTAGGAACTACACAAAATTATTTTGCAGAGGCATCATCTGCATTTGAAAATTAGGTGCATTTCTCTCCATATTCTCTTTCAACCCGACTTCCTTTTCTCAACATCCTGTCATGGTGATTTCTTCACATTGTTACATAGCCTTAATTTCGATTATTTCTAAAAGTGCAGATCTTCCATAAGTTTGATGAATCGCTTTACTTCTTTGTCCTCCCATAGCCAACTGAATGCGGTTTCCTCTGCTCTCTGTGGCCACTCTGCTTTATCCGTTCACTTATTTTTAAGTCTGACTTTAGGAGAGGTTCCCTGACACATCCTCCAATTCCCAATACCTGCCCCTCACTTCTTTCTCACAGAGCTGCTCCAAGTCTCCCGGCTCTCAGAAATGCACCTGTAAACCAGCTCATCCAGAAAATCACCAGCACTGTTTCCCAGGTTTTCTGTTTTTGTCTTAGTATAATTAAAATGATGGTGCCCTGATGCTTTGGTGCCTGACGCTCTCCCTTTCAAAGGCCTCCAGCTTTTACTGTTTGCCTTTAATTTTGTATGGGCTGCCTATTTACATACATCCTCTAGCTACTTAGCCAGTGGCATCTTAGCTCTGGAGTGAGACAAGGCTGGGTTCCATGCAACCACTTGCTTCCCTGCCCCTCACTCGCTGTAGGACTTGGGGAAAGTCATTGAACACCTTGGCCTCAGTCTCATCACCTATTAAAATGCAAGTAATAATACCAATCTCCTTTGGCTCTTTGGTGTTTCATCGCAATTCTCGCAGTCATCTTTATGAAGGCTGGTTCAAGTCTTATTTCAAAGTCTGGATTCAGTGTTCTGGGTTTCCCCTGATGTTTTAATGACCTGCTTGTGTGAGTAGAGTTACTTATGTTTTCTTTTAAGACCCTAAGAGTTTTAACAGGCTCACACTAATCTGCTATGGAACTGTTACAAAGTCCACATTCTAGAGCTATGGACAGATAGCTACGCTTCCATGTCTATGAGAACGGCACGTGGTTTTTTCCACCTAAATAGCTCACCAAATAAAATTTATAGCAGACTAGTGGTCTCTCCTTTGATATGTTTCCTGATCTTGTCCAGATATTTATGCTTTGACACAAATTATAGCCCAATTTCCCAAAGTCCAAATTCCCTGTAGAGAGTGTCTACCTCCCCTGGCTCTCCTAAACCATTAAAGCACAGATGCTATCTTTTTAACTTTTATCTTTTATCTTTTTTTTTTTGAGACAGAGTCTCACTATGTAGCCCAGGCTGGCCCTGAACTCACTACGTAGCCCAGGCTGGCCTCGAACTCTCGGTGGTCTTTTTGCTTCAACCTGCGTCTGCACACCCAGCCCTTAACATTCATCTTATCTAACCTGAGAAATCAGGAAAAATATGAAAGTCAAATTTCCTAAAAGATCAGTAAGGATGATAAAGTTCCTTCTGCTTTAATTCTTACAAAGAAGTAGCCTGAAGTTAACCAGTTATTTTTCTATTATTCTCCCTGTCTCTCCCTTACTTATGACAGTATCTTTGAAATGACCAATTCGCTCTTTGTTCTTCCAACCTATCCTTCTCAGCCTATCAAATACCCATTCTATTTTATGGTACGAAGTGTTGCCAGATCTTAGAATAAAAAATAAAGCCAATGGACATCTTTTAATTTGCAGAGATTTGGGTTTTTTATAATCCCCATGGTCATTGCCTTTAGTCAGGGCATATCTTTGCCCGGGTCTCTCTGTCTTCTAATTTGATCTTTCTATTTCTATCAACCCACACGGTCCTCCCTTTTTCTCTTTCAAAAATCTGGTGGCACCACCTCCTTGTTCAAAAGCCTCCCGTGGCCTTCAGGACCAAAACCAAATGCCTCAGCAGTCCTCACAAGGCCCTCTTGGAGGAACTGGGTCCTGTGACCCTCCAGCCCCACCTCCTCACCCATTCACACCCTGGCCAGTTCTAAGGTCCCCAAAGCATTTGCAGACTAAGGCGAAGCTCTGTGCCTCACAGCCTTGGCCTGGAGAGAGAGCTGCATGTTCAGCTCGGTGTTCTTTCCCAGATGCCTTCCCTGCCCCCTCCACAGTCTGCTTTGTGCCGTTCCTCAGCAATTAGTGTACTGGATTACTGCCATTGTTTCCTTCACTCTCTCCCTGTGTCATTGGGTTGGGGATGGGTCTGCGAGGTCCCAGAGGCTGAAATAAGGGACTTATCCCACCTTTTTTTTTTTTTTCCTGTTTTTTGAAACAGGGTCTCATTATATAGTCCAAGTTGGCCTTGAGCTCACTGTGCAGCCCAGGCTGGCCTCAAACTCAGGCAATCCTCCTGCCTCAGCTTCCTGAGTGCTAGGATTGGCTCGTGCCACCACAGCTGGCTCCCCTCTTTTAAAATAAGTTTGCAGGTTTGCTGACTCCGGTCACAGAAAAAGGGTTTTCAGGACACAAGAGTGTAAGAGACATGAGAAGGTTTATTAAGAAAGAGACA
The DNA here is from genome assembly GCF_053883595.1 of Heterocephalus glaber. NCBI lineage: Eukaryota > Metazoa > Chordata > Mammalia > Rodentia > Bathyergidae > Heterocephalus > Heterocephalus glaber. Next base: position 16,456,249 of record NW_028258351.1, on the reverse strand, counting down.
CAAGGGGCAGTCCAGAGCAGAATGAGAGTGCTTAGAGAGATGACACACACTGCAGTTGGGAATTGGAGATCGTCATGTTTTGGGTGGTGGGAATCTGTGGAGTTTGATGATCTATAGTCTTAGAATTGTCTAGTGGGTGGGAGAGGATGCCCCACCCATAATAAAGATAATGGTCCATTCATATAGGAAATGGTAATTTACAGGTGAAAAAGGTGGTCTATTCACAGGTGGAAAAGGATATTTGCAAGGTAAAAGAAAATGAGAAAATTTATTCAGAGGTGAAAGAGAGTTGTCCAGGTTTACTATGTTTCGGGAGAAAAAGAGAAAAATAAATACTGCAAATAAATAAGCTGGGCTTGTGTCCCGAAGCTGCAATTCTTCTTAAAACTACAATTTTTTAAATCTCAGTGCCCTTATTTCCTTTTGTCCTAGTTTTTATTTCTTCCATCCTACTTCACCTGCACCACTACCAGTGTGCAACTTGAGAATGCAAACGGTATTTGTAGGTTCACTCTGTCCTCAGCATCCACCACAGGCTCAACACTCACAAGAGATGCTCTGCAAGTGCTTAGCAAAGGAAGCAAAGGACGGGACCAGCATCATCTGAGTCAAGCTAGGACCAGGATGCTGAGACGTCACGCTTGCCCTCTCACTGTTCATTTTCACATCTTCTCAGGGAGCAGGTGTCAGACTTCTAAGACATCGCACCAAGACAGAGACATTCTTCATCTCAGCTGTGTTATCAGTCATAAAAAAATAAATCTTTCAGCCTGGGAGGTGTAGTTCAGTGGTAGAGCATTTATCTAGAATGCTTAAAGCCCTGGATTCCATTCCTAGCTCCGCAAAAATAAGTAAATACATTTTTAAAAAATTTTTTAAATAAATCTTTTACAGCACTCCACAAAAACCCCAAGACACCTCCTGCTGCCTGAAGCCCTGGCCCACTGCCATCTGGGGTTGGATGGTTCTTCGCTGTGGGGACTCTCCTGTTGTGTGTACTGTGGGAAGTTCACAGCACCCTTGCTCTCCACTGGGGAGATCCCAGTAGCATCCTCTCCAGTTGTAGCAACAAAAAGATGTCTCCAGAATTTGACACATTGGCTGTGCAGAAGAGAGAAGAATTGGAGTCTAAGGAAGGTCACCCCAAAATATGATGCCCTGGCATACTGGTCATTTTCAATTAAAGGAACTCAGAGAACAGCAGGAGATAGCAGATGCTGTCTCTACTCCAGCATCTCTGGATCTGCTTAAACTCCTGTCCCACAAAGGAAGAAACAATGACCTTGGGTCTCTTCTCTGAATGTTCATTAACTGAATGCCTATTACAGTAAGAGACTGAAGTCTGTCAAAACACCTGGATAGACATTTGTCACACCCCACAGTCCTCTAATTTGACCCCATTCGGTATTCCAAATGATACAGGAGACATATAACTCTCAACCTGCTAGACGTCAGATGTGTTGAGTTGTGTCCCTGAATATCAAAGAATGAATTCTGAGGAACAATGGAGATTAAGAGAAGGAAAAGTTTATCGAGAGATAGCTCCTGAAAGACAGAAGGAGTCCTGAAAGTGAGTTGCCACTGAGGCCATTTTCCCAAGAATGTTTTATAGAGCAAAATCATGAGGTGAGTATAAGATTACAAGTATAGCCACTTAGCTAATATTGATCTAATAGGGAAGCAAGGCTCTTAGCAAGGGCACGTGGCTAGCATTATTAACCTTGGCTTATCTATGGCATTTATTTATTTATTCATTTATTTTTCTATACTGGAGATCAGGACCTTGCGCTTGCCAGGCAGGCACAGTGCCACTGAGCTAAATCCCCAGGCCTGTATGAATTTTAAAACAGAAACATTTTTTGAGAAGGCATGGGTTCAGATGTTTTGGGCACCCACATGGGTCTCTGGTGTATATCCGGACTTAATGGACCAGGTGTTATTAATTACAATATAATCTCAAATTTTATAATCTCAAATTATCCCTTAGGGAGGTATGCAAGTCTGGCCAATGTGACTTCATCTTGAGGCCTTGCCTTCTTCAGATGAGCCTCCAGCCACAATTCTGATGTCTTTATTTTTTTCTGCTGACTTCTTTGAGAACTCAGTCCCTCTCTGACTGCATATTAATTTCTATCTCACTTAACTGCCTATAATACAAAGAGAATCATTTCTAATCCATTGTCTGTTTGGCAGGCCAAATAGACTTTATTCTAGGCCACTGTATGTTTCTCCAAGCCCATGAATTCCTCTAAAAATTTTCTACACTTCCAGTAGTCCCTCTGGAAAAGGGTATAAAAGTTTCAGAATCCTGCTAGGCTAGAATGGAATTATGCCAGAGGATTGCCTCCATGTGATATGAGTTTGTATATTTCTTCTCCTATTTAACTTGTTATCAGCTCATCCCAGAGAGCCTTCAGAGGGTGAAGGGAAGCCTTTCTTTTTTGCCCCCACAGGATCCATTTGGACTGAAAACTGTACTAAAGGCAGAAGAGCAGTGTGGTTAGAAGCCAAGGCTGCTACCAGCAGGGCTGGGCAATGTTCACTGTCTACCACTTTGGCAGTCACACTTCGCTGGGCCTGTGGTGTTGGGGTGGGTGGCAGTGGTGATTCCCTCCAGATATTGATAATAAGAGAGTGTGTTATAAAGAATTTTAGGGGCAGGGATTTAGCTCAGTGGTTCCCCCACCTGCTCTGCAAGCGCAGGGACCCAAGTTCGATCCCCAGTACCAAAAAAAAAAAAAAAAATTAAAACAATAATACTAAAAATCAGTTGGCTTTTATGAACATCATGTGATAGCCATTCTAAATGCCATTGATAAATTACCTCTTCTGCTCCCAATCCTTGCCCCTCTCCAGGCTCATTTCACACCCTTCTCTATAAATTGAGGCTTTAAGAGGGCCCATTCTAATGTACGATACGCAGAAAGCCCTTGGTCACTTTTTATTATCTAATCTTAGAAGCAGCAGGTGGCACACATAACCACTGGAGGCTCCTAGAGGAGCTAAGCATGACCATTAGAAAAGAGAATGAGTCCAGGCATGCTGTTGCACACCTGTAATCCCAGCACTTGGAGGGCGGAGGCAGGAGGATCACTGAGTTCAAAGTGAGCCTGGACTACATAGTGAGACAAGGAAGAAAGAAAGAACGAAAGAATGAAAGGAAGGAAGGAAGGAAGAAAAGAGGACGGGACACAAGGCTAACTGCCCCCTTATCTCTGTGCCACCGTTAGGATGTCCGGGAGGTGCCTTGGATCAGTAACAAATTTGACCTTCTCCGGGTAAAATGCTCAAATGTCAGTGGGGAGAGCAGACTAGAAAGGTAAAGTTAGAAAAATCTGGGGAGGGGAAAATAACAATGAAGATTAAGGTGGATTCTACCTGCAGAGACAGAGCACTTCCCGGCCGCTGAGAAAGTGGCTAAAAGCCCACTGAGGCTGAGAAAGCAGACGATGGGAGTTAAAAGTCCATACTAGGCACAGAGCTCAGTGCAAAGCTGAGCACAGTGGGGCCTAATAAATCCATGTGCACATGTAAAAAATGCACAAGTGAATAAAGCCAGAACTCACTGTTCATCCTTTTGTTAACTATAAGGGCACATTCTAAGAAATGTGCCGTTAGCCAGTTTCTTTATTGTGCAAACATCCTGGAGTGTACTTACACAAACTAAGATGGCTGTGACACCCACAGGTGATACAATCTTACTATAGGACCACCATCATCTATGGGATCCAGCACTGACAAAAACGTCATTAGGCAGCATATGACTGTATTAACAATAAGGGTGTCTTCAGCATACTGCATGGTAAAAAATATAGGCAAAGCATATTCAGTGTGTGTGTGTATGTATGTGTGTGTGTGTGTCTGTCTGTCTGTATATCTGTGTGTAGAGTAAAACAAGAGATTGATTCCTTTCTAGAAAGATGACCATCAAAGTATTAATAGTTATGGGATTTGAGAGTGTTTTCATTTTTATTTCCTACTTTACAGACTTGTAAAAAAAGATTTTACAACTTTAACACAATAGATGATGCAGGGCATCCACACCCTATGTGAAAGAGCTGCCTTGTGTCATAGGTGCGGCGCCAGCCCCAGCGGAGCACAACATGACAACGTGGAGCGACAGAGGCAAAGATTAACCAACTGACCTGATCCTGCATAAAGACAACCCCCAGGAAGAGAAGGGAGCAACCAGACCCCGTGACTGAGGACATTAAGTCCACATCTGCCAACAGGACCCAGGACATGCCTTGGCTGGATGGTGAACAGTCTGGGGAAACAGACGGACAGGCCTCTGGTGCAAGAGGGCCCCTCAAAGGCCCATAGGCCCTAACGTTAGGCATAGAAAATCGGGACTGTCTGGGTCCCAAGACTGCAGATCTTGGGAAGAAACCACTCATTCAATAACATAGAAGTTTTTTTGTTGACTCCATCTTTTAAAAAAAATTTTTTTGGGGGGAGGCTGGGGATTTAGCTCAGTGGTTCCGCCACCTGCCTCGCAAGCTCAAGGACCCGAGTTCGATCCCCGGTACCAAAAAAAAAAAGAAAAAGAAAAAAAAATTATTAGTTCATGTGTATAGTGCAAAATGTTTACATTGCTTGTAGGGAATGAGTACATGTATAGAACACACCTTAATGCCTTTTTTATCCCCTCCCCCCTCCATCCATCTCAATTCCCCTTTTTTTCCCCGTACTTGTTTGCAGTACCTATTTACATTCCTCATGTATATGTAATACAAGTACATAACACATCTTAATTCCTTTTTTCATCCCCGTCCATCCCCTCTCTCCTCTTCCTCCATCTATTTTTGAGACAGTCTTGCTTTGTAGTTCAGGCTGGCCCTGAGCTCACTATGTAGCCCAGGATAGTGTCAAACTCACGGCATTCCTCCTGCCTCAGCCTCCCGAGTGCTGAGATTACAGGCGTGTGCCACCACGCCCAGCCCTTCCATCTTTTAACTCATTCCCCATTTTAGGAAGATCTACCTCCCTGCTTCCTATCATCTATCTTTTATTTTGCTCTTTATTTATACTTTGGGTTTCTCATAAAGGAAACCATGTGATATTAAGCTTTTGTGTCTGATAATTTCACTTAACATCGTGGTCTCAGGGTGCAGTCATTTTCCTACAAATGACTGAAGTTTTTCTTTATGGCAGAGTAGTACTCCATTGTCTGTAAACACTACATTTTCTTTATTCTTTCATCTGTTGATGGACACATAGGTGGTCGATCTTTTCTTGATTTTTCTATTTCATATTATTTTCATCTTGCCTTTATTAGGTTTTTGGGGCATTTGTGGTTTTTCTCCCTTTTTTCTTTTTTCTCTCTTCTCTTAGTTTCCATTCTTTCCTTTGCTATTTTTCCCTTACATTGTTTTTCTTTTCCTTCCTGTCTTTTATCTCCTGTTGTTGTTCTCTTTTCTTCTTTTTCTTGTTCATTCTTTCCAGCTACTGTTCTCTATAACTATTAGTTATCTTTTACTCTTCAATAAGACCCCCCCCAACTTCTTTTCTTTCCTCTTTCTCATACCCCATAGATTAATTTTTTCAGAGTATGCTTTTTTCATTCTCTGGTTCCCCACCCCCTTCATCTTTACTAGTATCACTACTAAGCTTTATAAATCTCTGGATATAGTTAAATTTATGCTGTTGATGTTGAATACTGTGTTATTGTTAGTAGAGGTAAAGTTGTTCCATTTAGTAGATATTTAGTATAGGTCAATATTTGGTTTGTGCTAGTGTTCACACTGTTATTATAGATCTCTTTTCTAAGGACAAGGATAGTACTTTATTGGTCCTTAGGGTCTGTCAGTATTCAGTTTGTATTTGATACTATAATTGATACTGATTTTATTACTATAGCTAAGGTGACAGCTGTTGCTATTAATTGGTTTTCTTGAGATGCCAAAGACTAGATGGCCATGGGATCATTAAAAAATATTGTGGCTCATTCCTGGAAAACTGGGTACTAGGCCAAATATGCTGCTACTTTCCATCTAACTAAATAGAAATGGTTGGATCCTGGGACAGAGGCAAGGGCCAGTAGTTAGCCATGTTCAGAGGATACCATGGAAAAGTAAACATTAACTAAAGAGGTTTCCATACTAGAAACAAAGCTTGCCATTACAATCAACCACAAGCCTTGGCCAACACACACACACACACACACACACGCACATGCACACACACACACACAATGAGTAAACAAACAAAAATAGAAGCATGAGAAGACAAGCCAACAAAATGCCTCCAAAAATTCCCAACTCCCCAAAGCTGATCCATGGGGTATCAAAAAGGAGGAAACCAAAAACCACACAACCAAATTATTCAAAATGATATCACGGGAGATAACAAAACAGATTAATAAGGCATTTTTACAAGCTCACAGAAAAGATAAGTAATAAGATATTGGACCAAATAAACAAAATCACCAGCAAGTCTAAAGAAGGCACTAACAAAAAGAAGAGTTAAACAAAACAATGTAAAATATATATGACCAGTATAGAAAAGAATTAGAATCCATAAAAGGGTTCCATGTAGAAATTCAGGAGATTAAAAATTCTATAAAAATATGGGCAGCAGAAATAATCATTGTGAAGACAGAGTCTCAGAACTAAAAGACAGGGATGTTGTCAGTGACCAATTAATGAAAGATACCTTAAAAACAAGAGAGGCTGCTCTGTCTGTTGCTGCTGCTGCTGTTGCTGCTTAATGCCTTCTGCCTGCCTTGCCATGCCATGGGCTGTTTCTCCTCTGCAATGGCCCTCTGCTATGCTGCCCTGTTTTGGAACCAGTTGACTAGGAACTGAAACTTCTACAAACTGTGAGCTGAAATAAACCTGCCCTCCAAAAAAGAGAGAGAGAGAATATGAAGAATGGATCCAATAGCTCCTAGATGATGTTAAGAAGACACTTAATCTAAGATTAAGTGGAATTAGTGAAAAATTAGAATATAGCACAAATAACATGAAAACCTGTTTAATGAAATAATAGCAGTAAACTTTCCAAAAAAGGTAAAAGAATTTAACATACACATAGGTGAGGCATATATAACTGCAAATAGCCATGATCAGAAAACCTCTCCACAATATATTTTAAAAGTCAATAAAGAAAAGCAACAAATCTTATGTTTGTTTTTTGTTTTTTGAGACAAGATCTCACTATGTAGTTCAGGCTGGCCTTGAACTCACTATAATAGCCCAGGCTGGCCTCTAACTTATAATGATCCTCTTGCTTCCCAAGTGCTCGGCTTACAGGCATGTGCCACCGTGCCTGGTGTGCAATGAATCACTTATAAAGAAAAATCCATTTGAATTACAGCAGACTTCTCAACACAAACCTTAAAAGCCAGGAGAGCTTGATGTGTTTTAAACCCTAAAAGAAAACAATTTCCAACCCAGGCTGACATATCCTGCAAAACTATCTTTCAAGATTGATGGAGAAATAAGACGCTTTCATGATAAAGAGCACCTACAGAAATTCGTGATCACCAAACCAGCATTTAAAAAAAATTCTAAAGGATACCCTAGAAAGAGACAATGAAGCTAACAATGACAAAAGGTCTAAAAGAATGAATACACCAGGTAGGGTGAGCAGTTAAGTAGAAGGGAAAGATAGGGAATCAGCAACAGGAAAATAAGGAAATGGCAGGAATAAGTCAATACCTTTCAGTAATAACTCTCAATGTCACTGATCTCAATTTCCCAATTATAAGACATAGACTGACTGGCCAGGTGTAGTGGCATGTGCTTGTAATCCCAAGATGAGGCAGGATTGTTCGAGGCCAGACAAGACTACATAGTGAGTTTGAAGCCAGCCTGGACCACATGGTGAGACCTTGTCTTAAAACAACAACAACAACAAAAACTGTCCCCAAAAAAGACACAGATTGAAAGAATGGATTAAGAAACAAAATCCAACAGTTTGCTGTATACAAGAAACACATTTAACTCAAGAAGAAACTCATGAACTAAAAATTAAAGGATAGAAAACAATATAACATTCAACGGGAGCTGGGTGTGGTGGTGCACACATGCAATCCCAGTACTCAGGAGGCTGAAGCAGGAGGATCGCCATGAGTTCAAGGCCAGACTGGGCTACATAGTGAGTTTGAGCCCAGACAGAATTACACAGTGAGACCCTGTCTCAAAAAAACAAAAACAACAACAACAACAAAAATTCAACAGGAACTCGAAAAAAAAGCAGATATAGCTATCCTATATTAAGACAAATTCAGAATTCAAGCCAAAAGAAACAAAGAACATTTCATATTGGTTAAAGGAATGAGCCAACAGAGAGAGATAGGTAACAATTATTAACATATACACTGAACAACGGTGTACCCCACTTCATAAAACCAGTTCTATTGGACATAAAAAAATCAGATAAATGTAAAAATAATTATAGTGGGAGACCTTAATATCCCACTATCACAAATAGACGGGTCAACTAGACAAAAAAATCAACAAAGAAATATCAGAGTTGTTTGAAAAAAACCTTTAAACAAATGGACTCAGTAGATATCTACAGATTGTTCTAACCAACAACAAAATACACATTTTCAACACCACATAGAATTTTCTCTAAGTCAATAAAATGAGCTGGGGATTTAGCTCAGTAGTTCCTCTGCCTGACTCACAAACCGAAGGACCCGAGTTCGATACCCGGTACTAAAAAAAACCAAATCAACCATAAGCCAATAAAGCAAGCTTAAATAAATGTGAAAGAACTGAAATTATACCATGCATATCATCAGACCTTAGCACAACATAATTAAAAGTTAATGACAAAAGAAAACACTGAGGGCTGGGGATTTAGCTGAGTGGTTCCACTGCCTGCCTCAAAAATGCAAGGTCTTGAGTTCAATCCCCAGTACCAAAAAAAAAGAAAAAAAGAAAAAGGTGAAATCACAATAGAAACTTCTGAAATAAAAAACATTAATAACTACTTCACAAAACTATGCCAATAAATTGTGGAATTCAGAAGAAATGGATAGATTCATAGATACTTATGAATTAGCAAAACAGAACCAAGAATATTTGAAAATTCAAAATAATCCAATCAGGCAATGAGATTGAAGCAGTAATAAATTACCTACTAACTAAGAAAAGCCCAGGTGTGGATGGGTTCACTGTTGAATTCTACAAAAATTTCAGGGAAGTTCTAACACCAATACTCAAGATTTTTAATGAAATTGAAAGGGGATGAGTACTTCCAAGGTCATTCCTGGAAGCTACCATTACCCTGACTCCAAAACCCTTTAAGGATCAAACCAGAAAGGAGAACTCTCTCTAATGAATATGGATGCAACATTCCTCAACAAGATACTGGCAAACAGACTGCAACAAATCATCAGAAAGATCATACACCATGACAAAGCAAGCTTCATCTCAGGGATACAAGGATGGTTTGACATATACAAATCAATAAATGTAATGCATCACATAAGCAGAAACAAGGACAAAAACCATATGATCATCTCATTAGCTGAAGAAAAAGCCTTTGAAAAAAATCCAACATCCTTTCATTATAAAAACACTGAAGAAGCCAGGTGTGGTGGCGTACCCCTGTGAGTTTGAGGCCAGCCTGTGCTATGTAGTGAGTTCAAGGCCACCCTGAACTACATAGTGAGACCCTGTCTCAAAAAAAAAGAAACTGAAGAAAATAGGTATAGAATGACCTAATCTCAATTCGATAAAAGTCATATATGGAAAACCTACTACCAACATAGTATTAAATGGGGAAAGACTGAAAGCCTTCCCTTTAAAATCAGGAACAAGACAAGGTTGTCCACTATCACCACTCTTGTTCAACATAGTACTTGAAACATTGCCAAGAGCAATTAAGCAAGAAAAAGAAAAGTGGTATGAATAAGAAAGGAAGAAATCAAATTATCATTATTTGCAGGTGACACGATCCTATATGATTAAGATCCCCCCAAAAAATTCACAACCAAAAGACTCTTAGAATTAATAACCAAGTTCAGTAGTGTAGCAGGATACAAAATCAACACACAAAAATCAATAGCCTTCCTGTACAGTAATAATGAACCCACTGAGAAAGAAATTAGGAAAAAATACCATTCCCTATAGCACCGAGAAAAATTAAATACTTAAGGACTAACCCCACTAAGGAAGTGGAAGACCTCTACAGTGAAAGCTACAGGACTCTGAAAAAGGAAAATGAAGAAGACAATAGAAAATGGAAAGACATCCCTGTTTCTGGAGAGTCAGAACCAATATACTCAAAACAGCGACACTTCCAAAATTGATATACAGATTTAATGCAATCCCAATCAGAATCACAACAGCATACTTCACAGAACTGGAGAAAACAACTCTGAAATTCATATGAAACCAGAAGAGATCCAGAATAGCAAAATCAATCCTGGGTAAAAAGGGCAACTCAGGAGTCATCACTATCCCACACCTGAAATTATATTAAAAGCTACTGTGATAAAAAAACAGCACAGTACTCACACAAAAATAGATCTGGGGATCAAAGCAACAGAATAGAGGATGCAGGAACAACTCCAAGTACATTCAACTACTGCATTTGATTTTTGACAAACAGGCCAAAGCCATACAGAGGAAAAATAACCTCTTTAATAAACAGTATTGGGAAGCTGGGCATGGTGATGCATGCCTGTAATCCCAGCACTTGGAAGGCTGAGGCAGGTGGATCACCATGAGTTCAAGGCCAGAAACCCTGTCTCAAACAAAAGTGGTGTTAGGAAAACTGGCTATCCACTAAAATCAAAGAAGATCAAAGAACTAAATGTTAAAATAAAAAGTTAGCCTGATGGAAAAGAAAATAGGGAAAACTCTTGAAATTCTAGGCATAGGGAAGGATTTTCTGAACAGAACCCTTGTTGCACAGGAAATAGTCTGAAGAATCAACAAACAGATCATATCAAATTAAAAAGCTTCTGCACGGCAAAAGAAACAGCCAACAGAGTAAAAAGACAGTCTACAGAATGGGAAAAAATTTCTGCCAGTGATTTCTCAGACAAAAGACTCATCTAAAAAATATAAAGAAAACAAAAAACTTAGATTTCCCCAAAATAACACTCAATCAAAAACTGGGCAAGCAAAATGAATAGACACCTTACAGAAGAAGTCCAAATGGCCAATAAATACATGAAGAAATGCTCATCACTGGCCATTAAAGAAATCCAAATTAAAACTACCCTGAGATTCCATCTTACTCCAGAAAGAATGGCCATCACCAAGAAATCAAATAATAAATGCTGGCGAGGCTGCAGGGAGAAAAGAAACTCTTCCACATTGTCGGTGGGGATGCAACCTAGTACAACCACTATGGAAATCAGTGTGGAGATTCCTCACAAATCTGAAACTAGCAATTACATTTGACCCAGCTAATCCCCTTCTGACATCTTCCTGAAAGAATTAAAGACATCATATTACAATGGTATATGCATGTCCATATTTATAGCAGCACAATTCATAATAGCTAAATCTTGGAAGTGGTCTATATGTCCATCAACAGATGAATGGTTAAAAAATAGGTGGTATGTATATAAAATGGAGTACTACACTGCCATAAAGATAAACTTGAGTCATTTGTAGGAAAATGGATGTTCCTTGAGACCATAACGGTAATTAAATCAGATACAAAAGCTTAAATGTCACATGGTTTCTCTTATATGAGAAAACCAAAATATAAATAAAGAATAAAATATGAGATAATAGGAAGTAAGGAGACTCAGTGAATCTTTCTCAAAGGGCAAGAAAAGATGGAGGGATGAGGGAGGCAAGGGACTGGGGATAAAAAAGGATGTGTCACATACATGTACAAACTACACACAAGGAATATAAACATTATGCACTGCAAATGTGTACCAAAATTTAAAAAGGAAAGGGAACGAGAGATGGGTAGAGGAGGGTGGAAGGGAAGGGAAGAGGATGAAAAGAGGAATGAAGATGTGTTCTGTACATGTACTGACTCCTCACATGGAATGTAAACATTATGTACTACACACATGCACTAAAAAATAAGTTATATATTTATCATTTATTTTATTAAAATGATTTTTTAAAAGGAACCCAGAAAAAGGATAGAACAATTAGAGCAGAGATGAGACCAGGAAGCAAGCAAGATGGAGGAGATGAAAGAAAGAAGAAAGCCTGGAGAGAGGGCAGGTGGTGGCAGAGGTCACTAGGCGCTGAGAGTCATCACTGGAAAGAGACAATGCTCCCCAGGCTGCCTGGGCCCAACTGACTTCCTCACCTCTGCCTGTGTGGTGGACCTCCGGGTTTCCTTGGGGACAGGGGTGAGGAGGATGGGAGCAGGGAAGTCTTCAGGGATAACAAAAAAAAGAAGCACAAAGGAAGAAAATAAGCCAGGGACCCAGGCTCCCAGGCGCTCAACTGTGTTGGAGAGAAAGGCACCAAGAGGAGCTTGTGGAAGGGCTCTTAATAGCTTCATGCCACTTGGACACACACACACACACACCTGAGTTGGGATCCCACCTTGGGTCTCACCTGTGAGTGTGTGAGTGTGCCAATCGGGAGTAGGGTCTCAGTTATACTGCCCTGGAGTAGGAAGGTCAACCAAGGGGCTATAATTATTCCAAGGAACACCACACCCTGCCTGCAGAACTCAAAGGACAGATCTGCCTGGCTCCCTCCCACGGACACAGTGAGGGCCCCAAATAGCTTCCCCTAGAGGAACCATGGCCACTCACTGACGGGGAGGCATCTGAGGAGCTGCCACATTTGGATCCAGAGCCTCTGCTCGGTTCACCCAAGGGCCCCTTGGCCTTTCGGATCTTAGGAATCAACATAATCCCTTCGGACTCCCAAACCACCCCCTTGTGCCAAGGTCTGGAGAGCACAGGGACTTGGTGCAGGTCACAGGCTTGAGTGAGTAGTGGATGTCAGTTCTCCTCCTGGGTGGCTCTCTGATACTCCAGTGCATCCCTCTCCAGGACTGCTCCCTGAGCATGCCCTGAAGAGTTCCTCTGTTTCCCAACCTGCCCAAGGAGGGGAGGAGGGAGCTGGAGGTTTCCTGTCTGGGCTGCGAGTGAAAGGGCTGAAAGAGGAAAGGAGGACGGAGCAGCCAGCAGCCACAAAAAGCTTCAAAGGGCTCGGGCTTCTGCCAAATGGGCCATGCACAGTACAACCAAGTCTCAGCCAGGGCGCCAGCCCCGCCCCCGCCCTGTGGCCAAGGCCATTCATTCTCTCTCCCCATCCCAGGAGGGCTAGGAGGCCAGGGCATGAGAGGCAGCTTCCCTGAAACTCTGGGCCATGCCACCCAAGGCATGGGCTCTGGGAACATGTTCCTTCTCCTGCCACAGTCACAGCAGGCAGTGGGCAAAGCAGATCACCTCTTTCCTGCCATTCAGCCTGGGGCAGGACTTTGACTCAGATGTGGCTTCGCTGATCTCAGAGCAGGAAGGAAATGTAGACGGAAGCCTGGGCGTGGTGGTACTCAGGAGGTTGAGGCAGGAGGATCGCCACGAGTTCAAGGCAGGCCTGGGGTACATAATGAGTTCAAGGCCAGCCTGAACTACACAGCTAGATCCTGTCTCAAAAAGAAATGTACATGGGGAAACTGAGGCCCATAGAAGGCCAGAGAGTGGTGAAAGTAGAACTCAGTATCTACTTAGGTGATGAAATTTTCCTCTAGGTTCCTGACTGAGGTCAGAAGCCACCTTCACTTGGAAGAGGGCTTTGACTAAGGGAAGCGTCAGGGAAAGACAAGCGCTGGCAAAGTAGCATCTCGGGGGTGGAGGGCCGCCGGTTCTGCACTGGGTGGCTTCTGAGTCAGGCTGAGCCTATCGCTAGGGTCTGCTGGCTAAACTCTGTGCTCGCATCCAGGTCTCTGTGCTTGGCCCTGGAATCCGCGACCCCCAGGGTGGGTGCGCCCTCGGGTCACTGAGCCTCTCGGGGTTCTTTGCCGGGCAGCTCCCATTAGGCATCTGCAGCTCCGGAGTGCGCGCCCCCCGGGGGGAGCTGTCCCCGCCAGAGAGTCCGTGCGTTCCAGCTCATTGCTCCTAGTTCCGTGCCCGTTACTGGACACCGAGCTGCCCAGAGAAGCAACTGACCTTGGCGGGTATCAGAATGATGAGTGGCAGCAGCAGGAGCGGGCTGACGAACAAGATCACGAAGGACTTGAACTTGGAGATATAGCTCAGCGCCGAAGCCATCGCGCGGGAGGGAGACTAGCGGGGAAGAAGAATGAGCGGCAGCGAGAGGCTCCGCGGATTTAAGAAGGGGCTGCAGTCCCAGGGGATAAGGGGCGGAGACAACTCCGCCCCCCACGGCGGGCCTCCCCTCCCTGGGGCGGGGCCACTCCCTGGGTCGGTGGGACGCGCCAGCCCCGACTCCGCCACCCCGCGGCGAAGGGAGGCGTTTGGGGACTGGGATGCTTCGGACCAGCCCTCTCTCTGGGGGCGGCCTGCACTCCCTGCACCTCGTGACTCTCCAAGCCTTTCGGGACACAGCCTCACTCAGGGCTGCCGAGCGAGGCCTGGGAGCCTTTGGCTGTGCCCGCATCCTCACCTGCTCTTCCCCTGGCTCTGGAGGGGTCCCGGGTGAAGGTTCCACCGGCCTCTGGGTGTCTCAGTTCCATCTCCGGAACCTCTCTCCTTTTCATCTTCTTACTCCTGCCTCGTACCGCCTCGGTCTCTGGGAGGTCCCTCGGAGAAGCGGTGACTGCTACTCCGCGTCTGCCGCGCCACCGCCTCCGCTTCCCCGGGGCTGGTCTGGCTTCTCCGCCACGTTCGCCTTATTCTCTCGTCCTCTCCCGCCCAGCGCACCCCGGGCTTTCTCCGGGGACCGCAGAGGGAGGCGAGGCCACTGTCCTCCGGATGGCTTTCGCCCTCCCGCGGACACTCGCGCAGCCTGCCCCCTCCTGGCAGCCGCACTCTGCTGCTGCAGGCTCTAACCAAGTCGCTAGGGTCGTTCTAAGGAGCGGAATAGGAGTCTACAGAGGAAGGGGCATTACCAAGGCTACACCAAGAAACCCATTCATTCATACATTTTACGGCCACTATTCATTCAGCCCACCAGTCAAAACTACTGAGCACCTGTTTTCTGCTG
The DNA here is from genome assembly GCF_053883595.1 of Heterocephalus glaber. Lineage (NCBI taxonomy): Eukaryota > Metazoa > Chordata > Mammalia > Rodentia > Bathyergidae > Heterocephalus > Heterocephalus glaber. Next base: position 16,441,187 of record NW_028258351.1, on the reverse strand, counting down.
AGTCTTATTTGAGGCACTAGAGACAGAAGGATGTCAAGGCACTGCCACCTCTATTACTTTCTTCTTTCTTCCTTGTCGTCTGTCTGCATGTCCTAGTCCGCAACTTTATTTTGAGCAGTCTTATCCATGCGTGTGGTGTAACTATAGCCTGCTTCTAGTGATTATATGCCACATGCCAGATCCCACATTTCCACACAGTCAGCCCTCCTGCCCATCAAAATGTTACCTTGTTGCTGATGTGTATCATGTACTGTTGGGAGCAGTGCTACATAATTCTAGGGGAAAAATCATTTGAGTAGGCCTAGTTCTCCTGCCTACAGCCCAGCTATGACATTCCAGACATAATTGCATTTTGGCCTCGGGTCACAACTGAGACCTCAGTGATCCGAAGATGCTATAATGCTCCAGGACAAGACCACACCTTCGGGAGATGCCAGGGAGGAACCAAATCTTCATCTACATAGTTCCTCATTGTTCTTAGATTTCCACCGCCCCGCAGCCTTTTGTTACACCTTGTTTATCCCAATGTGAAGTACTGAACTCTGCACTTTCACTTGTTACTTCTGTTTCCCCACGTACTGAATAAAAGGTGCTGCAAGCTAGGGGGGGGTTGTTTTTGGTGCCCAGAGCAGCACTGATCAGACCCAAAGCTCAGCTTCTCAGTCTCCTTCGTGTACCTTTCCTGTAATTCGCCGTGTGCTGCCGTGGCTCGCAGGAGACTAGGACTCACTGCAGAGGTTCTGGTAACGTTCCCTTCCCCTGTTCCCTACATTTGGCACCCAACGTGGATGTGAATCGGATCCACAAGTGAACTCGCCTGTGAGTCAAACTCGGAGTAAAAGAGACTGCACACGGATCTCCCAGGATGATTTCCAGACTCGGATGAGGGACACTGGTGGTAAGAGTGTCCAGCTGGGAGTAATTTTCTATTTTTGCTGAGTTATAACTATGGGACAGTCTCTGTCAACAGAGCAGCATAACTTTGCCAAATTACCTAAGTCTCTGTTAAATCAAGCTATGTACCCAGTACCTAAGGATGCTGTGATAGATTTGTTAAAAGACATACAAATGTACATCCCATCTTTTCCCCACGAAGGGACAACTAACTTAATATCATGGGAACGTGTAGGTACGGCTCTCTGTGAGGCCTGGCAAAGGGGTGATCGTCTCTTCCCTGAACGCTCCCCACTTGGGCCTTAGCCCACTCTGCTCAGAGGTCAGAGTTGCTAGCCATTTTATTTGTGATTGAAAACTTCCCTCCCTAACCTCTTAATATTTTAAGTGATTCCTCTTATGCAGTTTGGTTGACTCAAAGACTGGAAGGAGCTATGGTCTGCTCTACCTTAGAACCTAAATTATTAAACTTGTTTTTAAGATTACAAAAGGCCATGTGTCAAAAAATTGCTCCTGCTTTAATAACTTGGGGGAGAGGTTTTGCCTGTGCCCTAACAGATAATGAAAAAACCTTGTGGCTGCCCTCCCGGAATATGAGACTGCGGGTCACATTGGTGGAACCGCCAACATCTCAAAGACCAGGGATAGCACCCCCACTGAGAGCGATGAGCCAGCAGCACCTGAGTGACCCACCTCACCAGTGATGACCAACAAATCCACAGCAAGGTCCAGAACTGAGATGATGCCCCCAGAGGAATAATAATTACAGATTTATGGTTAAAAATTTATAAAGGTGGGGGACAACTTCAAAATGTTCTTTTTATATTTACAGGTATAAAAGCGCTTTCATTCCTTCTGATTCTATTCTCAAGAGATCTCTGTTAATTGACTATTCCAAAGTTTTTGACCAGTCATACAATTATAAATCTAATAATCATATAAAGGATATTATAATTCAATTTGGTCAAATATATTTGAGCGCACTCTAATTTTATAAATTGTCTTATATGTTTGTCTGTTGTCTGTACAGTTGAGCTCAATTTTTTTTTCTTTTCCTTTTCACCTTTAAAAAAAAAATTTTTTTTTCTTAAAAGATATTCACCTATTATTAAATTGGCTTACAGATAAATGTTATTAAATTAAAGACATGCCCTCCTTCCCAGGTTGCTAATTAATCAAAGTGCCACCAAGATTTATTTTATAAAAGTAACGTGTATTGTCATCTACATGCAATAATCAAATTGCAATAATCAGCTGTAAAATAAGAAGATATATATATTCATATTATTTGTTTGTCAAAGTAAATAGAGACTGTGGGTACTCCCTTTGGTGAATAAAGAAGTGGCCACCCAGAAAATAATTATTCTGGTCTTAATTCACTAAAGGGACCCCCTAGTAATTTTCATAATCTTATGGGAGACACACCACAACAAATATTGTCTCAATATGTTATTATAAATTGATTACATTGGTTATCATTGAAGTTTAAATTCTAAACATGTTATTATAAATGGATTACATTGGTTATCATTGACGTTTAAGCGCTAAATATGTTATTATAAAATGTTTACATTGGTTAACTTCTGAATATGTTATTGTGATATGTCTGCATTGGTCATCTTCAAAAGATTAATTTCTGTGGCATAAACAAAAAAGCGTTTAAAAAAAATTTTTTTAAATAAAAAATAAGAGTCTCGCCGAATCAGCCCACTGCAGAGGTCTGCGCACACCCTGCCAAGGTCCCAAGTCACAGGGAACACAGTGAATCAGCCCCCTGCACACAGGCAGGTCTGTGCACACCCTACCGAGGTCCCAAGTCACAGGGAACATGCCGAATCACCCTGCTGCAGACAGGCAGCCACCTGGTTCCATACTACAACGACACAGAGGACACCAGACCACCAGACCAAGGTACTGAGTCCCACTGCTCCTGGCCCAGAGGAAGGGGCTTCCGGGCCACCATCCCTCCCACCTCTCCTGGCCCAGAGGTAGGGGCTTCTGAGCTACCATCCCACTGCTCCTGGTCCAGAGGAAGGAGCTTCCCAGCCACCATCGCTCCCACTGCTCCCAGCCCACAGGAAAGGGCTTTTGGGTCACCATCCCTACCGCTGCTCCCGGACCCTGTCCCACCTCTCCCAGCTCAGAGGAGGTAATCCATGCAGGCACCAACAGCCCCCCCGCCCCAGTCGAAATGAGAAAACACATAAATAAGTCTCAAAACCAGACTTCCAGATCACCTACAGCAACCCCAAAGGGAAATGAGATGGAACACTCTGATACTCAACCACCTGGACCCACTGAACTGGCAACAAAAGGAGATCTGGAAAAAATGAAATCAGAAATAATTTCTCAGATAACAGGAGAAATTGTGCCCCTAGTGCAAGACATGATTAATAAATCTAGAGAGGAGCTCAGGAACATGATGGAATCCCAACATGGGAAACAAATGGAATCCATAAAACAGATGCAAATAGATTTCCAGGACATGAAAAACTCCACTGAAAGTCTACACAGCAGAATGAGCCAATGTGAGGACAGAATGTCAGATATAGAAGATAAGATTGCAATTAGTGACCAGGAAAAGAAAAATTGCTTCAAAATTCTAAGAGAACATGAGAAATCAATCCAGCAGCTGCTAGATGATGCAAAGAAGAATAACATAAGACTGATTGGGCTCAATGAAGAAACAGGAGAAAGTGGAGATGACATAAAAAAATCTCTTCACAGAAATAATGGCAGAAAACTTCCCAAGCAGGGGAAAAGAGCTTGACATACAGATAAGTGAGGCATACAGGACTCCAAATAGCCTTGATCAAAAAAAATATACACATAGACATATAATTGTTAAGATTCCAGAAACACAACAGAAGAACAAAGTTCTACAAGCAGATAGAGAAAAGAAACAAATCACATACAAAGGAAAGCCCATCAGAATCACAGCAGACTTCTCAACACAAACCATCAAGGCAAGAAGAGCTTGGAGTGACATATTCCAAGCCATAAAAGAAAACAGCCTCCAACCCAGATTGATGTACCCTGCAAAACTATCTTTCAAAATGGATGGAGAAATAAGATACTTTCATGACAAAGAGCACCTTAGGAACTTCGTGAATACCAAACCAGCACTTCAAAGAATTTTACATAATATCCTAGGAATAGACATTGAGGATCACAACCCCAGGAAGCAAAGCAAAATGAACCCATCTGGCATGACAAGAAATTAAATGTAAAGGGGAAGAACCCAATAAAAAGAAAAAGTCATGGCAATGACAAGTCAATATGTTTCAGTTATAACCATCAATATTAATGCTCTCAATTCACCAATCAAAAGAAATAGACTGGCAGAATGGGTCAAGAAGCAAAATCCAACAATATGCTGCATACAAGAAACACACTTCATTCAAAAGGAAACTCATAGACTGAAAGTTAAAGGGTGGAAAACAATACTGCATGCGACAGGAACCCGAAAAAGAGCAGGAGTAGCTATCCTCTTGGCAGATCAAGTAGATTTCAAACCAACACTAATTAAGAGAGATGAAGAAGGACACTACATCCTTGTAAAGGGAAGAATCCAAGAGGAAGAGATGACAATCATAAATATCTATGCACCAAACACTAGTGCACCCAACTATATAAAACAAATACTAATGGACATGAAAAGCCATACATGCACTAATACAATTGTAGTGGGGGACCTCAACACCCCACTATCACAAATAGATAGATCAACTACACAAATAATAAGTAATGAAATACTAGAACTCAATCGAACTCTTGAACAAATGAACTTAACAGATGTTTACAGAGTCTTCCACCCCACAAAATCAGAATACACATTCTTCTCAGCTGCACATGGGTCATTCTCAAAAATAGACCACATACTCACACATAGAACATGTTTAAGTAAGTACAAAGGAATTGAAGTTAGCCCCTGTATATTATCAGACAATAGTGCGATGAAATTGGAGATCCATAGCAAAAGAAACTCAAAAAATTTCATAAACATGTGGAAATTGAACAACACACTTCTGAATAACCAATGTGTCACAGAGGAAATTAAAGAAGAAATCAGACAGTTCCTTCAATTAAATGACAATGACAATACAACATATCGGAATCTATGGGACACAATGAAAGCAGTCTTACAAGGGAAATTCATAGCAGTGAATACGCATATTAGGAAAATAGAACGAGCCCAATTAAATAACTTGATGCTGAACCTCAAGCTTCTAGAAAAAGAAGAGCAGGACAACCCCAGAGCTCATACAAAGGAGGAAATTATAAAGATCAGAGGAGAAATCAATGCAATGGAGACTAAGAGAATGATACAAAAAATCAATGAAGCCAAGAATTGGTTCTTCAAGAGAATCAACAAAATTGACAAACCTTTAGCCAACCTTGTCAGAAAAAGGAAAGAAAAAGCCCAAATCCATGCAATTAGGAATGAAAAGGGTGAAATTACAACAGACCCAGCAGAAATCCAGAGGATCATCAATACCTACTTCCAGAACCTATACGCCAATAAGATGGACAACACAGAAGAAATGGACAGATTCCTAGATACATATGAATTACCAAAGTTGAACGAAGAAGACCTAAAATTTCTGAACAACCCAATATCAACCAATGAAATTGAAAATGTAATTAAAAACTTATCAACTAAGAAAAGCCCAGGCCCTGATGGCTTCACTGCTGAATTCTACAAGACATTTAGAGAGGAACTGCTGCCACTACTGTTTAAACTCTTCAATGAAATTGAAAGGGAAGCAATACTCCCAAATTCATTCCTGGAACCAAGCATCACCTTGATCCCCAAAGCAGAGAAAGACCCAACTGAAAAAGAGAACTATAGGCCAATCTCACTAATGAACATAGATGCAAAAATCCTTAATAAGATAATGACAAACAGAATGCAGAAGATCATCAAGAAGATCATACACCCTGATCAAGTGGGTTTCATCCCAGGGATGCAGGGATGGTTCAACATACACAAATCAATCAATGTAATACACTATATCAATAGAGCCCAGGACAAAAACCATATGATTATCTCCATAGATTCAGAAAAAGCATTTGACAAAATCCAACATGCATTTATGATAATAACCCTACAAAAAATTGGAATAGATGGTCTCTACCTCAAACTGATAGAAGCCATCTATGAAAAACCAACAGCCAGTATCATACCAAATGGCGAAAAAAACTGAAATCCTTCACACTAAAATCAGGAACAAGACAAGGATGTCCACTATCACCACTCTTGTTCAATATAGTTTTGGAAACATTAGCCATGGCAATTAGACAAGAGAAAGAAATAAAAGGAATAAAGATAGGAAATGAAGAAGTCAAATTGTCATTATTTGCAGATGACATGATACTCTATATAGAAGACCCCAAGAACTCCACCAAAAGTCTTCTAGACTTAATAACCAAATTCAGTCAAGTAGCTGGTTACAAGGTCAACACACAAAAATCAGTAGCTTTCCTCTACACCAATGACAGACTCACTGAGAGAGAAATAGGGCAAATAATTCCTTTCACAATAGCATCCAAAAAACTGAAATATCTAGGAATCATCCTAATGAAAGAAATCAAAGACCTCTTCTTTGAAAACTATGGCACTCTGAAAAGAGAGATTGAAGATGATATCAGAAAATGGACAGACATCTCCTGCTCCTGGGTAGGAAGGATTAATATAGTGAAAATGGCCATACTTCCAAAACTGCTATATAGATTTAATGCAATTCCAATTGAGATCCCAGCAGCATACTTCATAGACCTCGAGAAAACAATCCAAAAATTCATTTGGAACAAGAAGAGACCCAGAAGAGCAAAAGCAATTCTAGGTAACAGGGACATGGCTGGGGTTATCACAATCCCCAACCTGCAACTATACTACAAAGCTACTGTGATAAAAACAGCATGGTACTGGCAAAGAAACAGACTTGAGGACCAGTGGAACAGATTACAAGATGCAGAAACAATGCCAGACACACTCAGCCATCTCATCTTCGACAAAGGAGCCAAACACCCTCACTGGAGGAAAGATAGCCTCTTTAATAAATGGTGCTGGAAAAATTGGGCTTCAACTTGCCAAAGATTAAAACTAGACCTGTATCTCTCACCATGCACTAAACTAAAATCAAAATGGATTAAAGACCTAAATATTAAAATAGAAACTCTGAACCAGTTGGAACAGAGGTTAGGTAGAACCCTTGAAGACATCGGTGTAGGAAAAGATTTTATGAACAAAACCTCAGTTGGCCATGAACTAGCACAAACAATCAACAAGTGGGATCTCTTCTTATTAAAAGGCTTCTGCACAGCAAGAGAAACCACCAGCAGTGTGAAGAGACAACCCACAATGTGGGAAAAAATCTTCACCTCCTCTTCCTCAGACAAAGGTCTGCTATCTCAAATCTATAAAGACCTTTAAAAGATCAGACCTCCCAAATTTAAAGACCCAATCCAAAAAAGGGCATCTGAAATGAACAGACATTTCTCAGACAAGGAAGTGGAAATAGCAAATAAATACATGAAAAAATGTTCAACATCACTGGTCATTCAAGAGATGCAAATGAAAACAAAGCTGAGATTCCACTTCACTCCAGAAAGAATAGCTACTATCATGAAATCAACCAATAACAAATGCTGGTGGGGCTGTGGGGAAAGAGGAACCCTGCTCCACTGCTGGTGGGAGTGTAGACTGGTGCAACCACTGTGGAAATCAGTATGGAGATACCTCAAAGAACTAGGACTGGAAGTCCCATTTGACCCCACTATTCCACTGCTGGGGATCTTCCCCAAAGAATTAAAAGAATCATACCACAGTGATATATGTGCACCCATGTTCATAGCAGCACAGTTTGTGATAGCTAAAACTTGGAAACAGCCCAAATGCCCATCAACTGGAGACTGGATAAAGAAAATGTGGGTTTTTTATAAAATGGAATGCTACTCAGCCATAAAAAATGAAAAATTAAAGACATTTATAGCTAAGTGGATGCACATTGAGGCAATACTCTTAAGTGAAATAAATAGGACACACATGTATAAATACCGAATAGTTTTTCTGGTGTGAAAAACTGAAAGTGTAAATAAGGACTAAATGTATAATAGGTAATGTGAAATAGGAAGAAGAGGGGCAAAGGGGAAGGAAGTGGGAGGGCTAGGGGAAAGGACAGAAGGGAATGGGATTAATATGAGAAAATGGAAAACTAGGAACAAAAACTTTGTAAATAGGGAGGAATGGAGGGGTTGAAGGGATGGCTGGACAAGGGTGAAAAATAAGAACCAAGAGAGACTATGTAAAGGTGCAAATTTCCAATGATGAATGTCATTATATTGTATACCTAAAATGGACCAATGATTAGAATGAATAATCGATAACGCAAAATAGGAAGAAAAGGTCCAAAGGGGTAGGGTAGTGGGAGGGGCAGGGGAAAGGAAAGAAAGGAGAGGAAAAATGATGAGAAATGGAAAAAATGCAAATAAAGTCTTTGTAAATAGGGAAGGGTGGAAGGAGTGAAGGGAGGGCTAGGAATGGGAAAAAAAATAAGAACCAAGATGCATTATATAAAGGTACAATTCCCAATGAGAAATGTAATTGTGTTGTATACCTAAAATGTACCAATAAAAGAATTTAATTTTTAAAAAATTGTTTTTTATGTTTAATAATTATTTCTCAAACTCTATGTAACATTTCTGTATTTAGTCAAATGCATACTAATGATAACTCAAAGCAGAATAAAATGTTCACACCTATAGCCTTACTGTCATAAGACACTTTAAAACATTACTATTTCACTTTGTACACATAGAGAGAGGAGAGAGAAGGGAGAGGACGGGAAAGTAAAGAGATTAAGATGCAATATGTACATGCAGGTACAAATTCCCTACGTTGAGTGTTATCATTATGTATGCCTAAAATGTACCAATAAATGTTTTGCTGTTAAAAACAAAACAAAACACGGGAGCACGTGGGCCGGTGACTGGGGGCTGCCCAGAGGGCCAGGCCGGTTCTCCCACACCCACGCTCGCAGCGCCCGCGCGTCCCTAGAGGCCGGCAGTCGCCAGGCAGCGGCTGCAGGAGAACAAGGTGCTCAAGACGCAGCTGGAGACCTACAAACTCAAGTGCGAGGCGATGCAGGAGGAGAAGCGCGAAGCCAGCGTGACCATCCAAACCAGGGCTGAGCAGGAAGAAGAATTCATCAGTAACACGTTATTCAAGAAACTTCAGGCTTTGCAGAAGGAAAGAGAGCCCCTTGCTGTAAATTATGAGAAGGAAGAAGAATTCCTCACTAATGAGCTCTCCAGAAAGTTGATGCAGCTGCAGTATGAGAAAGCTGAACTGGAGCAGCATCTGGAACAAGAGCAGGAATTTCAGGTCAACAAACTTATGAAGAAAATAAAAAAGCTGGAGAATTTTCTAAGCATCTTACATTAGAACAGTTGAGACGAGAGAAGATTGACCTTGAAAATACACTGAAACAAGAACAAGAAGCACTAGTTAATCGTCTCTGGAAAAGGATGGATAAATTTGAAGCTGAAAAGCGAATCTTGCAGGAGAAATTAGACCAGCCCGTGTCTGCTCCACCATCGCCTAGAGATATTTCCGTGGAGATTGATTCTCCAGAAAACATGATGCGCCACGTCAGGTTTTTGAAGAATGAAGTGGAGCGGCTAAAGAAGCAACTGAGAGCTGCTCAGTTACAGCATTCAGAGAAAATGGGGCAGTACCTTGAGAAGGAAGACCACATGAGGGAGGAAAACTTGAGGCTGCAGAGGAAGCTGCAGAGGGAGATGGAGCGAAGAGAAGCCCTCTGTCGACAGGTCTCCGAGAGCGAGTCCAGCCTAGAAATGGATGATGAAAGGTATTTTAATGAGATGTCTGCACAAGGATTAAGGCCTCCCACTGTGTCTGGCCCAACCCCTTACACACCTTCTCTGAGTTCGAGCAGGCCTATATCGCCCAGTCTCTCCTATGCAAGTCACACAGTTGGTTTCACTCCACCAACATCATTGACTAGAGCCGGAATGACTTACTACAACTCCCCAGGGCTTCACATGCAGCACATGAGAACATCCTGTGGCATCACAAGGCCTTCACCGCGGAGAAGCAAAAGTCCTAACAAATTCCAACAGCCCACACTGCCTCCGTCTCCCAACACACAGACCCCAGTCCTGCCACCTCCACCTCCACCACCCATGCAGCCCACCATCCCCTTGGCAGCCACCTCGCAGCCCGCCCCTTTGCAACATTTGGGGCATCCCTCCTCCCAGCCTTAATACATATGCTTAGTCTGAATTTCAAGTTGGGACTCATCCAATGGAGCCATCTACTCAACACCAAAGGCTTCCTTCCCTGGCATATTTGGATCTGACTTATTTGCACTGAGATTATCTAGGCTTCACTATTCATTGTGTTGTAAATATTTGTCAGAAACGCAGTGAGTGTTGTGGGCCTACACAATCTACTGATCTTTCCCACCAGTGTTTTACTTGAATCTACATGTATATCCATTCCCTGGCTGGAATATTCACTTTTTGGTATTTGCTGATACAGCAGCAGAGTGCAATTTTTGCTTGGTCCTCCCCAAGATTCATTTTCTTGGCTTTTAGGTTTGTTAAATAAAAAGGGGTATCTTAAAAAAAAAAAAAAAAAAAAGAAAGAAAGAAAGAAAAAAACCCAATATGTATATGTACATGTGCCAACTCCCCTCAATGAATGTATTCATTATGTATTAATGTACTAATAAAAATTGTACACATAATTTTACTGCAGGAAAATATTATTGAAAAAACAATAGAAATTTTCTAATAGAATATATTAACAGGGGTTTGTTTTTGGTTTTGTTTTTTTGCAATTGCAGGGATCAAACCCAGGGATCAAGCATGCTAAGCTTACCCTTTACCCCGAACTATACATCCTCAGCTTCTAACAGAGGTTTTATGAGTAAATGGGATGGAAATACAAGATAAATGAGAAAAATAAGTACATAAAATTTTAGTCTGTCAAGACTCTTGGTATTTTTAAAGTGCATAATGATATTAAATATTAAATTGCTATATTGTTTAGATTCCATTGGATATATTTTTAAACAAAGTATCAGCTTTTATTTATTTACATTTATTTGTTTATTTATTTATTTTTCCGGTACCAGAGATCGAACTCAAGACCTTGCACTTGCCAGGCAGGCACGGTGCCACTGAGCTAAGTCCCCAGCCCCCTTAAGTTTATTTTTAACTGAAACGTAAAAATGCTCTACATATTAATGGGGTACCACATAATATTTTAACCTCATGTATATTGAGGTTAAAATTTTTTAAATCAAGTTAAATATATTTTTCTCCTCAAATATTTATCACTTAAAATCACTTAAAATTTTGAAAATCCCTTCTACTAGAGTTTCAAAATATACAGCACATGGTTGATCTCTAAATTCATCTTACTGTGAAATAGCACACCAGAACGTCTTGATCCTAACTATACTTTAGTACCCATTGATCAACCTCTTCCCTGCCCTGACTCAGATTTATATTCATTACATATATGTTTTTCAAGACAGAGTCTCACTATGCAGTTCATGCTGACCTTGAACTCACTCTGTAGCCCAGGCTGCTTTCAAATTCGAAGCAATCCTTCTGCCTCAGCCTTCCAAGTTCTGGGATTACAGGAATGCACCACCATGCTCAGCTCAAATGATAGTATTTACAATAATCAGCCAAGACACTCAATGTAACTGCTAGTTTGAAGCATATAAAATTATCAATACGCAACCATTTTTAGCCTATAAATATGGCAATTTCATGTAGTTCATACCAATATTTAAATTCAGGATAAAAACTTTTAGATGCCATTTGAAAAATATAAAAAGTGGTGGTATATAATTTTTCTATAATGATTTTTGGCCATATATAACTGAAGAAGTTCAAATACCCTTACCCTAGGGAAAAACTCTTCATTTACATATATGTATGGATAAGGAAACATAGGAAAGAAAGTGTATGGTAGTAGTGTTTGCTAAAGCAAAAAAAATTTGAAATTTCCTATACAGACTGAGAAAATAAAGTGAAGTGTTTTTATGCTAAATTTTTGTATAGAAGATAAATAAAGGAATTAGAATTATATACATAAATGTGAATGTAGCTTACAGGTATTTGGTTAGACCTTTACATGTTTGTTGAAAAAGGAGGTTACAAAGTAATACTTACAGTGTGATATTGGGTATAGGTACAGAAATGTTTGTTCTTTTTAAGTGTTTTATAAACAGTGAACATTTTAAAGGGGTCCACATACATTTTACACTAGGAAAACAGTAATGAGATTCAGGCATAAAGTAAAGGGAAAATATTTCAGACAAAATAAGAATAGTTAATGTCTCATTTACTGCAAATTTAGTTCCCTCCAAAACCATCTTTCTTTTTGGGGTGATGACAGGAAGACAGAGCAGCCCAGGAATGAAAAGGTGGTACTGTGTGTTTTTAAGTGAAACAAGTTTCTTTTTATCACTATGTCTATAAATGACGTCTGAATGAAAATGTGAACTTTGAACCCTTTCCCAAATTGATGTTGGGTCCAAAGTTTTGTGTCACTAAATAGTAATAGTGGCCTTGACTGGTAAATCTGAAATCACAGATTCCTTTGGGCTGAGTGAGGTTTCTAATTTTCTCCTTTGCTCTAGTGATTTAATTCCCGTCTCACTGAATGACGTGCAAGTTTCCCCTTACATTTCTTTTTCTTTTCTAGATATATCCATCAACAGAAAAGATGAAAATATCTGCGTGTGCAGGGGATAACTTCCCATCAGCAAAATGCACACAGTTTCATGGCAGACTGCACATTATTGCTAAAGAAGCCATGTGAGGTCCTCACCTCTCTTAGTCTGAGAGAAGCTTAGTGAAATACAGTAAGGGCTCCACTCTGCTGGCTTTTCCATTAAGTTCTCCCTGCACTCTGTTAATATATTGCTTTACATTTTGCTACATAATAACTGTTATGTAAAGGCTTATGGATTTTATATCATCTTTATAAATATGCCTTTTACCATTACATAATAATTATCATCCTATTTAATGCTTTTAACCACAGATTTTAACCTTAAATTCGATCTTGTCTGAATGATTGCCACTCGTTTCCTCTTTGTTTGGATTTGGTCATCTCTGTGCTGACCCTTCTGTCTTCTACTTTTCAAAACCATTTAGACATATTTCACTCACATGGACACATAGCAGAATTTATTTTACTTTGCTTCTCTTTTAATTAAAATTAAAATGCAAAGATAGGCAAAATCATAAATGCACAGCTTGATGACTTTTCATAAAGTGAATGCACCCCAACTACTTGGGAGGCTGAGGCAGGAGAATCACAAATTTGAAGCCAGCCCAGGCAACTTGGCAAGACCTTGTCTCAAAATAAAAAATAGAAAGAGATAAGGTGTAGATTAGTGGTTGAGCACTGATGCTGCAAAACTCCCAGTACTGCAAAAACAAATAAACAATAAAGTGAATGCACAGTGTGACTACCAATAATTCAAACACCAGAATAAAGCTGTCTTCCCAGAAGCCCTATTTTTATGCCCTCTCTCTGGTTGAAATTGGCTTCTAACAAAACAGAATATTTGACCTGTCCGTTGTATCCAGCAACCTTGCTAGATTATTTGGGATTATCTATATATGTCATCATATTACCTGCAGATTACAAAATAAGACTTTTTTTTTCCCTTTCTACTTCAGTTCAGTGCTATGGTTTGAATATCTCTGTCCCCCCAAAATTCCTGCTTTGGAATCTAATACCAATGTGATAGAATTGAGTGGGTGGACTTTTGGGAAATGACGAATTCATGAGAGCACTACTTTCATGAACAGGATTAGCGCCCCGTATATGAGGCCACCGAGGCTGCCTTGCTCCTTCCACCATGGGAGGAGATGCAAGAAGGTGCCATCTGAGAAGCAGAGAACAATCTCTCATCAGACACAGAATCAGCTGGTGTCTTGATTGCAGACATCTCAGCTCCAGAACTATAAGCACTAAATTCTATCTTTTATAAATTATCTAATGTAAGGTATTTTGTGATGGCAACCCAAATAGACTGAGACACTCAGGTGGCCTAGAAAATAGAGACTGAAAGGACAAGGGAAATGCTTTAACAGAGAGTACAATCCTGGAGAAGCATGAGTGAGAGAAAAAAGAACAAACATCAGGGAGGAAGAATATTTCCAAGCTGTGCATAGCTTTGTAACAAACACACCTGAGAGCTCACATCATAAGCTGTCTTCGGAGAGACCATGTAAAATTATTGCATCTCCAAATATCTCTTGGAGAAGAAGGGAAAATTGTTTATCCATTCATATTTATTTCCTATTGGACAAAGTCTACCTTACAGGTCATCAACTCCTTGTACCCCTCAGGCCCTGTGACAGCTTCCAGAGAGTCAGTAACACCTACAGGGCAAGCTGTAGCATGTGGAGTAACCCAGCACCTTCCTCACCTTCCTCACCTGCATCCTGCAGTCTTTCAGGCCCTTCCTGGTGAGCCATTGCATGTGGTGGGCAGCTAGAAAGCCCCATAGCATCCACCACCCCAGTGGAAACAGAGAGCAAGAGGCATGCAGCCAAAACATAGGGTAAGATGGTCTTATCATAACTGCAAGGGGCACCAAACCGAATGTGTTAGTCAGCTTTCCAGCACTGGGACAAAACACCTGATAAAATCAACTTAAAGGAGAAAAGATTTATTTTGGCTGATAGTTTAGAGGTTTCCGTTCCTGGTGAGTCGATTCCACTTTTTTTTAGCCCTATGGCAAGGCAGAAACACTGTGACAAAAGGGTGTGGCAAAGAGAAAAGAATCATGTGCCAGCGAGCCTTAGTAAGATGAAGAGCTGACTTCTCAAACTCTCAACCAAAAATTCTTTATCTGGCGAAAAATTAAGGAGAAATAGAGACATCCTTAGATTTTAAAAAATTGTATATATATTTGAACTTTCTTACTTGGAGTTCTTGGAGGTTGTCTTAGTTACTTTCTCATCACTGAGACACAATACCTGACATTTACAACTCAAATGAGAAAAGGGTTATTTTGGCTCACAGTTTGTAGAAGTTTCAGCTCATAATTGGCAGGCTCCAAGTCAGCATGACATGGAAGAAGAGGCAGAGAGAGGGATGGAGAGAGGAGGGAGGGAGGCAGACCCTCCAGGTCACACCCCCAGTGACCCACTTCGTCCCACCAGGCTTCACTTCCTGAATCACATTTACCTATAAACTCAACAATGGACTAATCCACTGGTGAGTATGATGTCCCCGTGATCCAATCACCTCTCCAGTCCCCACTTAGAAGCACATGAGGCTTTAGGGGGATATCTAGCTATAAACAATAACAGAGGTATAGATTTATGTCTTTTATGACATTGGGGAAGTATTGGATATTATTTCTTCAAATGATTTTTCAGATCCTTTCTCTCTTCTCCTGAGATGGTTCCCAAAGGACTGTTATACTGATCATTTTTCTTTGTTCTTTTTCTCTCCCAGAGAGTTGAAACTTTCAATTAATCCATCTTCAAGTTAATTTTTTTTCCTGTTTGTTGAAATATTCTAGTGATTTTTAAAATGTTCAATTGTACCTTTCAGCTGCAAAATTTCTATTTGGTTCCTTTTTATAATTGCTATATCTTTATTGACAGGCTGCATTTGTTAAGACATCATTCTCCAGGCTCCTTTAGTTCCCTGTCCATGGTATCAGTATTTTTGCTTTCTCGAGGATGGCGATGGTTAATTTTGTGTCAACTTGGATAGGCTATAGTGTCCACTTGCTTGGTGAAATCCCAGTCTAGACATTGCTAGTGTTTTCTAGAGGTGAAAAACATTATTTAAATAAGTAGGCTGTGAGCAAAGCATATTACCTGTAATAGGGTAAGTGGACCTTATTGAATCAATTGAAGGCCTTTAAGAGAAATCACTGAGGTTTCCCGAAAAAGGGGGAATTTCAGGCCTACATTATTCTCAGATTCAAGATTGCAACATCATCTTCTGCTAGAGTTTCCAGCCTGCTCTGCAGGTGTTGGATTTGCCACCTTTAATAAACACATAAGCCAATCTCTCTCCCTCCCTCCCTCTCTCTTTCTCTCCTTCTCCTCCTCCTCCTTTTCTACTCCCCACTCCCCTCACAAAGTTTCTCTCTTCTTTTTCCTTCCTTTTTTTCCTTTCTTGTTTGTCTTTTTACTTTATTTTGGTGGAATTTTTCTCATTTTTACCTTCCAAGATGTCTATTGAATTGTTTTTTAAATAAATTTTATTTTATTTTATCCCATTCCCCCCTCGAGCCCCCTCCCCTATCTACGTACAGAAGCTTTGTTTCCATTTTTTCCTCCTATCTTCAATTTTTTCTTGTCCCTCCCTTCCTTTCTGCCTCCCTCCTCCCTTGTTTCCCTATCCATTTGAACACTTTCTTCCCATTTCCCAACATTATTGAATTTTTTTTTATTTCAGCAATTATGCCTTTAATTTCTAAGAGTAGCTTTTTGTTCTTCAAATAGCTCTTTTTGTAGTGCTCTCTTCTTGTTTAAAAAAGTATTTTTAGGGGCAGGGGATTTAGCTCAGTGGTTTCACCACCTGCTGCACAAGCTCAAGGACCTGAGTTCGATCCCTGGTACCAAAAAATAAATAAATAAATAAATAAATAGTATTTTTTAAAAATCTTTCTGAGTATATTAATGACTATTATCTTGAAGACTTTTCATTATAGTATTGTTTTTAATGACAAAAAGAAAATTCTAAATTCTAATTCACAGGAGACTGGACTAACAACTTGATGCACACCCATGTAATTGGATATTTTATAGCAATTAAAATGAATAAACTAGCTGGGCTTGGTGGTGCATGCCTGTAATCCCAACACTTGGGAGGCTGAGGCAATTGGATCTCCATGAGTTCAAGGTCAGTCTGAACTACACAGTGAGACTTTGTCTCAAAAAATAAAAAAATAAAAATAAGTGAATAAACTAGAGCTGCAAGTTTGAATGAAGATAAATCTCAGAAACATAAAGTTAAGGGGGGAAAGTAAGCTTTAAAGAAAATATACTTTTAACTCCATTTACAAAAGGTTGAAACACATGCAAATACAATGTTCTACATTGTTTGTGGGTCCATATGTACAGAATAAATATTTTAAAACCATGCAACAAAATAACAAATTCTTGGGCCAGGGATTTAGCCCAGTGGTTCTGTCACCTGCCTTGCAAGTGCAAGGACCCGAGTTCGATCCCTGGTACCAAAAAAACAAAAAAACAAAAAAACAAAAAAAATCCAAACAAATTCTAAATCCAGGAGAGTAGATATATATAAGGAAGCAAGGAGAAAGAATTGAAGAACATAAGACATTGTTATTTCTAAATCTTATTTCTAGAACTGAGTAAAAAGTAAATAGCTGTACATTATAGTTTTTGGTTTTAATATTTTAAATCTTTCATAATAACATTTTACTTATATGAAATAAACAAGGTGATTAGTTAAACATAAAGTTAAAGATGGGCCAGGAATTTAGCTCAGTGGCAACATGCCTGCCTTGCAAGTGCAAGGTCCTGAGTTCAATCCCTGGTGGTATCGCAGAGAGAAAGAAAGAAAGAAAGAAAGAAAGAAAGAAAGAAAGAAAGAGAGAAAGCAAGAGAGAGAAAGAAGGAAAGAGAGAAAGAAAGAAAGAAAGAAAGAAAGAGAAGAAAGAGAGAAAGAAAGAAAGAAAGAGAAAGAAAGAAAGAAAGAAAGAAAGAAAGAAAGAAAGAAAGAAAGAAAGAAAGAAAGAAAGAAAGAAAGAAAGGAAAGAAAAAGTTAGTTTATGGAAATACCAAATTTTATTTAAAATAGAGAACTGGTAAAAGTCAGTTCTCTACTTAGACAAGTTAGAATAAAAATACAAAGGTAGCAGAGAAGATATTGTCAAAGCCCCAGCTTTCATTTATAAGATGTAAATAAATAATCTTTTACTTAATTTCAGCCAAAAAGAGCAATGACTTGTACATGATTGTGCAAAAACAACAAGAAAGAATTGCAACAGAAAGGAAAATTATGCAAGCAGAAGGTAAGGTTTCCTAGCATGCTGAAATGACCTCTTATTATAATTTTATAAGGGTGGCGATTTAGACGAACTTGGAAATTGATAGATGCAGTATTTGTCATCTGCCCTGAAGATGATACAGATGGCCCTGGAAGGAGGAAAGAGAGGAGACAAAGAAGTAGAACTTTGGCTTATATATAAATTTAAGTGTTCTCAACCAGGTGCCCTAGAAATTTTTAACTACTCTGAACACCTACCGGTGTTCCTATCTGCCAGTGAGGCCACTGTTGAGGTAAACGAGGCTAACATGGTTTGACTCGTGTTGCCTCACTTGCTCTTCCTGTCAGCGTCACTTCATTCAAGCATCCCTGGAACAAAAGGTGACAGAGCTCATTCTCCTACTGACATGTCCCATTTGGCTGGTAATGGTGGGCACCTTGGCAGCCTAGCTCTTCTTTTCTTCCCACCCCCTTGTACCACTTGAGAGGGTTGAGACAGCCCCAAAAAAGAACTAGAGTGAAATGATTTCCAACACTGTAGATTATTTCCAATGCAACAGATTATTTCAACTACAGCCAAGTGACCGGTCAGGCCCACCA